>NC_141279.1:7839166-9313333 GCF_054856545.1 Hippocampus guttulatus
TGCAACATAGCTAACGCCGACTTCGCCATGGCGCTGACCTACGTGATGGCGCTCCTCGTCTCCGCCTTGGGCGCAGGCCTGGGCGTCATGGCGGGAAAACACAAGCAGTGGAAGAGGGAAGGTGCCCTCATCCTGGCGTGCACCCTCCTCTCCGCTGGGATCTGGGCGGCGTGGATCGCCATGTACGTCCACGGGAATCGAGCCCAGGGCGGCGGCGGGCCTCGGTGGGACGACCCCACGCTGGCCGTCGCCCTGGTGACCAACGGCTGGGTCTTCCTGGCGCTGGTCACCATCCCTCAAGTGTGCTGCTCGGCCGGGGACGGAGACGGTGACCTCGTCTTTAGGGAGGACGCTTACTCGGGCTCTGCCGTCAGCTACGAGAACATCCTCAAGGAGCAGAATTCTCGCAACGTCTTCGCCGGCAACATTGAGAACAAAGCCTTCACCATGGACGAACCCGCACAAGGTCCAAGTGTGATTTTATTTTATTTTTCTTACAAACAAACCAGAAAAATGGTGTTGGCCTCATGCTTTGGATGACTGCCTTGCAGTTCAAGGGTTCAAGGTTTGAGTCTCAGTTCTTCCCGTGCTTCCATTTGTTTCTGCAAGTACTGCCACTTCCTCACACATTCCAAAAACATAAAGATGAAGACATTTTCCTCAGTTGTGAGCCGACATGAATGTTTAACGTGAGTTGAACCATCTCCTGGCGGAAAACAATTCAGCAAAATGGCAGCTTCCGGTTAATGTGTAATGTTAATGCCTAACCGTGTCCCTGAGCACCCCATCGCGTCCCGGCGGCGCGTGTTGACATTGTCTCCTTAGTGACCAAAGCAGGACAGGAAGAGGGAGGAGAATACGATACTAAATCTTTATTGTCCATTATAATGTGTCTTCGGCTCAGCGAACACAGTAATGACAATGCTAAAATAATTAAAATTAGAAAAAGGAAATTACAATAGGTTGCATATAGCCAAAGAGAAAGGAGAAATGGCAGTAAAACAGGCCAAAATACACACACAGGGTGAGAGGCAATGAAGTGTGGTTGAACTAAAAGGTGCAGGTGATGACTGTTGTAGTGTCGTTGCAGGCGCCAAGGTGGTGTCCCCGTACAGCGGCTACATGGGTCAGCTGAGGAGTTGCGTGTACCAGCCCACCGAGCTGGCGCTCATCACCAAAGCCCGCGTGGCGTCTGTGAGTATGCCGCATGAGGCTGACGGGAGGCATGCCGGTCTCCGATGCTCCCTCTCGCGTGTGCCACGCCATCTCGAACCTGTTTGGATGCCCCCCCCCCCCAACCCCATTCGCAGAATCCTCCGGAAGCGCCCTACGATTCCGCCATTCCCAGAGCGTCGGCCCACTCTACAACCGGCAGCGGAGACCTGCACGTCGCAAACCTCACGGATGCGACGGATACAGTCAACATGGCTTACGGAAACGGAAGCAGCGTAAGTCCACACGGACTTCCTCTCGAATGATATCAGTGTGTTTGTGTATTTCTGTGTGTACTTGTGTGTACCGATCAGTTTGTGTGTTTCCTGTCTGATCTTCTTCTTTCTTTTATTTTCCTCCTTCTCGCTCGTGTGTCCCAACAGGCACAACACAGGACGCCTGAGTGGTGACGGCGGCGGTCGTCCTCTGAGTTGAATCCGCTGATGATGCCAGACTACAAAAACAAGACGTGAAAGAACATGACAGTAGGCCACATTAGACAAAAAGTACACAACTCTGCACCACACAAAAATACACTACCACACTGCTTTAGATTGTACTACTGTCCACAACACTGAACTCTGCTACGCAACACAACATGGCACTGAACTAGGCTAAGGCCACGCTATAAATTTTCACACGACGCTAAAGGACACGACACACTAGACTAGCCAAAGGTTCTTTTTCCATGTCATGTGACTGAAGACATGTAAATATGTTTGAATGCTTCCACATGGTAACACGCTGTGAATGTGTATGTGTAATTATATTGAATTGAACTTGGACCACGGCGTCTCTTTCATAATTCAAGATTTCTTGGCTTCATTTATTTCCTTGCAAAATAAAAAGCCCCTTTGCTCATTTCCTGTCGTGCGCAAAGCCCGATGGGAGCCGGAGTCCGCCCGCCCGCCGTCGGCCTTCGAAGGGGAGGACGTACATCCCGCCGGTGGCAACGGGTCGAGGTCGTCAGAGGACGTTTGATTGCGTCGGCAAACTCACTCGCTCTTCCGTGTTTGTTTGCATGCGTGTTTGTGTGCACGCGTTTAGTGACCCAAAGCATAACTTGAAAGCTTCAGTTTTGCAAAGACACAAGTCCTTCAAAGGTAGTTCAAGCATTCTCCTCTCATAGCAAAAAAAAAAAAACCCCAGCCATTCTTGCCTCCTGTTTGAACAGGACCAGTCAGCGATTCTTTGAGGTCTTTGCCCAGCTCGCAAGCACAATGTTGTCTTTGTACACTCGGGACAAAGACGGCGCTGTGAGAAAAACCTTGACCGAGGACACCTGAGCGCCACATCTGCACACGCACGGCAGCCAAGCACACAAACACAAAAGTACACGCTGCACGACCCGGTGGGTGTGTGGCATACTTCGTTGTCTCAAGCCGCCTGCCAAATGAGTTAAAAAAAGGAACCAGGTCAACCTGCGTGAAAAACTTGCAGCATGAGAGCGTCTGAATTGTGTGTGTGTTTCAGTTGTGTGTGAGTGTTTCGGTGGTGTATGTGAGAAGGTTGCTCTTCTCTCTCTCTCTCTCTGTCCTTCACTGGTTCTCTTGTCGTTGTCTCACTTTTTCTGTCGTCAGGCGGCATTTCCATGGACGCAGCTTGCAAACAAAGAGCCGCCGCCCCCCCCCCCCCCCCCCTTGGGGACCACCGGAAGGCAAACGTACTACAGCGCGGGCTCACGGGGGTGTGTGTGGCTGGGGCGTCAGGGCGCGGTCGGTGTTGCCAACTGAAGGGCAAATAACACCTGACGTTGCGGGTTTACTTTTACTCGCAAAGATTCCTACACATAAGCACACTGAAACTGGAGCTTGAAAAATACAAATGTGCTACAATATACGAATAAATAAAGTTTTTCTTATGCTTATTCTTTGAGACGACAACATCATTATTTCAGTGCATTTTACAAATTGAAAATGGGGGTGTTTTTTTTCGGATGTAAAAGATGTGCGTTTTGTCAATTAATTAATAAACTGGAAAACAATGACGTGGTAAAGTACTGCCATCTGCTGGACACGTTTTTTCAACTCACGCTTGTCCTTAGCACAGCGAGAAATATTCGCTTCTGATTGGTTCAAATTTCCCTCTTTGCGGCCAATCAACGCTTTTTTTTACAAGGGTTTACTTCCGGGACAACGAAAGGACGTTCACTCCTACGATTATGAAATTTACGCTCGTTCGTCTTTTTATCCCCTTGAAGACAGAAGTTTGAAGAGCATTGAAAACAATTCCGGGTCCCAAACGGACTTTAGTTGGATCTCGCGATGGTTTATTTGGTTGTGAACGTGGCGAGGTCGTCGGCTTCTTTACGAAAGGTCGGTAGGCACCGTGAGATTGGTTGATCTGAGCAAAACCGTTTTACGAGCATAATACGTTTGTTGCGATGCACGCCCATGAATACTTATAATAATCAGCATCTGATCTGATTGTATTGATTGTCGTTTTATGGAGTAGTATTCGGAGTGGGCGAGTACTCCTCAAGGCGGCCGATACCAATCACTGATACTTAAGAGAAAAAAGTCTGATATTGAATAAGTCTTTCTCCGCCGCAATGTGTCAGTTTGAGTTTTGACGTCTCATCACATGTGCCAAAAACAAAGAAGTCAGTCTTTCATCACCATTATCTGTCATCGTGTTCATAGAAAATTTGTATTTCCAAAGTACGAATGGAATCGATACGCCGTGTCAGTCAGAAAAAAAGTGTTAGTGTACCTCCCTATTGGATATTCATTTTTTTGTTTTTGTGTAGTAATGCTGGTTTGCATGACTGCGGCGCGTCACCAATCGATGTCTTTATCAGATTAAGTTCCCTCACGTTCTTGTTTTCCAGCTGTGTGCGGCATCATGGACGGGCGTTCTGCTCAACCAGAATGTCCGCAACCAGTGCGTCAAGCCGGGTCCACCCCCTGCACCGGCGGCCCCTTCAGAGAGTGGCGGCGGAACCGGCGTGCCTCCCGCTCCCCCTACGCACTGCTGTATGAGCGGCTGTCACAACTGCGTGTGGATCGAGCATGCCGAGCAGCTCCTGGCCTTCTACAACGACGGCGGTGAGCGGGCACTGGCCGCCATCGAGGAGAACGTGCTGGACGACAACCTGAAGACCTTCTTGAAGATGGAGATTCGACTCCTCAAAAAGACGTGACGGTGCCCCTGGTGAGTTTGGAGTCGGACAATGAAACCGCAGTCGTCCCCACGCCTTGGAAATGTAGACTAGGGCTGACAATAAGTTGACTAGTCACCATTACGTCAACGGTGGTCTAAATAAGGATTCACTTGAAATGTTTACCGACTCCTCTGACAACATGTGCATGTGCGCAGAACTTTCCAGAATGGAGTTGCCTCAAGAAGAAGGTTTTGGATCCTCTCTAGGCCGGCAACGGGAATGTTGCCTGAACACAACGAGGAGACCGCCGAGTACGACTTGAGATGAGATGAACAACCGCTCGTCATCAAGTCTGTTTGCACCTTGAAATACGTATTTATTCTTGTTGTGAATACAACATGCACATATTTATCGCATTTGTGTCAATTAAACAGTGCCAGATGCATCTTGTGGTGGTGGTGGTTGTGTTGTTGACAGTTCGTCACCATGACAACGTGAAATCGTGGCGGGATTATGCTGCCACCGAATATGACGTGATGGAAAATGACAGATTAGTGACATCATCATCGTTAGGGACACAGGCAGGGTTACGGCAGGTCACTCTGAGCCAGTTAGGGTCCTTTATGTGGTTGCCTGTTCCCCCCCCCCTCCATTATCTATCCCTCCATCCACCTCTCCATCTACGACATGACACAAGGCGTGTCTGCGGTAATCCCGGCCGTACATGTATAAAAGTGACGTGTCGCTGCCATCCGCTCATCTGCCATCTTGTCGTCCGACTGTTGGTCACCCAAGCAAAGCAGCACGTGAGTAGAACGCGTCCACTTTAATGTCACAGAGGTCCCGCCAACCTCCCGCTGGCTCTTGGGGGGTCTTGCACACAAATTGTGTAGATAGATGGACAGACAGCCTTTTTTAAGGTTTGCTCTTAATGTTTTTTTCAATTCTGTAAATATACTTGTCCACTTAGACAATGTTGCACATTTGATTTTGAAGCATTTTTGAAACTTGGATGAATACTTGATTGCCAGTTTTAACTTTGTAAATTTGAATTTACAAAAGGCTCCCGTATTTCCATTTTTAAATGCATTTTTTGTAAAATAAATAAATTGTCTTATTTAAAATGCTCAGTGAACAATACGTTTGTGTTGTTGTGCGGTTGTCATTGAGAGATGCGACGCTTAAGAGCGCGAGTGTGTGCTCAGCACTTGTGCGGCATCCTCGCTAACCAGATTGAAGGCAGATTATTAAAGTGAGCCCAGGATTAGGATTACTCGTATTGCATCGGGGTCACGATGATGGAACATTGTGTCGATTGTCACTCGCGAGCCCTCCACATATATACCGGTGTGTGTTTGTGTGTATTTTTCCACAGAAAAGCATCAGCGCGCGCACACACACTGACCAGGGCGGCACAAATGAATCTGGAGGCACCCAAAACTGAGATCAAGTCGGCCACGCGGGTGAGCGGGGGCCCCGCCACCCCGCGCAAGGGCCCCCCCAAGTTCAAGCAGAGGCAGACTCGGCAGTTCAAAAGCAAGCCCCCCAAGAAGGGTGTGCAGGGGTGCGTCATTTACGCATACATCGCAATTCCAAAAGAACAGAGTCACAGAAAAAAAGGGAATAGTTTGGATCGAGTCGCCATTCCATTGATGAATGATCAATAATAATTATTGACTGTCGTCGGCTTTGTCATTGCATCCTTTTTTTGCCCCTTGCGTGCAGGTTCGGTGATGATATCCCGGGAATGGAGGGCTTAGGAACCGGTGAGTCTTTGGACACACACGGATGCTAAACTCAAAGTGTTGAGACTCCTTGTTGGGGTCGTCTGCGCAATTATCTTACAAATGATGACAAAGCACATGTCTGTACATGTCGTCTGTATATATTGATGTGTGCTTGTGGATGTGTGTGTTTTAGACATTACAGTCATTTGCCCGTGGGAGGCCTTCAATCATCTGGAGCTGCACGAGCTGGCCCAGTACGGAATCATCTGAGTTTGTCCGGAAAAACACACACACACAAAAATAAATTAATTCATTAAAAAATGGAAAAGGAGATTTTTTTTTATTAAATTAATATTGTGGTCATGACTCAGCAGCTGCTCGTGTTTAGGATTGCGATCTTCTGTAAGGTTCTTGTTTGCCGGGCGGCCTGGTGAAGCTGCAATGTGGTGGTCGCGAGTCTGTTCATCCATCTTTGCTCACGGTTGACTCTGAACTCGTTGATTTGTCGTTAGAAAAGCAGCCACACCACGTGTCTCCTTGCATCTTCTCTTATTTTGCTTAAGTGATCCTTGTCTAGACTTTTCTACGGTCGTCGTCATTATCAAAACATACAGTAAAACATACTCTTTGCAGTTGTTTATTTGTGTTTGCTTGCACTTTGCTTGGTTTTCTTTGCAGCCAGGTCGGCATGGTAAAAGAGAATCAGAGAAATAAAGGTTTAAAAAAAATGCTGGTGATGGAGATCTTTTGTTTGCTTGTCTTCTTTACAGTATGAACAAAATATAAAGTAAAATTCCAATGTCCATATATTATTGTCAATGAGGAGGATTGTCAAAATATACAGTAATATTATTAGTAACATTACAGGTATTTGTATCATCTTTTTTCATCTCATTGTAATAATTGGTCAAATTAGTAAAGTAAAAATATATCCAAATAATTTTAGAGATACATTTGTAAAAAATGTTTGACAAATCAACACGTGGTTATTGAAAAAAATAGTTATTGTTTTAATAAATCGAATAATTCGTGACAATTCAGTTGATTTCGCTTGGTAAAATTGATACATGATAAACAATTTCATCCAATTATCTCATTGTAGTAATTGTTTTCCAATTTAAAAATAAATTAATACAGGACTGTTTTTTTTTCGGGGCAGAGATGAGCGGAAACTCTTTCATGAAACATGTTTCCAGGGGGGGTTGTCTGGAAAAGGGACTCGTTGCTTCCGGATCGGACACAATTGTTGGTTGCACCTGCTGTGGGATGGAGTTTTGTTGACAAACGCCGTGAAAGCGCATTCGTTTGTCAACTTGTAGCAGCGGACGACAACATTCAGTGTCCAGCGAGGGGAGCAGCATGGCCGAAACTATCGTAAGTAGAAACGAACAAAAGAGTGAGCGAGCCAAAAGTGACGTTTGTCGTCTCCTGGGCTCAGCTGAGGCGAAGCCGAGCTAGCCCGGTTAGCGTTAGCAGTTAGCAGCAACTGGTTGTTGTGATGAGGCAGCACAATTAGCTTGTTAGCCGGCTAACGTGACGGCCCGTTCAAAGTGGACCGGCCGAGCCGGCTAACCGGCTAAAGGCAACTCCATGAATGACAATGTTGATTTTGTCTCATCACCACAAACATAAATTTGGCGTTTGGAAAAAAAAAAAAAGAAAACATCTTCAACATCTGACAATTGTTTGTTGAAAGGCTGGCAATGTTCAAAAGTTGCTTTTTTGTTGGATTTGGTTGCATGAACCTCAATGAACTCCTCGTCAAAGTAGTGGCCAGATCTTTTTGTTTTGCACTGTCATCACTGCTCCACTGTAGTGTTGGGCTACTTGTTAAGATTGACTCTAGACTTGCTTTTATTGTAAATTCTGTGTATTTGTCTTCTTAATCCATTCCTTATGGTTTTAAATTGTACTATTTCGAAGCGGGGTGCAGTTTTGGCCGTGAAAAGATGTTCTAAAACAAGTTCTCATTTGTTGTTGTTGTTTTTTTTGGGGGGGGTGTGGTTGTAGATCATCCGTGTTCAATCCCCAGATGGGATGAAGAAAATTCCTTCGACGAAGCGGGAGACTGCTGCTGCCTTTTTAAAGAAGGTACCATTCATTTGTACAGTCGATTGCAATGTTTGCTTTTCAAAGGAGATCCTTTTCATCTGGACGACTCCATTCATATCCTGTATTGTGCTTATCTGCTTCAAGTCAATGCACAATGTGCTGCTGCTTCTGCTTTGCGCGCCTTCGCCACCTGGGGGGGGGCAGTATAGTACAGGCAATCAGATATGCTGCACATGAAGTAGAGAATGTCGTTCTCTGAATGCTAGAATTATTAGTCATTTTGTACTTGATGTCACAATTAAAAAAAACAAAAAACATCTTTGCCTGGCATTTTGTGCCAGCCTAAAAAAGATAGCGGCAGATAGCAAATACCACCGAGTTGACTTGTGTTTGATTCTGTTTTGGTTTGTGGCTGTGTTTGCAGGTAGCCAAAGAGTTTGGCTTCAACTCCAACCGCTTCTCCGTTTACCTGAACCGCAACAAAACCGGCGAAATCCTCTCGCAGAACAAAAGCCTCAGCCTGCTGAAGATTAAGTGAGCAACGGCGTACGTAAAAGTCGAAAGGATGTGAAGTCATGTCACTAAGTTGGCTTTTTGTGCGGTCTGGGCAGGCACGGCGACATGCTCTTCTTGTTCCCCTCGGGCTCGCCGGCCTCCTCCTCGTCATCGTCCGCCGAGGTGATGGACACGGCCGCCCCGCACTCGTCCTCATCATTGCCATCCGCTTCCTCGTCCTTCCTGATGCCCCGCCCCCAGTCGGCACCGCAGATCCAGGAGGACGACATCGACCAGTTTCTGACCAAACAGGACGGCAAGATCTACAGGAACCGAGACGCGCAGCTGTGAGGCGACGCACACGTAGAGATGCACGCAGCGTGCGCTAGCTTAATGCTACCACACAGTGTGAAAGGCCGTCGAGGAGCTAGCTGGTATTAGCATCTATGTTTCGGCAATTTTAGCAGCAACGCATACAAGCAGAGGTACGACTATGCTCACGGGCATATGTTCTCTCTCCGACAAATGATGCTAAAGACACGAAAGCCCTCGACGCAATTCAACTTAGTTGTTTTACACCAAGACGGTGCCAGAGCGTGACTTTTTGTCTGCTCAACTCACTGAAGTTGTCCTCTCTGGCCGCAGATGTCGCCACGGCGCCCTGGGCAAGTGTGTGCACTGTGTGCCGTTGGAGGTCAGAACAAGACTCTCCTCCTCCTCCTCCTCCTCCTCCTCTTTCCTCCTCCACCTTGTTCATAATCGTCTTCTGTTTTTCCTCGTTTGTCTTTTCTCCTTCCACATTTTGTCTCTCCTCTGGCAGCCTTTTGACGAAGACTACCTGAACCACCTGGACCCGCCCGTCAAGCACATGTCGTTCCACGCGTACCTGCGAAAGCTGACCGGAGGAGCCGACAAGTGAGCGTTTCTCTGCCTTTCGCTCTTTGTTATATTAAAAAAATAATAATAAATCTGATGTACTATGTAAAGGGGGAAGTTTGCCGCCCTGGAGAATATCAGCTGTAAGATCAAGTCGGGCTGCGAGGGTCACCCTCCCT
Organism: Hippocampus guttulatus; assembly: GCF_054856545.1. Taxonomy (NCBI): domain Eukaryota; kingdom Metazoa; phylum Chordata; class Actinopteri; order Syngnathiformes; family Syngnathidae; genus Hippocampus; species Hippocampus guttulatus. The sequence continues at coordinate 7,848,811 of NC_141279.1, forward strand.
GGCCGGAGGGCATCTGCACCAAGTGCCAGCCCAGCGCCATCACGCTCAACAGACAGGTGGGCACAACGACCTTTTGGGCCTTTGAACCCTTCGTCGTTCCCGTCAAAGTGGACAAAAGAAAGCCGCCGTTGCAGACTTGGGCTTTTGAGTCGACGGCGTTTCTCTTTGCTCGGCAGAAATACCGACACGTGGACAATATCATGTTTGAGAACCACACCATCGCCGACCGCTTCCTGGACTTCTGGCGCAAGACGGGCAGCCAGAGGGTGGGCTACCTGTTCGGCAGGTACACGGAGCACAAAGACATCCCGCTGGGCATCCGAGCCGAGGTGGCCGCCATCTACGAGCCTCCGCAGGTTGTCCAAAAACAAGCCCCCCAAGTGTGCTCGCTTCAAGTCATTTGTGCGCTCAAGTTGAAATTTGCCGCGAGTGTCACCGAAAGCTCACGTGCACTTGTGCTGCGGTCGCTTCAGAACGCGACTCAGAACAGTCTGGAGCTGCTGGAGGACCCCAAAGCCGCGGCCGTGGACGAGATCGCCGCCAAGCTTGGCCTTCGGAAGGTGGGTTGCCCCTTTTCGGCGCGACAAGAGAGGCCTCTTGACGCGTGCCTCACTTGCTGTAGGTTTTCGCCATTTCACACTGAAATTATTTTGGCAGGTGGGCTGGATTTTCTCCGACCTGATCTCCGAGGACACCAGGATCGGGACTGTCCGCTTCACCAGAAACCAGGTCGGGTAGATTTAGTATCATGTTTAAAAATTGAAAGTCACACTTGGAGAATCGCTTAAAAACTTTGGCGTGAGCAACCAGTAAGCCTGAAAACTTTTCTCGTCTCTTTTGGGAATCATCCACATTCTCGGGTCCTTGAATGCCCCCCGGCCCCTCCCATCTGATTTTGGTTCTTGCCAACAGGACTCGCACTTCCTGAGTGCGGAGGAGTGCATCACGGCGGGCTACTTCCAAAACCAACATTCCAACCCCTGCAAACTCTCCCGAGACGGACACTTCGGCTCCAAGTTTGTGACGGTGGTGGCCACAGGTCAGGCCGCACTTTTGCGTCGACGCGTGCACGTTTGCCAATTGTCGCCGACTGCTGAGGATGCTGCGACTGGTTCTCAGGCGGTCCGGACAACCAGGTGCACTTCGAGGGCTACCAGGTGTCCAATCAATGCATGGCCCTGGTGAGGGACGAGTGCTTGCTGCCCTGCAAGGACGCCCCCGAGCTGGGCTACGCCAAAGAGTCCAGTCCCGAGCAGTACGTCCCGGACGTCTTCTTCAAGGTAACGCTCGGCTCCTTGTCGCCTTTTTGCCCTTTTGTTTTGCTCTTGGGAAGCGGCCGTCAAGGTGGCGTTTCTGTCAACAGGACAAAGACAAATTTGGGAACGACGTCACCTTCTTGGCACACCCTCTTCCCGTGGAGTATCTTATCATTAACGTGAGTTCCTTCCCGCCTCCTTTGCGTCGTCGTCTTCCCCGCGCTCGTTTGTGGCCCGCATGTGGCGGTTCTCCGCTTTCCTTCTCAGATCACCACAACGTTCCCCAAGGACCCCCACTTCACCTTCAGCTCCACTCAGCGCTTCCCCATCGAGAACCGAGAAATCCTCGGAGAGACGCAAGTAAGGGGCGAGCCCCCCGCCTCTTGCTCGTAGGATCAACGAGAAATCGGCTCCAATTAGCTGCGCCTTTTCTTCTCAGGACTTCCACAGCCTGGCCACGTATTTGTCGCAGTGCGCCTCCGCGTCCTTCCTGGACATCGTGTCCGACTTCCATCTGCTCCTCTTCCTGGTCACTAACGAGGTCATGCCTCTGAGGGTGAGTTGGCCAACACCATCCGCCAGCGAGCGGCGTCCGTGACCGCCGCCTGATTTCGCCCGCACGGTGCGCCGTTTTGCAGGACAGCATCGGCCTGCTGCTGGATGCCGTCAAGACATCCGACGGGGACCTCGCCGAGACCTGGAAGAAGTCGGAGCAGTGGGCCACCATCGAACAGCTGTGCGGTAAGTACGTGCCGGGAGCTGCAAATGATCTCTAAATATTTGACTGGATTTGATTAGTGGACGACAGATATGACCAAATGATTGTTTATTTGTTTATTTCATTTTTTTTTTTTCAATTAATTGATGAGTCTGATTTTTTTAGTGTTTTAATTTCCCTCCCATCATTCCAAAACATAATTTGATGTTTCCGTCGCTGGTGTGGTCTGTAACATACATCCGCAAAATCAGAAAAAATGTTGATTTATTTTCCCAAGTAAACTCCTCGGTGGCATTCAACACAAAAATAACCCGTCTGCTTGCAACCACAAATCAGAGACGCTAACCAGCAACAATCGCGCTCTCTTCTTAAGACAAAAACAAACAAAAAAAAATTTTATACCCAAATGAATGCATGTGGAGAAGTGACGTTTGTCTCCTCTCCCGCCCACAGGCACGGTAGGGGGGCAGCCGTCGGCTTCGGTGGGTTTCGACAGCATGGGGGACCCGTCGGCACCTCCGTCCTCCTCTGCCATGTGGTCTTGCGCGCACTGCACGTTCATGAACCAGCCCGGGACCGAGCACTGTGAAATGTGCAGGCTGCCCCGCACTTAAAACGCCCCCCCCCCCCCTCGCAACCCCCCGCTTTTGCTTTCCAACGAAAGATCTCGGGCCCCTCTGCTGTCAGTATTGAGCGCTTCCCGCTTGGATGGTTTGGACTGAAACGGGCCAAATGCGTAGTGGCGCTCATCGGATTGGATGGCGCTCGCCTGTCAGTCTTCATCTTCGCTCAACTGGTGCTCGCCCAAGTTTTTTTTGTTTGTTTTTGGTTGGTTTTGTTTGACCCGATCACGGAATCTGACAGACCGCAAGAACCAAACGTGGTGCCTTGAGATACATTTTGAATTTGTTCTGTGATCTCTAATCATCTTTTGTCCAGAAGAATGGTTGTAAAGGCCACTCCAGCCACCCCCCCCCCCCCCCCCAAAAAAAAATCGACCAATGCGGATTTTGTTAGGCCGCTACCAATCCGGATATCTGTCACGATAAAATTCCGATGGCCACTTGATCGGCTTTGAAAAATAGGTAATGAATTAAATAACAGATGTGAATTACCGGCAGAAAAGAGCATTTGACTGATTTACAAGAACAGAACTTTGTCCTTTGTTTATCTTGACTTTTGAAAGACAACCCCCCCCCCACCCCCCCCAAAAAATCGCTCTAAAAACATGCAAGTTGAGGCACTCGTATCTCAAGGCACCGCTCCGTTTTATTGTCTTTGCCACGTGTTTTGCGAAACTTGTGCGCAGACTCACAAAGTACAACTTGGAAAGTTGCAAGGAGGCCTGACAAAAATCCCGTTCTCGCAACTTCGCAAGAAGGTCCCACAAACGCTCGCCTTTGAACATGCGACTTGGGAAGTCGCCCGTGCGCCTCACGAAGCAAGCTGAGTCTCGCTATTTCGTACGATACATGAAGTATGGACGCGAGTTACTGCGATGCACGTGGAAAAATACGTAAAGCGCACGTGCGGCGGCTTAAGTTCGAGCACTTCATTTTTCAAAATTTCCGTTGTTGATACAAAAGCACGAAGTGGGCGGCTGAGACTTAATCGGCGTGAAGCGCACCAAATTGAAAAAGAAACCAAGCCGGATGAAGAGAGAGAAACTTGCTTCTCTCGTGACTCAGATGCTTGTGAGAGCATATGCGACATTTCCAAAACCAGGAAGGGCGCATGGATACACTTGGACAGAAGGTTCCAGAGTTCCTGATGGGCACTTGCGTCCTTGCTGGCTATTTATGCCTCTTTAGGAGTTTGACTGCAATTCTGTTGATGTGAGAAAACGTTTTTTTTTTTTTAAGTCGAGACTTTTTTGTTGTTTTGGGTTGGGGTTGAGTGTGGGCGTGTGAATTCTTGAGTGGTTATTTGAAGTCCTGTTAAGCGGGCGACTTTTGTCGGCATTTGCTGAGCAAGCCTCCTCCTGATGTGACTTGCATTTGAAGGAATAAAAACCAAGAATTCAAAATTGCAAAGTTGCTTTTGGTCTTCCCGAAAAAAACGACATAGTATAGTAAGGCGTTTTTAAGCCGAAAAAAAACGACATAGTATAGTAAGGCGTTTTTAGCTAAAAAAAAACCCAACATAGTACAGTAAGGCGTTTTTAGGCCGAAAAAAACGACATAGTATATATAGTAAGGCATTTTTAGGCTGAAAAAAACGACATAGTATAGTAAGGCGTTTTTAGCCCAAAAAAAACGACCATGTATTGTAAGGTATCTTTAGCCTGAAAAAAAGGACCATGTATAGTAAGGCGTTTTTAGCTGAAAAAAAAACCCGACCATGTATAGTAAGGCGTTTTTACCCCGAAAAAAACGACCCAGTATATATAGTAAGGCGTTTTTAGCCGAAAAAAAGGACCATGTATAGTAAGGCATTTTTAGCCGAAAAGAAGGACCATGTAAAGCATAGGTGTCAAACTCAGGTCCTGGAGGGCCGCTGTCCTGCATGTTTTCCAAGTCTCCCTGTTGCAACACACCTGATTCAAATGATCAGCTCATCAGCAAGCTCTGTGGAAGCCTGACATTGAACCTGTTCATTTGAATCAAGTGTGTTGCAACAGGGAGACTTGGAAAACATGCAAGACAGTGGCCCTCCAGGACCTGAGTTTGACACCTATGATGTAAAGGAAGGCGTTTTTAGCCGAAAAAAAGGACCATGTACAGTAAGGTATTTTTAGCTGAATCCACACAATGATGCAGTGTGTGATCCCGTGTCGGTGACACCTGCTGGACTTTCAAAATCCCTGCAGGCAACCCGCTTGACAGATTGAACGGACTTATTTGATGACAAATTGTTTCCAATATCTTGGAAAACATGCAGGACAGCGACCCTCCAGGACCGGAGTTTGACACCTGGAAAAAAGTGTCGCCCGATTGCCGTATCATATTTCATCGGAACCTTGACCTTGACCTTGTCAAGAACATCCGTTTCGGCAGTTTACCCCTAAAATAGCTTTCTTCATTTTATGACTTGAAAATGATTTTACATAAAAAAAAAATCAAGAATTAATTGAGTTTATTTGTGACCTTTTTTGACCCCTTGAAGTTGGAGCGTCGTGCCAAACACTTCGGACTTTCAAGAAGAGAGCGGAATGTGTCCTCTTTGTTTATTTCACCATCCCTCTTTCATTCCTTTTCTTTCTTTTCTTTCCTCTGGCACTCCTTGCTTGCTTGCTTCTCTCGCTTGTCTCGCTCCTTCTTTTCCTTCTTGGCTCGCTTTTCCCGCTCCTTGCTTTCCTTCTTTTCTTTAGCCCGGCGCTCCTTCTCTTCTCTCCTTTCTTTCTCCCCAACTTGACCTTGTTCCGCCTGGTCCATCATCTCATTTTGGTCAGCCGTGTCGTCGGCGCTCTTCAGAGACCTCTGCCAAAACAAGACGGCGCACCTGCATTTTTCAGTTCGATGTGTTCTTCGCAGAGGATAAAGAATAAATGTGTTTTCTTATGAGGTGTTGCTCAACTGCTTGTGCCCAAATGTGTGTTGCTCCTGAAATCGTGGCTATCGATGCTAATGGTCAGCCACGTCACTGGTATTTTGCATTGTTTGTTAGCATGAAGCTAAGTAGACCTTTCGAAAGCAAAAGCTATGTTTTTGTTGCAAAAATGTGACACTTGAGTCAAGCGCAGGTGAGGACCTGACCATGAAGCGGGCGTTCTGTCCCACGAAGCCCTTGACGAGACTCTTGACATTGTCGACGCGTTGGAGGAGCCGCTGCTGCCGGCGGAGGGCCTCCATCCTGGCCTGGGCGCCGGCCTCGCGCTCGGCCTCCAGACACTGGCGCAGTTCGTCGGCGCAGGTCCTCCAGCGCGCGCTCTCCTGCCGCTCCTGCCGCAGCTGGCGGCCGACGGAGACCAGCAGCTGCTGCAGCTGCTGTTTCTGCTCCTCCTTCTCCTCCAGCCTGGACTTGAGCAGCAGCAGGACGTCTTTGACGTTGCCCATCTGCGCCTTCTTCTCCTCCAAGCTGGCCAGCACGCCGGCGTTGAGCTCCTTCTGCTGGCTCAGCTGCAGCTCCTTCTCCTGCACCTTCCCGAAGAAAAGCCGCACAGTCGGGTCAGTTCTGCTCACATGTGATCATTGTCCAACATTCACTTGGACAATGATCAGGCCTGAAACCGACTGCATGAGTTTCCACCAGGGGAAGAAAACCACCCCCATATTTTGCTATTCTAGTTTTACCAATATCCGGATTTAATGGGACAGCGAGTCAGTGTCTCGTCCACCCATTTTTAAGGAAGCTGTCAAAGTCCGTTCAGACGTAAGACTCTGGTCCGTGCGTTTCCAATTGTGCCACTGTTGTCAGATGTACAGTAGATGAGCGCAGGCTCACGTGCCTACAAGGCGGCTATGTTGGCAGGGGCGAGTTTCCCACCAAAGGTCAAGCATGGAAATATGCGGCAGCTGTGTTAGCAAGAACATTTTTGCCACCGGAAGGTAAAAAGCACGGATGTTAGCTTAGCATCGGAAAGTCGTCTCCTATTCATGTTTTTGTACTCGGGTCGCAAAAGTGGGGCCAGTCACGGGATGAACAGAAGACTAAACCGTGCCGGGTCTTTTTCCGCACCTTCTGTTCCATCACGGCCTTGACGCCGCGCAGTTCTCGGTCGCAGTCGTCCACGGTGCGGTCCAGATGCCACTCCATGTTGTCCCAGTGCTCCTCCACGTGCAGCCGTACGCTCTCCCTCATTGCCTGGAGGTCCTGAGAAATGTCGTCTTCGCGCCGCGCCCACCGCCGGCTCCAATCGTCTTCGACGGCCTTCAGCGCCGCCTTGGCGGCCGCGTCCCAAACCCACCGGAACTCGGCAAACTGCTCCATCCAGAAGGAACGCACCCGATCCAGATCGAGGCGGTGGGCCGCGAGCGTCTCCTGGAGCACCTGCCGGACTTGCCGCCCGGTCCAGCTCGTCTCGTCATCCTCAAATTCGGGCGGCTCGCAGCTGGACTCCATGCTGGGGTAGTCACGCGAGCACATCAAGAATGCGCTTGTCGTATTTACTCAGTAGTCATGCACCAAATGACTGATTGGACGTTGCCTTACGGATTCACATGCGCACTCTATGCACACAGCACACTGACATACATGTTGTATTTGTGCACTATAGATGATAAAGTACAATGAAGTTGTACTTGACTCGACATTAGGGATCCGCTCGACAACCATGTAAAGTAAGGCGTTTTTGGGCCACAAAAAAACCGACCATGTATTCGTAAGGTGTTTTTTTTGGCCCCCAAAAAACGACCATGAAACTCTAACCCTAATTTTAAACGTTACTTTCAAACCCTACTTTGCGAACCCCAAGCCTTGTTAAAACCTTAGTTTGCACGTTCTCCCCCTGCCTGCGTGGCTTTTCTCCGGGTACTCCGGTTTCCTCCCACATTCCAAACATATTCTTGGCAGGTTAACGTCACACTCGAAATTGTCCTTAGGTGTGAAATATGTTTGTTTTTTTTTGGTTTGTTTGTTTTTTCAGTGGAAACCTTTTCCCTTTCCAACAGGTTTTCATTCCAGCTCCACGATATCCATCAGTTACACCAAGTGCTCTCGATTGACCTCATAGGAAACCGCTGCACTTACTTACGTGTCGGGGGTCGGGGGGGGGGGGAACTGACGGCAGAAGGAAACGACACCAGGGAGACGGCATAGAGCGCCAAGAGTCAAGTGCGAGATTGCGGCTGCAAACTCATTTCGCCCAAAAAGAGAAAAATGTCACAAAGCATCAAAGACACAAAAGCCGATGGGGGGCGTGGCCAAAATGCTCTCCCATCTCCTGTTTGTGCGGGCACGTGAGCTATTCAAGGGTGTTCCATACCAACCTTCGGTCTTGGTCCATCCCGAGTGAACACTGAGCACTGAAAATGTGCAAAAGGGTGTTCACTTGTATTCATTGTTGCACCTCAAACATGATTAGCGTCTTAGCTAGTCTGCTAGCTTAGCTGCAGTACAACAACTGAACTGTGACTGTTTCGCTGTGTAAAAGAGACTTTAATTAGTTTGGTGAGGGGGGGGGGGGTTGATGAAAAAGGTACACAGGCAAGTGTTTGGGTGCCATTTGCGCAAGATAAACAACATAAAGGAGAGCGCGATCAGCTTCCTTTTTGGCAACGCGCCGGCTCGCAAGCATCTTGCGGGTACAGTCCGGCCCAAAAAAAAAAGTTTGGTTGACTCCCCGGGAAGACGCGCGCGCACCTCAACAATGTCGCCTTCATCTCCACGGCAACGGGACGGTCTATGGCGGCACCGTTCCGAGAATTGTGTCCTGAAAAGCAAACGACGGAGGTTTTCCCAATTCCTGTTGCCTAGGCGACGCGTGGTGAGCCAGCCGCTAACAAACGACAGAAGGGCTTGGCGACGTTTCAATCGGAAGGAAAAGTTACAACTGAACCTACAATTTTTTTTCCTTCCGATTAATTTATTTAGTATTATTTCATCAGTGATCTAATAAAATACTGCAAAATTTGTGTTTGCGAATATATTTATTTTACACTTTTTGTTGAATAATTACAATCAATTCATTAACCGATGACCGAATTAGAGTCGCGAAAAATAAATACATGTCAAATATGCAAAGGTTCATTTTAAAAATCCAACATTTCTTTTTTTTCCCCCTCCATGTTTTGATCTTAAAACAAAGGAACCACCTTACTGATCAAAAATTAAAAAAAATACGAATAATAAAGCTCACTATTTTTTGTTATTTACAACGAATCAATTGATCAACTTTGTGATCAGATGACTGAATACAAAAGAATGAACGGCGTGTTTGAAACAAAAAAAAAAGCGGTTGGGGACCGATGTCTATTTCAATCCAAGAAAGATTAACAAATCGCCGTCTGGCTATTGCTCGATATTGATTTTTTTTTTTTTTTTTTTTTGCCAAGTAGGCACTGCAAACCGCAATCTGTTCTCAGCTGCATGCCTCTCCTGCCAAAATCAAAGCGAAACCGATGCACGCGAATGCTCGGTGGGCCCAGATTACAGGAGGGAGGAGGCCCGCGGGCCACACTTTGCCCACCCTACCCCTAAATTGGACTACAGTACTCGTATTATTATTGTGATCATCATCAGTATTATCGGCGGCTCGTTTGCGTTATTGCGCAGCTGTCCAACACGGGGAGGGGGTATTCCTTGTCAGCTTCGGCGGATGTTACAAATTGATTCGTTCAGAAGAACACCGCCTCTCACGCTGGGAAAAAAAACCAAAACTTCAAGACACCCAAAAGTCAATAATCAATAAATGTCCAATTTTCAAGCCATGACCTTGAAGCCGTTTCAAACTTTTGTCGCCGTTTTCCCAACATGCACGTCTTACATTTGTCTCTGAAAGGTCACCTTGTACTTTTTAAGTTTAAAAGCTCCACCAAAGTCTCAACGCGATGCTCGGAGAGTTCCGGTCTTTCCTCGAGTTGCCTGATAAAATATTGTCCCACCGAGTGAATGTTCGGCAGTCACTCTTTGTCGCCGTCCTCGCTGCTCCCTGCCGAGCAAACACAGTCAGACATTTGTTTGTTTAGGTTAGGGGTGCCCCAAGTTCGGTACTCGAGAGCCCCCGACCCATACCCAGCCGGTTTTCGATGTCTCCCTCCTCCATCACACCTGATTCAAACCGATCAGGCCGGAGCAGGGAGACGCGAAGCTTTACAATTCCTCACCTCCCGCCGAGTCCATATCCGAGTCGGAGATGTGCGTGATGGAAAAGCGGGACACGACGGAGGGCGACACGGTGAAGCGGGAGAACCGGGTGGTCGACTTGGTCCCCTCGCCGCCGGGAACGCAGGCGGGCGGCGGGTCTGAGGCGGCCGAGGACGTCGGCAGCGGCAACAGGGGGAAGTCGTCCTCCCACTCCAAGCCTGCGCCTGAAAGAAGAAGGCTTGCTGAGGAACGTCCTCCGGGAAAACTCGCCACTTGGGAAGGGCACCGCGCTCACTCTCTTCGGAGATATTCCCGTCAGAGGCGTCGTCAGACGCGCTGACCCTCTCGGGGGATTTGCTGGCTGAGCTCTCGACGGCCAAAGGGAACCCGTGTGCAGTCAGCTCCTCGGTGGGACTCTCCTGGAACAACAAGGTTTCACGTTATGGAACGCCAGATGACAAATGCAAGTCATCATTAAGTCTCAAGGCCCTCGAATGAGCGACTTTAATCTGCTGCTAATTCCTGCTCACCTGGTCAAAGAGATAGATCGTAACATCATCAAAGAAGGACACGTTCCTCTTCCTGCGTTCCAGCTCCTCATGGAGCGACAGGACGGCGGGCGTCTTGAGGAGGCCTCGCAGCGCGTGGGCGTGGCTGTCGTCGCTCACCACGATGGGCACCGGGTGGCACTCATCCTCGCTCTCCTCCTCCTCCTCCTCCTGGACGCCGAAGGTGCGCGGCTCCTCATCCGACGCGTCGCTGTCGTCCGAGTCGCCGTCCTCCCTGTCCGCCTCGCCGCCGCTTTCTGTCGGAGCCGGCTGAGGTGGCGGCGAAGACAAAGACGACCTCCTGAAATTGGCGGCGTGCTGCAAGGCCACCTCGTCTTTGGGTAAGATGTGCAGCACCTCCGGCCCGAAAGCTTTGTCCTTAACCGGCCCCCTTTTTCCTTGCTCCTCCGCTAACATGCCGGCGGCGGACTTCTGTTCTCCATTCAGGGCATCGAGAGCCTCCTCCATGGCCCCGACCACCTCCGCCGCCCAGTCTTCGAGGGACGAGTTCTCCTCCTGGGAGGGCCACTCATCCAGGCCCCCTTCTGCCATTGAACCATCCGACGATTCATCATGGGGACAGTCTTCGGTTTGGTACGTTCCGCTTGGTTCTGGCAAACGATCCTCGCCTTGTGGCCTTCCTGGAGCCCTCACAGTGTCTGTCGGTGGTTCTTCATCATCACAACTATCTTCTGTTTGCTGCCCTTCCTCCTGCTCATTCCTCACCTGCCGCTCATTCTCGTAGTCGGAGAAGTAGGCCGAGTCCCTGTACGGCGTCTCTTGGCTCAGCGGTGAGTAGGTGTGCTCGCACGACTTCAGCGGCGGGTCTTCGCAAGACGCTTCGTCCTTCAGGGCACCGACGCCGCGGTCCTCCGTCGGGCTCGCGCGGACCGCTGGCTGAGGCACATCTTGGTCTTTGGATTCATGAGGTTCTTTTGGGACAAACTCGGGACTTTCATAATTTTCCGTGTCATAGCCGCTGTCCATGGCTTTGGGGGAGCAGGAAGGGCGTAAGGTGGTGCCGGAGCCCTCACAAGACCCGGCGACGGGTAGCAGATCCATGGACTCGATGGAATCTGGCGTTCCTACCTGCTTCTGAAGCGACTTGAAGGCGGGGGAAGCGCTCAGCTCAGCGGACTCCTCGGCAAAGATCCCCGAAGTGATATCAGTGATGTCATCCGTGAAGTCATCACCTTCGTTGTCGCTGCAGTCGAGGATGTCCGTGAGGCTGACGCTGGAACCACCTCGGTCCAAACCACTGTCTCCCGCTTGACTGGTCTCTGACTGCGGATCCGTCAGGACCGCCGTCACGTGCTCGTTATCTGCGGGCGGCGGAAGACTTTGGGTCGTCTCTTCCATGGTGGGCTTGGTCACGAGAGGATGTTCCGCGATGATGTCTCGCTTTGTCGCTTCTTCCGTTCGCAGATCCGCACGTGGCTCCTTGCCGCCATCAGGCTCGATCGGGGCGGGTTTGGACACGACCGGGCCTCCTGGTGCCGGTGAGAGGTTCATCAGCTCGTCCCTGCTCGGGATGTCCATGACTTTGTTGTGGTCGTAGCCGTAGTGGTGACTCGCCAGCGAGCCCGTGAGCGGGTCAACAAAATGCGGGTAGCAGCACTCCCTCGGCACCATGCGGGTGTCACTCTGGTGGCACAAGCAGGCCAAAGCGTCACAGCGGTCCGGCGACACGACGGGGGGTTGTCGACTCCGCCAGCTGCCGTTGTCTTTAGCCCGGCGCGGTTCCGGGTAGGCGACCGGGTAGCTCTTTGGCAGGCTGTGGTATTGCAGGCCAAGCTCCTGCGGCCAGGAGTCTTCGATGTCCGTGCTCGGCATGGTGTAGTGAACGTCCCCATACGGATCCCGTCCGCAACTCTGACTCGCTCGTCTTCGGTGGCCGACGCTTCTGTGGCGATGTTTGGAAGGCCAAGTGTTGCACGTGTGCTTCTCGATGAATATGTCCTCCTCTTCATCCTCCGCCGAATCGCTCTCGCCGCGCCCCACGAAGAGTGCCCTCTCGGTCTCCATGTTAATGCTGACCGAGCCGTGCCCGCTGTGACTCGGCATGGTTTTCCTCAGGGAGCCCATCATGTCGTAGTAGCCCCCGGTCACAGTCTTGCCGATGATGGAGGAGTGGCTTGGGTCCAAGTCCAGGTATGAGCCTCTGTAGACCTGTTCTGACTGACGATTGAGGGACTTGGGTATCCCCGCCGGGTTCTCCAGCTCGCCCAATGCCTGGCGAAGGCTCCTGGACCCCCAACTTTCTGGAAGATGCTCAGTGGCTAGCCCTCCTCCCATCAGATAGCGGTCCAAGTCCACAGGCGGGGAGTTCTCGTAATAGTAACCTCCATCTCGGTCTTTGTAGGACACATAGTGACTTGACTCCCAGGGGCGTAGGGGGCTGTTGTCACACACCTGACCTAAGAGGGGCTCCATTGTTAGGGAGATGGCGGGACTCGAGTCATTGGAGTCGTAAACATCGACGTTGTGGATATCGGCTGACCAGTAGGCGTCACGGTTCTTAGCTTGTGACGGACACACCATGCAGTCTCCCGAGTCGGCGCTCCCAGTAAGGAAGCTTCCGCTGCTCTGGTAGTCTGGGCTGTAGGAGCACATGGCGTAGTCGGGCTCGATGTTACAGTCCACCGGTTCTTCGATGCGGACGTAGAATTCGCTGTTGACCGATGGGCTGTGGGCACCGAAGACGGGAAGGACGCCTGGAGCATGCAGGTGTTTTGGCTGGTAGTAAGGTGGAGAAACGATGTGGTTCAGACTCTCCAAGGGGCAGCCTCCCACAATGCCCGCCGGAGGATAAACAGCTTCGGGACGCTTGATGTGACTGAGGGCACTTGAGGAGTCCGGGCCTCTATAGGACTCTTCCGCCCTGGCCTGCTCCCACCTGTACTCAAAGTTCAGGCCGTGGCTGGTCTCGGTGATGGTCAAAACGTCATCCCCGGACTCTGAGTGGTAGCCGTCAGCAGGTGAGAACTGCTGGAGCAGAGGGAAAGATGACAAAGTGGATGAAGGCTGCTCGTGAGTCGTCGGTGCGGGACCGCGATGGATGCCGTGTCCGGCGCCGGGGCGCATGGAGTTCCAGCGCCTCTCAAAGTCCTCCTCGGCCTCACTGGCACCCTTAGCGCACAGATAGCTCAAGAGCAAGTGAACTTCCTCTGCATTGGGCCTCTGATCGGGCGGGAGCCAGCAGAACTGCATCACCTCGTACCTGAAAGTCACCCGGCAATCGTTACCAGTCGGGAAGAGAGAGCCGCAGCATGCTTTTGAGCGTTTGTGTCGAACCAGCGTTCAGCCAGAGGAACTCGGAGTACGGGCTTGGCCAGTCGCAGCTGCTGCTCCCTCACAGCGTAGGACAAAACTTGCCGGTCAGAGTAAAGGCTGTAGGGTTGCTTTCCCAGCTCCAGCAACTCCCAGATGGTCACACCCAGAGACCTGACAGTCCAGAGGTGGGACGGCGTCACATACGCGCAACTCATCGTTAAGCCGAGTGTTTTCCGAGTTACTCACCAGATGTTACTCGGCCGCGTCTGCTTGGCCACCAGCAGGTTTCCGCGCACGTCGTCCACCAGCTCAGGAGCGATCCAGCGAAGCGGCACGTACGTCTGGTCGGCGGTGACCATGTAGTCGTCCTGACAGGAATGCAGAGTGAATTTGAAACCTCTTCCAATGACCGCTTTGGACTGTCCGATGATTCTACCTTGTACTTGGTGTGGGACAGGCCGTAGTCGCCCACTTTCACGGTGAGGTCAGCAGTCAGCAGGCAGTTCCTCAAAGCCAGGTCGCTGTAAATTCCGATGGCAGCGTACTTAAAGTCATCATACATCTCGGCAAAGGATGCATTTATGGCAGGCCAGAATTCAGGACTCACCTGATTGTCCTTTTCAAGCTCATGCTGGCATTCTATTCGATTAATATTCGCCCAAAATCTTAAATTCGATTCACTTATCAATCTCACTTCTTAAGCAAAGTTGATTTTCATTTGTTCTAACGGACCTTTCCCATCCTGGTCTTTTCAGGTCCAGAACACTACCAATAATGGCAAACAATTTTTCTCAAGGGTGTTAGTGGCTCAAAAGAGCCACCCATATTATAGAAATACAATCCATTCAGCACACTCAGAAAAACAGCGATGACCCTAAACTCCGGTGCGTCCCCAAACGAGGTCAAGCTACCGAATTACTACACAAACGAGTTTGATTCATGAATTCTGGCCCACCCTGGAGATATTGATGTGATGACATTCTTGAGTGGACCTGCAGAGAGCGCTGCTGCTGCTGGCACGAGAGTCCACCGCCTGCAACAAAATCACTGATGCTGGAGTCTTTGAGCAACACTCAGTCAGCACCAGGATGTTGTTACAGGAAGTGGCCATTGGCAAGACAAAAATAACTACATGTTGCATGGCGAGATGGCTGGATGGATGGTTGTGGTACCTGTGAGTGAAGTTATGCGCGTGGAGGTGCTTGAGTCCTGAAGCGATGTCGCAAGCCATCCTCTGGAGGATGAGCGGCTCGGGGGCGCCCACGCCGTCCGTGCACTTGCTGCTCCTCAGGTACGCTTTCACGTCGCCCTGGTAATGCAACACACCGCCATGTCGTACCACCATGGCCACTAGGGGGGGCAGTGTGGTCATCAGAAGAACAACTCTGCCACTCACCAGCGGACAAAACTCCATGACCAGCAGGAAAGGTGCGACGTCGGTGCACTGGGCCAGACACTGCAGAAGAGCCGAATGCTGCAACACCCTGCGGACCAGGAAGAGACGCGCCACGCCGCAAGTGACGTCACTCAGCGGCAAGCATCGAGTGTGTCAAAAGACGAGCGGAGGAATACCGGTAGGGTTGCACTTCCTCCAGGAAGTGCATTTGTTCCTTGATGCTGGCGCTGGCCTTCAGCTCCTTGACCACCACCTGATTGGTCCTCAGGTTTTCATTCACCTCCCCCAGAAGAACCTGCCACATGGACACATGGACACAGATGCAGCAGGAGGACACACGGACACATAGGTTGACACAAGGTAGTTTGGAATGGGTGGGAGTGCGGGGCACAGGAGGGGGGTTGGGGGGTGATGGACATACCCAGTCATGAAGATAACGCAGATGTTGATGAATGTGGAAAACGAGGATGGAGAGAAGAAGATGTTATCTGCTTGTAAACATTAGAGAGACGTCATGACTAGAATTGCAAAGAGGTTCCGTGGGGGGGTTGCAAGATTTTTATTATTTTTTACTTTCAACAAACTGGCACTTTGCAACCGTAGTCACGACGACTTGAACGTGAGCCCCTTGACGGGTGGTCTTACCTTCCCGAACCAGCCGCAGCCGATCTCTTTCAGGTAGAGCAGACTGTAGCGGCTCAGGCTGGACCATTTCAGGTGGTGCGCTGCGAGGGGAGAGAGCAGTCCAGGTGAGAGTCAATCAAATGGCACACAGACAACATCAGGTTTCAAATGTATCCACTGAAGAACATCCCAGAACTCTCAAGGTCAGCCCCCCGCCAGTGGCGCCGGTCTGTCTGACTCCGTAATGCATCGCAGTCGGCGTCCTTGACCAGAAACTTGCTCCGGCTCACCCAGTCGTTCCCGTCCATCCGTCTTTCACTGTGGGTGGTGGCGCAGACAAACGGACCTTTGTGGTCTCACCCTCGCCCCCCCCCCCCCCCCCCACAAAAAGAAGACCACACAGGCCAGCCACTGTTCATACTGGACATGGCGTCACCCTCCCCACGCTGCTCATACCTGACAGCCACCCGAATCCCTGCTTTTTGAGGGATGCCCTCTTGTTGTTGTTGTTGTTGTGTTGGCGCGCACTGCTCCGAATCAATACTGGTGTCGGTGCTCTAAGCCGCCTGCCGCCTCCAACCAGCCTGCGAGCCAGGAAGTCATAAACGGGATGCACGGATCCTCGCGTCCAAATGGATCCGCGTTGCTATTAGGACCGGCCGGCCATTATCCCGTGTGAGTGTTTTTTTTTTGTGCGTCTGCCTGAGCTGAGGTGCCTCAGAAATTCCTTCCAGCCAAGTCGGGTACTAAGTTGTCCGTGTATGGAATGACCGGGGCGTACGAAGAAAACAACTTTGACACATGAGTAGAAGGACCGGGGTGTGCTCGTAGGATTCGGGAAGAAACGCGTGCAACGACAGAGGCAAAATTGTGCTTCCCGTGGAACCGCGGCATGTGCGTTCCATTTGCTTTCCTGTGAGAACGAGGCAGCAGCTGCGCGAAAGGCGCGACCGCCAAGATCAGACCGGCTCTCACGCCCCGAGGGTCTCCCGAGGAGACGCGCCCACTTGCAACTTCAGATGAGGAAGAAAACGTGTGTGTGTGTGTGTGTGTGTGTGTGTTCATGTGAACATTTGTCCATTTGCGTGCGTGCAACATGTCACCTGCATGTGCTGTGTACTCCAGCTCAGCCGGTGGCGCCGCCCTTCTGGCGAGGGGCAGTGCCACCTCACCGAGGGGCAGGACATACACATCCGGGCTGGCCGGCGAGGCCGGCGTGAAGGCATGCGTGCGGTCCGCCTCGCCATCAGGAAGGTTGCGGAACTCCTGAAACAACAACGACAACACACATGTCAAGTTTTACTGGTTCAAGTTTTGGGGGATCTCGCCGGCCGCCGCCGCCGCCGCCGCCGCGTGAGCATCGAACGCCAAACCCGAGTTGGGAGGCCGCACAGGAAGTTGCAGGGAAAAACTCAGCCAGGTCCCGCAAGACCTCAAGAATGTGACCTGACAACACCCCAAAAACACACACACACACATTTGGATGCTTTTTTAAAAAATTCTCCTCCTCATCATAAATTTATCTCCTTTTCCTCCTCCTCCTCTTCTGCTTCTTCACTCTCTCAGCCCTTTCTCCTCCTCCTCCTCCCCTTTCTTGTTCTTCCTCTTGTGACCCTGACACGTTCACACGCTCCACTCGCCCTTCGCACATGTGCTCTTTCTCTCT
Source organism: Hippocampus guttulatus (assembly GCF_054856545.1). Lineage (NCBI taxonomy): Eukaryota > Metazoa > Chordata > Actinopteri > Syngnathiformes > Syngnathidae > Hippocampus > Hippocampus guttulatus. The sequence continues at coordinate 7,865,975 of NC_141279.1, forward strand.
CTTCGTACTATTAACACAAACGAGGGCATGCATGAGAATAGGATGTGCATGAGAGGAGGACATATATACTGCATATATATATATATATATATATATATATATATATATATACAGTATATGTGCGTGTGTGTGTGTGTGTGTGTGTGCGTGCATCCACGCCCATGTAAGATTGTGCATATGGATTTATTCCATTTGCTCAGAAACTATCACAAATGGTGTGACATACACACACACACACACACGGACGATAAACACAAGCAGACATACGTTAAGAGCATCAAAACCAAGTAAAGGTTCTCACGTGTGACGAGGTGACTTACCTTCCTCGGGTGACCACATTCACACTGTCTCTCTCTCTCACACACACACACACACACACACACACACACACGCACACACAAATGCAGAGTTGGTGGCGTCCAACGTCGGAGTCTGGAGAGGATGAAGCAGATGAAGCGGACAGCAGAGCATGTAAGGAAGGCTGCGATGGACGCAAGGGCGGAAGGAGGAGGAGCAAATAGGTCGGGGTCGCCTCGCTCCCCCGCCCCCTCCCCGGGGGAGAAGAAAAATGGGGGAGAGGCCGGGGGTTGGTGGGGGTCCACATAGTATACTGGTGACATCACCCATCAGAACACACCCGCCAATGCACATCTGGTCAGCGCGCGTGCACACACACATTTTAACAGACAGAGACACACAGCACACAAACACACACATACAGGACACAAACATACACACACAAGAACTTGCATGTACACACATGAAACAAACAGGAAATCACACGCACACAGGGCGATATACAAACGGACAGACTCACACCAGCAAAAACCGGACCTAATTAGTGCTGGTTAGTGCCAGTTAGTGTGTGCATGTGCGGGGTGGAGTTGACCTTGAATCGGGCGCTGCGGGTCTTCTTGCAGCACAGGCAGGTCAGCAGGACCAACAGTAGGCCGACCACGCCAGACACCCACGCCAATGCCGCCGAGGCCCACGACGGCTCCGCCCACTCGCCGACACCTGCGGGACGAGACAGGAATCAGGACAACGCACGCAGTCTCGACGCTCTCGTGTGTGTGTGGGGGAGGGGGGGGTCTGTGTGAGCGCTCTCGGGGTATGCAAGTGCGTTTTTGTGCACCAGTTGGATGTGCGTCGATGTGTGGACGTGTTACGTAAGAACTGCGCATGCATGTGTGATGTCACATGTGCGTCTGAAGGCACGGCACGGGCTGTGGTGCACGTTTTCCTTTTCCGCGCGCTGGCGCGCCTCGGTGTCAAAACGAGGGCACGGCATTCGCCCTCGTGAGCTTGGTTCACTTTTGTCGTCTTCCAGTCGAGGCAGAATGTTCTTGGATCATCCGTTGGAGGATGCGGTTGCCACGGAAACCTTCCTCCGGCCTTCCGCTTTGTGTTTACTCACCGAGCGTCGCAACTTTGCTTGTCTGGCACAAACTCTGCTTCACTCATGGGGGCCCGACTGCAACACGCACGAAGCTAGGCGTGGCTAAGCTACAGGATTCTATTCGAGTCATCATGTGACCAAGTGCACTCCTCCCTTTGCTGTGTTTTGCTGGGACAAGCATGCGAGCAACGTCTATTTTTAGCCCGCCGATATGAATTTCTTCATAATAATCAATCATTTATAATGTGATTTGTGCGCACAACAATACACACTTCCACATTGACAAACTTTGCCGACTTTTCTCCACCGACGTTATGGGGCCTACGTCATATTTCATCGCGAATTTTAATTTGCCGCTAACATGACATTTTAAAACCAGCAGCACATTTTTAAAGGTAAAGTCACGTATCCGTGCCAACATCCTGTCATTTCTTGACTCGCATTCTGTGAGCTTAGAAAGCTATATTCGCGCGAAATGTGGCATTAGCCCCGAAATATGACGCGACTGCTAAACGAGCATCAAAATGTGATGCACGCATTTTTTTGTGAGAGCAAATGCGAGCGATATGTTAACATTCAAGTGTGATCTTAGCGTTCCGCTGCTGCAACAACAGCCTGACAATGTGATGCTAGCATCAAAATGTTACATTCCAGGTTTGCTGAGTAAGCTAACAAATTCACTTGACCAACGCTATCAAGCTGACCATGTTCAATCGTGTGACGGGATGACGACATCACACGACGATGTCATCATCGGGCGATTGACAGGATGCTAAAATTAGAAACGTTATCGCAACGTTTTTTCTGCTCCTTCAGCAAGAATCTGGAGCCGCGGTTGCCATGGCAACGGGCCGCAACACTTTATTGCGTAAGACCGAGACAGCGGATGGACGATTGGCTCTTAATGAAGATGACAAATGATTAATTAACTTGATGCCGCTCCGCACGTGCGAGTGCGACGGCAAGGAGGCGCTCACATGAACGCGTGCGCGCACACACACACACACACACACACACACACACACACACACACACACACACACACACAATCCGAAATGGAACCCCAGTGCTGGAATGTTTTTCTCACCTGTGCCGATTGCGGCGGCACGGGGCCAAAGCGCGGCACACGTCAGCATCATCAGCATCTTCCTCATCTTCATCCTCATCTCCATCTTCACTCTTTCGTCATCCTCATCTTCATCCTTTCCGAACCCAGCCCGGCCAGCTGCGGATTTGCGCGTCCATCTCCAGGAAGGAAGAAAGCTTCAAAGGAGTCAGGAAGATTCCAGAGAGCAGGACATTCCTCGTAAAAGGGTGGGGGGGGGGGGGGGCTGCGGACGGGTGCGGGGGCGGGGGGAATCAGACGTGGGCTTCGTTGGCCCGTTGGTGTCGAGTAGGGGGAGGAGGAGGGGAGGCTGCTGGTGCTGTCCGCGGTGCTGCTTGCGAGAGCGCCATCTTGCTTGCTAATGCTGAGGGGGAGGGAGTATGCTGGGGGGGCATTAATGCGCATGCGCTGAGACACATGCATACACACACCCCCGTGCACACGCGTAGGCACACTCAAACACATCGGGACGTAGTCAGAAATTTTTAAGTGGGGAGGCCAGCGTGAGCCAACATTTCACTGAGGGGCGGCCATGTACTTCCCCTCTGTAACTGAGGCGGCTTTTTTTTTTCTTTCTTTTTAAATCATGCACTCAACCATGCCTATCTACTCTCCATTGCTTTGCTTGTGTGCGTTATCTCAAAGCCAACTTCTCTCTCATATGCGCCGACTCGCTCGCTAACCGCCAATCACAGTGATCAAATGTCACCGGCGGCCGACGCCATCTTGCATGATGCAAAATCATCCCGACTAAAGATCACAGTGAAAGAAAAATCTCTGAATATAAAAGGCATAGCATCGAGGGATCAAAGAACACTGCAGACCTGTGAAAAGAGCCGTAAAATCACAACAATCAATTTTTACCCAAGCTGTGACCCCACCCCCACCCCAACCCACCCCATACCGCCGGCCCTGCGCACACACAGATGCAGTAATGTGCATTCTTAAACACGCACAGAAGCCACAAAAACACACACGATTGCCTCTCCGCAACTAAACACATTCATAATTGATTCAACCTCTTCATTAACTCTAAACACATTTGTGCAACATTCACACACAGCTCACTCACACTTCCTCTTTGGTGTCGTCAGAGAACACGTTGTTGGTTCAGTGGCAAATGCTCATGACGGACGTGTGCTACCTCTTTTCAGTCGTCCTCGTCAAACTTTGATTTGAAGGACTCCATCCGGCTGGCAAGCGCACAGAAGCATCATGGGAAAAGTCGTCGACAGGTACTTGAAGGCTGCACTGCTTGTGGCGACCGATTGAGAGCAGCAAAGTTATAGTCCACGGTGTCAAAAATGCTATGGGCTTCCTGTCTCCGCCACACGAAACCCAAACTAGGATGAAATCATAGACACGCAAAAAAAAATCATTTTGTAAGCGTAAAAGGAGGCAAAACAGCAGCATAGGTGCACTGAGCTGCAGTCACCGCTAGATGGCGGCCTAGTAAAGCCCGCACAAACGATTCATGGCAAGTGTTTTGAATAAGACATTGTATGAAATTATTTTCTTCTCTGAGCAGAATTCTTACACTTGAGACCTGTGCCCCAATTTTGGTTTCAGCATTTTGTCACAAAGCCGCCCAATGATACAAATCATGTCGCGGTGTGTCACTCGACGTGTCAAACATATCTGTGTTAACACTGCAGCTCCACTTACCTTTTGGATTTGACATGATTGTGTTTCGCCCGAAGTACTTTCTAGAATTGTATCCACGGTTTTATTCTCAGATGCGTTTTCATAAATTTCTTTTTCAGATCACTTAGAAAAATGATGACCATGAAAAGACTCGACTAAAATCGACTTGGTGGTTTCATTTCCCACTCCCCCCCCCCCCCCCCCCCAAGAACCGGTGACGTTTATTTGCTATAAAACTGTAAGTCTCCTTTAAAAACGTGGCATGGTTTTTGAGTAAAGATTTTCCAAGCTTGCGTCTTATCATTCACTACTTCCACTTCTTTTGTTCCATCTACTCTGACAACTAGTCACATGTTGGCCCTCCCATGCTCAATTCAGAAGCATTTGTACTGCGCTTTAGGTTACTCATTCCCTTCACAGTCGATAAGCTTTTCGGCTTTTATTACACACAAAACAGGAGTGTTTAAAAATGTAATAAGTCACTCAGACGACAGCAGTCACAGTCAACAAAGGTTACTTTGGTTTGCTTCCTCATATCTGTCAGTCACATGACTTGCACTGCCATCGATGTTTTAAGGACTAAAAAGGAAATGTAGGTTTAAAATTAACAAGACTAAAGCAGGTGTCTAAACAGATTTGTTTTTCCAGACATAAAACAAATACGTTTAAAAAGATATCAGACAAGAAAATCATATCTAAAAGAAAATAACATAAAACCATGTCCCAAAAGAAAAAAAAATGTTTTCAAAGATTAAAGAGTTGGCTTATTAACAGGTTTCTTTTGACATGTCGAGAAGGAAACCGGTTTTTCAAAAACAAGTGTAAACAGAAAACGACATGCCTCAGAAGAAAACATGTTCAAAACCAAAATGTCTGAACACGAAGAAAGAACGAAAGAAAGAAACCAAAAAAAAAGTTGTTCAACAAGTTTCTTTACGGGAGAAGACTCATTGTGGGAAGGCAGGAGGCTATTTTGTAGCGAGCGTTCCAATCTGCTGCTACCCTAGCAACGGGGGAGTCCAGTTGCTGGTTGCTACGGCGACCGGCCCAGCACACGTCGGGCTCGCTCAGCAGGCTGCTTTTTGCTTGCGGTTCCATCGACGAGGAACCCGCCAACAGCAGAATTTGAGATGGCCAGGGGCAAAATGAAACGACCAGAACAGCGTCCTGGTCGTTCAGGTTAGCACGTTGGCCAAGTCGCTTCGCTCGGGGAAACTCATGCCTCTCTCCTTCGGGAGGAGCTCTCCGCTGGCCCAAAACGAGTGGTTGAGGACGTGCAAATGTGCAGAGAATAAATAAACAACAACGTCAGGAGGGATTCAGGAGTGCTCAAAAAAGGTTGAGGAGCGCTCTGTAGCATTCGCCAAGGCGCGTTCAACAGTGTACAGCAACGTTCAGCAGCGGTTCAGAAATGTTCAGGGGCACTCAGAAAAATTCATTCGGCACCTTCAAGGGCATCCGGGGACATTGTTGAGCGTGTTCCGAAATGTTCAGGGCCGCTGAGAAGTATTCATTAAGGTTGCGTTCAAGAGCGTGAAACAATGTTTCATTCACTCAGGTGCGTTCAAGAGCATTCAGGAGTGGTTGGAAATGTTCATGGATACTCAGAAGAATTTAGTTGTTCAAGGGCATGGCTGAGCGTTCAGGAACGTTCGGGAGCATTCAGTCGGGTGCGTTGACGCCCGTTCAGAAGAAGAGCGAGCGGCTTGAGGGGTGTCCAGCAAGATTCAGGAGCAGTCTTCGAGATGCATTCAGGGGCTTCGAAAAAGCCGTTCGGTAATGTTGAGGAGCAACGGCGAGTATTTGCCGGGCGTTCAAGAGCGTCCGGGAGAAAACCCGGGAGTGCTCACGAGCGCATGTAAAGTGCGATGAGGCCGGCTCGGTGCAGCCGCTGCCACAGGTTCATCTCTAACATCAAGTCGTGGTTAACAAAGAATCCTACCGGGTGGTACTTCCTGTCGTAGTAGTGGTCCGAGTACTTTTTGTATTGTGGCGTCATGAAGCCGTAGGCGCTGACGCGGTCGCAGCTGTGCAGCGCCGCCAGCAGCATGACGGCGCCGGTAGACGGCCGGTAGATGTTCTTATATTTGGTTTTCAGGGTTTTGGACGGAAGGAACCTGAAGGAACACATGGTCATGCTCACTCAGGGGAGGGCTGTTGGTTGCCGTGGTTATCGAGGGGAGGAGGGGGCGGGGCTCCCTCACCTGTTTCTGAGGTAGCGAATGAAGTCGGGATGGTACATCTTCAGCTTGGCCGCAGTCACGTCCTTCCCAAAGTACGTGGTCGGACTGAGTGGAAAACATGACGTGATAATAATGACATCACGATGCAGGGGAGGAGGGGGGAGAATTGAGAATGCATCAAAAGGGAAGCAGCCAACGAGTGGCTGATTCCAAGCACAAGAGCGTCATGCCCAAAAGGTGGTACTGACTCTTTGCCTCGCTCCCGTCCTTGCTCAACGAGGGTGCGCTGGGCCGCCGCCTTCATCAGCAGGTAGTCGCGGTCGTGGTCGGGCAGGAAGACGTAACGCGTTTCCTGTCCGGGGTTGCGACCTGACCGCGTCAAGGCACGTCGTCCTCCTTGAGCGGGCGGCAGAGCGTGTGGCTCACCTGAGACTGAGGCGGCCCTCGGTAGCCGGCGGAGGCGTAGTTCATCATGGAGTTCATCAGCGTGTTGGTGGAGAAGGTGTAGTGGGTGGTGCGCACCCCCACGTCTTCCTCGAAGCCCGCCAGGATGGCACCGTTCGTCCTAGGCCAGCAAAGCGTCAACTCAGAACCTTAAGCACGTCATCACGCTTTTGAAGTTTATCGTCAAAAGAAGCTTCCTGACGTCGTCGGAGGCGGGGATTGCAGTCACGTGACTTGACTTCGATGTCACGTTCGGACCAAGGCTAAAAGAGCTTGTTTTACGAGCGTAAAATGTAGCTTTTTATTCCACGTCTGACTTCACATCAGGTGAGCTCACCTGAAGACGTAGTGGTGCTGGTCAATCTCCTTCCCCATCTTGGAGCCCTTCAGGATGCCGCCGTTCCCGACCACGGCGCAGCGGGTGCAGCGGGACGGGTCGCGGCGACTAGCCCAGTCGTCCAACACGACGCCGTTGGCGGACGAGTTGAGCAGCGACAGTGTGTCTGACAGCGCTGTCCGGAAAAATGTTAAACACATCATCAGGTGCGCGGCAGCAAATCATCGCATTTCTCCCCCGCCCCCCTTCATTCAAACGAAGAAAGGATTGAAGAGGATTTAATACTGTCGCCACCCCCCCCATAAAAAAATAAAACACAGCTGAGCTTGAAATATTTTCCATCAGACTAAATCAAGTCTGAAATGAATTGCCGAAAGCTGATGTATGATATGTTTTATGATCACCATTTCTGCCTTTTGCGATATTTGAGTTTGCCGGCACGGCAAGAGGTTTTCGGAGCATCAAAAAAATGTGCTCGTGCTCGTGAAAGCTGACAAAACGCTGCTTGAGACATGGGAAATGGTCGTGTGGGTACCGACTTTGATAGGTGAGGCTCCCCCAGCCGTTTGCGCCCATGTACAGACGGAGACGACGGTATTCGGCGGCTGTGGCGTGTTTGGACCACTGCAGCACCGGAACGTTCTTCAGGAACAGCTCGGACACGTCCGACTTGGCAACGCGGCTTCCGATGCCGTCGGGGCAGTCCTGCGCACAGCGAGTCACGCGTTGAGCCGATGGGAGGACAAGTGCTCACGACATTGTTCCAAAGGTCACTTAAACAATGCAGGGCACATGATTCCAAAGCAGCTTCGAACTTTGAATCCCACATGATTCTAAAATGATTCAGGAGCATTCCGATGAGTTTTGCGCTCCACTCACGGTTTGCGGCGCGACATTTTCACTGGCGTAGGCGTCCCCGATGAAGGGGGGCTCAGTGGGCTTCCCGGAATTTTTTTTATGCCGGGTCACGTTAGCGGCCGGCGGCGGAGTCGTCGTCCCGGGACGGACCGCCGGCGAGGGGACGGGGCTGCTCCGGTTGCCATGGAGACGCGGGTCGCTGCCGAAGAGCAGATGTCTGTGAGGCGGTTTGCTGGTGGCGCACGTCGATGACATCGTGAGGAGAATCTACACGCGCCCACCGAGCAGTTTTCGCTATCAAGACTCCCGTAGTCTTCGTTGCGCAACTATTTTTTTTCTCTTCTCAAATAATTTCACCCAAATTAATTGACTAAATTCTGTCCAACAAACTTATTTCAGCATTTCATCTTTTGATCTATTACAATTAAAACTTTAAATCTCAACGTTGGGTCGTCTCCATGCTGATTTGTGTGACCGACCTCCACGGTGGTCCGAGGTGGGCCCAGGACAGCGCCAGGGAGGTCTCCAGGTTCCCGGACAGGAAGTAGACGCACAGCACGGAGGCTGCGGTGACGGCTGCCAGCGCCAGCCGCCTCGGCGCCGACATCCCCGACGGCGCGGAAGGGTCGGTTGGAGCGGGGGGGAGAGTGGGGGAGCCACGCTCACTCAGGAGCTGCCGCTGCTGGGGGCTTCACTGGCCCCCCCGCCTCCATTGAGGGCGCATCAGGTGATGTGTGTGCGTGTGTGATGGGGGCAGGCGGGGGCAATGAAGGATGCTCAGGATCTGGCAGAATTCACTTGAGAGAAGAAGAAAAAGTTAAAGACGTTTAGAAAAACAGTGGACTGGTCGCAGAGTTGTGCTCATCGGAGCACAACTCAAAAAGTGATGACATCACAATCTGATGGCGAAAGCTAATCTGCGCCAACACTCGCAGCTCTGCTTACCTTCCGGCTTGGACACGACGGCGCAGTCCAGACGCTCGACTATTTGCAGGCACGTTTGGCCGCACGCGCCCTTTCAAAGCGACATCGGAGTAAGCCACGTGTTGTCGCTCCCCGCATCCGTTATCATCTTCCTCTTTGGGCAGCTTGACTTCCTGTTGCTCAGCGAAGCGCAAATAAGACACGGCAATGACACTGGCAAACGGCCGTGAGAAAAGGTTGCAGGGGTGGCGATGAGCAAACACACACACACCCACAGACAAAAAAAACAAGGATTACAATCGGATTGATGACAGCCTGACTCATACACAAATCCAACAAAGATTGTAAAGTGAACCCAAGCGGATTCCAACCCTGAACGCAACACGACCTCAAAGCTGGATCCAACAGATTTTTTTTTAACAACTCCTACAAGTGTCAACTTTCTTACTCGCGTGCGTCACCGGGGCCTGGTCAGAGTCGTAAAGTGACACACAGCCTGCCTGTCACTGACACGACCCCCGTCCCCCTTCCTCCACCACTGTTTCAGTGGACAATAAAGTAATGTGGGGAGGGGATTGCACATGGGAACAATGCCCCCCAGACTTGCGAATAAAACTCAAGATGGTACCCAATGAAGAACTCGCACCAAAATGTAGACACAAGTGAGTGATCTTCCTGTGCGGTCTACCTCAGCTTTTCTCTTTTGTGGGCGAGAGAAAGGGGGGGGGGGTGCTTACGTTGTCCCGCTTCCCAAAGAGAAATTGAGCAGGATTGTCAGGATGAAAGCAACACCCTTGCAACTCGCACTGCAATCCAATTCCAACATGTTTCTATCCATGAGCCCGATCGCATTCAAACCACGATGACAAGCGGAGAATGTTTGGGAATCTAACCAAGATTCTTTCACGTGTCCGACAATTTGAACATGATTCTTAAAAATTCTGACAGACGGATAATAATGGGGAGTCCAAGCACAAATCCAACACGATTCTAACCCGCGACTTCAACAATGAACATTTTGAATGTGATTGGAACCACAACTCCTTCAGGATTCCTAACTGATTGCCATTAGGATACTCATACGATTCTAAATCATGATTCTAGTAGAGTTGGAGTGGGCTTGATTTTGGTTGGGTTGGGGGGGGATGTTGTGAAAAGGCCTCACCTGGTCCTGCCGGTCCTCGGTGGTCCCCGAGCCAAGCTTTTCGAGGACTTGGGAGACGCTTCGAGGAGTTGGAGGCACTCGACGACACTCAGCTGCTGCCAGGACCGCCTACTCGAGGGGGGCGGGGGAGGCGTTCCTGGTCCTGTAGGGTGGGGCCACAATGAGAGAGCAACAGCTGCTGGCAGCAGCCCCGGGGGCGGTGGGGGCCTCTCCCGCACCGGCACGGAAGGAGAGGGGGAGAGAAGGCAATGGCAGCGCAGCGGACGTGCTTCTCCGCCGTGGGACTTTTTTGTGTTTTGAAGCCAACAACCTCAGGCCCGCTCGTAGTACTTGACAACATCAGGGGAGGGGGGCGCTTGTCGTGTCGTTCTCAGATAAGCAGGGGTTGAGCTAAGGGGCAGAAGGGACTGCTCACAAAATCAACAAAGGTTAAAAAGCGGATGGACAACAATTCCAAATACATTTCTGGAAGAAATAAGCAATCATTGAATAGTTTTTTTTGTTTGGGGGTTTTTTTTTTTTTTGGCATTGATAACATTCGTGGACATTTTCCAATGCTGTCATACACTGTATAACTAATACAAATGTAACTCATGGAGTACACCTTTGTGAGTAGATTTTTAATTTTTTTACCCAAATGTAAAATTGTGAAGCACTATTTACAGCAAATAAATTAAATCATGAGATATGAGTTGATACAAAAATATTTGTGATATTTACGATCACTTTTCGTGGCAAAAGTGAAAGGCAAAATGAAGGCAACAACTTTTGATGACGTAACTTCCACATATGGGCACAGCCTGAGCGTCTTTCTGTGCATGTCGACTGCTTGGCTTCTTGCCACGTATGTCAAGTCATCCTTGGGGGAGGGGGTCAAAGTGTCTCCTCGCGATTCTTTGAATTTGAGATCGGAACCCGCAGGCGGTGACAGGGGCTCTTTTGTTGGCGTGCGGCGCGGCGCCGTGGCCCGCCAGCTATCTTGGCTTTCATCGGCAGAAAGCAAAATGCGCTGGAAGACAAGCTCCGGAGCAAAGTGGGTCACAAGACGCACAATACTTTGTCCCACCCCCTTGACATCACGCTTTGTCCTGTTGGAGGCAGCAAAGGGCAACTCAGAAGTACTTTGTGATGGTGTTCAAATTCCAGTCTGGGTTAAGATGCTCCCTTTACTGATAGCTTAAAGGAAGTTCGAAGCAGATGAAATGACGTTGGAGTTAGCTTGAGCTCAGATTCGTATCTGTCCAATATCTGTAAGAACAGACCCAGGCTTGCGAACGGACAGGGTGACATTCGTCTCGCTAATGTTTATTGTTGAGCACATTTCACTCAAATAAAAGGGTGGTAAATTTTCTATTATGACATCTGATAACTTGACAGAGTAGAAAAAGTATCAATGGATTTTTCATGAACACATTTTGAAAGAAAGAAAAAAAAAAGTTATTTCCCCCCCCGGTGGTCCAAAAGCTTTTTCCACCACAATAAATAGCGAGTGAAAATGAATGCATCAGCACGGGTTTCCTTCATTTTTCCGTTTAGTCCTTCGTTTTGGTCACGTGACTTGACGCGCTCTGGGAGCACTCCCCGCCCCCCAAACTTTTTTCCCCTCCTGAACATTCTTCTCGGTGCATGCTGGCGCATCCACACTGCAATCAGGCCACCTCAAAACACATCGCCCATCCTGACACGTCCTCTTCTTCTTTTGAGAACATTCGACAGACTTTCCTGCCCGCTTCCCAGAAACAAAACACGAGTCACTATAAATTTCACAACCCGCCTCCACCCAACCCTCAGTGGTGCAGGCCTGCCCGGGCTGGTCACAGAAACATCTGGAAAACATCTGAGGATCATTGAGACATTCTTGCTCCGTCGTGGGAGGGGCCAGAAAGTGGTGTGGGGGTGCGAGAGAGGGTTTCAGTTTGTTCCAGCTGATCCTTCCTGTCACTTGTGACTTCACAGATACGACTTCAGGTCACCTTACGTTACACCGAGTCCAAGCATGGTATTCTGATGAAAATTGCCTTCGTGGAATAAGAATCAAGCAGCGCGATTTTCATCCAACTCGGGTGGCGGCCATTTTGGCCTTCCACTACCCTCTACTTTCAACTGAAATTGAGGTCAAAGTGCCCTTGGGCTTGCATTTCAAAGGTCAGGTGACCAAACAGAAAAGAGGCCAGCGGTGACGTTCGCATTGCGAACCTGAAGGTACTTTGACATCAATGTCAGTCATCGGCACAAAACGGCGGAGCGGTGAGACGATCCGCAACAGGTGGATTTACCTGCCGCATGAAAAACATTGAAAAGGAGCGTGTCTGGGGTTTTTTTCGATGATGCCCATTTAAAAAAAATAAATACCCACGACACACTAGAAACATTCCTGTGAGGGTGCGAGTGAGTACTTCAGAGTGCGGTCTTGAGGTCATTTCTCCATCAGCTGCCTCCTTTGCTCGTCCCACAAGGCCTCCAGGTGCTCCGCCCTCTGCAGAGCAGCCTATCGGACGACAGCAAAGGGACGGCGTTGACTCCCGCCCGCCGTCAACCAAACAGAAGACGGCGTCCTTGCTCACGCCACTCACCTCGTGTTGCCTCCGCAGAGCATTGACCGCCTCGTCTTTCTTCAAGATGGCCGCCTTGACTCTGAAGGTGATGATGTCATCCGTGAGCATCGCAACGGAAGTGGCCCGATGGTGGCAGAGATTCTCGACACAAGCAAAGACTTTGGTTGCTTACCGCTGGTGCACTTCGTGGAGCTCGTCTTCCTTCTCCTTGCTGATCCTGTCCACCTCCGCCTGCAGTGTGACGCGCACCTCCTCCGCCTCCACCCTGGTCCTCTGCGCCTCCTCCTCGGCCAGCAGCAGGCGCGCGTCGAACTCCTGCTGGATCACCGAGGCCAGACCGTGGCGCTCCTCCAGGAGTTGGTCCCGGTTCTCAACAGACCGACGTGGCGCAAAAACAAAAGGCTGAGCCGCGGTGGCGAGCGATGACGCGTGATGTCACGCAACGTCGTGTGAATTCATATGCCGCATGATGTCAACATGTCACAAAAATGTTCTGGCATGCCACACGAGGCGAGGCGATGTCATTTCTCACCTGCGTGACGACGAGCAGGTCTTCCTCCTTGCGGCGCAGTGCATCCTTGAGCGCGTCGACTTGTTGCAGCGCGTCTATGTGATGTTTCCTCAGCTCCTGCTGCTTGTCCAGGGCCTCCCTCAGGGAACGCTCCAACTCCTTCAGCTCCGCCTCGTACGCCTCCCGCACGCGATTCACCCTGATCAACAAAAAACATTCTCAGCATGTCTGGCAAACGGCTGACGCGCGCCGCTCGCACTAAGATCACGGCTGCGAGCGGAAATCCCGTAACATGGCTACCTGTTTTGTGCGGCCCGTTCGCTCTCCTCCTTGTCCTTGCTGGTCTCCTCCTCCAGGGTCCAGATGGCGAGCTGGATCTCTTTGTCGCGCTCCTGCCGCAGCTCCTCTCGCAGCTGGCGCTCGTGTCTCAGGAGCCCCGCTTCCTAAGCGCCAAACCGTGTCATCGGCAAGTGGCACACCGTCGCATTTCACGGGCATGGGCCAGCGCGGGGGTCCGGACGGGCGCTGCTCCCGACCGTCTCACCTGTTTCTTCCTATATTCCTCCTCCCAGCTAATCTTTTCCTGGTCAAAACGCTCCTGAAGCTTCATCAGCTCCGCCTGAGGACACAATCAAGTACCGGTACATGCAAATGCTCAAATTTGCTTCCACTCAACTTTTTGTGCGCTCGATAAAATGTGCCAAGTGGCCACAAGACGGCGCCAAAGCCCCTCTAATGCAAAAACAGTCATTGGTGTCAAGGTAGCAAGTCGGGTGATTGACAACTGCTGGTCGGTTGCATTAACCACCTGACTGCAGTCAGCACGGTACGACACAGCTACATACAAGCGAATATAACACACAAATGTGCGAGTGTGTGTTTCCTTGCTTTCAAGCATCATCTTTGCAATAGTACACGCCTCCACTAGTCTAGAGACAGCATTCTGATGAATTATGTTGTACATCTTTAATCAATAAATATAATGTGACGCTAACAAACGGGTAATGTTGTGAGAATGCGTTTTGAAAAGCTAAAAAAAAAAATATTTTTTTTTTAAATCTGGTGGAGGCCGACGGTCCCCCACCTGGTGTCTCCTTTCCTGCTCCTCTCTGGTTTTGTCCAGCTCCTCCCTGAAAACCCGTCCGGCCATGCAGGAGTTTTCCTCCATGCGTCGACGCAACTCCTCCATCTCCGAGTGCTGCCTGCACACGACGGAGGTCTTTGAAAGCAGCCGCCACCTCCGTTTCAACCCGCGCTCAGGTCGTACCTGGCCGCCAGCTGCGCCAAGCGCTCCTTCTCGTCGGCCACCTCCTTGTGGATGCGCTTTCTGTGCTGCTGCAGGGAGAGCTCCTCCTCCTGGAGCTGCTTCTCAAACTTGCGGCGGGCCAAGTCTCGCTCCCTGCGGCACTGCTCCTCCTTCTCGTTCTCCAGCTGCCTCCGCAGCTCCTCGCACTGTCGAGCGCAGCGCTCGGCCCCCTGCTCGTGCGCGTGCAGCAGCTCGGCCTCGTGGAGCGTGCGCAGCTTCTTCAGCTCCTGCTTGTGCTTGGAGATCAGCTTCTGGATGTCGGGCTCCAAGCCTGGCCAGCGGGAGGAGAAGGAAGCCGAGGATGAGAAATAATAGGCACGGGACAAATAGGGGCAGGCGGGGAGGCGCACGCCGGTTTTACCTTTGACTGTGATCTCTTTGATCTTCTTGGTTTTCTCATCAATCCATTTCTCCCGCCGGATCTTCTCCGTCACACTCATCAGCTCCTTCAGCTTCTTGATCTCCTGTCAGGGGGCAAGAAGCAGGATAAGGAGGAAGAGGAGGAGGAAAAAGAAGATTAGGAGGGAAGGAGGAGATGGCGCAGAATATGGGGGAATATACGGAGGAGGAGCAGCAGGATGGATGTAAGGAAGTAGGGAGGGGTGAAGAGAAGAGTACGAAGACAATTGTCACTTGCAGCTCCCGGAAGGAGGACGGTCAGCCGGTGTCGAGTGTGCGTTAACATGCAACAAGAAATGTGAGGAGCAGCGCGAGGATGAAGACTTGGCCAAGGCGGTGGTGGTGATGATGAGGACTCACACGAACAGTGAGCATCCGGCAGGACGGACAGTGCGCTGCACAAACGAGCGAAGGGGGGATAAAAAGAGAAAAGATAGCGGCGCAGGGGGAGTGGCAAACGTTACCTCGCACAGCGGACCCAGGATTTGCCAAACCTGACGCGGGGAAGGAGAAGCGGCCTCGGCGGCGGCGCCGGCGGCAACGGCGATGACGAGGGGGAAGAAGAAGACGTCGTTTAAGCAAAGAAAGCCAGACGTGCAACAGAAGCCGGATGTTATTTTAAAAAATGAATTAAATCATGAATTTCCTTGAGAAATCTTTGATGACCTTCTAGCAGGTTTGCAAGATAATTTGAGTCTCAAATCGCCCTGGATGCTCAAGCGGCTTTATGGGAAGCCGTTTGAGCATTTAATAGTGTGCCGAAGCGCCTCACGAGGGAGGACAAAGTGCGCACGAGTGTGTGGGCGGGAAGGCTACGGAAGCCAGAAGGCGAAGGTGAGGCGGCGGTCACCATTTCATGCTGCTCCTGCATCTGGGAGATCTTCTTGGTGTACTTGTGGTCCACTAGCTTGAGCTCGGCGATGACGCCCTCGCATCGTTCGCTCAGAGCTTTTTTGTCACCGATCAGCTGAGGACGGAGGGGCAGGCGCATGTTAGCATGAACGCAGAAAGATTATTATTATTTTTTTTTTTTTTTAACAGATATTTCTCTAGAACCCATCATGGTATTTTCAAGGATCTTTTTGCATTGTTGAAATGGCCAGACTTTTTGGGAAATCGTCACGTTTCCGTTTAGGTCACTGGCGGTTGTGCAACATGCCCACCTGGTCTATAAAGGTGAGGTGTCTCTGCACCGTGGCTTCGTACTGGTCCCTCTGCAGCTGCAGGTTTCGGCTCAGCTCCTTCTCCGTCTCCTTCACGTGCTGCACCGTCAGCTCCCTCTGCTGGGCCTGACCGGGACAGGAAGGAAAACGTCAACGAGCTGACAGGCCTTAAACCGAGGGGGGGGCGCACACTGTTGTATTGTTACCAGTGCATTCTGCAGCATTTCCACCAGGCGATTCTTCTCCTCCAGCTCCATCTTGATCCTCATGATGGATCCCAACACTTGGGTGGCGGTGGCCGAGGCAGGGTCCAACGCAAGCGCTGCCTCCTCCTCCAAAAATGCTGCCTGACAACATGCCAAGAGCAATGCCAGCATTACCGGATTGGGATTTTTAACTAACTAACAAAATTAATGCTGCCAATGGCAAAATTCTGAGATCTAAAAATGTATTTTCAAAAAATGCACACAAGATGGAGAGGCAGCAAAAACGGAGCGGCTATTTGGGGGCAGGCAGCCTCAGACTGACTGACTTCTCTGTGCGAGGCGGTGGAACGCGGGCGCTCCTGCTCCGACTTCTCCATCTCGTCCAGGAAGTTCATAATACTCTGTAACTTGGCCTCCGACAGCAGCGCCGCTCCGTCTCCGTCCGGCGGCAGCGGCGGCGGCAGGCTGAGCTGGATGTGGCGCTCCAGGTTGTCGGCCGTCAGCGAATCCGCATCACCGTCCTTGAAAGGAAATCAAGTTTGAAGGCACGAGCCATTCAAAAGTCAATTTTCCATCATGACGCGCTCTCACCTGGTCGAGCCAGGCGTATTTGTCTTTGTTGTAACATTTAGGCTCGGAAAGACGCTCGGGTTCCTCCTCCAGCAGCTTGATGGTGTCCAGCAGGTCGTTGAGGGTGGACTTGGACGTCGCGCAGGATCGATCCTCGCCGCTCAAACGCCTGCGAGGATGCTCCTGGAGCACGGGGAATACAGGACAGTCAAAACATAGTCAGAAGAAAAAAAAACTACAACAGACAAATGTAACGATCAAGGACTCCACATATCTATGGGTTTGCGCATACACTCCAATATATCCATCCCCGGGTGAGTGACGTGGCCTGATCACCTGAGAACACCGAGAACCGCCGCGACTGGACAAGGAGGGGGAAACGGCCCGGAAACAGGACAGTTCGGCAAATTCGGCCGGAACGCGGCGGCCAGATGGCGCATTCTTAGCCTTGACATCTGCCGCTGACACGGGGCTGACATTCCTGGGCGAAGGAGGACTTCTGGCGCTCAGGGGAAGCCGGGCGGTGGCGCTTCGCCTGCCGCTTTCCGGCTTGGTCTGGGCTGGCGGCTGCAGATCATACACAACACCACCATCAGGGGGCGACATCGCACCAGTCAGTTTTCAGGGGGTACATGTGCCACAAATATTACAGGCCTAGATTTGCTGTGTCCCCCCCCCACGGCTGGCATAAACCTGCACGTACGACACAAGGCTTGGGCTCAGGGACCGCCAGGCGAGACAAACCAGGTGTCGCTTGACGTATAGACTCCCTGTCGTCGCCATCATCTTCCTCTGCGACGCCGTTACGCTCCTAACAAGGACAAAAAAAAAGATGAGAAGAACAGCAGACCCGCAAAGGCGCTCGGAAAGGGAGGAGACTGGAGACCTGCGCGCATGGCGAGGCTCTGTGATTGGTCAACACCGGAGATACCGCCCTGAAGCTCACTTCGCTCAAGTCGGCTGCCGCGTTCGCGTGGAAGTCTGTGACACAAAGGCACATGCATGCGATTCACGTGCGTGCATGTGATGAATGAGTGCCGGGGACATCACACACGCATGGACATAAATGCGCTCACACGCGTCTCAGACTGGCACACATAACACACGCACCAGTGTTGTTGGCTTTGGCATGTGTTGGCGACACGCTGATGCTGTTGGTTGGAGATGCGCGACTCGGCAAAATCTTGGCTGGCTTCTTGCCTGGCGCCATGCCGCTCGTCCTGCGGTGCTCTACGTCAGCCTCTGGGCCCAGAAGTTGAGGAGGTTGAGGAGGATGATGCTGGCCTCTTTTCTGCTGCAGCTCCTGTAGTGACCACAAGGGGGCGACATTGAGGCAATGCCATTTCTTATTTAAACAAAATGAAAAGAAATTTTCATTAAATAGTGGCTAACTAGCTCCAATTAAATTCACCGTTTCTGTATATATAGGGTAGGTCCTTTATAAATAAAATATTTTAAATGCACCCATGGCCTACAAACCTTTAATTCCTTGATGTCATTAAATAATTGCCGAATGGATTTCTGGCTATTCAAAATCATCGACAATTGGTGCATCCATTCCAGTTAAAGTACAAAAGAATAAAGCAATCAAAAATGTGTTTGTAATGTCGAGACAGACTGGTGATCACTTACCTGGATAGCGGCAAGGCGCGCCTGGCGAGCTTTTTCTTCCCGAATCAGCTTGCGGTCGTCTCGAGGAGTCTCCAGGTGACTCTCGGTCTCGGCTCGCTCCTGCCACTCCTGCGAGCGCAGCGATCCATGTCGTTCACATCCGGCGCACTCGTAGGATGTTGCAAAAAAACAAAAATGGCTTTGTAGAGCCCTGCAGACCTTTCTTTTGCTGTCCAGGATGCGTCGCAGTGCCGCCTGGTTGGCGCGGCGCCGCCTGGCGTGTCGCCTGAACCAGCGCTGGATGGTGACAGCCGCCTGGTTGACCTGCTGGATGTACCTGCAAGGTTCGAAACACTTTAGCACTTGGAAGAACTCCATCCACAGTCGCATATTTAGATTTCGCTATTTGTATTTTTTGGAACTTTTTTTTTTTTCAATATTAGCCGTTTTTTGTGGCGAAGCCAAAGCAATGAACTGGGGATTTTGAAATCCTACATAACTACTTTTAAATGCATGGCAAAACCTTTCGGCCTCCTCCTCAGAGACTTGGTTGCAGCGCTGCGGGGGTTGGCTGCCGCGCGGAACCGAACTTTTGTTGTTGGATGAAGTGGAGGAAAAGTTCTTCTGGGACTTGGTGAGCGAGCCATTCTCCAGAGAGACGTCGTCGTTGGCGCTGGCCTTCAGGAGGTTGCTGAAAGAAAAAGCAGCGGCAGTCGCAGAGGCCGTCGCGGACGAGCTGGAAGGTGGGCGGAAGGACGTACTTGAAGGGAGGCCTCTGGTTGGAGCTTTTGGGCGTCAGCGGCTTGTCGCCGTGGTTGTTGTGCAAGATGGTGGTGACGGCGTTGCCCACGGCGCCCTTGTTGCTCCTTACCGAGAACAGGCGTTAGGATCTCAAGGGAAGAATACTTGTTTTCTTCCATCAAAATTGATTTTGTGACAATAGCAGTGAGAATTAAAAATAATATTTTTGGGAGGAATAGAAAATCTTTTTTTCCCCCAGTCTATTTAAATAATTCTACCATTTAAGATTTTGTAAACAAACTAAAAAATAAAATACATTTTCATAGATATAAAAAAAATCTTTAAAGTGGACATTGCAGGCTCTTTCAATTGTCTTGAGCGTTTGACATCAATGGAAGGCTTTGGAAAGCGTCTCCAGTTAACTGTCGCTTGGCACAACTTTCGGAAGAGCGTCCTGAAGTGAACGGAACCTGTTGTTGGCAGTGAATGATGCGGCGGGGTCTCGTCTCTTCATGCTGCTGGGTGCGTCTGCGCTGGCGCTGCTACGGCCAACGGCGAGCGCGGCGGGTGCCCAGGGTTGCTCGTCCTGACGTCATGGCAAAGACACGTGTGAAAAGGCTTTGTAGATGAGACGTGTGTGTGTGTGTGTGTATGTGTATGTATACCAAGATGTTCCAGGTGGTCCCGTCCGGTTTCTTTCGGCCGTCGGCGCCGCTGTTTAACACGGTCAGGTAGTCGCCGCTGTGGTGGTCCGGACTGAGAGGAGCAAAAGTAACACTGATGCAAATACACACTCATTTTGTTCTATGTTGTACATTAAAATAAATAAATACATAATTTTTAAAAGTGGATCTGGAACAAATCGTTTTAAATGTGAGTCGCACTTTTCCCAGTCCTTATCAATGTCGTGTTGCGTTGCGTTTTTAGCCTCGGGCTTATGGTCAGCAACTCTGTACCGAGGATATTTCGGGGGAGGTGTTGAAAACGCGGTTAGCCAAACACAGGGCCACTTCAGCATTCACGTTGCACATTCCTGGACTCGAAGACTGGCTCGTGGGGGGCGGCAGGCTTCGGGTATGAACAGATGCCGGACAATAGGCGCAAAGAGCGCACACTTTTCTTCTCGCACTGGTTCCACCGGGTGGGGTGAGGGTAACCTGACCCGAAGGTCTTGACCACCCCCCACTAGACCTTTTGTTTTGTGACAACACACACACACGCACACAAAAAGGTGTGTGTGTGTGTGTGTGTGTCAAGGGAGCTCACGATGGTACCTGAGCGTAAAGTGTGCTTGCTGGCTGACATGTGTGGTGCTGTTTGAGCGCCGCAGGTTCTTGACCGAGCGAGGACTTCCCACGCCGTCGCCCTGCGGAGATAGACGCACGTTTTCCGCAGACCACTGGCGCAAGTTTTCAATGCGCAGCGGCGGCTCCTCCTCACCAGGGTGTTGCGCTTGCCTCGGGCTTCGCACGGCGCCGACACTGACACAGAGCGGGCCAAGAACTTGCCGGCAGGCAACATGCCGGCACCGCCGCCGGGTCTCTTGGAGAAAGAGAGCCGCGAGCCGGACAAGCTGAGGTCCAGGGCGTCCCCCGGCGGGGTGGCCGAGATGGACGAGGGACTTCGCGTGGCATGCATCCTTCACTTCACACCTATGCATAAGACCACGGTTCATTTGATCACAACAAAGCGACTTGCATTACCATGACTACAAACAACAGAAACCGCCTTTGCATTCTGCTCATATCAATGAAAACTTGAGCCGCATTCGCATGCAGCTAACCAGCCAAATTCCACATAACCAGGTGAGTGGTGTCCACCGCTCATTCCCAACCTCTAAGGTGCTGTGGAAAATGTTTTTTTCTTCCGTGGTCCTTCCCACAAAAAAAAAATTCTGAGGTGGCAAATCCAGGTCCTGAAAGGCTTCAGCCAAAGGTGCTTCTACACTGCTGGCAGCTAAACGAGCTCCTGGAAAGGTCGAAAGGACATTTACAACATACATATATCAGGCATGCTACAACACACCTGAGTCGGATAATCAGGATCTTTCTAATGCTGCTTCAGAGCTGTCTGAGAGATGGAAAATAGCGGCCCTCCAGGCCTGGAGCTGCACATGTCCGCTTTAGGCAATGTGTTGTGAACACAAACGTTGGTACACTTTTAGGCAGACCATAACAATACTCACAAGCATATATAAATTATCCTCTGTGGAGGACAGACCGTATTAGTGCAGTACTGACAAGGAAAGATGAGTTGAATAAGATGTCTCAACATTATCTATCAGTTCGTCTCATGTTGCCCCGAGGTGGCCAAGGAAATGAATAAGGAACGTGGTCAAAAACATGAAAAATAAGAACAAAATCAATAATCAGTCAGTATGATCCTAAATGGCAAAATGCTCCCCACGACGACCGCGCAGCGACGCAAAGTGTAGAACACGAGAAGAGATTAGAGTGGCACACAAATTTACGCCAGCTTGCAGCTCAACACATTTCATGTTTTCTGCTCCAAAATGTGAAGAGAAAAAAATAAGGCCAACAGAGCACAAGCTAAAGCTCAGACAGCGCAAGCTAACTCTCGCTCGCCTCCTACACGCCGAAACACGTAGACACAAACTTACTTTAGCATGTGAAGAGCCGCATCACTGAAGAAACTCTCCGAGGAACGGGGAATGCCAACGTCCACTTAACGGGATAACCTACGCACTGGGACCAGAGAAAAACGAAAACCACCAAATATTCAAAGTCAACATCTTCTCTTCACGATGGCGTCCATTAGTTCCGCCTGTTTCGTTAGCCCATTGGCTCGTGCTCGATATTCCGGCTCCTCTTCTTGCCTCTGATTGGTTGATCTCATCTTTAAACTGATGACTCGTCAAGTGGGCGAAACCGTGGAAGTGTTTGGTTGTAGCCATATCTGACTCCGGAGGTTGACGGCTCAGACAAACGTCTTCTCACCCCAGAAAATAAAATAAAATAAAAAATAAAAATCGGAAAAGGTGATAGTTTTGTCCCTTGCATATAAAAGTAAATATATACAAATTTCAGGAATTATTTTATTTTCATGGAAAATGGCCAATAAATCAGTCAATAATTTGAGGAAATGAACTGTAACTAGACTAATTCAGTTGAAAAATTTCCAACGATTAGTATATTATTAAAATAAACTATTCTGCGTATATTTTTTTCCCTGACCATCCGTAAACAAGCCGCCCCCCACTTGTCCATTTGCGAAATGAAATGTGGGCCCTCGGGACAAAGGTCTGCCAGCCCTGCTTAAAGTGGGTGTTTTTGAATGTTGTTTTGGAATTGTTTTGCCGATTTCATGTTTCATTCATCAGAGGTGCACGGTGTGTCGGGTGGCCGTGATGATGACGATGATGAGGGTTTTCCGGCCAGTTGTACATCACAAGCTGGCAGATGGCGACCTCTTTGGGGGGGTCATTCAAGTCAAAAGGCTTTCGGAGGAAGGTGGGGGTAGTCGGCACACTTTGATAGGAGCTCTGTGGAGAAAGAATGGATTCCTTTGGACTGGCAGCCACAATTGAATTGACACACTTCGAAAGCTGCACAAACATGACAGATGGGCCACCTCATTACTTGATGACCTAAAAATAGAAAATGAATGATTCTGGATCCAAACACAGCCGTTCCAGAACTCTGTCTGTCTTCAGCTCAAGTATTTTACAGTGAGCACTTTCAATTAAAAACGCAAGATTAAAATGATTGAAATGAGATACGCTTCTCCCAAAGGGATATTTATTCCACATCATTGTACATCGATATCCCATCGGATCAAAACAAGTTATTTTGCAATTTGCGATCTTCACGCTTGCGTTGTGTTCTGCTCAATGACGATTGCGCAAGCTTTTGAGGGGTTTTTTTCCCCCCAAAAGCGAGCTTTTGTTGTCCCAAACAATCGCACTTCGATCTGGACTGCAGGCTCGGTGTTAAGAAAAGAGAAATGATTGAAACACATTTGAGTTGAAGTTGTGAAGTTCATTCCAAGCTGAGGACAAGCGGGCCTGGGTGTCAGGAGAACATCTTGTATACATTTGTAATTTTCTTTTTTTTATTGATATATTCGTGGAAGCTGATGCCAGCTGTTCAGCGTTACAGGTTTCTGTCGCGGCTTCGCCGTCAAAGCATGCATTACCTCCGTACAGACTTTTGAAACACAAGGCCATTCGCCGTTTGGGGATGCTTGGCAAGTTGAATTGCAAAATAAATAAATAAATAGATAAATAAATAAATAACTATCTGATTGCCGTGGAACGACTCACGCCGAGTGTTCGTAATACATAATATTGCAGCCACGTGTCATCATGTAAATAAATATCCTGTACATATTCGTGTGTTCTATAATACAGGCTACACAACTGTATGATACATAACAGTGTGCATGATGTCAATATCCATCATAATGTCAAGACACAGT
This sequence comes from Hippocampus guttulatus, assembly GCF_054856545.1. Taxonomy (NCBI): domain Eukaryota; kingdom Metazoa; phylum Chordata; class Actinopteri; order Syngnathiformes; family Syngnathidae; genus Hippocampus; species Hippocampus guttulatus. The sequence goes on from NC_141279.1 coordinate 7,889,533, forward strand.
AACACATATTCATGACGGCGATCTAGAAAACGTGTAGAATGTCATCCGTCGGAGTGAACCTCATCGGCGTGAACAGAATGTCATCAAAAGTGCTCATAGAAGACAAATATTTCCGTTCACTACATACTGAACGTGTGTGGAAATGCCACTGGTGATACACACACACACACATCAAGAAATATACTTTGATTAGGATGATTGGGATTATTGTTGAGATTCCGAAACTAAGCGTGTGCATGTGTGTGAATGAAAAATCATTTTGCGCCTGTGCTTGACGCGGAGAACCGACCCCACCAAGCCGCCGGCCGCCACCACGACCTATTCCTGGTGGGCTCGCTTCCTGTTCCTGTTGTCAATCAGCAGCCCGCGCTGTCTGTTCTCACACTGTGGAAATGAGTTTGACTTCGGAAGTACTACACACACACAGACACACGCACACAGGAAAACAGAAAGAGTAAAATGTCGATCAGGATTTGTGCAGCACCTTTCCAAGTGATGGAAGTCAAATTCAAAATTGTTCATTGAGCTTTGATCGTGAGTACATTCTCATTTCTTGAAATTTATATTTATAATTAATTGAATCTTGACAATTTTTTTACGATCATCAAAGGAATGATTTGATGAACTAACAATGAATAAAAGGACTTTTATGTCACGTAAATTGATCGTTGAGCCAGACTAAAGAAAGTGCAGGTCTTGGATGATCAAAACAGCAAAGTTAAAGTGCTCGCTTCACATGAAGAAGAAGAAAAAAACAGTTGCTCACCCGCTGATGAAACGGGGAGCCGGATCGTACTCGTCCGCCGCTGCCTGCCCACACAAACACAGGGAAGGAAAGAGATGTGAGGAAAACGCAATCCATCAATCAATCCACGAGAACGGGGGTTTCAGACTGCAGTGACGAGATTCACCACATGAGGGCAGCAAATAAACGTAAGCAACCACTGACGCGGAAAATTTGGTGACCTTTTGGACTTCTCCTGGGAGAGTGGCTCGCATAATCTCACAAATGCCTGCCTCCCTTGCTAAATGACCTCATCGGAAGGCAAACGTCGAGGCCCAGACAAACAGAATGCTCATTGTAAGTACGCGTGCGTGCGGATCAGTTTCTTGCATCAAGAGGGCTCGCTGGGGTTGACCCGAAATCCTCAAAGTAATTCCCCACGCAGGTGTTGAAGTGTTACGAAGCGCTGAGCTGTGGGCGCCAAGTGATGCAAGAGCATAGTTGCATAGGCGCCGCTGTCAGCCGCTGACGTGTGTCACTGAGCTCTCCTACGCACCTGGGTGCATTTGAGGCCCCCAGCCCCTCCCCTATCCTCATGCCTTTATGTAACTCTGCAGAGGGGCAAACTTTTTTCTTTTTTTTTTTTGCCAAGACTCATCTGACTTGTCTTTGCGATCGCAGCTAATTTCATGTCTGCGACGTCATTGCCATGTGTGACGTTTTGCTATCCTGGCATCATGTGGTACCTGCGAAAAACCTGGCATGGTGACGCTATAGGGGCGTGGCTGTCTTGCCAGCGGGTGGATGTGGTAGTCGGCAAAGGTGACAGCGGCAGCGGTAGAGGTGGCATCTCTGTCCAGAAGGTTTCCGGTGCTGCTGCTCCTCCAAGAATGGAGGCTGCACACAAACGAGCACATGCGACACATGACGTTTCACATGAGTGATGTCACATGACCTCCAAAACATGTGACACCAAATATATGAAACACAACACTCAAACGATGTCAAATGACACAAAACACCCGTATGATTTGTCCCATGGCATGAAAAATAATTTACGTCGCATAGTTGCAGACGCTTATCGCTCCATAAAATCCCAAAATGTTTAAGCGATCGCTCTAATAATGGCAGACGGCAAAAAAAAAAAAAAAAAAAAAGTCCAAATTGCAACCAAAACATGCACGGCTGGGCTGACTTACCTGTGAACAGGAAGTCGTCCGTCGGTGTCCGGGTCGTCCTCCGAAATGACGCGCGTGTACGAGAAGGGGAACCAGCCTCGCCTGCGGAGCACAAGAGGTCAGCGTCAGGTCGTCGGCGCGGGCGCCGAAGCGCCGGCGGGCGGGCGGGCACACTCACATGCGCGTCTTCTCGTTCTCGCCGTAGTGCCAGCCGTCGCGGGCCTCGGGCACCAGCAGCGTGACGGCGTCGCCTTGCTGGAAGCTGAGCAACGTGCCGTTGTCACCGGCCGCGTGCGAGAAGAGGGCCCGCACCCGCGCCGTCCGCCCGCCGCGCTGCTTCTTCTCCAGGCCCGCCGCCATCGAGCTGGAACGCGGCAGCGTGCGAGGCTCCGCTGGCGGCAGAAAGCAAACGCACGTCACACGTTGCGCCGCGACTTCTTTTAACTCGTTAATAAGTGCCAGCAATTTGCAGATGTGTATCCCGACTTACTCAGCGAGGTTTTGCTCTTGGCGGGCGCCGCTTTTCGCGCGGGCAGCGTGTTGGAGTACGACGTCTTGCCTTGGGGCACCGCTGCCGCTTTGGACTCGGGCCACTGCTGGTAGTGTTCGGCGCCGCCTTCCATCAGCCTCTGCGGCCGCACGTGACAAATACCGTCAACTTTCCTGGTCGCAAATTTACAATCCCAACAAAATCTTTTGGGGCGTGCACTCGCCGGTCACTTGATGAGGGATGTTCACTGACTAACAAAGGACTAGTTAGTGCGCGAGTGTCCCTAATCAAGTGTGCATTTGAAGGGAGGGAAATTGTCACCTGCGGGCCGCCAGCGCTTCGCAACGCCGCCAGCTGCGGAGGTCCGGCCAGGGTTTTGGCGCCGGCCTCTGGCATGGTGCCGCTCATCTGCTGGGACGACAAAACATTTGGTTGAAAGGTCCAAGAGACACACACAAAGATGGAGGATTTCCCGTCAAGCTGGTCACCATGACAACGCAGTCTCCCCCAGATCAGGAAACACTCGAGTGTTACATCATGACTTTGTGTACTTCCCGTCTCCATCGCGCTGTCTCCCGCCCACGCGTGCGCTCGCAGACCCAAAGTGGGTCAGCATGCTTGGCAAGCGGAATTCAAGTCTTGTGACGTGCCTCCGCTTTTTAACAACCGGATGCCACGAGAGCGGACCGGTCGCCGCTCAGTCAAAGGATGGGGGACCATTCACTCTCACGCTGGCACTGAGTGAGTTAGTCATTTGCAAGCCTAAGAGAGGCCCTCATTTAGGACCTGACCACTGGCTTGAAACCCAAACTTTTTTTTTTTTGAAACCTTAATTGGACAGCCTGACCCAAACTTCAGGTCCTCATTTGAACACCTTGCCTGGCACCGAAATGACAACTGGAAACCGGTTATGGGCTAACGTGGAGCAGAGGCGTAGATGTGGATTAAAAAAAAAAAAATTCCCGTCTCCTGACGGACAGCCTTACACAACAGGAAGTGTGTCACGTAACAGCGAGTGGCGCTCGAGCGCGAGACGGCGCCACTCATGGCCCACGCTCACACCGTTTTATGTAAGGCACCGCCGCGATCACCGACGCATCCGGTTTGCAACATTCTGGGCCTCATTTGCATATGCATTAGCATATTGAAATTTGCATAGATCCTAGGTAGGGGGGGGGGGGGTGACGAAACCCGATTTGAAAGCGGGAACTCAGTTCTGATTTGACAAATGGAATCATTACATTTTCGATGCGTGGCATCCACGCATCGAGATACATTTTGGATCTTCTTTTTCCATGTTATGTGCCGTGAAGCGGCAACCGGTCGCAACTGACCTGCAGGTCCTTGTCGCCATACTTGGCGGGGGTCTTTCCGCTCTGACTTTTGCGTCGCAGCTTTTTCAGTTCGGTCTGGCACTTTTCCAAACTCTCCCCTTTGCTCCTGTGCTCCGTCTGGTACTTCTTGAGCGCCGCCTAGATGGGCAGGGTGGGGGTGGTGGTCAAGTAGCCGGCACAAATGGAGCGCAAAGCGGCGAGTGTCGGCGCCAAATGTCTTACGTTGAGGTAGCGAGCGTCCATCTGCACTTTCTTCTCCAGTTCGGTCAGCAGCTCGTTGTGGAACGACTTCAACTGGGGGGGGAAAGAAACGTGCTGTCACAAGAACTCAAAGTGCCTTTTAAAGGCCACTTGTGCATTTTTGTGCTATTTCGTCACCGGTTGGGTTGATTTGTTTGTGTTCGTGCGCTCACCATCTCCTCCAGCTGGATCTGAATGCGGCGGTGCACTTCGGCCATCTGGAACAGGACCTCCCCTGCGGATGACACAAAGGCCGTCACGCGACGTTTCGGCCGGCGACGGCATGCGGGAGGCCGCGGAGGAAGACGGCGAGAGGGGAGGACGAGGGAGGAGGAGGGACGATATGAGAAGAGAAGATGAAGATGTGGAAGAGGAGGAAGGGGAAGCGAGACAAAGAGGAAAACCAGGAGGAGGAGGAAGAGGCGCGGGACAAATGCATCATGGTGACAAAGAATCCACAGTGACATGAAACACAAAGTGGGCCGTGACACGTGCGTTACCTACATGCTGTTTCTTCTGAATATGCGGCGCGTTGCAAAAACACACAAAAACAAGTTTTTAGAAAACGAATCCGCCCCCCATTCCCCCGCCCTACTTTCTAATCCACAGCTGGTAGGAAAGAAACGTCAGGATGACACCGACGAGACACTCGAGTCAAACTCGCACGCGCGACTCCAAAGACTCGTTTGATGGCGCTCACATTGCCACGAACTGGACGACTTCCACTTCTCATCCACACGACTCCAATACTCTCAGCGCCACTATTGAAACACTCTCACACACATGGCAGACATTTTTTTTCCCCCACTCACACACACGACTGAAACACAGTCAGGCAGATTTTGACACAAACTCGAGTGAAACAGTCATAAAGAGCAGCAAATGTGGAATGACGAGCAGCAGCCCTATTCTTATTCTTATTCTTGCCACCCAAACGCTCGAATCCCTCGAATCTTTGATTAGCGGATGTTTTCCGGGCCCTGATACGGCCAACGAGGGCAAGCGGAACTGCAAGACCATATTTGGTCGGCCTGTTGGAAGACACACGCAGCCGTCCGTCTTCTTCCCTCCTCCTCCAGAGGAGCTCCGCTCGTCTATTTTTAGCAGGCGACGTGTTCGCCCGGCTGCAGAGCGAGCGGGGGCGAAGGCAGACGGGCCGCCGACGACGACGACGACGACGAGGAGGCGGGAATGAGTGGGACGGACGCCATTCACAATCACTCATTCGGGATCGCGCATGACAGCAAAAGTGAATGGTGCACGCACGCATCCCTCACGTGATGTGATCGCTTCCCCCATTCAAAAGATTCCAAATGGCATCCCCAAAAATGATCCAAAAAAAAAAACAATGTGAATTTTGTACTGCATCAAAACGTCAACTCCTAAATTGATTGTCAAGAATTCAAAGGTCCCCAATTTAACCCAGCAATTGAATTGATGGTAGTGTTCTTTCTGGTGTGCCCGCTTTGGCCACCGAGGGGCGCTACACTCGAACTGACAAAAATAATCAAACGGCTAATCCACTTCTAAGACAACCTTTAGTTGCAACTACGCAGCAACCCCCAGAGTGAGAATTAGCCACCCTAGGCGGGGGATAAAGAACATACGCCCGGCGGTGTTGTGAGATTAGGTGTTCCTGAGGGGGGGTCCTCTGAAGTCCAAACGCTATCCTGAAACCCAAAGCCTGGTTTGAAGGCCTGAGCGTGTCTGGAAACCCTGCTCCAGCCAGCGCAAGGACTCACCGAGCTCCTTGGCGCCTTGGCTGTCGCTGGCCACCTCGCCCATCTGCACCAGAGCGTGGAAGTAACCCTTTGCCGCGGACGTGACACCTGCAGACACGTAATATGGGAAAAGGCCACATCCGTCATCTCCAGCTGCATGTCCACGTACGAGTTCGCGACGACGAGGACCACTGAGTGCACAGGTCGAACTGCATCTTCCTGGCAATGTTCTTCTAGTCTAACAGGGTACCAAGAACGCTTGTTGATTTTTTTCTTCTTCTTATCTACGAAAAAAAAAAAGCCTTCAAGATGGACGTGCAGCTGGAAATGCCGGATGTTGACCAAATGCTCAAACGGCTTTCGGCAGGCGGAAGCGTGCCGGCGTCAGGAAGTTTGCGGCTGGCCAAGCAAGCGGCAAAAGCGGCAAGCAGAACTGGGCACAAACATTTCAAAAGCTCCTTTCAAAGTTCCCAAAAGTGTAGCCGATCAAAACATGACAAGCTGTCAATCAAAACGGGAGGCGATGGACGGGCAGCTCGGAGGAGTGCGAGGCGACCGGATTTAGAAAAGAAGATTAACGTCACAGACACACGAAAAAGACGAAAATGCGGCAAAGCTCCGACGGAAAAAGGTGAGTCTCCTCACTCGTGTTTTGACCGTAAGCACGCTTGCAGTAAAAAAAAAAAATCCCTGTTTACATAAACTGTTGGAGTGTCAGGTGCCTGAACTTGTCTGACTTCCAACATGTTGGTAGTTCGCTCCCGTATAATCGATGTGACAAGGCGGGAGTCACCCCTAATCTTTGTCTTCCACTCAAAAGCTGTGCTGATCTCAAATCCAAAGTGACGCAAAGGCGCCATCTCCTGGTGATCGTCAATGATTGCAGTGGTTTACGAACCTGGATTTGAGTCCCTCTTCCACACCAGTGAATGCCTTCATTGTGAAAGCTCAATTGATGTGACGATTGGAAAATAAATAAACAACAGAAACCGTCGTTCCGTTTCTTTTGAGGGGGGGGGGGGGGGTTGCGAACGCGACTCCACCCATGCCCTCGACGCTAACGACTCACTCGAGTCGTCAGTCGACTTCAAATGGGAAATATGTTGCTTGTCACTGTCCCCGCCTTCAGTTGCGATGGCTGCCGGCGTGGTGATGTGCCCAAAAGTGTGCGCCGTCGCCCGCGATGGCTGCGCGACCTGCGCAGCGTCTTGTCCTCCATTTGACGCTTTCCTGCTCCCGTTTCCCAATTCTCAAAAGGACGTCTGTCCCACTTGCCGGCGTGTGCGCGCTTCTTCGTCCTCAGTGCGCGCACGCATCCGGTACTGTACACGCACACGTACGCCGTCCACACACACACCCAAACTCATAAACAAGCCCACACTTTCCACAGGATGGTTTTAGTCTTAACCTGCACACTTCAAATCAAGTTAAAAAAAATGCTTCGTCTGTGGCGATCGTTTTACGCTGACGACAGAACACACGCGCACCCACTTTAAAGGAAGCCGACGAAGTGATGCTGCATGACATGAAAAGAGCCCGATGGAGTGGCGAGGAACACAAACGCATCCAAGACGAAGAGACAGACAAGGGAGACAGACAGAAAGTTCAGACAAAGAGACGGCGAACGGCGTGAGGCGATAGGTGAGCGGAACTCACTGGTCAGCGCCTTCTCGTAGCTCTTCCCCATGGCCACGAAGTTCCTCAGGCACGGGTTGAACTGCTCCATGATGGACTGTGGCGAGAACACGCGCGTCGTCGTTAGTTGTCGAGTGAGTGCGATTCGCACCGAAATCTCGTCTTACTGGGCCATGCACGCACACGCCTGCGCACACGCACAGTGGGAGGAGTTGCGCGAGTGGCCGACCTTGACCAAGCACCCGCTGCACTTGCTAATGATTTTTCCGCGGGTGGTTGCTTGAGGTCCAGTTGAGCGCAGTGTGTCATCGTTGGTCATGTGACTTGCCAAACAGCTGATAGCGACACGTGCTCGTTCCAGTGCCACAAGCACACCCTTTGAGTTACGCCTTCATCCGGTGACCGTGTTTGTATCTCAAATCAACTCCCCTGGTTGAAATGAACTGATATGTCAGCAATCGGTTCCATGGATGGTGCGACACTGGGGTGAGGGGTAAGTACAGCCCCGTCACAAATCTTTGTAGCTCCAGTAAAGCCCCTCCAGAATTTTACTATCTTCCAAAATATATTGGTAAATTATTTTCTCAGCCCCGCTGTGTTGTAAAGCACCCCTTTTACTAGTTCCTGTCCCAGCTGTTTTAAGTTTTAGTACTAGGTGTAGTTCAAGGTCCCTCCTGAATGTCTGGTTGTGGGTCTTAGCAAAACCGCAATCATTCTGGTGACACGCAAGGAGAACACAAAACGGATATGTGCGTGAATCTTTTGTTACACAAGGATGTGGGAGGGTGGGGCTTGTGGGGGGGGGCTGTCATGCGTGTGTGTGTGTGTGCCCACATGTGTGTGTACGTGCGTGTGTGTGTGATATGAGTCAGCGCTTACATAAAGAGCAGCAGTTGGCTTTATGTTGGGCTTGAAATTGCTGCACAGTCAAGTGGCGCTACCGCATACCGGTGGGGGTGCAGATGGGGCTCTGGGAGGGTTTCAATGGGGGTGGGGGGGTAGCCTAATGCAGAATGATGGTTTGGACAATTGGTTTTCATCTTACCAATGCTAAGTCGACACTACAGTGTACTCAGCAGTGTGTGTGCGTGCGTGTGTGTGTGTGTATATGTGTTCGAGGGGGGCTGCGGCATGCTGGGATTCCAAGTGGCACTGTGAGGGAGCGCAGATGGTGTTTGTTTGTCTTTCTGTCACAACAACAACGACACAACCTCCGCCAATGCACGCAACTCCCTCCACACACCCATCATCATCAGCAGCAGCAGCACCAGCAGCATCATCATCACGACTCAGTGGGTGAGCCTCCACACGTCGCACACGCATAGGCACAGACACACATAGACACACACACACACACACACACACACACACCCATCCAGAGACATAAGCAAAGCACCAAACAGCAGACTGGAGCATTTTTCACATGAACATGGAGCCTCCTCACACGTTTTGCACACACGGTGAGTCACACAAGCGCACAGCTTGAGGCATGGAAAAATGTGGACGTTTGCATCTTTGAAGGCACACTGAGGTCTCACTCTGATAGCAAGATGAACGGGAAAAGGTCACAGGGCTTTGGCCTCATGCGTGACTGGACCAGGTCTCCATGATGCTCCGGCCACCCGCCAGTAAAACATCCACTCGGACCCAAGTACTTCTAAACTATGCCATGTGTCAAAATAGCCAGAGGTGTTTTTTACTGACTCCAAAGGGGAAGCATTTACCTCCATGAATGAATAATAAAACCCGGTTGGAAATGTGGCATCCTGCGGGAGGCGGCAAGAAAGCCAGCTGAGATGTTTGTGCTGCCATGTTGACCTTCAACTCCCAACGGTGAGGCGCTCACCTGAGCCACCAACATCTCTTTCATCACAAGGACACATTAGGACAAGGGTTCGACTGACCCCGGAACTGATGCCAATTTTAAAACAGCTGCCATTGTGCAATTTATTCATCAGTCAGATCCCATAGCAATTGTGAATGATGTTTTTCGTAACAAATTGAAGTCATGGAAACTACAAACCAAACAATTGTTGTAAATATTTAACTGTCGTCATGCTAAGAAGGGATTTTGTGGTGGTGTTGGTGGGGGGTTGTAATGTTTGTAAAAAAAAAATAATAATGATGATCATCCATTTTTCTGGAGATTTTCTAGCCCAAGGAAATTTTGCAGGAGACTTGACTTGAGTGTGACACCTGCATACTAATTAGCTCGCACTGTAATTTAACATCATTCCAACAAAAGGAAGATTTTAGCTATTGCAATTCCCTGGCATGTGGGCAAGGAGAGCCATAGCAGCACATCAATACAAAATGACAACACTGGCAAAGAGCTCACACATATTATCGATAGATTTGGTTAGGAGAGAGAAAGAGAGAGCATGAGATAGACATAGAAACAGAATGATACTGTAAAATATGCCACTCAGAATAATACAGACAGTACACTAAAATAAAGCGTGCTAAAGTGAAAAAAAAAAGATAATTATGAAACGCGCTCGCGTGTGTGTGTGTGTGTGTGTGCGTGCGTGTGCGTCTTACCTTGTAGACGTTCTCGGTGATCCGATGGACCTCGTCGGTTCTGGACATGTTGGCGGCGTGAATCGGCGCGGACGTGTGCCGAGAATTCAGCTGGTGTCTCGGTATGCTGTTTTATAGGAAAGTCCCACCGACAGCACACCGGCGAACCCACGCTTGCGCGCGTGCCCCCCCTTGCAGAGGCGGACGGCGCCGCCTTCGCGGACCCTGGGAGAGGGGGACGCTGATGACGTCAAAGCCGGCGCCGAGCCACTCCACCAGCTCCAATCCAACAACGTTGACGTTCCCAACGCCGCTTCGGATTTTGAGTCGCAGGAAGCCCGGCGGGGAAGTCGCTCGTCTTCATTTTTTTTTTTTTTTGCTTTTACGCAGTCGCTCGCCGCGCCCACTGTACTGCGTCACCGCACCCCTCGATCTCGACACAAATTCTTCACACTTTTAACACAACACTTGAATACTTCTAACATGATGGAGCTTCCTCACATCTTTTGTCCGGCACAGACACACAAACCCGGGCACGCAGACAAACATTCTGACGCCAGAGACCAATAACTCAAACAAAGGCCGGCAAAAAGTCGCCAAAGACGAACAGGGTTGTAGGTCACCTGAAGGACGTGGAGGCGCGTACGCTCACGCACCTCCACATCCACGCGCGTGATTCATGCGCATTGGCCGTCCGTTCCTACGCGCGCATAGCGTGGATCCATTCAGTCGCTCAGAGCATCACCCCCTCCACCCTCCACCAAAAACAAAAAAAAAGCCCCGAGTCGGTATCTCGATGTTCTGCACGGATGGCATCGTGGCCTTGAGTGGCAGTTGGCGTTTTTTTGCTATGTAAAGCTGCAGCTCAAGGGTGTCTGAAATAACACGACATTGATTTTTAAATCAAGCTGATCGTCAACCGAAAAAAGTTTTCGCCACAGCCGCAACTGTGATTGGTCAGCCAGCTCCAGTGTTGACGCTCTGAAATACAGTAATCACACGGGACAAGACCGATTCTCGGGGTTTTGGAAACTCACAGATATCGCGAGAATTCATCTTGCAGGCTAGGTTAATAAAATTAATGCCAGAAAATGAAAACGTGCTGTCCCCTGGTGGTCAAAGCAAACAGCAGTAGCAGAATACTGTACAAGCATTTTTATTGTGAAAAGAATACACGCCAAGGAGCTTCTCACACAGGTTGAACTTTTTTTTTTTTAATGTTTCCATTTATGTCCATCATCCAGCCCCCTTTTATTTTGAAATTGGCACCACATCTCATTAAAAAGGTTTTGAAGTTAAAAAATCAAATAAAATCTACATAGTACGTGTGTGCCTTTGAGCAGTTTAGCAGTTCTGAATGGCAGCGCACGACGGGCCTTTTCGGAAAAACCTCATTGCGCTCGGGGCTCAAGGTTGTGGAGAAATTGAAGGTAATTAGAAGGTCGTTGGAAGGTCATTTTCTCCATCTTCACGCAGCTAACATTTCTGCCTTCTTCCGCGGACGTTCTGTCGCTAAAGGAGAGACGACTAAGTCAGGTGCCATGTTAGTTAAAAGTGAATTAGAGCTACATGCGGGGCAACAATAACAAACCTGCTTTCTCCTCACCAGCCTCGGGAGTGTCCGGGAGTTGGTCCGACGGGACGTCAGGAAGCAGCACGTCTCCCTGCGGGAGGTCACAGAAAAAGGTTATCATCATCATCATAAAAAGCCGATGATGAGGATGAAGCACCTGAGTGATGGCCTCCAGCTCGGCCAGTATGGCGTCTTCATCCTCTTGGGACAACGAGCCCGCCAACATCTCGTCAATTTGCTGAACAGAGAAGATATCAATCGCCCGGTTATTTGGTAGGTTGAGTGAAAAATGAAAATGAATGTGAGAAACACGAGGGGACGTGCGATGGCGCAAAAGCTTCAAGTTGTGTTGAGCGCGTGCGGCGCCCACTCACCCTTTGGTACTCGACGGCGTCCTGCGTCTCGTCCAAGATGCGCTCAACTTCTTCGATGGACATCACCTTGGGAGGGGGAGGAAAATGTTCCAAGCTCAAAGGGGCATTCTTTCAAACCGACAGACCTTGACTTTTTTTATGGACCTTGACTTTGAAATTAACAAGTGAATGGAATGTTCCTGAATAGCCAATGACACCATCATCAATTACAATGACGTCATTCTGGTGCCGGCCATCACCCACCTCGTGCATTTTCTTCAGACATTCGTTTCCCACTCGGAGGCCGTCGAGGACCTTCTTTTCAATCTGGGCGAACTCCAGGTCCTGAACCTGAACATCGGCAAGACAGACGGGCGATGAGGCCAAGCGAGCGACATGTCGGGCGTCAGAGCTGTCGGGGGCTGGCCCACCATGCGCTCCAGGTTGCTGATCTGGTTGTCCGTCTTGTCCAGCAGTTGGTCCTGATAGCGCTTCTTCTTAAGCAGGAGCAGCGCTTTGCTGAACAGCACAAAGGAAGAACGTTTGAACGCTGCTGCGCTGCAAAATTGCCATTTTGGATACTCGCAACTTGTGGCGCAATTAATCAAATGCAAAATGACATGGTTAAAAAAATAAATAAAGGACCTTGAAAAACGAATCACACATTCAATCGCTATATTAGGGGGGGGGGAAGCAAAATTGCAATTACATTGTTTCAAAATGTTTGTGATGCTTCGGACGCTGCAACGGCCATTGACAGTTGGCCAATGTTGTTAAGTGTGTTTTTCCTCCAACTTACTCTTTCTTGCCATCTTTCAGCAGCTGCTTGGCTAAAAGTCTCTCCTTCTCCAGTTGCACGCCGATCTTCTTCTGGTACTGCCTCAGTTTATCTCGTTGCTGTTTCAGTTGCTGCAAAGGCGCAAAAAGTTGTTGAGTGTGATTGAAACAGTTTAGCTTAGAGAGGCATTTTGGGGATCCACCACCGCCAAAAGGTTGCTTGTTATCCTAAATGGCACAACATTTTTAGCTGTTTCCAATGCTCATTTCATGAATTGGATAAACTGGAAATGTATTTCTATTATGCCGTATTAAAAGCGTCGTTTGGAACAGCAATGGACTTTACCAAAACGGCCCTGTCTTGTTCAGTCACTCGACTCTGCTTCTTTTTGGCAAACAGATTCCCCATCGTGACAAAGCATCACAGCCACAAGACGCGGCCACCAAAATCAACGTGCAGCAACTTGACACGAGGTTGTTTGTTGTTACACCGGCTCCACAAAAATCTAATTAGCTACAAGGTAGCGATTGCTGCCTAGCTCGCAAGGCTAGCCCGGATTAGCGGGCCACACCCACCCGGAAGTCGGACGGAAGCCGCGCGGGGACAAAACACGATTGCATTTTGTGCTGATTCATAAACATTGTGGAAAATAAAAATTGCACGCATGATCGGTGTCAATTTTGCCGAATGTAACGTACATGATAAATAATGTGGACTCAAGGAAGAAAACATGAATTAGACAGGAACATCAATTGTAATAAATACATTTTAATTCACCAGTGTCGGGGGATTTTTTTTTTACAAAATACAACAAAGATTTCACAAGTGGTGCTAATATAAGCCCCCAAAATACTGACAGAAGTAATCGATATTTTTCTGGGGAGGCCTGCGTCCTGGGTAACCCGACAGCTCACGTCCAATGGCGTGACCATACTACAGACACGCTTGTATGCTGATTTGGCGCTTGCTTCCTTCCATCTTGGACGGCTCACACTTTCACTTAAAAACACTAAACAAACGATTTTTCATGCTGCATTTTTCATCCACAGAACGCTCAGAAACGGGACATCCTTGGAGAATTTGGTGCAGCGAATATCGGCCTTTTAACAAAGACTAAAAACATCACTGAAAAACCTTCGCAGGGCCGTTTCGCCACATTGGTTACAGTCCACCCTGCATTATCGGTTGCGTTCTCACCACTGTTGCAGCGTCTAGTGACAATTGCTTGGAACACGATGGTGGTGAGTCTTCAGCGTGTAGGTGGGGCAGTATGAAAGGGGTTAAAGTTCCCTTCCAAAACACACCAACAGGCTGGGGAGCATGTGTCGTCATTATCATTGCTTTGTTTCATACTTCCCTTCTGGACGGCTCGCATTCAATTTAGAATTGCTCCCAAACCACACGCAGAAACGCCTTTCACGCCGTCTCGTCGGTAGTTCACTCGCCTGCGCATGAAAAACATTCCTGTGACCATTGTGCACAATCCCGAAGATGTGGCTTCTGGGACAATGAGAATCAGTGTAGGTCGGAGTGTAGGTTTGTCAGCATCTTATTTAAACAGCCTTTACACTTCAGCGCATTCATCCTGGATGGTTTGCACTTCCGTTTAAAAACATGGTGCAATAAACAAAAAAAAAAACAAACGCCCCTTTCGTGCTGGCTGTCTGCAAAACTGACATTAGAGGTGTTAAACGGTATATTCCGTGTTTCACGCAGACATCGAGGAATAGGACATTCCCGCATCTCTATCGCATGTGCACGCAGCAGCCGCCGCTTTCGACACAAAGGCTTCGGTGAGAAGTGAGAAACGGGCGATAAGAATTAGACATCGCACACACACAAACATACGCACGCACACGGTCAGTTGTTTTTTTTTGTGTCTAGGACTAGGGGGCGGTGTCACAGCTGTCGCACGACACTGTCGCCGTGGTTGTCGCAAGCGGAGTGGTCGACTTGCGACTGGTCGTTTGTCAGGCGGCGCCACTGGAAAGTGGTGCTGAGCGAGCCCGCCTCGTCGTCCTCGTTGTCCTGCTCCTTGGCAAACTCCAGGAAGACCTGCGAACGCGCCACAAGACACGATTGGGTGCCACGGGAGTCATTTTACGGGCAACTCACTAAAATATATGCTGGAAATGGGTGTCTCACCTGTTCCAGAGTGGACTGCGAGAAGTTGTACTCCTCAAACTTGAACGTTTGCTTCACTGCACAAACACATGACATCACCCTCAGTTGATGACATCACCACGTGTCACGAGTTGTGTCTGTGCGTGCGTGCGTGCGTGCGACTGACCGCGTTCCAGCTGCGAGAAGGCGGCGGCCAGAGATCGGACGTCCTCCGTGGGGATTTTATATGCCATTAGGGTGGCAAAGCTGTCACAACAAACAAGCAAGCAGTCAAATCACACGTGCACCAGTGCTGGATTACTACTTGTCCTACTTCTATTGCTACCAATACTACACCGACGTACACAATCACTAATATTACCAGGGATGCTTGCGTACCAATATCGGGCCAATACCAGCATCATTTTATTGTATCGGATACTTGTGGAGGCTTCTGATACCAGTTACCGATGCTTAAGGCCCAAAAAAAAAAATGGTCACCTCTCCTGTCTGGAGGCATGCGGGAACATGGCCATAATCTCCTCGTGCAGCAGCGCTACCTGCTGGAGCCCCCTCACGTCCTCCCCAAGTTTCAGCTCCAGGCCGTACCCTCGGCCGTACTTGGCCTTCAAATGCTGGATTGAACCCAGGCACCTACGGGACGGACGGACAGATGGACAAAAAGCACAGCGCTTCAGACTTTGGAGACTTTGACGCCGGGATGGGAACGGGACGAGACGCGCCTGAGCCGGCCCGACACCAGGATGGCCACACGGTCGCACACGGCCTCCGCCTCCTCCATGTAGTGCATGGTGAGCACAGCGCCGCGCTGACGGTCCCTCAGGGCGGCGCGGATGGATCTCCTAAGCAGCCACACGCAACAGGCGACATCAACACGCTACCACAATGGCGCCGCTTCAGTCACCTCATGGCAGACAGACAAGAACAAAGCTGGGCAAAGGAACCCGTAAAATGTTTTTTTGTTTTTCAAATTTGATCTCAAAATGAGCAATTAAAAAATGATAAATTTTAAATATGTAGCCTAGTTTACATGCTTTTGTTCAAATAATTCATAAATAACCAAGTTGAAATCAATGTCACTACTGTAATAGGATATACTGTAAACTGAAATTAAGTAGATGAAATAACCAGTGAGCTAAGTCTAAATAATATAATTTAATTTTACGATTGAAATGGACCATTTTGCATCGATAGTTATACATCTTTTAGCATCCTAAATATTAAAAAATGACATTTAACATGGTTAAACCTTAATTGAAGAGGTTAGTTCAAACTATAATGGTAGACAATTTAAACAACAAATTTCATGAATGAAAGAATGTGGAAAAGCGCAATCTGACCACACGCGCTGTTTGGACTTGGGGTCCATCCCGGACGACGGCTCGTCCAGGAGCAGCGTCTCGGGGTTCCCGATCATGCTCAGCGCAAAGCACAGCTGCCAAGAAGAGTGCAACGTCAAAACCATCTTTTTTGGGGGGGAGTAATGAGAGTTATGTTCACCCACTTTTCTCTTGAGGCTGGCGGTCAAAGACTTGGCCTGCTTGTGCACGTGCTCCTTCAGCTCCAGAGCAGTCACCACACTGCACACAAAAAAAAATGGCAAGAGGACTGTTTACATTTGCTGCTTCGAGATAGTCCGAAAACCTCGCCTGGAGGACGACACGGTCTGTGAGGCGGCGGACCCACCGCTGGATGATCCCGGGGACGTCGCGTCCCTTCAGGCCCTTGACGGCGGCGTAGAGCTCCAAGTGCTCGTGCAACGTCGTCCTGGGCCACAGAGAGTTGACCTGGGGGCAGTAGCCCACGTGCTCCGGGGAGGCGTCACCAGAACCCGACCCCAAACCAAAATCTCCCATCAGCACCTGGGGACACGTCGCGACGCTTGCGCTTACAGCCAGTTCTCACAAGAACAACGCTCATTCAGTTGGAAAGTCTCCGTTGGAATTAAAATTCGGATGTCGATTTTTGTTTGGTGAATTTACTGAATGCATTGAATCGCTTGAAGAGTCTCTGCCGAGTGTTGAGCAGGCGAGACACGCGCGTACCTCTCCTGCCGTGGGCTCCATCTCCCCCGACAGCATGCCCATGACGGTGCTCTTGCCCGATCCGTTTGGGCCCAACAGTCCAAGAACCTCACCTGGAAGACGACACATGGAAGACCAACACGATGACGGCGACGGTCAAAGTAGCGGTGAAAGTCAGAATGTTTTCCATGCGGGCCAAATCTCTCAAAAGGCTCGCAGCCAACCTGAACTGAATTTTTGAGTTTGAGCGCCGTAAAGACTATGTGCTTGAAATCGTGTTGCCATTAGTACACCTTTTGAAATTGCCATTAAAAAAAATAAAAAATAATAATAATTCTTAAAAGTCTTTGTTGATGACATTTCCGTTAATAATACGCAGAGGCGTCATCATTCGGGTCATTTTCGATTTTCACGCACAAGTCAAAGCAACAGACCTTTTCGAACGCAGAAAGAGACGTTCCTGGTGGCCACTTTGCCACTCTTGCTGAGAGCGAAGCCTTCCCTGCGACTTTTATACTTCTTCCTCAGGTTGTTGGCGACCAGCAGCGGCTTCTACGGCAAGTGGAATAAAAACAAAGAAAAAATAACAAAACATCAGAGCACATGCAGCATGCGATCAACTTTGGGACGGCGGCAACACCAGATGCTCAAGGGAAAGCAACGCGGAGGTAAGCGCGGTCTGCTTTTCACCTCGTCACAGGAGCGGCAGCTGAGGGCCTCCTTGACTCGGGCCTTCTCCATCTGAACGTCCTGGTCCTCATCCTGGTCCGGGCCTTCCTCTGGGTTACGCTCCACTTTGGGCCTCCGGTTGGAGGACATCCTGACAGGTGGGACACGAAGCTCACACTTGCGCCGCACACTCAATCCGCACAAAAGCCCTCTCGCCTGCCTTCCTCTTTTGACAGCTCATCGCTTGCTAGCTCGCTTTGGATGTTGCGTCTCAAAGACTCACAACAAGTGCTTTGGTGGCATTTCGTGCCGAGGATTTCCGACCTACCTGCACAAGCGATCAGTCCTGACGGTCCTGCCGCCGTAACGGCGCTCCAGCCAGCACAGCACCAGCAGCAGCACCACACACTGCAGGTACGGCTGAGAGCACAAAAAACACAACAGCAGCACCCGTCACGTCTTTGTTCAGCACGCGCAACTAAACGGCAATTATGATTGGTTAAGGAGCTTGGCCATCTGCCCGCTTGAAGAATGGAATGTGGCCGTCAAGCTTTGCCAGCCACACTTTGGATTTGTTGACTTACCCCAAAAACGGAGACGAGCATGTTGTTGAACACAAAGCCCTTATCCACAGACGATGGGAGGAAGGCGGCCTGGGCGTCAAAAATCAATCAGTCAACTGACCAACCAAGCGATGGCTTGTACTCAGAAATTTGGAGGCGCTCGTAAACGATTCGTACCATGGCGATGCAGCTGAGGCAGCCCATGAGCGGGTAGAGCGGGTTGAGGATGCACATAATGTTGTGCGTCATCCTCTGTTCGTCGCTCACCAGGGGAATGTGAACCACCGAGCCCGACACCACGCACACCTGACGCACATGCACACAAGAAGAAACCAACAGTTTTTGTCCCATCTGTTCAAACTGAATTTGAGGCCGCAAACAAAATTACTTCAGTAGTCCAGTTCCTGAAGTAGCATTTCAGCCGCAAACTATCACATTACACCCATGTTTGACTGTTGGCATGATGTGTTGGTCTATTAAATTATGTTATTATTATGTTGCTTTTATTTATTTTATTTTTTACACCAGATCTAACGGGGCGCAGACATTCCATGAAGTTACATTTTTTGGAGCGTTACGGAGCATGAATTGCCCATTTTTGTTTTTATGCCAGTTGGAAGTGGACTTGATGGTGTATTTTAGTTTGCTCGAACAAAATCAGTTTGCGGCCATAAATAATTCATCGATCTAATAATTTCAGCAGTGGCAGTGAGATTGGCACCCCACCAGTTGTTACTCACCATCATGGAGATGACAGAAAAGAACTCTCTGTTGCTTTGGACTCGGGAGAACCCGAAAGAGCACACGTACGTGAAGAGGATCACGGCTGGAACGAAACCAACGGTACAGAAGACCTGAGAGAGATGCGGAAAGGTCAACAGGTCAACACGGGCTTCCCGACATACATCATTGCACATCCTTAAAACTAAATACTTGGCGTCTTTGTTGGAGAACTTCGTTAGCAAGAGTCTTCGTTCCTCAAAGTGATGTGAACACATCATCGGGGAAAGTGTGCTTTGATAGGTTTCATGGTGTTTAAAGCATGTGGGAGGGGTCTCATTATGCTTTACATACGGTCTTCTCCATACTGCATATTTTTCGGGTACCACGAGATGTTGCATGTGTGAGACGGCGGAGGGCGAAGGCGGCACATACCACGGTGCTGAGGTTGCCGGAGGTGAGCAAGTTGCCGGAGTGGAAGGAGAAGAGGATGACGGTCATACAGGACACGACAAGGAAGTAGAAGGGCACGTCCACGGCCGCCTGGCCGCACCAGTATGCCGACGGGAGCAGACCGGATACGCGCAGCGTCGAGCGGCACTTCAGCTGTGTGTGTGTGTGGGGGGGGGGGGGGGGGCACGCGTCAATACGGCCTTCCAAACGGGGCACTCGACGGCGTGGGCCACATTTGATGTGAAAATGCACACGTGGGACAGCTCCTTTGTTTATCTGTTTAATTTGAATGATTATATACATTTTTATATATATATATAAAATATATAATATTATATATATATATATATATATATATTATATAATATATAATATTTACCAATTGTACATAAATTGTTTTGGTGGTCCAAGACCGTGGCTAATGGAACCGTTGGGTCAAGTGGTTGGCACTTACCTCCTGGTCTCGCATGTGCTCCATGGCAAAATAGGCGGGCATGCCGGTCGCCAACATTCCCAGTAAGACAGACTCGATGAAGAGCAGCACGTACGCCATGTCAGGTGGAATTTTCTGCGGGACGCAAACCAGACAATCACGTCGCCACATCTGGAAACCGGCACCGGCTGTTTGACTACTAGAGGGCCCAACCCAGATGGATTTTTGTCAACCCCGTGCTGATTCCCATGTTCAGCAGAAAACAATTTCCCATAAGTACTGTAATCAATTAAATTTTTTTATCACAGATTCATCCATGAATTGTTGCGCCTCTTATTTCACTTGCAAAGGGGCCAGACCACGAGGCACTCTACGACTCGAGTCTTCTTTGCATCAAAACTACCGGTAGATGGCTGAAATGTGAATTGGACCACTGTAACTTAAAAAAAAAAAATGAAATAAGGATTCCTGTATTTGGATTAGTTTCGGACAAAAATAAGTTTCGTGACACGACAAAATACTCACATAATCAAATGGTTTGGTCCAAGTTTGGATGCGTGCGGTGCTGTTGAGCCCTCTGAGGAGAGCGTTGCTGAGGATGTTGACGGTCATGGGTAGCGAGTGCACCGTGGTGCTGTTGAAGGCCAAGCTGTACCTGAAGCCCTGTGGCAAAGACGACAATCATTGCGCTCAAACCACCAAAAAACAGCCACTTGACCCACACTAACTGCACGGCCACAACTGACGCAGTCACATAAAGACTTGAACAGGCTAACGTCGTTTGTGGGGATTTTGACAAAAAAAAAAAACCCATCCTCTAGTGACCTTGCTGGAGCCCGTCACGTTGATGGCAGCGCTGTGCGGTGCCGCCATCATGTAGTCGCAGTGATTCGCCACTTCCACCGCGATGTCCTGCCCCTCCAGGTTCCGGATAAAGTCCGAAATATCCGCACCTGCGTCAGCGTCAAACGTGACACGTGAGGCCGGGAACAAAAGCGCAAATATTCCAGCGGACTTGCGAGTTGTCACCTGTCGAGTTGCACACCAGGAGTCTGCTGGCGTATCTGCGGGGGGGTTGGTTTCTGCCCAGCAGGTAGATGGGCAAGAACTGGCGGGCCGGCGAGTGGAGCAGGATGTTCCCCGTGGACAAAGACAGGACCAGCATGGTGGCTACAAACACCAGCAATAAGGAAAGACTGCCGGCCAACCGGCGCGCTCTCGTTAGTACAACTCAAAAGTTGCGGAATGATAGTGGTGTGAGAGGTTAGTGTTGCTGTAGCCCATGTTGCTAGCATGTGTAAAGGGTGCTGGTGGACTCACACGTAAAGCAAGGCCTTCCTCTCGCGCCACAAGTTGAGCATGTGGAGCCACGCTACCGAACTGAACTGCTGGCGCCAGAGCGCCGCACCCCGCACCAGTTCCGACCCGTCCGAGAACATCAGCAGCCGCCGGTCCGCCTCGTCGTCGCTGCTCATTGCCGTTGCCACTGCAGCGTCGCACTCGTCCTCCGCCTCCTCCCGACCGAACACGCTGTAGTCTTTCGCAACCGGGAGACAGTGAAACGTGTGACGGAAATCAGATTTTTGTCTGAAAAACATCTGCCATTTTCGTTTTCAGGCCCAAGCGGACGTTAGGGCTTTGGCACCGCTCTCACCTGCTTCGTCCACTTCAGCCTCCGCCTCCAGACGCAGAAAGACGTCCTGCAGCGTCGTCATGGAAACGCCATAGTTGACCAGGCCTAGGTCGGGTCGGGAGTCCAGCTCCGAGAACAATCCTGCCCAAACAACAAGTGTAAAGGGTGTGTGTTCAAGGAAAAACCAAGTGCCAGGTTGTAACCTGTCTAAGAGAAAAGTTGTACTTTGTCGCCACCTTGTGGACTCCCTAGGCCATTACAAGTGGCAATTCCATTCATTTGAATGGAGAAAGATGATAAGTGACAAGTACTCGGGCCTACCTGCAAATGCGGCCAAGCTCTCAAAAGGCAGCGTGAAGTTTAGCTCCGCCTCCTGCCGCCGTGTCAGCTTGGCTTTGGGAATATGCTGCTGGACCAGCGAGGAAATCTTGCCGGTATCACTGCGATTGCTGATGGACATCCTGCCGGGGGCGGACAAGAAGGGGTTTGAAGCGGCGTACGAATGGCAGGTGGCTAAGTGTAAAGTACCTGAGATGATAGCCCACGCCGCACTTGGTCTTGAGGTACAAGGACGAGCCCACGCATTTCAGCCGGCCCTGAGAGATCACCGCTTTGCGATCTGGATGCACACCACATAAGATGTCCGTTTGTAAAAAAAAAACGTAATCTATCACCGCATCGTGATGACCTGCGCGTACGTGTTTGCAGGCGGGGGTTCACGCACCGGCGAGGATGTCGGCCTCGTCCATGTAGTGCGTGCTGAGGACAAGCACTCGGCCGGCTCTGCGACTCTTCAGGAGAGACCACACCTGATGTCGGGAGCAGGGGTCCATGCCGGCCGTCGGCTCGTCCAGTAGCAGAACCTGAAAAACGTGCACGCGTCACTGCCGCCGTCATCAAATGTGAGCCAGAGCACGTAACGCAATAAAATTCAACACAAGAATTGGGAGCGGATATTGCGAGGTACTTTGGGGTCCCCCAGGATGGCGATGCCCACTGAGAGCTTCCTCTTTTGGCCTCCACTCAGATTCTTGGCCTGGGCCGTCATGATCTTCTCCAAGTCCAGATCCTTCAGCACTTTGGACACCTTTCCAAGGAAAGAGCAAACATTTAGGGTTCAGGGCATCGCCGTTTATCGCATTGGACACATTCCAAGTCCAATTAAAACATCGCCGTGACCTCAGCGTCCACGTCGGCCAGCGGGATCCCTTTAATGGCGGCGAAGATCCTGAGGTGCTCCTCCACGGTGAGGACGTCAAAGAGGATGTTGAACTGCGGGCAGACGCCCACCAGCCGCTTCATCTCGGGCCCGTCGGCGAGCTCGCCCACCGGGGTGCCGTAAATGGCGGCCGAGCCTGCGCTGGGCGGGCAGATGCCACACAGGATGTTCATCAGAGTCGACTTCCCGGAGCCGCTGTGGCCCAGCAGAGCCGTGATCTGGCCCTCGTAGATGTCGAAGGTCAGACCTGTCGATGTAAATGTTACAATTACTGTGACATTCGGTTTTGCGATTACGATGAGAGGTGAAAAAGCTGCGGACCTCGCAGTGCCTCCACGGTGTTGTCCTTGTCTTTGTACACCTTGCTAATGTTGGTGATGCTGCCGTACAGGAGGCCAGACAGTCGTGCAGGCCCATGCACACACGCACAAAGTAAAATATAAAAACTCCTCCCAGACACTCATCAGAAAAGCAACGTGGCCTCACAACGAGGACCAAGAAGCCGGCAGACTTACCGTATGGCCTCTCTACCTCTGAACTCTGGCGAGACGGCCTCCACCGACTCGCCGCCACCAACGCCGGGAGCGCCGTTTAACTCGGCGTCATACACCGAGCTCACTTCCATGTAGCGCTCGCTGCGTTTGGACCAATAGGACGGCTTCAGGAAGTACAGTAAGGACCTCCTCATCCCGAACTCGTCTGATGCAGCAGACAGTGGGAAAAAAAAAAAGAAAGCGCCACTTCATTACGTCCGTTTCTCGGAGGAACTATGGACTGTTTTTCTCTACTGCATGGGGAAAAAGCTAGAATTAAACAATACCGTCCAGCACAACGTCATGTGCTCTGAAATGGCCGATTTTATTTATTTTTTTCTGAAAATGTCTGACACTGAAAGGATTTGATCTATCCAGACTACTTCAGGTGAGCGCTCACCTGGCAGCACCTGGTCCAGGTAGACGGCC
Organism: Hippocampus guttulatus; assembly: GCF_054856545.1. Lineage (NCBI taxonomy): Eukaryota > Metazoa > Chordata > Actinopteri > Syngnathiformes > Syngnathidae > Hippocampus > Hippocampus guttulatus. The sequence goes on from NC_141279.1 coordinate 7,912,879, forward strand.
AGCAACAGGTACAGCACACAGTCCAAAACCAGCATAAACATTGGCACGTAGAGCGGATGAGGCCCGCTGGCCAGCGAGGAGAACACGGCGCCTTCTCCTTGCGCCTCCAGGTACACCACCTGAGATCACATGACGCGCATCACAATTGTGAGCTACAGGGTGCACATACAACTGACACCCGTGGCATGATTGGAAAGAGTCGCTCTGATGAAAGCGCCCCCTGCTGATTTTGAGCCATGAAAAACGCCGGTGCGTTCACCTGAGCGACGCCAATGGAGAAGGCCGAGGGCGAAAGCAGGCAGAGCATCCAGACCAGCGGCTGCGGGAAATCCTTGATCAGGATGGTGAAGAGCGACAGGCATCCGAAGACCACCGTCAGCATGGAGCCCAGCGTGCTGGAAAACTTTGGCTTCTTGAACAACGGCGTCAGCATGAACGAGAAGAAGATCTGCGCGCACACGCAAGCATTCCCTGTGATGTCTCGCAGCAATCTCGGCAAATTAACCAGTTCGTCTAAAGCGCAACGAGTTGGACATTTGCCACCACCGAGTGACGCCAATGTTGAAGTAAGATGAGATGTTGCATTCCACTGGAAGATGGGTAGAAGGCGCTACTCACAGAAGAAATGCCATAGAGGAAGATGAGGGAAAAGACGAGCAGGAAGTTGCTGTTGGGGAAAAGTGCCGTGCAGGTGGCGATGATGGCCATCAGGATGGACATGGCGCTCACCAGGACGGCGTACAGGAGGCCCCACGACATCCTGCAAACAAGCCCGCAGGGGTTTGACAACCGGCAAGCCCAAACGACCGGTCGCCACTGCTCGTGGAGAGCAGGTGAGAAGGCAAGCCACCCGCCGTTTACCAGAAGGCCGAATCGTAGAGCCCCATCATGGCCATGGTGTCTTTGATGCGCTGCTCCTTCTCGGCCGCTACGTTGACGATGAGGAAGGTGACGAAGGGCGTGAAGGCCAGCACCAGGTAGATGGAGATCAGGGCGCGCGGGAACTTGTGCACATCCACCCAGCTCGGCTGACCCATCATCACCGCTGTCACGTCCAGCTCACTCCACACCGCACGCTTGGTCTGCATCTGTCGGGAGATCACAAACTTTAGCGTGATTCGCGTGAGCTGCCGCCTGCCGGCGAGCTCAAGTCGCAATGCAAACAAACCACATTTGATCCGCTGGCTCTCTTTTAACGCGTTTGTTTTCTGTGTGAATCTCATCCAGGGGTGAAACTAAACATTATTTTGATGGACAACTCCCGTCGGTGTTGTGTCGACAGCTGGAACTGGTGTCAAAGGCGACTTATGAGCAAACGTTCCGACAATTCCTCAGTAGGCGTCTGTACAAGCCCCAGAATCGGAACAAAATGCCCTCTTTAGATGCCAAGCACGGTTCACCTGGATGATGGCGGCGTCCAAGAGCGACTGGAGGCGGACGAATCCCGCGTGCCAATAGTTGGCCGCCCGGCAGTTGAAGGAGCTGCTCTGGCAGTCGCCTGCGGACGAAAAGCAAGCACCAAAAGACGCATGAATGCCGAGAGAGCGCGTCGGAACTGCCAAGACGCCTTCGTCAACGTCGTTCCGGACGTTACCGACAGACTCTGTGAAGTCGCTGGGTTGCGGCAGCTGGTCGTAGGGGAAGCGGAGGCTGTAGGATGTAGCCCAGGCGTCAGCAAAAACCACACCCACCAGGCCCGAAGGCTCGTACGCGCTGGCGTTCTCCAGCGCCTCCTCGCTGGCGAACATCTCCAAACTGACCGGGAGGTCTGCGGGTGCCGCGCAAATGAGAGTCAGGGTGGGAGAGAGGGAGGGAGTGGAAAGAAACTATGTATTAAAGTTAAGATGGAGGAGGAGTGATTCGAGCAAGGGTGCCCAACCAGTCCCGAGCCGACCGCGAGGGCTGTGGTTGGGGGGTTGTCGACACTAACACGCACTGTCTTCAAGCGCGTACATTTACTGTGGATTGTAGTGTGTGTACATGTTTCGAGGTATGTGTGCCTTAAGCATACCGCGAGCCACCTCGTCCATGATGCGGCTGGTGACGTTGGTGACGGGCGTATAGCCGATGGTGGTGAAGACATCGTCGTCCCTCTCCAGCTCCACGGTGGCAACGCCGGCATAGGAGACGTGCGGATTTTCATTACTGATGACGATCAGCAGAGCCAGCAACAACAGCGGGAGGATGACTTCCTACCACCGCAGCGAGAGAGCACAATGGCATCAATCAGAACGACCTCTATTCTGCTGTGGCTTCACATTTGTTCCTTCACAATTGTGGGTGAAGAGAGAAAGACCTGCAAGCTCTGTTGTTTGGTCCTCCACTTGATGAGCACGTTTTTGTACAGGAGACTTCGGGTTTGTTGCCACACTGCAGCATCTCTGCTACTCCCGGCATGCTTGGCGCGCATGACGTCCGCACCGCAACTCGTCTGCCCGCTGCTGACCTCACCTGTAACACACGCGCGCACACAAACAAACGCACGCAGGTGTTTTCGCACAGCAGTAGGTTGAAAGCAAACACGCACTACGTTTTAATCACCATCAAGTCCTAAAAAAATAAATAAAACGCCCACCGTGGTTTCACGATAAAATATTCGTCCCGTTACAGCAAATGAATGCTGAACAACTGTCCCACCAAGCAGCTACTGTCCAAACTGCCGAGCTGGACGACGTCTCACAATATTCAAACTGATATTACTTACTTCACCGCTGTCGGAAAAGTAATGATGTTCAGTATTTCTCGTAATAATGTCATCAATGTTTCCGTTGGTATCTCTGCGCTTAAACAACAATGAAGCTAGCAAGCGTTAGACACGCAATAGGAATCTTGGCGATGAAAAGGAATGAAGAATATATTTGATAGACTCACGCAGAACATGGATTATAAATGTCTTTGCGAGGTGGTTCTTTTTGGATTTGTCTCACATAACATTCGATACTCACACTCACTTCCTGTTTTCAGGGAGCACGGCCCACAAAATACCACATCCACCAATCACAGCTGTTCTTCATATGATTGATATGGCCTGCCTGCGTCAATCCTCTGAAGAAAGAAATGACGTCATAAACGTGACCACAACAAAACACAAAGTCAACGTGAAACAAACATCGATTTACTTGACTTTTTTAAAAAAACCTTTTTGTCATTCGCATGACGTTGACCAAGCAGAGCTGTTCTGTGAATGATTGACAAAGACTTGCGTCTGATGTAACCCTTCTGACGTCATAAAGGCGACAAAGAACGATAAGATTAAAGGAAAATTCACGAATCAGTGGCTTTATTTGAACCTCAGAGAGCCATCAATTTGCTGCATATTTGGTGCCAATAACCTCATTATCCTTTGTTGCGTTTAAGTTCAACTCGCAAAGTTAGAGGGAAAAAAACCCCGACATCACAGACCAGTTTCAATCTGACGTCACTTGACAATGGCCGCCCCCCATGGTGACGCAGAGCGTGAATGGCAAAATATAATTTACAATATAAACATATTGCTTGTCTCAATCATTTCTATCATTCAAGGACATTATTATTGCTTGTCTCAATCATTTCTATCATTCAAGGACATTATTCAGAAAACTCTGCTGGAGGTCCCAACGTGTTGCGATGAAGCCGAACAAAAACATTTGACACCACTTTCCTGGAATGCACCACTACGGCAGTCATTTAAAGCAGTAATTACGTCCCAAACATGGGAAAAAAAGACTAAGGCTTTTTCCATGTGCAGTCACAGTAAATTACGCCATTTTAAAAATCAGCGTGCCACCTCTTCGGCCTGAGTGTGTTCTACATACTTGGCCAATAAAGATGATTCTGATTCTTGGATCAAAACAATTCCAATTTCGAATGATTGACAGAGGTTTGCTCCAGTAGCAACAGTTTTTATTTTGCAAGCGTCACAAAAATATGAAAACAGCAGACATTTGTAACAAACTATAATTCGAACGTATTGAACATTAACACCATTTAAACCTCACAGTGTCATCTCTGTGATTGGAATTTGTTATTTAAAACAACAACAACCAACTTTCTTTTCATTTAAATGTCGCTGCTGCAGACGAAACTTCCGGAACGGTTACAGAAGCAAGGTGCGCCACCACAAGACGTTCAAGGGTCTCCTAGGCGACCTCGTCGAACTGCAGGAAGTGGTGGATGCACGGGGGAACGGGGAGCCTGCCCACCACATTTGGTCTCATCACCGCGTCGGCTCCCATTAAAATCCTGATCTGTAGCCGGCATAGATGCGACAGGTCGGGGACCGAGTCTGCACGGAGGAGAAGACCGCATTCAAAATCATTTCAGTGATACCAAACTACTGCACTACTCTCCCATTTCTCCTTATTAGTCCGAATGTTATCATGACCACATCATGGAAAACAAATACCAGTGTTGCTACCAAATTGCGGGAGTGGTTGCCACGTCTTCCATGCTCGTCTTTGGCACAGGATGGCTTTCAAAGAGGGGGGCATCGTTGACCAGTTGACAAACTGCAGGAGGAAATTGACCATCTCGCTGTTGGCCACCTTCATTCTGGAAGCACAAAGAAGGGGATGGAAAAATGGACTGACCTAATTACTTTTTTAAAATTCATTTGATGAATCAAAAAACCTTGACGGGTTAATCAATTAACGTTTAACATATTCAGAAGAAAAAAAACATTCCCGAGCGTTGAAGAAGTGCGACTCCCTGGGCTGACTGTCGAAAAACGGTCCTATTTGCTATATTAGAAAAAAGGTGGTGCTCAGGAAAAGATTAATTTTGAGGCTGTCGCACTTTGCAAATGGAAGGTGAAGGGTACTGAAAAGTGAACCGAGCAGCAAGCGAGAGAGACGCACATGTTGTAGTGCAGCAGCAACTTGGGTTCCAGTCCGGCCTTCAGGAGCGGCGGCAGCCAGTTGCCGGCAAACTCCGGCTGCTGCAGCGCCATCAGCACCATGTTGTCTAACTCCAGCGGCCTCAACGCCGTCTTGCTTGAACGGCCGTCCGCCGCCGAGTCGTCGCTCAAGAATCGTGGTGGGTAAAGCCACCTGCAAGTCAGCAGGCACGCTTAGTTTACGCACATAGGACAGTGTTTGCCGAAGCTCATAGTAAAATCTGTGATTGCTGTGGATGCCCGGGGCGGTGGCCCCGCCCTCTGCTGTACTTTTGAGGAGGAAGAAGCAGGAGGAGGTTGAAGCATGGATGGTGCTCACCTGTGTTCCAGGACCAGCTTCAGTACATCTGCGTCGTCCCGGGTCAACACCAGTCTCCACTCGTCCAGGCCCAGCGTCGCTCCCGCCGCCAGCAGCAGCCTGGCCGCCTCCCTGCGGGCAAGCACAAGCAGCGCGTCACAGATACACCCGGCCAACTTAGGCAGTGCCGCAAACTAGACCCCAAGCTGTCAAGTGTGTGCTCCTCAACCAGCGGATATCTGAAAACACGACAAAGCCACTTGAGTATTTTAAGGACTCCACATCAGTGGCACATCAGCACTTTTTATTTTCTTGAAAAGAAGAAGCTCATCTATTTGCAAATTATGGCACCATCATATGACATCTTGGGGCGGGGTACTGTATGCATCCTGGGTGCTGGCTTGCCTGTCGTTGCATTCCAAGGCGAAGGAGAGCGGCGAGTGCAGGTCCAGGAGGCTGTCGCAGTTCTGGGCGTCGGGGCTGAAGCCTTCGGCGAGCAACAGCTCCATGCTGGGCAACTGGCGGCCTTGAACGGCCAGGTAGAGCGGGCTCACCATGCCCTCGTTGCGGTCGCACGCACGTTCCGTGACACTCAGCAGCCGCCGCAGGATACTGTTACACGCCAAAACAATACCAGTGCAAAAACACACTACATTAGAAACAACCTCAACGCGGCCTATAAGTCGGCATTGGGAAATAATACCTACCTGAGGTGGCCGAACTCTGCGGCGATGTGGATGGGCAGCTGGGGCCAGTCCTCGCCGCACACCAGGTTAGCATCTGCACCGTTTTCCAACAAGAAGTCCACACAAGACAGGTGACCCTCCTGAGAAGCCAGCAGGAGCGGCGAGGCCAGGTCCACCGCCTGCGCGTTCACGTTGGCGCCTGAACAGGAAAAAAAACCCTCTGAAGCAACAGTTTGGAAACCCTTGGGATAACCTGCCCTCATTGCAACAACAGCACCTCACGACAGAGCGTACAGGAAGTGATGGCTCTCCCAACATGGACCACCAGCTTACCGGCGCGGACGAGGACCTCGAGACATTGCCGCCGTCCGTGCTGCGCCGCCAGGAAGAGTGGCGTCACCTTGTAGTCGTCGGGTGCCTCCAGGTCGGCCGACTCCACCAGCAATTGCACAATGTCCACGTGATCCTACAAGCAGCACACAAAGTACATCAAGGCGAAGATTGAAAAGTGTGCAGTTGTCCTAAGAAGTACAATTAGAGCGAGGCTATGTCAACTGCGAATATGTACGCTCATGTGTCCTTTTCCAAAATCCAATGTGGTCAAGTTTGCCTGAATCTGATTTGATGAACTGAACAAAACAGATAAATACATTCAAACTAAGTGCCAGTGTGTGCGTGCGCGGGGATGACCTGATAGACCGCCAGATGAAGGCACGTCCAGCACGAGGCCGTGTGCGATCTGTTCAATTTGGCGCCCTTGGCCAATAGGAGCTCCACCACATCCTTGTGGCCGTTGCTGACCGCTGCCAGAGAACACTTGTTACTTGAGGGCGTGGATGCAACACAAGTACGCACGGCATCAACCAGAATGCATGCGCAGACACACCCCTGACTAACACACCCACGCCTTGCCAACACACATGCAGTTTTACCTACGTAGAGAGGACACGATAGGTCGTTGGTGAGCTGGTCGATGTTGGCTCTGGCTTTGAGGAGGAGGCGGACGGCGACCAGGTGGCCGCTTCTCGCCGCCAGGAAGCAGGCCGACTCGCCCTCGTGGGTGGCCGAGTTGACGTACGCCTGAAAGCCCGCCGACGAGCCGGCTGCACACGGGGGATAACCAGCACAGAAACTGCTTGTTTCATTTTGAGGATTATACTGGTGCTTGGAATTGTCTGCGCTTCTTGTCCTCACTCGTAAGACCATCCATCTTCCATAATTGTGGCTTAGTGTCAATCAATTCGACTTTGAAGCTCTTAATCACAAAGTGGAACAACAAGGCTGCGGTTGCGTTTACCCGTCCTGGCGGCCGCAGAGAGGATCTCCTTAAGGCAGCCCACCCTGCCGGCGGCGGCCGCCTCGTGGATGGCCCTCCAGCCCCGGTTGTCCGCAATGTCGACGGTGCGGCCCTGGCGAATGAGGTACCTCAGGCGCCTCTTGTCGCCCAGGCGGGCAGCGGCGGCCACGGCGGACACAGAGTCCTCGTAGCATTCACTGAAGTCCATCCCGGGGTGACGCTAGAACGGCAGCGACATGTTGGTCATGTTGAATGCGAATAAAATGGGGAAAAAAAGTTACTTTACCGAAGCGGTAGATGATGTTGAGGTTAAGTCGGAGCTGCTCAAAGAAGCCATCAGCGACCTGTCTCTGATGTTTTGACTCGATTCTTGAACTCAAGTCACTTTCTATTCTATTTTTGTCACTTTGTCGTCTGGTGACCCAGCAACGACTCATAACAGTTGGACTCCATGAGTTGAAAATTGTTGAAAAACGCACAGCAACGACGTTTTGAGAAGTCAGCACGCGCCAAGTGGAGCAGACGCGTATTCAATAACAACCAGTCGCTTTTTTATTACGTCGGCTGGAAACCCCCGGAAGTAGATCGTGACCCCTTCTTTGCCGAGCTCGACCAGAAGCCACTCTGAAAACTCTGATTTGATGCATCTTCCACGAATAAGCTATTGTAATGGCGTGGGTTGATGGTTGAACGGGCCGGAAGACATGCGGAGACTGAAGAGGACACATCGGCGTCATTAACGGTTGCAGGCGGTAGGCATGGCGGGTAGGAATAGACGCATTTTAACACCCTTCGTCGTCATCTGCATGGCGGTACCGACTGGGACACGAATACCTCCAGACGGTTCCGTCTATCGTTAGATTCGCGACCTGTCCACTGTTTGTCTGTATGTGCCCTGACATGGACTGGGGACCAATCTCTTGTTAAAGGGCAACTTCCGGCGACCACTCTCTGAGTGGACCCTTGGATTAATTTGGAAAAAAATAGTGATAAATATTGGGGGAATGGAAAATAAATCGAGAGTACATGCAAATCCGTGGGTTCGCGGGTATGCAGGGGTTGGCTGTTGTTTTAAGTTGTAATATCACCATTCACCACTAGATTGCAGACAAGATCTTCTGCTGCCCTATAGTGAACGGGAGAAGGCTAAATATTTTTTTGCACATTTGGAATTAGATACAGGGCAAACACAGTAACTTAATAATATTCCAATTTTGAGTGAGTTGATTTCGTGAGAAAATACACAACATGAGTTGAGTCATTTGTGCAAGGCAGTTATGTAGTGGTGATGATGATGTCTCCTTCAAGTGGCATCTGGCGTCACAGTGGACGTGAAGGTGGGAACGGCGTGGCAGTGTCGAAGCGGAGGCACCAGCTTGGCCGACGTGGTGCTGACGGTCAAAGTCACGGCGCCGGATGACGACAGCAGTGAAGAAGAACAGAAGCTGAGGCAGACACTTGGGTAGGACATTCTTTGCAGAGGATAAAGTACATATGTCTGCGAGGATGTCAAGATTATATTTTTCATTGTAACTCTGCTGCTTGTAATGAGTTGAGTTAAGGTACTGCTGTACAACTGTAACCAACTGAACTTCAGGCTGCCACGGTGGTGGTAAATATGCAACTGTAACATTTGACACGTGAATGAATGTGTCTCTCAGGGCCGATGGTGTCCTGTTGGAGCGAGCGGACGGCGACAACGGAGAGCCCTGCGTCGTGACGCTGAGCTGCGGCCCCGCCGGGCTGGCCGCTATCGGCCGCCTGACTCTAATCAGCGAGGCGCGGACCATGGAGGTGTACCTGCCCACAGGGGAATATTGCGGGACTGTTCGGGGACACAAGCAGGACGATGTGCAGCATGGCGACAGGTCATTAATAAGCCGTATGTCATGGCAGAAATATTGAGAAATAGGTTTCATATATTTTTTTTGTGGGCAGAGGACCTTTCTACAGGAAGCAACTAAGCCTGGATGACCCGCCATCGTCATGTGACGTGAAGGTGATTGAAGCAAACTCGCTTTGTTTGCATTCACACATTTCATAGTTGGGATAGGAAATACAATAGAGTTGTACCATAGAAAGATTGGATGACAATATACATTTTCACTATACTGTAGTAATATTTCTCGGTGTTAACGGCTTGAAATCCTCTCAGCTGCTCTCTCTGGCGGGTCGAAGCAGCGTCTTGCTACGCGGCGTGGTGGTGGCGCTGCGGCCGCCACAGCACGCCCCGCACCAAGACGGTGGTGCCGGTGCGGGCACCATCAACCTGCTCCAGGTCCAGAGTCTGGTGGACGAGATGGGCGGCACCCTCTCGCCAGGGGCTCAAAACCTCATGGAGACGCTGCGGCTCCAGCAGAAGGTACATACGGGCACTAAGTCGGTCGGTTCAAGCTCACTTGTTGCAAATGGCCCCTTTTTACGAGGCAGATCTGCCACATGCAATATGGCGGACGGGCTGATGTACAGTATGTATACACGGCTGTGCTCATGACAACGTGTCCCTACCAGAACCAAAGCAGTTTCCTGCCCTTCCTGATGGGTGGGGGCCTCTTGTCCACCTTAGCCCCCCGGCCGAATGTCGGGACCGCAGCTGCCGCCGCCTTCCAGGTACAGCATGCCGCAAACGTATGGAGCACGCGTGGCGTGGATGCGTCGATTTACAAACCCCTCCGTTTAGTTATCCGGCCCACCGAGCATTTGTTTGATGTGGATATTATATTTTATTTATAATATTTTTCATTCCTTGACTGAATTTTTAAAATGTAATGACATGAAAACATTATTTTATGACTTATGACAGCATCCATCAGACTCTGTCAGGCCCACTGCGCAAGCGCCACCAAACGGGCCGCCGTCGGACGTACGGCTGTCCCAGATGATGCGCCACTTCCTGTCGGGCGGCCAGGATGACGACATGGACGGCGTCTCGCCCGACAACTTGCTGCGCGAGATCTGTGCTCAGCTGGCGCCACTCAAGGTGGATCAGAACAACACGCAGTAAGTTACATACCTGTAAATTTTTTGGGGCGCAGATTCTGAGACTTGGCAGGACACAAACTTTCCGAGAACCGATTTATTAGCCGAATTGTTTTAAAAATATATTCATGGAGAAAATAACTTCTTCGCTTCCTACTCACTGACAACAAAGATATGAATCCTAGGCCAAACATTTGACTATTTTTGCAATACTTGGTGCTTTCGTATTTGTTGGACTTAACAACAGAGGGAAAAAATCTGCAAAAAAAAAAAATCCCCTTTTATGTATTTAATTATTGACGATTTTAAAAGAGATAATATCTTGTCCATGTTCCCTGCAATTTGACTGGCAGTGGCGACCGATCCAGTCTGACTGGCAAGTCGTCCCTTGTTTGTCTGTATGTGCCATGTGATTAACTGGCAACCAGTCCAGGGTGTTACTGCCCTCTCGGCCAAAATCAGCCAGGATAAACGCCAGCCGAATTTTTGCCGGTGGGTGCCATGGCGACAGGAACGCCAACCCCTCCGTGACAAACGGACAAAAGATCTCGTTGTGCCTTCTCGCGGCACCACAAAGTGATCTTTGTCGCCGGCCGAGTCAGCCGAGCGTGACGCCACTCGGACGGACGGACGGGAGAAGAAACGCAAGCCCAGCGGACGCAGCTGCCCCACTCAAGTCCAAAATCGAACCGTGCTCTTCAAAAAAAAAAAACACAATCGGGCCGTGAGTCTTGTTTTTCTTTTCACGTGTTTGTCATCTATGTGCTGACCTCATTTGGCGACCAGTCCATTATATGTTGATACAGCTGACCACCAGTTTTTTTTTCCTTACGCCAAAGCACTAAAAGGAGTACTTTGGTGGCATCTTGGTGCCAAGGAACTATGTTGAAGTGAATTACGGTGCTACATAGAGACACAAAGTAGTGCTTTGTCATAATTTTAGTGACAAGGATAGATGTCGGTGGCGGAGTTTCATTCCGACAAAAGTAGTGCTTTGAAACACAACATGAAGCTTCGACGCAAAGATTTTGTTTTGACCTACTTTTGTAGTCAACTAATGCAAGTATTTTGATGTTCTTTTTTTCCCGGTATATTATTAAACATAATTTTCTCGTGTGGGTGTGTACATTTGCGTTTTATGTTCTGAGCTCATCCCTTACCACATCTGTTTGGACTTGTCTTTTTCCGCCTTTGTGCGGGATTATGTGTTGCACAAGTGAAAACATTTTGGAGGCACATCAACTCCGACATCTGCTTCAAGTTCTTGTTCTTGTTTTTTTTTTTTTTCAGGGGTGAGGTTTTGTTATACATCATCAAATGTCCCGCAGCTGGAACCAGATCTGTTGCGGGCTCTCAAAAAAAAGATTTGGTGGCGGTCACTGAGTGACAAAGTTTTGCCAATGTCAAGGCTGCCAATCAGCGTGGCTTTTTGCTGACGTTTTATTTTTAGTTTGCCCTCAGAGACAGAAAGCGGAGAATGTCCAAGAATGTTCTTCCAAGTCAGCAAGTGGACCGACCGAGTGTTTCTTAAAACATTGTTAGCTTAGCGTCACTGGTTGGGAGTGATACTGTACACGTAAAAGAATGCCATAAATAAATGATCACAAATGTTTAAAAAACTAAAAGACACATTGGAAAAAATGTCAAAGTGTACTTACATCGGACTTGGTTGTTGCTTATTGTCCGTCAGGACTGCGGACACGTCCATGGAATCTCGCCTGGAGGAAATGGAGCGGCGTCTAAAGGAGCACGTGGACCGCCGCCTGGACGCTCTGGAGCACAAGCTGGACAAAGTGCTGCTTGCCGCACTCCAGCAAGCGCCGCATGCAGCCCCGCCGCCCGCCGACCCGTCCGAGGCCGAAGTCCTCAAGTCCAAATAGCAAAGAGACAGCACCAACACTGCACTCGGTAACTAACACAGATGTGGAATGCATCAAGCACTACCTGAACTGACCGGACATTTCTTGATCGAGACACAAATATGAAATGAACACACTTGGAGGGAGCATGCTTTGCGTGCTTACCATAACTTTGCTAACCTTGGCACCGAATGGTTCTGTGGCTTTACTTGGGCTCGCTGGGCAACTTCCCGTTTGCTTGAATCCCTCTAAGCACATTCACAACCAATAAAGTGGCCGGTTTGACTTGCTTGTTATTGTTGCTCCGTTTCTGACGCTAGCGACACAGCAGGGCGCAATGTGTCCTCCACGCCACAAGGGCTGCTCCACTTGCAAAGGTGACCAATAATCGTGTTCTATTTTGAGCCTGTGTTTTAATCAGTGTGGCTTTTAAAAATTCACCCAAAGGCACAAGAAAAACAACAATCACAAAATAAAGACAACGTGCAGAAAACACGACAGATCCCCAAAAATTCAAATGTTTCAAATACACAGTGAAATCACGACAAAAAAAATGCAAACAATATAAAACAAAGACACAATAAAACACAACAAGAATTATGTTAAAAATAATTTTATTTTCTTCCCAGAAAAATGGTCATACACATAAAAACAACTTCAAAACGAGTCAACCAAAACAAGTAGAGTAACCTAGCAACCACTTGATGGACACACAAGTAGCAACCGGTCGCGCGAGTGTCTTTGAGGTGCACGTGTGACGCATGGTCTCAAGCATTGGTCCGTACGTCCATAACACCCGAAACTCAGCAGGTGTTCCGCCCACAGCGCCCCTCATTGGTGGCCGGCGGAAGTGCTGTCGGTGGCAGCGGTGGCTCGCCGCTGACGCGTCACGGGGCGACGTCGTCGGGCACGACGGAGACGATGACGTCCTCGTTGCCGCGCCTCACCACCAGCCGCAGCGTGTCGTCACGCCTGATGGCGGCGCTCACGTCGGCCGCCGACGTCACGCGCTCGCCGTTGATGCTGATGATCACGTCGCTCTCCCGCAGGCCAGCGCTGGCTCGGGAATACGCCGCAGAAACAAATATATCACAATCAAAAACTACTCAAACAATCTGTGTTTTTGAATGGAGCTGTGCTGCGAGATTGTTTTTGCGCACTCACGCCTCGGCGGGGGTCCGGCTGAGGACTTCGATGACATAGGCGCCCGAGGTGACGTCCGGGAAGTCTGACTGTCTGTCCTTCAGCTCCTTGGCGAGACTGAAAAAAACAATGGGAATGAACATTTGGATTTATTTTGGCAGATTTTCATGGGAAAATATTATTCTCGAAGGCTTGATTGACAGATGAGAACATTCCTCATTCTCGTACTTGATTTTCTGCAAATCTTTTCCTCAATTTCCATTGTCCAGCACAAAGTTATTCTTTCTTTCTAATGGCTTGCATGATTGTTACAATGCGAGGTACACACGCATTTCCATGTCATCCAGAGAACTTTGTTTCACATTTCCACCGCTCTGTCATTACGCGCCCGTACAGCATCGTAATGACAGAGCGGCGGAAATGTGAGCGGGTCACAGTAGAAATCATTTTGCGACATTTACAACGTGCACTTGCGTTTTGGAAAGTGTCCTGCAACCCCCCGCACATCAGTAGCGTCAGAGTGTTTATGTGTGTGTGCGTGTGTTTGCGTGTCAAGTGCTCACGTTGGCGTGAGGCTCATCATCCTGATGCCAATGTACTTCTTCTTGCCGCTGTTCCTCCCTTGAGCAAACAAAAGCACGGATAAAAACAACTCAGACACACCTCATAGCACCACAAATTTCATCAAAACGGATTTTAAACACAATAAAGATGTGTTGAAAAAGATCATTCGGAAAACAAAAACAAAAAAAACAAGGGCAATAAAAACACCGTACATGCAGACATCATGTTTGTCACCTTTGGCCTGGCGGTCATGCGACTCAGCCAGGAACTCTCGGATTTTGTCGGACGGGATGGCAAAGGAGATTCCCGCCGTGACCTTGAGGGTGTTGATGCCGATCACCTCGCCGTCCTGCAACGCACACGCACACACACACACTTGATTGAACACCCCTGAATAGACATTACCAGGGAGGCGGTAGAAGTGTGACACCCCTGTAGTTGGAACACATCCTGCGGTCGCCCCTTTTTAAAAAGGGGGACCACCACTCCGGTCTGCCAATCCAGAGGCACTCACCAGATTGACGAGCGGCCCTCCCGAGTTGCCGTACTGCCGCCCCCCGGGAGAAGCAAAAGCCTCAGTTAGAGGGGGCAAAACATTTTGGGGTTTGTGCATTTGCAACCGCTCGGCGTTTGGCTCACGTTGATGATGGCGTCGGTCTGGATGTAGCCCATGTCGGAGTTGCGCAGGCCCAGCTCCTTGCCTTGCCGCTGCGTGGTGCTAACGATGCCGGTGGTGACGGTGTTCTGCAGCGAAAAGGGACTGCCGATGGCGACCACAAACTCGCCGGGGCGCAACTCCGCCGAGCGGCCCAGCATCAGAACCGGCAGCTTGTTCTGCAACGCAAACCACGCCTGTCGTGCACTCGCTGCCATTTGACTTCACCCGGACTTCCTTTGGAATCAATTGCGGCTTTGTCCCATTTTTGATTTCACGCCGAGATTTACTTTCTCCAACTGAATCACCGATTTCATCTTTGGTGATTTTATTTCTGCTTTGAACTTTGACTCACGTGGACATTGATTTTGATGAGAGCGATGTCGGCCTTCTCGTCCACGTCCAAGATTTTGGCGTCAAACGTGGCGCCGCTCTTCAGCTCCACCTGCGTGCACGACACCAAATGTCACGTTTCCGTTGACTTGATTTCGACAGGCCAACCGCCGACCTTCACTCGATGCTTATTGGCCACCACGTGGGCGTTGGTGACGATGAGTCCGTCCTCCGACACGACGAATCCCGAGCCGCTGGCCACCGCCACTTCCCGCTTGGAATAAACCATCCTGCGGGCGGAAAGGTCAATAATCGTTGCAACGCGTCGGAAATCGGTCACGCCCGACTTCATGGTCGTACTTGCGGTAAAGTTCGATGTGGACGACAGCCGGAGCGATCTTTTCCACTACGTCGGCGATGAAGTTGTACTTGAGGCGAAGACTGTCGGGGTTCCTCTGACCTGCTGGGGCGGAACGAACGTCAGGGACACCGTGGCCACTAGGGGGCCTTGAAGAGCATTATTTTCATCGACAGCGAGTACATGAATGATTCATTTTGCTCGGGGTTGGGGCCCGGCGGAGGCGCGGCCAGCCGTGCCGTGCCGTGTCGTTCCTGCAGCAGCAGGGCGGCGCTGTGCGAAGCTCGAGTCCATCCACGTGTGTCAGCGAGCCACGCTAATAAAACCAAAAGGCTGTGAGTCAAGTCTCGTCTTACATAAGCGCCGCGCTTGCTCACGCTCCAGATGTGCTGAAACATCAGCGCCGCTCCCAACGGGGGAAGTCATTTCAAATGCTGGACACGACAAACGATCTGGCTCGATGGCTGAGTGAGTATCAATTGCAAAGGGGAAGAAAGTGAGGTAACGTTTGGCTACCATGTTAGCGCACTCGAAGGCCGCGTGTCTTTAATGGACTTCTAAGGGTCACCGCTCTAACGGGCCACCACCTACCCTCATGTTTCTTGGCAACCACCGTTTATTTCATTTCTGTTGCCCATCATATATCTTTTTTTTTAAACTTCATTTCGACTGGCTACTAAGTACTTTTACCCACTTTCAAAAAGTCCCTTTGTTTTTATTGGCCAGCGCGAACCACGGGGTGACTGAGTCCCAATTGGTTGTGTAGCGAAAAAGCGAGCGTGCTCAGACTCGTAAACGCAAGCGCGTGCTCAAATGAGATCAACCGAGGACATGCTTTGAGTGAACGGTTCGCTCTTATCCGCGACCTTCTTTTCACGTCGAGAGGCCAAACCGACGGCGATGATCAACAATGTCATCCCGTTATCTGATCCCAGCCGGAGGAGAAACGAGCCTCAACTGGGAAAGATTCCCGAGGCTTCGCCTGAGTCACCGCGCAAGCGTTGCCGTGCTGACGGCGTATCCCAGCTTGTCTGCACAGAGAGCCGGAAAGAAAAATATTTGGACCCGCTTAAATCTGGGTTAAATAACGTCTGACCCACATTCAAGCAGTCAACCGGTCGTCTTCCAGCGATGAGTCATAGCACCAAACGCGTTCCAGACCTTCTCCGAGGTTCCAAAGTTCTGTCAAAGGTGTCCACAAAACAACTGTCGGCCCGTCACAATCCATTGCAAAGACGAAGCTTTGGAATGAGATGAAGATTTTCTCAAGCAGGGAGGTCAAATTTACATCACAAGATTTATTTGGGGCAGCGCTCAGAGAAGAAATCCTTGCTTTAGTACTTTTTGTTTTATTGGCCTGCTGTTCCCATTATGTGCCGTCGGTAGAAACTGTTGAAATCACACCACGTCACGGTTTATTGCAGATGAATTTGGGGTACTGCTAGCCGCGGTTTATACGGACCCTCGGCGACCTCAATTTGACAGCCGCTGGCTTGACTCACTCTTGGCTTGTGAGGTGACAACACTCTGTTGCCACGGTGACCGAGTATCATTTCCACAATGTGGAACATTCCAGGAGGAATGACAAGTTTCGTCTGAGCCCACTGAGGCCCACTCAGCACTTTTGTTTCTTGAATAAGCAACTTTTCAGACTCGTCTGGCTATTATCCCGCCAAAGTGCTGCCTTGTCCCTGTTTCGAAAGTGAAGAAAGGTTGCAATTTAGGTTTGACTTACCGCCAAAATGTCAACATCAAATGCAATTAAGTAGCCAGAAACATACAATAAATAACTTAGGAGGCCATAGAAGAGGAGAGGGCCCCGTTGCCGCGAGTTTGATCCCTAAATGTTTCGCAAGGTGACTGAAGCACCGGGCACCAAGCGCACGCGTATTTACACAACACACTCACCCACATTCATGAACACCACCCGCGCACCCGCATACACCCGGTTCCGAGCACACGCTCCCAGCCGCTCCGACGCCCACTGCAACTTACCATGGCCGCACGCGCCTCTCTGGATGGGGATGACGGGCGGCCGCCCGGCCTGGACTGCGCGGACGCTCTCGCGTCGGAGCCGGCAGACGTTGACGTAGGTGACCCCGTCGCTGCCGCAGGCGGGCTCGGAGCTGGCGCACGCGCACACGCCCGCCGTGGCCCGGCGCCGCAGGGTGCTCGTGGGTGCCACGCCGTCGCTCGTCACGCAAGTCAGACCGTCGCCGCAGCGGCGTTCGTCTCCGCCGCACGGCTCGCCCTCGTCGGCCGCACAAGCCCGGCAGCAGCCGCACGCGTCCGGCGCCACCCCGGCCGGGCACTCGGCGGGCGAGGGGGGCGGCGGGCACCGCGACGGGTCGCACGTCTCCGGGCAGACGACGGCGGCGCGCTTGTAGAGCGACGAGGCGTCGGCGGGGGCGAGCAACGCGCACAGGAGCACCAGCGCGATCATAGTGTGCGTAGGGCGAGAACGCGGAGCGGAAGGGAGCAAGGCGGCGGTGAGGTCGCAGAAGCTTGGAAAACTAGCGGACAAGTGAAGTTGGACTGCCTTGGTGGGCTTTTAAAAGCGCCGCGTAAACACGCCGGCTGATTGGCTCCCACTTGTGACGTTCCCCGGGGGGAGGAGCCACGGACCATTCGCCCGTTATATAGCGGAACCCGCATTTTCACGGCTCATTATCCGCGTATAAACTGTTCGCAGACACCCCCCAATTATGTATTTTTCCTGTTCTTTTGTGGAAACCATTTACTAACAGGATTTTCCCATTTCATATTATTATTATTTTTAATGGCATTCTCACAATTTCCGCTGGGGCCCAGTCCTGACCCCCTATGGGGGACAGTGTACTGATTAGGTGCTAGGGAATGAAGATGATTCACTCATTCCCTACACCCGAATCAATCCCACAGGATTTTCAGCGGACATTTGTGGTCTACTGCGTGTACTCCATAATCACGACCTCGGGATTTGTACAGCGGACATCCAGGGAACTATCTCGCGCACACCAGAAGGAGCGGCACAAAGTGCATTCAGCTGAAGCAAAAAGTGTGACAGAAACTGTTCCATTCATTAAGTTCTGTTACATTATGTCATGAGTGTGTTTACAGAACATCCAACACTCGTTAAAAAACACTTGTGTAAGTGTATTCGCGCGATTCTTCTGCACGCGCCTGCACACACAGACTCGCGTGTTTTATTTTATGAGCTCAGACATCGCGAGTGAACATACTTTAAGAGTTAGCGATGCGGCGCAGTCCAAGACAACACCCTGTCCTCTGAGCCGTGTGCGTGTGTGTAGTGACAAGAAATCCATTGAACTTCCAAGCCGCGCGGTTGCCGCTTGTCATCAGAGAACAAAATGTTTGGCTCTGGCGTGGGCCCACCTGGAGGATTCCAGTAAATGGGGCTCTGCCTTCGCAAGTCACTTTAATGACCCAAATGCATTCTGCCAACCGGGCGCAATTTTTTTTTTTTTTTGCTCCACCGATGACCTCCCGAGTCCAAGAAAAAAAAAAAAGTCCTCAAGTGTGTTGAAGGCCAGTCAAAACACACTCTTCCCGGAAACTCCGCGTGCGCGTGTGCATGCGGCCATCAAATTCCACCAAGCTTGAGTCAGTCGGTAATGATGTCGTTTTGTGTGAGTGTGTGTGTCTGTGTGTGTGTGCGTGTGTGTGTGTGTGTATTAGAGTAACTCGGGGCTCAGAACTTAGCCGCGATCTACTGTCACCTTTCACCTTGATTATCGATTTGATATTTTTCTTGTCTTGTTCATTTTTCAATTCTTCTTTTTCTGGACTGGACGGCGTGGTGGGCGACTGGCTAGCCCGTCTGCCTCACAGTGCAGAGGTGCATTGTTCGATTCCGGCTGCCGGCCTTCCTGTGTGGAGTTAGCATGTTCTCCTCGTGCCCGTGTGGGTTTCTCCGGGTACTCCGGTTTCTTCCCACATTCCAAAATCATGCATGGCAGGTTAACGGAATTGGGTGTTGATTGTTTTAATAATAAATAAACGATTTTAAAAGGAAACTTTAAATCAGCCAACTGAAAGTAAGAAAAACTTGGTCAACGTATTTAACAAACGAAAAGATACTGAGGAGTCCCCGCCGTCCTGGAATTAAATCACTCCTGGTCGACATCCATTTCGTCCTTGCTAGGTCGCTTCCATAGCGACTTATCCCCTACCCCCATCTCCTGGACTTGGACGTCTTCCGAGGCAGGCGGGGGTCCGTCGTGGGGCGCAGTGGAGGATGGTGGGCAAGGGAGCTCCTCACCTAAGTCCAAGTAAAAGGTCGAGGAGGAGACGGCGGGAGAGCTGTCATCCTGCAGGGAAGACAGCAAGAGATGAGGATGAGGACGATGCTGCTGCTGCAGACGATGACGATGACCACGACGATCGAGAAACTCACTGAGCTGGCGGGTCCACGCTGGGCCACGAGAGCGCCGTTGATGGCTTCAATCCAGTTGTCCATTTCCTCTGGAGTGTCCGTCTGACACGCAGCCACGCAGGCAAGCACAACACACATAATAACACAAATATACGTAAGAAGACAAACATGCATGCACACACACACACACACACACGTGGTTCACCTGCAAGTAGAAAGTCCTGGAGGAGGTGATCATCTCGAAGAGGTTGTCCCTCATCATCAGTTCACTGCACAACACAAACACAAGCGTCACATTATTTGCGCGGGTCACTGTCAAGTTGCACAAGTGACAAAAGAAGAGAGATCAAGCTCTTGTAGTCGTTCGATTTTCTATTTGACAGACTTGAGTCCGTAGCGCCCTCTGCTGGTGCTATCGAAAAGTCAAAGGGAAAAAACTGCTCGAGGGTGACAACTGGCGCCATGGAGCATCTTTCAAAGTCTGTTTTGATGCACCTAATGTACACACTTTACCCCCCTCTTAATTCATCACCTTTGTTGACACTGTTGAACTTTGAGGATGTCTTTCAGGAGGATCACACGCAGTGCCCCACTGTCCTGTGAACACACACATGCATGCACAGTAGAAGGCTTTGGATTAACGCACGCACACCCACACGCGCACGCGCAAGGTCGGTCGGTCGGCAACCCACCGAGTCGGACTTGAAGTAGCGGAGGCTGTTTTGATCCAGCATGAAGTAGCGCCGCTTCCATGTCTTCATCTAACAAACACACACGTGCACGTATGGAAATGACAACGTTCAATGCAATGGCATGGGACTGCCGTTTTGCATTGGTTGCTAGCATGAAGCTAAGGGTCCCCCCCCCACCCCACCCCCCCAAAAAAAAATCATTTTGGAGTGTCTCACCACAGCTCCCTGTTTGACACAGAATCCCGCCTTGATGACATCCTGGTCCTGGACTTGGCTGGACAGGAAGTAGGGTCTCCCCGAAGCGCCACGCTCTGCCCTGTTCGGCCCGTCCGCCTGCTCCTGCCACGTAAATGTCCAAATGGGTTTGACGTCTTTCTTATGGACATTACATGACTTGAATTAATTACATAGCAAAAACTCCCGATCCGTGCCAATCATCAGACTTTTTTTGAAGCTGATGGCAAAGTCTGGAATTCGCTCCTGCGTGTGGAGGCATGCGTACGTACGAATCGGGCGCGCATTCCTTTGCGCACGCCCGGACCCGCCCAGCCTCACCTGAGTGGCGGTGACGATGGGGACTCCACCGACGATCTCTGTCTTGTAGCAGACGTGCTTCGAGGCTCCCAGGACTTCCTGAGGTGGATCGGCACCCTCGCTGAGCTTTGGCACCTGCGAGCAACCCGGAAATGTGCCACATTTTGTTGTTGTTTTTTTTAGAAATGACAAATATGAATTTTGAGGGATGAAATACAGCAGTCGTTTTGAACAGAGCAGAGGTCTGTGCTCTGTGACTGCGATGTTTTGCAAAGAGCCATTCATTGAAGGGTTATAATTTGGCATTGATGGTAATTTCGGTTAGCCTATTTATATATTAGCATTAAGCTAGTGGACCTTTTGGGGGGGTTAGGTTCTTTGCGATTGCAAGGCTCACCGTTATCTTAGTGGCGTTGTTGAGAACGGCGATCCACTCCTCCAAGTCTTGTTGGTCATTGGCCTGCAGGTAGAACTTGCGCATCCCAGCGTTTATAACTGCACAGACAGACAACGTGAGAGGGGGGGAGCGAGTCACGTGTTTTGAATTCAATTTGTGTCTGAAGGCACACACACACACACACACACACAAAATAAACAAAACACAAATGCTGAAGACAACTTTGCACCTACAACCTGAAAATTGCCAATGGAAAATGGAAAGTAGGAACAATACACGGATTGTACGTTTGTGTCCTCATTCAATCATAAAGCTTCTCACCAAAGCAGAAGTCCATCTTCGGCCTCAGTTTGGCGCCGTTGGTCACCTGTCGGCAAGAAAAAAAAACAAAAACAAACATACACTAGACAGTTCTGGAAGTGGACTCCGCACACAGGAAGCCCAAAGGATGCAGACAGGAAGTCCAAACGTTTCCTGTTTGTCCTTCACGTACGCTCACTTACCTTGGAGATGTAGGAGAGGTTGAGACAGCCGACATGCTGGGCCCCTTCCGGAAGATTCTGTGCGAGGTAATACATGCGGTACAGAGTCATTCTTGTCGTGGGACACACGCGACACACCTGCACACACCTGCGGGTTGTCCATGTACCACACGAGACTGTCCCGCTGCGCGCTAAGGACGAAGTAACGTCTCAGGAACTTCCCGCTGCCCTCCGCCTCCTCGATGTCCAAGAAGCCGCAGATGCGATTGCGTCGGTCCACGTACGGCATGGCCACAACGTCTGCCGGCTCCGCCCGCCACGTGACATCACAGGTACGCCGCCGGGCAGCCAATCACACGTCGCTGACAACTCACTGGGACTGCCAGATGAGCGCCGGTCAACGTCCGGTCACGTCCAAACAGGGAACTGACAGGACGGAAAATGTACGGTGTGGTTTTGAGACGCAACAATTATAGATTAATCGATATTAATCGACTATTTTGATCAGGATTTGGAGACTTTTTTTATAATTAAAACTGGTTTAAACCCTCTGATTTTAGTCTCTCAACAGTAAACATTGTCTGATTTCTCCCACGACACCAGCAAATAAGACATTTGTATTATTTTACTGTGGAAAACAATTGCAATTTTTGCCGATTTAAAACAGATGTTAGAGACCAAACCAGTGATTGAATGAGAATCAATTCACGTGTGTGTGTGTTTTCTGCACTGACAATTTGCAATCGTGTTCTGTATTTCAAGAAAGGAATGGGGGGGGGGGGTTAACGGATTTACATTTCATCGCCGATTAATCGTATCAGTAATCAACAATGATGTTTTGCCTCAATAGTGAGCAAAATTGTTCTACTAATCCTGTGCAGAAACTTCGAGCAGTATTGGGGGGAAAACTTGACCGGTTATAGCCACAGGTGTCAAACTTCGGTCCTCGAGGGCCACTATACTGTTTGTTTGAGGGTGTTTCCCTGTTTTCACATGATCACAATAGTTAGCAGGCTCCTGAAGAGCTTGCTGATGTGCTGATCATTTGAATCAGGGAAACACGACAAACATGCTAGACCGCCGTTGGACAAGTCCGCTGAATTGTCTTACGAGTGAGGACAATGAGCGTAATAAAAGCGGAATAAAAGTTCAACATGCATTCCGTACCTGATCAAGCGTTGGTGTCTTCAAAACAAACAAAAATAAATAAAAAAAGATGTGAACAACAAATTTGTCGGCCGATGGACGTTGAGCCAAGAAAGCGTCCGAGATTCGTGCGACTTACACAATTGTACTTAGTTCGAGTTGACTTCGTCGGTTCGAATGCTGAACAGGTAGCTCAGTTGCGTGAAAGGCAGACACGCAGAGGAAGATTTAAATGACGCGTTGAGAGCCGAAAGGTACGGCGACAGCGCTGCCATATTGAATGTGGCGCGATTTGAGGCCAGAGACGCTGCTTGGTGCTGCAGTGCGCCTTTCCGGTTCCACTCAACGTCACATCTCACCAGACGTGATAATGACGTCAGGGGCGTAAGTCACACGGGTTCACGTGCCCATTACATCAAAATTGCTCTCGCTCACTCTGCTCGGACTCGGCAAATCCCAGCTCCTGTGGAACCCGAACTTGTCATAATTCTATCCAGCGCTGAAGATGCGAGTAACAGGATGGCTTATTGGGCAGGCACTGCTCACATTTGGCGCGTGGACAGCTTCTGGTGAGTTCAGACTCATTTGGCATTTCTTTTTCTTTCTTGTATTTATTTAATTGGATTTCAAATTTCATTTCAGTTCAATTTGTGGGCAACTTAATTTTGTCAAATTGAGGGGCTTCCAATCATGGGACGGGGAGGAATTCATTTCAACATTTCACTGCTGATAAAAGATAGAAAGGATTTTTGGGGGGGAGGGGGCTTTGAAGAGTTTCCTGGAGCAGACTGCTTTGTGCGCTATCACTTCAAAGCGTCACCTACATGTCCTTCAACTTGTTCTCTTTATGCTTTGTCATCACGTCAGTTGCACAAAAAAACCCAGTGGCAGTTGCTGCCGTACAACTATGTTTAACAATAAAGAAAGAATTTGGCGTCTTTGAGGAGAAGGCGTCTATTTGGATATATTGGAAATGCACAAGTTGCACTGCTTAATGAAAAGGAGTGACTGTGAAGTGAATAAACAGAACTCAAAAGCAACTGCAGCGATGATCGAGTTGAGCCCACTCACACCAACGCTACTCATTTTGGACACCTTTTTTCTCGGAGTGTTTATTACCGCCTTTAGATTCCTACTGTGACCATGGCGACGTGCTGTACGGCAGTTTTTGTTATTACTTTGGATCATGGACTGCATCGTGGAAGGATGCTGAGGATTACTGCTTCAATGTATGGAAAGGTCACTTGGCCAGCTTCCACTCAATTGAGGAGGTCAACTTCTTGAAAGGTGAGCACCAAGATTAAGGGCCCTATTTTCATGGCCGCCACATGTCTCGTGCAGAACATATTCTCAAATGTGCAGATTGGTTGAGTTTTCTTTCTTTTGGTATTTTCGTAGTTGGGGGCATTTAGAAAGAAAGTGTAATCGAAAACGCCTTAGTCCGTCGACGCAAGCCGGGCTGCCGAAATCCCAAAGACGATAAGCTAGACTTGACATGGCATGAAAATGGCGTGCACCTATCTACGAAAATAGAGCGTTGCTTAAGTGCCGCGTGGGCATTCCTGACTATGATCCCACAATGCTGCTTGCTGCACAACATCCACAAGGTTGCCTGCCGGTCTTGCACTTAAGCTCATGTCCTCCTTTCCTGAAGCTTGCGCAAAGGGGTATTGGATCTGGGCGGGATTCAGGAGGACTAATGGATACAATTCATTGTTCACTGATGGAACACCTTCAGTAAGTGAAATCTTTGCAAAAAGTCTGAATAAAATTGTCATCTGACCATATTTCTGAACAATATAAGATCCCCAAATGGTTGAAATGAGGGCGTGGGGGGGGGGGGGGGGATCACAAAGTGCCCCAGACCTCACTAATGGGGAAAATGTTCTTTAAATGGTGAGAAACGAGAGAAAGACATCCTCCCTAAAGAGACCTTTCCAATCTGATCAACAGGACTACCTCCCGTGGGGCGAAAACCAGCCGCGCGCGTGGGAGGACGCCAGCTGCGTTCGCATCGGATCGGATGGCCGTTTATATTACTACCTGTGCCACATCGACATACGGTTCATCTGTAAAAAAGGTCCACAATTCATGACGGTTTACTTCGTATGTCACCAAATAGCTGATGTCAGTTAACCCACAGTGCTTAATTTCCCGTTACCATAATCGAGCGCACGCACGCAAAAGGAAAACCCAGAGAAGCCTTATTCGTGACGTAAGGGTCGATCTGCTCTCATGTGTGACACGTACCGCGTCCGTCCTTGCAGCCGCGAACCGCGGGTCCAATCCTCTCAAGCTATCGGAACCGCAATCAGGTGATGTTACGCACGACAGCCGACACGATCTCGTCTGACGCGCCTCGACGTTGGTGACAAGTGGCGTATCGGTTGCAGTTTGGACCGACGCGTGCGGCTGGTGGGCGCACAACCCCTCCAACGACTACTGCTACCTGCTCATGACCGAGTACAAGATAAGTTGGGACGATGCGAAAGACTACTGCATCCGAAACGGAGGCAACCTGCTCAGCATCACCGACTCCAACGAACAGGACTTTGTGCGAGGTATGCCGACTGGACTTGGTTGCAAATCTGTCTAGTTGATCGCACGCAGAAATGTTGATTCGAGTTTGGGCTCCGGCTGATCCTGAGCCAACCTGACGGTGGTGGAAAATGACTGTCATGTGTAGACTACTTTCAGGTGAGAGTGAATGGGATTTCCCTGTGGATTGGCGGCTACAGCGTCAACGCTGTAGAAAAGTGGATGTGGAGCGACGGATCCAAGTTGCTATACATACGCTGGAGCACAGGTTGGTGTCACCGCTGGCTGATGGATGCTTGCAGGCCACCATGTAGAGAGGCACAGCGCTTGAGATCTCTTCTGGCCTGCTTCCAGGCGAGCCTGAAGACGACAAGCCCGTGCAACGCTGTCTTTCCTGGAACCTTGACAGCGACCGCTGGAAGGAGGACACCTGTGGGAGCGATAGAGGGTTCATCTGCAAGATTAGGTAAAATGAGATGTGGCACCTGCTTGTGCAGGGTGCAGGGGACTGATGGTCTGTCTTTGGTTTTCTTCCGGCAGAACCAAAAGGTCAATGGCGGGGTGAACATAAGTCCCCTCAAATGAATGAGGCGAAAGACAAAATGGCAGATCTGATGGTCAGTGACTTCGTCCACTCAGCTGACATGCTTGGGACTTGTTTGGTACAGCTACTAAGGGCTCAGCAAAAACGCCTTCGTCGTCTCCATGGGGTGTGATTGTCTTGTCTGTTGGAAATTTCTTCCGCAGACATAGTTTACATGTAGCCACACTGTAATCATGAATATGATAACGTATGTATGCAGTGTAACTACGAAGTATGAGTATCATATATCATGCCATTAAAATATACATGAAATAATTACCAGCCTGTGTACTTTTTTGTTCTCGGTGAATCTCATTTGTGTGCAGTCATGTGGAAGGACAATATACGAATGTTGCTGAAGTATTTGAACGCCGCATTGGCGTCGATAGCCATGGTGACGTGCATACAGTGTACAAATACTTCCGGTTACAGTTGTCAGAATAAATGTATCGTCATTTTGCAGACTTGCTACCGCGTGGAATTGAATTATGTTTACATTGCTGGAATTCGCACTTCCATAAATATGTTGATGGGTATTTAAAATGTTTAATAGAACAAACGCCTGGTATCGTATTGGTTTATTTTATCTTCCAAATTCTTGTAGAGTTTGACGGAATTTCCGGTTTACTGTCAAACTTGACCTAAATGGATCCAATGGAATGGAAGGCTTTGATCGCCCAAGCCGGAGGAAACAATTGTATCTGATTTAATTTCTAGGCTGGGCAATTTTGTAAGCCTTCCAGTTTCTGAGTGCGGCCGAGCCGCGTTGGCACCCAAAATTGTTGAGCGTGTGTGGCGTTTGCCATCGAGCACTTTGGCAGCTGCTGCTGCCGGTGTCCGGCCTTGTTTATGCTGCGCTTCGGATCAGCCAAGCAGGCCTTCGGTCCGGTCCGATGCCAGTTTAACGCCTCCGCTGGTTTGTCCCCATCGGCCCATTAGCTCACCAAGTAAGCTCTGAAACATTCTTTTAGCTTTATTTATATGCCTTTATTTTCCCCGGTGTTGTGTGCTTTTCGCGCCGCGGCCCAGAACGACGAAATGGCGTTTATTGTTAGCCGTTAGCTCGCCTCAATGCTAACGCTCAAACGAACAACTTCGGCGTTGGTAAGGATTGTACAAATTGCCGATTTAAGAGCCACCAAATACTCGCACGTCTCCCCCCCCCCCCCCCCCCCCCCAACAAGCACGAGAGGGACCGGGCGCCGTTATTAGCTTTTGGTATGTGGCTAACGTTAGCTTTGTTTGGCCCCACCAATCTGAAAGTTTTTTTTTGTTGTTGTTGTATTTGAGGTGACACAAGTTTCGCTCTGTAAAAACCACCGAAGACGGATTCCATTTTATGCTTTCTCTTCGTGGTGATGATGGACCCACATAGCCCAAAAACACCGCTCATGAATGTTCAAATGATCAAATTAATGGACAACTAATGGCTTAGTCGTTTGGAGACCTTGTTAAGCTTCCATTGGTCCAAATCTTAAGTTCTGTTCTGCCTATCAACAGTAAATCTCCGATTTATTTTTGGGCATTTTCTACACTGTCAAAGAACGGATGTCAATTCAAAATGTTTTTTTGTTCATTGCGGAATTATCAACTGATTATATATATTTATTTTCTACTTAAATACATAACAGACTGATTTTTTTGTTTGTTTTTCAATTAGGGTTCAGTTAGGCACCCACTTTGCTCTCAATCATTTTCTTCCACGATTGCCACCTCCAGTATTGTGGTTGATTTTCAACAAGCTCAGTGAAGAATGACATTTTGAATGCTTGGTCACGCTTTAATCTTCCAATCTTTCTGCTTCCTTAGAAAATATGAGCCAGATCCAACAATGACATCCAGATTTGGTAAAACCTACAGCCGTAAGGGAGGAGAGGGTACGTCCAAGTTTGACGAAGTGCTGTCCACCAAGAGGGGCACTCTGAGCACAAAATGGGGGGACACCACCTACAAGGCCAAGGTGGGCTCCAAGCGTGCTGGCCCTCCAAAGGGCTCTTCGTTCCTGGACACTCACAAGCGAGCTCGACTTGGCGGGGGCGGCTCGGACGACCCGTTTGGCTTCGACAGTGATGAGGAGTCAAAGCCGGTGTCCTCTCGTGGCGGTGGCAAGTCATCACCTGCCAAGATGGCCTCAGCGGAAGCCCCAATGGTGGAAAAAGTGGTACTCAGCCCGGACCCCAGAAACTGGTCTAGCTGCCACGAAGGACTCCACGGCTCAGTGCAGGGGATGTCACGGCCGGGTGGGACGGAGCGTTGTGGCCCCTTCTTCAACAGCGGCCATGCCAGCAAAGGTAATTAGTTAGGCCCAAAGGGTTCTTTAAACGACCGCACAGACGTCACTGTGGAACATGCCGTGCGCAATTTGCGTTTTTACCTGCGAGCAGCCCACATGCCTTGTTTTGAAAAATTTGCAGACATGTCACAGACTTGCCGCGTGGCACAATGCGTCGGTCATGTGATGCAACGGGGGCTGTTTTGCCCGCGCATACGCGGGGGTATAAAGTGGCCGTAACCCATCATGGGCCCTCTGTTGATCATTGTTTTTCAAAGATAATCAGTGCTCCGATTGACTTCGGTCTATTTTACGCGGCACCAGGCATACCCGAGAGCTCCTCGCCGTCTTGGGAGAAGCAGCACAGCTACGCGTGGTACCAAAACGCCTCGGAGAGCGACCGCAAGCCTTTGGCGCAGACAGCCACCTTGAAGACCTCCGCCAAGGCCGAGTCCACCTACAGCTCCTGGGACGCCCTGATGGGCTTCCGACCGCCTTCGCCCAGTCAGGAGCTGCGCGCCCCAGCGCTCTCTTGGACTTCGGCGGTCGCGGGGGACAAGCTGCCTTCGCCGCCTCGCCTGCAGAGCCCCGTGGAGAGCCGGGACCCAGATGGCGACTTTGGCTTCGAGACGGCCGACTACTGCCAAACGACGTCGTCTCCTTCGGCCCACGTGCGGAACTCAAAATGTCGGACGTACCGCAGGCCCGGCAAGCGGAACGCCTCCAAAGCTCCGGATTGTGGCGATACGGCGCGGGGTCCGCTCACGCCGGCGTCTGGTGGCGCAGGCGCAACGGAGGTGACTCGGAGCAGCAGGACGAGGGATTACACCGTGCTGCACCCTTCCTCTGCCTCCATGTATAACGTCACCAATCAGGCGGGCGGCGTGAAGGAGTTTACCAGTGAAGCCGCTCCCGCTAGCGATAAGAGCGCTGCTGGCTTCAGCGGTGCCGCCGAGCAGCTCGCTGCTACGCGGCAGCGAAAGAGGACCGAGCAACAGCACAGCAGGTAGAGACGGCCCACGGCTAGAATGTGATGGTTTTTGCATGTTATTTAATATATATATATATATATATATATATATATATATAATTTAGATTAAAAAAAATAATCCATCATACAATTCAGGGAAAATAAGTCATTTTATTTTCTATAGAAACTTTTCCTTAAAATTGGCAAATAAATATCAATTTACTTGTTTACTTGATTCATTCTTAATCCTTAAACTAAAAAAGTACAAAAGTTAATAAAAGCAATCGTTTGTATTCATTCAACATTGTTTTTTGATGGGTCAATTAATTTAATACAATTTTAAAGACAAACAAAAGTGTGCACACCCTGTTGGAGCCCATGAGAAGAATGTCAAATCAGGAAAATGTCCTACAAGTCATTCTGTGACCTGGACGACATATATTTTCTCTGCTCTTTAGTCAGAACCAGTCCAGATCGAAGAAGGGAACCAAAACGGACCTGTTCGGCTTCGACGAAGTTGACGCCTGCCAAGAAAACGACAATGACGGCTCGTCCAAATACAAAATGAAATACTTTGGTTTCGACGACATGAGCGACAGCGAGGCAGTTGGAGGCGGCGACGACGACGGCGGCGGACGCAGGATGAAAGTGAGAGCGCGCTTCAAGGCGGTTGCCGAGGAAACGCCGCCAGCTGCCTTGGAGGACTCGCACGACGAGCCCGTCAGGAACTGCCGCGCCCTTGAGGGACGCGCCACCGGGTGGAGCCAAAACTACTTGCACAGGCAGGACGGCAGCTTACAAGCAGGTCAGACAAAGTCCCGCGCTGCGAATCATTTCCGGGAAAAAAACGAGCTGCATATAAAAGGTCTGCACAAAACTGCCATTTTTTTTTGGATTAAAAAAAAAAAAGACACACACAAAGTTGATCGATTTCAACCCCACTCTCATCCGTTTTTGTGATGATACCGAGGCAAGCGCCATTGCGTGAATATTGCAAGACGAGTGGCCCCGTTGTGAGTTCTATCTTTAGTGCGGCGCAGGCGGCCGGCGTTTGAACACTACGTGATATCTTCCTCCCACTTCCTTTCTTTTCACCTGAATTGACGCCGCCAGAGTCAGCCGGACAGCTCCTGGATAGCCTCCCCGCAGACGTGTTGAGCTTCTCCGAGGACGATCTGCGGGTGGTGGCCTCCGGCCCCAGGAGGCCCCCCCAGGGCAAGCCGGTCAGCAAGAACCACGACACCCACCGGAGGATCTTCAGTGCACAGAAGAAGGTGGGGGGGGGGGGGTCCCGAAAAGTTGCGTCACCGCCTCATGACTCAAATGATCACGGTGATCGGTACGACCACAATTGCTCTTGGATAAATGACAGCTATCTGCCCCCGAAAAACACGACCAAGCAGATGTAGAACATCAGCAAGCCTTTCTCCGTGAACATCATCAATTGTAAGGTTGCAACGAAGCGTTATTTTCATAATCGGTTTTCCACGGACTTCTTCTTGTTGCATGCAGCACGTTGACGGTCCAGCGCAGCTCATCGGCACGCCGCGCCTTTTATCTCCGTTTATTAACCCTGCCGCGCACCCCCCCTGATATTCACTCACTCTCTTTTTGTCTCTCATGACGAGTGACAGCTACCGAGTGCGCGTTTGGCACCGACACGCACAGATGGCAGCCAAAAGCAAAGAAAGGTTGCTGGCGGGTGGGGGGGGGGGTCTTATTTTGGGGGTCACGAATCGCAATGGGCTCAAATCAAGCTGAGTGGATTTTTTTTTTTTTTTTTTTTTGGCTTTGCGTTCGCCGCCGCGGGCGTTTAAATTCCAAACGCGGCCATTGACTTCCTCAGACGAAAACGGAACAAAAGCACTCCGTTTGAATGTACTTAATAAGAACATACAGTAACGACCGCATTCGACGGATTGAAAAAGAATTCCACCGCTCTTGTCACACTGCATCAATGACGTGCCGTTTGTTCTGGTTTATCCACCGTGGCCACCTGGGGGCAGTATGACATGGACGGAGGTACTGTTCGTCGCGGGGTTGTTACGAATCCCACTTGGAGTTGTCGGCACTCCTCGCCTTTGCGGCTGTCAGACATTTTTTCATCAAGTTGCGTGTCCTGCGTGCAACACAAGTGGGATTCACAATAAGGTTTCAACTCCTCTTAGGTCATCAGTACAGCATTTTATACGGCATATTAGTTGCTCTAGCCAGAGGCTCAAGAATATCCGCTCATGTGTGTATCTTGCGTATGTTTGTGCGTCGTAGTCACCAACCAAAGCAGTGTACAACGCCCGCCACTGGACGCTGGAGAGCAAAGAGGAGCCCATTCCGTCCTTCATGTGCCGCCCGCCGGCGACTCCCGTAAGACGCCGACCCGCACGTGCTCTTTTCATCGTCTCCTACCGCCGGCCAATGACATCTCGCCGTTGCGCAGGCGCCGCAGCTGTCGGGAGGACCGTCGACCGACGTGGCGTCGGACGCGCAGAAGGACAACGGCGTCTTCAAAGCGCCGCCTCCTCCTCCCAAGGTCACCAAGTGTGTGCACGTCCCCAGTGACCCCTACCAGGACACCGTCACCACCCTCAAGTGTCGCAAAGAGCACAAGGAGGTACGCGCACTTCTGCGTGTGTGTGTGTGTGAGTGAGTGTACGTGTGTGTGTATTCCTGGTAACTCTTTCCTTCTTGCCTTTCGTCAGCTCTACACGGTGGTCCAGCACGTGAAGCACTTCAACGACGTAGTGGAGTTTGGCGAGAACCAGGAGTTCACCGACGACTTTGAGTACCTGGCTGCCGGCCTGAAGAGCGGACAGCCGCTCAACACGCGCTGCCTCAGGTAGGATGACGGCGAGGCAAAGGTGGTTGCTTCCCTTTAGGTTCACGCGGCCTGTGCGTGTGCGTCCGCAGCGTGATCAGTCTGGCGGCGCGCTGCGCCATGCCCAGCTTCAGGATGCACCTGAGGGCACGAGGGAAGGTGGCGCAGGTCTTCAAAACGCTCAACGACGCCCCCCAGCACCATGTAAGTGGCTTCGGCGGCGGGGTTGCCTTCCTTTCCCGCTGCAAAATGGTGAAAAGCTGATGAAACGCAAGACCATTTTGCTTTGTTGGACACTATGGCGTTTTTTTTGAAGGATGATATTTCAAATGGGAATTTTTTGTTTGTTTGTTTGTTTTCCCGACTGGCTTTTGCGGCTGTCCTGTGTCGGGCAGAACCTGGCCATGTGCACCGCCTCCCTCATGTACATCCTCAGCCGCGACCGGCTCAACATGGACCTGGACCGCTCCTGCTTGGACCTGATGATCCGGCTGCTGGAGCTGGAGCTGGACCAGGACCACGGCGGCTGCGACCCGGCGTCCCAGCTGAGCGCCAGGGAGATCTGCAAGATGAAGGAGAAGATCCGCAAGCTCTGCGACACGGTGCACAACAAGCACCTGGACTTGCAGAACATCACGGTGCCACGCACGCACGCACGCATGCGCGTCACG
Source organism: Hippocampus guttulatus (assembly GCF_054856545.1). Classification (NCBI taxonomy): domain Eukaryota; kingdom Metazoa; phylum Chordata; class Actinopteri; order Syngnathiformes; family Syngnathidae; genus Hippocampus; species Hippocampus guttulatus. The sequence continues at coordinate 7,945,399 of NC_141279.1, forward strand.
TTAATTGACGGGGCCAGCGTGTGACCTTGCGACCCCCACCCTTTTTGTTCGTACCCCTGCCTTCCCCGCAGACGGGTCACCTGGCCATGGAGACGCTTCTGTCGCTGACGTCCAAGCGGGCGGGCGACTGGTTCAAGGAGGAGCTGCGGCTCCTGGGAGGCCTGGACCACATCGTGGATAAAGGTTACACCTCAGAAACCTCTCAGTGTGCGCGCGCGCGTGTGTTGTCTGTCACCATCTGCGTGTATCTGTCGTTTGGTTCGCCGTGTCTGCGAGCCAACAAGCGTGCGTGTGCGTGCGACACTAACGAAGTGCGTGTGGCACCCCAGTGAAGGAGTGTGTGGACAACCTGAAAGCGGAGGACGACAAGGAGAAGCTGGTGTCGTCCTTGTGGGGAGCCGAGAGATGTCTACGCGTGCTGGATAGCGTAAGCGTGGCAGCCATCTTGGCACGTTACGTAACGTGGTGCATCGACCGCATCGTAAATGTGCTCGCGCATGCGTGCTTGTGTGTTTTTTTTTTAGGTGACGGTGCACAATGCAGAGAATCAGAGCTACTTGATCGCCTACAAAGACTCGTCGCTCATTGTGTCCTGTGCCAAGTCAGTAGACAAATAACCGGAGTGTGTGTGTGTGTGTGTGTGCGTGCGTGCATTTCACATGCGCGAACAGCACAAGCTGCCACCGGCACCACTCAAACAACACGCGTCTTGTTTTCAGTTCTTTCAAGAGATTGTCCTCATATTTTATATTGCGTTGCATTAACGCCCCACTCGCCGTCTCACGTCCTCCCCGCTTTTGCCCCGTGAGTGACATGACCTTTGAACCGCCAGTTCTGCAGGCCGCCCGAGGATGAGGAGCAGGACGAAGAGTTTGAACGCACCCACAAAGAGCCGCAGTGTCAAGAGGCTGACGCGGGCCCGCGCGTCTGCTCTGCCGGCCCTTCAGCTGCCTGCTCCCTTAATGCCATTAACCCGCACAACGCGCACGCACACAAACCGGCAGTGTTTCCTAATTCCTTAACTTGATTTCACGTCGGCTTCCTCCCTCCCTCCCTCATTGTCGTATTTGCTACACTCACGACATGTCCAGCTGTCACTCAACCCCTCTGCCGACACCGCACAGCCACCATCCGCGACGTGCGCGTCCATGTGGTTTTAAAGCCGCACACATTCAAAGTCGGTGACAACCCAGAGTGGACAAAAACAAGCACCTGCGCCTCCGATGCCGCGAAATCGCTGTTGTGGTTGTTTAATAATAATGCACGGTCCAATTTTTAACGCCTCGCTCGAATCATCGACCCACCCCACAGGGCACTGCGGCGCTGCGAAGAGATGATCCGGCGCTACAGCAGGGAGGTCGTCGGCGGCACCCAGCTGAGCGCGGACGGCGGCTCGGTGGTGGCCAAAGCGGTGGAGAACTGCATGAGGGCCATCATTTGCGTCCTGCTCAACTTGACGCACGACAACGGTCAGCGCATGCACAGGCACGTACATGCACAGGCGCGGAGTTGCGGCGCGTCGTCAGCGTTTGCGTGCGTGTGTGTGTGTGTGTGCGTGCAGAGTGGGGCAGCACCAAGACGGGCGAGCAGGACGACTTGATTGGGACGGCGCTCAACTGCGTTCTCAGAGTTCCACAATACTTCCCGCAGGAGAAGAGGTTCGACATCCGCGTCCTGGTGAGCACGGCGCGTGTGTGTCATTGAATTTGTTGGTGTGCATGTGTGTGGCTGCGCCGATCAAATATCAATGTGTGTGTGTGTGTGTGTGTGTGTGTGTGTGTGTTGTAGGGCCTGGGCCTGCTGATCAACCTTGTGGAGTACAGTGCCAGGAACCGCTACTGCCTGATGGAAATGGAGACGGAGGGAGGTCAGGGTCCCTGCGACTCCACCGTGCTTCTCCTGCCTCCGCACCAGCCCGACATCGTCAGCGCCGGCGGTCCGCTCGGCGCCGTAGCGGCGCTCGTGCAGGTACGTGTGGTTGCCCCCACCCCCATAAACCCCGCCCCGCCCCCCGAACCACTAACCCGCCGTCCCCGTCCGTCCTCAGCTGTTCCTCCAGCGAGAGCGAGCGGCCGTCCAAGCCGAGGCGCAGACCGACGACCTCATCAAAGAGCCGGCCAAGCCGGCGGACAAGAGCGGCGAGTGGCAGGAGACGGGCGGCGAGATCCAATGGGTGGCCAACGACAACCACTGCGACGACGCCCAGGAGAAGGACGACAAGGATGAGAAGAAGGAGGAAGAAGACCGCGAGCTGGACCTCAACAAAGGTGAGCTACCGGCCGGCTAAAGACGACATGCCGGAATTTACAAGAAAGCAACGAGCTAAAAGATAAAAATGCAACAGGCAGGCACGCGCGCGTGAACTTTTGTAGGATGACGAGGGATTTACAGATGGAGGGCTGATATTAAAAAGCAAATGCCACGCCGAGTATTTTTCCCGAGCGACAAGTGGGCCATGAGCTTAACTGCCCGAGCCCGGACGCAAGCGTCCCCAAAAAAAAAAAAAAAAAAAAAGGCGCCAGCGAAAAGCTGAATGCCACAAGCCGGGGTCTCAAAACTGCATGCGTGCGCCTCTTCAGCTCTGCAGCACGCGGGCAAGCACATGGAGGACAGCATCGTGGCGTCGTACACGGCTCTGCTGCTGGGTTGCCTCTGCCAAGGAAGCCCCGTGAGTCGCATCCACCTTGCCGACAGCCCACTGCACGGTGCAAACCCCCGACGCTAACGCTTCGGCCCGGTGTGTGTGTGTGTGTGTGTGTTAGATGAATGTGACTACTGTGCGAGAGAACTTGCCTCAGGGGGATTTCTCCGTCATGACGGAGATGCTCAAGAAGTTCCTCAACTTCATGAACCTCACAGTGAGTCAGTCGCATGCCGCAACTGCTTCTAGTCCTTCTCCTCTTCTTCCTCCTTTCCTTTCTCGGGCTCAAATTTGGGCCAAATAATTGTGTGTGTCTTGGGAACGTGTCAGTTTTGAGTGGCGCGTGTGAGAGAGTGTAACTCTTTTTGTCTCCGCAGTGTGACGTCGGCACCGCAGGACAGAAATCCATTGCCAGAGTCATCGACTATCTGGAGCACTGCTAGATGCACGCACGCACGCACACACACACACACACACACACACACACACACACACACAAGCGGTCCACCTCCAGTCAGTATTTTCACTCCTGTGCCGTATTTGGTGCTTCCGGTTCTGACTCCTTAATCAAGCTACTGTTTTATTATTTTTTAAAAAAAATTGTTATTTTTTGAAATACATTTTATTTATTTAAATTTTTTTTTTTTTAACTTTAAAGCCACAAACTCGTCCTTGGGCGCCTCCTCGTTCGTTAAGTTGGAAGTTTGACGCGTGGAGAAGAGCCCCAAATGGTTTCCGTTCGGTTTGCGTCGTCTCCTTCATCCACGCGTCTCGATCCTCCGTTTTTGCCCTTGAACGAGTGAGTCTCACGTACCTCTCGCCAGGTCACTTCAACATTGTTTTTTTTTTTTTAATTAAAGCATTTTTTTAATGGCGCACGTACAACTTGAAACACATTCTTGCCGCTTATCGCGAGGAGGTGTCCCTTTAACAGCTTTAAAGGGTCTTTTCTCACAGTAACATTTGGTTTCGATAACCTCAGGATTGTTGCTTTCATTTTTAAAATGACACACACACGCACACACACAAACGTTTACAAGAGCTTTATAGAGGAGTGCGGAGGATGTTGGTGTACATAGTTTGTTCATAGGTTGCCAGAGGAGCAGTGCATGATGGGAAGCGGGTGGGTTGGGCCGTGCGGAGAGAGGCCTGGACTACTTTGGAGAATTTTTTTTACAGACTTTTTTTGGGTGGGTGGGTGTCCTCCTCCTGCGTGTTGGAAAGTTCTTAACACGGCGACTGCGTTTGTACCGGTCTTTGCTTACGTGTACATACTTGGAGAAGAATAAAAATTGTTACTTTCAGTACCTCCCGCTGGTTTTCCTTTTTGTCGGTTGAAAAAGGAGTTGTTGTTTGCGGAGCGCGGAAAACGTGAAATTTTGAAGAGGGTCAGCGTGGCTTTTCATCAGAAGAAAAGAGCAGTTCCTTGTCATTTGTCGCTGTCACGTGACTGTGGCTTTCCTCGCCCACATGCCACGGGCATGACAGCGGATGTGAAACTTGCAAGAACCTGAAACCATGTCCTGTTTTTCAATCAAGAGATGGAAACTACGTTTAAAAAAAAAATCGGATTCATTGAAAATAAAAATTACTAAACTAATCATTTATTTGCATTCCTTTTGTATTTCAAGACACCACTCACTTTTTAAAAATGTTTCTCACAAATCAATTAGCCAATTACCATATGGATGAACGCAATTCAATTAAAAAAAGAAAAAGGCCGTAATTGCAGGAAATACTCGAGGCACGTTGATGAGCGTCAATGCTCAGTGGGCTCGTTCGTTTTAGCATCTGGGCGACGTGATGACCAAGGAACAAACTGAACTCCCAAAGGTTGACAAAGAAATACAGCAGCAGTAAGAGAAGTCCAAAGGTCACTTAAGTCTGGGCGGCGTGTTGTGTGTGTGGTCCTCACAGAACTTGGTGACCGCTCTCCTGGGTCCCTTTTCCAGGGGAGGCGCAGCCTCCCCGTCGCCCTCCTCCTCCTCCGACGCGCCGTGCAGCAACTCGCTGAGCGTGGCGATGTAGATCTGCGCCATCTGCAGCGTCTCCGACTTGGACAACTTCTTGTCGCTTTGCAGCTGCGGGATGACGCTGCGCAGCCGGTCGAAGGCCACGTTGAGGCCGAGCATGCGCCGCCTCTCGCGGGCGTTGGCGGCCAGGCGCCTCCGCCTCTGGGCGCGCTCCGCGGCGCGCGCGTCCGGCGGCGCCGTGACGCGGAGGAGCGCGCCTGCCTCGGGGCCGAGCCGAAGCTGCGCGATGGAGCAAGGAACCCAGGCGGGAGGGCCCGGCTCGTCGCCCGGGCGATGGGCCGCGTGCAGTTCAGAGATGAAAGGCGTGAAGAGGCTTCTGCGCGGAGACATGGTCAACTTTCTCTCCGTGGCCGCGGCGGCGTGTGACACCCTCGTGCCCTCCCGCCTCATTTATGCGCCCGTCTGATGGGCGCGTGCGCGCGCGTGCGTGCGCGTGTGCGGGTCCACCGCTCGCCAGGAAGTCCATTCGTGCAGTTTGGAGAGTTCATCAAAAGGGGATTAGACGCGCGCGAGTGCGCATGCACGTGCAACCTTGGAACGCCACCAAAGGAGGCGATGACATTCAAGCGTCACGTGACGTCACGCCTTCTCTGACCGCACGGGGGAGATCCTCACTTTTATCCCTGCATTCCACATTTCCATTCTGTTGGTGTCCCAATACTTTTGACCACGATGTCCCAATAATTATTTCCAAACTCCAAATTTTCTTCATTGTTACACATTGTTTTCCACAACTACTGGGACAATGCGGGGGTTAGGTCCAAACTATCGGGACATGTCCAGAATGAAACTATTGGGCTTTGTCGAACCTTTGTAGTCTGTCCTTGTGTAGCATCCCGCGCGTGGACTGTCGGGTTTGATCTGCGGTGCGAGTCTTACGTCAATGAGCCGTTTGATTAGCTGTAATGAAGCGTGGGCGTGACACTACAGCAGGTGTGTGTGTGTGTGTGTGTGTGTGCGCAAGTCATCTCTTGCCTTGGCTGAGGTCATGGTGCCCAACCAGAACAGAACCTGAGGCCTCACTCAAAACCGCTTGCTGCTTTGGGCTTTGGTGCTGGCGAGCGGCGGTCTTCCTCGGGGTGCTTTGATCGCCCGCCCGCGTCGGCTCGCTGCCACCAACGAGCCGTTTGATTGGCGGGCCCACGAGTGCCGGCCAAAAGCCGACCGGGATTGGGGGTCCTCCCTTCTGCTCCGTGCGCCGCCATGCTGCTCGCTTTTGTAAAGGCCGCCCGCGTGGGCTGGCACACGCCCGCGCCTAATCCCCTCGCGAGTGTGCCAAAGGGCGCTTCCAAAAGACTCTCACTTCTTGTCACTCATGGTCGCTCCGCCACCGCACCGCACCACGCTGCGCCCATTTTTAATTAAGCACACAAAACACTGATCAGCTCCACTGATGTGATGCTTGGCAGCCGTTGGATGACCTGAGGAGGCTGCACACGCACACACACAGACAGACACACAGACAGACACACACACACACACACACACACACACACACACAGATGAGAAAAAATGTTACATTGTCATAGTTTTATTCTTCAATCAAACCTGGAAAAACCTGCCAAAAAAACAAAAAAAAACAAAACAAAAACAAAAAAATGTATCGCTTCTCAAATTAAGTAATTGATTTGCAAAACATCTGCAAAGAAAAAGAAAATATCTCGAGCCTTGACCATCATGTGGTCGTTTCTGATATGGCTGCTGCAATTCCCACGTTGCCCTTATTGCAAAGGTCAAGGGTCACAAGATGGCCGCCTTACGTCAGACATGTGCTACGAGTATACGGCAGCTGTTTTTGTGAAGCTTTACAATACATCAGGTCGACTTTTCTGCATGATTTGGGAGCTTGAGATGTCAGCATGGTTTTTCTGTGGTCAAGTCATCCGCCATCCACAAGCCTCCGAGTCTCGTCTCGAACGTTTCAACAAACAATTGAATGGTAAGTGATTGACCGCCCGCCCCCCCCGCTACTTCGCTTTGGAAATGGAAACTTTGGAACGTACGTGCACGTTCTCGTTGGCACGCGGTGATGCCGTGTGTCAAATATGTACAGCCCCAGGTCAGGTCCGCCAGCATTTTGTTTCATATTTGACAATACATTTATAAACATTTTTTTTCAGCGTTGAGTTGCACACAACGTTTGTGTGAATACTACTGCTAAGACTGCTCCTAATACGATTGAATCGCAGATGACGATGAGAAAAGCAAACGAACAAAAACAAAAGGCGGCGGCGAATAATTGTGGGGGAATGTGTAGTAACGCTCCGTGTCCAGCAGAGGGAGCCACGCTCCACAAATCACCAACAGCGCGTGAGCGTGTTGCTTTTCTGTAATATTTAACGTACGAAGATGTCAAAAGTCACGGGTTGACTTCACCTCTGCTCGGGTGCCAAATCCGTTTGTTGTTGCCATGGTAATCACCACCTGAAGTACGCTCATCACGCTGCGAACCAAACAATCATTTACTGTTGAGTGCTCTCTTGATTAGTGGAACGTAATCCTGATTATTTTCTTTGAATGCAAATAATGTTGAACACTATTTTGCGTGGGTGCATTTGAAGATCGAGTTCGTTATTCTTGCAATTGAACTGATGTTGTTGCATAAAAAGTTGCACATTCCTGTTTTTTTTTTTTTGGTCTATTTGACATTTAAGATCTGATCAGAAACCAAAATAAATCTGAAGTGACTTCAAGGGTTCAGCCAATGTTGTCAGTCAGTCACACAACTCATAAAAGGACGCATACGGGCACTGGAAGGAGTGGTCGGCAATCGATTGCCAGCCAATCACACGTTGAGCAAATTCCACACTGGGCCCAGAATGGAACCCTGCGGGACCTCACAACTGTCACCGCCATGGTAACCACCCAATGCAACGTTTAGCCGCTAATGGTGACCAGTCCTTTTGTGTGTCCGCATGGGCACTACTGATGGCTTGGCAACCAATCCTGGGCCTACCTCGCCTTGCTCAAAGTCAGCAAGAGAGAAGAAGGGCAGAGAAAGAGCGAAAGGACAGACAGACAGACAGACAGACAGACAGAGAGAGATGAGTGAAAGAGAGAGCGAGAAAATGAGGGGTTGAGAGAGAGAATGGGTGAGTCAGTGTACTGTCCCTGTGAGAGGCCCCCCTCTCACTCTCCCTCGCTCTCTCGCTCGCTTGCTCTCTCTCTCTCTCTCTCTCGTCACTGTAGCGAGAGGCACAGCGTGCGGAGCAAGCCTCTTGCCTCTTCTTCCTCCTCCTCCTCCTCCTCATCCTGGTGGCTCAGCTGCTTTTCTTCCTCCGCAGTCCGGAAGCTTCTCCTTCTTCTTACTCTTCATTCTCTTTTTTTTTTTTCTTCTTTTTCCCCCCCTCCTCCTCCCGCTTCCTGCATCCCCACTTTGGATTGCTTTCCTTTTCCTTTCCTGCGTTTCTCCCCAATTTGTTCCTTTTTTTTCTTGTTCTTTTTTTTTTGCGCACTGAGGACGCGTCGGCGGCTGGTGTCTGGGTGCGTGCGTGCGTACATGCGCGTGCGTGCACGCGACCATGGATCTCCGCATGCTGCTTGCGCTGCGCGCGTGCTTGTTGCTGTTCCGCGGAGCGACGCTGCGTGCCGACTCCATCATTCACATTGGTAAGGCGGCATATACACTCCCTCTTATTTTTCTTATGGAGGGGGGGAATCATGCGGTACGGTCCTGATGGTGCCTGGCGGTGTGGGGGGGTGGAGTTGAAGGGGTACAGCCCCCCCCCCTCTCTCTCGTTGGTGCGTGATGAGGAAGACAAGCTGTTGCTCAGTCATTCATTCATCCGCCAGTCGCCTTCATTCAAAGTGTTGCAGGCTTTGTGGAAGCACGCATGAGAGCGACGCGCTTGATTTGCCGTTCTCGACCTGAAATAGGAGGCGACGCGCTAAATGACGGGTGTCGAATCTGGTGTAAATATGCCACTCCGCTGATGTGTTCACTGGAAGAAGGACAGAAAGATGCGACATATTGTGACATAAAGTAATGAAGTAGATGCATCGAGGCGAAATATGATGCGGAGTGAAAAAAAAAAAGTCATGTAAGTGTGCTACACTGCAGACGAATTAAGCATAAATATGGCGGAAATAGGCTGCATTCCAGATGTATACTGTAGAGACATACTTGATGTAACTCTGCCAAGTGTCGATACAAAATGGGGTGTAAACACCACATAACGAGTTGTTTCACGAGTGACGCCGCAAATTATTTTCTTGTATGGCAAAAGTCACGTCATGACGTCGGGTGGTGCGGATGCCTGGATCTTTATTGTTGTCGTGGTAACCACCACCTCTCGTTTCGTGAGACAAACATTTTGTCACGGTCGAGTTGTCGCAAGCTGATGATGAGCGTAATCATGAGACTGCACGCCCAGGACTGGTCGCCGTGTCGTTGGCAGGGCACAAAACGGACCGGTTGTCCAAAGTGCACTCGCGAGACTCCGTTCATTTTACCGAGGTCACTTTTGAGATTAATTCCAGTTGTCAGAGTAGCTTGAATGCCCCGGACCGGTTGGCGGTCGGTCACGGGGGCACATAAGGACAAACAATGGGGCACTCCCTCGCCAATGTTTCTCTCTCTCTCTCTCTCTCTCTTGCTCGCTCTCTTTTGGCCGCGAGGGAACCAGGCGCAACTTTGAGCAGGACGTGCGCCTCATCTTAAGCCTCTCATGACAAAGAGGACAAACGGCCACTGTTGGCGCCTGGCGAGCTGCTCGGTCACACTTTGTCATCAAACGCAGTTCAAAGAGGGGCGGGGCTTGGACAGGAAGCGCAATGATGACACACACACACACACATGCAAGAATCTGGTTTGGTCGAGCTGCAATGGGGAAGGTGGAAGTGCCAATCAAGAGTCACTTGTGACGTTCCCTTTTGACAGCATGTCGTCCTCGCACATGCGACCGAAACGGTCGCACGCAAGATGTCCCAGCTGCAAATTCTGCGCTTGGCGGGATCCACCCAGAAGGACTTGGGACAAGATGGTGACCGGAATGGAGAGGAGAGGATGATGGATGATCCTTTCCGGCTGATCGATGGACGATGACAGTCGATCAATAGCACGAACGCGGCGCCGTCAACCGCTTGATGAGACGCATTTGACCCGGCCGGTTCTTGTCGGCCAAACGTCGACGACATCCGCATCGACAAAACACAGCAAACCACAACCACAATCGCAAGAAATTGTCCGATGCGCCGGAAGCTTTCATGCTCGTAGAACTGCTCAGTGGAACCGCACAAGTAGACCAGAACCAGAAGCCGAAGCGGAAACCGAAGTGCAGCTAGCTTAGCTTTGGCTCTTCTTCCAGCTTTGGTTCTCATTGTAGCTCTGCTTCCAGACTCATCCGGGTTGCGATCTGTTTGCTGCGCTTCGATTGAAATTTTTGGGGGTTCTGACGCGCTCCTCCGTGTCATCCAGGCGCCATCTTTGAGGAGAACGCAGCCCGAGACGACGAAGTGTTTCAGCTGGCCGTGTCCGACCTCAGCCTGAGCGACGACGTGCTGCAGAGTGAGAAGATCACGCACTCCATCAAACTCATCGAACCCAACAACCCTTTCCAGGCCGTGCAAGAAGGTAAGCGGCGCGCTTCTTCCCCAACGCTTGGGTTGCAACCTGACGCTTCTGCTTGAAGTTCGAACATTCGGCTCGGCTCTGATTCCGCTTCAGATTCTTGTCGTGGGGTTTGTCGCTTTGCTTCTGCTTCTACTTCCGGGTATAGTCTTGGTACCGCTGCTAGCTTAGCTCTGATTCTGATGCTGATACAAGCTGATGCAGACGGATGCTGGAATGTCTGATGCTGATGCTGATGTTGATGTTGCCATGGCGACAGCCATCAACGCACATTTCAAGTTCCGTGACAGTCGCGATGATGGCAAACTTGTTCCTCGGGTTGCCGCTGCCCGGGATTCTAAGGCAGCTTCCGCAGACCTTGCCGTTCATCTGATCGTTGGGGGTGAGGGGGTGGAAAAGCAGCCCTCAAGGAGCAGGACTGGAGAGGCTGTAGTTGATCAGAATTAGAGAATGATTTTTTTTCTGTACCGTGCCGTCTTTCCACCCCACCCGCACACCCCCAAATTAGCCGCTTTGTTTGAAAAAAAGTGCTGGTTAATAGTCGGACAAAGGAGGCTGATTGTCAGACGGTGATCCATGCGAGTGGGCCCCATTATGTCCAATTAGAGGAAAACGTTTTTTTTTTTCCCTTCCCTTCCTGCCCTTGTTTTCTCCATCTGATGATGTTTTTCCCCTTATTCATGAGCGTGCGCTTGTATTTGTTGATTGATTTATTTTTTAAACTCACCAATGTCGTCCAGAAACAAACAGTTGTTATGAGTGAATGAATCAGTCGCCGGTCACTGTCGGGACACGCGGAGGGAAAACAATCAAATAAAAAACGGCTTGAAAAAGGGACGGAAGTAAAAATGAGTCGCAGTGGAGCTGATGATGATGATGATGATTTTTAGTTTGTTTGTCTGGCTATGAGAACGTTGTAAAAGATTGTGACACGTGCGCGTCCTCAAGACAATTGACGACGGTTTGTTATTCCCCCGGGGAAGCCGCGGCGAGCGGGAGCAAAACATGCCAGAGGACCCGGCGGACAAACCTGCCCTCCGTTAGCACGTTAGCATGTTTAATTCATCCGCCGCCGCCGCGCGTAGACGTCTCATCGTTGCAGCTTACAAAGTGGCGGAGGAAGACGATGGAGGATGAAATGCAGCCATGACCAAGCGCACGCGCTGAAACGCATGCGCTGGCTGGTGATGTCAGCTTTGTTGACTATCTGACTTACTTTTCGTGTCACTCAAATTTCATTTTTATTTATTTTTTTCTTTCAATAGCGTCCTGGTCTCGGAAATGTCGTTTTCTTCTGAAAGATGGTCTTTTTGGAGAGTCTGTGACACGACCCCCACCCCAGAAATCTTTTGGAAGCGTCACCTGGGAAGTCAGAAAAGAAAATGGCATGCACCCATGTCCTAATTGGAACACAAAGTCGGACATTTTGGTTTAAAGCAGCCATTATTGGCAAATTCCAGACTTCTCACTTGCTAAGACGAAAAAAAAAAAAAAAATCAATGTATGAAGTGCGCCAACTCCACCTGGTATCCGGTGATCATTTCATCAGGTACACCATGCGGCAATCTGACAGTAAATCATAGAACAAAATACAAAAAAAAAAAAAAAGGATGATGACATCATGACCCTCGCGAAGTGCGCAAAATGATTGACGAATTTCAAAAGCGTCGTCTTGCAAATGGACTTTGCTCGGAGAGACTCCCGAGTGACTTCCGAGGAGGCGATGGGGGATGTCACCTGACCTGATTTCGCTGGCTGGCGCTGCGTGACTCGTCGAGTTTTGCGGAATCACGGGCGATAATCTCGGCAGGTTTCTGAGACGCCGCGTCCCAGTTTCCACGCCGAGTTTGCCCGCGGCGCTCGCTCGCGTCGACGCGCGGCTCGGAAGTCCTTTCGACTTTGGCAAGCGGCACCTGAACCCGCCGCGGCGCACGGCAACGCGCCGTCGGCGTACTCGCACGTGTATCGGACGCGCGCCGGCCTCCGTAGTTTCGTGCAACTGCAACTCACTCGTCCCCGAGATGGAGTTTGGAGCCCGAGTTCGTCGCATTTTCTTTTGCCTTTTGCCGCTTCCGCTCCTCAAGGGACATGCACGCGCACGTGCGCAGCAAGCTCCTTTGCGGTTGACATGACGACCGCTGGGAAACAAAAGCGGCGTGCAGTCGGCCACCTGTCGATTCATCTGCAGCCACGTGCGTTCAAATCAACCGTCGCGCGTATTTTATGCTCCCCCCCCAAAAAAAAAACTGTCGCGTTTAGCACAAACAAGCCAAAGCCGTGGTTTTTTTTGTACTTGTATGCTGACATGTCATCGAGGCGGCACTACTTCCTGAACAAACACTGAGTAGAAGATGGCGTGCCCGGCTAATAAGGACTCATGTAACTTTGATGCGCCATTGATGAATTATGAAGAAGCTTTGGCTGCCGCCTCGTTAGCGCGCGACAAAACGCCGCCTCTGCGTCGTCGCAGCAACATCGTTAGCTGAGTCAACCACACGCGATGCGCCGGGAGGAAAAAAAAACAAAACAAAAACGGAATCACCGGCTCATAAAATCCAGGTGAGCTGCTACGGCGCATTGCCACGGCAACCGCTAAATTGTTATTCTGGTTAACAAGAAACGCAATGAAATATTTAGTGTGGAGAAAAGACCCGACGGGTTCGGTGTGCGTGTCTGCGTTTTGCCCCTTTCGCTCATGGGGAATTGGGATTTCCCCGGCGTGTAGCGGGTGGCCCGAACTCGAGCCCCCAAAAGTCTCCGCCCGCCGTGACCCTCAAGTACAAACGTTTCGCTTGTGCTCGTGTTAGCAAAAAGTCCTTCAAAATTCCCAATGGAGCCGATTAACCAGCGGGCGCCTTGACGATAACGTCAGCTCTGAATTCAGCGTCAAATTTGTAATTATGTTTTGTTCGTGTTGGTTCGTGCGGCAGCCTGCTGAAAAATAAGCAACCCCCCCCCTCACCCCCCCGCATCTTGTCATGCAGCAAAATGCAATTCAGTTGTCAAACCTTGTTGATTGTGGTCAAAGATTTGCATTTGGGCAAAAGAACGTTCCTTGAAAATAGCAAAGCCGTTCAGGAGAATCCGAATGGCATCTTCATGTTCAAAACCAAAACAAGAGCAAACAAAATTCGCGGGCTGGCTCGCCGCCACCGATCGTCGCCACTCATCTCTTGATGACGGAGCCTCTGACAATACCATATGTGTGTGTGTGGTGTGTGTGTGTGTGTGTGTGTGTGTGTTAACATCTAGCGAGCGTTACCATGGTAATATAAGTTGACATCCCGGTGGCCTTATGTCAGAACCGAAGCCATCACACCATTCCGATCATAATCGTCCACAATTGGGCCGGCGCGCACGTGCGCCGACGCGCGCGTCGAAAACTCCCACACTGACTCCGCAGTGGGTCGCTCTTTCCGTGCGTGGGAGCAAAGCATCGTCATATCATATCACAGCATGAACTCTTGCATCACACACACGCTCGTTTTTATCGTGCATGTGTGTTTGAAAGAGAATGTGAGTGTGTCTGCCTGGCTGTGCCTGAGTGTCCGTGTGGTAGTTTGCGTGTGAATTTGTCATGAGCGCGAGTGCGCGTATGAGACGGCGTGCGCGCGGACGTCTGGGCCGGTTTAGCATGATGCGGGACAGCGCGTGTGAAGAGTCTCGCACTGGGTGGAGCGTCCCCCTTGCCCAGCCAAGCAAGTGTTTTGTCCTCGAGGTGAAAGCGTCCAGCGGGGGGGGGGGGGGCCCGACGTCCTCGTCCAGTACCCGCTCCGGACCGGCCCGACCCAAACAAAACGAGCGCCATCCCCCGCCGCACATGCCGCCCCCCGGCCGATCACGAGACTCGCCCGACGGAAACGTCAAGCCCGGGCGAGTCATTATCGGGATATCCGGAGCGATCCGTCAAAACGCGGCCGCCTCGCCGCCGGCCCACCGTGCGGTCACGCGGCGGCCGGCTGGCCGTACGTCGGCGCGTTCGTCGACGGGGTGTGAATGCGGCCGGCGGGGAGGAAGTTACGTGAAGGGAACGGCGCTCACACGAGCTCATGTCACGCGTGCAAAAAGGTGGACAGCGGTGCCCCGCCATGCAACTTTTATTCCTTCCGCGGCCGCGCTCGAAACGCTCAAATCATCTTTGCCTATTGAAATGAATGAAATGGACATGAATCCGTTCAAGTGTCCCGCCCAACAACAAATTCTACCGAGAAAAGCGCTTTGAACGACCGCTCATTTTTGGGGAAACATTGCATCAAATCCCTTCGTGGCCCTCCACCTCCCCAAAATATTCCAGTGTCCGACGCCATCTTGTCCCGATTAGCTCTGGTGCCAAACTCGTCGTCCGCAAGGTCGTTGCGTTCACGTTACGAGAAGAAGAAGAAGAAGAAGAAGAAGCGGCGCAAATGAGCCACTCGGAAACCAAATGATGCCCGAGTGGCTCATGAATATTGCCCTCGCCATGCATCAGTTTGGCCTGTTGCCATGGTGACGTCTCCATGGAGATGAGACCAGGGGAGGCGGAGGACAGATCTTTTTTTTTTCAAAACATTATTCATCTTTAAAAACGTGCCCCCCCCTTCAGGCTGACTCCAATTAGATAGTTCATTCAAATAACAATTAAGGATACAAACCACACACGGTCATATGAAATAAATGAGTGCTAACAACGCTTGCGGAACAAATGAAACAAACGCGCTCTCTGGCGAAAGATGACAGGGAAGCTAAAATGCTAACGCCGACTGGCGCTCGAGCATTGCTAGCTGCCGTGCGACTGAGGTTGGGTCCTCTGTCATCTGCTAATCAAGCCCTCAAGGGTACAATCGAGGACGCGGCGAGCGCGCGTGTGCGAGCGCCATTTTCTGCCGACATCAGCAAAGTCTCGTAATGCTAATGGGCGACATCATCGCGCTCAGCTGTGATTGGATAAAGGTTGAGGCGACTGTGTGTGTGTGTACGTACGTGCGCAGTGAACTTCAACTTAATACAGTATACACACACACACGCACATGCACACACAGAGTCTGCTCCCGCATCCTAAATGAGGTGTTTAAGGCTGCGCGCTGCTGTAGATGTAAAAAGATTGGTCGCGGGGGGGAAAAAGGGTAGGCAATGGATAGGTCTCATCGGAGAGGTCGCCAGAGGGTTGTCAGACAAACGCATTCCAAGCATTTCTTTGAGCAGCGAATGGAGAGAGCGCGTTTGATGTCTCGTCGCGTCAGCGCGCACGTATTTGTCTTCCTTTAAGAGGCGGGGCCTGGCGGCCATCAGCGCCTGCGCGCGAGTGTCGGGGTGTGAGCGTGGTCGATAGCAGGTGCTTAGGGACAGTGCTCATTGTGTTTGAAAGCAGCTCGTCGCGCCGTTGAAGCCAAATGGATGACTGTGGCTCTCCTTTCCCACATGCGAGGGCATCACCTGTCAAACTGAGGCCTCGGCAGGACGCTGCATGCACGTACCGGACGTTTCATTTGAAATTTGTCGAAAGGTCGTCGTCAATCATCTTGTCGCATTTGGGCTTTTCTTTGCCGTCACCTTTCCTTCGTCATCTTCGTCTTGCTCATCTTCTTCGTCTTCTTGTTACTGTCGGCCCCGTCGAATGTTTTTGTTGGAGCTGCCCATGAAATATTCATGGAGCCCTCAGGCGGCCGGTCTGCCGCAGCAGATCGCGGCCGTCTCAACGCCGGCGACGACGCGCCCGGCGCTATCGCCGCGACGATCTGCGACGCTCGCTCCCGAGCGCCGCGGCCGCCCCCCGCCGACCCCGACGGTGTACGGTGACCCCGCCCGACCCCTCCAGGGTGTAAAGTAGCTTCTTTGCTCATTTATCCTCCTTCCATCCTCGCTTCGTCCATTTCTTTCCTCGCTCCTTCTCCGCAAAAGAAGCGTTCCCGAAAATGTGGGCCATCTCTTGGTCACCGTTGCACTTTCGGGAACGTCGTCCGGGCGGGCGGGCGACATGCGACATACGCTCAGCTGCTGTTTACCGGCTGACTTATTCATCGGTGTTGATCGACACGTCCACGGCCGGCCGCGGCTAAAAGCGTCTCGCCCTTCAATAATGCACACTTGAGGCTTTTATTGTGTTTTGTGTCACTTGCATTTTTCAACGAGAACTCGTGTCTTGATTCATTTTGCGACGCCGCCGCGGCGGTGAATAATTGAGCGAGGGAATCATCATGGTCAAACTCTACAAAACCGCACTGACAAAAAAAAAAAAAAGGCCGGCCACTTTTGGCCCGCTCCCATCTCAAATGACATTTTCTTGACGTTAAACCCCGTTGGATTCATTTCGCCGCTTTTCCTCTGAAATTCAGTTATTCAAATGTGTTTCATTCTTTGTATTTATTCCTCCTTTCTCCATTGTCAATAATACAATAAAAATATTGGTCGTGAACCAAGACATGCGTTGACGCGGCTGATGTCAAACAAAGCTTGCGTTGGCTTGAGTTGCAAATTTCAGCAACGTCTTTCGGCTCGCTCGTGCCGGACGAAAGGTCACGCCGGCTCGCTATTTTTCTTCTTCTTTGTGCGGCAGCCGAGCCGATAGCGAGAGCGCGGCCGTAATTAACGCTTTTACACTTCCGTGGCTCTTTTGTGCACGCACAATAGTCAATGTTAGCAGCCGGAACCTCAAATAAAAGCCTGCCCTTTAATAAAAAGGACAGACTAATAAGTTGAAGAGAAAAACATCGACTGGACACTTCACGGGAAATAAACCCACTAATCACATCGCTGTGCTTTGTAATTGACACACACACACACACACACCGCAAGATAATATGATGTCCAAGTGCCGCAACAGCGCACAATGTCACACAAACTTGAGCGTTACACACATCATGTAACGCACACTGTGACGCACAATGCAAGAAGAAAACAAGATGCGACGGTAGTGTAACGCAACACGTTGCGACGTGACAAGTTGTCACAGAACACAGCGTAACATAACGCGACACGATGTCGGGTAGCGCGACGGACTTGAACGCAACATAAGAGTAACACGACCTAGCGTGGCAAAACAAAGCGCAACGCAAACTAGCCTAACACGACGTTGCGGAGCGAAACTTAAAACAACACAGCCCAACAACGATGTATTGTAGCTAAGCGAAACCTAACACTACCTAGCCTAACATGACATAGCGTAGCAAAACAAAGCATAACCCAACCTAGCTTAACACGATGTAGCATTGCTGAGCGAAACACACCACGATGTAGCGTAGCAGAGCAATGCGTCGCACGAAGTGCCGCAATTATGAGAAGGATGTCGAACACAGAGAATCGATTCCGTTTCCTTGTTCGCATGAAATCCAAGTGCACTGTAAATGAATGCTCGCACTGGGCATCAATTGATTGCGATTGATTAATGCTAATTTGCTCAACTGGGACACTCAATGCCTTAATTGGATCTTTACTGGACTTTTTTTGCTTCGTAGCCCACTATCCAAAGTAAGAAGCGTAAGGAATAAGTTGAAGCATTTCCAACGTAGCCCCTTGCTGTTTTTTTTCTTCAAGCACTTTCTCCCCATGTTGAACTCTCTGCCATCACATTTTGTTCTTTTTATCTCACAGGAGTGCGATAAGAGACAACACGCGGGACATATTTAAGTTTATCTTTACGCTAGCAAGGGCGAACCCCCCCCCCCCCCCAAATAAAAGTGTGAGGAATAGAAGAAAAGGAGCGGCACGCTAATCTGGCTGAGGAGCCTTTTCCAGACAAAAGCCCATTCGAGCTAACGGGCTAATATATCGGCAAGTCGTACGACACGCAGTCAATGGGCTCCTATCAGCCATTAAACTTCAATTAACCTGCACTTTTCTTCAATATAAATACACTTAAATGGAATCGTTTTCCTGAAATGAATGAAGTCTTATTTGATTTATTTCCATTGAGCATTTATGTTTCTTAATTTGTTTTGAAAATATTTACGTTGCATTTTTTTCACGAGTTGTTTTGATTTATTTGATTGACATAAAATAAAAGATAATATTGTTTAGAATCTTATCGATTTATAAAAAAAAAAGATCATTAAGCCTGATGGGAAAGTGGATTTTTTATTTTATGAGTGATTTATTAAAATTATTTAATAAATCTTTTATTTATTATTTGAAAAAAGAAATGAATTGGATGTCTTTTCAGTTTGTAAAAGTAATTAAATGAAATCTAATTACTCCAAAAGTCTATTAAGTGAGACAGAAAGTTTTATTTTTTTTAAATTCAAATAAATGAGGGATTCAACTTTGATTTATTTAACACAAATCTTTTAAGTCTGACGGAGAGGTGTATTTTTAAAAAAATGTCACTTAATAATTAAATTTCCATGATTTATTTAAACAAATGAGAATGAAGTCTGACTGTGCTTGTTCGCGGCCTTTTTGATGGCTGGTGTGACATGTTGAAGAGTCCAAATGCGGGCATGATTTTTTTTTTTTCTCCCTCCTCCCCCGTTTCCCCCATGTTGCCTTTGACTCGCTTACGTGCGAGCATCAACCCTGGCTTTCATGCTCCCGGTCTCGTTAGCCAAGTCCAGCTGGGAGCTTTTTTTTCCCCGCCCGGCTTGCACTTTCTCCCCTCTGCCGGGACCTTTGGCGTGTTTGAAGACGGCGCTCGGTTCCCTCCGCGGCGTTTAGCTCGTTGGCCGTGGCTGCTTTATTTTTCTCCCGCCTGTCAAAGTGCTGAGAGCGCATGTGGACCGTGTTGTACTTTATTTGTGTCATGTTATCCAGCTCATGTTTTAATTTACTACGGGATGGAAAACATGTTGATAGTAAAATTTGGATAGTGGAAACCATCATTCTCAAAAACGGCAACACCGGCGGCGATGTCGACGCGAGCAACAACACCAACGCAACCGACGACGACGCGTTGAAAGCTGCTCACAAGAACGCCTAGGCGGCGTTTTGTATGTTAGCGTTACGCCGGCGGAGTTCGCTTAGGTGGGCTAATGGCAAAATAGCTGGCCAGCTTTGTGCCCAATTTGACCCCGCAGCGACGTCAACTTTGAAGCCTGACTCCACTTCTTCGGGGGCTCGGCTCATTTGGATGGCTGCACCCAAGCGTGGCGCCGTCGCCGTCTTATCTGAGGAGCCTCCCGTCAGCCAATCGGCTTGCTGCAACTCTTACTGGCCTTTGCAATCAATCGCCTGCCTTTTTCCTCATTTGAAATCCAATTACCTACTAGTGGGGGGGGGGGTATTGATGATGATGCCACATGTGTGTGTGTGTTTGTGTGTGCGTGTGTGTGTGGGCTGTGCCAGGAAGTTGAAAGAACGAATTTGAGTTGGCAGGGGCAATTTATTATTGTTCTTGCCTGCGTACAGAGATTGGAAAGCTCACAATCTCCCTCACACACACACGCACACACACACATAGACAACAATAAGTAGTCACACATCATTTAAACACAAGCAGTGTCCTATGACAATTTGGACTCATTCATTGCTTATCCCCCTCCCTCCCCAGAACACACACACACACACACACACACCCAAGCAAACTGGCTAAGGTCAATTTAGGTGTCAGTGAATGTGGTCACTGAACATTCATGCACAAAATGTGTGTGTGTGTGTGTGTGTGTGTGTGTGTGTGTGTGTGTGTGTGTGTGTGTGTGTGCATGCATTATCAGCAGCCTTCCGGCCTTCCCCAAAGTCCTTTCAGCCTTTCTACTTTCATATTTGGCCCTCGTGACAAAAATAAAAGCAGAAGAAGATCAAGAGCTCTTCTACTGACATGAACACGCTTCTGTGTGTGTGTGCGTGCGTGATAGTGGACCGGAGGGTAAAACAACGTTGGCGCTTGTTTCTTTCCTGGAGGTGAGCCAAGAGTCGGACAGACGGGGGTCACGTTCGCCCACTCGTGTTAGCTGTTAGCTTAGCATGACTTGTTTTGATGCGGATGATTTCATTTCGTCAAAGTAAATAAAACAAGTCAAGTCGATGGAGTTACTGTTCAGTGTTAGTCAAGCAACCACGGCGCTTATCTTGGTCATGAAATCGGAATTCTTGCTCAAGTCTTTTTTGAGAATTCTTCATCCTTGAGCTTACGCCGATACGTGATGAAGACGCAAAGCACATGTTATGTCCAAATGTATGTGAGCATTTAAATCCCCCCCCCCCCGTCATCATCATTGGGTCTGTCAGAAGTCTGGCACGTAAAAGGCAACTCTTCCGAGGCTTTGATTCAGAGAAGGAAGTGGGGAAAAAAAGCAATAGGGCCTGAAATACTCCAGCAGCATTTTACGATGTTGACAAGTGCAGAGAGGCCGAGTAAAAATAGAACGCAAGCCAAAGAAGTTTGATGCACAAAGCCAGGAGATGACACGAAGACGCATGCAAATGAAATGAAGTGTTTCATTTGTTTCTCACGTTATCTCCCCAAACGCTTCCCAAAGATTAGCAGCAGTGATTTGATTATAAAAAATAATAATAATTTAACGTGTACTGTATTCCGAGTATAAGAGTATCTGGCGGTGTATGAAAGTGAAGTGAAATGCAGTTTTTTTTTTCCCTCTTGATGTCCCCCTGCGCCCCCCATCTCTGCCCCCACAAGGCACACCTGCTCCGTGCTCATAAATAAGTCAACAAAAGGATGAAAGCCTAAATCTCAAACAAATAAAACAGAAAAAAAAGGAAGGGCGAGGTGAGCGGGTGCCCTTCAGCTCACTCACAAGTCGTCGTAGCTTTCCAAGAGCAGTTTTGATGCCCAGCTTTTATTCTGCTTTTTTTTTTTTTTTTTGTGGAAGCAAACGACGGAAATAACTTAGTCGCTTGGCTGACTTTGATCAGGTTTTGAATTGTAATTTTTTTTATTTTTTTGAAATAGCCAACGAGAGCGAGAAGAAATGCGACAGGCGGACAAGGACGCGGGCCGGATCGTCTCCCGTCGCCATCAAAGCAGACGTCAGTCAGCGCCGGTTAAATATAGCGCGCGCACACCCTTACTTATTTAGCATCTCTTGTGACGTGAAATCTTACTTTTTAATTTTTATGCAAGGTGAGCTTTTTATTGGAGTTTTTTTTTTGGTTTGTTTACCGGTTACACTGAGCCTAAAAGCTTTCGCCTGTCAATAATCGGCGACACGCAATCAATCACGTACGAGCAACTTTTCTGAAAGGCGGAAGAAGGCTTGAAAGCATGCAAATGAGCGCGCGCAGTCACACACGCACACACACACACACACACACACACACACACGCACACTGGCCTGGACGGCAGCCATGAACAGGGCAAAGAGTTGTAGGACGTTTGTACACTGCAGGGGGGGGGGCTGGATATCTGCATTCTGCACCATCCACTCATGCACACGCACCCAAATGTGCACCCACCGGGCAATCAAAGGACTGCAGCAAAAAGATAAGATGTCTGTCTGAGCTCGGCTTTGATAAGAAGCCGAGCTCGGGCGACTCAAATTGTGCTGTAAAATGTCAAACATCACATTCTGTTACTGTTTTTTTTATACATCTTTTTGCATATGCCTGCGCGCGCTCTTTACAGTTTACAGTTAAGAATCCGCACAAGACGCACGCACCAACTGGCTCTTAGGTATTTATGTATTCATGTCCTCTCTTTATTGCTCATCCCGATGCTGCAGTGGGTGAGATTACAATAGGAAATGGAAAGTGTGTGTGTGTGTGTGTGTGTCTCTGTCTCACACACACACACACACACACACGGCGCAACAAGGGGGCTAAAAGTTGTTCCCGATGGAAAAAAAAGTATGAGTTGTGAGCGTGTCAATAAAGGTGGATGAGCAGCAGAAAGTTTGACGGTCATCATCATCATCATCATCATCCTGGCTGTCACTAAACCCTGCCGGGAAATCAGCGGCGGCATCGGGGCCAGCATCGATGAAGAAAGAATTCGTCGCCATCGCAACAAACGAACAGAAAGAAAACTTTCAAATTCAATCTTCAACGACAATAGATGACCGGCCTCGGTTGAACTTTCCTGTTGAAACTCGTTTTTCCCCCCATCGTGAAACCTCTTTCGAGTCCTTCAAACTGCCTTCGACTTGACTTGAAGCTTCCATTTTAAACCGTCTTGGAATCGAAGACTAGCTTGGGCTCTCTAACATGGCAAGCTAGCTAAAAAGATGGACATTAGGATGTTTAGATTTTAATCGCACAGATTCGCCTTGAATATGATTTCAGTTTATGTCATAAAATCGGGAACGTTTACATGTTTACATGAGAGATGATTTGTGTTTACATACGAAACAGGAGGAGCTCGCCGGATGGAAAAGGTTATTTGTGATGAACGGCGCACTTTGCACACGCGTCCCCTTTTCCAAATGGCACGGAGACACTTAGGCTAATCGCTGACGGCGGCACTTTGATTAGCCGCTCTTTTGTGAGCGCGCAGGAGACGCTCTCGCTTGCGTGTGTGTAATCACGATGCAAAAACTTGCCCCGCCGCCATTAACATTTGGCAAATTCGTAGCCTGGAGCTCACGAGCAGACTTTCGACAACAGCCGCTATGCTAACTGATGTTTTGGCAAATTGCTTTATTTATTGGAAAGGGTTAGCCTTGGACGCTACGAACGCAAGTCGTGGTAGCAGTTATCTTCGAAGCGGAATGAGTGGCGGTTGTCGTGGTGTTCAATGATGTGTTCAAAGATGCGGCGAGGTTCACCGTTTTGTGAGCAACTGCGTGAGAAAATTGTCGAACAGTTGCAGGGCAATGCTGCAATTGCGAGGAATTGAGGGACGTCATCGTCGGTCTCATGAGCGGTGATCGTAGCTTTCGTCTCACTCTGCATTTTGATTGTTGGGATGGTTTATCTTTGGGAGCGCTTCTTTTTGTCATCCTTTTCATTCAATGTTGCCCGTTTTACTTTTCACCCGGATAAATTTAACTTGCATCAGTCGCGCGCAAACAAAGATTGATTCACTCATTGACATTTTACTCTCCTCGTTTCCTGTGTGTGTGTGTGTTTGTGTGAGTGTATGTATTTGATCTAAAGAGCACCCCCCCCCACCCCCCTCCCAGCTCTAAACCATCTCCCTTTCATTTTATTCGTTCATTTTATGTGGTGAACAAGCCGGATTGACATTTGACAATGGATCAGACGCGGACGCAATTTAATCACGGACCCGGCCTCCGTGGAATCCACACCAAAAAGATATTACGGCTAATGCACTCACTCATAGCTAACACACACACGGGCACACGCCGGCGAGAAGGTGTGTGTGCGTGTCTGTGTGTGTGTGTGTGTGTGTTCTGCTTATTGTCAAGACAAAGCTTTTTCGGCTCGTTTTCACCACAAATGTCACTACGTTCAAAAATGGAAAAGTAAGATTTGAAATGGAAAGAGGTTCAAAATAAATAAATAAATGGATGTGGGGTGGTGTGTGTGTGTGTGTGTGTGAGCGCTCTCTTGTCTGTTGTTCTCCTGGCCCGCAAGCAGCGAAATAAACTGTCATGAAAATGCAGCGGCCATCAATCATGAGCGACGCAGGTGAGGCGGCCGGCGCCTCGTGGTCCGCCGCCACCGTGATGGCGAGAGACGGCATTAGTAAGTCGGAGGGGATAACGAGTGAGCGTGAGCGCGAGGTAAACAAGTTGTTGGGTGACAAAAGACGTTGGGCTGCCGGGAACTGAAGCCTGAATGCAAATGTCAAAACATTGGTAATCTTCCGGCTTTGTTAACAAATACTCCCCGAAAGTTGTAACGCAAAATAACACAAAAAGAAAAGAAAATAGCTCGCCACCCCCTGCACCAGTTTAACCGAATTTGATGAATTGTGCGCCTCCTCCTGGTGTGCTCGCCTTAGCCCCCGAGGGCGCTGTCTAACACAGGCACAGTAACAGACAGACTGCGACCGTCTCATCTTCTCGCTTTCAGCTCTTCAGTACGGCACTGATATTAGTCATTCTTCACAGAGAAGAAAGACTAGTATTATTATTCATTCATTCATCTTCCGAACCGCTTCATCCTCACTAGGGTTGCGGGGGTGCTGGAGCCTATCCCAGCTGTCTTCGGGCAGTGGGCGGGGGACACCCCGAATTGGTAGCCAGCCAATCGCAGGGCACACAGAGACGAACAACCATGCACACCCTCACTCACACCTCGGGACAATTTAGAGTGATCAATCAGCCTGCCATGCATGTTTTTGGAATGTGGGAGGAAACCGGAGTACCCGGAGAAAACCCACACAGGCCCGGGGAGAACATGCAAACTCCACACAGGGAGGCCGGAGCTGGAATTGAACCCGGTACCTCTGCACTGTGAAGTCGACGTGCTAACCACTGGACTACCGGGCCGCCCTATTTATTATTATATTTTCACAATTTTTATTTGATATTATATTGGTCAAACGACGACTTGTATCTCAAAATATTCGAGTTGAATCGAATGTATTTCAAGGCACGACCGTGCTGGTGAAATTTCACCTCTGGCAAAAGGGTGTGGAATGTTGAACTTGCGGCCTAATTTCCCCAGGCACCATCAATACTTGTTATTTATTTATTTTTGTGTGTGTGCAGCAATTAGTGCGAGTCCGCCCGTGCCGTTTGCATCTCCTGGCGCTTGTCAACGTTCCACTGCGGGCAGAGTGCGCGGGAATGAACCGGGCGACCCCGGCACGGTGGCTTAAGAGTCCCGCTCCATTTAATCGCCATCGATTTACCTCCATTAGGAGAGGAGGGGAAAAGTGCCGCATGGCGGAACACGCCGCGCCGTCGTCGTCAAGCGAGATCCGATAGCGGGACGTTCCGGAGATCCGGCCATGCGGGACCGCTGATCGGCAGCGTTGGTTCTTATCGCCGTGGGGCGCTTGCCAGCGATGAAGCGAGCGCTTCCTCTCTTTGCAGCGATGCAACTTTGCCGATTAAATCTTTGGATTTTTTAACGGCACTCGGCCGGATTCCACCTGGCGCGATTAGCGTCGGAGCGTCCTCGTGTCACGTCGCTGCCGATATGGCGTTCCGCATGGCGCGATAGCGAGCCTCCGACGGGGGATGCCTGAACTGCGACAAATATGCAAAGTCTTGTCGAGCAAATGGATGTCTTTTCGCGGGAAAACATCGTACGTAAGACAGCTGAGACTTTTTGGGGGTTCAACAAGAAAAACGATATTTTGACAGGCCGACCTCCTTATCGAAAAATTGATGCACACACACGAGCTGTTGTCAGTAAACGCAAAACAAAATGCACTTTGAGCCTCTTCCTCTTCCTGCTCGCGGCGTGCAATCTTATACGACAAATGCAAAAGCAAGCCGTAGGTTCGAGCAGCAACGAGGTGGCATCGCTGTCCCGAGAAGTGCCCCCCCCCCCACACTTTGTCTTCGTGGCCCTCCTCCTCCTCCTCCTCCTCCTCCTGATGTCCTTCCAGCTTTGAGTATAAATAGCAGCGTTCGAGGCGTTTTGAAACGAGTCCAGTTCAGCTTGTTCCGCTCGCTGCCGCCACTTCATCCATTATGGAAACGCACACCTGTACAGCAGAGCTGTGAGCACATGTTAAAAGGCTTCTCGCAGTCGGCGTCCATGTTTGGAACGATAACACGTACTGGAATCGAGGAGGCCGGAACTCCTGCTCCTCTCCCTGATGGCCTCGTGACCGCTCTTTAGTTTTTCCGTAGAGACCCGAGACCGGCAAGCGGTCTATTATTTGTTGACATCTGCTCTGCCATTGACATGGCAACAAATCCTGCCCTGTGAGTAACCGGTAGTCCGCTGCCTGCAATCCAAATAGCGCAACGACACCTCGCGAACATAAACCATCCAGTGACGGGGGCGAGCCGCAGCTCACGGATATTATTCTCAGCGCCTCTACCCGTGAAGCGACGGAGGGCGCCGGGGCCGCCCCTCATCATCGCGGTGGTCAAGGAGGGCCTCTTGTTGGAGGCGAGCGAGGTCCGTAATGCCCCAGCGGGTGGCCGATTAGCTCGTCGGCTGGAGTGGCTAGAAAGGCCTATTAGGGCCGCTTTCACGGCGGCGGCGGCGATGTCAGCCGGGTCGAGTGATACTCCAGCGTACGCTCGCAGGCGTCAGGGCGCCCGCGGCACACAAATGGCCGGCGCGAGAGAGCGCCATCACTTTGGAGCCGTTAGCGCCGTCATTTGGGTTAGCGGCGCACTCGGGGCGGATGACTCCCACGAAGCCGAGGCAAGGCCGGTGTTGAGGGAGATGGTGATTTCATGCATTTGAAAGCGGCGCCGGTTATCAGAATATGATCCATTAACGTCTTCAAAAACCACAAGCCAGTTTCAGCTCTTTAGGTTGCGCAATAATTTGTGAAAGTAAGAGCCATACGTTTGGACTGGCTAATAATTGAGATAAAACAAACAAACAACCCAATTGTGACTTATGAGCTTTAGTTCCCGACGCCAGCAATCGAACACAAATAAACTCGACCCCTACTGATTGATCGACCACTTTAATTGGCCGATATTAGCTTAGCACTTTGACAGCTAACGTAAGTCAAGGTGAAATGTGATCGTTTTCACATCGCCAGGGCTTCAAAGCTGAAAACACGGCCGTGCAGCCTCCGATCAGTTTCATGCCTGCGGCTCAACACGTTTCATAAACTATTAAAAGTGACTTCCATCAAGTGTTCGGTTGAAATATTCCTCTTCAGCAAGTGCAACCAGCAAATCCAACAGCCCCCCCCCCCCCCCCCCCCCCGGCGTCTGTCTTCGCGTCCAGTCGAGTGCGAGAACAAGTTGTAAGCGCTCGCGGGAATTCCTTCCTTTCATTCTTTTGACCCCGCCAACTCTGTGGGTGGGCTCGCAGAGGCGTCGGGCCCGGCCCGCCGGCTTGCTTCGCGCTGCCCCGCATTAGCATCATGACTCCCGTAGACCGATTGACGGTGATGCCGCACGCATTTCCAATTTAAAAAAAAAAAAAAACACGGCCTCACGCTCAAGATAGCTTGCGACCGTTCCACGGGCGCCATTTATCACGTCGCCGTGCGAAGCGACATCAATTTATGGTTTGTTTTTGTCATCAGTTATTCAGCTATGAAAAGAATTAAACACGGCACTAAATCAGTTTTACCACGGACTGGCAGTGCGAGTCCAAAAAAAGAATTTTTTTTCAACACTAGGCGAGATTTCTTTGGCGTTTTCTCCGCGTGCAGAAGATGCTTTGATGTCATCCCACCGCCGCTTCGTGTGGACAACTTTGGAGCACCTGCAGGCAAAGTGTGAAATCCATTTCGAGTCCACAGCACTAAAGGGCGCCTCACGAATGGAATGACGCTTGTCCTGAGCTCATACGGGCCTCCCAAATATTCTCGGACTCATTTGAACTCCGAAAGAGGCGACAAAGTTCGAAAGCGAGGTGCCCGCTCATTGCAAATGATGATGATGTCGTCATGACGACGACGGCCCCTCCAGCATCTGCTCGGAGATGCCGGCAAGTGTGACAAACTTTACAAGTGCCGCAGGCTAAAAATCTGTTCAACTGCTCATTAAATGGAAAGAAAAAAACCCCAACTCACATCAGATTTTTTTTTTCCTGTTCTTTATATGAATCTAGATCAGAGCCGCAGTGAATAGCGAGCGACCAGTACATTGTTTGTCTAGATGTGCCTCGACAGTGACTGGCAACGAGTACCGCAAGTGTGTGTATCTTTTTTTTTTTGGTTGTTGTTGCTGATGTTGCCTCCGCGCCGGGACTCGAGCTGTTTGCTGCTTCACTGAAGCCCAAAATCAGAAACATGCACCACTTTGCCGCTGGAAAAATAAGAGGGGGGAGCGGAATAAAAAAGTTGGAGTGAAGTCCTCATTCAGTCCAAGTGTAACAGGACCAGGAAAAACAAAAACCTTACTGTGTGGTATTGTAACGACACAAAATCTGTTAAATGCTAACAATCTGACGTCTTCTTTGACGATATCCTCCATTTTCAAAGCAAAAATTGGCGTCAAGTGCGTCGCGTGTGATTTGGCGACCTTGACACCGCCGCTGAGCGTTTCTGTCCGCCAGCCTCACGCCGTCGTCTTTATTGCCCCGCATAATAAAGCTCTTTCAATCGCACGCCGGCGCGCGCGGTGCACCTGCTGCAGTGCGATATGATATCCTCAGAGCAGAAATATCTTTTTACACTCATCAGCCACCCCAGCTTAAAACCGACACATTGCCCTTTCCACCCACACGCGCACTGACGGAGGTGTCCGGAACGTTTTCATGAAATGCCAGCCGAGTGCATTCGATACAACGGAGACACCCGAAGGAAAGCCGCGGCTGGCCGCGATGACACCCGAAGTCGAGAAAAAAAAGTCTATAGTTGCTTGCATGGTTGTTTTTTTTAGCCGCTTTCACCCCCAAAAGGTTTAGCTCCGCCCCCAAAGCCGCAGAGCCAGAGGGAAAGACCGTCACCTCTGAACCCGCCGTGATTACATTCCGGCTTCGCCAAAGATGAAATTGCCATCAGTGCGTCTTTGTGGGAGCCTGTGTGTGTGTGTGTGAGACAGTATTTGAGGATGGTCGCCGCGTGAGAGCATTCAACCTTGGCGGTTGTTTTGAGTTTGTGTGTGTGCAGGAGAGATGATTTGACCTTGGCGGTGTGTGTGTCATCGAGAGGTGAGGCGTGACCTCTGTGAGGCTCCAATACAGACTCGAGACTCATGTCATTCAAACACCCTTTGTTTCGTGTGTGTGTGTGTTGAGGGCCACATCCCGCCATGTTTGGTGATGGAGGAAGCGTTTCTTCTTTGTCTTTTTTTCCTGTTTACCTCCTGACAAGGAGCGTCCAGCTGAGTTTTGTTTGCCGACTCTAAAAGTTGTTGTTGTGCGTGCGCAAGCTGCGAGCGCCAAACAAAGCTGCTCTTTGTTGTTGTTGTTGTTTTTTTTTGTTTTAAACTGCTTCCCGTGTTTGCTGCCGCAGGTGAACAAAAGGAGCCCAAGCAGCAGTCGATCGTTGGCGTCGCAAGTGTCGCTTTTTCTCTGCTCGGAACACTTGTGGGAGAGTCTTCGACTGCGCACGCGCACGCCGTTTCGTGTGTCGGCGTGTGTTTGCGCCGTGGGCGCGTTTCTGTTTTCCAATCTGGGGGAGGGACCACTGGCAAGTGACTGAGGGGGAGGGGGAGAGGGGGGAGGTGGGACTAATTGCACAACAGAGCCAATCAGCATGCGAAGTTTGAGATGGCGTCCGTTTTCAGTTTTTAATTCCATACGCACAAGGTTGGACTCTCAGGGAGGGGGGGAAAAAAATCGCACCGCTTTGACTGTATTGTCCCGCCACTATTTTATTTGGAACTTTTTTGTCACGTTACATCAATAAATATTGATTGCGACGATGTGTCTCTCCACTCAAGGCCGCGGCGGCAAATGTACTCATCACCGTCGCTAACATTTGAACTCTCGCGTCTGATATCGATGGAATTTTATTGGCTTCGGCCGCGTCTTCGTCCATCAGTCATCTCGCACTGCAATTGTGCCGCAGATGAACTTTCAAGGGGCGTCTGTGTGTGTGTGTGTGAGACGGCTGACACGGTTCAGGCTCGCCGGGAAGCGCTTTCGATCCGGTGTTGTCAGTGTGAGCGCTGATACGCCGCCTGCACGCGTCTCCGCCGTTGCACAGCCAAGCATCCGACGGCTGTGCTCGTTATTCCGATCATTTTATTTCGGCGTAACGGATTTTGGGTTCCGTTTATCAAAATGCCTCACGATAGAATCGCGTGTCTAAAAGTGTGTTGCGATGAAAAACGATCGTCGTAGATTTAAGCTATTTCATCTGATGTGGCTGATTTCAGTTTTCACTTGAGCCGACGAGCGTTGCGTAATCCACGGGCGCCATTAACTGCAATATTCAGTGCCGTCACGTCCGCTCGGGTGCACCTGCGCAAAATTTTCACCGTGGCGCTTCTCGGCTGTCACGCGCCATCCAAGAAATCATCCGCAGTGATGGAAGAAGAAATGAGAATGGGGGGGGGGGGGCGGGGGGGAACGTGGGGAGATTTCAAGACTCCTGATCATGTGAAATGGAAACCGTGTCATCATTTGGAGCGCATCAAGTCAACAAGGACGGGAAATCGTCCACTTCTGATGGAAGCTCGGTTGTCATCTGAAAGTTGAACTCATCCAGGGCCACCTTGAAACGTGCCCGCAAGTTGAGTGTGATTGGCGGGCAAAAAGGGGGCATGTGGGGGGTGGGGGGGGGGGCGCTTGAGCCGCTTCCTGTTGTGTGTCGTCGTGGCGTTTGCGTGCGGCGCGGCTAATGTGGCCACAGTGTCACCGTCACTTTGCTGCCGGGGTGAGCAGCAAGCCCTACGGTCCTGATGGGTTCCGGACAGAGTTCATGGGGGGCGTCGCCCTTCCTTTGGGCGAATCGGGCGTCGTCTGGATGGCGAGAGGAGGAAGTGGAGGACAGCTGACTTTTTTTTGTCCATCCTTGCGGCAGCTTTGTCGACCATTTCAATTTTGGTCTCGAAATTGGAATGGCTCCTCCTCCTTCTTTCATCTCGTCCCGTCCGTCGTTGAACTCCCTCCTAGCGGGGCGACGTGCCGCCTCCTCATCACCCCTCCTCTTTTTTTCCTCATCCCTCCTTCCGATCCCCGTCGTCTCCTGCTCCTTATACTCACCCTAATGGTCCTCCTCCGTCATTGTTATTTTCTGCCTTTTTCTCACCCGCCGCCCGCCCGCCCCCCTCTCACTTTGCAGGATGAGACGCGGGACCCCTCAAGGGGATCCGCGAAGGACACGCTGATTGGATGGTCCTGCGACATGATGTCATGTGAGCAGTTTGTCATTGTACGGCGCGCGTGATATTGGGATGATAACGACGGGAACGTGCCATGATAGGCCCGTCTTTTGATGATGTCAGAGAGGTGCGAGAAGATGACGTAATGGTCATGCAGGAGGAGTGTTGGAGGGACCAGAAAAGCGATTGGAAGAACTCATTAAAGTTGTTGAAGCGGTGGCGACAGTTTGTCTCGGCAGAGACTCGGATCGATAGCTCCGATCACACGACTCTTATTTATTATTTAATGTCTACCCCCCCCCCCCCCCCCCCCACGTGGGCAAAAGAGCGTTAGCCGTTTTATTTCGCATCCAAATGTTCTGCCAAGCCGCGAGCGCGCCGCTGCGTTCGCGTGCAAACTACCGATCAAAGTTTTGCCGTGCGACTTTGACTCAAAGCCGACACGTCACGCAATCAAACGCGCCGCTTCTTAATGACGCTCCCAGATTCAAAATATTCACAGCGAGGCACGCGTTGAACCGCGCATGACTGCGTCGCTCTTGACCGAGCGAGACGACAGATCGTAAAAATTAAGCATCAAAAATTAAGGGATCAGGACCCCGTCGGTTTGCGATGAACAAATGAGTTTTGTGGGAGGAAAGGCCTGGGGGACGTCCATTTCAGACGGAGCCTCGAGGCGCCGGTGCTAACACGGGCGGGAGAGTGACCACACTTTCTCTGTGTCCCCCCCCCTCGCAGCCTGCGAGCTGATGAATCAAGGGATCCTGGCGCTGGTGACGTCGACGGGCTGCGCCTCGGCCAGCGCGCTGCAGTCTCTGACGGACGCCATGCACATCCCGCACTTGTACATCCAGAGGAACGGCGGCGGCTCGCCCAGGACCTCGTGCCAGCTCAACCCGAGTCCCGGAGGTCGCGGGTACACGCTGGCGGCCCGGCCTCCCGTGCGCCTCAACGACATCATGCTGACGCTGGTGGAAGAGCTGCGCTGGCAGAAGTTCATCGTCTTCTACGACATTGAGTACGGTGCGTGACGCCAACGCAGAAAATTGTGCATCGTTGACATGGTCGGTCGAATTATCTGTGAGGACCTAACCGTGTCTAAAGTGGACTCAGTCAGGGGTCACAACGTGTCAGCAGAGCGGCGCTCTCCATGAATTTTTACCGCGCCGCCCTGCATTCCGCTGACTGATTTCCGGCGGTCAGTTTTCTCATTTGCATCGCAAAGTCTTTATTGAGGGGGGGGGGGGGGGAGAGCTTAGGAGCAGAAAATCTTAATGGAATCGCATCGGCCATCATGGATCTCCGAGCGGGATCGATGCGGCCAACAATGGAGCGTCGGGATAAATGCAGCGAGATTGAGGAGGTGGCGCAGCTAGCATCCCGCCACAACGCAAAGACCAAAGCGCACTCGCGCTCACCCGAGTCTTGCTCTGTGCGCACACTCACCCGCGCGGGTGCGCACAGAGCAAGACTCGGCTGAGCGTGACACGGCAGTTCAGAGAGGAAATCTCACGCATGGACACGCTGCGTTGCACTCTGGGGAAAAACGCCTTTCTCCAGCTGTCAGTCACAAGCCGACGTAGACCTCGGGGACGCACTGATGTGGGCTCTCGGGGGCTCGGGTGGTGCTGAAGTTGGCGGGAGGGGTGATGGGGGGGGTCACTCGCTCTCCACTGCGGCCACATCAAACGCTAGTGGCCATGCACGTTATTGATTTAGGCTTTTGTTTCTTTTTTTTTGTTTTTGGTTTTTTTTTTTTTTTTTGCAGGCGAGGGAGTGGAGGGCAATTGTCTTTTCCGTGAAGTCATTTAAAAGTGAACGTTAGTGTGCAACACTGATATGGTCGGTGGAGTTAGCAGGAACAACAATTTGTCACGGTGACACAGTCAACAGAGTCAGTCAGAAGGAACAAAGTTTCACAAAAACTACCGGCCGTGTTTTTCGTCCCATTTGTGGGGGAGTACCAGTGTTTCATACCGACGTGCTACTTAGCGTTAGCCGTGAATCAAAAAAACGAGTCACGTTGACTTGGTTGGTAGAGTGAGTCATCACTAACAGTTTGCGACATTGACAGCGACGATCGAGTTATGAGTAAAAAATAAATAAAAGTGTCACGCTGACAAAACACGTTCGGGTCAGTGAGCTGTCCGTGCCCATTTCGGGCTTTCGACACCTGATTGTGTGTCGCCAGAGCGCCAACTTGCGCCACCTAGCTGCAAAATGAGCCAACAGAACAAATGGATCCCATTCGCTCGCCAAGCTCTGCGTTCCGAGTTTTGTCGGGGGGGCGACTAATGTCCTTGTCAGCTTTCTGCGAGAAGCAATTCCTCAATTCCGTGCCGAAAAGAAGCATTTTGCTCCCAACTTGACTTGCCTGGAATTTAGTGGCCACTCACTCGACTTGACTTAGTGGCTGTGTCTTACTTGGTATTTGTCTCGTAGCAAATTTGTTAGCCTCATATAGCAGCCGCTTGTTTTCATGTTTGTCGCAGAAGAGCTAAAGCGTTGTCTTGAGGTTATTTTTTTCTTTTCTCGCCCCCCCCCCCCACCCCCCACCCCAATCTTTGCCGTCGCTTTCACAAGCCTTCCTGGAAATAAGGGTCAGGCTCGGATTGAGAAGGAGCCACAGCGAGTCTTCATAAATGTATTCAGCACATTAGTGTGACGTAGCGTCACGCTAACGCGCTAAGACGGCCGCACCGGGATGAGCCGGAGATGGATGGAGATGGAAAGTCCTGCTTGGCCTCGCCCGGGCTCCGGCTCGCCTTTCGTGTCTCGCGACGCTCAAGGTGAAGAGCGCAGAGGAGACAGGAAGTCAATTAGCGGCATGCTGGCCTTAATTGAAGCCCAGCAGCCAATTTCAAGTGTGCATTAGCCGTTATCGACGGCGGTCCTCGAGAGATGATTCGATGCCGCGCGGAGCCCGGCCAACTCTCTGAGGTCGTCACGGTCCGCGTCGCACATGAAGAACCCGTGCGTGATATGTTTGTGTGGCGATTGTCAAGATCCCCAGACTGCCTCGGCTCGTGGTTGCCGCTCGTACGCGGAAGAACAGACCGCGAGCCGAACCTCCGTCGCCGGGCTCGCGGTTGAGTCAATCAGCAAATCGCATTGGCAGTCGTTTTCAAAGAGGACTTCCTTGTTTTGACAGACACGCTTGAATGAACTCAATCACCTTAGTTCATTCTCCCGCCAGAGAGTTTGATGAATTTTCTTCCGGGCCTCCGTCCACCAATCCACCAGGGCGCTATTTGCTTGATAACTCGGTGGAAGAAGGCCAAATATTTACACGACAGATGAGTTATTATGATTTGAATTTTCCGCATATTTCCTAAATCCGGCTGACAAACTGTTGCCGCCGCTCCACGCCGCTGCGGGAAGCGCCGCGGCAGGGCCGTCGAGCCGTCGGTCAGCTTGTGACTTAGTAAGGAAGGTCTGCGGCGGAGCGCGCTGCCAATCCGCTTTACGATGCTGACCTTTTCATTGAATGTTTTTTCGCTTTACGAGCCGTCACAAACAACCGTGTCGAGAAAGTTCATGCAGGTAATTCTGGCTTAATTGCGCTTTGGACTAAAGGGACAATTGACTGCTGTGTGTGTGTGTGGGGGGGGGGGGGGGGGCGGAGTCAACACGGCAAGTCAGCAGAATTGAAAATCATCACGACGTACCGCCACATCGCAGCGTAACAATGTACAGTTTGGGGATCCGTCGACAGCATGCAAGGGGCGCCCTTGTTCGAACCGTCAACTTTCTCGACGGGCAGCTTGATTGACAGGTGACAGGTGTCTCATCGGCTCACTCGTCACCTGCTTTGGCCGAGAGGAGAACCTGACATGAGCAAGCTGATCGGGGCGGCGCCCTCGAATGTTCTCAACTGACATCCTTCATCCCTTTACGTGCCCGGTGCAGATGAGAAGTGGCACCTGAACACACCACCACTTGCTTGTCAGATCGCAGACAATAAAAGGGCCCTGAACGCATCATAACCAGACGGAGGGCAACAAGAGGGAGCGGGAGGCGCCATCATTTACTCGCCAAATGGAGGACAATAAGAGAGCATGAACGCACCGCCACATATTGTATTCGTAAGACACGAATTCTAGCGGGTCCTGAATGCACCGCCACCAATTTGCTGACGATAAATGCACTCCTTACGCCACCCCCCCCTACTCGCCAGATAAGAGCCCTGACATGGAATGCACCACCAGTAACTTGCCCGACAGATGATGATAAGAGGGCCCTGAACGCACCACCCCATAATTGCCAAAAAGAGGAAGATAAGCTATGCACCGACACGTTTTTTCGCCCCAGAGGTCTCAACCGGCAGCGCCTCCGCGCATGCACGCATGCACGAATGCTCTGCTCCCGAGGGCCGACCACCGGTGACGCAGCCCAGCGCCTGCTCATTAGCCGCTCGGCTCTCTCGTTCACCGCACCTCCAGGAAGGAACCCGCACGGAACTCAATTAAGGCCGTTCAGCGACATAAGCGGTGGCGCCGGCAGGTTGGCGTCCTCTTGCCTGGCGCTCGGAGACTAAGCGGCCCACGCTTGCTCTCTCTGTTTTCTTGGCATCAAAGGCCCGACGCGGCTGTGCGCTTTTGAATATTTCAAGTGTGACATGAGCTGATGTAACCCTCATCAAGACACATGCACACTCAGTTTAAAAAAAAGAAAGAAAAAAGGCAAACTTAAATGAACTGGTCGCCGTCAGCGTTTAGTTGAAACAACAGATGCAGAGCGCCTCTAGCAGCCGTATTCATCGCGGCAGCAAATAGCTTTTAGCCTTACTTTCAAACATTTCCTAACTGCATCTGAAGGGCCGCCTGGTGGAATTGTGGCCAGTCACTCTAAATGTGGACCGGCGACCAGTTCACGTTTGCGTACACGTGCCCATTTTACACGATTGGCCGAGCACTCTCGGGCGACCTCAAACATGCCTCAAGTGCTTCGCTAACTTTCCTTGATGCCTTTTCCTGTCGTGGCGCAGACATTTGGCGTGTTGGAGCACAGGTGCGCCATTAAGACGACAAATGGTCGCTTTCGACTCAGGATGAGGACAACAGCCGGCGAGGGGCCTTAATAGAAACACCCCCCCTCACCCCCTCAGCCTTCAGTGTGTGTGTGTGTAAAACACGGTGAACTCTCAGCTGAGAGTCGACCCTGAATCAGAGCAGACTTTTTCGCTCTGCTGGCGACCAATCCACAGTTTGTCCACATGTGCCCTGAGATTGACTAGCAACCGTTGCATCCTTCATCTCACGCTCGGAGGCATATTATCGACCCGGTTTGCACGCGAGGCCTTGGCGGAGCGGCGGCCATTTTGCATTCCGTTCACGAGCGGGGCGGCGCGGCTTTAACCGCACGTCAGCCTCGTTAGCGTCACAGCCGCTGACGTGCCGCCGAGCTAATAAGCGACGTTAGCACGCGCGTATCATCATTCCAAACGCATCTTTCATTACGCCCCGCGTGTTAGTGTAACCGCGGCAACCCACAACACTTCATCATACCAAGGAGCCGTCGGTCGGTTGAAAACGGAATCCATGTCTGCGCCTAACGAGGCGGCCACGGTGGCGAGATTAGAAAATATGATCTTATCATGCGCGTCGCGCGTCGGAGGTCACCGGCCGCCGTGCATTTGCCCTCTGGCGGCTCTGATTTACGTTCTGTCGGAGACAACGAGATGGGGGGGGGGGACGATTAGAGTCACTGCAACTCGTCACCAACGCCGTGACTGCTAGCGCGTATTAGTCATGGGGGAATGCGTTGCATACGAGCAAATGAATGACTGCTCCACGTGTGTGTACAGAAATTATGAAGCCATTTGGGAGTTCTGACTGATTCTACTTGGGTTGGACATTTTGGTTGGTAGACGGCCAGTTTTTATCAGTGGCTGCAAAATTGAGCTGCCCATCAAGGGATCGATTATCGGTGGATGACAGACCGAATAATGTCTGTGCTGTCCTCCATCTTATGTGTGTGTGTGTGTGTTTCCCGTGTAGACATGCGAGGCCTTCAGGATTTCCTGGACCGTGCGTGTCGAGAAGGTTTGGACGTGTCTCTGCAGCGGGTGGACAAGAACATCAGTCAGGTGTTCAGCGACTTGTTCACGTCCATGAGGACGGAGGAGCTCAACCGGTACCGCGACACGCTGCGTCGCGCCATCCTGCTGCTCAGCCCCAACGCCGCGCACACCTTCATACAACAGGTTGGCAAAGAAATGCATACAGAAATAACACTCCTGCGACGGGCAAAAAGCAATCCCAAAATGAATTTCAAATGAAATTACTTTTATGACATAAAATGTCGTTTATTTTTTTTTTTAAAGCATTTTTTGTTATGTTCTGAATTGAATTTCCGCTCACCCCCCCTATCAAGCTCGTTTCCAACCCAAGCGTAGGACAGGCAGTCTGCCCGTCGTCTGGTCTTTGCGTCTGTACGCGCCGCCGTGTCGGCTTTTTGGACAAAGCTGAACACGACACAACGCAACCCCTCGTCGCCGCCCCTTCCAAACAGATTAAACGCGGATTAAAAGTGGATTAAAAGCAGATGTTTTCGCAGCGCCGTTCAGATAAACATTTTCCCCGCGCGAGCACGAGCGCTACGGCGACTTCGCATACCTTGCCCATTAGTCACATGACTGCCTTGTGTTTGCACACCTGCTGCCTCACACATACACACACACAAACACAAGCGCACACACCTGGACACTAGTGCACACTCACACACATACTCACACACACATACACACTCAAGTAAATGTGCATACAGAAACACACGTTCATAGTTGCGCGCACGCACAAAAACTTGAGTTGTTGGGTGGAGAGTCACTCATCCATCTCCCACGATGCACCATTTTTAGCCTCGCTCGCCCGCCCCCGCTCGCTGGCTAATGCTAGTTCTCACTCGCCCACGCACACACTTTAGCAAGCAACATGCTAACTTGTGAAGGTTGCGGGTCAGAACCAAAACAAACAAAAGTTGGCTCCTGAAGGATATTTTTATATACCGGTATATACAATTTTTGTGGAGGGGGGGGGGTTCCTGGCTGCCGGTCATCCTTCAGGCAGATGAATGAATGGAGCGGACTCAAGCGAGTGTGAAGGCAGGAACACCCTGGCCTGATTGATTGGAGAGAGGCGTTTAAGGCACAAACAGGGCGTCAATCTCTGACCACCTCTGTGGGGGCCGCACATAAAATTACGGACTCTAAAGTTGGCAAAACTCAACAACGGCTGCTGAACGCACCACCTTGCACTCAGCAGAACAAGGGCGATGTTTTCTCACGGGATAGAGGACGAATAGAGGACCATGAATACGATGCAAACTTTCGGTCGAGGGCCCTGAACGCACCAGCGCTCAATTGGAAAGAGGGTCCTGAATGTAGGAGTCATCACTGACTGATTTGTTTTTAGTTTTAGCCAGCTTGACAGGCAAGTGTTACTTTCTCACACATTAGCCCGGCGCTAATGCTAATCGATGTCCCCTTGCACAAGAAGCTTATGTGTTGTTTTTCATGTTGTCGAAGAAAGAGAAGAAGCTGTTATGCGGACTTTTCTGTGTGCGCTAATGGAAAAAATCACTTTTTTTGTCCTTAGAGCAAATGAATACTTGGATAAACCGTAGGAAAACAATAGATCCCATGGACGTTTTGTGCGGACTAAATGGAACAAAGCTTGAGAAACATCAAATGGATATTTTTGCCTCAGCTTTTTTTTTTTTTGGACACCCTTTTTTTTTCTGACGTTCTTCCGAAGCGGGTTTGTGTTAGATGAAGATAACCTCTGTGACAAGAGGTCACTCGGGTCGCGGCGACATCAGCCTTTGTCCGTCTGTGCTACCGGGGATGATATGCCACCATGGTGCTTGTGTGTGTATTTTGACAATATCCGAACAAAGAAAGTACCGACAACACACGTGTTTACAACATGCTAGCACAATGATAACATAACACACGACCAAATTGCAATCACGCAACACGCTGACAAATAGCATGTCAACATACAACCTGCTATTTATAAAATAAGAACACGTTAACAAATAACGCATAGTGTGAGGTCGTTAGGTATGCAGGTAGGTACTCTTTTCCATCCCGTGGGTGAAGGTGGAAAAACAGGAAGTGAACAGGAAGTGGCTGGCGTGAGGCAGGAAGTGTTATCAACGCTAGCATTCTTGTCACTCGCTGAGTCATTAGCGAGATTCATGTGCTCGCGACACGCACGTCAATGGGGGTGAAAAATGACACAATTATCTTCCTGTGATGAAAAGTGTGCGTGTGCGCGCGCATGTGCTCAGCAAATGTCATTAAGCTTTTTGTCGTCGCAACTTCAGCCACACAGACACTCAGAAACTCAGACACACACACGCACACACACACAGATGGTGTCAAGTTGTCCCAAGAGGCCATTTTGGCGGTGCTGGGCCGCTGAAAGCTTTTGTCTGACTGCGGCCATATTGTTTGTGAGAGTCCATCAGCCACTCAGGCGAAATCATAGGAGCAAATAAACACACACACACACACACACACACACACACACATACATTGACACAGACACACACAACTCACCACACACACACTCATAATTGCACAAAAACACAGAGACACTGTTAGATACACATTCGTAGAAGCAAGATAGAAGAAGACGCCTCGGGATAGTGACACACACACACACGCACACGCACGGTGTTGCATACAAATGGACAGGAAGCTGGATTGCTGGTCTCCTAGCAACAGAGTGGTGGATGCACTTGAGGAGGCGGGACTTGTGAAATCAGCATGAAAATGACACCTAATCAGTCAGTCAGTCAGTGTGACTGTGTTTGCGCACATTACTGTACATGCGTGTTTGTGTGTGTGTGTTTGAAGTCATGACTCAGTAATTTGTAGTCCATCAGTGATTGGCTGGTCCATGCATCTTACATTTCCATGGTAACAAGGGTCACACAAATGCAAACGCACACATGCACACGCATCCATTAGTGTATGGTCAAGTGGTCTGTCAGGAACATGTTTCCTGTGAGGCCTTGGGTGCAAATTGCTTTTAAGTGTAACAGCACAAGGACACACACACACACACACACACAGACACACACACGCACACACACACGCACACACACACACTGACCGGTTGATTGACCAAGAGTTGTGTCCCAATAATTTTTCTGATTGTGCGGCTTGTAAACATATATTTTTTGGTGTGTTTGTGTCGTCTGCGTACAGGCAGTGGAAACCAATCTGGCCTCCAAGGACAGCCACTGGGTGTTTGTTAACGAGGTAAGCTCATCAATACCTTTTATGACTTTATCAATGTACACAATGCAGAGTACGTGACTTGATTAGATTTTTTTTTCACAGCCGTAGTCGCGCAGCAATTTTAGCCGTTTTCCACTCTCCTTTCATCATCCAAGTGTCAATGTTTGTAGCCTATTAACAGTGTTAATGAGTGTGTGTGTGTGTGTGTGTGTGTGTGTGTGTGTGGGTGTGTGTGTGTGTTGACACATACCGCGGGCGGAATCCCACTTTCCTGACAACCGCATCAAAGTGACGCTTTAACTAATCACACTGAGCGTTTGTTAATGAACACGAAGAGCGAACGCTCCCCGAAGACCATCGAGACGCTTCAGACTCGTTGCATTTCTTAAGGAAAATTACTGGAAAATAGAAATGACAACCAAGGATGTCCGATAACGTCCAACAAAACGCCGAGCACTCCAAGCGCAACATGCTAATTTGTAATGCTGGAATCCCCTTGCGTATATTCCCGATTTGTGTCCGAAAAGTAGCAACAATTATGAAAATACTGCAAACAACAACATTTTGCAAAGCTGTGGCTGACAACGACACATTAACTTCAACATGCTAACCTGTCATCTGATAACATATAACAACATATGAAGGACACGAACAATCTTTTTGATGACGCGTTTTTCCAAAGCAACATATCGATAGAGAACACACGAGGCCTTAGAACAGAGCCTTGAGGAGCGCCATTGAACACACGGAGTCAATGCTTGGTTTAAGCACGCCGTAAGTCATATCATCTTGCTCGACATATTCATTAATGATACCCTTGGCAGAGCTAACATCCACGTTTTTTTTTTCGTAATGATCCCAAACCACTCTCCTCATTGTCTATTACGTTGTCTTCCCAATTAAACCACAAACCGATATGAAGCTTAGTTCCTGTTTGGATGGCTATCCGTGAGCCAAATTGTTTAGTTAATGTAGCCGCTGACTAAAATCCTATGAGAGTCAAGTCATGTGCCATTTGAAAGTCACCGTTTTTGAGCCTCTGAAGCGCTAATGAGATGATTAGCAGACAAAGGGAGGAGAAAGTTGCTCGCCGGCCCGCGTCCGCTCGCTCATCCATCTTCCTCCGCTCGCCTTTCATCCGCCAACGCATGCAGGGGAGACCAATCGCTAACCGGCGGAGAAGGGGTGGTGGGTCGGGGAGCAGCGGGGATGAGGGAGCCATTCAGATGGGAGGCGGGGGGTGGATTAAGAGGTGAAGGCCTCTTTGATAAACAATTAGGAGAACAATGGTGGCGAAAATAAGAACTGGGGAAATAAGCCGTCTGTTTTTCTTTCAGATAAACCAGAATGTTCGAGCGCCAGAAGCTCTCGCAATATGACTAGGAGGGGGCGGAAAAATACGTAGTTGCAAATAAAGTATGGTGAAACTGTAACTCGACTGGAGTGCTTTTATTTTGAAGGCCTACCTTTTGTCATGCGGTTGCCCCAACTTGTAAGAGTGTTGCCGACTAGACTGGGAGCCTTTTGAGTTGTCGATAAAAGAAAACGCCTTGCCGTCTGTTGAAGCCTTTTTTCACAATTTGACCTAAGGTCCGAGTTTGATGAAGACGGCAAGAAACAGAACCTCATTAGAATTTCCGAAACAACAACTCTGAATAGGTTGAGGTTTTTCTTTGGACGAGTCCAACCTCCTGCTGCTTTACGAAGCAACAATGCCAACTCCCGTGCTAGCTTGCATTATTACAATGTCTGCCCACTTCTCAAAAAAAAACCAAAAAAACTGTTCCAGGGCATTTCGTTGCGTGCCAATGGCAACATCACATCAAACCATCAACACGTTGCGGGCGAGTGCACTCAGCCCAAAACGGCCCGACTTTTATAGTCACAAGAGAGGCGTATGATGAGCCCAAAACATTAGCATCCATTTGCTGCAGCCAAATGGATGCTAATGCGCTGATTAGCTTGTTTTTCATGCTGGGAGAAATAAGCTCCATCAAGGCATCAGCACGTGCCGTGTTTGCTCACACTTCCGTTCTCTCTCTGTGTGTGTAGGTATGTGTGTGCGAGGAGGGGGCACACGCATCATGCTATGTGTTAGCCTGCAGCTAACTAAAACT
Organism: Hippocampus guttulatus; assembly: GCF_054856545.1. NCBI lineage: Eukaryota > Metazoa > Chordata > Actinopteri > Syngnathiformes > Syngnathidae > Hippocampus > Hippocampus guttulatus. The sequence goes on from NC_141279.1 coordinate 7,987,648, forward strand.
GGCCTGCATGTCACATCTCCCTCCTCCGAATTACGTGGTGCCTCAAATGAGGTCTTTGCGTGCATTTCACAAATCAGGAACTCCTCGCGGTTACGCTGAATAACTGCATGGCATATGACATGTCACATGACTGACATCGAGAACGTAAAGCGTGTCATGAAAGTTTTGGCTTCTGAACAAATGTTCTGCCGTCCCCTTTGCCACCGCAGGAAATCAGCGACACGGAGATCCTGGAGCTGACCCATAGCGCACTGGGGCGCATGACGGTCGTTCGCCAGATTTTCCCGCTGTGGAAAGACGGCGGGGCGCGATGTATGAGACACAACCATCGCATCTCGTCGCTGCTGTGCGACCCTCAGGAAGGATACCTGCACAACCTGGAGGTAACGACTGGTTGCTAAAGTTAGATCATCGCTCTGAAGATCGCCAGCCTGTCGAAACATTGGTCTAAAGTTAACTACCCAGTCTCAAATTTGCTCACTGGGTCTAATTTTGGCTTGTCGGCTGAAAGTTGGTTCGTCTGTCTGAAGTTGGTTCGCGGGTCTAAGCTCGCTATTCCGTCAAAATGTAGCGGGTCCACCCGCCCTGCCTTCAGAGCCACAGATGGTTGACCTCAAAGGCACCTTCAGTGTCTTGACGTGCCGCCGTGTCCCGGCAGGTCTCGAACCTGTACCTGTATGACAGCGTGCTAATGCTGGCCAACGCCTTCTACCGGAAGCTGGAGGACAGGAAGTGGCACAGCATGGCCAGTCTCAACTGCATCAGGAAGTCCACCAAGCCCTGGAACGGAGGCTGGTCCATGCTGGAGACCATTCAAAAGGTTTGGGAGCTCACTGCTTGTCTGTCGGCAGCCAAATACCAACAACTACACCCCCCCCCCCCCTCCCCTCCACGCAAAGAATGAATGAGAAGCTACTCAGTCAGCACAAAGATAGCTGATCAGTTGAAATTTAATGTGGAGTTTATTATCCATTCACGAAAGGTCACTGTTTTTTTTGACGTATGCGCTCCATAACAAATGTTTTGACTTTTTGAGAGTGTAAAGAAAATAAGCTTGTGTCGGACGATTTTTCCCTTCCGCTGACAGCTGCTGCAACCTTTGCTGCTGACGGAGGAACGTTTTTTTTTTTGGGGAAAATACATTCACACTGACGGCTGCCTGCGCTGCTACACCAGCTAATGGAAGCCATGAAATGTCATGTCATCCACCGGCAAACCAAAAAAAGAAAACACGGTTCCGCTCAGACGTGCCGCGCATGAAATCATCGCCGCTGATGACTCGTGATGGCCGCATCGTGATCACTGATGACACTTGAAAGGCGCCACATTGTGGAAAATTGACTTTTGTGTACAAAAATAGTCGTCTTGTAAACTGGAGTCTGCTATTAGCCCATCAGGGGGCGGGAGGGGGGGGACAAATATTAAACACCCAAGTAAATTTTTAGTAGGGCTGTTGTAACGTCGGCGTTGAACTTGGCGCTGCGTCGCCAGGGCAACATCACGGGGCTGACGGGCACCATGGACTTCAAAGACAGAGGCGCCAACGCTCACGTCCACTTCGAGATCCTCGGCACCAGTTTCAGCGAGACCTTCGGCAAGGACGTCAAGAGGGTGAGTGGACGCCGTCTGCGGGTGCTAAAACGCTTGTTAACACCAAATGGTTCCATTGTTACCATTTGGACTGTCAACATCTCGTTGCCATGGCAATAGTGACGTCACGGCTCGAATCCCACGCTACTTCATACCATAACTTCCTGCTTGACAGCCATAGTCAGAAGTCACAGCAACACCTAGTGGTGTGGCATGCACAATGCGCCTCTCTCTCTTGCATGTACACACTGGCGTCGTTCGACTTGATAACCGTGTGTTGCACTCGAAAGCACCTTCCTTCTCGCTTTCTTTCATTAAACACGGATGTGGAAATGACACCCAGTCTCATACGCAGGCATCCCCATTGCGGTGATTTAGCGGCTTGTGGGGTCCACGTGTCAGTGCGTGCACACACGCTTCAGAGTTGCCGCAGTAATGAAGATTTAATCATCTGGCCTCTCATTCTGAGTTATTAGTCCCTCTGTACTTTATAATGGCCATCCTCTTCTCACACACACACACACACACACACACACTGGTTGAGCGTTAATAGAGCACTCATGGAAACACAGACGTATTATTGTTATTAGCATGCTGGTGCTCAGTCAAGTGTTTTACACGCATGCTCATTAATATGTGCGCTCATTAATATGCATGCTTACGAACATGCTTGTCTGCATGTGTTCATCTGCCTTGATCTGATTGAACAGCTCTCCACTCATTCGTTTAGCTCATTTCGACATGTGGAGATGAAGCGCGTCCTAATCCATCACGCCGATCGCATCACATTTTTGGAAACGTGTCGATAAGGGTGGGAAAAGTGTGGGTGTTGAACCTTTTCACCGGGAACAACATGGGCATAAACACCTGCATAACTGCTGATTTTCTGGAGCAGATGCAGCTTTCACCGTGCCGGCTCGGTTAGCTTGTTTTTGCTAATCGGCGCCAGCCACTTCGCGCTCTTTACGGGTGGCGCCATCTTAACGGCGGGCGGTGCGGTCATTAAGGAACAATAACGGCTGTGCTCGCGTCAGCTAACGAGGCTAATTAACTCCCGTCACGTCACGCCGCCAGCTCTGCTCGCTTATTAGCAGCGGCGGCTAATGTGCGCTTGGTTATCTTTTGTTGCCAGCGATCACAACGAGGACAAAGTGCACCAAAAGGCGCTACTCGCACCCGCGTTGCGAGCACAAACTTTGACACAAAGCTGACAAAAGGGATCGAACAGTGAGGATTTTGCTCACCTGTGTTGCCGTGATTCAAACAGCAACGTGTTTGAATCCAGCTGACACGCACAATCAGGAGTCGGTGCGCCCGCAGTTCCGCCAGACTCATTCCGTTGCGTGTCTTGTTTTTCCTTGTTGCCAGTTGGCTACATGGGACGCGGTGCACGGCCTGAACGGCAGCCTGAAGGAGAGCCGGATCGAGAGCGGCATGCAAGGAGTCACCGTCAAAGTGGTCACGTTGCTGGTACGCAAATCCTTTTGCACCCTGGACTGGAAGGACTCGAAATGTGTTTAAAACAACCCAAGTCCGTCAAGCTTAATGCTAGCACATTATTGTAAAGTGTCCTTGGGTGTCTTGAAAGGCGCTTATAAATAAAATGTATTATTATTATTATTATTATTGTGGGGGAAAACCTGCTCTTGAGCAGTGATGGAACTCGCTGAATGCACAGGAGTGTATTCTTTATCCTCTGCAAAGAATGACACACGTAATTACAACTTAGTGACTGACAGACAAGTGATGAGCCCCAGATGGCTAGTTCTTTACATTCCATTTAATTTTGCTTTTTGAAGCAAAATATGATCATGCTATGCTTTTCTGATTTCAAAACACATTGCAATCATTTGGGGTTTTTTGGGGGGGCGGTGGGGGGGGGAAGGTCATGTGAACAGAACCACAAAGACGAGGGTAAAAAGTTTGTGTGTGACAAATCCCCTTCTTTTTGGGGAAGGCGGTGTGCGACAGTGCGAGTGTTTGAGCTTGATTGGCAGCTCAGCTTTTAATGATTTTGGGAGAAACAAACAAGTGAGTGTTTTTCTTCCTGAGCTCCACCGAGCGAGTCTGCACCTCGGTCGGCCACCCCGCGCTCATATTAGAGCCTCGTCACGGATACTACACCTCACCGCCGCCCCCACCTCCCCTCCGGCATGTCCCCGCCCCCTCCCCCGCATCTCTTGACCGCCTAAGTCCTGTCCAGCTTGGTCAAGGTAGCACTTGAGGAATCAAAACAGACACTCACTGGACACTTCATTAGGTACCCTCTCTCCGGGTATTCTGAGTGTTCTTCTTGAAAATAAAAGATCTTGTAAATCTCCCATCTGAGAGGTCTTGTAAATGTGAGATTTCTTCTCGTGAATGTTGTCGTGACGGCTCTTCTCGCGAATGTCCTTCTCGCAGGAGGACCCGTTTGTGATGGTGGCCGAGAACATCCTGGGCCAGCCCAAACGGTACAAAGGCTTCTCCATCGACGTGCTGGACGCCCTCGCCAAGATCCTGGGCTTCAAGTACGACATCTACCAGGTGAGCGTTCCCTCGCGCCGCTTCCTGTTGACCTCCGCGTCTGAGCTCTCAACCCCGTTCCTCCAGGTGTCCGACAGCAAATACGGATCTCGGCTGCCCAACGGCTCCTGGAACGGCATGATCGGCGACCTCATCAACAAGGTGAACCGTTGACTCGCCGCCAAACACGCGCAAAAACACCATCGATTCTGTTTTGTCATCTTTTGAAGTCACCGGTGGAATCAAAATACCGTATTGTCGTCCGTGACAGAGAGCCGACCTGGCCGTGTCGGCCGTCACCATCACGCCGGAGCGTGAGAACGTGGTGGACTTCAGCAAGCGCTACCTAGACTACAGCGTGGGCATCCTGCTGCGGAAGCCCGAAGAGAAGATCAACATCTTCTCGCTCTTCGTGCCTTTCGACTTGGCCGTGTGGGCCTGCATCGCCGCCGCCATCCCGGTGGTGGGCGTCCTCATCTTCCTACTCAACAGGCTGCAGGCGCTACGCTCGTCGGCCGCGCAGAACGCCCCCCCGGGCCCGACCGCCAACGGCTCGGCATCCGGATCCCTGCACAGCGCCATTTGGATCGTCTACGGGGCCTTTGTGCAGCAAGGTGGGGCCCACTTTTCACGCGCCCGCAGATGATGGGGTGGTCAAAAGGAGAGCGCGAAGCCCAAAAAAAGCGCTTTCAATACGAGACTGCATCGATGTGTTGTCGACGCGTTCGTAGGCGGCGACGGCGTGGTGAGCTCGGTGGCGCTGAGAATCGTCATGGGCAGCTGGTGGCTCTTCACACTCATCGTGTGCTCGTCGTACACGGCCAACCTGGCGGCGTACCTCACCGTGTCCCGGATGGACCACGCCATACGGTAAGTGCACTCCGGGGCGGCGGAAAGCAATTAGGGGTGCGAGCGCCGGGCGCTGCCGAGATCCTCTCGGAATTGCCGCCCGTTATTTTCCCAACCAATGAATCACCTTCAACATGCGCGCAAACTCTGCAACTTTGCCAAGTGCGTTTATTCTGCTGAAAATGTATTTTAGGAAGCTTACAAAAAAAAAAAAACGAATAAATCCGCCCCTGCTGCCAGTTTGATTGATTGATCGAGATAAAAGTGTCAAGGACACTTTGCTCGAAATTGAACAGGAAGTCGCTCAGTTTGGGCGAAAACAGATGGACGAAAGTTAGCCCCCGACGCAGTTCACTGATCAGCATGAAATTGTCTTTCACAAGCGGAAACAAGTCTCATGGACCCGCGGCCAAAACCAAACAGGAATGTCATCCATTGTGGGCTGAAGCACCTTTTGCTCAGTGATCTCCAGGGCTCGTTCTTTGACAGTCGTCGTCGCTCGCAAGTGTTCATTTGCTGGCTCGCAACTTCTCCCCGTCGCGCGTGCCAAGCGACCCGGCTGGTCACTTCATGGCTGTCACGTTGCATCAAAGCGAACGCGGCCTCGCTTCGTTTTCTTTCAGTCAACATGATTTGTCCGACAGGCGTCCACGGGCGTCCTGCTTCCGTCACTCTTTTGTCATTCGCCCATTCCGAGCCGAGAAGATGGCGGTCGCGCTCCTCCTTCCCCCGGGATGAAGACATCCGCGCTTGACGTTTCCATCAGAAGCACACGTGAAGATAGACCTGCTATGTAATCCAATGAATGCCTGAGTGGACATTTTCCCGAGACGCCGCCTGGTGAAGAGCGCCTCGGCACGCGAAGTCTTTCGTTCCACGGATAGGACACACTAATGGCTGGACCCGACGCGCTTTTAATGACACGCCGCCTCTCATGTTGCTGTCTTCTGCAGCTTGTAAGAGCGCCGACGGTCGCACCTGCGCAGCAGCCTCCCCGGGAAGTCATGGAAGTGGAAAAATGGCAGCGGGACAGAACAAAGGAAAGCTTCTGGATGTAGTTCATCGCTTACACTAACAACATGGCTGCAAGCTGAGAAGAGCTGTTTTTCAGGAGCGCAGTTGTCAGCTCGCAAGCGCCTTGAGAAACAAATTCCGTCCGAGTAACCCCCAACTGTCACTCAACTTTGCCCGTTGGAATGAATAGAAAAGCTATTTATCCGTTCCAGAGACAAACGTTTTCACAAGCAAAAATAGCAATCTGTCAATTTTTACTTCATCAAAACACACAGTAAAAAAAAAAAAATCAAATGAATTTCTCACTGGGCTCGACCATATTTACCGTTGCAGGTCCTTCCAGGACCTGTCGCGGCAGATGGACGTGGACTACGGCACGGTGAGGGACTCGGCCGTGTACGACTACTTCCGCAACAAAGGCACCAACCCTCTGGAGCAGGACAGCACGTACGCCGAGCTGTGGCGGACCGTCAGCAAGAACGGCGGCCTGGACTACTCGGTGTCCAGCCCCTCCGAGGGCATACGCAAGGTCAGCTCCGCTCGCCGACAACTAACTTTGGCCAATGTGGGAAGCAACCCCTTACAAAAAGAAGCACATATGGCTGGATCGGTACTCAAAAAAAAAAAAAAAAAAAAAAAAAAAACGTTTCCCACAATCCACCTGTCTGAGCTGCTCCAGCACTAGCATAAATCACTTGGATATAATCACTTGGAAGTGGGCCTTCCGGGGATCTTTTTTTTTTTTGGACTGTTGATCGACATTGATGTGAGCAGATTAGCCCACAGATTGTCCCATTAGCTGAAAAAAAAACGGTTGCCATGTCGACCGTGCATGTCTCCACGCAGGCCAAGAAGAGCGCGTACGCCTTCCTGTGGGACATGGCGGCGTTGGAGTACGCGGCGCTGACCGACGACGACTGCGCCGTCACCGTGTCGGGCAGCGGCGTCAGCAGCAAAGGCTACGGCATCGCCATGCAGCACGGCAGCCCCTACCGGGACCTCTTCTCCCAAAAGTAAGGCCACACCCCAATCGCCCAAATCGCGCCGACATGAAACGCATCACGCCTGTGTCACTTAGGGAGTCAATGAACGCATCACGTTGGAGCCAGTGAGACTGTCATTGAATGCATCGCGACCATCACTGGTGGTGTGATCGACCGTTTATCGGAAGATGCGGGTGTCCTTGAATGCATGGCGAGGCTGCCAAATCTCTGTCCAGCCATTGAACGCATCACGGGAGTGCTCGGTCACTTCGGGCGCCTTTGAACGCATCACAGATGTATCCGTTTGACTGTCGGCGAGGATGCCTTGAATGCATCACAATTTGTCCTGTAGGCGTGCCATTGAACGCAACGCAGCACAAAACATTGAACGTGTTACAACTGCGTTGTACGGGTGTCATTGAAGGCATCGCAGCTTTCTTGTGATGACAAACAAGTCAGTCAGCATCAACTTGTCTTGTCCAAATGAGTCAAAGATTTTGGACAGCGATGTTCCGTTTTGCCGTGACGACCTCAAAGGTCCCCAAATCCAAGAAGGATGGTGAGGAGTGCCACTCGGACTTTATTTTTTTTCTCACGTCTCAGGAAAAAAATGCTGCAGGCAGAAAAATGTGTTTTTTTCCCCGTGTGAGGAGAAGTTTTTGTTAAAGTCAGTCAAGCAGAAACGCACACCTCGAAAAAATCCTGCCATGTTAGACACGCTCGCCTCTTTGTGAGACATTTGGAGAAAATTCATGTGAGCGCCTCTGTCTTCATCCCGGCAAATTGATCCCAAAGTGAGTTGAGGAATCATTTGGTTAAATCTCCACTTTGCATCAGCAACAAAACTTCTCACCCGTCTCGTATCGATCGCGCAAAGGCCAAGCAGACAAACACCAGCGTGAGTGGGGGAAAAAACCTCCGTCAGGTCGTGCAATGTCACACCGCCGACTTTCCACCATGGCCCCTGTTGCTATGGAAACAACAGACTGTCACCTTCCGAGAAGATTGAACGTGCGGTGCGTTGTTCGACGTAATGTGACCTTCCACTGCCAATCTGTAAACAGTTTATCCTCGTCAAGACAACAAACTTTTAAAGGATGGGCAAGCGCTCACGGCGAGGGGTGCCCTTGAACGCATCACCAGTTTGTAGGGTCACTGAATGCTAGGTTGCGTGGGACCGTCCTCTTGCTCCTTCACATCTTCAGCATCATGTTACCATGGCGACACCCTGCTACCTTGACTTGAAGCCATTCCGCCACCAAACCTCTGCCTCAAATCAACCCCCCCCCCCCCATTGGAACAAATTGAAATTCCTTTCATCTATTCCAGCCCGGAAAAAAATAAACTGCCCACATTATCTTTTTTTTGAGGGGGAGCAATCATTGACTGGCTGCCATTTTCCAAGCAGAGTTGCACATATTGCAAGCCATTGTCATCAGAATATTGTGTTCCGTGACCACAGTCAGACCAAAAGCTCCCAAAAGTAGACTTTCACCAGAAAAAAAAGGGTTTCCAGCTTTTTTTCCGTTCTTTAGTAATCAGCAGTAGACGAGTAGTAGACTTTGACACGTATATATATATTTTTTCTCTTGTGACACCCGATAAAATTAGAAAAACAGGACGGAGAAGGGGCTTTTGCTGGCCAAATTGACATGACCAAGAAACGTCATCGCAACGCTGACTCACCCCGTGACTCATGTCAGACGTCCGGCTTATTTACAAAATTCTTGTCAGGAGAATTTAGCGGGAGATTATAACAATCCCCCCCACGCGGGTGTCGTCCCAAATGGGAGCCGAAAAGGTCAAGCGCTCAACCTAAGGGAGGACAAATTGATCGTGACGGTCTTCGCCGTCCTGCGGTAGGCGTCCCGCGGTGCCTCCGGGTTCAACGTGCCGCTCAGGGATGGCCGATCCTCTGCTCGCTCTCGTTAATCCGCGCGCCTCTAGGGATTGCCCTGTGAGTAAAGGCAAAGTTCCTCGCAAGAAGCTCAGCCGGGATGTGCCACCTGTGAAAGTGAGGCCACAAGCGCAGACAACATCTCCGCCAAGGGGGAAAAAAATGACTCAGAAATGAGATTCTTTTTACAGAAGCACATGTAATGCTTTGCTGCCCTCTTGGCGCAAGAGAACGGCAGTATGTTGAGGTGCGTGGAGGAGCTTCATTTTGACGTAAGCCGTGCTTTGGTGCCATCTCGTGGCGTATTGCTGGCAAGGAACTATGTGAAAGGGAGTTGAAGAGCTTCATTTCCAGAAAGGCCAGCGCTCTTGCAGACATCTTGGTGTCTAGGAACTATCTTGAAGTGAGTTGAGGCGATTGATTTCAATAAAAGTACTGCAGGTTAACGGAATTGACCATAAAGGTTTGAATAATTACCGTAAACACCCTCCCTGAGCAGCAACACCGGCGATGAACAGTAAAAACTGGATGAGAAAAAAAATCTACCTGAAAAATCAACTTGTCCGCATTGTTAGTTGGCATCGGCGCATGGCGCCCCCGCCCCCCACGCCATCCCCCCTCTCCGAGCTGCTGCAGTAACAAAGAAGCCAAATCAATGGAGTCGCTCTCAAGCAGTGAAATAACACAGCGGCCGACCTCGGGCTACTCCAGATGACGCTTAATGAGAGATGATTGCTTGCAAATGATTGAAAATCCTCCTTGCCCACCTCCGCCCCCCCCCACCCCCAAACATTGATTATCGCTGTCTGATCCACCCCGTAATGAGATCGCAATTACAATGGTGGCGACGAACTGGCCGCCTTGTTACACCGCCCTGTATCGCCGCGTTGCGCACCGCCCGCACATCAACACGCCGCCGGAAAAAAACAAAACAAAAGACGACGCATCACATTGGGGTGTGCATGAGGTGTGCGTGTGTGAAGGGGGCGGGCGATCCCGGGTGTTGCTGACCAGTGTTTTTGTGCGTGCCATCCAGGATCCTGGAGCTGCAGGAGAAGGGTGATCTGGACATCCTGAAGCAGAAATGGTGGCCCCGCGCGGGCCGCTGCGACCTGAGCAGCCACGCCAGCGCGCACCCGGACGGCCGCTCGCTCAAGCTGCACAGCTTCGCCGGCGTCTTCTGCATCCTGGCCGCCGGGCTGCTGCTGGCCTGCCTGGTGGCCGGCCTGGAGGCCTGGTGGAGCGGCGACGGCTGCCGCCGCCGCGCAGCCAAAGAGGTGACCGAGCTCGGGCCCGCCGGCCGGCGGGGCGGCCGCGCCGCCGCGCTCTACTTTAAGGATCCCGCCCGAGCCGGCCCCAACTTATTGGAGTTGCAGTTCACCAAGCTGTAGACGGGAGATTGCAATCATTTTTGGTCTGTCCGTGTGCCGCCGCCTCCCCATTCCATTTCCACCACATCCCACCCTTGACAATGCAAGCGCTACTTTACTCGAGACGCAGTGCATATCAGTCAAACTGTGTGTGGGAGTGCGCACGGTTATTTACACACACGCACACACACTGCAAGAGACACTCGCCGTCTCACAGAGCCACTGCACACAACACGCAGCATATCATCAACACCGATACACAATATGCAAATGCCCACATGATCAGTAAATTCAGTTTTTTTTTTTTATCCTGCCATCTGTCATATTTCCTTCATACGCCCCCCACCTCCACCACCAAACCTCATCTTGACACTGCGCATACACCCAAGTGTGTGTGTGTGTGTGTGTGTGTGTGTGTGTGAGACAGAGAGGGAATTCTACTCATTGACTGGGACTAAAATGGCTTGTCAACGCTTCCCCTTCCAAGGCTGAATTTCAGCTCCATGTCAAAGTGAGCCGTCCCAAATGAATCTTTTTCCACGTGCGTTTATTGTATCGCAGCATGGAAGTAAACGGCCAAAGATAAATCGCGTGAATCCAAAATGCTCTATTTAGTCCGCCCGGTTTGCTCATGGCGTCCTTTATCCATCATATTAAATGCCTCTCCGCCGCTAATGAAAGTTATTTACATCCCAACACATTAAACAACCCACAAAGTGCACATCAATATGTCTTAAATATAATTAAGCTTCTTTTTTTTTTTAGGGGGGGGGCATATTCCATGTTTTCCATCCCATCCCAGCAGTCCCCAACGTCATAGCTTAATTTCAGCGCGACCGCCCGAGGGCCTCCCGCGTCCAACGAGCGCCTTGAACGTCCGCCAACGCGCCGCTCGCCTCCTCCGTGGCTTTATTGTTCCCTTTTTATTCTCCTCAGTCGGCTGTGAAACACGCTGAGCCAGGAATGTCCGACACGTCTTCATAAAATCCTTCATAAGATCCCTTTTATCGTCTTCGCAAACTCCTGCGGGCATCCTCGGATCGTCGTAACATCTTCATAAAATAAAATACAGCCGCTGGACATGACGTTTGTTTAGCGTGTTGCAGTCCGACGGCAAGCCACGACAGACGCCCGCCCCGTCCCGTCTCATCTTTGTACGATTGGGGTACAGTGACCCCCGCCCCCCAGTCTGCCCTTTTGAGGTCTGCAGATTTTCATGACTGGCGATAGTGCTCAGTTTCTAATCCAAATTAGCATCAATGTTTGGTGAATTCTAAACCTTCAAAAAAAAAAAACAGCGTACAACACGACTAACCAGGATATTCGCTGTGCGACGCGGTAACACTGAATATGACTGGGGCTTCATTGGGGACCTTCTCCGCCTCTTTCCTCCCCGCCCACTGTTATTTTGCCTGCATCTCTTTCAGTAGAGCTAAGTTACGCAGGTCTGGACAACGGGTGACGGCGGGGTCCCTGGAGTAAAGCATGAGCAGCCGTCGGGGCCGCGCGGGGGGGGGGGTGCTTGGGGAGTGGCAATCACTGTTTTGTCTTCCATGTGGACGTCTTGTCTCCTCCTGTGTTTGATGCTTCCTGTGTGCTGTCGTGCAGGTCGCTAAGGATTACAGGCTGGCTTTGGTTTCGGGTCCGTTGACTTATAATGACTTTGCTTCGTCCGAGGGGAGGAGGGACATTTGGACAGACAGAGGGAGAGGCTGGCAGGAAGCGCATGCCACTGGCACAGGTCAGAATAGAGCATACATGCACGTACAAACTACTACAACAGTAAAAAATAGTCGAACGTCTTTAGTTGGTAGTCCCCCGAATAACGCTGTTGGGACTTTCTCAAGAAAGTGCACGTGAGATCTCTGGCATTGTTCCCATCCTGGCATCCCATTTTAGTCCTCAGTTTTTAGGCTGACATCTTCATAAGGTCTTGAGACTTTTTTCCAAACAAAGTCCATGCATGCGGGACTCCAGCATCGTTCCCGTCCTGACATCCCATCTCCAGTCATTAGTCCTTAATCTTGAACCTCGGCCAAATTTGATTTCAAGAGCCGGGGTGTCGGCAGGGCGCGGGGCCGGCCGGTGCTCCCGTAGCATTGGGGCGAGGGCGGCAGCGATTGCGCTGAGCCAGAAGTAAACAAAAGCGACCCATCGCCAATCTCAGCCTCTGTGTCCCCCCCGCCCGTAGGACAAGGAGGTGAACCTGGAACAGGTGCATCGGCGTATGAACAGTCTTTTGGACGAGGACTTGGTCCACAAGCAGATCCCCGGCCCCTCTATCGAGATCTCTGCGCTGGACATCGGCAGCATGCGGCCCACCCAGGCGGGCCTGATGCCCACGGGCCTCGCTGTGACCACCTTCCTGCCCAGGGAGGGGGCGCCGCCGCCATCTCTGAGCCACCCTCACCTTGGGGGGACCCTAGGCAGGACGCTACCGCCGCCGCAGCTCCCTGGCAGCACCACGCTACCGCCCCAGCTCGCGGGCACCATGCAGTGCAAGCACAGGGCGCCCAACGGGGGGCTCTTCCGCCAGAGCCCTGGCAAGGTGCCGCTCTACCAGGCAGGACCCATAGCCGCAGCCATTGACGCCACCCACAGCACCTCCATTTAGGCCTTGAGGGGCCACCCTCCCTCCCCCCACCCCTCAAAAAAGGAAGATTTTGGTTTTGGTTTTGTTTTTATCCAGCGCTCTTGACTTTTCTGGCGCACACGGGTGTAAATAACAAAAAGAACAGAGTGAGCTCCCAATGTATTTTGAATATTCTCCATTTTTGAAGTTGAGCTCGACAAAACACAAAACCACATTCAAAAAAAAAAAGATGATATATAAACTATATAAATATCTATCTCGACATGATGCCAACGTTCTGACTGCTCTCCAAGTTTAGTTGAAAAAGGACAAGGAAAAAATTCATTGTGATTTTTTTACTAAGTGCCCCGAAAAAAAAAAAAAAAAAAAAAAGCAAAACTGTTTCCATCCGCCGCCCGTTTGTTGTTAATGTCACGGTCACCTTGACAACCAACAGAAATCATCACAATCATTATCTTTAATCACCCATGTTTCATTCCCTCTCCCTAAAACGTCAAACTTCATTCGATGCTAAAATGTTTGAGAGGTCCGCGTTATTTTTATCTCGGGCCGAGATGCTCGGTACTGGGTTACCATGACAAACGCTGTTCCAAACACACAAAACTTTTTTTTTTTTTTTTTTTGTCTTTGGCAGCTTTCACTTCTCTTGTTCAACATGTTCCGTGTCGTAAGTGTGGGTTTGATTAATTCCAGCCGAGGAGGAAACGGGAGCGCCGTCACCCAAAGCGCAATGGGGCGAATCTGTCGACATGCAGCGCCCCCTGCAGCCCTGGAGGAACGAAGGAAGTGCTTTGTTCACTTTTCAACAGACCAAATGTTCAACTTTTTGAGGCACAAAAATGTAATGAGTTCATTTCAAGACATTAACCCTGTTCAGTGCTCATGAAATTCGCATCATTTTTCGGTTTAGGGCCCTCGCTCACTGGCCTTGGAGACAAGTTGACGACTCGAGTCTGAGCGACGACAACTGCGGAGAAGCCAGATTGCCAGGGAGTCTCGGTAAATTCAAACGTACAGTATCTTTTTTTTTTGTTGCAAGATCCACATCTCCATGACATTGTTGGGGACGTTACCGTGATGTCACGGACATCGCTGCGACTTCCAGGCCAATCGGTCTCTGCCCACCGCCGTCTCGGTTAAAAGGCACAACGGTAGTTTTTGGTCATCAGAGTCACGGCCGTTGCCAAAGCGTGCCGCGCGCGTTATAGAGACACCTGTTTTCACAACTGTTTTAAATTGTGGAGGGGGGACAGCATAATGTCCCCTCTGAAGTCCTAATCGTGACATTTACCAAGGCTCATTTGGCGCATTAAGCCTCGTGAATCAAGTGAAACAAACACGAAGCGCGACTTTTTTTTTTTCCTTCCGTTCCGCTCAATAAAGCAGTCCCGACCTCCTCGCCGCTATTTCCACACACCGCGCTACTCGCCTCCTCCCCGCCAGCTCTGGAAGTCCATCATAGGGAGATTCCCGAAACGAACATTAGTTCAGGCTGCCGGTTGCTTTTCCTTCACTGCCGCGAGCCGGAAAAGATGAGATCCGCTCGCTTCATGTCTGCATAGATTTCTCAGTGATCAAAGGTGGCCAAAGGTTGAGTGGAGACAACTGGACTCTTTTTGGTCGTTCAAGATTTTTCCGCTTGAATCGCAACGTGGACATTTGAGTTGTGAGGTCGTCCTATTTCCAATTCGAGTGAACCGCTGCCATTCAATTTGAAAATGCCGTCCAAATGTGTACATTAGCTTCCCTAAAACGGCCTTGCACAACTCTGTCTGCTTTGTGGGGGGGGGGGGGGGGGTGATTGGTCACAAATGTTAACAAGCCACGCCTACAATTTAAAGACGCCATCTTGACCAACCAAGTCCAGTTGCATCCGTTCAACTTTCGGCTCACGTCCACTCGCTTGTGTCCCGGGGAGGCTTTGCTTGTCTTTAGTGTTCCAACGGAGGACTTTTTATTTATCGACACGCTGCTTGGACTTTCTTATCTTTAATAAAGGAGTATGTTTACAACACGTCGGGCTCCTCCTCTTTTGAATGTCACCACCGGTCATCGCAAACGCGCTCCGGCGTCGCCGTCGTGACGCTTGCCCGCGGCTTGTCAGCTGTCCTCTGGCCTCACGCTCAACGGCGGACGCTGAGGCCGCGAAAAGGGACAACGCCCGACACGGCAAGCGTGGCGGCGGTCGGGCGAGCGGCTACAATGGGATGTTGACCGGAAGAATCAAAGATTCGTTTCGAGTTTGCATTAAGATGAAGTGTATATTTTTGAAATATTCGTTCCCCTGCTTCACTATCGACCGAGCGCTTAGGTTTTTGTCAGATGGCGATCGCTGTCGTCTCCATCCCCGATGCCGGCCGGGCGTTATGGGTAAAAGGGCTAATTACTCGCTCCGGCGCCGGCAGCTGGAAGCCATCAAAGCCGGTCCGGTTGCCGTTGCCGTGGCGGCGACGGGGCAGTTATGGGCCGAGACGCCGCCTGGTCGGGAGACGGGTCAGCGGCGGTAAATCGGCGGCGCGGTGGAGAGGAGCTCCGATTAGCACTGAAAGCACGCGGCGTGAAATGAAAGCTAAACATAAATATGCAAATGAGATGAGACAGCTGTGCTGCGGCTTCGGAGAAATGATTGCTATGTACAGTGGTGCCTTGAAATCAAATCAACTTTCGGCATTGAAATGAATGGACGTGGAATAATCCGTTCCACACCCCCGCACCCCCCAAACAACCACCCAGAATGTGGTTGATTTTTTTTTTTTTACATAAAAGAAATTATTGAACTTTACCTTACTGTATAAAAACACACAATAACATTTGCTCTCCATATACATGGAAAATGTATGCAGAAAACACGCAGAAAACACGACCATGTATGCATTCTTCTTCTGTGCTTTTGTTGGATCTCAAGGCACCGCCGTCGTCGGAGTGGCGATGCTCGTCGTACTCGTGTCCATCTTCAGATCATTATTGTCCTCATCCTCGTCATTGGTGTTTTTAAAGACGTCACAGCATCCCAACTCTGCTCAGTCCTTCTCCAATGAAATCACGACATCCCTGTCCGGACTGGCGACCAGTCCGTTCATTACCAGTGGCGTCTTCTCAGGTGTCTTGTCATCTCTTCATTTGAAAATCACTTTCCGGCGTCTTGCCAAAAATGTCAACAAAGTTGGCAAACCCGTTTAATGGCAACTGCTCATCAGCAGCTTTTTTTTTTTCGCGACATGCTGACATTTTCTCTCGCTGGCAAAACAGGATAATTGAAATAAATGACTAAATGGAGGGAAAATCGTTTGTTGGAGCATGGAAGCGAGTTTTTTGGGGCGCCGACACAGAAACTTCCAAGCCGTCACAACATTTCTCAGCCAGCTCGGCAACTTATCAGTGGTGAAGTGTCGGCGGTCTGCAGAAGGCGTTGAGATGTGACGCTGTCAAACAAATGCCATAAAGATAGGTCGCGCCCAGTGGAGACGTTTCATGACGAGAGACGTGAACGGCTGAAAAGCAAGACAAATGTGCCCGAGTGCAAATGTTGAGTCAGGACAGAATTGTCGCATTAGGGAATGGACACAGATGGAAGATCATCTGTTAGAATCTAAGCATGTCAGCTAACAGACCGAGAAGGAAAACCCTTTGTTTGCATTTTAGTATGTTAGCTAAAGAACATGAGGGAAGATTGTTGGGATTTTTAGGCAGCCGGTTAACAGACAGAGAAGGAAGTTTGTCCATTGGCGTGTTGGCACATCTGCTAACAGACAAAAAATGGAAGATCATCTTTTAGCATGCTAGCACAGCGCTAACAGATGGATGAGGACGTCTTCTTTCACCGCCTGCTCGCCAACGAGCTAAAATGCCAATAATTTGGACAACTGAACTACTATCGCCATTCAGTGTCCCAATACTTTTGTTCTGACTACCATTTTTTTTCCCACACCTTCCTATGTTAGCAAAAGTGCTACAATGTCGCCAATCTTCCCTCTCTGTCCATTATCTAGCGTGCCAAAATGTTACTGCCTCTGCCCGTGAGTTGATGTGCTAAAAGGCTCGTGAACGATCTTCTGTCCTTTCCTGGCTGTGGATGTTAAAAAAAAATGTCAGCAGCTGAGTGTTGCGATTCATGTGCATAAATATCAATCTTCTCCTTGGGGGCTCTGTTGTAGTAGCGGAGCCCCCGCTGTGAACCCTTCGTCGAATCAGAAAAGGGCGTAAACTAATTAGCGAGCGTGTGAATGGAGCATTAATCGTGGAGAGCATGCCGGGGCTGACAAGAGTGGCGGGTGTCTTTGAAGTAGGGGGGGTTGGCTTTGATTTGGAAGCCATTGTGTGGCTAATCGCCAGTTTCTGCTTCCCGGCATCTTGAAGGTTCCCCGCTGGGACTCGGTTTGTTTGCTCGCGCTAAAGGATGCCCTAACCACGTCTCTGTGGACTGTTGACAAAAGTACCGGGACACTTACTTGAAAGGCCTCTGCGGCAAATGAGAATTAGCAGACATGCACTCCGTCGCGTGCTGGGCAGGCAGCGGCGTGGTCCCATCCGTCAGCGCTGACTGACACGAGAGTGGGCGCCACCGGCGGTGCGTTTTCGTCATGATGGACGCGCGCTCATCGGCCAAATGCAGAGTGCGGCCGCCATTTTGAGAAGCCCAAAGTAACGGAATCGTGATTATCCAGTGGATTGGTTTTGGAAATATATTTGGCGCAGTTCTGAGGTGTTGGCTTCAAATGGGGTTAACAATCCAAAATATTCTAGCACGTTAGCATCAAAGAAGGCTAAATTGTCCAAGCGAGGCTTGGCTTGCTGGCATTCCAAAGTTGGCCGCTTTCGTTCCAAACATGAGTGAGAGCAACGCCAGTGGCTCCCAGTTTTCAAGCGAGAAGTTCCACGCGCAACGTCTGCTGTTTATGTCTGTCTAAGAGGTTTTTTATCGTGTTTTTATCTGCCTCTTTATTTATTGCAGCCTGAGTGCTTTTGATGGCTGTGGAACAAATTGCCCCTGGGCGATAATAAAGTCCCGCTTGTAGCTTCCATAAGTCATGTTGAACTAGAGCGTCACAACATTAGGGACTCCTGCGTGATGGCCGGAGAGTCAATCAAAGAGTCGTTGATGTACGGGGCATCAGCGAAGCACTCGCGCAGCTTCACTTTTTCCACATTGGCCAACGGCCAATAATCACCACTGAAGAAGAACAAGCGGAGACGAGACATTAGGCGCCGTGGTGTTTTATTTTCTGTGTTTGCAGGTTATGTGGAGGGCCAATGTACCGCGCCGTCTTTCCAGCTTTTGCCATCCGGCTGAAAATGGCGCTGATCATCCTTCAGATTTCTCTTCTTCCTCTTGCTCTTGACTGGAGTCCACCTGTGGTTAATTAAGCCCCGAAAACTTCTCAAAGGTGATCAGTGCAAACCGCTTGCAGCTCGGCTCCACTTTCAGCTGCAGAGCAGAGCCTGGCAAGGCTTTGCCAATTTTTATTTGGAATATATTTGCAAACACGTCCACAGCGAAAACAAACTATTTCCATGTGTAAAACAAGAATTGAATCCATTTCGGAGTGCGTAGCAAAAATGTGGCGAAAGTGGAGAGGAGAGAAGGAAACGGAGAAGACCGAGGACGTGTCGTGACAGGGAGTTGATGGTGTCCATTTAGATGACTCGGCGGGAGGTTGTGATTGTCTACCGGGCGGGTGCGAGGCGAGGAGGAAATTGGAAGCTCCGGGGGAACGCAGCGGCTCACCCGGGCTCGGTGCTCCACCGGGAATTTTCTTCCTCGCCGCGATGAACCTCGATGCCGGGGGGGACAAAGTGATTCAGGCGGAGAGAAGTCGTGATGCGCGTAAACGTGTACACAGAAGTATCAAGGAAGCCGTTCGCCGCCTTTGATGCTTGCTGCTCACTGTGGGTGAGTCAAGAAACATATCTGGCCACTTATATGAGCAAATGTAGTGTTAGCCAAAAGTGTTTCTTCGATTCGAGGCCTCACCCCTAATAAATGCACGACCCTCAATAGACATCTGGTCCTCTCTCCAGGTGAGTTGATAAATATGAAAAAAAAAAAACCTCTTGATGAAGCTCCTTACCTCTCCTTACCTCTCTCACAGACACATGGCACTTTTACTGCGTTTGAGAAAATAAACGCCCCTATCATGAATCGCCGCCAGTAAACGAGGAATTTAATTCTCCATCCGGCTGATGAAGTCTTCATTCGTTGGCGGCGGGAGACGCCAGAGGGTCTTTTACGGCCTCGCCGCAGCTTCCAAATCTGAGATCATATCCTCTCCGGTGGGGGAATGTGCGTCGGATCACGGAGGTAAAAAAAAATAAAAAATCCCTGACAACTTCTGACAGCCGCGTTCACTTTCGCCCACTCAGCTTTTTCAACTGCTCCACATACCCCAGCCTCTAGGGGGCAGCGGAAAAGTTTCTGGCAGGTGGGCTGCGGATTTGATGGAGTCTCAAGATGGCTTTGCGCCGCACGCTTCAGGTAAAACAATCGAGGCCGCGTTGAGAAATCAGTCCCCGATCTGCCATGCGTTACGCGCTCTACATTACAGCGCCGTCGCCGCTCAGCGCGAGTCAAATCCATGAGTTGTGGCACGAAAATCCCTTTTAGAAAAGTCAGACGCCTCGCAATGTGCGTTCGAGGATATATTTTTTTGGGGGGTGCCGACAGTTATGCTACGCTGGGGGTGTTCCACGCTGTCTTATCTGTAACTTTGACTGTGTAGAGCTTTAAAAGGCAGGGCCCGTTGAGTGACTCTAAAAGGTTAGCCAGTCAGTGTGTTGAGTGACCCGGGGTCAATCGCGGCTGTGCAGCTAGCATAAGGACGTATTTGTGTTCATGTTGTTACCATTTGCTCAATAAAGCCACTGAAAGCAAACCTTTGACCCGATGTGGAGGGAGGACAAGTCGGTCTAACTTGCGGTTGCTAGGCTATATCAAAATCGCTAACGACGTTTCCTTCGTTAGGTGTGCACATTTTACAGGAAACACATTGCACTTAGTTATGTATGACTTAAAAAAAAATCTGCCAAACAAAACACAAAATCCGACGTAAATATGCCACCTGAAAGTCGCACAAACCATGAAACACGATGCCAAGCTACGTTCGAGGTGTGTCGACATTGCGCATTATGCAAATATGCGACATTAAAGGTGTATCAGCAACAACAAACAACGGTGGAAGAGTCATCTGCAGGCCAACCAAACACTAAATGTTTCATCATTTAAATTATTGTTGTATTATTTACTTTTGCGTTGTCCATGCCCAGCGTTGGGTAGTCGATTTACACGGAATTTGGGTGTTGTTTCACGCTTTCATGAACGTCGTTAACACATGAAATGTACATGGGAATGGTTCATAAATGAGAATTGTTCATTTGGACCCGCAATGGAAATCCAGCCTTAATTATATTCTTTGAGCTTCAGTGCTCATTTACTGAACACGATCTTTTATTAATCCCACAGTGGGCAAATTAAAAATGAAGTGTAAGCACTAATATGGTGCAAACCACAGCAACATGGCCGGGAACAAAAAAGAGGATAATCCTTTCTTTGTGCAGATGGGGCGGGAATATGTGTTTGCACACACACACACACACACACACACACACACACACACACACATGTAAAAAAGGTCTGTACTTTTACTCAAGCAGTATGGAAGTGCAATTTGGCAACTCCACATTGTTATGAAAGTGCAGATGGCACTCAAGTCGTACTCTTTGACTCGCACGGTGTAAACAAAAAGATTGATACGTGACAATAAAAGTTGTCCGTGATGGTGTAGTGGTTCCCTCCCGTTGTGCTTCTCTTTCATGCAGTTAAAGCTTCTTTCGCACATTCTCTAAAAGTGTCACTTTCGCTTCCAGAGAGAGTCCATCATCAGTCTCAGCGTGATCAAGAACAAGCGAGAGAAAAAAAGAAAAAAGACCCTCGTCGCCACGACAACCACTTATCAAGTCAGAGGCAGAAAGCTCAGACGTGCGGCGTCCACTCGGCTGCGTTGCCAGGACGACGGAGGTGATGGAGTGAGAGGAGAGCGGCAATGCGGGTCTTGAGGACGGCTGCTGGTCATTGCGGTGTTCCGTGCCAACCAATGAATGAGGCCTGGATGGAGAAAAGGGAGAAATAACATTGGTGGACGCATCACAAAGTCAAAGGTGGAAAGCTTTTAGTGTCTATGCGGCGGCACTCGGGGAAAATATGACCCGGTCATTTACATTATATTAAGACTAAAAGAAAAGTGGAAGCCTGAAATACTGAAACCCATAATTACATTTTCAGCCTTTTCATGTCACGTCCATTCAAATGGTTCCGTGCCTTTTCTTCTCTTTCAGGCTATTCACTTGGTGCTTTTTTTTTCTGGCCCTTAGCAACACTTCTCTCCAGTTAACACTATGAAGCATATTGTATTCTATGAAACATAAGACAACCACAGTCTTCTGTTCCAAATTTCAAATTTGGCATTTAGCAGATAACCTCAGCAAAAATCATGCAATGATCTATCCATACCATCTATAATGGCTTCAGTAACCTCAGATATCATTTTTATCTGCGCTTTTATAATTAATGACGTACCTCACTAACAAAACTGGTCTATTGGCGTCATTTGATTGGTCTCGACCTTGACGTCGCCGATGCTTCCCGTTGGTGTCTTATCCAATCGGATTTCAGCCGGTCTGGGCGTCTGCACAACAACAAAAAAAACAACCAAAAAATTATCATACTTTCAAAATACAATTTAATGAAGAGAAACTATTCGATCAACCTTGAGATTAACTAAAAAGAAATTAAAAACCATCAAAAAATGGAGTGACGTCTCATTTAACCAATCAAAAGTTGACCTTCAAAGCTTTTCTCTGATTGGCTGACCCCTGACCCATGTTTGTCACCAGCACCTGCTGTTATTATCAGTGCTTGCCTTGAATTGCTAGCTTGTTTCTTTCGAGTTCTCAGGTAAATTAACGTGGGGAAAAGGGAATTATTGTCGAAAATTAAACAAATAAAACTCTGCTACAGCTTTATTGAACCAAGCAGTGGAAGGTTGCTGTGTTTTTCTTCTTCAATTAACTATCATTTTGGGTAAGTGGAGGCCTTTTGTCTTTCTATCATTAGAACGTGGCTACAATGTGCTGTTGTACCCCTCTTCGGTATCAGTATGTTTTACAAACTTTCCCCTCAATTTAAAACAATTCCCATGTATTTCCTCACTACATACTTTTTGGTATGCTTTTGTTGAAAAACGTCAAGAATCAAGACCCCCACTCATATATTTTGACGGCATTTTACGTGCCACGATCAGTCCAAATGTCGCGTTGTAGTGAGCTGAACTAAAACAACCTGAAAAGTAAGATCAAAACGTCATTTCTGAGAAGAATTAGATGGAGTCATAATTAAATAACGCAGGCAGGACGTTTAGAGTGTAGATGATTATTTTATGGCAAAGGTTGTGAAAAGTAGTTGTGTAAGTATCAAAGTTGGGGGGTGTAGATAAATAAATACATACAGTTATATATACATATATATAATATATGTATATATAGTATAATATAACATATATATAATTATATATATATATAAAATATATACAGTTAGTATACACAAGTTGAGTTCTGTACAGGTAGCAGGCTTTGTAACATTTATTTTCCAGGTATATCTGGGTGCTTTATTTTTGTTTAAAGTGGGGCGGGAATGCAGAATGACTTGCTCAGACACATTTCCAGCAATACAACGGTTGTTTCATTTCACACTTGGTTTGTCAGCAGGCATCCTACACACACACACACACGTTTGTATACAAATTTCAGAAAGTCCATTTTCCATAATATGGCGGCGTTAATCTCGGACACAGAGGAAATGGTGTAATAGTTTGGCATTTTTAGTGTCGGGGGGGCTTGTGATGTCGATTATGTTGAAGAGGACATAAATGAATGAAAGCCTGTCTGTGGAGGAGTGGGCGTTGGCCTCTGGCCATCAAATGCCCCCGTGGAGAAGCCTCTTCAGGATAGATGGCACCAATATTTTGGACGTAATCACCTCGACGCGAGTAAAGGTCGCCATTTGTAACAGACTCGCCGAGTGTCTCTGTGAAATTCACCAAGCGCAGTCCAACGCAAGGCCAAATCCTGACTTTTAGCACTTGAATCATTGCGGGCTGTAACCGTAGCCCGGCTGGCCTTCCATTTGTCATTTTTCACAGCTAAGACAGTGGAAGCACAAGTACTCGTGGAGAACAACAAGGAGAAAAAAAAAAGTCTTCAACGACTTTGAGGAGTCCCGTAAACGCCGCTGATGGCCTCCAGGACAAATGGTCAGAAGCTCTGCGGTGGGCCGCTCTCCATTTGGAAGGCAGAGGCATCGACATTTTTCTGTTTAATGACGTGCATGTCGAGCGCGACGCGACTCAAATGGTGTTTTAACGGCACGCTGTCACTTTGCAGGAGCCAGCGTGGAACAATTGGCCACCTGGGAAAATTAGGAGGAGGCGAGGACGCGACGAGGATGAGGAGGCGGAGGAGGAAGAGCTAAGCGGAGCTGAGGTGAGGACGGACTAATTGGGCAGAGAAGAATCCGTATCAAGGTGAACGACAACGCATACTTGTTAGCACAGCGCTACCTTGACCTGATTTTCATTTTTTTTTCTTCGTGACAAAGTGGAAAAAAAAAAAGAACATGTCACCCAGAACAGTGACTCCTATGCTAATATCTTTTGCCTTTGTCACACCTCAAACAATAAAAGAACAAAAACGAGACAGAGAAAAGGCTTTTAAATGGCAAAAAAAATCTATATTTATTGACATATATCTAGCCGACCTCGTAAACAACGTAACAAGACGAGATTATCACCTAATCTTCATTTTTCTACTCCAAAGCTGTGCTGATCTCAAGTCCAAAGTGATTCAACGGCAGCGATCTTACGCCATCCGTTCGTAGTCGGCCATGTTGGCCAACTCCACAGGCGAACGACATTTGACCCCGCAAACTTTTCTGAAGGCCCGACTCTCGAACGTTTCATTCCTTTTGGCACAAGCCACTGTTGTGCAGCCAGAAACTGAACCTGAAAATTCGCAACATGGATGGGTTTGAGCCGCGTCGCCATGGCAACAGAGAACTGAGGTCGGGAGAGGTTGCGCACTTAACCACATGACGAGATTCAGGTTTCCGCTGTCAGGCTCCCGCAACAATGTTTACCACAAGTGCTGTCATTTTGAACTCAACGTTGAATTTTATTCTATTTTTTTCTTGCCCCCCTCAAATAGAGAAAAAAAAACGGCATTGCCTTTCACCGCGGTTCTTTCTTGCCATATTCCAATGTTACAGTGGGTTTTTGTTTTTTCTTTAGTTGGTGAGTTCTTCTGAGGCTGCTTCATAGTCCAATGATTCCTCGATGATCAAACTGGTTGATTCATTTGACGATGGATTAGTTGTCAATCAATTGTGACGCCTTCAAACGCGCAAAGGCTGACTGTGTTTTCGTGAGCTCCGTTGCACTCTCTCTTGTTTGCAGCCATGTTGTTTGTGTGAGCATTAGGGGGATTCGCTTTCAACTACAGATGCTTCCCCCCCCCAAAAAAAATCATATAAAGAAATAAATAAAAGTCATCCGGACAAATAAATTCGATTAATGACCCAGCCCTTGGCGGTAGCATGATAATGAGTATTTAATGCAGCAATCTATAATGCTGTCAAAAGAGTCCAGTGAATAAGCAAAATAGGATTTTTTTTTTTTTGTCATCCGATTGTTAAAGTGTTTCAAATCAATGTCTTTACTTTCTGCCTCCGCTCTTAATAAAAGTCATTTGGCGCGGCGGGTCAGCCTGCCTGCGAGGCTGAAAGTGAGGAAAATGCGATAAAAGTGTCTTCCAATCTCGCCGGCCTTCATCCCCGCCGGCTGCGCTGCAATTTCCACGGGAGATGGGGAAACTTGGAAGCAGCCGAGGTGAGGCGCCGAGGCCCGCACTTTAAATGGAATAAATTACCGCGCGCATTCGCCCGCCCGGCTCCACGTTCCCCACACTACATTTGGCTCACGCCGGACGGCCGCACTGCAGTGCTTCCTATGATCCGACCTGGCCCGCGATGTACAATTCGACAACTTTTTGGCACCGGGCGAAGCCACAACGTCCTCCCTAAAATGCCGTTGCCGTTTCAGAGTTACCCGTTTTCCAGAAAGCACGCCGGTTGGCACTCGGCGCACTTTTGTGCCACAACGGGCTTGGCAGCTTTGAGGCACGCTGGCAGACAACCAGTGTAATTAACGGCCAGATGACGACGTCTCTTCGCTAATACAGAACCACATTTGGCCGTTTTAATGTTCGCGCGGCGCAGAGCAAAGGAATGCCCGCGCGTTATTGTTCGTCTCCGTTTGCATGCGTCGCTGCTCCATGTTTTGTAAAAGTAGCGCTTGTTGGAAGGGTTGTTATTGCTGTAACGCCTGTGCTAAATATTATTTCACTTTCTAACTTTTCTTTTTTTTTTTAAATTCAGTTGCTGCTGAGGAGCGACGCTAAAGATGCAGCAATCGTGAGTAACATTCTAAAAATTTCCCTTAGAAAGCACAAAAAAAAAGAAAAAAGTCCAGTGTTGCTATTTACGGCCTCTTGACTGTCGTATGCATTTTTAATGCCGCACTCATTTCAATGCTGCACGCGTTTATTGCAATGCAAATATGCCAACGTTGGACGGCGGCGGTGGCGTCGTCGTCTTCGGCCACGATCGCAGTCGCGTCGCGCGTGCCCCATGGTCGACTCTCGCTGGACCGCGTCGCAAGATCGTTCCACCCCTGGAGAAAGAAGTCAATACGGGAAAGCGGAGGATGATAAAAGGACATCGTTTATTAAAGCTCAGCCGGCTGGATTAAAGTTCTTGCATGTCATGAGATCAAAACTCTTGACTTAATTGAACTCTCATCCGACGGGCCGAATGAAAAGGTCTCCAGGTGGTGAGAAAACGTTTTCATTCACCTCATTTGTATTCAAGCAACTTGATGTTTCCCCTCTTTGGACTTAAAGATAGCAGTCCGTGGGGGTGGGGGGGGGGGTGAAGGTCAAACGAAGGAGGCCTTGTCAGTTATTCCGTGCGCCGCTTCGGCATCATGCTAATTCGGACATTTCTTTTGTTTCGCATGTCTTAAGCGTCGTCGTCGGAAGCCGAGTCCGCTTCCCGCTCGGTCCGTCTTTGTGTCACCGCCGGCAGTGGACAGTCAAGTGGACAATGCCGCGGCCGCCGAGATGCGAGTCCGGCTGGCTTGATCGTTGTACTCGAGTACAACTGCCAGCACGTACATTTGATTGACAGCCCAATTAGAGACGGCTCTGTTATTGAGGGACACGTAAAACCAGTCGCGCCCTGGTTGTCACTTAATGAAGGTAACGCGACGAGCGTATCTATTTGATTGACAGCTGAGTCAGGTGCCGTCTCCGCGGTCAATTGTCAGATAACTGGTGGGAGGCGTGCTCGAGAGCCGCCCGATGCTCATGATGTTCGGAACATAGGAGGCGGCCGCGCGAGCCGGCGAAAGCTCACTCCCCTCACACTCTTTCATTGTGTGAAAGGTGAAAATGGCGTCCAAAGTATTAAAGTCAGAAAGCCTCATCGACATATTTATGTGCACGCGCACCTTCCCTACCTGGGTACCGCGCGGCTTTTTTTTCCCCCCCAGAAGGCGTTTTGGCTTTGAAGCTGGCATGTGATGTAACGCCGTCTCATCCCGACATAATCCGCCTCTCGTCGAGGATGCTCCGCGAGTCTTCTGGCCTCCTTTTAGCGGAGGCTCGGGCTTTGCCGCGATTACAGGCGGGTTGGGGTTGCAGGCCGCGCTGCCGCAGTCTTAAAGCGGGATCAAAAGTGATTCCGGGAGTATTGCGAGGCTGTGATGGGAACAGCTGGGCGGAAAGCTTTCCCGCTTCGAGGTGAATTGAGGAGGGGCAAATGTTGAGAGGACTTGTTCCAGTTTCCACTCGCTTGCGTCACTTACAGTCTGTACGCGATTCCAACAGGTGTCCCGAAATATTTTTTGTAGCTGTGTCCCAAAATGTCCTCGTTTGATTTTCTTCCTCTCCCATCCTGTCTCTTATGTTACTTACTTGTTTTCACATTATCTGTTAAAAAAAAGCATTTCTATTATTTCAGTGAGGGATTGAAGCAAGTAAATGCTGAGGAGAACATTTTGTTATTAGAAGAAGGGGAAAAAAAAACGTTTAAAAGCTTGTTGGGTGTCAGGGGAAATTAAGCAAATCCCAGGAGCAGAAAAAATAAAAATTTTGTTGTCATTTGGAAATTGGATTTTTTTTTTTTTCTGGAAAAACAAAATATCACCGTGATGTCATGGAACGCGCCCAAAACAAAAACGGTGGCAGTAAACACCAACAACACTTGACCATCATTTATTTGCATTTTGATTCCATGCATAAATGCTGCATGAGGACAAAACATTCGGAACACGACAGTTTTGCCCCCCCCCCCAAAATTCTCATTCATGATCTTTTTTTGATTATTAATTTTTAAAATTAATCTTCTTATCTGATACACATCGTCAGCGCCTCCTCTACTCTCGTGAAGTGGAAGAGCGTTTCCCGATGTTGACTTCAGTAAAAACAAAACAAGTTTGTGTGTCTGTTGGCTGAATTAGCACGTTAGCGGTGCAGCGGGTTAATTGCCAGCATCTGCTGCTGAGCGTGCGCGTTCATGTGTGTGTGTGTGTGTGTGTGTTTAGCAGGAGCTAAACATTATTTTGCAGATGCAGGCACGCGGTCGTCACACAATGGGCGCCGTGCGTTTGCAATAAAAGGCAATGGCGTATTAGAGTCACATTCGGGTCAGTGACCCCGTGAGGAGAGTAACAGCAGTAGCATATAGGTTTCATGTTGGAATCATCATCATCGCTACAACAACGGCTGAGCTGGACTCATTAAAAATGCATTTATGCCCGCGCATGCTGCTGCTGCTGCTTTTTTGCGCATGGATGCTTGTGTTTTTCTTTGGAAACGTCACCAAAAAGTGCTTCTGCGACGGGTTTGGCCTCATCGCTTGTTTTATTGAGTGGAGAAATAATGTGAGTTTCTGAGTGGCGATAGCAGGGGAAGGCGGGAACGCGAACAAAATTCCCGTCGATTGACCTACGAGGACGTGAAATAGTTTGTGCCGAGGAATCGAACTCGAGGAATGTTTTGAATCGGGCACCTCGGGAAGATCAGCTCAGTTCCTTTCTTGTTGGAGATAAATTTGGGAGTCTCACGTCTTTAAAACGGCTGACAGTTCAATCAAAGCAAATCTATAAGGGGCCATTGCTCAGTCTAATAGAACATTGGTCCTTCGGCACCATCTTGTGGCATCTAGGGGAAATTACAGCTGTTTTTTGGAGTATGGGGACGTCACATTTTTAATGTTTATGGCAATGTTATAAATAGTTATGGATTACTGCGTTCTTATTTGACTCGAGCTACATTACGATCCAACGCAGGAATGATGAGGAGGAGGATTGGCATAGAAAAGTAAAACGATCATCTCTGGACTTTGTACAACTTACATGTGTTCTGTTTGTCTTTTTTTTTTTTTTTTTAGAAGGATTTAAAAAGGCGAAAGAAGATTGATCGGTCAGGTAATTCCCAAAGTATAAAAATATCGTCCATCCGGCATGCTTCCCTCTCCCGTCGACCGCTGATGATGAAATATTGACGGCGCCTCACGGCACGATTGCACCGAGTCGATGGAAAAAGGAGAACGAGGACACATGCACACACACGGTTGGGCTTCATCTCGGAGACAAGACAGTTGAGCTCGGCGCAGAATACCAAAGTTGAAGGAGGTATATTTTCTCGAAAATCCCCATTGGCCGCTTGCTACGCGGCGTCTCCATGGTAACCGGCTTTATCTACTACACCTGATCTGCTGCTGCTCTCAGGTGAATTACTGTGTGTGGGGAGGTGGGGGGGTGCAGCGGAGGAAGATTCTGATGAGGCTGAGGAAGATGCCAGGAATGAACCAATTAGAAACTCCGCCTCCTTGTTACCCTCTCCAAATGTCAGGAGGGTGCTTCAGTGTCCCGCAGCCGCTATATTACAGTTCGTTGCTCACACTGCCGCGTTGCAGATAGTTGAATACGGAGCCTGGAGTCTCGCCTCTGGCTCGTACGCCCAAGGTCCGTTGTAGAAGTTCCACGACTGGTGTCGCATAAAAGCAAATCCCGAGAGCGGTTCCGTGTGGTCGGTGGAGTCGCCTATCGGATGTCAAGAAATGCGAAAATGTGTCGAACGGCACTTAAAGGGACAGCGCGTCTTTTATTCCGTGTTGCATATTTTTCAACCATCACAAGCCACGATAACAAAGCGCTGCCAACAGTAAAGCGCCGTCACAGTGCTCAATAAATAAGTTAACTTATTAAATAAACTTCCTTCCGGCAGAGTTCAAGTCGAGAGGATGCGTTGAGCTGCCGTCGCCGTCTTCCTGTCGCATGCTGGGAAGCGGTCAGACCGCCGTTCTCACGCGGGAAGAGTCGGAGGCGACAAAGCGCAGGCGATTCGGCGGCCTCGGCGTTGAGGGCGGCGCGGGATGTGCTGAGCCGGGTGAGGGGCGGAGCTTCTGTTTGCTGGCGGGGCGGCTAGTGGGTTCGGCTCTTCCGGGCGGGGGCGGCGAAGTACCTGTGGCTGAAACAAATAAAATCGCTCAAAAAAAACGAAACGATTCCCTAAAATCAAAACTTTTAGTTGGAAACTTTTTCAATGTAAGATGTTTTCTTCAAATTACAACTCAATCCGTTGAACATTGCTTTTGTAGTTTGACTTTTTCACGGGAATGTTAACAGTATTCTGCCATATTTAACTTTTCTAGGTGCCATCTACACAGCTGAACATTGGAGCTTCCAAAAGTTGAGACCAGATCTTCCTCTGGCCTTCACTGACACCTGGCGGACACCGTAGGTACTGCATTCACTTACATTTCACTGCCAGACACTCATCATGCAACCTGTGCTTGCGTGTGCGGCGGGGTTAGAGAAGACATGCAACGTTGCGAGAAGGTGACGAGCGAAGGAAATGTCTTTGTGCAATCCGGCGTTTCGTTTGCTACAACAACAGGATTTTCATATAGCTCGCAGGGCATATGCTGAGGGGTGCGATGTGGTGCGGAGGAGTTGGCAAACCATACCAGGGCGTGTCGCTGAAGTACAGCACGAGTGTTTCCACTCCTGATAAGAAGCCGAGGTGAAGGTGAGGAAGCAACAGAGAGGACAGAGCAAGGCGAAAGGACAGAAGGAAGAATGGATCAGTGTTATCAAAACAGACTGAGGTGGAAGCAACAAACGTGCCCGAGACCCCTTTTTCCATCTTCATCTTGGCTTTTACATCAAATCAATTTTCCTCATTGCAATTAATTAGATTGATTTTAATGCGTTCCAATCCCCCTCTAAAATGTATAGATTTTTTGTTTTTAATAAAGAAAATTATTAATATATCAAAACCCATGCCCACATGAACATAATAAAAGGTCAAATAAATAAACAGGTATCGTAAACTATGATGGCTGTAGATACTGTCGTGTTTGGGCTGTGTGGCTTTAAGGGGCGTGTGGCCTGGAGTGACATTAAGAGCTGAAGTCAGTCAGCTTGGTTGATTAGTTATTCGTGTGAGTGTCTGGACATGAGTTGTGGCCTACAGCGGCTCCTTGTGAGTCATTTTGTGTTTATCCCATTTTATAGGGGTTGGGGGGGCGGGTCTTTGGAGGGGATGCCACTCACTTTTTCGAGCAAGGTGGGAGGGGATGCTGGGTTTGGGCCTACCCCCGTAAGGTCTGGAGCGTTGGTACTGCCACGGTGGCGAGAGGAAGGCGGAGGGAGGAAAAGCCTGTGGGAGGTGGGCAAAACAAAGATTAGGGGGCCAGGGGGGGTCATGATCAATTGTGCGTGTATGTGTGTGTGTGTGTACCGTGCGCTCACTCCAAGGCGTCTGCGAGGCGACGCTCTCGTTAGCTGGCTCCACCGCATTCGTCTGTGTGTGTCGCTCCGACCTGTCCGTTGAGCAGTGACACCTGCCGGTTGCCGGGGCGACGGCCTACGCACGCACACAAACATATAAATATATCAAAATAAAGGGTCAATGCTCAAAACCCGAAAATCCAAACCGACCAGCTGGAGGGTGAGCTCCGAGATGATCCGCTCTTTGCTCCTCAGGACCTCTTTGAGCTGCTGCACCTCCTGCAAGAGAGCCTCCACCTGCGCAAGCACAAAACCAGGTTGGGACCGGGCGCTCCAGCAACACGCCAAAGTCGCCAAAGTCTTCATTCCGAAAGGTAGTCGTTTGCTTTGCGCATGTCGAAGAGCGCGGTTGACCTGTGATTGTTCGCCCTCTTCGGGACTGAGCGTGTCGGTGGTCAGAGTGTCGTCGTCCGTGTCGTCGTCCTATATGAAATGAAATCGGTCATTCACTGTACTGTGGGTAGAACAATTAAAAACTCAAAATCCTAAAAGCATGACTTTAATACAAAACATTTCGTAAAATATTAGATATATAAAGTAATATTGCTCTCACCTGCAGCAAAAACCTTCGGAGGAGTTCCAGCTGCGAGCGGAGTGCGCCACAGTCGTCAGCCAGGTCCTCCATGTCCACACCGGGAGTCCTGAGGGCGGCGGAACTGCAAGGTAAAAAGTGATTCTGTCCATTACACTTTTCCTTATTGGGAAAAAAAAAAAAAAAAAATTATTTGATTTATTTGTTGATTTTAAAGAATAACAAGTGTTGCTGTGTCACCTTTGCGGAGAAAGATCCAAAGCGAGATCCGTGTCCACGCCGGTGTCGTCCTGCTCGTCGTAGCATCCCGCCTCCCTGACGGACGGCACCGCACAAGAATCTCTTGTTACCGCGGCAGCCAGAGTGGGCCCATCACCCCATCCATCGGGGGCGGGGAGAAGAGAAGAAAAAAAAAAAAGAAAGAATGTAACCGACCTGTCGTCACTGTGGACATCCTGTGTCCCCCAGCAGAGCTGCCGCCTCCTCCACTCAGCCATGCGGGACGTCCCGTCTCCATCTCCTGGGTGAGCAACACTGGCTAATTATTACGATTTTCAAAAAACAACCCCACATCAAAACACCCAATCAGAGGCTCCAAAATCCGACTTGCTGATTGCGTCGGATCAAGTCAACTGCTTAGTGTTGATGTTTGCGCACCGGTGTGGAGTGAAATGTCGTCAGGAAAGTCTCCGTCAAGCATGAGGTCGTCGTCGTCCAAATTGTCGTCATCCAAATTGTCGTCGTCCAAATCACAAGAGTCCACGTTGGTCAGGGCGTCCTGGGTGGGGGAGGAGACACACACACACACACACGCAAGAAAATCATGAGATTTTTCCACTGATTATTACAAAATATAACGAAAAGCGACATTTAGCCCGAGCATCTTACACTGCTGTTGACGTCAGAGTCAAAGCTGCCGACGCGCTGCACGTGCCCACAGTCCACCGAGGCGCGTGAGACGGCGCCCCCCAGTGGCTCCAGTCCCTCCTCGTCCCACATGTAGATGCCCCCGGAACCGCAGCTGTCTGACGGGGACAGGTCCAGGGACGAGCCACCCTGGTAGGTCAAATAAACCAAAAACAAAAAACAAAAAAAAGACAACCTCATTGTTAAAAAAATGAAGTTGGGGTAAGGGGTGCATGATTGATGAGAAATCTGTTTTAGTTTGTACCTGCTCGTGATCGTCAGATGGACTGGTCCTGCTGTGGTAGGAGAATCTGGTCAGATGGTTCGGTCCGTCATTGCCTGACGACAAACAAAACAGTTTCGAAGTGACTTTTAATCTACGCACTTTTTTTTTTTACACTCGCAGCCTGATGTGATGCGTGGATGGATAGAGAGGAAAATGACAGATTGACAGTCGAACTGACCGACGGGCGTCCCGTGGGTCCAGTCCAAAGTGCTGTCCAGGAAGTGCAGTTCCGTCGCCACACTAACGCCATTCCCCGCTACTTGCCCCTCACAGAAGCCGGAGCACGATCGGTCCAGACCAGAGTCGTCTTCGTCGTTCGTGGCGAGGACGAGCATGCCCATGCCTCCGTTTCCTAGGAGACGAAGAGACCCGTGAGGAGGTGCCGGTTGGCTACCGTCCGACCGGCGAGGCGTCGGTTCCTCACCCAGGTCGTCAAAGTCGTCCATGTATTCCTGACTGGCGCGGTTGTGGTCCACGGATGAGCCGGACGACAGGGACATGTCCTCCACCATCTCCCCCGGGACGGAAGGTTGCCCCTGGGAGGCTGCGGCTCCTACGGTGCGCTCTGGAAAACGGGCAACAACTTTTGGAAGGGGACTTTCAAGAAATCAATGAAGAATAACGGACCATATTTGATCTTACCTGGACTGCTTTCTGGCGTCCTTTCAGGGGTTTTGGCTCTCGCTTGGCTCACTTCTGCCACAACAGTCCGGGCATGCTTGGCGAGTGCCGGCCGCGAAAGCTTATAGCTGACGTTGTTAGCTTTGAGTGCCGGAAGGAGGGACTTCTTCACCCCGCCCGGACCAGCGGGACCCTCGAGGGGCCTGGCTTGGACCAAGGAGGTACTGGACTCTTTGTGACCCGGCTTGGTGCTGAGGGACAGGGTCGTGGCCGTGGCGGGCGCCTGTCGCCGGACCTCCAGGCTACGTGGGTGGAACCCGTCGCCTGTGGCGAGGCGCGAGGCCGGCACCGATCCGACGTTGCCTGTGGAGGGAGAGCGGGCAGCTGGCGGCAAAGAACCACATCCGGACCCGGGGCTGGAACTCAAAGTGGAACCTGAGTGAGTAGACCACTTAGGGGGTCGCAGTTTGGATCCGGAAAGATCGTGAAGGTTCTGTTTGGACCCAGTTAGCCTGGGTTTGGAAACAGGAAGTCTGTTTTTAGGGTCAGTAAGTCCAGTGGATTTAGGGACAGGAAGTCCATTGGATTTAGGGACAGGAAGTCCAGTTTTATGAACAGGAAATGATTTGTCCAGCATCTTTGGGTCCACTACAGACCTCTGCGCATCCTTGTCCCATTGGGCGATGTCATTGTGATGCGCTCCCTCTGTCACTTCCCCGCCTTTCCTCCATTTAGTGGAATCTTCAGCAGGCGTACGGATGGTTCCGATCCGCCTCGACGAAGGCGCCTGTTCGTTCGCGTTGCCGTTGCACACCGCGGGCCCGGGGTGGTGGTAGAAGCCGCCGGGGAGCCGCGCGGTGGGAAAGACGTGCGAAGCGGCCGCGGCGGTCGCCGTCGGGCTCGAACTTTTGGACCACGAGCCAAATTTAGGCAGTCTGGACACCGGGGTGGGCATGGCGGGGGCGGACATCAGACGACAACAACGTGATTCAGGAAGACGAGGAGCTGAGGGCCAAACAAAAGACGGCGATAAGATGTCGGCCTCTGTAAATTATTCACCACTTCACACCGCAGTGGGTGTGTTGGCACCATGAAAGATTTTTCCAGCATACGGTGACGCGTGATCTGCGATAGAAGAGAGACCAGAAAATAATTCCGCTTGAAACACACGTAAACTTATTTCAGCACAATGTAGCCCTGATTTAAGAGTGGAATTGGTTCCATGACCACACTCAAAAGTCAAAATTTCTTTCAACGTGCATGGTCTTTCTGCTGCTAACCTCGTCCACAAGGGGGCAGTACAATGCATAGAGAAACAAAATGGAAATTTCATGGTGAAACAAATGCCAGCTACAATGTAATAATCTGATTTGTTTTTTTGAAGAGGATAAAGAATCCATGCATGTGGGTGTTATACTTTGATTTGTCAGAAAAAGTCAACATTACCGAACGTCGTTTTAGTTGCGTCCAACGTTAGCACCTTTGTATTAATTTGAGTCAGGAAAAACCCTGTCACGTGACCAGCCCCGCTTCCACCGACAGAGTCGAGCTTTAGTGATACTTTCTGGTTGGCTGCCGCCTTGTGACACACGCCTCAGTGTGTTGTCTAAACACAAACGCATCATAAAACGGCCGCTGGTGTTAACTGTGGAACAGACACACCCGTGCGCACGCATGTAACAGCCCCAGGCGGGGGAGAGGCCACACCAGGCGCCCGGCGACGTTCCCTGAGGTTCCGTTTGTTGAGGATTCCGGTTTGAAAACGATGTCATCCTTTTCACTTTGGCTCAAACGAAACTTGGCCAAAAGGAAAAACAAAAACATGCTGACAAACTTTAAAAAACATCAATGTGAATCTTCAGCCTGATCGCATTAGCGTCATCGATACGGTTTGAATGTGATTTATTGCCTTGTTTAAAAATTTACTGTTTTCCTCTTTTCGATATGACCCATCGTCATTGAAGAATTTAAACTTTGCTTTTTTTCAACATTATAGAATATTTACTCTGATGTTTTACTCTCATTTAAAGAGAGTTAACTCTTGTTTAAATAGTTACTCTAAATAGTTTTTCCTTCAACATTGACAGCTCCCTAGTGTCCCCCTCCCCCCAGGTTAAGAGTCTGGGTGTCATCCTGGATAGCATGCTCACCTTCCACTCACATATCAACACCATCACCCGCACTGCTTATTTCCACCTCCGCAATATTACCAGACTTCGCCCTTCCCTCACCCCCCGCACCACTGCTATTCTTGTCCACAGTCTTGTCACATCCCGCCTTGATTACTGCAACGCTCTCCTCTTCGGCCTACCTCAAAAGTCCCTTCATAAAATCCAGCTGGTTCAAAACGCCTCTGCTCGCATCATCACAAAAACATCTTCCCAGCAGCACATCACCCCCGTTCTCCAACAGCTCCACTGGCTCCCTGTTCAACATCGCATCAATTACAAACTGCTTCTATATACATATATGGCCATCCACAACCTGGCCCCTCCTTACCTATCCGACCTTCTCCAGGTGCATATCCCCTCTCGCTCCCTCAGATCCTCGTCCTCCCTCCGCCTGTCAGTGCCCCCTGCCCGACTGAGCACCATGGGAGCCAGAGCCTTCAGTCACGCTGCTCCAAAGCTCTGGAACAACCTACCTCCGGACCTCCAAAACTGCACACCTCTTTCCACTTTCAAGTCCCGTCTAAAAACACACCTGTTCAGGATTGCCTACAACACATAGCTCTTCCATTTCTTATGTTTTTATGATTTTATGTCCTGTTTTTATATAATATCTCGTTTACTAATTTTTACATTTTATTTTCTTATTGTCTGTACAGTGTCCTTGGATGGCATGAAAGGCGCTTTTAAATAAAATGCATTATTATTATTATGATTATTATTAATATTTACTCCAATGTAATTGTTTAGCAATATTGAAAAAAAAATACTCTGATTTGAATATGAAACTGTTTCGATATTTAGCATTTTTCATGTTGGACCTTCAAATTGAACGCTTAGCATTCTTGAAAAAAAAAAAAGTCACTCGTTTAGAAATGATTTACGGGTAAGTACAAAATCAAAACACAAAATTTACCTGCACGGGCACAGAAAGTGTTCTGCAGAGCTGACGAGAAACTAAAATCCACTTTTAGATGGTCGCTAAGCCAAGCACGCATCGCGGCCAGCAGCTAACTGCCACCCGCTAGCCAACATCTGATCAACATCTGAGAGGGAGGAGGAACATGATAAGTGCCGCTTTTATCGAAGCTTCCTGAAGCTCCTCGGGGAGGAAAAGGAGTCATCTGATAGAAGGTGCACTTACATAAGTGCACCCGTAATCCACATGTGCGGGTTTGTTCCTGCTGCTGATGGGGGAGGGGGGGGGGCAGCAAAATGCTGACTCAAAACATGCAAGTGCGGGAGGACAGTGGCACCGTAACTAGGCGTTAGCATGACGTTGCGTCGCTAAGGTGACATCACAGCTAAGGGTGAAGGACACTTGGGGAGTTAGATAGGAATGTTCAACAAATCAATCAGATCGAACTATTATATTACCCAATGCTGCCTCACACATTTTCATTTGTGTCTCTCTCACCCCCCCCCCCCCTACCCCCGCCCCCTTCCTCAGTGAGATCACATGGTTCCTGCTCAGCATCCATCAACAATGTCTTCATGCTCTATTTGTCCGGCCAGCCAGCTGAAAACAATCCAAAGGCGGCCGGCTCGCAGGCCGAATGCATCCAGTTGTGGCTGCGCTGGCGCTTTCCATGACGGCGCCAAGGAAAGTGGGAGGAGCTTCCGGGTCCAGCCGGTATGACGACCACGATATCCCCCACCACACCTGTCCGCGTGAGCAAGCGCCTTTCAAGCCTTTACACGATGGTACCTCCATATGTCGAAAACTCGAGCTCAAAGGTGTTCTGATAAGTGGATGAAGCTATCGGAATGTGATTGGACGAACGAATCGAGGGGCGAGGGCGGGCGAGGCCGCCGCGGCATGGACAGCGGGGAGTGCGTATGGCCGGTGAAAGTCCACACAGCGCGTTGAAAACAATGATGTCATAGTTTCAAGGATGTCGAGTCAACAATCAACACCTTCACATGCATGACAAAAATCTGCTCGATTTTTTAATTTTTTATTTTTTTTGCCCTCTTACACAGGGGCTGTCGTTCCTGAATCCCCATGAACAAAGCTCACAAATTGACGCACCCACCCTGCGCCAAAAATCTTTAGAATTCCCTCGATATGACAAGATGGCGGCAAAGCACTCCTTTTGTCTAAATTAAAAAAAAAAAAAAAGAAAATGCCAATTTGTACCAATTTGGAAGGTGGGAATGGGCGAAAGACTTCCAAGTAACGACTCGGCGACACGAATGTTACCGTCATGGCAACCTGGCATCGGACAACTTCTCTGTTGTACTCGGAAGGATTCAATAGCGGAGGGGTGTGGGTGGGGGGGGGTCTTCTTTTTGTGGAACCCCGCGAGCAGCGTCACTGATGCAAAACAAAGACACTCTGTCTCCTCACAGCGCCGGAGGTCCAAACATCTCGCTTCGGTGGACACGGGGTAAAGGTTCTACAACAAGGAACCGCCTGACCCCCGTCCACTTCCTGTTTACTTCGGAGGCTCACTCGCTTGCGTTTCATTGAATTACACTCAGACGATGCCGCCATACATTATTTTAATAGCACGTCTTATTTTCCAAAAAATGATTTGCTAGTCATTACACGTTACATCATAAATGATGCATCAAGTCAAGCTTAATATCAGGGAATGTTTTCCCTCCCCTTGTCTATTATTGGTTTGCGTGACTAATATTAAAGTTTAGTCACAGTCACATATGAAAAGCCTAAAATTGCATCAGAGTTTTGAAATAAATGCAATAACAGTGTGGCTGTCTCAAATGACTTTGGCCAATTAAAGGCAACATCTCTCATCATGTTCACACACACGTCGGTTGAAACCGGTTCCAATGCAAAGCATCACAAAGCATTGTTTGTGCTTTTAATTAGATTATGTCTTTAAGGAAGCGTTTAACATAATAATGGGTGTTGTCAAACGTCTGCGCCCATGCAGAACTCCGTTGGCGTTTTGGTCACTTTATAGACCCAGGGAATGAAGCCGGTTCTGATCCATCACTTGTATTTGATTTTCTGTTTGTTTGTTTTTTGAGATGCTTAACATACACCATGTCAACATTGCCACGAGGAAGCTTTTCTTGAGTCTTTGAGTGTTGTCAAACCTGATTGCCATGTACTCTAGTTCAGAAGCCCATCGGCTTTTGGACCAGTTGAATTAAGGCCCCCCTCTCTCAGCCCGTCGGACGAAACCGATTCTGAACCACATCATCACCTCCATGCCTTTCACTTGCATTATGTTTTGAAATGTAAGACTTGGCAAAAAACGATGTGATCACTGGTTAGAAGATGCTCCTTGTCTTGAGAACTCCCCATTCAGAACCCGTTTGACTATTTGGCCCAATTAAAGGTTCCTCGCCGCTTGAGTGCATTGGAGCCTATCAAGCGTGACATGTACCAGATGATCCTTGTGATGGATGCGCTTCCTTATAATCGCCACGTATGTCGATCGTCATGCATTTACAGTATATTTATGTTGCAAATCATTTTGTAAGCGTTGTGTGTGAGAGAGACGGGCGAGGGTGGGGGACTCACCTGTGGTGGGCAGGCAGCACCGGGCGTGAAAATGCGGAAATGGCGACGCGGAGGACGACGAGATCTTCTTGCTTCCTTCCTGAGCGTGCAGCCCTCTGACGTCACTCCTCGGCGGTGTTCCGTGACGAGGACAAAGCAGGTGAATTTGCGGCGGATGCCGTCGGGTTTCATTTCACGGAGGCCTGACGTCACATCGCTGCCCAGCTGCCTGCTGAATCATTCACGCACGCGCAGGCTCACACTAGTGCGCATGCCCGCTGAACATCTGACAGTGTCGTCAGCCGAGAGAACAGGACGCAGGGCTTGCCGGTGCCGGAAGTGGCGGCATTTCATATTAAAAGCTAACGCAACGAAGGGGACTTGGAGTCCTTCTCAAACTTTTTAAACCGAGTGAAACGTCAGAAAAATACTCTCCGTCCAATTGCCACCATCATGACCAACGTTAAAATGCAAATGCGTAGTTGTTATCAAAGACCAGACAAATGTATAATATGTAGTATGGGATTTAATTTCGATTCGTCACGCTGAGTTATGTGCATTGTGGATCAGTATCACCTACTTGTGGTCAACTTCAATTGCTTCATGACTCGCTCTGTACTTCTGTATTCATGTCCTAAAAGTGTATTTTGTTCGAGTGGCTTTGTTAAGTGTGTCTGTGTGCATTACATCTACTTCAGCGACAGCTTCTGAAGAGAAGATACTTTATATATCCTTCTTAACGACATCATTAATATCCAAACGCAGTGTCAGTGTGAGTTTGATGCAAAATGCTTTAGAGGAAGTAGTGATGACCTTCAGGTGGTGTGCTGTGTTGCTCTGTCCACACGGGGGCAGCATCGGGCAGGGCTCGATGGGTTGTTTTTTTTTTTTGTTCCCCAACAGCCATAAAGAGGGACTGAGAAAATAGAGTCTCTGTATTTTTTGTAATGTGATATGAAATGCTGGAGTGGCGTCAAAGGGCCCTACACGAATTTCTCGTGGGGCTATGGCACGGGCGAGCGCCGTTTACTGTCCTGCACCACTTCGTCAACAGTTAAAGTCACCGACCTGACGAACGGATTGCAAATAACACTCGGATGAGATTCGGTGCTCTGCAATTTGTCATCCGCGAATGCGTGTGAGGGAAAATGTAAAACACGCGTGGAGGGGCGGGAGTGGTGTTGGGTTGGGGAGCCCTAACGTGGGGGCGCACCGAGCCTCACAGCAGCAGCCACCGATGGCACAGACGAGCAAGCCATGGCCAGCTGGGACGCGCGCAGCCAGTGGCCAGCGACCACGGCGGGCGAAGCGTCGTGGGAGCGGGGCCACGACGCCCCCACGGGCGCCCCCGGAGACGTGAGTTTTGCTCGCGCGCTGACCGGCTTCGTCTTGTGCGCCCTGATCGTGTCCACGCTGCTGGGGAACACGCTGGTGTGCGCCGCCGTGGTCAAATTCCGCCACCTGCGCTCCAAAGTCACCAACTCGTTCGTCATCTCGCTGGCCGTGTCCGACCTGTTCGTGGCCGTTCTGGTCATGCCCTGGCGCGCCGTGTCCGAGGTGGCCGGCGCGTGGCTCTTCGGCCGCTTCTGCGACACCTGGGTGGCCTTCGACATCATGTGCTCCACGGCGTCCATCCTCAACCTGTGCATCATCAGCATGGACCGCTACTGGGCCATCTCCAGCCCCTTCCGCTACGAGCGCAAGATGACGCGCCGCTTCGCCTTCGTCATGATCGGCGTGGCGTGGACGCTATCCATCCTCATCTCCTTCATCCCCGTGCAGCTCAACTGGCACCGAGACGCGCGCGCCCTCAACGCCACGGGCGCCACCGCGGATCAGCGACGTCAGCCACAGGACGACTGCAACGCCAGCCTGAACCGCACGTACGCCATCGCCTCGTCGCTCATTAGCTTCTACATCCCCGTACTCATCATGGTGGGCACGTACACGCGTATCTTCCGCATCGCGCAGACGCAAATCCGTCGGATCTCCTCGCTGGAGCGCGCGCCCGCCGCCGCGCCGGCCCCGCGCGCGCGGGCCTCGGCGCAGGACGAGAGCGCGCTGAAAAGTTCTTTCAAGCGGGAGACCAAAGTGCTGAAGACGCTGTCCATCATCATGGGGGTGTTCGTCTTCTGCTGGCTGCCCTTCTTCGTGCTCAACTGCGTGGTGCCCTTCTGCCAGGCCGCGGATGCGCCCGGCGCGCCGCCCTGCGTCAGCGACACCACCTTCAGCATCTTCGTGTGGTTCGGCTGGGCCAACTCGTCGCTCAACCCGGTCATTTATGCCTTCAACGCCGACTTCCGCAAGGCCTTCTCCACCATCCTGGGCTGCAACCGCCTGTGCGCCAGCTCGGCCGTGGAGGCCGTGGACTTCAGCAATGAGCTGGTGTCCTACCACCACGACACCACGCTGCACAAGGAGGCCGCCGCCGTCCCGCCTGCCGGCCCCCAGCGCGACTTTGACCAAGTGTCGCTGGTGTCCGACGATTCTCGGAACCCTGCCGACCCCCTGCTGGCTGCCGCCCTGCAGAGTCGCTGCGAGGCCGACATCTCGCTGGATGTGACGCCCTTCGGTGACCCATATGCCGACCCCTACGCCGTCCCAGGTCACGTACAGGACATGTGAGGATTCGTTGCAACCAAGCTTCATTGACGATTTCCATGTACTCATTTTTTTGAATCAGAGATTCAAGTACATTTTTCTAGATTACTTTTTTTTTTCCCGCTGCTTCCGAATCTGCCTTTTTTTTTTCCTTTTGTCATCTTTCCATAATAACAATAATGCGATAACAACAATATATAATAAATGTAGTCCTCCTGAAGAATTGTTTGTTTGTTTTAAAGTGTTTGTTGAACACGTTTTGCGGCTCGCAACCGACCAGCGACAAGCCCATGAAAGCGGCACCGAAGATGAAAGTGAAAGCGTTGAAGGCCTGCGGGCGGCTGGCCTGCCTGACCTTTGACCCTCTCCCTCCCTCCTCTCACGTGTGTATGTGGACACAACTGTGTGTGTGGATGTGCGTCTTCCTTTTTATATGCCTCAAAAGCTTGCTTGTGTCCTTTCAAAGTGACTTTGAGACACACACACACACACACACACACACACACACACACACACTTAGGCTTTGTTTTCTTTTGGTGTGATTGTAACGAGCTGCAGTCTTGCAACTTGTGACTTGATGTTCGAGGCGAGCGGGAACAGGTGCACTTCGTGAGTGCGGCGCAGGTGCGCGCGATGGCGGCTGACGAGTGGTGTGAGCAGTATTTAAGCAGGAAGCATCTCCTGCCATTCATGCACAAGCTTCCCGTCTCGTCTCCTGTTGCGCAGAGGGTTTTGGACATGGGGCCAGGACTCGCTGCAAGGTAATTTGGCTTCTTTTGCGAATTCTCACAAGCCTTTTTGAGTTGTGCCTTTTGCACGAGATGTCAGAATGCAGAAATCACCTCTTTCCATTCATGAAGAGTTTTGTTAATATCGTACATGGTTACCTTTGGATATTTAACATGCCGCTCTGCATCAAGCAAGTTCTCAAAACTGCTACTTGTCACTACTGCTGGCATAGATGAATGACCACTTGTTGGCTTTTATTTCCTCCAGCAATTTGAGAACGTTGCTCATGTTATGCAGACGTTTGACTTGTTTGTATCATGCAGGTTTTCTTGGATCTGCTTGCTGTTATTCAGCAATGCTGCAAATGTCCCTGTGCAACACAAGTGTAAGTGCCCAATCAAATGTGACTTATAGTTCAAAACTTGCTGCAGTATCAGATTTTTATAGATTTTTTTTTTCCTTCCCTGCAGACCACCCCAGGCCTCTTTACAAGCCAAGTGCTGGGCCTGCCCCGCCACCTGAAGGCCTGCGCCCATCCCTCATGACCCTGCAGAAGCAACATTCAAAAGTGTACTCTGCAGTCCAGGATTCCGACCCCACGCCTGAAAGCCAGTCCCCATCCAGCCCCTCAACTCCAGGTGTGGTGTCCTCGGGCTTTGCAAACCAGCGCTTTGTGGCCTATGCAGGAAACTC
The DNA here is from genome assembly GCF_054856545.1 of Hippocampus guttulatus. Classification (NCBI taxonomy): domain Eukaryota; kingdom Metazoa; phylum Chordata; class Actinopteri; order Syngnathiformes; family Syngnathidae; genus Hippocampus; species Hippocampus guttulatus. Next base: position 8,030,420 of record NC_141279.1, read on the forward strand.
CGACAAGCCTTCAAGTGCTCCTGCGCCCCCTGCTAACAAGTATGCCAATGCTCCCGGTTCAGGTTCAAGATGGGCACTTTATGATCAGACATTCGGCTACAAACCCACAAATGCCGGGGACCAAGTCGGCATGGCTAACCCAGGTGTCCAGCGGCACCAAAATTGGGTATTGCAATCTTCCGGCGACAAGACCTCAACCGGTGGGCTCAAATTAGATGCTGTTAAGGGGCAGCCAGCAGTGAATGGAGGTGGCAACCTTCCCCCCAGTTGGGCAGAATACATTGCAGTTTATGAGCCGCCCTCCAGCTATGAACCCCCAACTGCTTCTTTGCCCCCGTCTGGTGGTGTCAAAGTAAGTAATCCTCAAGCAAATCTACCCATGGGTTGGGCAGCGTACCATCCAATTGATGTGCAACCTTCTGGCCGCAAACGACCAAGTTTAGGTCAAGTTGACGCGGTCAAAGGGCAACTACTGGAGACTCCAGCTGCAGGTGTGCCCTCAAATTGGCCGTTCAATCCAGTATACGTGCCGTCTTCGACCTATGAATCAACTGCTCCCGAGGTTACTTCTGGTGGTGTAAAAGGGAGTCTTCCTGGTAAAGGGAAGGGGCAAGCTCAAGCCAATTTGGGTGGAAATCTGCCCCCAAGTTGGGCATTGTTCAATCAACTATTTACATCTTCTGGCTATGAATCCCCAACTGCTCCAGAGAGCCCCGTCACGGCAAAGGAACAGCCTGCAGCTAATCCAGGTGGCTATCTTAAAGGTTGGCAAGTGTACAGTCCAGTTTATGTGCAACCTCCTAGCTACAAACCCTCCACAGGTAGTGTTGACGCAGTCAAGGGACAGCAGGCATCTCATCCTAGTGGCACGATGCAAAAAAGTTGGACAGCATACGGTTCAGTTGAAGCCCAACCTTCCAGCTCCAAACCGGCCACTGGCGGACTTGTCAAAGGGCAGCCGGCATCTAGTCCAGGCGACCACCTGCAACAAGGTTGGTCAGCATACAGTGAAGTCTATCCACCGTCCATTTTCAAACCAACTGCTCCTGGTGGCACAATGCAAAAAAGTTGGACAGCATACGGTTCAGTTGAAGCCCAACCTTCCAGCTCCAAACCGGCCACTGGCGGACTTGTCAAAGGGCAGCCGGCATCTAGTCCAGGCGACCACCTGCAACAAGGTTGGTCAGCATACAGTGAAGTCTATCCACCAGCCATTTTCAAACCACCAACTGCTCCTGGTGGCACAATGCAAAAAAGTTGGACACCATACGGTTCAGTTGAAGCCCAACCTTCCAGCTCCAAACTGGCCACTGCTGGTCTTGTCAAAGGGCAGTCAGCATCTAGTCCAGGTGACCACCTGCAACAAAGTTGGGCAGCATACAGTGAAGTCTATCCACCGTCCATTTTCAAACCACCAACTGCTCCTGGTGGCACAATGCAAAAAAGTTGGACAGCATACGGTTCAGTGGAAGCCCAACCTTCCAGCTCCAAACCGGCCACTGGCGGACTTGTCAAAGACCCGTCAGAGTCTAGTCCAGGTGCCCACCTGCAACAGAATTGGGCAGCATACAGTGAAGTTTATCCATCCGTTTTCAAACCACCAACTGCTCCTGTGGTTCCTCCTGGCCCTGTGAAAGGGCAGCCGGCATTTAATCCTGGTGGCGCCCTGCAACAAAATTGGGCAGCATACAGTGAAGTCTATCCACCGTCCGGTTTCAAACCACCAACTCTTCCTGGGCCTGTGAAAGGGCAGCAGGCATCTCATCCTCGTCGCACCATGCAACAAAACTGGGCAGCATATAGTAAAGTCTATCCACAGTCCAGTTCCAAACCAACTGCTCCTGGCCCTGTGAAAGGGCAGCCAGCAGCTCATCCTGGTGGCACCCTGCAACAAAACTGGGCAGCATACGGTGAAACCTATCCACCAACTGATCCTGTGGTTCTTCCTGGCACTGTGAAAGGGCAGCAGACATCTCATCCTGGTGCTGCCCCGGAGCAAAGTTGGACAGCATACAGTTCAGTTGAAGCGCAACCCCCCAGCTCCAAACCGACAACTGGCGGAGTTGTCAAAGGGCAGCCAGCACCTAGTCCGATTGCCGACCTGCACCCAAGTTGGGCAGCATACAGTCAAGTCTATGAGCCTCTGGTTCCTCCCGCTGGTGTAAAAGGGAGTCCTCACGGCACTGTTCAAGGGCAGCAAGCATCTATTCAAAGTGGCAATCTGCCCCTAGGTTGGGTTGGCTACAGTCCAGTTAATGTGAAACCTGCAACTGGTTCAGCGAAAGTTAACCTTGAAAAGGGGCAATCCGCAGTGAATCCAGCTGACAGCCTGCTTCCTAGTTGGGCATTGTTCAATCCAGTGTTTACGTCTTCTGGTTTTGAATCCCCAACTGCCCCTGAGAGCCCCGTCACGTCAAAGGGACAGCCTGCAGCAAATCCCGGTGACAACCTGCCCAAAAGTTGGGCCGTGTACAGTTCAGGTCATGTGCATCCGCCAAACTACAAACCCTCAGCTGGTGGTGTGAAGCAGCAGCCAGTCGTAAACGGAGGTGATCTGCTCCCAAACTGGGCAGCATACAGTCAAGTCGGTCATCCACAAACTGCTCTGGACATTGTGAGAGGGCAGCCGGCATTTAATCCTGTTGGCGCCCCGCAACAAAGTTGGGCAGCATATAGTTCAGTTGAGGTGCAACCTTCCAGCTCCAAGGATGAAACCGGTCGAAGAAAAGTTGACCCTGTGAATGGGCAAAGAACAGTGAATCCAGCTGCCAGCCTGCCTCCAAATTGGGCAATGTTCAAGCCAGGTTACTTGTCATCTTCTGACTCAGAATTTCCAACTGGTCCTGTGAAAGTGAGTCATCTTGATCCCGTAAGGAGGCAAGCTATTGTGGATGGAAACCAACCTCAAAGTTGGGTTTTAGGCCATCCAATGTATGAGCCAGCTGCTCCTGAGAGTTCTGTGCCCGGAAAGGACCAACCTTCAGCTAAACCATATGGCAAACTGCACAAAGGTTGGGCAATGTACAGTCCGGTTGATGTGCAACCTTCCACCTATAAACCCTCAACCGGTGTTGACACTGTAAATGGGCAGCCGGTATTAAATGCAGGTGGCAACCTCCCCCCACATTGGCCCGCATACAGTCAAGTCTATCATCCACCAGCTTCTCCTGTGGTTTCTCCTCCCAGCACTGTGACAGGGCAACTGGCATCTCATCCTGGTGGCAACCTGCAACAAAGTTGGGCAGCATACATTTCTGGCACTGGGATGGGGCAGACGCCTGGTTGGGTGAAAGTAGCTGCACCGGCTGGCAAGGGACAACATGCATTCTCTGAAGCCAATCTAGCACCCTCAACTGGTGGCGCAAAAGGTCACACTGGTAAAGGCCAACCAGCACCACATCCAGATGGTAACCTGCACCAAAATTGGGCCGCATACAGTCAATTGAATCTACCGTTCAGCTACAGACCAAGTGGCACTGGTAATGAGCAACTTGAAGCCCTTCCAGGTGCCAAACAGCCTGCAGCTCCTTCCAACGAAGCACCAAGTGGCGTTGGAGTTCAAGTCAGACCGTCCATCAGGAAGGGGAAGCCTGCAGCGAATCCAGGTGGCAACCAGCACCCGAAATGGACATCGTACAGCTCGGCCCACTATTGGTCACCCGGTTTCAACCCCTCAGTTGCTCCTGTACCCTCTCCTGTTGGTGCTCATGTAAGTCTTCCTGCTGGCGCTGGAAACTGGGGTGCAGGATCTGTTTCAGGTGCAAAGCTGGGCTCCGGTTGGGTGGCATATAGGCAAATCGATAATCCATCTTCAAACTACAAACCCTCAAGAGCTCCCGGTTCTGGACACCAGTCCTCTCGGGGTGCGGCCAAACAAGTCTCTGGTTCACTTTCAAGTGGTGGCCTACAAGTGAGAAGTCAAAACAAGTTGCCTGCTCATCCAGTTGGTCTACTTGCCAACTGGCCATACCTTCAAGTGGATTCCAACAATCATGCCGCATCTGGACTTAAAGGCTATGACTCTGCCGGTGTTCCCAACAGGAGCCCTTTGAAGTGGATCTCTTCCCATCCAGGCCACCCCGGCCAAGCTCTGGTCCGATTTCCAATGGAAGCCAGTGCACCATGGTTGTCATCTCAAGTGTTTGCTGATGAGTTGCCAGAGGAGGATGATGATGACGACGACGAGGAGGAGCTTCCAACTTATATTGTTCGTAACCGAAACGGCTATCGGCAACAGCGCAAAGAATTCTCCAGAATGCATTATTTCCAAAAGGATGAGCAACCCTACGTTCCCTACCTGAGAAGATCTCCAAAGGTCTAAGGAGGTAAACATTTATACCCCCCACTCAACACTCACTTGTGTTAACTTGCATTTTTTTTTCTTCTTCCCTGTTATAGGATGAACATGCTGCGTTGACTCCCTGCTGAACAAGATTTAATAAACCAAAGAATCAACTAAACTCATTTGACTGCCTTGTCTTTCAATGATCTGTAAAGTTGAGTTTACGGGTGTTGCTGTCTCACATTAGATACAGACGTGGTGCGTTTCAATTTTATCTTGAGTTATGATTGTTTACTGACTCTATTATTGAAGTACAATTGCGAACGACGGACCTGAAACTTTGAAGCAAGTCAGTTTTGCCAAACATGCAAATTTCCGTTTGAGTATTTCATGAGCTTATACTTGGAAAATGTCTCCAATGTTATGGCCAAAGTGGAGGTCTGGCAGGTGATGTGGCAGCAGAGTCCGCTGTTGACAAACCTATTTGGCGGGCAGACAAGTGTCTGAGAAGGCGGTAGCGCTATCTCCCAAGATGAGCTCTGCATGCTTGTTGCCTGCTAAGTGTCACTGATTGCTGGAGAGGCTGCGTGAAGAAGTCCGAGTGGACCACTTGTACTCTCACCATCAGTGGTGCTGGCTCTGATTGTGGCCCTTCAGCGGTAAAGTGTCGCTAACGCGAGGGTGTCTATGCTTTGTGCGACAGTCAGCCGCTTGAAAGAAAAAACAATCCTATTGGTACAAAGATGAAAAACCCAGCACTGGCTTTGTGAGTCACGTGTAGATTTCAAACTCTTACTGTTGCTCTTGGATATGAATATATTAAAGACATTTAGCTCCCTATTGCAGTGATGCTTACGTATGCAAAGAACCACAGAATTGAAGCTGCTCAAGCTGCTTTTTTTTTTCCTCCCTCCTCTTTGTCAGGTTGTCACGGTGATGTTTCATTTTGTCACCATCTTAAGGTCCACTCCAAAACTGACATCTCTTTGCAATTTGCCTTTGTGTCTTGATGCAAACGAGCTGGGAGCACATGATGACTTGCTTGTGTGTGATGAGCCACTCTTCTGATCTTCTGTTGGCATGCATAGGGGTCACTGTCTTAGCTTGCTACAACTTAAAGCGGAAAACAATAAGCAAAAATATAAATATATTCTCACAGCAGTTTCAATGAATATTGTCAAATTATTCCTGAGACACGCTAATGTAGACTTAAGAATTTTCATGCTTTCTGTCCTGGCCATTTTGTACTCAACAGTTCAAATTACATGGGTAAAATGAATGCATTTGGAGATTTTTAAAAAATATATCAATGCTGTATTTTCTCATATTCCCTCAAACTTGTTCTCCCCTTTTACTATAGTCCAGGGTTGGGGGCAAACATTTTTTTCACAGGGGTCACGTTTGTCTTCGTCTCCATGATTTGCAAACAAGTTCTCGCGATTTGTTAAGATGCGGAAGTAATTTCCTGATCTGGGCGGCGCTAATTTTATTTCCCTCCAAAATCCACGCTAAACTAGCATGGCCGCCTTTCCCAATCAAGGCAACGTCGCTGCAGAGTTCGGACTTAAAGTACACTTTCGTTCATGGATGTCAGCTTGTTGGGGGTCCCAATAGTTTGAAAGAAAACCCCACCGCATTCTGGTTCTGTCCAAACATGAAACCGTCTGAAAATTGCGACGAGGCAATTTTGTTAAGAGTCAAACGAAGCAGTAATCATGCAGAGCGGCGAGGGACGTCAACGCAACACGGGGTATGTCCGCTTATTTATTTAGAATTTGACCCGTTCATATTTTGTTTGTTTAAAAGTCAAAAAAATTCAAAACAGGCGTCAGACGTCTGATTTAACTAGTCGTGCAGATGTAGTTTTCCAATTTGTCCACTAGGTGTTGCTATGCTTTCAATTTGTGTTCACGTTCAGTCGTTGCTTCCAAAATATCAGTTTACGGGTGTCTTTTTAATATTTTTACTTTGACGTCACAGACGTTTTCTATGCCCATTGTGCTCTGTAGCCAAATAAGACTGGTCACCACTCACTTTCAGGGCACAGGGAGACAAATTATGGACTCCTTGCTTATTCAATTTCAGCGCATGTAATGGACAGGTCTCCAGTCTGGCGAAATAAGTAGTAGTAGTCAGAGTCAAGATGACTTTTGAATTTAATCAACCTCATCTTTTGGACAAACAACAGTGACCGAACATTTTGCCATGGAGGAAACATTTCAGTGTGTGGAAATGAAGCCCCTTCCCTCTTATGAGGCTTCACTGCCTGCGGTCATCCTCACACTCTCAAGCTCCACCTGGCCGGTGGACTGAGATGTGGACACGGATGCGGACGACTTCCCTTCAACCGCCCGTTTGCAACGCAGTCTTGGAGGCACGGCGGCCAGGAGCTCTTTCCTGAAGACAGAGCTGGAGAAGACGTAGAGGATGGGGTCCAGAGCCGAGTTGAGGAAGTTGAGGCTCAAGGAGACAATGTTGAGCTGGGTGAGCGCGTAGAAAGCGGCGCAGTCCCACGGCCGCAGGGAGCGGCTCACCCAAAGTCCCAACGTGGTGATGGTGGTCGGAAGGAAGCACACCAGGAAGATGGCCACGATGGCGGTGCACACGCGCATGGCCTTGCGCACCTTGGCCACGTTTCCCATCTGCCGACGCTTCAGCGAGCGCGAAATTTGCACCGAGCAGAAGACCAGGAGAGCTAGCGCGATGACGAACTCCAACACGGTCAGCACACGGTGCGTCTCCACCAAAATCACGATGCCTGCCAGGAGACGTTTCAGGCTTTAGTGCCATGCTCCTCAAACATTTTACATCTAGAGAAACAAAAATTTTGCTTCCATATATATCTATATCTTTTGAAATAGTTTGTAATTGTAAATTATGGCTTTTTTTTTTCAGAAACAGTTCTAAAAAAATAGAAGGCTTTTTTCCAGATAATATAAAATAAATAAGACAAATTGCTTCAGTGAACCGTTTTGCCGGACTAGTAATGTGGTTGTGCTACTAGCAAAAAAAAATGTACATGGTGCTTGGGGCTTGATGTGAAAAGGATATGGAGTGCCGGATGTTTTGCGTGAGTACCGCGAGTGGCCTCCTTGTAGGCGGTGAAGAAGAAGCACTGCGTGGCATCGCCGCTGCCCTTGATGTGGTTGTAGGCCAGCATGGGCACGCGAGGACTGCTCACTAGCAGCCACACCAGCAACGACAAGATGCCAGCCTGTCGCTTGCTCATGCGGTTGAAGCGGTGGTGAGGGTGGACCACCTGCGGGCGCGTCGTACAAAAAAAAAAAATGACACTGGAAACCCCCCAAAATTCAGCAAGTCATGAGTCAAAAGGGCGGGTGCGCTCTCACCTTGACGTATCGGTAAAAGGCGATGACTGTCATGAGCGCAATGCTGGCAGTGCGGTTGGAGAACATGAGAAAGAGGTTGAGGCGGCACACCGCGTCGCCGAAAACCCAGTGGCCCCGCACAAGGGCGTCGATGCGTAGCGGGAGGCTGACCAGCGCCAGGAAGTCGGCCGCCACCATGTTGACCAGGAACACCGTGTTGGCGCTCCAGGACTTGACGCGGAAGCAGAAGACCCACAGCGCCACCGCGTTGCCCAGCAAACCCAGCACCACGTCCACCGTCAGCACCGGGGGCAGGATAATGCCCTCCAGCTGGATGCCCACCGGCGGGCACCCGCTGCCGCCGCCACCGGGCGCTGGCGTGCTCCTGAGGTCCAAATCCATTGTTGATGTCTTGCAGGCTGTTTGTGATTTCAAGAGGCAGGAAACTTGCTGCTTCTGCTTTTTACATGACCAAAAAGCACTTTCTTTCAACATCTGCAACTTTTTTCCTCTTCATGTTTTTCGGCCTCCCTTGCGCCAACAACCTAAAAATGTTTTTTCTTTTGGGGGGGGCTTGTTGTTTTTTTTCATTAACAACAATGTTGATCCAAGGTTTAAAAAAAAAAAGAACCGAAAACTCAACAATTAATAACTATCCAATAGGCGATTATTTTCATATTGATTCACTGTTTCATGTCGTCATCAATTTTGTATTAATGCATTCAGTAAGAGATGACGTTGAACTTAAAATTGTCCAAATCCTCACCGTTTCAGTTTCTGAACAGTAAATATTCTGATAATGATCACATTCTATGCTGCAAATAATGTGGCCTTTGTATGTGTTTATTTATTGATTGTTGTTGTTTTTTTGTTTTTTTTTGCAGCTTTTGAATTGAATAAGCGAGGAACGGTGTGATGTAAGCGTCAACTCACGCCTCACACGCAGGAAGTGGTCGAAGCGTGAGCGGCACCCACAGCAAAGAAAGGTCCCCGGCTGCGCCGTTAGCATTCCACTGCTAACCTTGCTCATGGTCAGCTTCCTGTTTGGGTTTTGTTTGCCACATCTTGAAAAGACACCCCCCCTTTGTGACTGCATGTGTCTGACAGATTAGTGTGTGTGTGTGTGTGTGTGTGTGTGTGTGTGTGTGTGTGTGTGTGTGTGTGTAATTTGTGTGTTACTGCTGGCCTGGGTGTGTGTGTGATTGTATTCTGAGTGGATTTGTTTTGAGCGTGTGCGTGTGGGACAGGTATCAGCCGGGATTAGTGTGTAAAGGTGTGTGCGTGTGTGTTTCGGCGGATTTCTGTCCCACACACACGCACACACACACACCAGCCTTGTCTCATCATCATCTTCCCTGGAGACGAGCAGCATTTGGTCATGGCGGCGTGCGCGTGTGCGTGCGCTTGGCTGTTTGTCCTCTGGCTGACGTTGTGCAATGGCATTTCTCCCGCAGGAAGGCGAGCACATCAATGGAGTGTCGCCGCTCGACCGGTAAGCTCCTTTCTCGTCTCCCGCATCCTCATTCCCGACACCGTTGTTTCCTTGGAGGAGGTAAAGTGCTTTTTGTTCTTGTTGTTGTTATCCGTCGTCGTTTCCGGGCTTGTGCGTCCACACGCTGCTGATGTGACACACGTGCGCGCCGGCCCTTTAAGAGAATCATGACAACAGGGAAACGCTTCCTGTGCAGATTCGAATTGTTTGTTGTTGTTGTTGTTTTCGATAAAACAATATTAATTGGCCAACTTTTCAGAATGGCAATGCATTTGGTGTAAATATTATTTTATAAGTGACAGTAAAGACCAGTTTTAAACCTCAAGTATCACATGTGATCCAGTTGGCATTCTCATTTTTTTTGTCCATTTTTACCACAAGAAAAATGTATGTAGTCCACATTAAGCAGATTTGCTTTGCTTCTTTGCCGGGGAGACGCTTGTGACGTCGGCGCAAGTCGTGGCTGGCGACACAATTCGACTGACCGGTGCGCGGGTGACGTGAATGACTGAGCGGCCGATCGGGCAGATTTGCAAGACTTAAGTGATCAGTTTAATTGCTCCACTCTGCTGCTCACTTGCTGACGACGACGCCCTGCTTTGAGCTTTCTATCCCGCATGTTGACGTCCGGCACATTTGACCCAAATTTGACCCTTCTGAAGCAGCAAGCTTGCAAACCTTTTTTGCTGAAGCGCCTCGTTGAATTTTAAAGTGGACAAATGGGCCAGGTCACCCATTAAAAAAAAAAAAGGTGAGGGTATAATTTTATGGAGGTTGATCTTTTTTCTTGGGAATATTTATGGGATGCACGTGGCTGATGAGTCTTTTTTTTTTCTTTTTCTTTTTCTTTGTGGGTGTTGTTGTTCAGGACCATCATGGGCCCTCCCGGCATCAGCCGAGCCGTCCACCGGCTGGAGTTCTGCCACTGCAAGCAAGGACTTGGTCGGTCAACCTGCGCCTTCCCACCTGACTGCACTTCTTTGCGTTCTTTATGTTGAGCTGCTTTCCCCCCTGCAGGTGTGAAGATCATTGGGGGCTACCGAGAAATGACAGGAGAAGACTTTGGCATCTTCATAAAGAGAGTCGTCGCCGGTGGACTGGCTGCGCTTGACGGTCTGCTCTGCTTTTTATTTTATTATTATTATTTTTTAAGTCGACCTGTGCATACTTGCGGTTTCACATACATTTTGGGGGGGTTGTTTATTTTATTTTTTGTTTGTTTGCTGAATCCCCACCGCCCATTGTTCATGGCAAACATTGCCTATGTGTTACCCAGGTCGGCTCAAGTCAGGTGACCTGATTGTGCACGTGAACAACATCAGCCTGAGGGGGGTCACCAATGAGAGGTCACGATTTTAGTCACCCAAACCATGTGCAGGGTTTTCGTTTTTTAGGGGATGCAATTGAATCCCAAGTGCTTTGCATCCTGGCAGGGCGGTGGAGATCCTGAGGACCGCATCGCTGTCCAATCACATGTCTCTCCTGGTTGCCAGGGACGACGACTCCAAGTAAGTCCACCTCCGTAAGCGGACGAAAAATCTTTTTCCAACAGTCCGGCACTCTACTTTGATTGTGAGGTGATATTGGTGGCATTAAGAAGTGGATTAAATCTGCTTAGTCCGCACTGAAGGCTCACATAGCAAAAGCGCAGCCCACCGCCGGGCGAAGGGATGCTGACTTCCCCCACCGACAACAAGTGATGTCATAGCGGTCGTGTCAGTTGAAGGTCGGGCGTCAGTATTTTTTATTTTGGGGAAGGGAGGTGTCAGCTGAGGTGACGCGACAGGACACTCTGTCGTCCTGGCTGCTTTTCCGCATGGCGCCGCCTCGTCGTCAGCACAAACGCGGGCTGACACATCGGGGATGACGGTGACGTCGCCCGGCCTGCGGCTCCGTCACTCGCTCGTTTTCAACCACCTGTCCACTGTTTTACACTTCGCAGCATGCCAGCAGAACCATCTCGGAGACTGAAATCACAACAGAACATTAAAACAACACCAACACGTTCTTGTTTGTCTTGAGTTGCATTTGTGTTCGAGGCCAACGCCACCTGGTGGAGACAAAGCATCACGTGCGAGAGTTATGCTAATTAAGATATCCTTTATTTATGATACCCTGAGGTGGGAGAGTAGGATGACGGCTCTTAGCAAAAAGTAATAAACGAGCCCTGCGTCCAATATCGAAAATCCTAATAACTGACACCTCAGGAGAAGGTGCCCAACCACTACTTTTGTCTAAAGGAAACTCCTCCACTCGCTGCAAAGTAGTTCCTTGGTGCCACAGTGCCACAAGATGGTGCCAAAGTAATACTTTTATTGTTTTTCAAGAAATAACAGGATAAAAGTCTTAATTCAGTCATATTATGATTGATGCATTCATGTTGTCATCTCAAGGCGGGAGTTTTCCGAGCTGATGGAGAAGTACTGCTCCGGTCCCTTGGCGGCGTCCGGTCGGCTCTCACCGACTCAGCAGTCCACAGGTGAAACCCGAGCAGAAGCACTAGCGTGCTCCTGGTAAATTGAAAGTCAGCTCTGGATTTTGTGTTGACGCAGGGAAGCTGCTGGCCGCCGGCGTCGCCTCCTCGTCTGAGAGCCCCCAGCTGCTCAGCCCCAAAGAGGGGGTCTCGCTCTACAGCCCCGTGGCCACACCCGCCTTCAGGTACCTCCCACAGATGCCTGAAACATCCACAAAGATGCAAAAGAGCGGCGCTCCTTCAACTTTTTTGCTCCACGGACCACTTTTTGTAATATCGTCTGTCTGCATGTTTCGTGGAGTCTCTGGTTTGAGAGCCACTTGAGGCAGAATGTGCCCCACTTGTGATGGGATTGGAAAGGAAGTGTTACTTAACGTCTCTCCGTGCGTGCTTTCCTTCCTCCCTCGCTTGCTTCTTTCCATTCTTCTCGCAGCGACAGCGTGATCCAGTTGATCTGCATCGCCAAGGGCAGCGGCCTGGGCCTGGTCATCAAGGGCGGCGCCAACCGCTCCGAAGGCCCCATGGTCTTCATCCAGGACATGGTGGCGGGAGGAGACTGCCAGAAGGTCAGCCAACACTTGATCGGCATGTCTCCACCATCTTGTTTTTCCAAATACAGCGTGCATCCTTGGCGCTTGACGAGCTGCGTTCTGTTATTTTGCGTGTGAAGGACGGCCGGCTGCAGGTTGGGGACCAGCTGGTGTCCATCAACAAGGAATCTCTCATCGGCGTGACGTACGAGGAGGCCAGGACTATCCTGACGCGCACCAAACTCAGGTCAGATCTTAGCACATTTATAGTTCAAAAGAGGCCACACAGAAAAGAAAACAGAAAAGGTGCAATGCAGGGCCGGAAAGCCGCAAATGCAAGTTCGACGTTTTGCTTGTGCCGCGTACCGCAGACCGGATCCCACCGTGGAAGTGGCCTTCATCCGGCGCCGGACTTCCTCCAGCTCCAGCAGCGGTCCCCACAGTCCTATCGTAGGCCCCTCCGGGGCCATCAGCTCCCCTGCGCCCGCGCCAGTTGTGGTCACCAAGCTCACCTGCAGCCGCAACCCGGCCAGCGAGACGCTGCCGCCCGTCAGCGTCTGCCAGGTGCGGAGTCACAAATGGAATCGCATGACCTCCTTTGAGCAAGGCGACGGAATTGGACACCTGGCAGTTGAGCGCGCTCTGGCTGCATTCGTAAAGCAGACCAGTGTGCGTGTCTGTTCTGTTCCTCATTTCACATGCCGACAGAAATTTGTCATCTTTGCAGGTCCGAGTGAGTCCAGTCATGAGTGAACACGCATGCGTTTCATCCTTAGATGAGTCTGATCTCAATGTGGGTACGAATTCTAATACAATCAATTTTTTGTCGTTGGGGGGGGCATACAATATAATACACTATCGTCATATTTTGTTGTTTTTGTTTCCTACGGTGTCCTTGGGTGCTCAAAAAAGTGCCTATGTACAAAAGTTCACAAGCTGTTATGAGTTGGGTTTTGTCAATGAATTTGCGTTGTTTGCAGATGGCGCTCATCTGAAAGTGGAGCAAGTGGAAAAGGTGATCATTTTCATCATTCTATTTGTTTGACTCAAGTTGTCATAATGAAAGTGGACACCAGAGAGCATGCTTTCCCAAGGATCCGTCCACATGAGTCGTTATTTTGTACCAGCACAGCGCAATCAATGTGGACAGCACTGGAATATATGATGTCTTTTTTTTTTTTTTTTTTTTTTTTAGCTCACAGTGAATGAAAATCCCAAATATGGAGAAATTCTCACATGACATAAAAGTAAAAGTTCAAACTGTTCTTCCGAAATGGCTGACTTTATTTACATGTCGATGGCTGTCGCGTTTGATACTATTGTGAGGCGAGGGCGTGCTTGCCCTGCGCCCTTATCGATCTGCTTTTATGGATGTGTGTTCGTGTGTTCAGGCTCTGGACCTGCTGGGCCTCAAGCCTTCGGACGCTCAGCGTCAGGCGCTCTGGTCCCGACTGCGAACCGATCCGCCTGGCGTGGTGGCCTACGCCGGTAAGGACGTACCCAAAACAAAAATTTGATTCAACGCATTCATCCCCAGTGAGAACTCGAATGGACAACAAACGGTAGCGTGATCTTTATTATTAGTTTTTTTGGCCTGCTTTGTCCAAATATTTAGTTCAGAATTTTTTATTTTCCATTTCAGTTTCTGCACTGGTAGTAAATGTAGTTGTGCTCATGGGGGGGGTTGGTTATGTCAAATGTTGGCCCGTGGTGTATTCAAGGTTGTCCTGCTGTCGCTCTGACAACACTTGAAGTGACTTTCCCCGCAGGTGGCCGTTCAATTGGACCTCGGGTAACAACTCAAGTGAAGGCGGCCGTTTTGTTTGCTCGGGCAGATTTCGAGAGCGCGACCAGGGAGGTGTTCAAGTCTCAGCCTGACGGGCCGACCGCCGCCCAGTCGGGGTCAAGGCTCACGTCTGAGGACCTGTTGAATCTGCTGCAGGTGCCCGGGAGCCGCCGGGTATGTCAACAAAAGAAGCTGGAAGAAAATAACTGATCGAAACAAAGTTCACTCGGTAAAATATTTGACATTTGATTCAAAAGATCATATTGCCGTCTGAAACGAAACACTTCGCTACTAATGACAACTGTGCGGTGCCCGCGGGCAGCACAGCAGGGGCTGGGGAAACTTGTGCTTTGTTTCTGCTGTTGCCTGGACAACCTGAAATTATTTTGGTGTGTGTGTGTGTACGTGGCAGTCAACATCTGACTGGGCCGCCGCGGCCGAGATGGACCGACTGAGGAAGGAGAACGTGGAGGCTCTGCGGGAGGTCAAAAGGCTGCAGGTGAAAGCCGCCCTTTGCACTTGGTGGTTATTAGATTTTTTTTGGGGGGGGGGGGGTTAGGCACCATTTGATGGCACCAAAGGCGCAGCCAGGCCAACTTCCTGTTTGGTGTGGATGTCGTCTGACGTTCAGGATCAGCTGCTGGAGTCTCACAGGGTTCAGCGGCAGATGGAGGAAGAGCTGGACAGCGTCAGACAGGTTGGAACATAGCACGTCACATCATTGCGTGCAGTTCAATCGTGCCGCCGAGGTTCATCGACGATGAACCGATAGTCATCGATTAGACGTGTAGAGACTTCGAATTTAAAATCTTCGGAATGTCCGCCTTTCATCAATCATACGCATATTTGGTGACTCGATGCAATATGCCTTCACTTGACTCGCGGCGCGTGGGAGAGCGCAAGTGGGCGCGCGGTGTTGAAAATAGCTCATCAGGTGGAGGTGGGCTCACCTCCGCGCATCAGCTTCACTTTTTAACTGAAAAGCAGGCAAAGTGGTCCTGGCTGGCTGGCGTGGGAGGAGTGAGTGTGCAGCCTTCGTTCAAAGATGGGGAGAGAGAAAAAAACGCTTCCTTTTTTTTTGTTTATTGTGATCCACAGCTGAAGTCTCTCAGCCTCATCGAGAGAGAAATGATGAAGCAGTCATGAGCTTCATTTGGACAAAGTTGGTAAACACTTCAGTCTTTGTTTTGTTAATAAATAGAGGCGGAAATGGAGGTTGAAGCAAAGGCAGAATGCAAGGATACGAGGGACTGAATCAAAAGCAGGTTTGTTGGAAGGGAAGAATAAAGGAAGGAGGGAAGGAATTTGATGCTCGAAAAAAAAAGCACATATCGAGGCATGAAAAGGAAGGAAGGATGGACAAGGGAACAATGGAAAGAAGGCAGAAAAGTAACTTTCAATGAGGGAAGATTGAAAGAACGGCTATGACGGAAGGAAGGCAAAATGGAAGGAAAGATAGGATGACGAGGGAAAATAAGTGCTCGGAAGCAAGGCAGGAGGTGAGTGATGCCAAGCGGTGTGCGTTGTCATGGCGACGACAATCTGATACGTGTCGGCCTCATTGTCGCCGCGTCAACACCACCTTGTTTCCACAAAAGCCGCACACTCGCTGCTCGCTTTTTTTTTCCCTCTCTTCACACCCCCCCCCTTTTTTTTTTGGTCAATAATGTTTGTGATTGTGCACACTACTCAAGACAAGAGTGCCCCTCTGTCCCGCCACCAACCCCACCCTCTCCCAGGCCACAGCTGGACACAAGACAACTCCTGCTGTGATACATTAGTTACTCAACCAGTAGCGCGCGCACACTTCTCGCCAAAATAGGCCCACCTTTGGATCGGCCATCATTCACGCAGGTTGGCGAGCAGAATTTTCATCAAGTCGTCCACGCCGCAGGCATAGGTTGCAAATGTATTATTATTTTTTTAAACAGAAGATTTATATCAACGGACGTCCGGCGTACCGAATTGCGACCACTCGCCGCGTCTTTGTCACGCTAGCGCTCGCGTTCACACGCGTCACCTTGGTTGGCTACTTTTGGGACATGACGAAAGGTGCATTGGGAAAAGCGGACCCCTGTGATTGGCGGGAAAGCCAGTCCGTGGTTTTGTCAGTCCCACACCAACGTGCCCCCCTACCTGCGAATGTTCAGTGTGTCCGTTCAATGTGAAACAGCCCCCCGTTTACCCCAAATACACACACTACAATTAATACCGTACGTGAGAATGACATACGTTTTTGTTTTCTTTTTCAACTTCCGCTACAAGTGACCGGCTTCATCTGTCAGTTATCTAACTCCAACAGCGGGCTTTGAGCGCCAAACTTGATTTTGCGAGCGTTTGGAAAAGCCGCGGCTTCTTGGCGCCTCGCTTCACCGACTTCTTCCCCCCGGCAGGAAGCCAAGGCGGCCGCGGAGGAAACACAGACGCTGCGGGCACGGGCGCATCTGGCCGAGGAGGCCCGCAAGCAAGCCCGCGGGATGGAGATGGACTATGAAGAGGTGGTCCGCCTGCTGGAAGCCGAGATCGCCGAGCTGAAGACTCAGAGGGCCAAAGAGCCTCGTCATCCTCCTCCTGCTCCTCTTCTGGACAATAAGGTAGGACGCACACTGGCTCACTAGACCCTGTGAGGAGAAATTTGGCCGGCGCCGCTTTCCTCAGCGGATGTGTTTCTTGTGGCAGGAGGACGTCGAGCAACTGAAGAAGGCGGCGGCCGTGGTGCAATGCCAGCTGCGGAAGAGCGCCGCCGCCAAGAAAACGTTGGAGACGGCGACCGCAAAACTGCTGACGTTTGTCGCGGTGAGAAAGAGTGCGGTGGAGCTTGCGTACCTAATGAAGTGGCCACTACAGTGACCCCCACCCCCAAAGCTTCGAAGTTCAGTATTCCATCCAGATTTCAATTGTGTGCTTTCTCCTCAGAATGTTCAAGAGTTCCTGCTTGAAGGACTCGGGCCCTCCAGGTACATCCAAGTCCAACACTCTGACTTGTTTGTTTGTCCATCCGCAGTCGGAGTGAGTGTGATGATGTCTTATTTAACGCAATTATTTAATTTAACGCAATTGGGTCTGTCGGCTTCCCTTGCCGCTTTGACCCACTTGCGCGATCCCAGGTGGGCCCGCCGCCGTTAAGTTAGCCTGCTGCTCATGACCGCCCGCTGCCATTGAGCCTCGTTGCCAAACGGCGGCGCCCAGGTGGCGGTCGGCCCCTCGCCGCGTTTTATCAGCAAACGAATTACCGAGTGGCGTTTATTGCTTCGCGTGCCTACTCCCTTCTTTGCTCCATTGCGGTTGACCTCCATTTGACCCCTGCGAGCATCCTGTTCGATGTCTTGCCGGCTCGTTTGTGGTGTGCGAATGCGATCGATTTCAGTGTGACATGACTCTTGCGTAAGTCCGCCTCAGTCAATCAGGTCAGTCGGCCGCTCTCCGTTAAGCGAGATTGTGTTTGTGCGACTGTTGTGTTGGGGGCGGGGTGGGGGTCAACGTGTCATGTTTCATAACTGCCCCCCGCGCATCCTTTCAGTGACCACCCCCCACACCGTTTTGTCCTCACCTGTTCTTACGCCTTTGTAGGCCAGTGGGTGTCTTTTCAAAACCAAAACATAACGCGTGTGCTGCTGCTGTAGGTCACGTAGTACATTTAAAAAAAAAAAAATAGACATACAACAGCATCCAGTTCTGAATATGAAGTCATTCGTAGTAACTGTTGCTGTCAAACTATATGATAATAAAGCGTATCGGAAAGCCGGAAGACGTGTTCAAACGACGAACCATCCCGAAGAAAATATCACAATGTCATTCAGAGCTGTCAGGCTTCTTCCAAGCAAATTCATCTCGACGGTGCCAGTTGTAGAACATCATCGGACAATGAACAACACTTGCGATATCTCATAAGGTTATTCTAAAAATTGCCTACACCGGAGAGAAAACACATTTGGTTTAGTTTCGTATTTGTCGTCGTGTGAAGATGTCAATCGGTTGACGCGCTGTTTTTTTGGCTGCAGTTGCGCAGACGTCAAGGGGCCCTCAAAAGGCGGACCCTCGCGACACGAGAGCTCGTGGACCGCGGCGGCGCTGGCCAAGGAAGCGCACCACCTGAGGACCAGCGTCGGGAACCTCCTGGACGTGGACAGTAAGTCAAACTTTCGAGTCCGCAATCGGACGACACGGGACTTTGCTCGGGCGAAATTTGGGAAGGCTGCGCGTGACTGCTTGTATTTGAAAATGTGCATTTTCAAGGGTTATGTTTTTAATTATGTCAAGAAAAATATGCAAGTATTGCGCAAGTGCAAAGTTGCCAAAAGTGCCCGAATATATTGCGACGAAACAACATTGCATGACTTTACTTAGCACATTTTTTTCTTTCCCAGTGACTTGGGACTTGCATGAAAGCTTACGTGACTTCCTTGTGACTTCCTCCTGCCTTCCTCCTCTTCCTCTTCTCTCTTGAGCCCCGCCCGCATGCGCCCCCTAGTGGACAGCCGCCTCTGTCGCGAGGGAGTGCCCTCCCCGTTTCGACACTCGCCGTCGTTCGCCGCGTGGAGCAGCTCAGCCACGTTGCCTCGCTTCTTCTCCGTAGACGCCACGTGTGCTCTTCGAACCTGCATGCGCTTCACCAAAACTGCATCTGTGTCTCTTTTCAGTCAGGAAAGTAGCACTCGACACTCGTGTACTGTGTAAAAACGTTTCGTCCTCATCATAACAATTCCCTAGGATGGAATGAAATACACCCGTTTCTACTCGTACTTGACATGCTTAAATTCAATGGACATTGTGCTGGTCCTCGTGCTGTGTGTGCCGTGCCCACGAGCGAGACGCCATCATACACAAAGAAGACCACCAAAAATCAGCCGCAGTAGTATTCCACTTATTTTTTGGGCAGAGCATAAAGAACAGAGGCCTGTCGCTCTTGTGATTTGTCCGTCTGTGTTTCTTGCTGCACCATTTGTGTTCAAATCTCTGTTTTCAACATTTACAAAGACATTAATGCTCGGATGAAGTTTTACACACACACACAGACACACACACACAGTATTTCAGTGTGTGCGTGTGTGTCGGGTGGGGGGATAACAGGACAAGATGATGATGGTAGGAGTTATAAAGGAACTGTCAAAGTCTTGAGGCCTCATGTCAGCTACTTGCAAAATGATCACCCTCACCTAATTAGCACGCACACACACACACACACACACACACACACACACACACACACACACACACACACGCCAGATTGATGATGATGGTGGTGGTGGTGGCCAGATGTGATGAAAAGAGTCCCAAGAAGAAAGTAGGTCATGTGGATGCAGGAGAGTTTTCCTTCCATCTGCTTTTCATCACGTCGCCTGTTGCTAGGATACCCGATGGCGCTTGGCCTCGCGCCCGCACATGCGTGTCAAGATGGAGGAGACGTACTGTCGGTTGGGAGGCGTTTTTCGACGCAAAGCCCAAGTCACAGTTGGAGTTTGTTTTCCAAGCAGGGTTGTTTGTTTGTCTTTGTCAAGCCCAAACTTGTCAATAAAGTTTGTCTTGCTGTGATGTCTTCTGGCCACGTGTTGTCTTTCCAGACTTCACGAAATGCGTTCGCTCTAACTTTATATTTCTAACTTTTTATTACATTATAATTTTAATTTGGTGACAATGTGTGTCACGTTTGCTCGCTTTTTGGAGTTTTTGTTACATTTCTTCATTTTATTGGTGAAAATTTGTTTAGTTCTTAGATTTTGTTTTTTGCGTACATTTTGGGGTGATTTAGTGTCAATTTTTGGTTGAATTTCTGTGTTTTGGGACATTTCTGACACTCATTTTTTGTTGCAATTTGTATTTCTATTTTTTTGTCTTTTTTTTTATTTGTCGGCCTTTTTGTATGTTTCCTTATTTCTTTCTCCGCGTGGTGCTTGCCGCTTCATGGTGTGTGTGTTGCTGATGTGAGCGAAATGGTTCCCGCTGTGTCCCGCTTTGCATTTTCGGCCTCACAAAAGAGCTGCATCATCGTCCTCCTCATCACCTTTGCGCGTCTTTGTTGTAGTGGAGGACGACAATCGGGCAGGGAGGCGCTTTCCACTGAGAAAAACACCCCCCCCCCCCTCTTAATCTGACACAGCGCAAACAAAACACGACAGGTGCACATCGACATGAAATTGGGGCAGAACAATTTTTAATAATAACGATGACACGTTGACATCAAAGAGTAGCTTCCTGACATGGAAAAAAAGAATGACATCATTACTGCCGGTTCATGATTTCACTTTTTGTTTATTGTTCATCTGCCAAGATGTTTTGTTGCCTTTTTGTCTTTAACTTTTGGGTCCATTTTAACTAAAAATCGTGTTTTTGTTTGCCTGTTTTTGTCAGTTGCATATATTTTTATATATTTGCAGTAGGGCAGTTTGCAGACTACACCCTGAAGTGGTTGCCAGCCACTCACAGCTCTTTTTCTACCTAATTTTTATTTATATATTTCAATACTGCCATTTATCTGTTGTTGGTTTTTTTTTGTGTGTTGTGTGTGCGCCACAGCTCTTCCTTATGGCTGGGAGGAGGCATATACGGAGCACGGTGTCAAGTACTTCATTGAGTACGTACTCGGCGCTCTTTTTCTTGTCGGACTTTTTACAGCCGGCCGTCACTGTCAAGTTGGATTCTTTGTAATGTTGTCATCTGTTGATACCACGGCAACCTTTATTTGCTGCTGTCACGTGATGTCTTCTTTTTTTGGGGGGGGCAGTCATGTGACGCAGACCACCTCTTGGAGTGCGCCGATGGTCGTTTCCGTGACAACAACAATGGATGCCACAAACGGCGATCAGAAGATTGAAATGTAGGAGGAGGAGCTGTTTGTTGCTATGGAAACAACTGGCTGTGAGTACAAGAGTACTAATAGATAAAAAGCTGCATTGTTCAAAATTGTTTAGTATTTTTTTTCGTTGTCTTTCTTGCAAGTGTTGTCGTTAAACATATATTTTATTTATTTGTTTATTTCCGAGAAGATGGAGTTGTTTGATGTTGCTTTTGAAACTAGTATGTCCTGAAAGTATAATTGGAAACAAAACAGGAAAACACAACAAGCTGGACTGTTGAAATCGTCCGAGCCAATCAGGAGCATTGAGAAAGTCTCGAGTGAAAAAAGACACTTTTATCGCCTGAAGCTGCATTCCAAAAACGCGTTTTGATTTTATTTGTTTGTTTGTGATGATGTATATGCTCAAGCTTTATAAAAGCATACACACAAACACACTGTTATGTCATAGCGAGAAATCAATGTGTGTGTGTTGGTGAGCGTGAAACTGATTTGTGCTTTTCCTCGCAATGTAACTGAATATAAAAGACTGCGGTAATCTGATTACTTGACGACACGCGGGGTCGAGCGGTGTGTGCGGGCATGGTTATTTATAGCGAGCGTGCGACGGCAGCAGCTGGAAGCCTGAGAAAATCCTGTTCAAATACAACAGCAAACAAGAACACACAAATATTTAGACAGCAACATTAACACGAGAAAACGAACACACAAATATTTGGCGAATTTTAGCACGCAAATGGGATGTTTTCAATCCATTTTTTGGTGGGGGGGAAGACGGCTGTTTATGGGCTAAATGCGAAAATGACGCAAACAAGAGTGTAGAAAAGTTGCTGCGAGCGCCTGTCGTTACGTAACAGGGTAATAATCCGTAATCCGGCTGTTCCTGTGCAGTCCACGAGGGGGCGCCGTTTGTTCGATGCCTACGTGTCCTCGGCCCTGCCTGAGGCCTTGGTCCCACTTGCTCACCGCCCTACTTTTTCCGTCCACGCCAAGGTCAACATGACATCGCCACAGCAACCGTTGCCGTGGTGACTTTGTGATTGTCTCCGGGCACCCATGTGACTGTCAGCTCAACGGTAGACTTCACATTTATACGCCGTGGGCAGTGATGGGACATTGTGATTGTCTCAGAATGTTCGCGAAGTGATCATTTGAAATAGTAAAACACTGAGAGAAATGCATTGAAATTAAGCATTGCATGTTTATTTTATAATGGAGGTGAAAAATCATTCACGTAAAGTTTTTTTTTATCTGCAAGATTTTTAGTGTTAAAAACTTGATCCGATTTATTTTGTTTCTTCCTAGCTTGCCCCCTCTTGCCTTTGCATGCTTGCTTGCCTTCATTTGTTTTGCTTCCGTGTGGAGCACATGAGGTTCAACGTGATTGGGCGGGCGGGGGCGGGGCGACGCGGCCTGTGTGCGTGCATGCGTGCGCGGGCGCAGGATTGTTCTGGCCTCTGATTGGTTAAAAGTAGGTCAAGCCGGCCCACTCATGTGATCCAGCATTCCTCTGTGTGTGTGTGTGTGCGCGCGCGCGCGCGCGGTGATAAAGGGGAAGCGTCATGAAAAAGTGTGATTGTGATCTTTGAGGGTTGCGCTTTCCAAGTCAAAGGGTCGTGCAAATGGACTTGAAGCAGAAAAGAGGCACCTGCTACCACTGTTTTGTTCGGAAAACTGCACAATATGAGCATCAAAGTTCAACCGAAAGACTTTTATTGCAATGATATTTAAAAAACAAAACAATTAACATGATATACATGTCAAAATCCATCTAAATATAATGATATAATTACATTAATTGCAATGAAATTAAAATGTCATTACAATATGAGCAAAAGTGTCAGGAAACATTTTATTGTAATTGTTCACCTTTTATCAGGTTGTATAACCTTCCTGTTATAAATATATATATATATATATATACACACACACACACAAATTAAAAAGTATATTTTCTTTAGATGCGATTTTCTACATCTACTTTGAATAAAGCTCTTGTTTATGAATACATTTTTGTTGACTTCTCGGTGTGGCGATGAAACAAACATAACGAAAGTGTTTCATCAATTCAAGTATCGTCATTGTTGATCACGTTTTTGGTGAAAACGTCCAAATTTGATAGTTAGGACTTGAATTTGTTTATTTCGGGTGTGGGCGCGGGTGCCACTGCCTGGTTGCCAAGCCTCAATGACAGGGGGCGTGTCTTCAGCCGCGACGTCAGAATCCCTCCGAGGGCATGGAACGAGCTGTTTTTTGCGACTCGAACGACCTGTGCGGGCTATTTTTTTTTGTCCCCGTCGTGTAGATTTTTCATTGGTCAACCAAACAATTTTCTAGTTTCGACGTGGTTAGGTCGTTCCGACCCAGGTGTCCTTTTTATTCGGAAGCTAGCGGTTGCCATTTGAGTGATTCGCGGAGTCGATTTGAAGAGTCGCTCGCCAAGCTCGCTTCGTCAGCGACGTGCTCGCCGCCGCTGGTAGTGCGCGCTCCCGTCAACGCTCGCTCCTTTTCGCTGTGGTGACTCCAAGCAAGACGCCGCGAGGCTTTACGCTCCTCTCGGGTCTTGTCGGTTCTAGGCTTTTGGCGGGGGGGGGTCGGCATGGACAAGATGTCCCGAGTGCACGCGAGCTCCCTGAATGCAACTTTTGTGCCCGCCGCGGTGGCTGCGCACGGAGTCCTCAAGTCGCTGCTGGAGAACCCCGTCAAGCTCCCCAGCAGGCACCACCATGACGGTAAGAAACATTCGCTCCCGATTCTCATCGCTCGCCCAAGACATTAGGAATATGATTTGGAATTGTAAAAGTCACGAACGGCCGGCCGCGTGTCTCTTTGAAGCAACGATGGTCACCAAACTTAACTCCGTGATCTTATAAAGTTAGTTGACCGACAATAAAGGGATTTTTTTTCAAAGTGTCTTCTTGCAGCCAGTGCATGGAGTTGGGATCCTTGTGAAGACTGGGAGAGAAGCTGTGTTGATTGGATGTCATCTGTTTGACTCCCATGACCCGTAAAGGCTGAACGTTGCTTTCATCCAATAAGTAGCACATGAAATTAATTGGTTTTATACAATATTATGTCATAATCGGACGCAAACAAAAGCACTGCGGCTCAAGTCAGTGAGGGGGTCCTTTTCATTATTATGACTGAATAAGTTTTGTCCACTTTGTGTTGGAGAAGATGACTTATTTTTTTAAGGTGTGTTGCTAAAATTGACTATGACACTAACTGTAGTAACTACTGGAATTAAAAAATACTTCAACTCGTCCTTGCACTGTTATGATTTTCCCAGAAAGTCAGTAAAACTCATACCATTTGTATTGTTTGCTGACCTCAAAAACTCAACTTTAAAAACAACTTCAAAGAACAACCACAAAATAAATGAAAGTAAAAATTATATGTTGAAATAACAGCAATTTTAAAAAATAATGATAATTATAATAATGTGTTCATGCTGCGCAAGCCTTGACCTTAGATATCAAAATAGGAGAAGAAATAAATTGTGATACAACTTGTTCTGTTGGTGCGTGAATATTTCAGAACGTTGGGAAGCGCCCGTCAAGGGATTTTCTTTGATCATATATTTTTTTTGGGGGGGGGGGGGGGGGTCATGACAATCAAAATTCCCATGAGTTGCCCAGGCCCTCCTTGATATTTTCTGTTTTTGGGGGGTGTCAGTGTTTGTCAAAGATCGCGACAAGGAGAACAAGCTGGACGAGGAGTGCAGCGTCCCGCAGTCGGCCTTCCTGGGGCCCACCTTGTGGGACAAGACGCTGCCCTACGATGGCGACAGCTTCCAGCTGGAGTACATGGACCTGGAGGAGTTCCTGTCCGAGAACGGCATCCCCTCCAGCCCCGCGCAGCAGCAGCAGCACCATGTCCCACCCACGCCCATCAGGGCCCCGCCGCCCTCCGTGATGGACCTCAGCAACCACACCTCCACCTCCATTCACAACGCATCGCCTGCTTGTCTGCTCAGAAACCCCAACAGGCCAGGTAGCTTTTCGCATCTGCTGGGTAGTTGTTTTTTTTCCTCTTCCTGGAACCAAAAGTTCCTGCTTCCTTGTTTGCCTTTGTTGTTGCTGTTGCCGCGGTGCTTTGCTTTGATTTCAAAAGCATGCTAGCAACCGAGAGCGGGGAGCGTGGCTTAGCTTAGTTAGCGTACCGAAGCACACCGCGCGATGCAGCTAAACCCGCCTTGAATTTGGTCTGTCGCAAAAACACGGACATTCGTCGATTTCGCCAACGCACCGGTATCGGCTTTTGAGGGTGCACATGTGCAGTAGGTTGTATGTTCGCTTGTATGAAACCATAAAAAGATTGCGGAACAGGAAGGGAAGAAGTGCTTTGGGTGACCGCAGCGTAAGGATGTGGCGGGCGAAAATACAAGTGAGTTCCGGCAGAGGTCAAGTTCAGGTGTTGTCGTTCCTGTTTGAATTTTACTGGCACCAAATAGCAAAGCAAGGTGTCAGTCATTCTGCCGAGCGAAAGGCTCCACGGCGGGCCACCCTTCTCTCGAACGCGACGTAGAATCTTTGCCTTGCCTGATAAAACGGCAGCTTGTGCAGTGAGCGAGTGAGGCCACAGATAAGCTAAGACAAACACAAACATCCTCATCCCCTCATCCTGCTGCGAACTTGGAAGCTTTTCTTTCCCTCTGCACGTCTGGCTCCTAACAGCCCCTTTGGTGACAAAATAGCAAAGAGCGGCCACATTTGGTATGAGGTTCAAAAATGGCCCCCAAGAGAAGACTGCCTTTTAACTGGTTTCAATTGAAACCAGTTTCAACCGGTTTCAACTGGTACAAGTCGAAGGCAGTTTTAAGCTGTTCCAAACAGGGCAGGTGTGAAAAGGTTGAAAACTTTGAATGGAAGGCAGAAGTTGAAATAGCGTGAAAGAAAAGTAGGGCGGTTGTTGACCTCATAACCTCGCAGTCGACCGGAGGCAAGTTTTATTGTTTATGACTTTTTTTACGACGTGTTCTTGTTCCCGGTCAAATTGAATTATGCCTGCGTTGAAAAAAAGCTTTGCATCTGTCGCCGCCTGCTGGCCGCAGTTTATCACTGCATCACTCGCTCAAGATGGTTCACGTTTTCTTTCGAAAAAAAGTCGGATTATTGCGCTCAGAAATGAGGAAAATGGCAATAAAAGTGGATGGAAAATACGTGAACGCTGCTTTGGTTGTCTTGTTGTTCTCCTCTAGGGCTCCCGAACTTCAGAAACCCCCCGAGTCCGATCGACCCGGAGTCCATCCAGGTGCCGGTGGGCTATGAGCCCGACCCGACAGACCTGGCGCTGTCCAGCGTACCGGGCCAGGAAATGTTCGACCCGCGCAAATGCAAATTCTCGGCCGAGGAGCTGAAACCGCAGCCCATGATCAAGAAGGCTCGCAAGGTCTTCATTCCCGAAGATCTGAAGGTAATTTGGAGCTGGTGCTCATTCGCTCTGCGCAGGTTGGAAGAAAAGGCGGCTGTAAAACATTTTTAAACGGGAGCTGCATTGAAATGCAGAAAGAAGGCTTTCAAACTCACAGCTCGTCGTCCTTGTGGCAAGTGACCTTGATGTTCTTTTTGCCTTTGAGCAGGACGACAAATACTGGGCCCGGCGTAGGAAGAACAACGTGGCGGCCAAGCGCTCGCGTGATGCCCGGCGCCTAAAGGAGAACCAGATTGCCATCCGGGCCGGCTTCCTGGAAAAGGAGAACTTGGCGCTCAGGCAGGAAGTGGGCGAGCTGCGCAAAGAGCTGGGACGCACCAAGAGCATCCTGGCCAAGTACGAGGCACAGCACGGAGGCCTGTGAGGGCCCTACGCACACGCACACGTAAACACACGCACACACACACACACACACACACACACACACACCTCCACTCTACAGTCCAATTGGCTGGACCTGCTTGCAGGTGAAGCAGCAAGTGGTGCGTCGGCCCTCTTGGAATGGCTGTTTTGGGTTAAATCACGCGTACGTGCCTGAAAATGCGCCGATTTTGGCAATTGTATTTTCGGGGGTCCCAAGAACTCACTCTGTGGCACCGCCTCATAATTTGGAGGGAAAAAAAATGAGCAGCGCCCGCTCATTTCCCCAATCACCGACCGGCCGCCATTTTGACCCACCGACATGAAATTAGGTTGTCATGATAGGATGCACAGAAATGTGTCGCGCACACAGCAAGTCAGCCATTTTGGTTTGAAAGCGGACACATTCAGCGACTTCTCGGTCGTTCCCCATTTCCTCTTTGTCGGGTGTTGGCCACACTTTTGCTCCGCCTGAGTGAGTCGAGCCAATGAGAGGCCACATTGTCTTTGCTGTACCTCCGTTCCCAGCATGCACCTGTGCCACGTACATACCCGGTATGTGCACAGGTATGTAACGTGTGTGCACTTTTTGTCTTTTGCTATCTTCTCAGCAGTATTTTATACCACAAAATGAGCTGTGCGTGTATGTATCTGTGTGTATACATGAATATATACACACACAGAAAATGCCACAACAAACAAAAAAATAGATTTAAATCCATAAATGAGATATTTTTGTACCACTTTGTCTAACGTCTATTTAAAGCCAAATTGTGCTTTTGACAGCCTTGGCGAAAGCCTTTGAACAGGAACAAAATGAATCCAAAGACAAATATACACACGCTGTGTATAAAATAAGACCTTATATACAAAATTATAAGAAAATAAAAATATGAGTAAAATACACACATTTCATATATATTTTTAAATAATTGCTTAATGACAATAAATGTATTAGAAAAAATGGAATGGAATTATTCTCTTAAAAAATGTATTTTACGTGAAAAAAATGTGCAGTTAAACTGTAAAAAAACATAATAATAATAATCAAACGTGTCCCTGCAGCACAAGTGTTTGCTCAGCCCTGAGTTAGCGTCTTCTTGCACTTTAGCAGTTAGCCTCCCCGCTGCTAGAAGTGGCGACGTAAAAAAAAACATCGTTACATCGACAACAATTTCATTTTTCCGAGTATCTACGGTCCGCAAGGCAGACATTTTTTTTGTACCAAATTATTTTCGTTGTGTAGTCAGTGACTTATTATTAGTGCAATAATCCTTTGACAAATTTGTGAGTTTGCTTTGTGCGTAGCTCAGTGCTGACATGAATGTATACTGACATGTAAGTGTGTGCGCACCGGACCAAAAAAACTAGACCACCTTAAATGTTTCCATGCTTTTTTTTGTACAACTTTGGATTGTGTATATATATTTTTGATTTGGTTACACAACTTGAAGCACTACACAGTATTGCAATCAATCAAACCAATTAATAAGTTTGCCACATTTGCATACAGCGAGCCCTTGTTTTTGGTGTGACGTCAAGGGAACTGGTGTTTCAACGGCAGTTCCGAATTTAATTCGCGTTGACCCGCAATAAAACGGGGGTTCGCTGTATCGACTGTCAGTTTGGTCCATTAGACGGGCATTAAGTAACTAGTTTTATTGTCTCTGTCTGGAGTTGAAAATACCTCAAAAGTAATCCAAATCAATTCAATCAAGCCCTGCGATTGGATGGCAACCGATTCAGGGTGTCCCCCGCCTACTGCCCGGAGACAGCTGGGATAGGCTCCAGCACCCCCCGCGACCCTAGTGAGGATCAAGCGGTTCGGAAGATGAATGAATGAATTCAATCAATTGAAACGAGCACCGGTTTTATTTACATGCTGAATGATCTTTATCATCACTGTATAAAATATTTTTGGCCTCCATGAATGTAATCACCCGACATCGAGCACTTACTGTTTCGTTTTTTTTTTTTTCCTTATGGTGTAATTTATCTTTCTGTTCTCTGATGTTTTGATGCGCATTCCCTTTATTTATCCTGACTTTTCCCCCATGAACACGATGAATAAAAATATCAAAAGAAATGAAATCAACGGTCTCTTTTGTTGGGTTGAAAGTCATTCGTGAATCAGATACTTTGAATGTTCTACCCTTGAAACTCGCTCGTCCGAGTCCGGAGATGCAAAAGACGTGATCCGATATGTTTTGACGTGTGCGCGCACGCAAACAGTCTCGCATGCTCGCGTGCAACATGTCTGCCGGCCCTCGACGCCTCATCGCGTTGATCAATTCACCTTCCTGGATTCATGAACTCCGGTTCGCGACGAAAGCTCAAAAGAAGGAATTGGGACAACAAATAAAGCCATGATGAGCCTGGAAAAAAACCTCGCCAAGGTCGTCAGGTAAATTGAATCGAAAACCGAAGTTGGATTGTTAATTGAACAGCAATCTCGCAAACATTTGTGTTGGGGAGTTTTCATGAATAAGCCAAGTTAGCAAAGTATCTGCCTTGGCTAAATATCGGGTGGAGAGGAGTCAGCAACAGCTTGAATGTCATCCCGTGCACCTTTTTATACCAAGTTGACATTTAGGGCAACAAACGCGATTTGGAAGGCAAAGTAAATTGATACGCATGCGCAGAAAACACGACGTCACGTGGCGTAATATTTCTTCATCTTGAAGAAATATTACATCTTCGTCGTGAAAAAACATAATCGTTGCAATTTCAAGGGTTTTATGCTTCAACTGAATTTCCGCTGTCCCCCTCCCCATATCTTCTTTCAATTTCTCAATTTCTTCTTTTCGCCACTTGTTTTCTTTTTTGTTGTTGTTGATCAATTGTGACGTATGTCTGATTTGGGGCGCGGGGGGGGGGGTGTCAGGATTGTACTCTTCACATTGCATTACAAATTATGAAACATTTCTCACATCTGTATGAAAATAAATCTGTAATGACCTTTGTTATTTGAGCACGTCCAGTGATAACCAGCAGGTGGCAGCCTCTTCACAGAAACATGAAAATACAAATACAAATGAAAAACAACAACAACAACAAAAAAGCTTGTGTGCGGTGTTTTCAGTTGCAAATGTGAGTAATATTACATAAGGCCATTTTGAGGACATGAAAGCAATATTTGGTTAATCCTTTTTTTTTTAGCTTGAAAATCAGCAAGCGGCAGCTGGCCCACCCACAAATGAAAACTTCTCTGCTGCTTGCTGATGGTTCCTATTTTTGACAATATTATAAATGACTTCTTCATCCTGTCAAGCATTTGCTTGAGCTTTCTTGAGGTGGTTCCAAATACTGAATATATATGTAAAGTATTATAAAATATGTCAACGCTTGCGTCTCCGTGGGCAACTCACGCAGCTCTCACTACAGCTGACCCCTTTGACCCCTGCTACAGGTGGTGACCCCGTGGGAAGGAGGGCCCACGTTGTCATTTCGGACTGAGCCTTGGCGGACCTCATGGGTGGGTGCAGGCCTCCGAGCCCCAACTCCAGCCAAAGTTAAGTCAGAATTTAATACAATTTTAATATATTCCATTAAAAAAAACTCTAAAATTGATTTATGAATGAATTTATGATAGAGAACGATATCCAAGTATTTTGTGATCACCAAGAGGCCTTTAATTCAGTTGCACAATTTTCCTGTGTCAATCCAACATGCTAAATACAAACCAACAATTCATATCCCAACATACCTCGATGAGAATGTACATGAGGCAGGAATACGTGTGGCACCACCACAGCCACCATCATCATCATCATCATCAAGTTTGCGTGTTTGTGGCCCAACAACGTCCAGGCTTACGTAAGCCCCCGACGGACGGACAAAAAAAAAAAGCCCAAACACATTTTTAATACGCTGCTGCTGCTGCTAATACTCTGCAGGCAGAAAATAATCCACAAACATGGACGATGGGCGTAGGCAGATAATTGTGCAATTCCTCTGATGGATGATTGACAGCCTGCACTGGGCCGCTTTACATAAGAGGATTTGGCGCCGCACAGCCGCCGTCGGCGCAACTCTGTTGCCTTTTTTTTTTTTTTTTTAACATCCTTTTGTGCTTTTCAGCATCCCTTCGTCCTTTAGATATGCCTTTGATCTTTTGGGATTTTTGTCTTTTGAGCTCTCTTTACAACGGAAGGCAGATGATGCTACTTTGTGAGCTATGGATGTTTGCAATAATATTTATGTATTTATTAATATTTCAATCTTCTAGGTTTAGCATTCTGGTTAAGATGTATAAGAGGCCGAAACTGTTTTGTCATGATTTTATAAAGACAATATTCTGTCCAAAATAGTCACTTGCCAGTCGACCTCTTGCTGGTCCAACCCGAACCAGCACAAAGTCAGCAGGCAGTCGGACCGGCTTCCGTCCTGCCTTCTAAGTCATGTGACCGATAGGTCACGTGACCCCCCCTAAAGTGAGGGGCCTGGCGATTGGAAAGAGTTGAAGGGGGTTGTGGGAGTTGTAGTCCTTGTTTGTCTCAATATGCAGAGCGAGACAAAAGCCTGGAAGAAAAGAAGAAGCAAGAAATAAGCACTCGCTGATTTATTTTTTCTTGTCACGTAAATACTGTACACAAATGATGATTTCACGAGCTTTGGTGGGAATTAATCAGATTCCACCTCCTAATCCGAAGTGATGCTCCCGTGGATCGCTTCAATTTGATGTTGCGCTTGCCCTCTGATTGGCTACTCTAACCACCAATCGGGATGCACCTCCTAACATCATCTTCCTCGTGACAACTTGGAAGAGTTTGTCGAGTTATGATGACTGAAAAAGGGCAGAATTCCTCCAAATTGGCACCCCTTTCCCCCGCACCCAAAAATGTGTCATTGAACACATTGTGAGCACAAATTCCCTTCACCAGCAGCTCACGAGTGAGGGATGAAGGGAGTTGACGATCGACAGTTATCCACTGCTCCAGATGAGTTGGCTCGGGCATCAGGTTAGGATCCCCTACTGAGTGCCTCCCTGGTGAGGTAGCCCAGTGACGGGGGGGGGGGGGGGGGGGGGGGGGGCAATCCCCCCCCAGGGATGACCCGGGACACATTTGATGATGTGGTTGGGCAAAGGGGAACCAGGGCTTCCCAGCTAAAACTGCCCCCCACAACCCCTTCCCCCACACACAACTTGACCTCAGCGGAAGAATAGGGGTGGATGGAATATCATGACTTCATCTGAGAGAAATACGACTCTCTCTGGACCCAAAAAGCTCCAAAGCCTGTCATAATTTAATATCAGAGATTTTTGCGACCCCCCCGCCCCCCCCCCCCACACAGGACGCCCCCTTTTCTAGCTCCTGGCCGCGCGTGATGTCACCTTACCCGCCGTGATGCGCGGCAAGCAGGGCGGCCGCAAACGCTGATACGACGATGACGGCCGCGCCGTCTCTCACACCAGGGTGGTCCGCTTCTCGCGATCTCGGCTCAGGTCGGGCGTGGGAGGCTGCGCCGTGTGGTTGGGCTCGTAGCGGGCGGAGGCGGGCGAGTTCTGCATGACCACCAGGCGGATGGGCGACTGGCTGGGGGGCGGCGGGGCGTTATCGGGCGCGTACTCTTTGGTGGGGTCCTTCCCCCGGCAGTCGTACAGGATGCAGGAGATGAGGAAAACCAGCAGGAGGATGACATAGCTGGCCACCAGGATGATGAGGTTGAGCGTGACCGGGTCAATTTCCAGATAGAATTCCATGAACCCCATGCTGACGCTTCATAGCGCGACCCGAGGGTCCTGGCGAGGGGCGAGGGGGGCGTCCTGGGGGCCGGCGAGAGATGAAATGAGAGGGACGAGAGCGGGAGGAAAGCAGGCAGCGACAGCCGGACGGGCTGCACGGGAATTAATCCGACCTTCAATGTCAGCGACCAATGGTTAAAGCTGCTCACTTTTAATAACTTAAGCCACGCTGGGACGCTTGCTGCCAGTGACATCCACGGCGCAGACTTTGCGTTTCGATTTGTAGGAATGGTCATTGTTATGAATTGGAATTCACCGACCGACGGTTGTTTTCAAAGCTCGGGAGAGCCACGCGGGATATTGCGCCCTGCGGTAAAATAAACACCGACCCGACCAAACTTAAACAAGTGTTGGGGGGTGGGGGGTGAAAAACAACAAAACAAAACCAAAAAAAAACAATTTTCTTTCTTTTTCCGTTCTATAGTTGGCCACGGGTTGATTTCATCAAAAACAAGAGTTTCTAACCCAAAAGTGGAGAAAATGATCTTTTTGTCAAAAAAAACTCCAAGCAGAACAATTCCTGACGGTAGGTCTCATCACAGGAAGTCCAAAACCTTATCCACTAACAGAGGCAGGAAGTAGCGCCACCCAAGGGCACGTATGGACGTGCCCCAAAACAATAATAATAATAATAATAATAATAATCACACGTAGCCACAGATATTGAATTCGAAACCAAGACGGGAGATGCAAACCATTCAGCCATTAGCCAAACTGCTTATCCTCATGTTGGCATAAAAATGAAAAATCCAAAATATGGTGAAAACAAATAAACATTAAAACACGGTAGCCTAGTAAAGCTGTTTATTAAAAATGAGCCCGAGGTGCTCTTCTGAAAAATGATACGTAACAATATTAGTAACCTTTCGGCTCCGTTTGAAATGTTCATTCAGTGATGCTTTCACGTACCACTAGGGGGAGTCGACGTACCACACAATGATCCACATGACTGAAGGGTCTCTCCCAGGGTGACCGAATCTTTTTGGGGTGATGAGGTGGAGGGTGGGGGGGGGGGGGGGGGGTTAGTTGCCATAGCCGCCCTGCTTCAGGGCTCCGGTGTCTATTTGAGGGCTGACCCACTCCCCTCCAGGAGTCAGAGTTGAAGCGGCGGGCGTGGACGAGCAGCAAAGGTCTTCCTGTTCTCCGGCCGGCTCCTTTCATCCAGTCTCCTTGCGTGCCAGGCCTTTTCCGCCCGGGAGTCTGGGGGGTAGTTAGTGTTTTGTGGAGGAGGGGCCGGTGGGGTGTGTGTGTGTGTGGGGGGGGGGCACTGCCACCGTCCTACACCTCAGGAAGGGAGGGCGCAGATGGGATATCCCCTTCCAAAGAAGTGATTACAGTTTCACAGTTATGGCTTTTACTGTAATATGAGATTTAAAATGTTGAAATGTTATGTATATGATGTCACTTCCTGTTCAGCCCAACTTCCCAGGAAAGAGCCTCAAACAAAACGACACACTCCGAGCATGCTGCTCACAGGTCAGGATAAAGTTAGCTCGCTAGAATTGACCTTACAGCAACCCCCAGAGACCCCCACCCCTCACCCTTCAGCCCCCTCCTCGTTCATAACGCCCCAACCACACTAGTTGCCAAGCAACATAACACGAACACAAACTTCTGGCGTCTTTATTCATAGAAATGCATCTAGTTGTGCTTAAGGGCAATGTGGCGCATGAATAAATAAGGCGGTGAAAAAAAAAGAAAAATACAAATACACTTTACACTCACCGTTCTATTTTTGTGACGGACTAAGAATTATAATAATAATAATAATAATATTAGGTCTGGCAAGAAAGTTTTTTTTTCTTTCTGGCATTTGTGCGTGTTTCCCAACAAAAATACATTTGTATACCAAGTGTGGGCCAAAGATTAAGTCCATCTCCAAAAGCCTCGTACACATACAATTATCGTTCACCAATTTATCTGATGCAGTTTGGAGATGTCACCATTTTTCTTCGATCAAAACGGAAAGGATAAAGAATCCAGAAGTACCATTTCTCTTAAAGCCTCTTAGCAGCATTCTCATATTCTAACCTACGCTCCTTCAAAGTTAATTTTAAGTCATGTACAGGTATATTTTTATTATTTCAATCCAATTTAGATTACGAGTTCATTGTGGCAAATCAACTGTTGTTTAACCTCCTGGCCATCGAGGGGGTGCCGCACAACAAACGGCTTCGACCAGGGATGGGAAAGTGTTTGTGGTTTTTTGAATGAACTGAAGGGGCTACCTTTAAAATATGTAAAACAGTTTAAGTTCAAAATATATGTATTTTTTGCATTTATCATCAATCAAATTAGGATTACAGCACTATATTTACAATAAAAGGATTAACCTGGTATTTTAAAAATAATAATTTTGCCCCCAAATATTTTTTGTTATTTACAACAAATCGATTGATAATTTTGATTTGAAGTTGATCAAAAATAGAAACTCGCCCACTCATGAGTCGTCATGGTGGAACAATTCATCTGATTGGTCCAAAGGACACCCCGTTCTATTTACAGTTGGTCCTTCACGTTTCTTCTCGCTTGTGATTCCAAACTTGGATCGAGAGAGGGATGTTTTTCCAAAGACCCTCTTAAACGAAACAAAGCGTGGGAGGAATGAAAATGCTTCCTTGTTTTTGGACAAAAGTATTGTCATTTTGTAACGACAACTGAATATCCGCCGTCTTGTTGCGCAGTCACAAGGTTGGCCTGGCTCTCCCTCCTGCTTCGGTCCCTCTTCCCGCGCATCCGCAGCCTCCAGCAGGTGGCGCTGGCCCCCAGCAGGCCCAGCCCAGCCCCCAGGAGCACCAGCCCCAGGACGGAGATGGTGGAGCCGTGCGAGTTGAAGGTGTAGGCCACGGCCGTCACCACCACGCCGGCGATCAGCGCCACCACGCCGAACGGCACCGTGCAGCGGTAGCACGACATCTCGGCGCCCCCGGTGGCCGCGCTCAGGAGCTGCGCCTCGTCCATGCGCGGGGCTCGCGCCGCCGCGACGTTGCCGTCCTGAGCGGATGAGCTCAGCTTCTCGTAGCAGAATGACGACGCCGTGTTGGCGTCCTCCGGCGGGATCGTCATGCCAGCCAGGAAGAGGTGGTACATCTTCACCAGCCAATCACGGAGCGGCTGGGTGAGATGACACGAAAGAGTCCGAATCAGGACTCTTTCCGACTTTGATTTGGAACAGGGAATCCGTCTAAATATCGTTATCGTATGTGTGTGAACTGTACCCAGCTTTAAAAACAACCACAAATCGGAGACGTCCATTTATCGGGCATTTGCTGATTTTGACGTCAACGAGGGAATTAATCGGCAATGAAATCAGTCACTTTGCTTTCAAGGCTTGATCATCAGGTACTCGCAGAAGTTATCGTTATGTGTGTACCCTGTTGGGTCATTATTTCTGTCGACGTACTTTTGTGTGACATTTGTGTTTGGTTGGGATGGGTCGCCTTCATCATTGTGGGAGTCGAAATGATCCACTTTCACTCAATCGGTGCCCAAAGTTGATCGATTTACCTCAACGAATGATGCGACTTTGTTCATCTCTCGATGCCGGCGACTTATTGTGACAAGCAGAACAATCAAACGCTCCCCCACCAGATGGCAGGAGGCCCAAACTAACCGTTGACACAAATGTGAACTTTTGCTTTTGGCGGCGTGCCAATATGGAAGAAGACAGAAAAAAAAAAAAAGACATTTCACAAACGTGCGCACAGAAAGAGCTTGCGATCACTTCCAGTGCTAATCGATCAACTCACGGCTGAGGCGCGTCGCTCCTCATCTCGCTGGCATCTCCCCCTTTTTTTCCTTTCCTCCCGCTTTCCGCCAGCGGTCCCGACGAACCCAAAGTCAGAGTGAAGATGACTATCAATAGAAAACGGTGGCCTCCACCTCCTCCTCCTTGAACCTCCTCCAGCGCGCAGAGCGGCAACGTTTAACTCTTTCCTGCCTTCAAATTGCTATTGTGCGCTCGCATAAAGCTCGTCCACCATCGCACAAATTCGTGGTCACGTGCCAACAGTTTGACGGGGAGTAGGAAGAAGTAAAAAAAGAAAAAAAAAGTCGTAACTCGTTAGTGTTGCAGCAGCCCCTCGAAGACGCAAGTTTGCCAATCCGGAATTTATCGTTTTTGGCCGAAGCCGACTCAAAAAATGGTTTTGACATTAATAAATTCCATGTGGCTCCATTAGTGTAAACACGGCTTTCCGACACAAATTGCATTTCCGGAATATGAATGATGCAGCCCTTTGGACTCATTTCCGGGGGCGGCCATTTTGTCCCTTGCTGTTGACTGAAAAATGACATCACGGTTGCTCAGGGCTTAGCCAACAACCAATCACGGGCTCACCTGTTGTCCGGGTTGGGACGTGTGACGTTTGCGAGCTGAGTAAAGTATGTCAATGTTAAAGGTTTTTTGTAACGGAAGATGATCATGCAAGAAGATAATGACCAGCATTATGTGCCACTATTGCACCGACACTTTGAATTTCGCGCACGGGGCTTGCGCGGATGGCGTATGCGGGGGGGAAAAAAAATTGTTCCGGAGTCTTGATAGTCGTTGGTCTGACGCAGCTGTCGCGCCTCCCTGAGGGCAACGGGTCAAGCGGGTCACATGTCCTTCATGGCGATGACGTTTGCGGGCTGCTTTGGGCGGCGAGCATCCGTTAATGTAGCTATCAAGTGAGGGAAGCGTTGAGCTGTAGCCCGTTGCCCAAGGGGTTAAAAAGTGAAATGACGAACACAACCGGATCCTGGTTTCCATGTTCTCCATCCAACTG
The DNA here is from genome assembly GCF_054856545.1 of Hippocampus guttulatus. Classification (NCBI taxonomy): domain Eukaryota; kingdom Metazoa; phylum Chordata; class Actinopteri; order Syngnathiformes; family Syngnathidae; genus Hippocampus; species Hippocampus guttulatus. Next base: position 8,067,413 of record NC_141279.1, read on the forward strand.
GGAACATCTGGCCTGTTTTTTTTTCTCTCCCCCCTCCCTTGTTCATGTTTAAATCCTCAACAGGCTCTGCTTGTGCAGCAGGAGAAGATGGAGAGGAATGGGGGAGGGGGTTCAACGGGTCAGTGGGCGGCCCCCGTCTCGCTTTTGATCCGCGGGGAGGTCAGGAATCACCTCATCTGAAGTCGGATGCACGCTGTCGAGATTTTTGGATAGTTGGTCCGAGAAAGTTCCAACAAATCGCCAGAGAAAATTACGATGTAGTGGTTCAGGAGTCAGGAATCTAAACGTGCCTTTTTTTCCAATGAAATGTTTCAGCATTTTTAGAATGGTATTTGAGCGGATTTAATCGATAAATGTACATAGCATTTTTTTAGCTGTACACGCATTATTTTATGCACTATGTAAAGTCATTCAACGATTGAAGCGTCAGTTTTTTTTGTTGAACTCGGGTGACATCTGCTGGTGATTTCACAAATAACACTTTCTCTTCTTTTGGTTTTCCAGTCACCTTTTATGACATCTTTACATGAAGACAGCAAGTGCTTGTCAACGAGCACAACGCAACTTGTACTTGTTGATGATCATTCGAGCTAAAAATAAAAGACATTAGCATCAAAGCGACACTTTGGTCAATCAAAGTTTGCTCCAGCTTAAACTGTTGACGCGACGACAGCAAAGTTAGCGAGACTAGTCATGCTACGAGTGGGATCAGGATATAATGATGTAATGCTGTATAATATGGATTTACTTCGGTGGCGGCGTAAGCGACGGTGGCGTGGCTAATGCTGCATGCTCACACCCAGAATGTGACCGTCGCGAGCGGGGTCGACTTCACGTCCTCCTGAAGTTGATCAGGATGGCATCCAGGGTGCAAAAGGCTCGGTAGAATTCATCTTCCGTTTTAGCCCCTGCCACATGAAACGGGGAAATGTGGTGAGAGGTTAAGGCACCCTTGACACCGATGTACATTTCGAAACTCGATTCTGAGATTCGGTTCCACGAAATTGCCTTCATTCCTTCCCCCCCGTCTGTTCTCTGCGCAAAATTTACCTCCTCCATCCATCCATGTATCGCACTTACCGACCAGTGAGATGGAGCCAGAGGAAAAAATGGAAGCCGTCATGCCGGGACGGAAGTTGTACTGCAGAGCAGGAAACAGCTCCGGTTCGTAACTGCGCAAAGTGGAACAAACGCGAATAATTTCAGCGGCGTATGCGTTGTAGCAGGTCTCAAAGAATGTGAAGAGCTCACGAGACAAGCGATGCTCATTTCTGTTCGCCTATCTAAGGCGTTTCACATTTCATGTTAGCGTGACGCTTGCTGATTTTTGCTATTCAGTTCCTCAAAGTGACGTCAGATGCAAGTCACCTATTTCTTGCGCTCACTCCACCTACTTTTAAGAAGGACAGTGGAACATCTCTGGGGGGGTTTTGGGGCAGGGGGGCATTCTGAGGCTCTCCAAAAGGTGATAAGTTGGTCAGAATAAGAATAATATACAAAAGATCTTGTGGTGACCAGTTGAGCTAACCTGCAGTGGTCCTGGTGGGCCAAGAAGAGATCCTCCAGGTTGATGGGGAACGTTTTACAGGTGCCGCCGATGTTGAGCACCTTGAAGTCCAGGAAGCGCACCGGGTAGCCCAGCTTCAGGATTTTGAAGGCAAACTTCCTGGCGGCCACCCGAGACTCGTCCTCGCTGTGAGACAACAAAAGGTCAACCCATCGTGGACAGACGGATCGGAAGGACACCACGCACGCAAGCACGCAGACGGACCTCTTGGCTCCCGTGCAGAAAAGGATTCCGGACTGGAAGATCCTGGCCGTGGTCTGGGGCTTGCGGATCTTCATGACGAGCGACTTGAAGACCTGATGCACAGCAGGAGGTGGGAGCTCACTCACACACAAAATGTACCCCAAAAAAATGACAAGTCAACATTTGCTGTCAGAGTCGCTGTGGAAGCAGGCGATTTCTGTCAAAAACATCCAGTCGAGCCTCCACAAACTTACAAGCTATCATCCTGCTTGTGTTGCAATACCACATTGATCCCTCAGTTGCGGTAGTGCGCATAATTTGCAGCCATCTTAACTTTAGCCTGCAAGCAAACGTTTAACATTGACAAATGGCGGCTCTTCAACCTCTTTTGATGTACAGTGTCAACGGGGGCTGTTGCAGTACCACAATATTCCTTCAGGGGGCAATAGTCCCCATAGCAAACTATCAACTCATTACCTGTCGGGTATCCAATTTAGCCTGTCAAAAAATATTTATTTTGACTTGGATTTACTCAGCCTTACACTCACTTCTACACACATTTTGTTATCAGCCACAAAGAGGATGATTGATAGTGAATGTGGTACTTTGAATAACACGAGCTTCTGTTGTTCCTAAATTCTACTGTCTAATAATTACAACAACAAAAAACATGTACACCATGTAAAATACCTTTTGAAACATATCTCTAAATTCACAGAACTTTTACGCGTTTTTTTTCAACAAATGTATCTGTGCTTCTACTTAAGTGCAGCGCGTTGAATCCTTTTGCCACCTCTGTAAGCATGTCGCGTGCAAATATTGACGGTACCGTTGACAGGTGCTGCACGTTCCACGAGTTCCGAGCGATGAACTCCAGGTCCAGATCGCAACCTAGCTTCACCGAAGACGTCACGTTCCTGCACAACAAGTCATGTACTTCAAATCCTACGAGTGCACTGAATGCTAGTACGCACTACGGTAAGGCAATTCAAGATACTGAATCAATTTGCTGATGCATGCTCCATTAGATTTTCTTGGTAATTGTGGATGAGTGGAAACAAAACTACCAAGACTCTACTGTCGTCTTAGTAAAACGTGACTACGTGGACAAATCAGTGCACTGGTAAGATATGGAATAATATTTGAAAAGGCGAGATTTTTATTATTATTATTTTTTACTGAATCTGCGGGCCGGTTCGGGGCTTGGCGCTCCAGCGGGCGGCGGGCCTGCGCGCGGATGATGATGAGGATGACCCGGAGGAGGAGGAGGAGGAGAAGGAGGCGTGAGGAAGCGAGCCCGGGCCGGCAGGAGGAGGCGGCGGCGGAGGCAGCGGAGGCTGAGAGTCCACCAGCACCGGGAGGAAGGAGGCCACCGGGTCGGGGGTCCTGCACAGGGCCTGCATGGCTAAAAGTCTGCGGTCGTTCTCCGACAGCTGCCGGCTTTCCACTGCCACGAACATCGTCAAAGAACTTTGTGGGGGAGTGGAGAAGGGGGACTTTTAGATCGTGGGACTCTGTGCGGGGAAATGAGAGCAAAGTAGCGTCCAAGCACGGCACCGTTGACTCACAGCAGCTCCCACGCAGCAGGGAATAAAGTGGACCGTAACAAAGGGGTCCTGACGACACACAGAGACATGACGTTGACGAATCGGACATTGTTTATGACGTCATGAGCCGCATTGTGGAGGAAAAAAAGTTCCCCGGCCCTCAAATGTCCCGACAACAGATGATCCTGGCGCACATTTGATTGACAGCTGACAATAGAAGAGCTGCCAGGGCAATTAATAGCCACTTTGAAACGTTACAAACATTGCTATTTGCAACCAGTGTGCAAATTGTATAGCCAGCAGAGAACTTCGACGTCATCAATCAACATATAATTTTCCTTCACGGTCAGCAGAGAGCGTTTCTCTGGCAATCGAATTTCATATTTCGTCACGCTCATAACATACAGTATTGCCAAGCTCATTTTTTTTGCCTTTGTGACAGGAATTTCTGCAACGTCTGCGTTGCATGATGGAGAGTCAATTGCTTCAAAAGTCTAACTTTTAATGCGTAAATGTCTTCAGAGGCATCAGATGCAGGTCCAGAGAGTAAAAATCCTGCCACTTGTTTGGCGTTAGCCACAGGTGCTTCTTTTCAATTTGCAGGTAAACGAGTTCCCCGAGTTGAAGCGCCTGTGGCTCAGCCAACCGGTTTAGCGTTCTCGGACCTGGATTTGACACCTATGCATGTCTCAGTCGTGCTCAGTGCAAGTTAGATTTTTTGGGCCAAAGCGTGTGTGTGTGTCCTTCCTGTCTGCTCTTATCTGTCATGCTGACGATTTTTTTTGCCACCCCCTCCTCATTTCAGCTTCAAAGCAACTGACGAACGAGACACTCCTCATCTTCCCTGCTCACTAATTCTTTCAGTTTCTCCACATTTCTTATTTTATTATTCGCGTTCCGCTCCTAGTATTTCATTTTGTTTTCCACTGGTGCTCTTTTGCCACTTTTCCCTCTCCGTGAAGTGTCCTTCCCTCCTCGCATGTGTCCTTTTTCTCGCTCCCTTGCAGCCTCGCCCCTCCATTGCTTCCCATAAATTTGACTGTAACTCTTGAAGCGATACAAGTTCACATTTTGGGCTGTTTGACTCCCCGGCGGTTTGTGAGGCTGGCTGCGCGCCCGACGAGTGCGCCTCGCCGCTGTGTGGGATCGCGGCCGCGGGCCCCCAGATGTTGTTGGCCCAACTCGGACTGCCTGAGACTTCGTGCGGCGGAGATACCGCAATGAAACGTGAGCCCACTCCGTAGTTTTGGGGATGTTTTACTCGGGCCGGGACAAGAGACACGTTAGCAGGCCACAGCCCAGCCGGAGCAAATGTTACAGCTCCGGGAAAACGAGGCCGAGCCACATCGCAGCGGACGCCGACGAAAGGACGCCGCAAGACGGTAAGCACAGAAGCTCTTTTTTTCTTTTCAGGATTGAGACGCTCACGTTTGAGGCCAAATCTTGCGGAAACGTTCGGCAAGATGAATGTCGGGTGAGTTTGCTACTTTAATTGACTGTCACGTCAAAGTTTGAAATGTTTTTTATTTGTTTTCGTCAAGGGAAATGCTTATTTTGAAAGTTTGTCTTGGCGCCCCCGGCTCGTACGCGTCAGTCAAACTTGGCAGAAGAGTACACGTCGTTTCACGCCGCAATACGTCCGTTCACGTCGTTACGTCGCATGCCAGCCGACGTTAAATTCTTTGACGAAACTATGGGAACATGGTAACTATAGAAATACGATACGTTCCCAAGGGGACAGTTCAGACCAAGAAAAAGGAAATACTGAGAGCCACGACAAACATGACGGAGTTTGTCATGGTGCGTCAAACTTGCCAAATTCGTCATTGCACGTCGGTACACGTAATTTCACGTGATTACGTCACGTGCCAGATTTGGGTTAGGTTGGTCAACATTTTTTTTGTAGTCTTTTATTTAGTAAGCTTTTCCGTATGTTTTTTTGTACTTTTTTCTCTAGTAGACCAGCGTTTCATATTAATAATAACATAATATGTAATGTATTGAGTAGTATTTCTGGGTTCGGAGCTAGGTTCAGCAACAGGTGAACATAAATCCATATTGTGAAGGCTAACTGCTGTGTCATTCTTGTCTTCCAATGCAGATATGGCTGAAGATGTCGATGGATTCTGAGAATTCCTGCGTGCTGTTGTCCTCGCGAGACTCCCGCATCTCTTGCGTCTTCCAAGCGGCCGACGACAAAGATGACGACGCTCAGGCAACGGGAGAGGAGAGGTAGTGAATGTCATGGTGGTGGTGGTGGGGTGGTATCTTTACTATAAACCAGTGATGGGAGGTAGTAGATCCCTTTCGATGGTGGTTAGGCACTTCAATGCTTTCGACAGAAACTATTTTTGCATTAGGTAGTGCGGGCTCCGCACATGCCGACTCAAAATGTGTGAGAAGATGACAAATTTCATAGTGTCAATGGCGAACCTGTGAAAAAAACCTCGGCGAACCTCTCGCAGCGTTTTGGAGATGCTGAGCTGCTCCAAGTTCTCGGACCTGGAGACGTGGCTGTGCATGCCCTCCTCGCTCCTGCTGCCCAGACTCTTGGACTCTACCCGCACCTTGTCGTCGTCGGCGTCGTCGTTGTCCTGCGCCTCCAATTGCCGACGCTCCACCTGCAGCGATGCCGGCACAGCTGACAGGTAACACACACACACACACACACACACACACATCCGAGTTGGATGCTGTTTGTGGAAATCGGGTCAAAAATTGACCCAAGTAGTGGGTCAGTCCAATTATTATTTTTTTTTGGACCCATCAGTTTTAATCGTGTATATTTCACAATATATTATTGAATTATTCCTTTGGTTTGGACACTTTTGTGTCGATATTGAACAGAATCAAACGCGGTAGTTTTGTGCGTGGCGAAGCGTTGATGAAAGGCAAAACCAGGAGCGACTCTGGGCCGGCTCGTTTGGACGTTTTCTTTTCAAGGTGGCACAAAGAGCCGATGGTCCGCACTTGATAAGCGGCATATCGCCACCGCGGCACTTAAGCGCTGCGCTCTTGTTGCACGCTCGCCAATGAGTCAGCCAACATCCTGATGGCCGCTCCGAAGGAATCATTTCCCCTTTCAAGTCAGTGAGTTGTGATGGAACTGGTAGGCCGTTTTTTGACCGTGTACTTTTTACTCGGCCGCCGTCTCTGTCGCGAACGTTATGTTGACTTGGACCGAGCTGCTGGACTTTTTCCTGCGCAGGAAAAAAAAGGGCGGTTGCGAAAGGCACTCGTGGCGAAGTCGCAGTTACTTCGTCTCAGACGCCAGGTATGAACCAGAGCGCGACACGCTTCTTTTCGTTACTCTCCACTGAAGGCGTTGTCTATTTTTGGATTCAAACATTCTCTTGCTTAGCCCATCAATTATTTGAGATTGATTTGATACAGTTTTGCTTGCACTTTGTTTTGTGTGGTGAAATTAGTTTTACAAAGTGCGTTTTTGTGGGCTCCCACCGTGAAAATGCGATTTGCCTGGTGTTTGTCTGCCTCTGGCTTCTTCGGTTGCGACGAGCTTGGGAAGATAAACGCGATGCCGATCAACGGGGGATTCACGTTCATGTGGTCTGCCAGTTTCCGTACAAGCCCCACAAAAAACTTGATATCACAGAGCGGTGACTTTTCCCTCCTTTGGGAAGCCTTTTGGACCGAGTCCGTGAGAATTTGTCTCCAAAAGCATTTTGAGGTCAGAAGGTTCCAATTCATCCAAACCCTTCATGGAGTTTGCTTTGAGAATGAAAAAAGAAAAAGGAAGTCCCCCAAACATTTCCCAGAAAGTTGGAAACATACCATTGTCCAAAAGGTCTCGCTTAAATGAAGAAATGAGATTCAAGGACAACGAAGGACTCTTATCCAATCTCTGACTCATTCACTTTAACACTGCTAATAGATATTAACTCATGTTCAAAGTCAACCGAAATCCAAACGTCTACCACGACCGTCGAATATTCACATAGTACGTTTTCCAAAGGGTAAGCGCGGAAGCGGGTCTTGCCCAATTCAAACGTATCCATCGCTGTAATGGCAATCAGATGTCAGTAGATGGCAGCATCGCATCACGTTGGGTTTGAGATCAGCGCAGCTCATCGCGTCGGCGATGAGGCAGAGAAGTGGCAATGTGTCGTACGCTGACCAAGATTTCAAGCATTTGATGCAAATCCATCCCATTTGTGGTTCATACATGACGTTAAAATTATGCAAATGCAGTACGTTGAGAGGCATGAAATATGATGACCATAGACTACATCAGAGGTTTGATGTCAGTGTGCTCCAAGAAGTGTCCGAGCAATGAAGTAATTTCTTGACCCTCCGCCAGGACTCCCGAGAGGGGCGCCGCCTTCCTGGCCCCACCTTTGGGCAAGGAAACGCCCTTCCTGCTGCCCATCCTCTCATCCACGCCCAATGCCGCCTCGGCAGCCGTCGGCATCAGGAAGCGCCGCCGCCTGGCCGCCAGTCCCGGAGGCCTTCACTGGAAGTCGACAGGTGGGACGTAACGTTAGAAACATTTCCGATCTAGTGACGAGGGAGTAGGGAAGGACTCGGAAACTGTCGAGGACCACCTCTCAAAAATCGGGAAACAATGATTCGGAGTAGCGAATGAGTCCCAAATCTCGTATCTTGATGATGGCTTGATTTGAGCGTGTGGAGCATTTTCTTCATGCGCTCACGATCCATGGGCAGAAAGCGGATGTGGAGACAAGTGAAGAATGTTGAGTCTAAACACGCACGCACGCTTTGTTTATCAAAGCAAGAGACTTCCTGTGTCGATTACGCCGCTACTCGTCAGCGCCACCCGTCAGAGGAACGTTAATGAGTTTCCTGTCGTGCATCTTGGCTCAACTTTTAGTCCGCCGCCTCTTTTTTTTTTTTCCTTCGATGATTTAGGTCAGGGGTTGGCAAAGTATGGCCCACGGGCCGGCCCAATACGACCTGCTCGCAGCATTTACATCCTTATATTTGTTGCATTAATTCAGCCTTTTTTAATGAAAATGTATTAATTGATTTAAAAAAAATTGAATTAACAAATGTAACAATTGATCTGTTGTTAAAAAAAGAGACACAAAGGCGTGAGCTTTTCAGGGAATAACAATTCCTCCAAAATGGCAAAATAAATTGGAGACAATCAACGGTGATTGTGTGTAACTACTTTTCTCTCCACTAGAGGGAGACAAATCTTCCCAATGATGTCGTCTGACAGAGCAGAGTGGATGGTTTGAGCATTTGAAGTGCAAAGTGGGGGAAGAAAGACACCTTTCCTTTTTCTTTTCTTCAATGTGCAGGTGATGACTGTAATCTGCAATTTTTTGTGGCTTATTTTTAAAGTCATCTGTCCACCTGAGGGAGACAAATCTCCTGACATTGTTTGTCAGAGCAGCGTGAACAATGAGTGAAAATTGCGCAGAGAAGGAGGAGTAGCACAATGGCCGTTGAAGCAAAAAATGTCATTACATTCTCTGTAATTTTTGGGGGGGAAAGGCGGAAGGGGGGGCTGTCTGTTTTTATGAACCACTGTGCAGTTTTGCAGATGCTGGTAGTCAACGCATGGTGTTTTGCTGCACAGCGAGGCCCTCATCCTCCTGCTGTTGTGTCACAGAGTCGTCTCGTGCACTTTTAATGCGAGCGCAGCCGTCAGACATTTGATCGCCCGCGCGCGCACACATGCTCACAAAGTGGAAACTTGAAGCTACCTGGGCGGAACGACGTGTCAAATTCGTCAGACATGCTCCTTCCAAACAGTCGCTTTGTCTGCAGCCAAATAGCCTTAAAAACATTAACTGACGCAGTGTTTTAAGTAGCGCAAGTGAATTGCTTGTTAATTGTGTGTGTGTGTGTGTGTTCATGATTGTATTATACTGCCCACTGGTGGCCATGTCGCACACACCAATAGCTGTAATGAATTAATCATGATGCACAACAGTCTGCCTTTATTAAGTACAACATTATCGAATGTGATATTTCAAGAAAATATTCTCGACACTTTGCTCATCAGTTGTTTTAACGTAAGAACAAGATCAGTTTCGTTGCATCTCGAGCGTGTCGGCTGACACCAGGCCGTCTCCCCTTTCCCCCCTTTGCAGGTTCGCTGCAGTCACCTGACCCCGGCAAAGAGGAGGAGGAGGAAAGTGGTCCTGGTGAACTGGCGAGGGGCCGCCGCCCGGCCCGGGGGGGCGGGGCTGGCGAGCGGCCGCCGGTCAGGAAAACGCTGTCAGTGGATGAGCAACTGCTGCGGCCGGCCGGCGCCGAGCAACACCATCTCAAGCTGCTCGGCCGACTGGAGAGAGGACGCAAAAAGCTGTGCAACAACCACGTGAGTTTTTGGCGCTACTTCGCCAATTCATCGGCTGCTGGCTTCCGGAAATACGACACGTTACCGGCACTGTTCATCATGAATTAGGATGTGTAGTAAATCAGAGGTGCCTCAGGTTTGGTGCTTTAGAGCGCCTTGTTGTTGTCGCCATGACGACCCAGTGGGATATAGTGTAGCCACCAGATCGGCGTAAAATGTGATCGTTGAGTCTTACATCACCACACTTGTAACATAGTCATGTGACATCATAGGCAAGTATGCTCATGTTATGTTCGGAAGCGCCGATACACGTACTGCCCATCTCGAGTGTACGAGAGTCGCCCGTTGACCTGCTCGTGCGCGTCCTGCTTGACTCGCATTCACGCTGCTCTGAGTCACAGACACGAACCCTGTCAGCCAATTAGAAGCTTTTAGCGCAGTCGCAACTTTTTCGGGGGGGACTCAAACGTGAGCTTGGTGAGATTCACTTAGTGTGAAAAGACCATTCAGGTGCTCGGCTGCTGTTGCCGGGCGACCAAACGAGGGCCACTTTGTTGCCATTAGGATGTCGAAACGTGCTGCGAGCATTGAAAAACATGATGACTCATTTAAATGACGAGGATGATGAACATGTGGCTTTGTTGCATTGACCCCGCTTGCAAATAAAGACCGCGAGAGCCGCCGTGGCATGCAGGCAGCACGCTGGACGAGTGCGTGGCACGTTTGCCTCTCAAGTCTTACTTTTGGGGGTTCGAGTCTTGGAGAAAAGTCACAGGCTTCCTTCCGTATTTGCGAAACATGTTAGCTTTGTTGAAGAATCGACATTTTCCACAGCTGTGAATGTGAGTGTGTCTTCTTCTGGGGGGGGAATGTAAAGCTTTTTAGGTATGAAATGAACTTTTATGACAAGGCCATATTAGCTATTAGCACGCCAATACGCATAGACAAGCTAGTGCTAGCGCCCCCATTTTCTTTCTCTGTCCACTTTTTCCTCTTTGGCTGCGTAATGTTGGAAATTCTATATTTCTGTCAATCTGAGGGGTAAAAAAAAAAAGTCTGTTGTGCATGTCGTCTGTGTACACGATGTGCACGGCGAACTGACTGCTGAACCCGCCGCACTAAAAGCTGCAATTACGCCAGACTTGAATGGCAGTAATTGCAGCCATCGTATGACCGAGAAGGAAAAAGTGAAGAGTTTGAAGAAAATGATGTGTAATTGCCCCAACATCGTCATCGGCGCGTGGCGTCTGACATGAGAGGAGGAGGATGCTGTGCTCACGTGTAAGCTTTACCGAATCGCCTCGAAATAACATTCAGAAGCGTGAGGAGGAGTGCGCTGTGCTCCTTTAATAGTTGACGGATCGTATTCCTTTTAGCTAATACGGTTTAAAAAAAAAAAAGTTCACTCAAAATTTAAAGTTCAATTTGACAAAAAATTTAAGTTTTCCTAAAGAACCCGGCGAATTGTTTTGGAGCAAACTATTTTCTTGCTTTGTTGTGCTAGCTAACATTAGCGCTATAAATGTCAATAGTTGACATTTGAAACTAGCCCCTCACCCCCGACTGAAATTACTCTTCCCTGTGTTGGAAATCGGCCACCGATCACGACAACGGGATATTTCAGTGGACGTCTTAGGTGTAGGTGAGCGGCGAATGCTAGTGAGCGCACCCGATGTGTCACGCGGAGGAGCACAGTTAACAACACAACCCCGTCTTGAGTCACGTGAGCGTGCCGCCGTGTTGACTGACTAAATAATCGATTTCCCGGCAACGCAGGCAGCGCGGCCACATCGAGGTCCCGCGCGCCGCATGGAAAATTCCCCACAAAGCCTCGCGGCTCGGTTCCCCCTCGCAATATTTGTCTTTTGGTTTTAACTTTGTGGCCCTCGCGTGACGCGGTTACGTGTCACCTGCTAACTGCGGCCACAGAATATTGCTCTTTTTCCATATTTTATAGCCCAATTTTGTGTACCGTGCTGCCACCTGTCTATGTTTGTCTGTCTGACAAAAAGGACAGAGTACAGCGGCGCCTCGAGAGGAGACTGACCGAATTTACGAGTGCTTCGAGATACGAGCCGTCGTTCGGACTATTGTTTTGGTTTCTAATCGTGAGCCAACATTTGAGATACGAGCCACTGTTTTGTGACAGGGAGGTCGACTCTTCTGATTCGAGTCTGTTTAGCTCAATGCTAGCAAGAAGAGCGAAATGCCATAGACTGGCTAACGAATCGCATCCGTGTGGCGGTGCCCTAAAGCTTGATGAACAGATATTTGAGCACACGTGAAGCATCAACACACGATGACAGGCAGGCAGGATAGCAATACCCACTGACAGAATCATTTACAGTAGTTGCGGAAGTCTTCTTTGCTTGTGTGCAGATGTCAGTCACACAAGTCACGCACCCCACCAAGGAGCCGCAATTAATTAATCATGATGCACGACTGTTTCTGGAACGGATCGATGTTAAGTTGATGCGGCATTTCCAGCCTGTAGTCTTTTTGAAAAAGATAGCACAAGCCCGGCAGGCTGTCTTTGGGCACTTCCACCAAATTACTTTTTTCACCAAGCAACATTTTTACGCCAGGAAATGGTTTTGTTACATTTTCAGGCTATATGATGTACTCCACCAGGGGGCGAGCTTGTCCTCTCCAGGTTCTCAATCAGGATCATTCTCATTCTGTCAGATTTTTTTTCCCCCTCCCCAGAGCCCAAATTTTTTTTAATATGTGGAGTGGAAAGTGTAACGAGTTATCGAAGTTTACAAGTCTGAGCGTGAGCCAGCAGCTGTTGTTGTCTTCTCCTCCCCCGCTTTATTTGTTTTTCCCTATCGTGAGAGATAAAGCAACAACACACTCTGATGAAAATGTACCTGTTGCTCCTCTTGTGTGCGTTCAAGCACAAAATTGAGCTTTGGGGGAGGTCACCCGAGGTTTCATCTGACAAAAAGTCCAAAATCAAGTTGAGGGACTGCAGCACGGTGGCCTGGTGGAGTGAGCGGCTCTCTTCCTCGCGTTTTATGCCCACGTGTGCCCCTGACGTTGGAGCCGATCCAAAAATTTGAATAGAATGCAAAATATCCACCGATCAGATCAGTACAAAGTCCATTGTGAGCAATAATTGGTTGATGCTGTTGTTGGTTTTATTGGTGCGCCGGGCGGCACTTTTTCAATCCTTCAATATTTATTGGCAGCGGTCTAGCGGACGCCAGGCTACGTGGGGCGGCCCCGAGCTCGAGGAGCCTCCAGCACAGGAGGGATTTGTGTACACGGGCTGTTTACCTGGACGCCACAACACCCCCCCCCCTCCCCGCCCCCACCCCTCTCTTGCCGTCTCATACACAAACAGCGCCGTATGAAGCGGCGGCGCCCCCGCGGGACTAATCACATCAGCGCTCAAGTCAAGCAAGTCTTTCTGAGCATCCATTTAGCCGCAGCGCCGCTTCCAAATCCCCCCACGCGTCCGCCCCGCCGTGAAATATTTGCTGCGTCAATTCAGCCCGCTATCTTCTTTGACTTAATCTCTTCACAAACGGGAGATGATTTGCATCCCCCACCCCCCATTTTAGGGGAGCGGCGTCCTCGACACACGCATGTTGGAATTGAAACAAATCCTCCGCAGCGCACGGACGCCAAGTAACAAGCTGCCGCACGTGTCCAGAGCTGCTTTTAATTGTTCAGTTTACGATCACTTTTCAATATTTAATAACCTCTGAACGTCCTTTGGTTCAGTCGTCATCATCCGCAGTCGCTCAGTTGGCCCGAAAATGGTTTTTGGTCAAAACAATGTCATGCTCGATTAACCTGTTGCCGTTCACAACAGAATATAGCAGATTTGCGTTCAACTGAGCAGGAACACAGAGGAAGGACTTTTGGGAGTAAACTGAGCGGAGCTCATCGTTAGTTTTTCGAGCCTTTGGGACTCGGGACAGGACAGGAAGATAAATGCGCAATTTACTCACTTCACCGACCTTGCTGGACTGGAGCCATCCAGCCAGCCAGAGATGGTGTCTCCCCCGTTGCCAGGAGCCCCCCCTCAACCCCGTTTTCCTCCCCCCCTTGGGCAGCCCCGACATCATCAGGCCATGAATGCCAGCATTGCTGCGCTAATGACGCCAGGAGGAGGCCAACAAGCTTGCTACAGTTTTGCCTGGGACAAATATAAAAATAAAGCCTTGTTCAAATTAGCAAGGTGATGTGAGAAGCTCAGGGTGGAGGTGGTATGATGGGGGGGGGGGCGCTGACTGCAGGCGGGGCTTAGGTGTCTGCGGTGTGTGAAAGCCGGCAGCTCTGCTGCTGTGCGTCTGGCAACATTGGCTCACTTGAAGTTTGACGATCTCATCGCTGGGGCCAAGGATTGGGAGGCGGGGGTTGAATAGTTTTCTTATTGATTACAATAATACATTTTTAATGTTGTTTTGCGAGCATTGTTTACTAGCTTGCGATTGTGGTGCTTGCTGAACACAGTTTATGCCTGTGCCGGCGAACGGCGATATCATTGGGATTCACCGTGAACGACGAGTCTTGAACCAATTTCCTGCAGCACACCTGATGATCTTGCAACCGAAGTTGCTGCAAATCACTGATTAGCACGCGGGGACTGTGCCACGCTTGAGTTGTATTGTGCGCGGACGCTCATCGGCACCTGCTGCTCGGGCGATATCGCCAACGTTAACACCCCGCCCGGCGCACTCATCACCGTTCGGCAGCCGCACGGCCAAATTGACCCAGAGTCAATTGAACAGAAGCAAAATTTGTAGTTGGACCGCATGAGAAAGTCCCCGCTGGAAGACACGTTCAAGGACGGAAAGTTCTTTATCCAAAATTGCATAAATCATTCTGAATAAGGTGCTCATCTCCTCGGAAAGCTCAGGCTGAACTCAATCCTTTTGCCCTCTGCACAACCTCAATGTGACTGGGGGGTGGGGGGGGGGGGGTTCCGCAAACTCAACGACTCCTGTTATTTCCAAACGGAACTTTTATCTCGCAACATGCATCCCAAAGATGTCCCATACATAAAAATGAACCCCCGTCTGTCACTCTCTGTAGGCGTGAAAAACAGGATGTTAGAGGCCCGAGACGTCTCGTCAGAATAAATGAGCTTGAGTTTGAAACACTTCCTGTACTCTCTACTGCTCTCAGAAATTGAGATAGTTAAACGCAATCTTGTGGTGCCATCTAGCAGGCAAAAGTGAAATTACGTCACCCGAAAAAGAAAAATGGAGTTGTAACTGGACAATGTACCAATACCAGTGCCTCCCTCAGCATTGTACTGTATTCATTTTGTTTTCCGTATAATGTTCTCTCTGCATTGCGTGCCGCTTCTGTACCCCGTGTCACACGACCAAGACACTTCCTGTTCCGTCACTGATGTTGTTCCATTTAATTTGTCGCCTGGTGCTCTCCTGAGTGCTGCCGTGCAACCGTTTAATGGTTGAGTCTGCACGGGGTGTTTTGCGCATCCTGTGTTCTCTTTGGCATCTTTTGCGCACAGTGTCATCCTCTGTCACCGCGGCAACGGTGTACGTTCGCCGTATGATATCCTCTTTGACCCTCATCTCCCTTGCAGTCGTCGTTTACATCGGCTACTTAGTTTGGGATCAACGCGACGCTCGCTCACCTACTTCTTATTGACTGAATGGTAGATAAACGCGTGGGCGTCATTGATGCTTTTCCGTGTGAGGGAATGCGAGAAACTGCGCCAGAAGTGCTCATCTCCATTTACAACCTCTATTCTGATATTTGGTCATTTATTCGAAAGATTCTATTTTCTTCAAATAGAAGCTTTTTTGTTTGTTTGTTTGTTTTTTAATTTCTTGGCTGCACTGTTTCCAATGCATCGATGCGGACGTTATATTCCTTCGTCCAATCAGACTTCAGACTGTGTGTTGCTATGTAGATGTACGAGGCCCACGAAACGGAAACTTTATTAGCAATATCATGGTTTCGTTAAGCACGCGCATTTTAAATTTGACTTTTGACGACGTTCCGCCATCCCTTCTGATCCCTCCTCTCTCCTTTCTGTCTCTTCTGCAGAGTCTGGGAACGCCGAGTAGATACGACTCCAAAAAGAAGTAAGTCCGAACTTGGTGGCATGGCACTTTCGTCTTTGGGACAGGTCGGCTTCGTGCAGTCGGGGTGAGCCCATCCCGGCTGATTTGGGCCGAGAGGTGGACTGGACTGGACTGGACTGGTTGCCGGTCAGTGTCAGGACACGGATGCGCAAACATTCACAGCTACGAACAATCTCAGGTTAATCCGCCATAGACGAGGTAAAAAATCAATGAAATAATCTGCAAATGTGGCTACCACTCACAATTAGGCACTGAGTTAATGAAATTGGAACCGGTTTTAGGACTAAAAAGCACAAAATGAATGCAGCAAATATCTGAGGGCATGAAAATGTTCGGCAAGGAAACGTAGCTTGCCGTGCTTTGGCCAACGGACCACATGTTGTGCCTGTGTCCCTAATGAAGTGTCCCTTGCGCCTCGAAGTACATTCGGGAGGCAAACTCGATGACACGGCGGATCAAATGAGTCGCAATGTCGTCGTCGCTCGGGGCCGAGTGCCCGTATTGACGGCACGAGGACGTGATTTCAAGTAACAGCTTGCCTTCCCCCCCCCCCCTCCTTTTCCCCCCTAAATGCCGCTTGACAATTGCTCTCATTGGCAGCCACACTCCATGATCCTCACAATACACACGGGGGGGGGGGGGGGGGGCCCAAGGTAGCTATTAAGTCTAATATCGCCTCTGGCTACTTGTTGCCATGGCGATGGATGGAACGCAAGGTGCAGCGCTGGAGTGCTGTAGTGTTTGCGCGAATGCGGCGAACTATGGCTTTGTTCCTTTTTTTTTTTCCTTCCATGTCAGTTGCGGCTTTACGCCTTCGTCATCTTCAAAGCATCACTTCAGCTCACTTCAATGAAACGAAATCGTTGTTTCAGACAAAAGTGTGCTTCGGTCTTCTTCCTTTGCTCCCGTTTGACAGTCATGGTGCGAGCGTTTCGGATTACGGACACGGTCGTGAGCTTTCGGCTGGGGGGTGGGGGGGTCATTAGCGGTCATTATTAGAACACGCAGAGCGACTGCAGCTTCTCTCGGATGGCCCCGAGTGTCAGTCGCCGCGGCGTTGTGACATTTGGGTCGGTGTCGGAGCCGTGCGACACCCGGGGAGGCGCTAATGCCACCTTCTTTGATTGATGCGAGTCATTTCCTCGCTGTTGCATGCTCCCAAAAGTGCTGCTTCAAAAACCTCCAACGCGCATGCACGCACACACACACGCGTTGTCCATTAAAGTTTGGTCGACTTGGGCTTTACTGCAGAATCGTGACTTGTTGGCCACATAACAGGTTTTGGTAACGAGTACCGAGAAAACAGTAATTTTTCTGTCGTGGCTTCCCTCCTGCTACATCGCGCTCGATTGTTAGCTTCCCCGCTAAAATTTCAGACCGCAATAGAGTTAAAACATTTTTCATGATGAATCCGTTCCGGAAATTCTGATGACTTTGATGTCATAAAACATTTGATTAATTTTTTTTTTACATAGGATAAAGTGGCATTTGCAGCACGTGTTTCTTCTGTATTATTCTTTTTTAATTAAATATTGCTGTTGAAATGTATTAGTTAACCTCCCGCCCCTCCCTAGCAGCCCCCTTCCATGATGTGCGTTCACCTGTCGCTTTCAATGGGAGTCATGGAAACAGCGTAGCCAATCGGCCGCCGCCACTCGCTCTTCATGTCCTCAGCGGAGGAGGCGGGAAGCCGCCACCCGCATTGTTTGCATTGTTGGCGTCTGCCGGTACTTTGGAGTCGCCAAGCGTCAACACAAACACGGCAGCACGTCATCGGCGTTGCAAAATTACGGACAGTTTTTAAAGTTGGCCACTTTCCACGGGAAGACATCGGGACTGGGCAAAACCGAAAATTGGTTCTTAAAAGGAGACGTTTGAAGTGTTATCTCCTCGCAGGATTTGAATGTCATCTCGTGCGCTTTCGAGATCTGCATAAATGTCCAGAAAAACGTGATGTTTGAGACAGATTTTGTGCCGTCATAAAAACAACAAATCCATTCAGGAAAGATTCTCCATTGCGAGACTAATAAAGGTTTTCTTATCTTCTTATCTTATAAATAAATTGCGAGCGGCATTTTCTATGTTTTGTGCTAGTTATTGGATCAAATAAAATTATACTTTTTTTTTCTATTTTATCTCGTGTTTTCTAGGTTCGAGTAAAATAACGAATCCACGGGTTTAAACAATGTCACTGGACCGTTGCACACTCATGTCATTCAGCATCTGCAGTTTCATCTATTCGGTCACTTTTTGAACACTTTTTTTGGGGGGGGTTGAAAAATAAAATTGCTGCTATCTACCGCAATGAACATTGTGCATGCATGCATTTGATTGCAGGACTGCAAAGTAGCCTGATGTGGGCATGAAATGGTGTCCGGCGCTTTTAATTAACATCAATGAAGAAGAGGATGAAAGCGCAAAGCAAAGTTGATTACGCTCACAAGACAAAACAACATGTTGTTGCACGCACACACACACACACACAAACGTGTGTGTGTGTGTGTGTTTGCGTGATCATGCGCGCAGACTGACAAAAACGAAACACGCAGGGATATATTTGTTATCCTCTGCAAAGAATAGCTAATATTAGTGCCGTACCAAGGAGGCCTGCAGCTGTTTATTTAATGGGAACGACAGTCAAACAAACAACAGCCTGGCAACACTCACTAGGCCACACCCCTGAAAGGGCCGCATCTCATCAATTCTACACTACGTCAAGTATGCAGTGCTATTTTTCCACCAATAATAACGGCACTTCAACTCATGCCATTGGTGGAAATTGATTTAACATACTTCAGGTCACCAAAGTGTTTGCAATGCGTTTGATTGGCATCATGTAGGAATGACATTTAGCCTCCATTGTCTGTCCTGAGGTGACTTTTCCTTCACATTTTTCCTGTCAGATTTTTTTTTTTGGTCCTCCGGGCGTGCTTCATCTTCCTCTTCATGATCCGACCGTGCATTTCCTCCGCATCTTCACCCCCTCTCAATTGTTCTACACCGCTGCCTTGGCCCCTCCTCATTGCACGCTCACTAAAAACGCGCGTGCGTGTGTGATATGAAAGGCGCTCAACTCGTCCAGCCTGTCTTGTCCTCCGCCATCGGTCGCTCACCTGCCGTCGTTTGTGCCCGAGCGGCCATGCGCCTGGCCAGAAGGCGTCGGGCGGTGGCGCGCGCAGTCGCGCACGCGTCGGGCGGCGAGCATCACATCTCTGCGGCGTGCCGAGAAGCTCCGGCAGTCAGCTCGGCCGCTTGATGCGCTGTCTTCGAAATTCTCCGCTTGCCTTTCCACTGTGAGTACCAACGTCGCCGCCGCCACTATTTTACCACTTGTGAAAATGGTTTTCAAGGAATATTTTTTTGACTTTGAAGCTTTTTTTTGAAACAATTTGTGCTCCCTCCAAGTATAGAATTGTGATCACTTTCATTTCAACAAGTTTGAATCCTTGGTCAAGATTTCCAACCAGATTTTGGTGCAGGGAGTGTGGTCTCGGTTTCCACTCATTGGGAATGGTCATCTGTCATGCGACCAGTCGAGGCCCCCCACCTGCCGCTCACCTGATTTTTGTGCCAGTTGACTCTCCACTCTTTTACAAGCGACGTGAATGAAAAGGATTTCTCCCGTAGCCTTTTAGTCATTTGGTTTTGGTGAGGTACAATAACCTGAGTATCAATGATATTGACTGGCCACCAGTCCAGAGTGCAGTTAGCCAGTTCACCTCAAAAGTCAGACGGGAAAGGCTCCGGCCGGCTCAGTTGCATCCTGAGCGCTGGCAAACGTTGGTCGCTCTCCCGTCGACCATTCTCTCTTGGTTACGTTTTTTTTCCCTCTCTCGTTCGGCCGTTTTGTCTCCTGACGCTCTGGTCGTTTCATTTCTCGGCAGGTCGGACAGCAAGCTCTCCCGATTGGCTCAGAGGTGGAACCAGCGCGCGGCAGCCGGAGATGCTCTGATCCAGGACCTCCAGTTCTACACGGGACTCCCCCGCGCCTCACGAAGCCTGGACAGGTGACCGCTCCGGCGAAAAATTGATGGATGGGATGCTTTTCATGCGCTGTCGGCCAGAATGGACCAAACGTGTCATTCAGCAGATGAGTTATATTTTTGACTTTGTTCCTTTGTGAAACTTGAAGACATTTTTAGCCACCATGCACAGGGTGATTTAAAAATCCAAACATCACGCAATTGTAATTATTCAGAACTAAATAACCTTTTTGACAAATTTTAACACATTTTTGAAGTTATATTCGTGCAGTACATTTTTCAGCTGGTGGGAAGAGTGCCTCAAGCCAGTTTTTAACTAATAACAATGACAGACAGACGGCGGTAGATGGCGACCTTGCACTGCTTTGGGGTTGGCGTCAGCATAGCTTTTGAGTAAAAGAGTAAGATTAGGCTGTGAATCTCGGCTGATTATGAGGGAGTGATGTTGGAGGTGGGACAACATCGAACGTGTCACGGTAGGGAACAGAAAAGTTCGTGTCATGATCGTGAGGAAACAATACAATTGATGGACTGAATGGTGAACGATATGTAAAAAAAAAAAAAAAAAACTCAAGCCATGTGAGTCAGCATCCCTCACACTGTGTTCCTTGTTGCCTAGCTGAAAATAATTTGACCCTTTGTTCGTCGTTTTGTAGTTTAAGGTGTCACAAAAGCACAAAATGTCATGCGCAGTTGTGTCGGATGTGTTTCTTTTTCCACAAAAAGCTGTTCTCTTTATTGGTCAATAGCCGGGAGATTTGGTGACAGCGAGATCAGACCGTGAATTTGTCGCATCCGTGTTTCCAAGACTGCGGCGCTGTCAGGCGAGGACGGACGAGCCGCCGTCTGAGCGCTTTAGTGCGTTAGCTGCTAGTTCAACACGCGCTTCGTGTTCCCAGACGAGCCGGCCGCCGGCATCGCTGCTGTTGCCACGGTTACCGGCAGCAGCGCTTTCAACCAGACACGGAGGATCTCGGAGCTTAAGTGAGGCGTCCCATCTCGGCGCCTCGCCCTGACGCCAGAAGCTGACGCGGGGCTTCTGTAGCGAGAAACGTGAACATGACAAATGGGGGAGCAGCATCAAAGGTTGTCATGGAATCGGCGATTATTCATCTTCTGAGTCATCAATTGGCTTTTTGGAGGACTCGGCATGCTTGGAAAGTCAAAAGTCTCTTTCGGAGAAGCAGTTCCCAGTAATTTGATTCCTGGGACTTGCCGGCCGATTCCACTAATCAATTCACATAAATCTGCTTTTTTTTTTTAAACAGAACTCCTGCGGGCGGGCCCAATCGAAAGCAAGTTTGCCAAACAGATGGGCCATATGCTCAATTGCCAAGATTGTTTTGTCTAAAGTGCACATCAAAATTTGGCTTGGCCCTCCTCATCGGCTTTAATGTAAGATTCTTTTAATTGTGAAACAATTTGAATCACGCCGCCGCTGCGCGCAGACGAAAGAATCTGAATCATTTTGCCAATTCAAACACGCCGCTCCTATTCAACTGGAGAAATGTAGACGCTAATGCGGAGTCATTACCACCGCTGGGTCGCCATTTTACGCCAATCTGCTCCAGTTTGTGGTCACGACGAAAACGGGTCCCACAGCGGCACAATCAGCCCCAATTTTCATTTGGCACCGCTAATGACGAGGCCGCGCAGTGTTTGTCTTTTTTCTTTTTCTTTTTTTTCCCCCCACCTTTGAGTGCTCCTCAAGAGTGTTTGAACCGCAAGCCGTCTCCCAGAACAGGGCGTCCATCACGCCGAGCGCGCGGCTGAGAATCAACCCAGCCGTTGATTGACAGCAGGTCACGAAGGGCTGCAGAGAGCAAGAAGCGAGAGCAAGCAACTCATTTCCTGTCTGTACTTATACAAACGGCTCGTACTTGGAGGTCAACAAGTCACAACCAAGCATGAAACCCAACCAACTAACCGCATAAAAAAAAAAAAATGTAATCATATACTTTGTTGAACACAAACTAAATTCAAAGGAAGCATTTTTGAATAGAAATAAAAACGTAACAAACCAAAGTAAAACGAAGTGACTCAAGCTTTCACCAGAAGGAGAAAAAAAAAACCAAATTTCGCAATCAGCCGGCATACACGACCAAAAACATCAGTTTTGGTGAAAATGAGCTTTTGTGAAAAAAATGCTGTCTCGCAGAAAAGTGACTGTAATGCCAACATTATACTGTTTTGTGACACCTCAAACTATAAAATAAGGCTGAGAAAGGACTTTTGGTGGCAAAATTGATCCTTTGTTGAGCTGGGCGTGACCTTCCAAGGCCGCTTGTCGAAAAACGTACTTGACGACTATACACGCAATGGCAGTAAACAGTGGCTCGCGGTTGACCAATGAATGGCAAGGTCCATAGCAGTGAAGGAATTGCCTTCGAGGTGACTTTGTGCGCTTCATCTGGCTCCCCTCAGACGCCTCCCGGCTGTTCTGACCCAGCAGATGCAGAACTTGCAGTTGTCTCAAGCCAAGAAGGTCGCGGGAGGGCCGGCCTCCCCCAATGCCGCCAAGCGCCTCTATCGCAACCTGTCGGAAAAGCTGCGAGGAAGCACGTCGTCCTTCGAAGACGCACACTTCTTCGGGAAGAGCGATCGCCTTCGCAAGGCCTCGGTGAGCTGAACCGGGTCCTATGTTTTCATCTCGGTCAATTACAAGCACGGATGGGCGGGCTATCGGGGTTCATTTCAAATGTTTTGCTTTGGCCGTTGCCGTGCATCCGGAACAGAAGGAAGGTCAGTCCGTTGTTTGAGGCTTGTCTTCGTGGCAGGAAAACATATGTTGCGTCACAGCCTGTCACGGCGGGATCAATAAAGATGCGCTTTGTCGCCCGGCTAATTGGATATGTCGCCTCTGCCTGAACTCGCTGTTCCCTCATTGGTCGCATCCTTGATTCAATCTCCAATCGGGCGCCTCCAGCTGTTTTCTTCATCGACGGGCTTATGTCATCAAGTGCCAACTTCACAACAAAAAAACAAAACAAAACAAACCTTTTGCCAGAAAATATTTGACTGTGGTTAATTTTATTATTGTCAATCAATCAAGGAATGATTTGGCTTGTTCACTAAAAATCAGCCATTCAATAATGATATAAATTTTTACCAAATGAATAAATACTGTCCATTTCAGAAGTCAATTTCAGGATCAAAACGGATAAATGAATGTAACAGATTTACTTTTGGGGGCGGTGACGGAGAGAATCACAGGAAGTGTCAGCCTTCCTCCTCCTCATCTTTCTCTCTGTGGCGCCATGATGGCGTGTGTGCTGCGGCCTTGTCAAACATTTTCTCAGCCTCTCGGACATCGTCTGTGTCGGCTTGATGACACGTACGCACCAGTGGGGCAGTGGGAGTGAGCGGGGGCGGGAGGAATCTGTGAGTGGCGCAATAACAGTGGCTTTATATTTGAGATCAGCACAGGTTTTGGGTAGAAGACAAAGATTGGGCGGTCAAACTGGGCTTGCAATCGTGAGGAAAAGATGGCGCAGCTGATGTCATGACCGGCGTGTAAAAAGCCATGCAGTGGGTGAGCGTGACTGACGTGTCCAGACGATGCAGGGCGGCGAGTGCCTGTTGGAAGCGGTGGAGCAGCAGGACCTGGACATGGTCCAGATGCTCCTGTGCCAGCTGACGGCAGACGAGCTGGACCTGAACACACCCAACAGCCAGGGGCTGACGCCGCTCGACGTCGCCGTCATGACCAACAACGTGCCCATCGCCAAGTTGCTGCTTAAGGCCGGCGGGAGGGAGGGGCCGCACTGTGAGTACCGCCGCGCACGTGTGCGTGGTTGAGTGAGTGACAAATGACGGCGCCGTTAAGAATTGCCGACCTCTCGGCTATTGCTCAGAGACCGGGGGATCCCCGATTTGAGAAAGCGCAGCGCTAGCTAACGTCTCCTGTTGTCCGTGTGTCTGTTGGGCGCGGCGCTCGCACTGTGAGTACCGCCGCGCACGTGTGCGTGGTTGAGTGAGTGACAAATGACGGCGCCGTTAAGAATTGCCGACCTCTCGGCTATTGCTCAGAGACCGGGGGATCCCCGATTTGAGAAAGCGCAGCGCTAGCTAACGTCTCCTGTTGTCCGTGTGTCTGTTGGGCGCGGCGCTCGCAGTCGTGAGCGCGGAGAGTCGCGAGGCCCACCTGGCGGCTCTGGTGGCCGAGGCGGAGCAGCGCGCCGCCGACCTGTCGGCGCGGGCGCAGCGAGACGGCCTGTCGCTGGAGGCGTGCCACAAGGACAAGCAGCTGAGAGCCTGGGAGTGGAGGTGCAAGCTCTACAAGCACATGACGAGCGCATTCCAGCACGCACGTGAGACCGCCGCGCTCTTTGCTCGCATCCACAACGTCCTCATCTCAGTGTGGCTCCAGTGTCGATAAAACATGCGCACAAAAAGCTACATTGTGGCCACGCAACACTAAATTGTGGCCGCCATATACGGCTCTGGAAAACATTGACACCCCCAACCCCCATAAAAAAAAAAAACACGATGTGGCCAAGATATCAAACTCTGGACAAAATTAAGAGGCCCTTTGGATGTACACCTAAAATGGTTATTTGTAGCTACAAAATACTGAAGAGCCCAAAAAGCCATTTGACTCTTCTGGTATTTTGACATTTTTCATTTTCTGCAAATATAAATGTCTTCATACAAACATCAAATAACAAAATGGGAGCAAATGGCAAATTCCTCAGCGGAATCTTACCTTTATTCCAGAGCCGTAGCTACAGCGTGCGCATCAAATGCTACTTTGTAGCCACGCGATTGGCCAAATTGCGCCACAATGTGTAGCACTGTTTAAAAATGACGCGTATGTGTGGCGGCTGCATTGCTGAAACTTGTCTGTGTTTTGCGCAGGCACCCCCGAGGCTCCCACGTTGGTCCGTCTGAGCGTGAGCAGCAGCTCCACGCTGACCGTCACCTTCCAGGAGCCGCAAGGCCTCCACTCCACCATCGTCACCAAGTACAAAGGTGCGCGGGGAGGAGGTGTGGCGGTCATCATAAATATCGTTTTGGGTGTTTGCCAGCCGTCGCCTCGGGTTTCGCAAACAAGTGTTGACCGCGCCGGGCCGCGTGTGTGCGCGTCCGCGTGGTCTGTTAGTGGCGTTTTGTTAGCCCGGAGCAGAGCAATCACAAGGTTAATGACCGCATCATCATCATCATCACGGGAACTATTGATTTGGAATCAAAGGGCAAATTAGGCAATTACTTGTATCTCTGTGTGTGTGTGCAGTGGAATGGAGTTGCTTGAAGGATTTCTCGCTCCTGGCTGGAGAGATGCTGCTGGAGAACCTGCAGAGTCTCAAATGCACCATCGGCAGCCTCAGCACGGTAACGGCCGCATCAACCATCCTCTTTGCCCACCAAAATCCTCCTCACTCAAGTCGCGGGGGGGACTCGTGCCACATGACGTTTTAGCACTTGGAACTCAGCTGTGCAAAATGTC
The DNA here is from genome assembly GCF_054856545.1 of Hippocampus guttulatus. Lineage (NCBI taxonomy): Eukaryota > Metazoa > Chordata > Actinopteri > Syngnathiformes > Syngnathidae > Hippocampus > Hippocampus guttulatus. The sequence continues at coordinate 8,092,499 of NC_141279.1, forward strand.
CGAAAGACCGAACTTGACTTTGTACGACTTGAGAGCGACTTAGTTCTGACTTGCACACGGTGACTTTGTCCAGTCTTTGCCCCCCCGCCCCCCACGCCTACAAAACCGTCTGCATCCTGCGGATCGCCACTGAACATTTGGTGTTGTGCCGCAGGGTCGCCTGTACTTTGTGCGAGTGTCGGCCTACAACATGAAGGGCTGGGGTCCGCCCGCCTGCTCCTTGCCGCCGTCTGCCGCTCCTTCCAGTACGTTGGGCCTCCATCCTCCACTGCGCTATGGCTTCCAAAACAGGAAACATACTTTGCTATCTGCACGTTGTGCGTGTGCGTGTGTGTGTGTGTATATACACTGAATGTGTATATGTGTGTCAATGTGCATTGATGCTGCGAGTGCCTGCGCGCGTGTGCCAGCAGAGAGGGACCAAAGTGTGTGGGCGTCTGTTTTTGCACTCCTCTAATGTCCAAGTGGAACAGATGTAAAGAGGACTGTGAGCCGCCGTGCCAACACATCCACCTCAGGGATTGTCACTAAATGCGCGCGCCCACGCACACACACAGTCAAGCCGCTAAATTGAACTGATTTAATGAGCTGATTCTTTTCTTCAGTAAGCCGTTGAATTTTCCACTCGAAATGCCATCCACAATGTCGCTTCGCTCAGCGCGCCACTCCATAAGGGAGTGGAGTGTACATACAGAGGGTGGGTCTGTTAGGTCGGAAATGCCCTGCAGGTCGTTAAGCCGTTGTAGCTAGTTGGTTCCACAGGGTACACCAAATTTTTCCCGACAGGTGTACAGTGCAAGAGTTTTGAAAATGACATTGTCAATGAAAATGAGCTTTATAACTCACATTTTACATCTTTTTTCCTTTCCATTTGACGTCAGACTGGCGAGAGAGCGACGGGCGGGAGCCAAGGAGGCGCAGCCACGTGGAGGTTATGGAGCGCCTGCTCCAGCAAGTCCGAGCCACGCATTCGCACTATTGCTGCGGAGGTGAGCGACACCCCACGACTTGGTTCTTCATACGGTGCAAACTCAACGTTCGTTTTGATTTTTTTCCAGTCACAACCCCCTGTTTGGTCCTTTTTTGTGCAATGGAAAAAAAGTAAATGAAGCAGTACAGGTACAGTGATGCCCTGGCATGTGGGCAAGGAGATGCGCAGTTGACGGTGCCCTTTGATTTTTATTTTTATTTTTTTATTGATGGGCCCAACAGTCAAACGGACAATGTAAAATGAACGCACTCACAAGAGGCTCCTGTTGAAATGGAAATCTTTGGATTGTCGCGATGATGGTTTACTGGTTATATCCAGTCATTGAGTCAGACAGTTATACGGTGAGTTTACACATATTGACTCAGTCTGTCAGGCGCAGCAGTTCACACTTACATGAAACATTTTCAACAGACGACCTGGCGGGACGCCCGAGGCTTTGGCCGCTGAAGCGCGCGCGTACACACACAGAGGCATTAACGTAGGTTGCTATGTCAGCCCGAAAGGGAGCCTTTAAAAAGTCTCTCGAGTAGTGAGCGGCTTTGACAAGTGGATAATGTGACAGGAGTGCACGGAGGCCCTCCTGTGCACTCACTCGGACTAAATAAAGAAATGAGTTTGCGTTGGAGAGCGACGCCAGAAAAACATCATTGCGCTTGATTAATGAGAGGGGAGGCGCGAAGTTGTTTATGTCGTTGACAACCGCTGCACTTTGTTCTCGGTCTGGTTGCCGCTCGTTGGTCGTCAGGTCGGGAGGTCTGCTCGTGAGTGGGTGGCGGTGGCAGCTTCGATCCCTCAGTCAAAAAAAAAAAGGAAAAAGGAAGCCTGTCTGCCCCTCCGTTATTCAAGCTCCTTGCGAGTGTTGTCATTTTGTGTTGTAGTCGAATGGCGGCATATCTGGTGTGCTCCGACTAAATGTCACGTGAATGTTTCGAAACGACGTTCCCAAATCACTGCTTATTCCACACGTGTTCCTCCATCATAAAACATCTACGTTAAAATGTGGTGTTCCTCGGGGATCAGTCATTGATCCACCTATCTTTCGCTTATGTCCCCTGATATGAGATAACATTGACGCTTGATCCTATTTTCGCTAGCTTCCAAAAGCCGCTCCAGTCAATATGTTAGTTATCTGTGTACCTTTCAGAACTTGAAAGACTTTTTTTTTCTTCTTTTTTTTTTTTAGTCGCTCAGTGATAAGGTCCGCCATATTGCGAACCGCCATCTGTCCGCGCTTGGCTTGTGAGCATCAGACATCTGATGTCCGTTTACAGGACGCTAATTATGTGACGCTTAATTAGCCCGGCTCAAAAGGTCTGCTGTGGTTTTGGAGATTGGCATCGCTGAGCGGCCGCGGGCCGCGACGGGCGATCGAGGAAGGAGAAAAGATAGAGACTGCCCGACCCCGATAAGCTCACGTCCCGTCAGACGGGCCATCATGGGAGAGTGACCCTGCCGCGACGACCTCGTGAAAATGCACGCAAACTCTAGAAAGAAATCAGCTGGGATGTTTTCCTTTTTGTCTTTTTTTTGGGGGCGCAGATGCTTCCAAGCTGCAGAACACGAGCAGGAAGCAGTCCGTCTCCCGAAGCCTCAAACATCTTTTCAACTCCTCCAACAAGTTTGTGAAGACACTGAAAAGGTTTGTTTCGTCTCTCGTTTGACCCGGTGGCGTCGCAAATGAGGTCACCCAAATATTCTGAACGCACCACATGAGTTGAACATTTCATATCACCGTTGTCATACACAAAATAACAGTGTTGTTGCTGTTTTTTTTTGTCTCACGTTATTACATAAAAAAAATTGCTGATTTATGTTTCGTCCTTTATTGGTACATGACACGTCATTCATGTTGAGGGCGCATGAAAGCATTTGTGAGGTTTCCTCTTTCTTGCCCTTTGCCTCAGGGGCATCTACTTGGCGGCCGTCTTCTACCACAAGGACAAATTGCTGGTGACGGCCGAGGACCAGATCCCCATTGTGGAAGTGGACGACTCCTACGGCAGCTCCCTCATGCAGGACTTCCTCTGGTTCACTAAGGTCGGCCTCCCGCCACCAAATTAATCAAACGCATAACTTGCCGCCATCCCGGTGCCAAGCAACTATGTTGAAACGCGTTTAAGGAGTTTCATATCGACCAAAGCGGCGCTTTGCCACCTCCACGTGGCATCCGTCGACATAGTTTGACCGAAGGCGTGCTTGTGTCGCAGCTGTCGTGCATGTGGGAGGACGTGCGGTGGCTCCGCCAGAGCACGTCGGTGTCCACGTCGTCGTCGTCCACGCTGCAGGCGCGCCACAAGATGCTGAGCGCCGCCGGGCAGCTGCAGAACTTGCTCGGTACGCACAACCTGGGCCGCGCCCACTACGAGCCGATCAAGGATCGCCACGGCAACGTGCTGCTGGTGACGGTGCGCGACGCCGACGGACAGCACGCGCTCCTTAGTGGCAAGTGGATGCAGGTGGCCAAAGTGCAGAGTCAGCGCAAGTCCCTGTCCACGCCCGAGGAGCCCTACGCCCTCGACGTCCTCATCATCACGCTGCAGGTGCCCGCCAAATGTTTACCTGATCGCTAAAACAAATGCAGGTACTCGGAACACTTTTTTTATTCTTGAAAGAAGCCCATTTTTTTTTTTTCCTTGTTGTGCCCCGGTGCAGGACATCGTGGCGTACCAGCGCCGCAGCAGCCAGCGGTTGGCGCCGGGCCTCTACCTAGGCTACCTGAAGCTCAGCAGCTCCGTGGACCAGATCCGGGTCCTGGTATCCCAGAGGAACCCCAACATGCTGTGTCACGCCCGCGTGCGAGAAAACGCCAACGTGTCCAGGTAGGTTGTCACTCTTTCTCTTTTGGGGGAGGCTTAGCTCGCCCACCTGGAAACCAAAGGGAACATAGCCAGACTTGTGAGCCGCCGGTCTAATGAGGACTTCGTTTTGGTCTTGTGCATGCGAGTTATTTGGGAGTCCGAACAGCCTGCAGGTCATCGTTTGGCACACGGCATCCCGTCCACCGTGATCATCATGTCGTCGTTCGCCTACCCCCACCCCCCGCCCCCGGATGAGGCATCGCGACCTTCTCCTCCTCGTCACTTTTCAGAACGCGATGTTCCGGAACACTCCGCCTGTTCATTTGCCACCTGGAGACGGAAACCTACCACTGTTTTGTGTCGCATTGTCCTTCAAGGATGCCCACGGACGGACGAACGCACGAGTGAGCGCGTGAGGACAGAAGTTTATAAAAGAAAGAAGGGAGTGAGGAACAAAAGAATGTGCGGACAAAAACGACAGCTCAGGGAATTGGAACTGCGAGGCAGGCGTGCAACCCACTCGCTCACTGCGCTGCGATGGAGAAATCGAGTTTCCCTGAATATTTACTCGTGCCCAGGATGCCCTTTTGACCCGTCAAATGTCATTTGGTCTGACTGGGACGCCTTCGTTTCGTCTTTTCAGGGAGGAGTGGGATTGGATCCGCACGCTGTCGGCCGCCGGCGAGAAGGACCCGGACGGCGAGGACGGCGGCGAGGAGGCGCGGCCCAGGCCCGAAAGCCACGCGCCGCTGCTCTACTACGAGCTCCAGACGGCCATCAAGACCCTGCTCAAGAACCTCAACCTACCTCTGCACCAGGTGCCCCTGCCGGCTCATCATCAAATCAATTGGTCGAGATTGAGGGGACTCGCTCCCTGACAAGCGGACTTCCTGCGGGCAGGCCCGTCACTTGCGCCTGTACAGCCAGGAAGTGGTGGAGCTGGGTCACGGCGTCTGCTTCCTGCTGCTGCTGCCGGCCGCCGATGACGTCTGCTCGGCCCCCGGCCAGTCCAACCCCTACACGCCGCTCTCGGGCTTCCTGCACCTGCCGTTGCAGATGTTTGAGCTCGGTAATCAAAGTTTTGACTCCTGGCTGGAAACCATTAATCGAACAATCCGTCACCGCGATGACAGGATTTTTATCGTCCTACAAGTTCGTTCTGCTTCTTCATCCTGTTGTGCGCGTCTTCCAGTGCAGCTCAGTGCTGCTTAGCACCTTGTGGTAGGATGTGGTACTACACAGAAGGCGTGCCACTCGCTATTCCGACTGGAGCGTGCGATGTAAAATAATGCCCAAACCTGACGGCGATTGTGTCATCTCGCCACCGTGGTGCCGGTTTGTGTGTCCTCAGTGCACTTCTGCACCTACAAGGAGAAGTTTATCAGTTTGTACTGCCGCCTGTCGTCCGTCTTGGACCTGGACGCCCTCATCACCCAGCAGGCGCTGCGGGAGGCCATCACGGACAGCGAGGTGGCCAGCGCCAAGCATCGACATCAGCTCATCCTCGACTACATCCAGGTAACCGCCGCACCCCCCCCAAAAAAAAAACATACCGCTAAGAATCCAACGTGACAAAAGCAGGATCATGTGGTCCCTCTCAAACAAATCATGGACATCATCTTTCTTGCTAAATTCATCACCATTTTCATCACAAAGTTGTCGCGCTTAAGAACGTGTCAAGCGAAGAAGGGAAATGTCCCTTAATGTCCTTGTCTGGAAAAAGAAAAAAAAAAGCACTTCAATCGGCTGTCGCGAGCCCGAGAGAGCGCAAAAAAAACTGAGCGCCGCCGCCATTAATGCGCACCGTCCGCTAAACCGCAAGTGTGCGCTCCCTTGGCAGCCGTCTGCGTGCGTGTGTGTGTGGTGCCTGATCTGTCTCGCTGTGATTTTTAAGTCTGGAAAAAACTTGCCCACCCCCCCAAACCACAAATTGGCTGTAGAGGGAATGTCAGAAGGAGGGGGGGGGGATCATACAGAATAATAACGTTGTGTGTTTCTGTTACGTATGTATGTGTGTGTGTGTGTATGTTCACCACTAATGTCGAAACAAAAATAAAAACCTGTTGAATTTAGCAACATGGGAGTTGTAACACGCAAAGCCGTCGTCTCGTCAGCGGCTGCTGAATTTGAATTGAGCTAAAGTTTGTCAGGCGGTCAAGCGCATCGATTCTTACGAGGATGTCATTCTGACACCCAAAGATAAAATCTTACATAAGAGAGAAAAAAAAAAAAAGTCACTAGGGTGTCTTGAAAGGCGCTTATAAATAAAATGTATTATTATTATTATTATTATCACTCACGATGCAAGTTTTTGGCACACACAAACAGTTCATTCATGTGGCGTGTCAGCTGCTGCGCGTGCGCGCGCGCGTGTGAAAGTGGATCAGTGTGAAGATGACGTGATGCGGTCTCATTGGACGGTTTGTTTAGACTCGCCACACGCTGCGGGAGGAAAATATGCGACGCTCAGACGGGGCGGCCCACGCCGTCTGCACGCACGCTAAAACCCTCACGGGCTCACGCTCACATGACGAAAATAAAACACGCACAATAATTGTTTCGACACAGTCATCACAATGACGGCGCCTTTTTTTACGTTTCAATACATTACACACACACAACTTCCTTGGCACTCAGCTGACCAAAATTTGCTGATTGTTTCAATATTGGATTTTTTTTCCCCTGACTTTGCGATTGAGAGAATTTTACCCATCCCGCATGCTATAAAAATCATTTCCAAAGCAATACAAAACTAAAACTCGTTTCGTCAAGTCTGTCCATACTGTTGTCGTCGCATGTTGGATGTGTGCCTTGAAGGGGTTTGGCCTAATGAGGGACGTCAGGAATCGAAGCGGTGTTTATCGGCGCGTGAGCTGCGGCGCACATCGGCTTCGTTTCATTGCGATTTTTTTTCGAACTTGTTTTCGCGTGCGCTGCAGCAGCTGGACGAGACTCGTCGGGACCTGCGCTGGCTGACGGACGCGCTGCAGTACGCCCGCTACAAGCAGCCCCGCGGCGGCGTTCCCGTCACCTGCCTGGTGGACGCCGGCGCCCCGGAGAGCGACGGCGGCCAGCACAAAACGGACTCCACCTCCTCCGCCATGGACTACCTGCCTTCGCCTTCGCCCGAATTGTGCAGGAGGAAGGCCATCAGCGGTGAGCACCGTCATCATCATCATCGGTAGCAGCACGGGCGGGCGTTTAGCGTGCGCTGACTCGCACCGCTGTGCCTCAGATTCGCTGCTGGGTTCGGACGAGGACGCTTCGTCGGAGGTCTTCCTGCCCACCGACAGCGACTACGACTCCAGCGACGCCCTGAGCCCCCGTGAGCTGGACCTGCTCTATTCGCCCCCCCAGGACCTGTCCCAGCAGGCCATGCACTCGCTGGGGGGGAGCGCCCCCGACGTGCTGCAGATCCACGAGCTCAGGTCATGTCGCTGGATTGAATTCAAGTTTGCCGAGGTCAAAAGCATTCGGGGATGCGAAAGGATGACATTGTTGAGAAGGAACCGGTTCACTCGTTAAAACAAATGCGATTGGCACTTCGGTTTACACCCCGCCCCCTTACATGGTCAAAACCCGCATGACCTTCACTTGAGTGACGATGTTGCAAATGTCGTTTTTGGTTGTCCAGGTACAGCGCCCGCCCTGTCACGGACCTCCCGCTGTCGCCAAGCCCGGAGGACGGCAAGTCACAAGATGGCGCGGGGCCCTTCTTCCCCCAGTCACCGCCGCCGTCCAAAGACTTCCCCGCCTTTCCCTCGGCCCTGCCTCGCTCCCCATCCCTACCCCGGCCCCTCCCCGCGTCGCCGTCCACCCCGCTGTCCCCCCGCTTCGCCGGCGACCTCCCGCTCTCCTTGCCGCAGTCCCGCACCGCCGAGACTCTGGAGGGCCTCTCGCTCTCAAGGACCCAGCCGCAGGGGGGCGCCCCCCAGCTGAGGCCCGTCCCCAACCCCCCCTCCAAGCGCAAGCTGCTCTCCAGGAGCCACCGGGGCCAGTATTTCAGCGGGCCCCAGCGCTGGCTGAGGGGACACAGCGGGGAAAGCCACACGGGGTCTTTATCCGAGGGCGTCTACACCAAGCAGTGCGACCCGGACCTCCCGCCGCCCAAGGAGCCGCCGCCCCCCCCGCGGGGCGCCACCTACGTGAGCCGCACCGACTGCGTCCTGGAGAGCCGCAAGGGTCGCCTTCGCGACCCCAGGCCCCACGTGCGGAGGATTTTCGCCGACGCTGGCAAGGAGCCGGAGGGGGCGGTGGCGCGGTCGGAGAGCGGAGGGCAGCAACGGGAAGGAGCGGCCGGACAGGACGTCGACTCGGACGAGCAAACCAACTCACAAGTGTCGGAGATTCTCAGCAGCACGCTCTAGGCCCTGGCCCCCCCCCCCAAAAAAAAATAACTCTCGCACATGTCCACATGTACTTGGCTGTTTTCAAAAAACTCTCCAGATGAAATCACAGTTGTCACATTTTGGCCAATGGCAAGCCTGAAACATTGACATCAGATGACTCGGTGGCCTCCAGTCGTAAAAGGTACGTTCGTGTTTCGAATTGTTCCAAAATGAGCCTCTTGACGAAGGCCTGCTGCACGCCGATAGTGCGCAGCCGTTGGCGACTCTTCGCCGCACGCCCGGCCAATTGGGCACCATGCATTTACCCACCCTGTCAAGAGAGTTGCCCCCCCCCACCCCGCCGCTCTTCAGCCACATCGTTGGGTGTCTGGCGGGCTTCAAATGATTCCGTTAAGTACATTTTGCTGAAAATATTTGCGAGGTGTACTTTCAACAAAAAAAAAGGCTACTCAACAATTATTTGGGGAGTGTCTATGTAAATTTCGCCCACCCACCCCCTGCTTAGCCCCCCCCCCCCACCCCCAAATCCCTCATGGGGGTACCTGCTGCTGTCTAAGGTAACCACTCTTCCCATTTCTCACTCGATATTGATGAGCATGCAAATTTGCGCTGCTCGGAAGAGAAGCCCGCTTGGTCCCGTCGCCACTTCGGTTTCAGGTCTTTTCTTCTCGGCCTTGAAACCATCCGGCGGGACCCAAGCCAGATCACGTATCACAAGCTTGCACGATGACTTGATTGAATAGCAAGTGAACTTTTTTTTTTTTTGGGCTTCTTTCATCCGGACGCAACCAGGACATTCCCGGCAAACTCTTGGCCAGTTTCACGTCCTCTTCAAGGTTGGATCTTCAAAATGGAGACGATAGCAACTGTACACAGGAAGCATCGGGTTTTACCCCGGGACCTTGATCTTCTTGCCACTCCGTCTAGCCCGTGCTCGCGTGTCGAACGTTTTCTCAGACCTTTTTGCGTGGATCGCAGAAACCAAAAGTTGCTGGTTCAACTTGGCCAAGCCTCGGACCTTCACCCGGCCACGACTGTTACACAGATGATCAGCAATGCAAGCAAGAACTGGAACTTTGTACATTGTTCACACCAAAAAAAAAAAAAATGTGAGCGTTGTGATCAGTGGCGTGAAGATGGAAGGGTCCTGGTCTACTTGAAGTCACTCTGGAAGTTTCTGACGATCGCTACTTTAAGCTGGAGGGTTTTGGAAATACTTGAGTTTGGAAGTTTTACATCGGAATGAACTGGGAAAGAATTTTTCGGGAGGGCTCTCAGATTTGTGCGTCAGTGTGAACTTCATCTTTTTTCATAGGGGTTGGAAAACAAAACCACCTCCTCACTTTTCTTTTCTCTGCATGTTGCGGGCGCACTTATTACCAACAATGAGGCGTTCTAAAGCAGCCAGGCCAGCGCCAATCCCCAGTCCACACTCTAGCTGTGAAGTGAAACTTTTTTTAATCCTTGCGTTTAATGCCATGCACTCACTGCCAACGACAAGGCGCTCTAAAGCGGCCAAGACAGAATTATCCGATGAGAAGCTGTCTTTTCAGGGCGTACTTTTGAATAATCACTGATGCAAGCCAAAGTGCTCGAATTCTTCCGTAGCAGGGGAGGGCCCACACTTGGTCTTCACACAAATTTGTGAAATCACTTTGGAGGGACGTGAAGAGCCAAGCGGCCAGTTTGAGAATTCCTAGTCGATTCCCGTTCATTCCCATGGAAAGTTTCCACCGTAGAAATTTCAGAGAATTTTGCAACGCTAGTCACAACGCCGCATTAGGCACCACAAAGTTGTTGTTGGTTTTTTTTTTACTCTAACGGAACTCTTTTTGTGCTTGGCATGACGTGCTGTGCTTCAACTGGCATGCGGGTGTCATCTCAGGACGTTTGTTTGCGTTGTCGTCATTTTACTTGGGCCTGCTCCTCACTTCCTGTTTGTTCCCTCACACGCTGCTGACGCTTCGCTTCTTTTGGATGTTGCTTTGTTTTTTTGGGGGGACCCACTCCTTGTGTTATTTATTTTCCCGAGGAGCACAGATTGTTCACGTTTTCTATGCGCACGTCGTCGTCTTTGTCTTCCCCCCCCCCACACACACACACACTTTTTTATGTGTGCACATTCTGGAATAAAAGCTGATGGAACTTGTGATTGTGACGAGTCAACAAATCCACGCAGACGCGCTCGGAATGTGCCGGCAGCTCGCTGAATTTGGGATTCAGACGCCGCGTCGTCGTCGTCGTCGTCGTCATCGTCATCGTCGTCTTCTCGCTTTGATTTATTCCCAAAACATTCCGTGGGCCATTTCACCTTTTGCGGTTGCGGTGTGGAAACCTGCGGTGTCGTCTTGCGAGCGGCAGCTGCTTGCTAACTAACGTCGCTCAAGGCCAATAGCTTGATGTCACTTGTCGTCTGGCCTAAGCATCAAATGCACTGACCTCTGACCTGCATTTACAACCACAATTGAAATATTTGTTTTTGTAAAATTGGGCAAAGTTTGTCCCCAAAGTTTAAAAGTGGCTAAATTAGGGCGTTAAGGAGGAAAGTTGCGAGTTCTAGCAAGTGCTAAGTTGGCATCCGGGGCCGAGCCGCGACATTGGTGGACGGTCGTGCACGTGGGTGCGAAGTGGACGAAATCACAAAACTTCCGAAGGAGGATTGATGGGTTGTGGGGGAGTTCAACTGGGTTGTTGTTCACAGACGCCGCACGACATGCAAAAGTAAAACACACTGGTGTGTTCCCCCTGGTTCTGTACCCCGCCCCCGGGTCAAGCAGGAGGTTTTCTTATCTGAGCATCGCCTCGCCGCCTCTGACAGATTTCCACAATCTGGCGGCGCCGCTTGTAAAATGACCGAAACGCTTCCATTCGCGGCGGCGGAATGTTCCGTTACCTCCGCCAAGGAAGTTTTGTTTTTGTTGAGTGAGTCGAAACATGAAGACATCACATTTGGTTGGAGAGCGACAAAGTTGGACGCGGCCGCTGGAAGTGCGGCCGCTTTGTCTTCCGCGTACGCCTGTGAAATTTTTTTGCTGGTCCGCAACTTAGAAGCGACACGAGAGAGAGCGGGCGCCTTTGCGCAAAGGCCAGCGTAACAGTCGAGACGCCTCAAGTCAACAGCGCTGGCACCACACACACACACAAAAAGCCGGCGCAGCAGAGAGGTCATACTAAAAAAAGTACAGACTGAAAATATTTTTGCGATTCCTTTTTTTAATGAATTCCATACAAATGGCTGTTTGGTAAAAATAATAAGTGGTGAAAAACAGCTTTTCTGCTAACAAAATAGTTTCCTGCTTTTAGACGGGTGTTTTTATTTGTTGTTGCGTGTTTGGATGTCTGTGCATGCGCGTTGCTTGCATATTTCTGTGTTCCTTTAGTGTGTTTTTACGTGTGTGCTTGTACTGCGTGTTTTTGTGTATTAATAGTCACGAACGTGTGCGCGCGTGCGCGCCTGGGTTGGTCCAGCATCATGATGACGTACACGACCCCTGCAGCGTGCCCAGTCCAGTGGTGCTGAACGGTATTTGGACGCACGCACGGAGCGCCGCCGTCATTCCAGCTGGAGAAGGTGAAGGAGGAGTCCACCGGAATCCCGATTCTGAACCCCGAACCTCGCCGAGACATGCGGCGTGAGTGGCTGGCGGGCTCTGCCTCGGTTTGCCGTGGGCCGCGTCCAGTGACGTGACGCGACGCAACTTGAGGCGAGGTGACGTGGGGCGAGGCAGCCCAAATAAGTTGACTACTTGCGTCCAAGTTTGGGAGATGGCTCCCCGTGCGCATCCCCGCCTTTCCACCCTGCCGGTCTTGACGCTCATCCTGGCTTGGGCCTCGTGCCAGCACTACCTCCTGCTACGGCCGGTTCCCAGCGACCACCTTCCGCTCGTGGAGCTCAAGGAGGACCCGGACCCTTCGCTGGACCCCCGCGACAATGACCTGAACGAGACGGAGCTGCGAGACGCCCTGGGCGGACACTTTGACGCGCACTTCATGTCCGTGCACCCGCCGCCGGAGCGGGACGAGGACGTGGACAGGCACCGGGGCCGGGAGGAGGACGACGAGGACGCGGACTCGGACCCCCTTGCGCGCCTCCTCCTCCCGACCGGCCCCATGTCCAAGGACTTCCGCCTCCTGGACTCGGAGGGGCAGCAGGGCAAGAAGCCCAAGGCGAGCAAGAAGCTCCGTCGGCGGCTGCAGATGTGGCTGTGGGCGTACGCCGCGTGCCCGGTGATGCACGCGTGGAGCGACCTGGGCGTCCGCTTCTGGCCGCGCTACGTCAAGTCGGGCCGCTGCTCCAGCAAGCGCTCGTGCTCCGTCCCCGAGGGCATGCGCTGCGTCCCCGCCAAGGCCAGGCGCCTGACGCTGCTCCGCTGGCGCTGCGTGCGGAAGAAGGCGGCCCTCAAGTGCGCCTGGATCCCGGTCCAATACCCCGTCGTGTCCGAGTGCAAATGCTCGTGCGCCAAATGACGGACGGACGAGGGACCGACTTGCTCTGCCGACCTGGCGCACAGCAGAACAATCTTGCACGCCTCCCCAACAGAAAAGTGCAAACGCACGCGTTGAAGTCGTTCCGTGACCACGCTCAAAACATTCCGCTGTGAAATGCCATCCATACAGACCAGCCTCCCCAACAGTTGTTTTTAATAATGAAGGAAAACAGCACTAGATTTGTACCTACAATAACGTCCAGTAAGGACACAATTAAATGGAACGTTAAGAAATTCCCGCCCCCCCCCCCAATGGACTATGCTGCTCCTGCACGGCAAAAAGGAAAAAAATCTTTTTTGAGTTGACGGGATTTTAACATCTTGATTAAGATTTGGTGACCTGACATAGTTTATTATTCTAATTATGCCTCCATTAGTTTGTCACCTTGTAATCATGTGCCACTATAATCAAATTAAGGACTTATTTTCAATGCGGTATGTGCATCTCGGCCACCAGGGGGCATTATATGTACATGAAATAGTCACGGTTTCTCCGTAAGCCACAGTAATATTAGTCATGTTCTGGAGAGGATAAAGAATATACTGTATGCCCGTATTGTATTGTTGTAGTTGTGTGTTTCCCTGTGTTGCTGCACCATAACTATGATGCTATTTGTTAGCCCATCTATGGCGTTTCCCATTATGTGTTAAAATGAAGCTAAATGGACTTAAGTGCAAAGTTCTGAATCCACAGTTGAGATGACTTCGCTGCTGCCAAACGGCACACATACAGTATCTTTAAATTTTTGATTGCAAGTCAAAGCCAAAAGTGAGTTTGTATCTAAAAAAAGTCTTGATTTGGGTCACTTGTATCTCAAGGCACCAATGTACATCGTACAAACCCATTACTATATATACATGTGTAATTGTATGGGAAAAAAAGCCCCCCAAAAATACCAGATGGACCTTTTTGTTTTGGTATTTTGATCATTTCCTGCAATTAAATTTTCTTAATGACAAAGTTTGGAATTGGGGATTTATGTTGTCAGTCGTGCATTTTAGTAAAACCTGAAGTGAGAATTTTCCTGTGCTCATCAATTTTTTTCCCCCACGAGGTATCTTGGTGCGATGGTGAACGTGAATGGCTCTTCCTCGACATGTGCCCTGTAATTGGCTGGCAACCGGGGCACAACTTCTTCAGCTCTTGTCTTGGAAGAACAAATAGAGCTCAGTGCTGCCCGGCATGCTGCGGCATAATGCGGTACTACACTGACATAATTTTGGGGAGGAAAAAAAATCCAACTTTGCTTTCGCTTGAATATCTGCGACACGGACACACGCAGACTGGTGTCCTGCCTCGTTCTCTAGTTTTTTAACAGGGGAAGCTGTCAGTTTGTCACCCGAATGCGAGGAGCCACCCGCCCCCGTCCAAAGACGTCAACCAGGAAGTTGACATCTCACCACTGGCAACGCAAGTCACGATCAGCAAAGAGTTTCTTATCGTAAGCAAAAGCAAAATGGCGACAAAACTGTCAATAATTTGATTGTGAATGTTTTGGGCCGCGTGTGTGTGTGTGGGCGGGCAGGCAGGCAGTGGAGTCTCCTTTTGGCTCAGAGACAAGCAGACTCTCATCAATCTGCTGCTAAGCTAACACGGCTAAGTGTCAAAACAGACCTGCCGCCAAAACACACACGCTGTATTTGGGTTATCCCAGTATGTGTGCTGGTCTTTCTGTCCCTACTTCAGAGGATATCAACCTTTTTGTTGTTCCCTATAGTGCCAAATTAAATCTCACTTGCTTTCGATGGGTAAAACTGATTTGATGTACAGTCGGAGTAAATGGAATTAAGAGCTTGATTGCGCAACCTAGCATCGCCGTGCCACAAGGCGGCGCCAAAGTCTTCTTTTCCGATCAGACGGGGCTTTGGCTCCATCTTGCGGCATCTCGAAAGCAGCGAATATGCGATTTTTTTGTTGCGAATAACCGAGGTTTGAGTCCCCCAACTTGTGAAAATTGGAGAATTCGCAAATAGTGTTTGTGTTTGCGTGCGTGCGGTAACACTGAGGCACAGTGCCGCGCGTGTGTTTACGCATACCAGCGCTGCACCCTGTGAGGGCGCCTTGTCGCCCCTGTTTGCCCAAATTCATTTGGGGAAAATTCCACCTCTGCAGCAGCAACAGCACTTGCTCATATAGCGTAAATGACACGCGTACCAGCAGGTCTGAAACCCCAATTAACGTCACTACGTGAATTGGTTGCACTGTTGTCAGTTGGCAATGCATTTATCGTTGCCCGGTTTGTTCATATGCAGAAAAAAATCATTTGCCTGGTTACTTTCATCATCTGATTTTGACCTTCGACGCTAATTGAAGTTGGTTTTGAATTATTTTGTTTACTTTTTAATTCGTTCAACTGTAATTAAATACGATTGAACTTTTTAACAGATTTTGGTGATTTTTAATCCCATCAGTCAGTTTGTGTTGCATGGGTCAAAATTTAGCCAATGGCGGAACGCTGTGCACCATGAATCAAAGGTCAGTAACTCTTTCCACCTCATTTGGATCTAATTATAATACGCTTCAATTGTTTGAATATGAAAAATGATCATTTAAGAATGGAATAACGGCAATTCGGTAAGTATTGTTGGATTCATTAAACTATTTAACGTTTACTTCCGGCAACAGTCACTAAAAATGTAATTAAGTAATTTATTTCATAACTCAACAAAATCGAGAATAGGCACCTATGAGTCAGTTTTTTTAGGGGGGGTTTGTGCCCGCATCTTCGTTCCTAACCCTAGCTCAATAGCGCCACCTGCTGCAGCAGCAGGTGGACACCATCAACTCGTCTCCTTCCCAAGATCGAACGACTGTTTTATTTTGAAAAGTAAAAAAAACAAAAACGAGGCACACAATTGAGGTGAATAGAAAGAGATTTACAGTATAAATTAAAGGATCAATCATGTGTGTGGAATACTGTTCAGGAAATAATTAAATAACATTCATAGCACCTTTGGTCCAAACACACCAAAAACACAAAACAGTCAAATGTCCAAATTACAGAACACGGGTTTTGTTTTTGTAACGTTGTGGACCGGAACCTGAGGCACTGACGACTTCCTGCTTTGTCACCTTGAACAGGAAACAAACAACAACAACAACAAGAAAAATAATGTCCACGGTGGAAGATTTGGCATCACGGCCGTCGTTCCCTCATTGGCCCGTTTCACGCTGCCCTCCCGGCAAATTGGCGCATCAGAAACGGAACGGTAGAGTCAAGCTGGCGTTGGCTCGCTCGTGCGTTTGCGACTTCCGTCATTTCGATGATGACATGATAATTAGCTGAGTCTGTGACTATCACCTTTCACGCGGGACGGCGAGGTGGGGGAAAAAAAAAAAATCCACAGCTTTTATCCGGTGGCCTGAAAGGAGACGACGGTGTTTGCATTCAATGAGTCTCGAGTATTAAACTTCACGCTCTGCTTGCAGTTAAGCCACACACCGATGGCGTTCCGCTACTGATGAAGCCGACAAACTTGCAGCTCGAGTGACCCTTCCCGAGTTGGCCGTGGCGGGCAGCGCGAGAGTCGCTAGTGGTTGCGAGGGTTGAAGAAGCCAACGCTGGTGGGCGACTCCTTGACGGTGACGGTGATGAAGTTGGCAGTGACGTCGGTGACAAACACCTGCTCCAGAAGGTTCCGTGTGGGCCGCCAGTCCGTCTCAGTGTCCGACTCGGTGGCGGCGTCGCCAAGGCTGGGCCGGCCGTCGCCGGGATACGAGGCGGCGTCCCGTTCCCATTCGCCGCTGCTGCTGTCCTCCGAGTCGCCGGTGCTGAGATCATTGAGGCCGCGGCCGGACTTGCGCTCGTCCTGCCGCCCGCCGCCTGCCGGCAGCGTCGCATCCTTCCTGGCCTTCTCCGCGCCGCCCCCTGCAGGCAGGACCGGACGCTGCCCGGTGGGGGTGACGCAAGTGTCTCTGATGACCACCAGGCTGCCGCTCCGTGAGCTGGAGCGCACCGCCGCGCCGGAGCGCACTAGCGCGCCGCTGTTGCCCTGATGGCCGGCCAGCGGTGTCTTGGTGACGTTCTGCTGGTTGAGCGCTCGCAGGCCGAGCGTCTGATTGCTCGGCCGCTGCGATGATGACGAAGGCGCCTTGGCGAGCGCTCGCTTGTGTTGGACCAGAGCCGTGTAACCGCCGTGGCTATCCTGCCTCCTCGGAGTCGGCACGGGGCGCTGCGCCGCCGTCGGGCTGCCCCCGAAGGCGGGTCTCAGCGGGGGCGGCATCCCTTTGAGGGCGTCGCCACGGCCGCCGCTGCCGCCGGGGCCCGACGTTGAGCGTTTCAGCTCGCCGTGCGATGTCTTCCTTTGCGGCGAGCCGCCGGCTTTGCTGAGGGAGGGCGAGGAGGCGGGCGCAGGGCGGTTCCAAACGCAGCCCCCTTTAGATGGCGCCGACACCTGGGAGAAAACGGAGCTCTGCGCGTCGGTGTGGTGCTCTCTGGCGGTCCGGCTGAGTCCAGTGTAGGTAAAGCTTGCCGGCTGCAGCGGCTTCTTAATCCCCGGCCGGGGCTCCACCCTGGGAAGGCACAACACAGGCTTTTGAAAGGTCTGGATAGATACCGATTTGTCCTTCGGCGTCGTTATTTTCAACACATCTGCCATTACAGCGAACCGCCGCTAACTCACCTGCCTTGCATTTTTAAGCTATCGTTCACTTAAATGCACTTATTTGTTTACGTGAACACTTCAGCTCACGCAGCCAACACGAGTGGTATCTTGCATGCTGTATAAACGGGGAATGGCTGAATTTGCAACTTTCGTACTTTCCGTACTTGCGTAGGAAGCCCGGCAGCAGCTGGTGATGGCTCGGCGCCGAAGGCAAAGGCGGCGTCCTGCTTTTGGCCGGCCTCAAAGCGCCCACGTTGGCGTGAAGCGGCTTCCGGCCGCGCTTCTTGCGATGGGGCTCGGCTTTGGCGGGGAGAATCTGAGGCCTCCTCTGGGGTGCAGGGTGCAGCCGAGGGCCCGCCGCCGAACCCTTGGCCTTCTTGTGGTCGCGCTCGGCCTCGTCGTCTTCCTCGGACGACGACGCCACTGACGAAGACGCGCCGGAGAACGACGACGAAGACGAACGGCTGTCTTTTGCGGCGGGTGAAACGGGAAGCTGAAGGTGGGCAGCCACAAAAATCACACTCACGCAGCTATCTTGTCAATCAAATTCGAATCTATACCCCCCCCCCCCCACAGTTATGAGCTGAAAGTGAAGAGAAATTACCGGAAACTTGCGCGGTCGTCCTCTCGGCCTCTTTCCTTTCGTCTGGTACAAAAGTTCTCGCTCTTGTTCCCTAAAGTGACAGAATTGAATGAACGTCTTAGAGTAGCATGTCTTGTTATTATTCCAGTACGGGCGGTCACAAACCTTTTGTGAAAGGCTGCGAGTAACCTCGGGTCCAAAATATTCTCCTCTGGCTCCCAACTGTTGTGCCTAAAACCACAACATCACATATTATTTTTCATGCGCTTGCGGGTTCGATCCAACCTGCATTTTGTTGCCTTGTTCTTGTGACTCTTGTCAATAAAGTTGAACGCGATTGAAAAGAGGCTCCGGTGCGTAACTAGCCTGTCACAACAACAAAACAGCACAATGCAGAGGAAAGAGTAGAAATAAGACAGTACACCGATGAAAACGTCAGAATTGCTTACGTTTTTTGTTGTTGGTTCAATATTGCTTATTGTCGTTTTAGTGCATCGGAAGATGAACAATATGAACAATCATGTCGTGAAGAATAAAACCACCAAACAGAAACATCGTGCTCCTTTTTTTGCAAGCTTCTGTATTAGAATGAGCTCATATGAAAACAAACTTAAAAGAGAAGACAAACGGCGCTGTTTTGGTCTTTCTTTTTTTTGTCTGCTTAGCTTGCTCAGACAAAAAGAAGGCTGCACCTCGCATAAGGTAAACCATGCCCGCGAGACCCGAGAAAAGAAGCAAGAATGCCAATGTTTTGCACCTTTTCTTTTTGTCATTTTGTCAGCTGGCCGTTATCCTGCCTTGCTAGCTCGCTCTGCGTGCGCGCGCGCACGTGCATGTGTGCGTGCGTGCTCGATTAGCCTTTGCGGCTAGCTGAGACTGGCTAGCGACTTACTTGGACGACCACCCTCTCCACTTGACAAGATACTCGAACTTGCCCTGCAAAAGAGCACACAGGCGAGTTTTAAAGGAGTTCCGGGAAAGCCGCTGCACCCCCTCCCGAGCTGCCCAGGGGCTCGCTCACCTTTCTCGGCCGCTTGCTGAGGATGCATTCGGCATCAAATACCTGGCCCACAGTCACCCCCTCCATTGCTCGCACCAGCAGGACGGCCGGGAAGCACACGCCTTCTTGGGCGCGCGCGGCCACTGTAGGCGCTTTACGCTGCTTCGCAGAAACAATTAATTCGCTTCAAACAAAACCAAATTGTCAATTGTGCGTTTTTCAAATTATTTTACGAAAACCCACACGTTAAGCGGTGTAATTTTTTACCACTGCGCTGTAATAAAATTGTAATAACGTCTAGATACTTACACAGGAAAACAATAACGTAGATATGCGTGGGAGTATTTTTACTTGCTAATTTCCATTAGAATTTAAAACCGTGAAAACCAGCACAACCAAAACATATTTTGATTCTCTCTCTGTCTGTCTCTCTCTCTCTCTCCATTCATCCCATGAGGATTAGATTGCTACAGTAGAAATGTTGACAAATATTCACTAATTAATGACCAACCAAGAAAGTGAAAAACGATTACAAGACAACTATTTTTGGTGGAATTAAATAAATTGAAAGCGAATCCAAGCAGGGGTAAATAAAAGGCACACAAGATTAAGTTGTTGCCTCTTGGCTTCTGGTTAGTAATAAATTCTATAATGCTCCATCCGTTTTTATATAATTATTTGCACAATATTCATTCACAAGACGTATTCGTGAATTATGATAGGCCCCGTATGTAATAGATTAAGTATAACATATAAACCTGTTCACATGTATATTATGCATCAATGATTTTGCAAATTAAATGTACATGTAAACAATGAATACAAATATAGAGGGAGGCATTGATATGGCCAGTTGTATTAACATTATAAAGAATGTCAACATTTTGTATCCGATGGTGTCACCAGCCTTCTTTATGATTAATTTAAAAAGTGTTGCATTTGTCAATTCTCAATCTACGCACCGAAATGAGAAAATATAGAGCTTATTTTCATGTTTAAATAATCTAAAATCCAACTAAGTGTAACAACCAACTTTGTTGCCACTCGTTTTGTTTACCCAAAGCAGAACGTTTGTTTCGTGTTTGCTTCTGGAGACGGAAGATTTTAAATGTAGGACGCTGGTTCCTTGTGTAATGTGTCACCCTCAAACATGTCCGCTCGTTCGTTCGATTCACCCGGTGAATGACAGCTATAAGTCAATCAAAAATGGTCAGGAGATTGTTTTGTTATAAAAATTAAGCGTTTTTATTCTGTTATTTAATTTCTTTTCGTGCCAACCATTCGTTCGTGCTGGACTGTGGACACTTGCAGGTCAGACGTCCTTATTTTCACACTTTGGAATATTCGTTGTTTTAAAATGCAGATTTCGATTTTTCATCAAATTGTAATCTTAACATGACATCCAAGTGTTTAAGTCACTTGGATCCAAGTGACCTAAAACTGCATTGATCATCATAATTGACAGATTTATTCAAGCACAGCGTGTTAGTGGTTGGTTGTTTACAATACGTGTCCTGACTTGAAGCAGCGACCAGTCCATTGTTGGGCTAAAGGTGCCCTGCGACTGGCTGGCTACCCAATATGGTGCTTGTACAATATTACGTAGACTAAGAGTCCGTTTAATGAGATGAAGCGCTGCAATAAGACACCTCTGGAGAAGTGGGCCCTCCTCAAAAGCCGGTTCTGATAGGCGGCTCAAATAATGGATGGATGGATAATAAGTCACTGGTGACCTGTTGTCCACCATGCAGGTGATCTACTTCCTGCCATGCTGCTGTCACCTCTCCTCTGCCACTCACTCCGCGGCCTCGGGACCTCGGCCCTCCTGCCTCCGAGATGCTTGAGGGCTCTTCGCTGCGATGCCAGGTGGCCGCTGCACTTCCTGTGGCGGAGGACGCCCCTGTGCCCCCACGTCCAGAGCCGAGGGGTCAAGAGCAGAAAGCGTCCAAGCTTCGAGGAGCAGCAGAAGGCTCGCAACAAGACGGTGCTGACCTACGTGGTGGCCGCCGGCGTAGCCATGGTTGGCCTATCATACGCCGCCGTGCCGGTTTACAGGCTCTACTGCCAGGTGAGCGTGTGTGTGAGAGTTTGAGGAAGGGCCGAACGTGGTGAGCCAGAGAAGTTCGAGGACTGGGCCCCCCAAAAAAAAGACAATAACTTAAAACTTGGCGGCGACGTGGAAGTCACACCATGGTCGTGTTTGTGACGTGGGCTTTGCTTCCCCCCGTCAGGCGACGGGACTCGGCGGCGCGGCAGTGGCAGGCCATGACTCGGACCTGGTGGCCAACATGCAGCCCGTGAAGGAGCGCGTCATCAAAGTCACCTTCAATGCGGACACGCACGCCAGCATGCAGTGGAACTTCAGACCTCAGCAGACGGAGATCTTCGTAAGTTGCCCGTTTTGACATCGTCGTCGATGCTTATGCCAAACGGTGACGGCTTTTGGTGCAGGTGGTCCCGGGGGAGACGGCGCTGGCCTTCTACAGGGCAAAGAACCCGACAGACAAGCCCATCATTGGCATCTCCACTTACAACGTGGTGCCCTTTGACGCGGGGCAGTACTTCAACAAGATCCAGGTAGGATTACTTTTGTGCTCAGGGGGCCGCGTTTGAGTTCTAAAATGGTCAGTATCATTTTATTTTATTAACGAGAATAGAAAAATATGTATATTCCACGCATACATTCAGGAGTAAATACTTTCCAGAAAAAGTCAAACAGAGAAAAAAGTAAAATAATTTAACTGTAAACCCATTCAAATGTTTTCAATCTGTTATTTATAGTGATTTAATTACCACTTATTGAATGAAATAATTTACATGAACTTCATATGCACATTTTGTTTTTGTATTTGCTATATTTAGCTTAATATTGTAGTTGTTTATTAGCAGTTTATTGCTAATATTTTAGCTTTGCTCGACCGGCTCAATTAATGCAAGACGTATTTCCTGACTCTTGCTTCGGTAAGATGCTTGCTGGGTCCATTAAAAATACAAGAGTGGCGCCTGTATGTGGCCCGCTTTCGTGCCATACTTTGCCCACGCTCGAGGTCGCGGAGTGAACGGTCCCAAGAAGTTCCCGTGCCTCATGGTCCGTCTCCTCTCCCGGTGTGTTCGGTTCAGTGCTTCTGCTTCGAGGAGCAGCGTCTGAACCCTCACGAGGAGGTGGACATGCCCGTCTTCTTCTACATTGACCCCGAGTTTGACTCCGACCCCAGGATGGCTCGCGTGGACACCATCACGCTCTCCTACACCTTCTTTGAAGCCAAGGAGGGACACAATCTGCCGCTCCCGGGATACAGCTACAACTGAGCGCAAAAACGGACTGGCGGCGAGACTTTTGACGTGAAGTTGGACCGCAGACTGAAAGTGGATTTTAGAGATCATTGGCTGTGATGATATCACGGAGTGAAACAAGAATAGGAACTTTTTTTTCAGACATTGGAATTCATCTCACTGCCAACTCGTCATTTCGTGGAAACTTTTAAAGACTCAAATCAATAAATTGTGATCAATTGATGCTGCTGAGTTTTATAATCAATTTCCAGATTTATGTTGTGGGTCAAATTGGTCATGTTCAAGCTCAAATCAACACCCCCCCCCCCCCCAAAAAAAAACCCCAACAAACAATATAAAGAAATAGATCGTTTTTCTAATGGTTCATTCCATGCCCAAAAGAAATCAGATTTTCACCAAGCGGATTTTGATTTTCATGAAACACCAAATCTCAAACTTTAGGCCCGTCTTCAGAGCTTGCCGATGATCTGATCATTTGAAGCAGGTGTGCCGGAGGAGGCAAACATCTCAAAACCCGCATGACGACGGACCTCGAGGCCCGGAGCATCGCACCTGCGCATGAACTCAATTAACTTTCATCAGCAGAATGTTGCTAATTAAATCCCTTTTAGCGTTCGGTTGAAGAAGCACGATGCCGTCCACGCCGCACTTTAAGTGTAGGTGTGGTGTGTTCCTTTGGTCCCGAGCTACGTGCTGCGGTTGCGTCGGACGAGAGTCCAAAAGTTCAACCTTTTGATGGAGCCGATGTGAGCAAAAGCTCCCAAACGATCTTCACTTCTGCATGTGAATGTGCAACAGGTAACTCCAGCCGAACCGGTCCCCGAACCTTCTGCAGACAAAAGAGATAATCGAGCATAAAACGGTAAACCGGAGAGTGCAACAAAGGCAGCGAGACTTGACGATTAACTCCCATGGAAAAGTGACTTGAAGTCGGCAATAAAGAAGGTAAACAACGAATAACCGCATCCGCGTGCTTGGACAGACATGACAGGGGTGAGGCGATCACCTGCGCGTTATATTTCGAATGGAGTATGTTTTGACTTGGCAAAAAAGCGCCGCACTGTTGCATTGAAGGGCTCGTCGGAATGTCCCACACGTCGCTGGCCTTTTGTCCAGCTGGCCTTTTGATCCGACGACGGTTGAGGCGTCTCAGAACGTCACAGTGAAAGCAGATCGCAAATAAATAGAACTTATCACCACAGACATTGAAGTCGCTCACCAAACTTTTCGGTTTGTTTGCATTCCGTGACCTGACGAAAAGCTGAGACTGTAATCTGCTGAATTCTGCCCCCCTCCCCACCCCCCACCCAAAAAATGTATTTTGATCGCATTTGTAGCTACGTGCAGTTTGTCATTAGTCGGGTTCGTTTTTCACGGGCGGTAATTTTATTTCGGAATCTTCCTGTTGGCAGCGTCTGTTGGATGGTTTGAAGGTGGCATGTCATTTGTCTTGCCACATTCTTTCAATGGCGGAGAAAGCAGGTCAGGTGAAATTCCTTTGGAAGACGACAACAACAACAAAAAAAAAAGCCATAGACGGCATTATTCACGCCCCGTGACATTTGCGGGTTTATTCCCCAACAGCTCTGGAACAGTCGACGTTCGAGGCGGGGGAGGGGAGCTATAATGATTTAAAAAAAATAAATTAATAAAACGAGAAACTGGTCACACCCTCCTATTAGTGGGGATGTGGCTACATCTATTCAATATAAAGCATTCACCATCAAACTTATGTAACGAATCCCAAGTAAAGCTCCAGCTCCTTCAGTAGTCCGACATTTTTTCTTTCTTTCAAACAGTCCGAAAGAAAAAAAAAAGCAAGTACTGTAATTATTATTGATCATGTTCTCATTGACGGTCCGTTCAGACATGGCAGTCGGTTACCTGTTGTTGATCCTCATCAGTTTCTCGTCGGCCGCCGAGGAATTCTACACGTCCATCGGTGAGTTTGCTCAATTATTATCCATGTTGTTGTTATGAATGTACTGAAGCACGTTTGTGTAACATGCCGGTGGGCATATTTGTTACCTCACGTGCGATTTCAAAGCAGCACTAGTGTGTTATTTAGGCTAGTATGCTAACACCATCAATGGGCCTCATGTGAAGATGTTTTTTTTTTTTTGTGTGTATGTTTGTTGAATCATTGTACCACTGAATACAGTCGTTCATGCACCGTGGATCCATGATTGTGTACGCGAGAGATGCGGGGTGTTGATGCTTTATGATCTTCTTCATTCATTTGATGGATGATGCTGGTGGGACAGACGGTTTGTGGACTCGTACAAGCTTTGTGCTGGTTACGGGGCACTTGGCTGAAAAACGATTTCACAGCGGGTGAAGATGACAGAATATTGTCAATGAAGACACATACCTTTTTTTCGCAAGTGCAGTAAATGTCATGATGATGCGCGCGTGTGTGTGTGCCATCAGGTCACATGACTCAGCTGGTGTACACGGAGAAGGAGCTGCTGGCCTCGTTGGACGATTACATCCAAGCGGAGCAGAGCAAACTGGAAACGGTCAAAAGGTCCAAAACCACCTTTCGCATCAATACGTTCGCATCTGGTGGAGGTCACACTGACCAGATAATTTCGTGTGTGTGTGTGTGCGCGTGTACTCAGGTGGTCTGAGAGGCTGGCCAACATGTCGGCGTTTGCCATCCAAGACCCCGAAACCTTCCTGAGCCACCCCGTGAACGCCTTTAAATTTCTGAAGAGGATGAACCGAGAGTGGCGCGCCCTGGAGATGCTGGTGCGCAGCAACGTATCCGACGGTGAAAACACACAAACGTCCCGAAGCCCGAACGCTCGCTCCAAAAAGTACGAGTCGGTTTGGACGCTGCGGCTTTTGCGTTTCAGGCTTCGTGTCCAACCTGACCTCCAGGAGTGAGGACCTCCCCGACGAGGGTGACCAGACGGGCGGGGCCGAAGCCCTCCTGAGGCTGCAGGACACCTATCAGCTGGACAGCGACACCATGGCCAAAGGGGAGCTGCCAGGTGAGCGGGCCCACCGTGTCGGATGGCTCCCGAACATTTAAGACGATTCCCAAGCCCTGGCAAATAGGAAAGCAGTAATTGGTGTCAAGGAAGTGCAAGTCTCCGTTCCACTTATGCTTAATGAATATTTGGGAGTTAACTTGACATTTGCATGTCTGCACGTAGGCATTTACAGTAGGATCCTGATGGCACATATAGACCCAAAGTCCAGAAGTCCTAAATCCAATCCTCGCCCACCCCAAAACAGGAACCTCTCTGCTCCTGAGCAGCCTGACGGTGGACGACTGCTTCGACCTGGCCATGGCGGCGTACCAGGAGGAAGACTTTTACTATATGGAGATGTGGATGGCTCAGGCTCTCCAGCAAATGCAGCAGGGCGAGACGCTCTCAAGCGTGGACCCCATCACCATCCTGGACTACCACAGCTACGCCCTCTACAGGCAAGGAGATCTGGAAGCCGCCTTGGTGTCCACCAAGCAGCTGCTGGCGATTGGTGAGTCGAACGAAAGGAACGTCGGTTCACCTCCAACTGTTCCTGCGTGCGCTTGAGGCTCCCGTCAAAGTCTCGCTCTTTGTTTTTCGGGTTGTTTATTCAGATCCAGAAAACCAGCGAGGCAAAAGTAATCTGGCCTACTTTGAGTACGAACTGGCGAAACCGGACAGGGTCGAGATCATTCCGGTGATACCCCACAAGTATCTAACTGCCTACAATGCCACGGTGTACAAGCAGCTGTGTCGCGGCGAAAGCGTCGCCTTGGTGAGGAAGACGCCGTGAAGTCACCGCGTGGAAAAGCTTTTCCCCTCCGGGCTCATCATCATCATCTTTCTGACAGACGCCACGGAGACGGAGCCGCCTCTTCTGCCGTTACCACGACAACCACGGCCATCCCAACCTCCTGATTGCTCCCTTCAAAGAGGAAGACCTCTGCGACGTTCCCCGCGTCGTCCGCTATTATGACGTGGCGTCCCACAGGGACGCGGAAGTCATCAAACAGTTGGCCAAACCCAAAGTCAGTCCGCTCTGCTTTTCTGTCCAAAAGACGGTGCAGCGTGTTCGTGTGAGCGCGTTAACTTACTGTCTCTCTCTCGTCGGCTGAGCTAGCTCACCCGCTCCAAAGTGAGAAACAACACGGACCACACAAATATTGCATCTCGAGTCAGAATCTCCCAAAAGTAAGGACGACCGAGTGGGCACAAGCGCTGATGCGCGAGTGTGTGATGCTACATGCTACGTTTACTTTCCGTTTCCTCGACTCGAGTCGTAGCGCAACCTTTTCCCTCCTCAGCTGCTGGCTGGAGAACAAAGCGTACAAGGTGGTGACGAAGCTGATCAACCGAGTGGGCTACATCACCGGCCTGGAAATGTCCACCGCAGAGTGGATGCAGGTTGAGTTCCTACACAGATCTTCTCACCTTCAACATAAAAAACAAACAAACAATAAAATAAAATGCACTCAACTGAGTATTCACTTTCATGTTTGTTTGTGCAGGTTGCCAACTATGGCGTGGGAGGACTTTATGAACCACATATCGACTTTCAAGGGGTAAATATAAGCACCGTTTTCAACATAATCCATAATACACTTTTGTCTGAACGTCGTGTCGCGTTTCCACAGAAAGAGGTTGAGAACCCGTACGAATATTTGGGAACAGGAAACCGAATTGCCACCTGGCTTCTTTATGTCAGTAAAGCACACTTCACTTTTCATCGAGGAGGCGCTCCACTCGGCTTCTAATGGCTTTCCCTGTGCTTGCAGTTAAGCCACGTGGAGGCAGGGGGCGCCACCGTCTTCCCCAGAGCGGGCGCTTTCGCCGAGCCCATCAAGGTTCGCTCTTCATCTTTTTCCAAACGGGATGCAACATGTGGCCACAGACTATTGATTGGCCTTTCATGGCGGAGGCCTGAGGGCAGCCATCTTGCCTTGCCACTGGCACTGTCAACCTCTTTCACTGAAGACAATTCGTTCGTCACTTCAGGGTGTGCCAAAACAAGTGGCTGCTGGTGTCAAGCATTTCTATCTGTTTGAATGCAACTTTTTTTTGCGACATTGCAGGGCTCGGCCATTTTCTGGTACAATCTTCACCCCGACGGAGAGGGAGACCATCAAACCCAACACGCCGCCTGTCCCGTCCTGGTGGGGAGCAAATGGGGTAAGTTTAAATGGAATGTAATGTCAGCTATGTAAGCATATTGCTGCCACACCGGGAAAAAAAAATTCAGTAACATGTCATGAGCATGACGAATTTCATGTTCTATTGTGGTAAGCAAGCACGGTTTAACTTGATAAGTTTCCGGTTTTAAATGTGATAAGTTTGACATTTGAAAGCGAACAATTCAAGCTGGACTTTCTCTGGAATTGAAAAATGGTCCCCTTGTCTGTTTGGTCAGTGGGCAACACGTGGCTGCACGAGAGAGGTCAGGAGTTCAAGAGACGCTGCGATCTGCAAAGTTCGGCTGAGCAGGGGTTAACTTCAGATTCGGCGTATCACCTTGACGCGTAGCTGTGTTGCCATGACGACCCTCATCTGCTCTGTTTTGAAAAAAAAGCACCACATGTTCAACTTCAGCGCTCAAACGCGTTAGCCTTAATAAAAATAATAATGAGAATAATGAGAATAAGAATATGGCTGTTGACATCAAATCGTAACTTTGGCCACTGAGAGGCTTGACTCACAATGACCTCTATGCAGGCGCCATTTACGCACTTAGGCTATGACGGCATGCTAACTTTCGTTTGCTCGGCTGACGCGATCCCAATGACAGTATCAAACTCTCCCAAATATACTGCTGGAATGATGTCAAGCTACTGTAAATGACATCTTAGCTTTCAAATTGCTCAAGTTATCCAAGTGTTGGTGAAGTGATCAAAGCGTCTGATTGAACGAGCCATTTGCAGTTTTACCATGCAGGCAAGGCGCAGACTCGCACGGCTTTTTGAGATGCTCGACTCGAATCGGTTTACAGGGCGCGGACTCAATCGTGACTTGGAACAAAGTGCCGCTGTAAAGAAATGGAATTGCAAGATGGTCGCCGGTGGCTTCACTTCCTGCTGACTGTCGGCCATGCTTTGTTGCAGGGTGAAGTTGTACAATGCGTTTGTCTTTGTTTGTAGTAGCGTCTAACGGGTAATCATGTTTAAAATAAATAAAATACAACCAAAACGCAACAAGCGCAGCATATCACACTTGTAAAGAATGAAATCCTTTTTCCCTCCAGTAGCTTGAAACAAGCCAAAACCTTAAACACGTTCCACAACGTGCGACTCCTTTCCATCGGAAATGCATCATGCGTTTGCCCTGCATGGAGTCCCATTTACTTCAAATGTTTTGGACTTTTGTGTAATCTGTTTCCCGAAAGAGGCGTTGAATGCACACGATTCATTCCATGATTCAACTCCATGAATAAAGTTGTTTTGTTTGTTCGCTTGCTTCCGTGTTTGTTTCCTGAAATGGCTTTGCTATGATGCTCTGCTACAATGCTATTTTTGTTATTCTTGGATATTTTTGCCGTTGGCACATTTGAGGACGTTGTCTGGTGACGATGACGCGATGCCGGGTGGAACTTAAGGTGCTGCTGTTTTGGTCAGTCGAGTGTCTATGACCCGCGTGCACAAAATCCTAGAAGTGGGCATCAATGCAGCCGCTAACTTGGTGTAATGAACATGACTAATCGGCGGGTTTGATTTCCACGTCCGGCCAAAGTTCATAACAGCATTGAGCAGTGACGGCGTATCCGTTGATTTAGCCGTCGCCTCCTTTAGAATCCCCGTTAATGACATCGCCACACACATGCACACTCGCTCTCTGTGTGTACGCATGTGACACACACACACACACATTCAGCCTTTGGTGTCTGCAGACTGGTTCAATATTCCGGCTGGTAATTTATGCAGAAGTAATTCGTCACAGGAACAGAGCGAGAAATGTAGAAGAAGGCAGTGGAGGAGGGCGGGGGGCTGCAGGAATAAGAAGCGACGTGAAAACGGTGCAAATAATCACCGTGGCAACATTGTTGGAAGTTGATTGTCGATAAAGTCTCGAGCGATGCAATCCATATCAATTTCTCACATGGTCAGGAAAGGGGAAGCGGAATGCAAACATCCGGTGCGTTGGCAAAGTGTTATGTTTTTGCACTTATTTTGTTAGCTTCAGCCAGCTGCAGGCAACCACAGCCACACGTGGCTCTTGCAATATGTAATTTCACTCTCAACCACTAGACGGCAGAAGTATTGGAGCCGACCGTACTTTTTTGCTGAAGTTAATTGAATGTCAGTTTCCTCCTTTTATAACGCACATCTCTGTGCATAATTATTTATGTATGTTCTGAGATGATAAGTTAAGGTTGTTAGTTCAGAAAAATGGCATTTGTTTATTGTGAACACTGGTCCACTGATGGTTTTCTTGCTCTCTTCGCGATTCGATGTGACGGTATTTTGTTCTTTGACTGCTTCGCTATATGATGAATGATGGCGCCGTCTTAAAATGCACTGAGAACATATGTAGATGGGTCCCACAAAAATAAAACATGCCTGATTATGCTGAAATAGTGAAGAATAATGTTCTCATCCGGCATATATCTCATTATTTGCGCATGGCTGTCACTCTTATTAAAGCCGCGTATTTTAACGCGCTAATGGTGATACGCGGACGTGTCTGAGCATGTGGACTGGACCTCACTCCGGAGAGCCGCGTGAATAATTGATCCAGAATGACCAAGGCTTCGTCTTTTTCTTTTCTTTTTGTTATTGTGGGATTCCTGTGCACATTCGTCCTTGCATAAATGAGCTCACTCCCTCCACGGGCAGATTTGCATAGAAAACTCCTGCAACGCGGTGTGGAAAAGGAGCAATTAGGATTCGAGGCGGAGGGTCGAGCGAGGCTGCTCGGTTGTCACGTGAGACGGGGAGCAGGTGATTGATATGGAGGAGCGTGGCCTTCCTCTTCAGGCGTTGTCTCGCGCCAGGTGGGTAGGCAATGGACAAAACGCACCCTAAGCCGCATTCCATCATGTCCGTTTCGTGCTTCTGAGTTCGTGGCTAACAGCCAGTTGACATAAAGGTCCAGCGGCCATTCGAGGACCGCAACCTTCTAAGACCCCAGCCAGCCTCGGCAATCGTCGCCTCACCGTGCGAGGTGGCTACGAGTTAACGTTCCAATTGCAACAGAGACTAGAAGCTCTCATAAAAGTTGTGCTGTTCGTCTACCAGCAGCAAAGCAGTTTTTTTGCACTTCTTGTATTCCCACCTGATGTCACAATGCTAGCTGGCGTAAGTGTTAGCATGACAAACGTAACAGAAATTGGCAGGTTTCGCACAAGTCACATTTCTACCAAAAGTAGCAGAAATGAACCAAGTCCGTCGTCATTTTGCTCCAAAATGCTTTAAATGCATTAAAAAGAATGCAACAAATATTTACAGGACTGATCAGGACACGCCCCCAAAACAGCTTAGGTTCAACAACACTTAATATTAGCATTGTTGTAGCACCCACGACTGTTATTGAGGCGCTTTGTTCACTGTGTCATCCTGAACAACAGGTGGCGCTAGATCTCCAGTGAGCAGGCCTGATGGAGTGACGACTTGTCAGCTGCAAGAGAGGTAACACATTTTCCACTCTTGCAAACACACACACACACACACACAACAATCCCATCGTTGTAGCTCGACCCTCTTCACCCCCCCCCCCCCAACCCCATTGCGGAACAAGGAAGCATTATGTCTTAGCGATTGAATTGTACGAGTGGAATGAATGAACTCTTGCGTTTATCTATTCATTTGCCGCTGAAAAATATTGATTTGATCCTGATATACCGTTCATTTTCCACGCGTGGTCCATTTTGACCAGGGTCAAATGATTTACTGCAAATCTTTTCAAAATGTTTTGGCGGCCCGTTTGCCATAAACTAATGGACAGTTATTCCTTGAATCAATGCTTATGTTATAGTCGAGCTGGCCTCTGAGCCTCCGTGTATTATTATTTAACCATGGGTGGCGCATTCCCCTCACAGCGCAATCTTGCTACATGGCGTCAACCCCCCCCCCCTCCCCCTCCTCCTCCAGACCTATTAGCATATTTATCATCAGCCTCACAGACTTCAAAGTCAGCATTTGCTTCTCGGAGAGACAGGAGGGGTGCACGTTTGGGGGCGGAGGGGGTGTTCAGGAAGCCGGCACAGATTGCAAAGGTGGTCCCCGGGGATCAAGTATCCGTTTAGGTGGTGGGTGGGAAGAGGGAGCTGCCTTGGTTTATTTTCCCTGCTGATGATGTCTTCAGCAGCGCTTTTCAATATTTGCTGGGTCTCGAGCGCCATGTTTTGCCGCGAACGGAGGGCTCACTCGCGTATCGTCACTCCCTCGTGTGCTTAGAAAAAAGAAATGTATCGCCAAATGTATCCATATGAAATAAAAGTATAAAACTACGCCTAAAAATTGTACGACACACAAGTGCCAGATAGATATTATTACAGCGGTGTGCGATGTCAACGCGATCTCTTGCGATATTGTGGTCACCGCTGACAGGAAGTGTTGCTGTAATGCTCGCTCAAGGCCCGTTTTGTTTTGATCCCCCCGCTAATGTTCCCTGACACTCGCCGTGAACCGCCAGCGTGTCGACGGCGTTCTTTCCCCTCTTCCAACGTGACTTCTTTTTCTCCCTTTTCAAATATACATCCTCTTCTCATCGGAGCATTAGAATCATTAACATGCCCCCCCCCCACCTTTCCTCCCCTCCCCCAATTAACATGGAGGAGGTGTCTTCCTACAAGCGTACGACGCCACCGCGTGTCATGCGAAGCCGATGCTAATGAAGCTCGCGGCAACACGCGGGAGGTCGAATATCAATGTCATCGCAGCCTCCCCGTCGGCGCTTCTTCGTCGTTGCCGGCGAGATGACGCCAGGCAAAGCTGCATTTAGTGATGCTCGCGCTGTCACTTCTTCTCAGGGCTGCTGAGCTCACAAACAAAAATGTGGCCGTGGTGGCACCTGCCTGCTGGCCACAGCCAAGGCGGCGGCACATGAAATGGACGCGAGGCCGCTGACCTGAATAGGGGGGGGGGAGGAAAAAGAATAAAATCACAAATAAGGACGCTTAACAATCGGCTCTGGAAAAGAACAATACAAAGTCATCAGGTTGATAATAATAATAATATTAGTCGACAACAATATCTAGATCGATAGAAAAGGTGCTACATGCGCTCTCTCGAATGTCAAGGCGCCTCTGCACATTTTTGTAACCAAGAGTGAGGTTGGCCTCAGCGTGAATTTTAAGCGTAAAGAATACAAAATGTAAGGGGTGTTGGTGGGGTGGGGGGGGGCATTCAGTATATTTGACACAGGCTCTTTTTTTCCCCCGCTGGTGTGGTGTTGCCTCTCTTGCGCAGACGTGTAAAATGTCTCCTTTATGTCCAAAAAAAAAAAGACACTCCAAAATAGACTTAAAACGGTGTCGTCTTGTATGCGGTTGCTCGTTTGATCCCCTGAAGTTGACAGCGGCGGACGTGTTGCACGTGTCGGTGCAAACATCTGAGCTGCCATGGAGCACCTCCGAGCATCTTAGATATATTTCGGATGCGGGAGGGAACGAGGGGGGGGGGCAATCTAAAGAAGCCAACATCCTTCCACCCTCGTCTTTTCACGTTTGTGGTTGTAGTGCATTTGGAAAAGAAAATCTCAGAATGACAAAGTCTGCGTGTGAAGATGCCAAGTGGACCGTAGGTGTCGGTGTCCACCCCGGCCGGGGGCACTCAGCTCTCCGCTGAGGTGGGATGTCGCCAGCGTGCGTATTTGTGCAGGTCGTCTGCGGCCTGGCAGCAAAAGGTGACATCTGGTGACTCGTGCGCTCACATGTGAATACCGCGCCGCTCCCTGCGTTGTGTGGGCAGCAGCTGCTCCGCAAAGGCCCAAATGAGACGGGGAGGAGCAAGGGAGGCAAGGTGGGGGGGTGGAGTGGAGGGAGGCAACGGGCGGGCGCTTGCCAGCCTCAGCCTGAGCTGCGTGGGGGCAGGGGGCTCACTGACCGGGGGGGGGGGGGGGGCGAATGACACGGATGTTCCCCCACCCCAGTCGTCTTGAGTCTTTAAGGGAGGGAGGGAGGGGACGGGCGGGGGTCGGGGACGTCACGGCAAAATCAATGGCTTGCTGTCTGATTCCTGTCGGGGAGTTGGGACGTGCTGGTCTCCTCGTGCGAGCACGCGCAACCCCCGCCGGGCTCCTTCATTTTGGGTCCCTCCCACTTTGAGTCACACCGTCCTCGCCAGTGTTTGAGCAGGGGTGGGATGTAACTGAGTACAAATACTTGCTTACCGTACTCAAGTAGTTGAAGGAAATAAGAGCACTCATACTTGCTCACGGTTCTCAAGTAGTTGGGCGAGTGCAACTACGTAGTTGCTCTCTTTAAGTGGTTAAATACAAGCTTCGTCTTTTTATGATGTCATTTTCCGTTGATAGCCGTTAGCAAAATGCCCCCCCCCCCCCCCCGAGATGGCTACAAAGGGCTGCACTTTGCTGCTCATCTCCTCTTCCGCAACGGCACGATTCATCAGAATGCCGCGTTTAGTGGAGGCGCGTCGAAGATACAACTGTCACCAACATTTTTGGGCCGACTCCCCCTTGAAGTAGATTTCCGAAGTATCAAATCAGTCTTTATTGTCGTCTTTGCAAAGCGATCGTTGCGCAGTGCAAAAAATATTGTTGATGTTTTTGTTTGTACTTTGCTGTTTATTTTTCAGGCAACTTTTTTTTTCTTTTTTTACTCTCTAGCTTTCTACCCATGACTTTGAAATCTCAAAATAGGCTTGCCACCCCCCCCCCCCTCCAAAATTCACACATACATGTTATTTAGGACAGGAAGATGCATTTATTTTCAAATGTGATTGGGAGGGGGGGATGAATGAATGATTCCGTATCCTTCCCGATGCAGCGGACGGACGCCACCGCAGGCTCATCAGTCAAACGGTTGCTCGGCTTGACTTCTCTCTGTTGACATCTTGAAGTAGAGTCGCGACATATTTGCACTCGCTTACTCGCCACCGCCGGATGAACAAACGAAGCTTAGCGGGTCAACGCTTGTCGCGGATGAACGTGAGCGAGAAAAGGAGCGCGCGGCCATCCGCCGATGAAACACGTGCCGCTCCGGGACGCTTGAGCCTCGCTTTGCCAGACGTGGCCGTGGGCTGCTTTCCATTAAGCGGGGTGGCGGCGATCAAAAAGAACAAGAAGGAGGCGGAGGAGGAGGAGGAAACGTGCAGATGCATTCCGCAAAGAATATTCACGAAACACATTCCTTCTGGGTTTTCACGGAAGGGATGGGGGAGAAAAATGGGAAGCCCTCGTCCCGCTTTTTTTTCTATTTTTCCCCTCCTTTGGAAGGGATGCCAGGGAAGAGTGTGTAAGAGGAATAAATCTGAACACAATCGAGTTCCACTTTGACACCTGTGATCGAGCCGACCGCTCTGTGCCGGGAAAATATCGACGACGTCATCGGTGAATTGATTTTTAATTAGGGTATAAAACAAATTGAAATATTATAAATCGCAAAAAAAACACTTAAATTGCCACCAAAGTATTGATGTGGGGAATGACTGAGCCATGTTACGTCATCGCCGTTGCATAGGTACCAAATCTCGCAGGAAGCCAAAAGACGCATCTCGTTCGCCGGTTAATATTTTTCAAGTTGCCGATGATGGTATTTACCTCATGTAAAGACTCACAAAAAAAAAAGGTAATAAATTCCGCTTTTGCTCTCGGACAGCTGGGAGCCATTTTGGCTTGAAACCGGATCCCCTCCAGAGTCCGCCGTGAGGCCTCGTAGCACGGCCGACTTATCAACGGCACAGTGTGACTCCAAGCGTTCCTTCGCCAGTGGCAAACCGTGTGGCCGCTTCGCAACAAATTTGACATCGTTTGGCTTAAACGGTTGCAGTGATCACAGAAGCGGTTTGATCAAATATAATTACTCTCCTTATCGGGGTGTTGGATTAGCCGGTAGTCTCTGTCGTGGCTCACAGCCGTTGCTTTGCGAGTGTCTTCATTCTGCGTTGGTTGCTGATGAAAATGCAGGGCCACAAGTGAAAGCGTTTGTTTTACCGTCAAGACAACGGGGCCGCCGCGACCTTCCGGAGCTCGCGGGCCCCCCTGGCTAACTCCTTGTGCCGCCGACAGCAAATCGTTATCCGGCTAAAGGGGACGAGCGGCGTCACATAATAGATATATGAAATCCATCTGGCTTTTTGCGCCCGCTTCGTCCTTTGTCGGAAACGGATCAATGGGCCCTGCCTCTCTCCTTGAAAAGTCCACTCTGCGGGGGAAAAAAAAAGCCCATCGCTATGGCAACGTGCCGAAGTAACCGAGGGGAAAATAAACATGCTCGGCTGGAAGATGAGCAAAGTGCCACCTGGCATACTCTTCCGGTTCCGTATGGACGTGGCTTTTATGTATTTGGGAAGCAGCAAAAAACGGCCGCGGTACTTTTTTTAACGTAATGATGATGTTGATGAATGTGAACCGCTTTGACCGGATGTTTTGGACAGACCTAAGAGCCAAAATGACAACAAAATTATTGACGGTCGTCGTCGGTTGACGTATGAATGAAGCACGATCATGCGGGCCTCTTGTTTGTCACGTTCCTTCGCAAGCGTCGAAGAAATATTGATGCCCGCAACTTCCCACCTTGCGCTTCCTCTTTTTTGTGTCTAAATATTCTGTTGCACTTCCGGCCCCCCTAAAGTCGCTCTTTGGCTTTTGTTTCGGGCCGACAGGCCAGGCGTCCGCGCTCAGGGAACGCCAGAAAATCTAAATTATTACGCAAATCGAGTGGGGAGTTTTTGTTGAGACATTGACTTCAAATTGTCCAAGCCTTCGGAATGTCAGCTTTGCAGCAAGTGAATACTCTCCGATATCTATTGTCCTCCCTGAAAGCAGATTGCACACGCCTGAGACTAGCGTTTGCCGTCCGTCGTCGGCGTCATCGGAGCTGTTTGTCGCCGTCACCAGCGCGCCGCTGTGTCATCAAGTATGCTGCACCTCTGTGGGAAGTCATAAATCAAACGCAGTCGTGGCGGGGTGGCAAAATGACTCATCGTTGCATTACATCTTTGCTCGCTCGTCTGTTGTGCGGTCGAGTGTCACGGGAGGAAGTCACTCAGCTGATCTTAGTAAAAGTGGATTTCGCTTAAAAAAAAAAAAAATGAAATAAATAATTGCCTTCATGTCCGCTAGCTTATTGCGAACACATCATGAGAAAGGCCATAGATGGGCGAACGACCACCATTGGTGTGGCAGTGTTGTATCCCTTGAAGTAACAAATATTCAAAGACAAATGGTGGAGCAACACATGTAGACCAGTCACAACGGTCCTCGCAGGCATGTATTCTTTATCCTCCGCAAAGAGCCATTACTGCACCTTCGTCGCGAGCCGCCTGCACAATATATCCGTATGTCAACATTGCACTGCCCTCAGGAGGCTGCGTTTATAAGCAGCAGAACGTCAACACTGGTATTTTATTTTATTTATTTTTTGCTGTCAAATGTCAAACCGGTTGAAATTTGAGCTGGACAGCATGTAAGGGTTAAGAGAGATCTGATATTAAGATGGCATTTCTTCTTTTTAAAGGGTGAGGAAGCCATCTGGGAAGATATCAATTGTGCCTTTACTAAAATGTCATTGCACCGTTTGCACGCACGTGAAGAATTCTTCTTCTCTCTCTCTTTGTTTCATTTTTTTTTTCCCCACTCTCACCGCTGGTCTCATTAAATGTAATAACGCTGCGCCGGTAATAAAAAGTTCACATTTGCAACAAGAGTAAATCACCCGGCTGACAAACACAGTTTGGCTTTGAGCGTAATTGACTTTCTTTCCACTTGGCGCCGTAATGGGGCTGGAAATAGCTTGTTAACCTCCTGTCAGGTAAAGCAGAAAAGACGGAAAAACACATTTATTCACGCCGCCGCCATATTTCCCCAACCCCGCCGGCGGGCTTTTATTCAGCGAGACGCCGACTGTGAGGTGCCTTGCGGAAAGGCAAATATACAACATCAGCGATTGGACGAGTTGGAGAAAACGTCTGTAAAGTTCAAATCCAATTTAGTCCGGCGGCGCAACAAATTGCACACGCTGCTGGTTGATCGTTCAAGTACCCGATTACAATACGGAACAGATGCACACTGGACTGAGGCGGGCAATTTAGAGTCTTGAATGAAGAGAACTTTTTGAAATGCGACCGGCTTAATGCTCACACCTGATGGAAAAAGCCATAGACGGGCTAACGTATCGCATTGCCAAGTGTGGTAACATTTTCAGCAATGGATATTTGAAGAGACGGTGCATCAGCACATGTAGACAGTCAATGTCACAGTACATAGATATGTATTCTTTATCCTCTGCAAAGAATGAGGAATACTCCTGCCGTTTAGTGAGAAGCTGTGTGGCAAAAAAAAAAAGTTTTGATTCTTTACGGCTTATTTCATTATTTGTTCCTGATATTTGCATTAACTGATATTTCTATATTCATTGCTGAACGCAGGCTTTGGGAGGCTAATCGTTGAGCGAGGATGCTTTACAAGAAGCACACCCGCGCTGGCTGAAATCAATGCTTCCTGTCACCTTTTAGCAGGACAAATGGCATCTATTGTCCCGGGCCTTTTCCCTCCCCCTAACTTTAGACAGCTGGGGTAGACACACAGGCCAAAGGGAGGGAGGCGGGGGGGGGTTGGTCTCAAACACACAAGTCTAGTCAGCCACCCCCCAATTCTCCTTCCATCCCTAATTTAAAGTCAATGACGGCAACACAGGCTGGTTTGTCACTTTTGATTGGCTGTAAAGGGGCCACGGTGGGTCAATGTGAGGGAGTTGGTGGGAGGCGGGGGGGGGGGGTCTTACAAGTCACAAAGTACAGCGGTTGACCGACTGAATTTTTTTTGTTTGTTTTTCTTGTCGACAATAATGTCCAGTCAATTGATCGATGACGTGATGCCGCCTGTCGTGATTCAGGAGTGTCCGGAATGAGCGTCGGCCTGCTTTCATGGAGGTCTGCAGAAGTCGCAAAAAGATTTGCTGCGAAGTTTGCAAGGTTTTGCTCCATTTGAAGTGAAACAAGGTCTCTAAACGAAGAATTGACTCTCAGAAACAATTAGTGATTAATCTGATCATTGATTCGTTGTTGATTAATCATTGCACCTCGAAAGTCCAGAGGTGGCTGGCTTATTTGAATGATTTCACCCCCGAGGTTGGCTCGAAAGGGGAGCGCTTGGTTTCATTTGATCCCCGAAACGCGGCTTTTCAGTTGAGCCAACTTGTTGAGGTCTTTATTTAACCCAAGAACTCGGGGTTAAGTTTACAAGTTAGAATTTGTGATTTCACCCACTCGGTAGTCGGTCCCTTCTTGACCCACTAATTGGGTTCCGGTGAACCCAAAGCGTGTTTATTTTCCATCCGAGTGTAAGAGTCGCCACCTCTGTGGGTGTGATGCTGCTTGGCACAGTCATGGCTGCCTCTGCTGCCGATGCCTGTGCAGTGTGCTGCTCTCAAACATGTCTTTGTTATTCAGAGCTTTCCATCAGGGAGCGGCCGCCCGCAAAACATGGAGGCTGGAAGACCCCGAGGGGTGGATATGGGGGGGGGGGGTGCACAGCCGAGGGAGGCGGTGAGGGTGTGCAGCAATGCTGTGTTTGCGACATGGACTTGTTTGATTTTTTTTCCATGTGACAAGAACATAGATATAATCATTCCAGTTTTCAAGCTTATTTTCTGACCCACCCCTCAACCGTGTAATACATAACTGATCAAACATGTTTGAAATGAATTGTTCGAGTGTTTTGTCTGATACTAGACCCGTTTTGCCGCCGTAATCGTGCACTGAAGTTGTCTTTGAACTGCCACACAGCCCCGTGACTGAAACCTGTTGGGACGTCGGGAGGAAGAGAACAAAAGTGAGGCGCATGACTCATCAGAATGGACAACATCAAGTTAATTGCTCTGACTATGAGTAAACTTGAGCATATAAGTAAGAGTAAGTCTATTTTTCATATTTGTTTCCGTGTTTTTTGTATTTTACCGTATGGGTCATTTTTACATAATTTGATGAGTAATCGGAAAGACGTGTATTTCTTTCCCATTGTTTTTGTCAATGCAAAATGTCTGTCGCATCCTCGCATCACTCTGGTGTATGATGATGACATCATGAGGCCCCTCTCCAGTGGCATCAATGGTAAAGACAGCTTAGGTGACAAAAAAGGGCACTTTTTCGGCCCCCCCCCCTCCAAAAAAAAGTAAACTCTATGTAGTGGACAAACATCGCAATTAAATCATTCGTCACGGTACTTTACTGTTTCTTGAGTAATTAGGAATATATCGATGTTTCATGGTCAAAACTCCATCCAAATATGGTCATTTGAGAAAAGAGAAAAATTGACGTGTGATTCGTAATCACACGTTGTGTTTTCAAAACGACTAAATAGCTTCAACTAACATGTCAATTTAGCTTCATACTAACAAAGGAATACACAATGACTCATACGTGCTAGCTAAGCAATAGATATTTGAAAAAAAAAAAGGGAGCAGTACATGGACGGATAAAATTGAGTTGGCCGACTAACAGGCATGTATTGTTTATCCTCCGTGAAGAGCACCTCATATGAGTGCAGTTGACAGGCACACTCGCCATTTGGAGTGGCACAATGTGCATTGAAATGCCATAAATATGGTTTCATTTTTTACAGCACCGTGTGTTTGTAAAGTATGACATTACAGAGCGCTATTTTTCCTCCATTTATGATCCGAGCCGCCTATCGGCTCGCGGGCGCCCTGCAGCGCCCATCTCGAGCACCAAAATCCGGGCCGGGTTTTGCGCTCAGCCGCGGCGCTCCAGTCCCAGTGGTAATAGAATAGCCCATGTAATTTGACACTTCAACTCGCTTGAGCTCCGCCGGAGTCTCCCCACTCTGCTCGCGGCTGACGTTGAGCCGTTGGCGGGGACACAATTGACAAACAAGAGGCGACAATCAGCGAGGACTTTGTCTGTTTCCCCCGCCGGTGAGTAGCCACCAACTCAGCCGCCGCTGGCCGCAGCCGAGGCGG
The DNA here is from genome assembly GCF_054856545.1 of Hippocampus guttulatus. Classification (NCBI taxonomy): domain Eukaryota; kingdom Metazoa; phylum Chordata; class Actinopteri; order Syngnathiformes; family Syngnathidae; genus Hippocampus; species Hippocampus guttulatus. The sequence continues at coordinate 8,132,672 of NC_141279.1, forward strand.
CCGCTCGGCTCGCTCGTCCCGAGTTGCTTTTTGCCTTGTTTTGTCCTCGCCACTCGGGCTCAGATTGTTTCCGACCGCTAACAAAAGGAGAGTCACCGGCACGGAGGTGGAAACACCTCCGCTCTCGCGGCGCTCGCTTCCGCCGGGGATCCGCGGTGCTCGCTGCCGGGGGATGGGACGCATTTGCTCGCCTTAGCCGCGGTTGGTGCTTGGAGCCTCGACCGGGGATGGCTTGCGTGCATCCGGCGTGATTCATCTCTCACGCCGCGGTGTGCAAAACAACTCCGTGCCGTTTTGCGATGGTATTTATTTTGCATTTCTTGTTCAGAGCACCCGACCTTTTGTTTCATTGTTGGGCGCTATCGAGCTGATGCGCGCACGCTGCAGGATGAGTGGAAAAGGCTCAATAGTGGTCACCGCAGTGCACGATTTACCCTGAAATTGAATGCTTCTTTTGCCAATTTGGCAGCAGCGGAGAGTTGTGATACGCACGAGGGCGTGCATGGCACTGTTGACGATACGCTTCATTCTAAGTACATTGTTTCTAATGAAGGGTTGTCACTCGGTGTCCTTTACTGCACATCTGCGTGCACTGCTGGGAGAAGTGAGTGACTCCCAGACAGGTGGCACACATTTGCAGACATTTTGCTTTGTTTTTGTTGTTGTGTGATGAATGATGCCGCATCCAGAAAATTGCTGCTGCTGCTGCTACTGGCGGTGGTGTTGTTCCTTGTTTACATTTGTGTCATGTCACCCCTGGCATGGCTTCTGATTTGTGCACCTGGCCTTGACTGGCAACAGTCAAACATCCAGTGGCTTCGTGATCATAATAAATCATATGGGACGCCACTAGCCGTTTTTTTTTTGCGGGTTTCCTTACTAACCCGCGGGGGCCGAGCCCACCGAGCCTGACCTTCTTCCATTCATGTCAAGCGTGTGGAAACGCCAGCCAGCCAGCCAGCCAGCCGTCACACAAAAGGCACATTGAGGCGCCGATCTGCAACGCAGCACGTGCGTCTGGCCCACCACTATTTATTAACTCCTTGACTTCCTGCCCCGCTATTGGGAAATGTTAGTAGTGTGGAGCACTGGCACTTCCCCAATTTTTGGACTTGTCTTTCAAAACCCACACAATATTGTATCCTGTGACTACCAAGTAGAAAAGTAGACTTTTTTTTTTAAACCAGGAGTTTAAAAACAAAAGTTTCAATCTCATTCCAGTCTGTCGTAATCGACAGTAGAACGTGGGTTACTTTTGACTAAAACACTGGTTCTAGAACAAAAAGTGGAGAAAACGATTTCAAATGGATCGTTGACTTTTGTAGCTGTCAGTGGCAATAACTGAGTCCACGTTGCACCGTAAATTCATTTGAATTTAGAATAGAATACCTGAAATGGAGATTATTAGCTTTACCTTGAAACTGGGAGAAAAAAAAATCATTTTAGTAAATGTGAAAAAAAATGGAGTCTTCAAATAATACATTTTAAAAACTTGATTTGGGCAATAGTTGTTCTTTATTTTTACTGAAGGGAGATACAAAAAAAAAGTTGGGGGGGTCAGAAAACATTCAAAAGCAAACGCAATGAATGCTCCCCGAGAGATTTTTGAGGCACAAATCTTTTGTTTTTGGTCTTTACGTCATCTTTGTCGATTTCATCCTGGGAATTCCACTTGGACCTCTTCTTCAGCTCTCCTTTTAGGAAAAAAAAAAACCTCCATCGGTCTGCGGTGGAGCTTGTGGGAGGTTTGCGAAGCTTCTCGTCTCTTGGGATGAATCACGCGGTCGGGCGGAGGATGCCGTCTGGAGCTGCTTCCAAAAAAGCAACCCCCCCCCCCCCCCACCCCCAAAAGAAAAAAAAACACGACAGGAGAAGATCTTCAGTCCGGATGTTCCGCCTTCCGGAATTTTCTCGGCTGATTACATTCAGCGCGTGTGGATATTTAGCTGCAAAAACAAAGTGTCTGAAGATGTTGCCTTCAGGTGCCAAGTTGATCAGTGGGAAATCCGATTAGCTCCCGTGACCTGTTTGATGGACTGTTTTTGTCTTAGATTGATGGCGTGTGCGCGCACGTGCGTGTGTGTGTGTGTTCCGTGACGCGCGAGGCATTCTTACAATGATTGCCAAGAGGCTTAATGACAGTTAAAAATGTTGTTCATGTGATTCATGCGCAATAGCGAGAGATTGGCAGCCATGTGGTGACGGGGGCGGGGGGGGGGGAGTAACTCCGATTCATCTCTTGGCACTTTCTGGTCACGTGACTGCAGTTTCTCGTATGATTCATGAGCGAGTCAATGATTTTGTGCTCAGGTGGTTCCAAGCGTGCAGTCAAAGTTAAAAGACCGGATTGTGTCTTGTTTGTTGACCAAACAACCAGCGGATTAATTGTTGCGATTTATTGGACACCACGTCAATGTTTCATGGCGAGGTGCTCAAAGCGGAGGCCATCCGAGGGACTTTCTTAACTTCCGGTCAATCATTAGTCAGCAGGGGCGAGAAAATAACACTCAAGTTTAAAGTGGACGCTGAGGCATTTTTGTCACTTTTTTTTTTTTTCGTTGATGGATCAACGCAAACATTTGGCCATCAGGTTGAAAGAATTGTTTTAGGCTTGTTTTGTAACGACACAATCATGTGGTCGTTATTGTAATTTGTCACTTGTGAGCCTCAAAATTTTGAGGCATTTTGACAGATTTTACACTTGTGTGTGATTGATAGATAGAGTCATTAATTTCACTTGTCAACCAAGATTTTTTTTGGTGGGGGGTGGGGGTCCTTCGCGACTAATTCTCGGCGCCGTACACGAAACAGGTGATTGGAAACGTTCGCCGTCATCTTGAAGTGATTGTGAGCTTTGTCGTCAAAACTCTTGGAAGATTTCACGGGTAATATGTCAGCGTCTGAATATGAATCCTTACAGTCAGAGGGGGGAAAGCGCGTCTTCTTTGCTGGTGATTTATCTCCCGACGGCCGAGGATACAGCTTGCATGTGTCGGTGCATGTCGGGCATGTGTGCGCTTTTGCGGTGATTTGTACCCCCCGCCCCCCGTTCCCTGACCCCCCCCCCCCCCCACCCCCCAAGCTGAGTTTTATTTATTTTTTGGGGGGAAACAACGCAGGAGCGCTGTCGTCTTGACTGTTGACTGTTAATATGAGGCTTCTATTTTGAAAACACGGTTCGGGGAAGGAAAATCTGCGGCGGGTGAGGTGCCGGGAATGTGGCCAGACCACACAATCGTTTAATCACGTTACAGTGTGCAACCACTCGCTGTATATTTTGGGTTACGTCGGTGATAGCAGTTGCTTTTTTTTTTTTTGTGTGTGTACTTTGACTGTACGCACCGTTCCCGATAGTCCCGGCTACTGCATTTTGGAGAACCCCCCCCCCCCCCCCCAAAACAAAACAAGATAGCTCTTTTCGAAGGTTTTACAAGCTACCTTCTGAAGTGAAATTCAAATGCAGCGGTACTTGATCAATTTAAATAACTCAATGTTTTTGTTGGTTAAATTCATGCGACAGACACAACTTGGCATTTTGACCGGCCGTCACATCCGCGCCCAGATGACTTCTACCTGTTCGGCAAATTAAAAATGGCGGCAAAACTAGTTGCAGACGATCAGGAACTCCCGAAAAACGAATCGCGCGGCGTCCAGTCGTGTCGCCGGGTGCGCGGCGGACTTCGCGAACGCATTTGTTGCTTTTGACTTCAAAGGAGGGACACTTGTGCGTATTAGCGTTGGATTTCAGCGCGCCGCTCGTCGCCGTAATCCTGCTGTTGACTCGCACGCTAAACCCCGAGTGTGTTATTTTTGCTCTTTTTAAGGGAGCCCCTTTCACCGCATAATCTCACTTAATCTAATCTAACCCCCCCCCCCCCCCCCCCCCCCACGCGATAATAGAGCGGTGATGATGTGACTCTATAGTAGGGGAGCTTTAGCGCGGATCCATACCAAACAGACTAGCGTGCCGCTCGCCCCTCCGGCAAAGCTCTTGTGAAAATGCAAGTGACCTCTGCGCCCCCTTGTTAGTCCCGACAATGGAGCTGCCCGCTCGTACAGCTGCAGCCGTGCCGGAGGGGGCGGGGGGGACACCAAACCCACACGCTTGTGATGAATCGCAGTCAACGCGGCAGTACCGACCGCTCCGTTGGCGATTCCAGCTAGCATTTCAACGTATGCTAAGGCTTGGTTTTCAAGTGCTTGAATGCAGTTGGGGGTGGGGGGCGACGTGCGAATTAGCAACACAGGGCGTACTTGTTCCCACTCCTTCATTGCAATCATTTGTTGAGTTGGAAGGCGCTCATTGGACTTTTTTTTTGTTGTTGAAAACTCAGCCCGCAAAGTTCAACGGGTAGGCTCGTTGGGACGGAATCAACAGCCCTGACGACGGTGGCTTCTTCAGACAGCCGGCTTAGTTCAAACCGAATGAACAGGCTTTGCAGGCACAACTTCTTTAGCCGGCAGACCAGTTGAGATTGACTCAGCGGGCCTGACAACCGCAAGTTCTTTTCGCTAGCCCAACTCGCCGAGATGGAATCGACTCCACAACCTCGCGATTACTTTTGTTGAAGCAAGCAGACTAGTTGAGACCGAATTCATGACCATCATCGACACCGCAGTACGAGCGCTGCTGCGCCCATGCCGGCCATGCCGGCCGGGTGGGGAACAGCGAGGACGACCAGGACGCAGCCCGAGATTTGATTGACGCTGCAAATGTGCTCACTGATGAAATAGTGTCGAGGTCAGACATGTCCCAAACAAAAGTGGAGGTGTCTCATTCCTCCTCGGTGTCTGTGTATTTGTGAGGTTGGAATGTGAAACCTAATCTAGGCTGGCTGGCTGGTGGTGGTGGTGGTGGTGGTGGTGGTGGGGGGGTAGGCATTAAAAAGGGCGGCGGGGGGTGGGGGGGGGTTCCTTGTTGGAGAGTGACCCTTGTGAGTCGCCACTTGTGGTAGTTTATGACTCTTTAGTGATGGGGGGGGCAGGGCACCCAGACGCAGTTCTTTCTCTGATCTGTCCCCATATTAACCCCCCTCCATGAAAAAAAAAAAACGTTTCTCACTTTCTGTGAGGAGAAAGAAGATGAGGCAGCGTGGGAGACTGCTTCACGGGTGCGAGCCCTCAACGCAGCATGAATATTTAACGCCCGCATTTTAACCAGAGTCATAAAATCCGAGCGGATGCGTTTGGGAAGTGAGCGGCAAAGTCTTTATCGCGCTTGAGAGCCGCAATCAAATATGTCTGGCTAGCTGCTTTTTTTTTTTTTTTTTTTTTGAACGCCTCAATCTACAATATGACCGCGTCTTTATCCAGCGGAATTATTGAGAGCGAATCACCGCAACGGCCTTTAAAAGCACCCCTTGTATAGCAAGCCAGACAGTTTGGGAGCGCATCAGCATGACAATCGGCTCTTCTTTTGCAAGCGCACTTTGATATGACATCAAAAGCGGTTACAACCACCGACAGGCGACGCGACCAACACTTTCTTCTCCACGAGATTAATATTGGCCTTTAAAATTCGCCACTGGATCGCATCTCACTGAGCGGCGGCGGTTTGCGAATGGGTGCGCACATAGCGAATGTTGGGGGGTGGGGGGGGGGGTACCCAGCAAGGTCGCAAACGGTTGCAAAGTCAAATCAACTACCGTTCTGAGCTACTTTCTTCCAAGTCATTCATGAGCAATTATTACGGCTTCAACTTTGCAATTTGTTTCACAACCTTCATCAAGACTGTGGCGTCCAAAGCAGCCCCCCCTCCTCCCTCCTCCCCCCTTCTTCTTTCTCTTCTCATCTTGTTGCACATTTTTAAAATTCTGTCCCAGCCTCCGCCAAGGCAGCCTCGTAGCAGAGAGACACCGAGACGATTGTGAGGATTGATAACCCCCCTTTTTTTTCTTTTTTTTTTTTGGAACGCACCAAGGTTCTTTCGCCGGCTGGCTTGGCCGCTATTTTCAACATGAGTTAAACGCTCTCAAAAATGCCAATCGGCGCCAGCTTTGTTCTGTTTAATAACGCCGCGTAAAAAAGGTCGTCATCACAGACGGTTCGGCATCGCCGCTGCCGTTTGTGACTCTACGATCCTCAACGTGGTGTTCAAAGGCTGGCCGCGGCTTACCGATGAAGAGAGACGCAATGCGACCTTTGCGACCCCCAATGAGAGGTCCAAAGTGTCGTTGCGCACACGGGGGATGGCGGGGGTGGGGGCGTAGGCCCAGCCAACAACCGTCAAAACCACCGCTTTTTTTAGGCAGCAGGCTAGTTTGGATCCAATCCTCTTGTAGGCTTTAGAGCGCCTCGTTGTCCGCTTTCAGTGTGCGGAAGAGCGAGGTTGAGACTTGACAGCCAGAATCTGGACTGGGGTTGGTGTGGTGGGTTCAGAACACCTTATAGGTGTAAGATGCTCGCCCAAATGGCATCCATTTCCCCAGGTCAGAGTGGTAGTATTCGTTTGAGGGGGGCTCCTTCACCCCCATTTTATATACTTGGCATTTCTTTTTAATCCTTCTGATTTGAGCGGGTGCTGTGCCAAGTTTCGAAGATGTTTATTTTCATTTACAGGGATTTCAACCCCCTCCTGTTTGTCGGTGGCAAATGACTCCATCACCCCAAATTGTTTTGAGGAGCCGGGAGGATTTTGTGCGCGCCTCGCGCTCAGACGAGTCGAGTCGCTCGCAAAAACAGTCTGCGGCGCTTTTCGTCGCGTCTCCTGTGGGACGCAACGCTCTGAAAAAAGATGTCTCAAGGTGCGTGCGTTGAGCTCGAGACGCGACTCTGGGTGGGTAAATATTTAGAGAGCAAACATTTCGATACCAGCAGGGATTACCGGAGAGCAGAAAACATGTCCCCCCCCCCCCCCCCCCCCTCTTTCGTCTTGTAAGAATCGTGACGCAGAACGCACTGCATTTCATGCCAGCCTATTACAAGAAATGGTAACAACTCAAATTCGGCGGAAAGGAAATCAGATCCCTGCGATGTCGCTCGCCTCTGAACATGTTGTCTTTTGTTGTGCAGAGACGGCAGCCTTTGTCCCCCCACCCCCAGACAGACAAACGCGCACATTTGTTCTGCTGCTTCACCTTGTTGGCTTTGTCGAAGGAACGGGCCAAAGGTGGATGTTCAGCGTGTCGAAGCGCGCGATGCCTCATTTACTTGGCTCGCTATTGACGGGGCCCCCTGATACGGGCGGAAGACCTGAGGCGGCCGTCCGTGGAAAACGCTCGCTGAGGCGTTGCTTCTCCAAGATGCACATATTGTACATCCAAGTCCAGTATCCGAATGGAAGTGCTCGTTGGTTCAGACCCCGGACTTGGTGTTTTGCCTCAAAAAGACACTTGGGGGGGGGGGGGGGTTCTCTCGTAGTTTCTCGGAAAAAAAAAATCACTTGACTTTACCCCGTGCTTTAAACAACAAATCACGTTTCCTGAATAGACTCGTGCTGATTTGGCTGATGGGTGGCTGTTTTTGGGTGTTGTTTCCTTTTTTATTTTATTTTTTGTTGTTGGGAGAGGCGGGGGGAGGAAGGGAGCGACGGCGCCTTCCTCGGCTGAGCATGTATTGATCGGTAGCGGCGGCGGCTTGAAGCGCCCAAATGAAAGCCCTCCATTCTGTTCTCTAGGATACAATTGACCTTTTGTTAATCCAGCCCGAAAAGCAGAACTGGCCAATTACTGTGCTCACGCCAGACAAACTATCGAAGGTTGTACGACAAAGAAACCATCTCAAACATCTTTTCTCAAAGAAGACAAGTTCCCTCGGATGCATTTTCCGCTCACGGAGATTTAAAATGAGATTTGATTCTTTCGAATTTGCCGCTCGCAGTTCGTTCCAAACAACCGACCGGGATATTAAAGTCGCTAGTTCAGCTGATTTGGATTTATTTTTCTCGGGGATGACTGCGGCGCTCTGTTTCATGTCTTGTCATGGTTGACTGTTATTTACACCGGCGATAAACAAAGACAAGCGAGGGGCTGACGGGAGAAATCCACTCTGGCAGTCATTAGGAGACGGAGGCGATAGCGAACGAAGGCTCCTCGTGGTGTGTCTTGTGTCGAGCGCCGAATGGAAATGGGACTCATTAAGACACCTTCCACTCCGCCCGCCGCTCGCATCATGAGAATTTGCTAATTGATCGTCGCCAGTGACCAGCGCAATAAAATATTCCCGGTCCGTTTTCTGCTTCATTACATGGGGCCTTTTGTTTTCCTGCGTCCGCTTTTGATACCTTTCCGGTATTGTGTGGTGGATTTGAGTCTCAAATCTTCTCACGCTCTATCAAAGGGGCCAGTCCAGTCCCGGAGGCTCAAGGGTCCGGTCCGCGGTCTACCGCGGACACGCAAGGACATTTCCTCCAGGCCCGTCACGTTGTGATCGAGGTCTGACACGGTGTTGATGTGGGATTGCCAGGCCGGGCATCCACAGCAATCACGCCCCCCCCCCCCATCGCGTCGTCTCCTGTCCATCCTGTTTTGTCCGCGGCGGCCGTCGCCAATCGCAATTTAAAATGTGTCATCACGGACGTGGGGCGGGGGTCGCCGCATCGTCGGCGCGAGCCCGGCTTTTGAGATTCAATCAAGCTTCCGCTAGGACTGCTGTAAAAAATCAATACGGCAAACGCCGTTAGCATGCGCGTTGGAGGCTAGTTTGAAAAGCGGATGCAGGAAATGTGCCTCGGCCAGCGCCGTCAGGGTTCAGTAGCCGCTAAAGGTATCTCTCCACCCCCCCAGCTCTCAATTCCCCTCTTCCGCTGTGATGCTTCCTTCACTTATTGGCCCAAGAAATGCCCCCCCCCCTTCCTGTGGCACCAGCAGATTGTGTTCGTCTCAGCCTTTAATCATTTTCCCTCCCAATAGGTCATGTGCTGCCTTTTACCCGCCCCAGATTCCTCAGAGAACCCCATAACCCCCCCCCCCCCCCCCCACACACACACACACCCATCTTCTTTCCCTTTTTTTTTTCTTTCTTTTCACAAGAAGCAACGATGACGGAGGCAAGAAAAAAAAAGAGATGAATCCACTTTTCCACCCGCATTCCGCTTGAGTTTGCCACAGTAAAGTTTGCGAAACTAAATCCTGATTCCAGCAAGTGTGTTTTCTTTTTTTTTTTTTTTTTACGTGTGTTTTGTGTTCCTCTCAGAGCAACGGGGAGTGTGGAAGGGAGGCGGACCGAAGAGTAGGAGTGGAGGCAAGTGTCAGGGGTGATTTGTGACAGAAGAGCAGCCGCTAAAGCGAAAGGGAAGGTTCACCGGGCGCCAGTGAGAGCCGCTACGTCGTACGTGGCGTAGCCCAACGTTCACTTCCATGGCGCCCCTCTCTGTCCAAATATGAACAAAAAAGTCATTCCAAAAAAAAAACAAAAACCCTTGCTCATGGGTTCTCAACTATTTGGATAATTGATGACTTCTAATTGACCGCTTAGCACGTCACAGTGCAGAGGTGCTGCGTCAAAAGTCAGCTGACCGCGACCCTCGTGAGGATTAAGCGACCGGGATAACGGACGGATGTTTGCAAATTGTCACTATTCGCATTTGGTAAATAGTCGGGGCTCGCCGTCGCGCGGCAGTTTGGCACTGCCGCGCGTTTTGCATGCGCGTGTCAGTCTGTGTCTAATTAGAGCAGCGGCGCTTGAAAAGGCTTCTGCGTTTGGAGGTAATCAACTCCAAGCGAGCCAACCTGCAATCAGCAGCGCAGCCATTCCTCTTTGCCTTGATGGCTTTACGCAACGCCGCCGTATGTCTCCGTCTTATCTAATCGCGCCGCGCTTATGTCATCACAGAATTGCAGCATGCGTGTGTGTGTGTCAATCTTTTTTTTAATGTTTTAGGAGAGGATTTCTTTTAGAACCTTCAATTGAAATATTATTATTTTTAAATAGCTCATATAAGTTAAAAATGTAAATAATTAAGATTTTTACTTCACCCATTCCCAATCCAGGAAGTAGTCTAAGCCCTCTACAGCCTCTGGCACTGACCCATGTGTTGAGTTTACCTTCACGTTCGTCTTTCATCACGCTCTTTTTTTTTTTTTTTTTCTGCCGGGGCGTTCCAAAAAAAGTCTCCCTTAATTCGATAACAAGCGTGTGTATTTCACATATGCACTCCGCCAGCAGCCAGCCGTTCAATTACTGCTTGCGCTTTCCCACCGCCAGTCATTCCCTTCACTCAAGTGTGCGCCGCTGAGCCGTGTTATTGTGCTTAAACAAATCAATTCTCTTGCCGTTTTTTTTTTCCCCCATCTCGTGTTATTATAAACTGTTTGCTGCTTGGAGAGGATTGATTCCCCCCCCTTCCCCGCCACTTGCTGTTGATGAATAGCATTGAGCTGTCTGGGGGGGGGGGGGGGGGTCCTGTGCAGCTCGACCCATTGAGCCACCCCCCCAGTACCCCTCTCCACTTTCTTTTTCAACACGGGAGGGAAAAAAACTGCCACAATAATAATAAGAAAATACATGTCGGACTCAAGGGAGTTCTGCTTGTTTTGGGTGATTTTTTTTTTTGTGTGTATTTTATTTTCTTAATATATATTGAGCTTTGAGCCTGGTCCTCTCAACCACAACTTCGAGCCGAGCTGATCCGCTTGGATGGATTTTTACCGGCTTTGACGTCTGATGTGCTTTTCCAAACAGGCTGCGACTCAAGCGGGAAATAGTCGTCAAAATACGACGGATAAAAACGCACCCGACGTGTATTTCTGACGGAATGCAAAACTCAAGTGGGGGTTCGGTGGCAGAAATGCCAGGGCCAGTAAACGCAATTGAGACTCAAATTGGACTTGATCAAACACCTTTTCTTAATAGGTTGCAAACCAAGTGCTAAGTAGTTGTGAAAATGTTGAGGGGGGGAGGCAAACGGCACGACTCGTATTTCCGCCAAGATGCTCCGGTCTTGTGAACAGTTTAAGCCTCGGTGGAAGTCTACATTTTAACTTGCCGCATTTATTTTTGTTTAACTGAGCTCTTTTTTTTCCCTTTCTCCATAGGACCAGAAAACTCGGGGTGCTGGGGGTGTTTCTCCTGCCGCTGTGTGGATGGGTGGGGGGGGTCTTCCGAGGTGAAGAGTCGAGGATTCACGTCAACAAAGGTGAGTTGGGGGGGGGGGGGGGTCGGTTGGAGTCCGTGCCGGGGCATCCTGCTGAGGCGTGTGGCTGTTTTTTAATGAAGTAATTGTGTACAATTGTGTCATTGCTGGTCAAAATCTGCGTTTTGCCCCTCGGATGGTGCAAATATATTGCTTCGTTGCGCCATTATTTGATCACATGAAATACATTTATGATCATCGTTTGGAGCGTAGTAGCTAGCTAGCACTGACCGACAGCTGATTGCGGTCGGCTTGACGGTGAACAGCGCCTTGATGGGAGATTCTGGGAGAGCCTCGACAATAGTCGCAAATTGAGCATCAAAAGGATGTATGAACGTTCAAAAAAAATTGACGGACTGTTATTGGTATTGGTTAGTCCGGCGTATGGCTTCGTGGATTAAGAATTGGGCCATGCAGAGCGTAGATGAGAGTTAATCTTGATTGCTGCTGAGAAATAATTCACTTCCGCTGACAAACATCTGCCAGAGTGGGATAAAGCAAAACGATTATTGTGGAAAATGTACTGCAAGGTAGTTCAGACGCAATGTCTGCCCCCCCCCCCCCCCCCCTATTTTTGGCGACGGACGGTTGCAGTCTGTGAAATTCTGTCTCCGGAAAATGAATCATGTGCCCGACTGTGATTAATGACTATTTGCCTGTTTTTGTCCGGTCCGGTTTCAAGTTCTGTTCCTGAACTGCGCTTTTGTATTCCCTGGACAATTGAGCACACAGAAATTGAAACACTGAATTTTGTTCTCCTTGGGGGCCACTGGCACTACGACTGCGATGACTACTGTTGTATTTTTTTCAAATATGTGAAGCATGTTGAATGAATAACGCCGCCTTGCCCTAGCTTGCTTTTATGATCTAGGCTCTATCCATGGGTCATTTTTAAATAATTTGATCAATACTGTATCAGTCTCCGACCTCTCCTCTTCAAAATTTCTTGAAATTCAATGAAAAGAAGACAGAGGTGATATTGTTTGCTCCCAGTGGCCCTTGTACATTCCATCCTGTAGATTTGGGCCCCCTGTCTCCTTATCTTAAGTCAACAGTCTCAAACTTGGGCCTTAAACTGGACAGTGATTTCAAACTCCATCGGCAAATTGGTGCCATTGTTAAATCCAGCTTCTTTCACCTTAGACAGCTGGCCAAAATAAAACCTCTCCTCTCACATGAACACTTTGAGACAGTAATTCATGCCTTTGTCACATCCCGGCTCGATTACTGCAATGCCCTTTACTTTGGAGTCGGCCAGTCCTCCATTAAGCGCCTTCAGCTGGTCCAGAATGCCGCCGCTCGCCTCTTGACTGGTACTCGTAAGAGGGAGCACATAACTCCTACTCTGGCATCCCTTCACCGGCTCCCCATTCATTTTAGGGTTATTTTCAAGGTCCTCTTATTTGTTTTGAAATCTCTGAATAATCTCGCGCCGGCCGCCTTACCTCTCTGAGCTCATCCGCCCCTACGCACCTGCCCGGCGCCTCAGGTCTGCGGACCAGACTTTATTAGAAGTACCAAGAACTAAAATGAGGCTCAGAGGGGATCGAGCCTTTTCTGTTGCTGGTCCCTCTCTCTGGAATGACCTCCCACTGAACATTCGGCAAGCCTCCTCGCTGGCCATCTTCAAAACCCTCCTCAAAACTCACTTGTATTCTTTGGCATTCGACTCAGCATGACTTAGATTTGTTCTTGGTTTTACTGTTTGGTGCTTTCTACCGCCTTTACTACCGATTTGTCTTACTGTTTATTGTGCATGTTAAATTGCTCCATGTACAGCACTTTGTATGCAGCGATGGCTGTTTGAAAGTGCTCTATAAATACTGTTGACTTGACTTGACTCTCCACATTACGAGGCAGTATTGAAACATTCCATTCTTTGAAGCTGCAACAACAGACGTAGTTGTCGTATCAAAGAAAAAAAAATCGGTTATCAGTATTAGCCGTACGAAGCAGGAAATGATCCGTTTTTGATATCGGTAGAAAAATTGCCATATGGCGCATCACGAGTCCGTCGTGCAGCTCTCACGGTTGCTCCGAAGCCGTTTGCCTTTACCGGTGTGCACGTTTGTTTTCCGTGTTATGCAAGAAGCGTGTTTCCGTGGGGCGCCACCAAAAGCAAACAAATATCAACAAAGCTGTGGCAACACTGAAGTCCTTTTCATTGTTCGCGATATTTTTTTTCTTTTTCCCCATATGAGTTGACAATATTTGGTTGTCTCGACCGGCTGCATTACCACGGCTTGAAATTTGACAACCTCAAGAGCTTTTTGAAAAGAGGACATCAGGCAACGGACGCTTCAGCATGGGAGACATTTACGCATATGAAGCCAAGGCGGCACCAAAGGGAAAAAAAATGTCTTTGCCATTATTAATGGAACAATAGGAAATGACCGTCATGATTTCATCATTTTATTCAATTCCCATGAAAAGTTACCAAATCAGAGTATTTGCTGAAGCTCCTATTTTAACTTCCCCCGAAGATTAACTGGAGGTTTTGCATCCCTTTGTGACCCCCCCCCCCCCCCCCCTTAGCTGTTAGTCCTCTCATTTCAAGATGGAGTGGATTTTTGCACCAGATCCTCCTTGTAAATGTAACTTTCGAGCTTTTAGTGGCGCATGACTTCATCTGTTATTCATGCCCCCCCCCCCCCCCCCCCCGTCAGCCCTTGCGAGTGGCACTTGATGTCATTGATGACGTCTGAAGCCTTGCAGGCTGTTTGTCGACGGCAGCGGTGTGTATGCCGAATGAATAATTGCTTTCCTCTGTCACATGTGAGGGACAGACTTTCTGTGAAAGGAAAACGTTGGGGGGGGGGCTCAAATTCCCCTTCCTGTCAGTGGTCTCTCTCTTTCTGTTCTGGTGAGATCTGGAATTGATAAGTGCAAGAGGCCTCTGGTAAGCGAACAGGAAGGATAGAGGGTCCGGCCTTGGAGCCGCCACCCCCCTCCCTCCCTCCCTCCCTCCGCACACATGTCCACCTCCGCTGCACAAACAAAAGCAGCAGGGCCTGCCACCATACTTGAGGTTGCAAAACATCCAAGGCCCGCTATTATTGTTACGACGAGGGTTTTCCACTCTCCGGGGCTGATAGGCAAAGTCAAGTGAAAGTCCTGCGTCGTCGCACGAGCCCACAGGCTGTCAGTCGGCGCCAAGGATCAAAGGCAGACTGCTAGAATGTTCCAGAACATGACTCGTCATCCCTTTGGCGCCAAGTAACACCTCAAAAAAAAAAAGAGAGAAAAAGAATCTCGTTCACAAAAGGGCCTCCGTCGTGAGCAACATGAGTGGAGTTGGCTCTGGAGTGTTTATCCAAAACGAGATGAGTGTAATTAAACCTGATTCACTGGAACAACCATCTTCAAAACAATGGCCGCCGTTTTGGAACACTTTGATCTTTCACGACTCCAAGAATATTCTGTTCTGTGACAGCGTAAGCACCGGACCTCCAAAAAGAAAAGACCAACAATTTTTTTTCCCCACCCTTTAGCCATCCGTATCGAGTTGATTTCACCCCCAAAACAGCAGTTTCTGACCAAAACGTGGAGAAAAGAAGCGATTATGTGGGCGGGGCAGGGAATTGACTTTGACGGTAGATTTGATGACAACACCAACAGAACAAAAGAAAGACCGCAAAATGGTTTCGGGTGGCAGCAAATGAATTTCTTGACAGATATAACGATGAAACATGCCACGGGTGAAGCCGACTCGCAGCATGCTCCACGTTGAACGTCGGCGGCTTTTTCTTTCATGCCGTTTGCCGTCCGCTCCAAGAACTGCGGGCAGCTTTTCTCACGATTGCAACACGCGCTTTCTCCGACCTATTTATAGCATACTTTGACATACTGTGTTTGAGTGCCAGGTGCCCACACTTGCCCCGACTTACAACATGTTGTCATTTTCTCTCCCACTCCATCGACGGGACAAGCCGATATCCACCCCCCCCCCCCTTCCCCCGCGGTCTTTACATTCCACGATCTCACATATCACGCACACGCGTGATACTTTGGGATTCTCCGTCATATTTATTTATTTTTTTCGGTGCTTGACGTCGGCCGGTTTTAGGGCGGTGTTCTCCCCAGCGAGAAAGCGCAAGATACCAACGCCATCCAGGGTGACAGCGAAATTATTAGCCTATTAGTCACCGCCGAGGGAGAGAGCCGGATGAGCATGGCATCCATCAAATCTTTTTTTTTTTTAATGTGTGTGTGCGCGTCGAGATAGGCTGCCCTGAACTGGGGGCCGGGAATCTTGTAAGGCTCTCCCACTGATGGAGGAGCTGCGAGGTCGAGGTCAGGGAGCAGACTCGGAGCCATCGCGGCGCTGGAGAGGGATTGTTAAAATAATTCCTTGCTTTTTAGGGGGGCGGGTGGGGGATTTTATTTTTTTACTTTTTTAACATCAACAAGGATAATGTTGCTTGGTCTAATTGATGTATTTATTTTAAGAGCAGAAATTTGTGGCCAGGAATTTCACAAAATCCGTAGCACTGACGTTAGCTTGCGGGTTTGGCTAAAAGAGTCAACAACAAGCAGACTCAACGTTTTGTAGCCGCCTTTGAGGTTTGTTTCCCAGTCTGCCCCTTAAGAAGTGTCTCCTTGCTCCTGCGATCTCCTCTCGACAACTAGCAGTCGATTTATCGTCCTCACCCACGCGATCCGCTGGATTCATTTTCATCTTCCCAAAAAAAACCAAAAAAAAACACCTGCCCGCGGCGCAACCCTCAACACAACCGGTTTGTCTCATTGTTTTGAGTTGCGGGTAAAATGGCAACTTTTTCTCCTCATGCGAGGACGTGATTCTCGGAATATTCCGTCTTTTTCTTGTGAAACGCTAGACGACTTTCAGAAAATTCCCACTCGATTCTCGTTAAATGTTGAGTAAGTTCTCGCATAATTGTGACCGTTGTTGTTGGGTTTTTTTTTTCCGCAAGGGTAGAATGTTTCACATTGATGTGAAAAGAAGAAGTGCCTTGTTGTTGGAGTTCCAGTTTATTCCCCTGAAATCCCAAATTCATTTTGTAAAATCCCGAATAGCGGCGCTCTAATTGATCCGCCACCCATTGCGATCGGCAGACGATCGGCATGTGACGATCGACGCCCTTCATTGCCGATCGCCTGCAGCTCCCATCGGCCGATCTCACTCGCGTATCGGCATTTCTGACTTGACAGTCGATGTTCCACCTTTTTCTCGGAATATAAATTCTCTGTGTAAATACGACTCTCTTCAAGTCGGTGCCTGTTCAGCCTAATCCCACGGCAATTAGGCTATTATTTCCGGGGTTTTTTTTCTTTGAGAGGCACAAGTCAAGCACATAAAAGGGCACAAACAGCTATTGAAAGGTGATCTGCTCTTGACTTCATTAGTGCTCAGCTTGCTCCCGTTATGCAAAGAGTCCCCAGGTGCATGAAAGATTCATGGCCACCCCGCTGGCCGCTTCCTGCTTTCCGCCTTTCAGACCCCCCCACCCCCTGTCCCCCCATCCAGGACGCTCGCTCAAACGCCGCTGTCAGTTGCACTCACTTACACTTGGCTACTGTCGGCAGCTCTTGGCGCTGCTTGCCTGGTGTGTATGTGTGTGTGTGTGTGTGTGTGTGTGTGTGTGTGTGTGTGTGTGTGTGTAAACAGCTGTTTTGGCCTCCCAATGCACCATCTGGATCTGAAGCAGATTGAAGATTTCTCGTGTCACGTTTGTAGTGAGGCCACTTGTCCGGTCCAAGACACAGATTGTCTTGAATTCATGACACCGTGTCATGTAATGTGACATCTGGACAGTCGTGAACGCCAAAAAAAAAAAAAAAAAACGGGGGTTGGTGGTGGGTCTTGTCAAAAAAGTACCTTGTGACTGCTCATCGCAGCGTCGTAGCCCCACATCACGATACATGGTGAAAGCGGGCGCGGCATCAGGACGTGAACGGAGACGCGCCCGTGCGAAAGCGTTGCCGCCTTTTGTCGGCCGCTCGTGTGAGACAGCTTGGTCACATGTGCTGGGCCGGCCCTATGCCTCGAGCTAGCGCATGGCAGCTGACTGCCCCGATTCACAGGCGATGCCGCTTTTGTCTTAGCGAGGCGCCACTCACAATGGGCCGAGTCACAAGAGTCCACAATTTTCTCATTGGCCTTACTAGAAATCTTATGTTTGGCGTCTTTGTCGCCGCGCATGTTCGCGTGACGACGCTCTTCTTCTTCCTTTATGGGAATTGTTGTGTTGGATTCTCATCTGTGCTTGCTTCATGACTACTGGTTTTGAAAAGGGGCCCATTGGCACCGCCACATGGCCAGGCTAGAAACGAAACACACAAACTGTTTTGATTTTTGCACGTCCACTACGTGACCCCCCTCTCACTTTTCCACGCACATACGCCAGATCCTTTCAGACGTGAGTACCGCTTTGACATTTCTCCCTCTCCAAATGTTCTTATCGGCCGGCCTCGGAGCAAACATGCAAACAATCTGGCCTGTGTTTGTGTGTGTGTGTGCACGCGTGTGTTTGCCGTCACATGGGCTGGACGGGCTCGCAGAGTCATGGTGCCTGTCCTGGTATTTCCTGTTGCACCGTAAACAAACGTGCCCCCTTGTTCCCTTGCTAGCTTGCTAAAATGATAAAACCGGAATGTAGGTGAGGAAGTTGGTTCCCGTTTGTCTTCAAGTGGTTTGGAATGAGAAGCTTCTTGATCTTCTCGTCATGATTTTGAAGTTTATATAGCCGTGACTTGAGATAGGAACGAGCTGACTTGCAAATGGCGCGTTTCTACCTCAGGTACTCAAAGCGCTTTACGCTGTCTACCTCATGACGCAGCATCAGGAGCAACTGGGGGTTCATTCTCATGCTCAAGAACACTTTGACATGGATGCAATGGCCTGTAATGGTTCGCCCATCGCCTGCCATCGCTCATCCTTTGACAGTTTCACTGTTTTGGCCTCCACAATGTCGAAATTCAGTTGCCCCCGCATGCGTGCGGCGGATTATAATTACGACTCTCAATGGGAGGGGGATGTAGGTCAAGCCAAAGATTTGATTTCCTCTAATATTCTAATCCACATTTGTTCTGCCAGATACGCAGCTTTCGGGTCTTGTGTCGCGCAACAATGCCCCCCCCCCCCCCCATCCCTCCCCTCCGATGGAATTGTTGCATTTTCATATGGTTGTATCCCCACGTATCACCATTTTGCAGTCTTATTTGTGTAGGTTTACAGTTTTAGCAAAAATGATATATATTTGTGTCAAAGTCGGGATTTTAGTTGACAAGGGTGTGTGTGTGGGGAGAGGGGGGGGGGTAGGTTTAGTGCTTATATTGTTCCAGAACACAATATCCTTTGGATCTTGAAAGATCAGCCCAAATGCTCCAAAAAGTCTGCCAGGGAGCGAGTCAACAGCAAAGCTTCCTTTTTGTACCTTCCCGCCTCCTTCCTATTCATTCTCATCAATTCCCATCAATCCCATGGAATGTTTCCCAACAATGAAAATCGCTGGACTTTTGCAACCTTAGCCACCTCCTGCGGGGAGTCATTCACTCGCATCTGCCCGTTTTTCTTTCTTTTTTTTTTTGCTTCCCATCTATCGAATCGCATTCGGCCTCAGCCAATCAGATCTCATTTACCGAGAAAGTCAGAAGGGTGCGTTGGAAGGAAGGTGGCGGGCGCCGTGGTGGAATATGTCACAGTTATGGAGGACATAGCTGGATGCTCTGAATAGTCCCTCCATCTGTCCGCATGACTGCTCGCTACATGGAGCTTTGTGGTGGCAGATCCGCTGCGGGGGCTTGTAGCATAGCAGTGAGTTATTGGGGGTGGGCGCGGGGAGGAGGGTGTTTCTGTAAATAGCCCACCCTGCATTTAGAAACAACATGACCTCACCAACCTAACCAAAAGATGCTGCCGCCGCCGCTGCTGCTTACTTGGCTCCATCCAGGTCGGGTCTACGACAGGTGCCAGTGAGCCGCAGTAGGATATGGGTTGGTTTCACCAAAAACGCAGGATTGTGACAAAAAAAAAAAAACGGAGAAAGCAAAATGTCAAGCAGAATAGCGACTTTGACACAAATATTTTCCTTTTGTGTTTCTCTCACTTATAGTCGATGCGACAAGCTGAGAATCACCGCCAAATGTTTATCCTTTTCTCAATAGCTGTGCCGATATAAAAGCCAAACGCCGCCATCTACAGGAATGTTTGAGTCATCGCTGTGCTTTTCAAACCTGAATTTCACAGACGCTTTCAATCGCAAAACAAATGTACAGCCTGTAAATGTAAACTGGCATCAAGTCGTGAATTTGGACATTTAAGTCTGACTCGAGTCAAGTCATGCGACTGCAGTCGGCAAACGTCTGCTTCCCATCATACGCGAGAGGATCCGTGCAACGTCTTGGCTCTCGACACAAAGCCGTTCAAAGAGAATTTGCGACGGTGCTGTAAGTAGGTCATTTGGAAGTTGCGCGCCCGTAATGTGTGCTGGCCTAGAAAGGGGCTGTAATCGTCGGCGTCTGTTGGAGTACGTGTGGCGTTTACTTCAAGGTCAGGACAACTTGTTCTGGCAGCTTTGACGTTGAACAAAAAGGTCTCGGTCTTGTCTGTTGGGGGGTGGGCATTCTGCATCCGTCTGAGAAGAGTCCCAACATTAGGATGCCCCTGCTTGTTTCAGCAATGCCGAACCACATTCTACTCGTGTTCCAACAGCGTGGCTCCGTAGTCAAAGAGTGCGGGCAGTAGACTGGCCTGCCTGCAGTCCAGACCTGTCTCCCATTGAAAATGTGTTGGCGCATTATGAAGTGTCGAGAGACCCTGGACTGTTGAACAGCTGAACTTGTCCATCAAGCTGTCATTTTGTCTTGTTTACCAAATTTACGGACAGGTCCGTCATGTCGGCGTGAGTTCTCTTCATGGGCACGGCGGCTCAAAGCAGCCACTCGGTTTTCCTTCTCGATGCTCGCTTGCCATCAGTGGAGATGCGTGCTGTTGTTTTGGAAACAGCCCCGCTGTGAATTCTTCTCTGCTGACTCTACGAGCCCCACATTTAAGGTCCCAAGAGCGGTGGCAAGGGGAGGTCGGAGTATAGTGGGGGTGGGGGTGGGGCAGGCATGTTTGTAGATTTCTTGCTCTCATTGTCTGTCTGGGCCCGTGTGGGTGGAGATACACAGTGAATGAGTGCACAGCTCGACTGACGGTGGCATCTGACTTGCGGCGGGGAAGCCACACTGGCCATCAATCGGCCCGGATCACTTTGGACCCCCACGGTGAAGTTCGCAACTCAGTCTACTCGTTTGCCAAATCCGTTTTCTCTACTGAAATCAATTGAGATGTCATGAATTCAATCCATCCTTTAAAAAAAGTAAATAAATAAAAATCGCAACCATTTTTGGGAGTTATTATTCAAACCCAGCTGAATTTTAAATGTAAATTAGGGCCTGACGATATTGTTGATTTGAGGCCAATGGCAAATCCGCTCAGTATTTGGCAAGATAAAATTCAAATAACAATGATGCGGCCGATTAATTACAAAAAATATACAGCGGATAAAAGAACTTCCTTTTTGGTCCCTTAACGCTTACAATAACAAAAAACAGATGAATTACAAGCGGAACATTTGACCTTTTGACAATACTTTGTCCTTTAGAATTGGTTTAACTTGAGGACAGAGAGAGGAATCAGCTGGTTTATGTGCTGATTTATTATTTATTTATTTGGGTTGTTTGGGGGGTGGTATTTGTTTTTGTAATTTGTGAATGTGTAAAAAAAATGGCAGAAACTTTTATGGGAAAATAAAATTGGGTGTGGCACTAATTAGCTTGCAGCCCCCCTCCCCGCTAAAAAAAAAAAAAAAAAAACCCAGCAGAATTATTATTTTTTGGGAACAATTGAGCAGAAGCGACACAGGAAAACGAGAGCCGACCCGATTACACAGGAAGGGAGCGGCTAGGAAGCGCCGGGCCACGTCCGCCTCGGGCCGGAGGTCCACCGCCTTGCGTCGGATGCCTTCGCCCGGGCTTCCTCACCCGCTTGTCGGACCAAAATGGTCAGTCAGCTCTATGTGAGCGTGGGTGGGCTTGGTCACGTGGGCATCGGGAATGTCTGGGTTAAGGCGTTTTTGCATCGGACGGCTCTAGTATGCAAGTGTGAGGTTTTTGATTGTTTGGCGGTCAGCTCCGTAGATTTAGATTTTGTTCACCAGAGGGGATTTGGAATGAAACCAATTTGATGTGCTGCAACTGACAGACTTTCAGTTTTCCTTTGATGGTATTCACATTCGCGGGATGTTTGGAGTTATTGTCCATCCGCACTGTGACGCGTCGTCCAATGAGTTTTCGAAGCATTTGGCCGAATAGGAGCCGAAAGGTTTCGGCAAATGTTTGCGCATTTTTCCGATAGCTACATCATCGGAGAAACTGATATTTTGCTCGATTTGAACTTTGGTGTAAATATGACGGGCCGTGCGAATTTTGACGGTTTGCGTGCGTGTAATTGAATGGAGCCGCTGGTGCTAAATCATTCGAGTTCAAGTGCGTCTTTCCCTGAGTGCTCCCGTTGTTTGTTGCTCGTGTCGCGAATTAATCCTAATCACAATCATCATTAGAGCTTTTTCATTTAAATACCCCGGAGCAAGCCCAATAAACATTAATCCATCCTCCCAGCACCTTGTGCCCCCTTTCCTTCTCTCTCTCTTTTGGCTGGGAAGGGGAGGGGCGGGAGAGGGCGATATGTCCAAACAGACGGCGCAGCTCCTTTGCAGAACGTTTAATCACGTGGCCGAGGGAGCTTTATTAGATTCGTTGCCCCAATCGGGCGACCCCAAGCACGGACGGACCAAAGTTGGGGGAGGGCGGAACCGTCGGAGCCTTTCTGTTGATTGCAATCATCTTTTGTTAGCTAATCCAAAATCTATCATGATCTCAATCTTTTATTATTTTGCATCATGCTTTTTGGGAGGGTCGGGCGGGCGGCGGGGGGTGGGGGGCGTTTTATATAGCAGCTTTTGATTTAATTAGCCGCTAAGCCGGAACACATGGAACGGCGCGCACAAACCCCATTAAACACGCAAACCCGACCGGCCAAATGCCATTCGATATGTGGTTGTGTCCCCTCCGCCTCTCCGCTTGCTGATGTGAAGCTGCTTAGCACGTTAGCTCGACCAATGAGACATTTTTGGTCAACGGGTGCAAACGAGCCTGACGGCAACGACAAAAATGACAATTCTGTACGCTTCATTCTTTATCCTCTGACATGGCATTTCATGCTTTTAACCAAAAAGCAATAAAAAAATAATCTATTTTGAAGCCCCTCCCAAGGTGAAGGGAAGCCGAGGGATCTTGTATTGGTCGGGCTGGTGGGGGGGGGGGTCAGTCGCTGGAGTACGTCGTGAAGAAATATCACAGATGTTAGTCTGCATGAACTGTTTCCCCTTCACACACTTCCTGCTTACGCTGGCCTCTTCAGGCACAGATCCCCCCATCCCCCCCGCCCCACCCCTTTCCCCAAAAAGCTCCCCCTAACCTCATTTGCCAGCCGGCTTTACTTCATCGTCCTCGTGTCTCAAACATTATTTTTGGCTGCGCTCTTGCTTATTCATGATGCTCTTAACGTCACACACTGGTCTTGTCAGAGTGCTGCTGCGCAGGCAGCGAGGGCTTCGGGTTCAGGTTTCCACTCTGTGTCACCGGCAAACCCCCCCACCCCCCCTCCACCCCACCCACTCTCCCCCAAGTGTAGCCTTCCTGCCGCTTTGCTTAATTTCACGAAGAAAGGACATGTTAACCTTGTCACCTGCTCAGCGATCGAGAACCCCCCCACCCCCAAAAGATTCCCGGTGCAGCTTTGATGACGGGCGGTATCGTCATTCTAAGTAGTTGTTTTTGGCACGACTGTATTCAGTTGCTATTTTTCTAGCACTGTTTTTTTTTTTTGTTGTTGTTTTTTTTAGTATTTGAATTTTGAGTATTTGAAAACTATTTTGCATTGTATTTTAAAAAATATTTTAAGCCTTTCTTCATATTTCTTTGGCTCTCGTCAGGCCACGCATGTCGTGTTGTGCATTCAAGGACCTTCCAGAATGTGGGAGCACACCACCACCTTGAACAATGACCCCCTAACTACTCTTGCAAACATCACCGGAGCCTCTTCAAACCTTGTTTATTTGATTATTTCAGGTTTAATATGAAAAGGAAAACATTTTTTGCCGAAAGGTGAACTGCGCTTCAGAAGGCTGTGCGAAGCCATGCAGTAAAATTTTCCTCGTCCTTCTTTGTCCACCCCCCCCCCCCCCTTCCCCAGCAGGAACTGGCTAATTTCCTGAACTTGATTCCCCATTTGCTCAACACCAAGAAGAACATCTGAGAGAGGGCATGTCAGAAGAATTCTGCACGTAATGCGTGCCGATCGCTGCCTGAAAGCTTTTGTTAACGTTTTGCAGGTGGCACCTTGCGAGGGACAGGAAATGAAAAGTTTTGCAGGGTGGAGAGCGGGAAGCGTTTTATTTGTTTTGAGTCATTGACAGAATCGCGGATCGTGAGGCTTTGCTGACCACTTGAAGGAAGGCGGAGCTTTTCTTGTTCGGGGAGAAGCCAGTGTTATCGCTTTGCCCAGCCTCGGTGTCGCTAAATGGGGAAAGTCGCGACCCCGAGCTCGGGGGGTCACCCCGACCCCCTCCTCGTGTGTCGGCCGGCCTCAGTTCACCTCCAACGTGGCTTCGTTGACCGCCTTAGCATGTGGCTAGCATGTGTAGCTTCCTCCATGCAGTCACAGTCAGATTTTGGGGAGTGGATGCAATTTCATATCCACAATGGATTTGAAACGAAAGGAAACAGATTTTTCATTTTTCGCTACAGCGGTTTGTAAGTCTGAGTCGGGCAAAGCAAGACAACAAGAGAGGTGGGCAAACAGGAAAAGCCTGGTGACAGCGATACTCCCCCCCCCTCCCCCCCCCCCCCCCCCCTGCTAACGACAAGTTGGCTGAGGGTTGACTCTGTGATTCAGCCGGGCCGGGCAGGAAGTGTTCTCTGCACTTTTCCCATCCGTGGCCTCTGCCAAGCAGGCTCGAGCAGAACAATTCGGCTCCTGTGACTGCGACCGGGGAAGGCGAAGGGGGAGGGACGGGGATGGGGGTGCCAGAGAGAGAGAGAGGGAAAGGGAGAGAGCTCCAATCCTGCAAAGGTAACAACAAGCATTTCCTTTTCTCTCAAGGTGTTAAAACGGATTGCAGAAGGCACGGTGATGTTGCCGCTCCCTCCCTCTCAAGCCAAACGGGGCTCTCTTTCCATTTTAGCTATCTCGCATATCAAGCCCGCCCCCCCCGGCAAGCGTCGGAGAGTCTGCAAATGGGCCAGCTGCAGAGCAAATAGAGAGATCGCGCACGTACGGCGCCTCCTCGGGAATCGGCCGTCGCATCTTTTTGCTAAATTATCCAGGAAATTGTCAGCGCCGCTGAGATAACACAGGTGTTTATATGCTAATAGCTCCCGGTGGCTGCAGCCCAGCGAAACAATCAAGTCATTAGCGTGTTACGAGGAGAAATGAAAGCGCAGCGCCCGCCCCCTTTGCCTGCTGTCGAGGCTTCGACACAAATTTAGTGAAAAGGACTTCATGACTTTTTGTCGACGTGGGTGAACTTATGCCTAGGTGGAAAGACAATTCTTTGCACTCGGTCATTGATTCTCCATTGTTTCACATCTCGTCTCCCCTCGTTATTTAAATGTAAAAAATACAAAGAGAGGCGAAGGTCGAGGCAGCCGTCTTCAAAGCAGAGTTGCCATTTTGCAGCATTTTGACTGTTCACAATATTTTGAAACTTTGTACACTCGGGTCCATAAATATTGCGACACGGACACGGTTGTCATCTTTTGGCTCGAAACATGGACGCAAGTCGAAGTTCCTTTACCCGAAGCGCTTTTCCGTTTCCGACATTTAACCAGCACTCGAGTTGGCAGTGAGCGCAACGTGTCAAAACAACTTCTCCGAGCCGAGTCGTCGGAACATATTTCGGGACGTCTGTTGTATCGCCGTTCCACCCTCCGCCCGCTTGGTGCAATTTAATGCGCGACTGTCCTCCGGCGAGGAGGAATTGCACTATTAAGCCCCTTTAATGAACCAGTCAGGATGGACTCTCGTATCTTCTTTTGAAGGAAAAATAAAAAGCTCATCTACATGGAAAACGCATTGTCTTCATTATTTGCAACTGTTGAATGAAGGCAGTTGCCATGGTGATGGCCATTGGAGGCAGAAGTCTGGCTGGTCTGAGGCCAGACGAGGGGGTGGTGGAGGGGGGTGGGGGGGGGGGTCTACGCAGGGACAAAATGGCTCCTAATGACCAGCTCGTACCGACGGCTTAGTCGGGAGGTGATGTCACACTTGTACCTTCTTGTTTGCCAGCAATAACTGTCCATCGCCGTGCCGCAAAACCATCCGGAAACTCTTCTTCCTGTCACCACTTTCCAACCATTTCATTGTCACGGCAGGTGATACCAAAGCGTATCAACACGAAACATAAGAATAAATACGTTGAAATGAGGGCGGGAGCTTCATTTAGTCCAGCCGTAGCCTTGTTTAATGGAGAAAAGTATTTTCCCGCCATCCTGTGGCATCTAAAGGCAACTGCAACCCTTTTTTTGGGGAGCACATTTGTCGCATTTCTTCATACGTTTCTGCATCGGCTCCACCCGTTTTACGATTGTTCAGGTTTTGGATGTACAGAAAACCTGATCAATATTCACCATTTATTTTTCTTTCTTCTCCCCTCCTGTGTGCCACTCTGATCCCAAACAGGATAAGCGCCGTTCCAAATGAAAAGGTTTCCACTTGCCTATAGACGCCACAAGATGGCAGCAAATCTTTAGCTCAATTTTCATATTTGACATGGCTTTGGTGGATGGAGAAGGAGTTGACCTGGCCCGAAAATTTGACAATGCCGAAAGGTGAGAATGCAGGGTGGGCTGTTTTTTGTGAAAGTTGGCTACTGGCGATGATTAGGGACCACGACCCAAAAATTTCAGCAAAATGTCTTGTAAATTTCAAGCAAGTCGAGATCAGCGTTGATCAAACGGGATGCTGAGAGCTCTGCTCGCACTGTTAATTTTATTTATTTTTTGCTGTACACAAAAACGGTGGCTATCCTTGAGCAGCTGCGAGCGACGGAGGATGCTCAGTTTTGTTTTGCTTTTGCGGCACGTCTCGTATGTGCGCATTTTTGCGGCATAAAAGCTGGATGAGCAGAATGTTAATTAAAAACGACGACTCGAGGCGAGTCAAAGGCATGAAAGTGGCTTTGTTGTAATTACATGATACAAACGTGTTTGCGCACGTGCCGGTAGCAGTCGGCAGCCGGGATCCTCGCAGCCGCTAATGAGATTAGCCACACAATGGCCGGCCGGGCTCATGGGCCATCGCCGCATCCAGCACCTTTTCAAACATTTCATGGTGCCACACTGGCTATGGTGCTCTTCCAAGCAACAGGATGTCAGTTTTTAATTTATTTATTTACCCCCACCCCCAGAAAAAAAAACATATACTGATTGTTGATTATATTATTTATGAATTGGTATGATTTTTTTTGTCACAACTGTTGCTCTACAAAATATGCATGTGAGGTAGCAAGTATCGTGTGTGTCCGCTCGGGGTTGCCGTCCTCACGTACTGTCGTATCCGTGACTTTGTTTATTTGGGGTCTGGCCTGGTGAGTGACGTGGGAGTCGGTGAATGAGCGTGTGGGTGGTTTGTTGTTGGCTCAGATTAGCTACTGCCTGCCTTGGCCACCTGGGGGCACTGTACTATGGAGAAACACCAGTGAGGATCAGCGGCTTGGATGATGGATGGATAGATGGATGGATGATCTTCATCACATGGTACAGTTTTATTTTCAGCTATTTGTAGCCTTTTTTTGTCGTCGTTCTAGTTTTTGGATGTTTGTTTTGCCCTGCCGCCTGCTGCCAGGTCGGCATTGTAAAAGGGGAACTCTTTTCGATTGGCTTCCCTGCTCAAATAAACGGGAAAAACAGAAACCGTGAAAACTCAACTGCGATTTAATGAAGACTTCTCAGCTCATCTTATCGCAGAGTGTGACTGTGAGTAGAGCCGTATGTGTTTCCCATTATGCATTAGTAACGGGAAGATTTTACGCCACTTAACCTCCAAATAAGACCCCTCTGCCCCCCCTTCCTGCCCATAATTTTATTTTGGGGAGTGAGCTACTCAGTTGCACATCGGGCTAATGTGTTGTCATTGACCAATTAGGAGATGGACATCAAACAAGCGCAAGCCCCCTCGCCGCCCCGCCTCTTGTTTTGATTGAAGCAAGAGAGACACGCCCCCCCCCTCTTTTCCCAATTGCTGCTAGAATGAGGCCACTCAGCAAATTTTTCAAATGAGCTGCGGATATCACACGTTCTACTTGGTAAGAGTTGCATGGCAAGGAATGTTGTGAAAATCGGGCTGCATATTGCACGCGTGACTGGACTCGTTTGGTATTTTACGCCATTGCACCACCACGAGGAGTATTCATGAGTTGGAATATTGTTTTGTTCCCATTCCTGTTCATCAATCTTACTGATTCCAACTCATCAACATCCAAAAGTTTGGGCAGGTTCAGGTCGGGTTTGCTCCCACTTAAATGGCGGCTCATCTGTTCCAGACGCCAAAACGCAGCCCCTCCCCTTCCCCTCCCTCACCCCCTTCCAGCAGGGGATTTGACCCTCACCCCCTTCAGCCATTTGCTATTAGTGTGAGGGCTAAAAGCAAATTAAAAGAGTAGCTGGTTGCATCGAGGGGGGGAGTATCTCCCCATGTGAAATGGCATGGAGGAGGCGGGGCTACGTGAAGCGTTACACTTGGTTAGAGTGTTTTCCTTTCCGACTAGTAGTCGGGGGCGGGGGGCAGGCAAGCGGGGAGGGTCTCTGGGAGGTGCTCGGCTCTGCTCCCTTTGCTTTTCCTATTACGCTGCAGATGCGCCTCGTGGCAGAACGATCTCTTGTGTGTTTCTGAACGTGTGGGGCTCCCGCAGGAGTTTCAGGAAGCTTTGCCTGTGGGGTGGGAGGTGGGTCGGTGAAGTGTATGTGCGTGTGCGCCAGGTCCCCCTCACTCACATTTTGCCACTGCACACCCAACCACGTGAAATAAAAGAAATCCATTCCCAGGCCTGTTAAGGAACAGTGTGGGGAGGTGTGATTGTGCAAATGCGGGGCGAGGAGCGGGGGCTGCGCTCATATTATCCTCCGTGCCAGCTCTTGGATGGAGCCTGCTGGGGGATTAGGCCACATTCTGTGAGGCAACAATGGAAGTCATCCACATTTCCATCCTCTTTTTGCTGCTCTCAACAAATGCGGCCTTGTCTCCCGAGCAGGCACCTGGACGAGGAGGAGGACGGATAAAGGGGTGTCCTGTCTAAAGCACACCCAAATCCGCCCCCGACCCACTGCCACGCTAACTTCTCCTGGCCTTCCTCAAACAACGCCAGAACAATGTTAACCTCATCTAATTGGCATCGGCCGATTAAATCGGTCTTGTGTAAAATCGCCATTTTTTTCCCCCCTCCCTGCTCCTTGTTTTGTTGTCACTTCTTGGCTCCGCTCGCCCCATTACGGGCGAGTGCAGTCGGGACGGCCGATAGGCTATCAAAGTTCATTGAAATGACGGCAAGGAGACGCTTCCCCCTCCTACTCCTCGTCTCCTTGTCTTCATTCCATCCCGCCCCCGATCGCTTCACGACCTTTAGTCGCCACAAACAACAACGAGGCTTTAGCGGGCGATGGCGGCGATTGCGCGCAAGCCCATGCCGGGGCCACCTTACTCTTGTGCTTTGGTGTCAACGCAACTTCTCGCTGCACGTGTGTGTTGACAGGCTCGTTTGACACAGCATTGCGGGGGTCCGTCACCCCTGGAGTGTTGCTGTTCAGCACATTAGGAGTAATGGAGGCTGCTGTTAGGCTAGCATCGTCTTCGCACAGCGCTCTGAGTGGCAGGCGTTTATTTGCAAGGAGGCCATTTATTTAAGTGGACCGTTTATTTGAGCGGGATGCATCACTTTGATGGGTCGGCAATTTTTTTTTTTTTTTTTTTGAGGAGGGTGTAATTGCCTGAGGCGTAGGTGTCATCCTATTCCTTAAAGAAGCTCAATTAGCAACCAAATGAATGCACACGAAACCCGCTCGCCATGGAAGCAAAGTGGCGGAGCCTCCAATAACTCACCTCAGGGTGAGGCGCAAAGAGGCAAGGCAGAGAGTGAAGGGAAAGGGCAGAGGGAGGCGCTCATCAATAAGCCCAAGGTCGGGGAAGCGGCGGCAGGCCGAGGATTTGTGGAGCTTGTAAAAAGGCTTCGGGGAGTTGGGGACAGCATCACCATCGCCGCCTTGTGGGAGGGCCGGGGAAGGCACCTGCTGGCCGCACAGCAGCAGACTCCAGCAGAGATTTCAAAACTGCACTGACAAACATCACTTAAAAATATAACAAATCCAAGCGCTCATCACGTCGAATATTTTAGCTTTGACCGATGAAAAAAAAAAATCATTGAGTGCAACCTGGAGCTTTTAACGGTACGTCAAGTCATTTCTTCAGGTCAAGCAAACCAGTTATTATGTATATAAATCTTTCAGAGTCAATCTAAAATGTTTGTGAAAATACAAAACAATTGATAAACATTTTTTAAAATGACTTTCAACAATTTATTGTCGAATGTCTCCTCCCCGTGTCAACTAAAGGTCCCCAAGCCCCTCCGAGAGGTGGCCTGAAAAGCTCTTTCGCCGCCTAGCGGAGTAGATTAGTGGCCACTCGACCCGTTGAAGCCAGCTGGAGAGCCCTTGAGCCGGCATTACGGGCCTTTTCTGTCTTGCTGGGTCGCGATAATGGACGACAAGATGGGAGGTGGCCTCTCCCGAGGGTTACTCCAGAGGGTGTCGGGCGGCGACGGTCGCAAACAGGGATGTCATCCCTTCCAAATCAATCTCTACCGTCACACGCGGAAGGGCGAGATGCCGCCTGTGCCGACGCTGCGCGTGTGTCGTCTGTGTTGCAGTTTAATGGGCGGCCGGTAGAGCGTCAGGAGGCCACCGAGGGACAATCGACATGAACTCCATCCCGTCCATGGACAGACACATACAGCAGACCAATGACCGGCTGCAGTGTATCAAACAGGTGAGACGCAAAGGACGGCTTTTCGTCGTGTCAAGGGAATTTTACGTGCTCGATGTTGATACATGGACTCGATGCTCCTCGTTTCGGCTGTACGCAAATTCGGTACGGTTGGTTTGAGTTCGAATCCATCGTGGTGATCAAAGATGATGTCCCAATATATTTGGACCTCGAGATAGACCGCTTTGTTTTTGTTTTTTCCTCCCCCTCCCGCCGCCCCACCTGGGCAGCACTTACAAAATCCCTCCAATTTCCAAACGGCCGCGACGGAACTGTTGGACTGGTGCGGCGACCCGCGAGCCTTCCAGCGGCCTTTTGAGCAAAGCCTGATGGGATGTCTGACGGTAAGTCCGCATCTGGTCGTGTATCATCTGCGAGGTTGAATGCGCAACGCCGCCAGCAGGTGACGCTCTCCCGCCCGCTTCAGGTGGTGAGCCGCGTGGCGGCGCAGCAGGGCTTCGACTTGGACCTGGGCTACCGACTGCTGGCCGTATGCGCCGCCAACCGGGACAAGTTCACGCCAAAGTCGGCAGGTAAAAACTGCAGTCCTCCCTCCCTCTCTCCTCTTACACATAGAGAATTATTATTTTTATTTTTTTTGCTGCATCAGGCGTGATGAGGTCCATCATGCTGCTTGCTGCCATGAAGGATGATTTGAGCGGCTCGGAAAAAAGCTTTGCTGTGGCATGTGGCTAATAAAGACGTAGAGGCCGTCAGTGGCCGAATTTCCTTTCCAGTCGTTTGATTTGCGCAGTTGTCGGCTCTCAGTCAGAGCTGCATATTGTTTGAGTTTTGGCTTTTCCTCTTCCTGATTGATGCTCCGTGATGGTTTTTAGGTTTATACCCAGGCTACGATCGCTCGAGACGAGCCCCAAATGAAATTTGGCGGCCAGTTTTATTAAATGCTATCAGTTGATGTGAAGTCAAATGTCGTGACGTCATCATGAGTTTCCGTCATCGGTCCGTCTGTCAAAAGGGCTTCCTCTTTGGAGCTTGCATGTTTGCCGGAGCGCCAAAACATTCCAAAAAGCATGTTGCTCCCCTCCTCTCGCATTTGGGGGGGGCCCTTGTCAAGAAGTTTTGTCTAGGCGCCTCTGTGGCAACCCCCACCCCACCCCCGCAGGGCCCCGGGACCCGTTCCCCTGACACCCAATGGGGCCCCGTTGCCCAGCAACCCAAGTCACATGACGGGGGGCCAGAAACGTACGGCAGCGGGGGTGTCCAAACTTTTTTTTTTTTTTTTTTTTTTTTGTGTTTGTTTTCAGGACACTTGAAAGACGCAGAGGCCCACTTGTTGATCCAACACGCTAAATCATCAAACATTTGTGAGCCGAATGAAGCGATTCTACATTTAGACGACATGTCGGCTATTCTGCAAGTAGTGCCAAGATTCAGGGGTCGTCAGTGGCCCTTTTCCTCATGACTCGCCACCATTGCAGGCCGAACGTGGCTGGCCGTACTTTGCCTTTTTTCTGTTGAAAATCGATCAAGGGACCATTAAAAAAAAAAATTCGGGCTGGTTAGATTCATCAGATTTGCAGGTCGCGTTTGAAGCTTCCCGTTGCGTTTTTGTTGGCTCATCGAAATCACTCTGCCGACGGTGCGATGCAAAGGGCGGAGAAATCAATGACGGCGCCCTGGTTTATTATGAAAAAGCTCATTTAGGCCGTCCATTGCTGCTTGGGTGTGCAGAACTCGCGGAAATAAACGTGGATCTTGGCGAGAACTTGATTTGATCCTTGGCAAAGTGAGGCATTTTTCCTGGAGGTGCATGTCGTACTTTAAGCGTAATTGCTTTTTACTGTTGAATAGGGCTGCGCCTGACGAGACCAGAAAAGGCCGCCGTGTCATTTAGTGAGGTGAACAACTGATAGCTTGAATGGATGCACTCAGGGGAAGGGAGTGAATGGGGGGGGGCGGGGGGAGACAGCCCACAATGCAGTGGGGCAGGGGGATGGGTGCCAGTAGTGACCTCTTTGTGAGCAAGATTAGCCGGTTGTATTAATCTGTGATTAGGTAGGGGGCATCAAAGTAAAGGGGGGGGTTGTTGATCACAACCCCCATATCATCATCATCATCATCATCATCACGGGGCACACGCACCATTGGTGCCAGTTGGGGTCCACCCAGAAAATCAAAAGCTTCATCACCATGTTTGCGGAATGGTACACTCCCGGTTGTTTGCGCCTCAATAGTCTCTTGGAATTCCTGCCTTCTGAAGACTGAAAGGATAAGAGGGCGAAGGGGGGGGGGGGGACAAATGTGGGCAGCTAAACAAGCTTTTCAGCGAGGTAATTGGTCGGGCTGAGACTCGTTTGTCTTTGCTGCAAAAATGTGTCAGAAGCTGCGTCGGCCCGTCGGTGTCGGTGCACGACGGCGACCGAAATCCGCCGCGCCAGCGAGCCATGCGGCCGAACTGGCAGAACTTGACAAACGCCAACAAGTCGGTTGCATGATTATCAACTCGCTGCAGTGGGAAAAACTGCCTCGTCTGATGTTCTTACAGAGAAACAACAGTAGGAGTTGCGAGATGATTTTGTTGAACCACAAAAACGTGGCGCAATTGTCAAGGAGAAAGCCGATTGCCCAAACTGCTGAAGCGACGTTAAAAAAAAAATTGTAAATATGTTCCAGACCCATCCATGTCACAGAGCGATCATCTCAAAACACGTGTGACCCCTTCCACACACTTGAAACACAAAATATAAGAATGAAATCGGCAAGCTTCATGCTAGCATATCATGCGAAAGACCCGAGACGTACTCATAGAATTTAGGCCTCTGCTGTTGAATGAAATTGATGCCCAAGTGTCCTCGGGCTCGCAATTTTGACGTCAGTTTCAGTCGGCAGCAGAGGGGCAGTACAGCAGAAAATGGCAGCTCCCTGACATGGATGAAAACGGATCCACCAACGCAATAGCCATCCCAAGATTTTGTTTAGACTCGTGCGGGCACATACAACAAATCGAAAATGTCACCGAAGGCGATTTGGCAACTACGCGCGGGACATTTGACGCCTCGGGAGCTTGCTAAATCCACGTTGCTCGCGGTGGTTTTCTTTTGCTTGTGCCATTATTTATCCAAGCCTGATGAGCTCTAATTGGCCCCTCCCTTGCCTACCAGGAAGCCACACATACACTAAGCCTCCTCCTCCTCCTCCTCCTCCTCCTGTATTGCTCTTTAATTAATATTGCGATGGATTAAGTCACCCGCGAAGAAAAGTCACTATCTTTTTCCTTTTGTTGTGTTAGCTGCTAAATGTTGCATTTTTTTTTAAGGAGGGGGTCGTGTAACTGGAGCAAGGCCAAGGCACAGACAGTCTCCCACATTAGGCCCCACCCCTTCTCTTTGCAAGTTTGAAATGTGAGCTGCCTGCTTCCCCCACCACCCCCCCCCTTGCTTTTCTCCTTCTTCTCCTCCCCTCCCCTCCCCTGCCTGCCTGCCTGCCTGCTGGCGAGGAGGCTCTGCTGCTGGTGAAGTGAGCGTGGTGTGTGTGTGTGTAAGTGAGCCAGCGAAGAAGGCATGTGTGTATTGGGAGAGCATGCAATGGATCACTAGACAGAAAAAAGGAAGCCGCATCAATATCAAGGTGAGGAGATAAGCTTTCTCTTGACTCTCTCTCTCTCGCCATCTCCTTCCTCGTCTTGAAGCCTTCAATCATTTGTCGCCTTTTCTCTTTTTCGGACTACAAACATGGCTCCTCTCGACTGCTCCTCCTGCTCGTGTGTTATCCCCTCCCGGCTTCTCTCGGGGGGTATTTTGTGTGCACGGAAGCCGGTGGCCAATATAGCAATGGCTCCCTCTGTGATTGGCGTTGCTGTCGTTTTTTTTTTTCTTCCTTTTTGCAAGCCAGCCATGAATAATTGATGTGCATTGTGCAGGCGGTCAGTGGACACGGCGGGAGGAGGCATGGCCCCGAGACGCTCGGAGAGGGGGGGGGGGTGAAGGAGGTGGAAAAGGGGGGTGGGGGGCGGCAGCGGGGGTTTTGAGAGAGAATGTTACGGAAGGGCTTGAAATGAGCTGCCGGTGTCGCCTTTTGTTCTGCCGGGCTCGCCGCACTTGTAAATGGAAGAGCAAAGCTGGCGTATGTCTCGCCGGCTGGCGGGCTTGATGCGTTCGCCCACTGTTGCCGTCACCACGCGAGTGCAGTAAGATATGAAAAGCCAAGTTGGCTGTCCCACGATGCACCTGGGATTCAGGTGATGGGCGATCACGCATCATCAGTATTTTGTCTTTGACTTAAGTGCAACATCAGTAATGCGTCTTATTTTTAGTATAAGTCAACATCCACAGTTAGCAATTTGTTAACTTTATAGGGAAGTGTAACATCAACGGTTTATTTTCTTCTTTGGAAATGCGAAATGTTTTCTTTTTAGGAAAGCTCACTACTTTGAATCCATCTTGTAAAAGTGCAACATCAAGTCTCTTGTCTTCTTTTCAGGAAAGAGTGTTTTTTTTTTTTAGGAAATTGCTACATCGGTAGTTTGTCTCCCTTTTCGGTAAATGCCGCCCGCCTCACTACTCTCGTGTCGTTTGAGTGTTGCCATTGCAAGAGAGGAGGCTACAGCTGATGTAGTCCATATGAGCAGTAACAAAGGCGGCGGGTATTGCAAGGTAACGGGGAGGAAGCCGGCACCAAAAATCTTCTTTTGTTTTTTTTTTGTTTTTTTTTCAGTGGGCGGTCAACGGGAAATCGAGCAAAATGAGCGTCGTGGCGTTGCCTTTGCCACTCGCGTGCCCGCAGCAGCTGACTGGCTTATTTGTCCCACTCAAAAATGGCCTTGGTGATCTTCTCTGACCTCCTTGGGCACTTGAGGTGCCGTTTTCCAGCCAGACGCCTGTCTGTATTATACTGTCCCCAAGTGGCCAATGTATGCATACCAGAAGGAGGAGCGCAATGTCGATTGAGCTGAAGCAAAAACTATAAAAGCGTTTTCATTTCGGTTAATTGTGTCATGCGTGTATGTTTTCATCGAGTACAATCTTTCCTAGTTTAAAAGATGTCGACATTTTTGTTTGAATGAATGCTGTTCCCGTCTGTCTTTCTAATGGGGTAAGATGAGGAGACTTTGATTCCGGATCGGGCGCACTCGCACATATGGCCGCTTCTAATGAGCCCGGAGGGGTGCCCGAACCCGACTCCTTCAGTCTCTGACCTCCCCCGGGCACCCCCACCACACCTCAGCCGGCCCCCCCGTCCGCCGCGGACGCGTCTCTCGGGTCGTTCAGAGGGCGAGCAGCCCGAGGTAGATGCCGAGCACATCTGCGCCTCGCCTCATTAGCGTCGATTTGTTTTATGCTTGCGTTTTTTTTCCCCCCTTGTTTGTAAAGTGTGTTTTGGTACAAGTAAATGTGTTTTACAGGTGCAGGCGACAATTAGTTGATCGTCGAATTCATTAACGATTGTGATCATAGATGATTCATTTAAAGGCCTTGCTGAACCAAATACCCCCAATCAGCGGGTCAATATTCTCGAAAGCACGCCGATGACCTTTGTGTTGAATCCGCATTTAAAAACAAATTGAAAAGATCTTGCCCATCCACAGCTTGGTGGGGGAGTTGCAAAGAGCCAGCCAGCGCGTCTTCACCTTCTTCTTTCGGGGCTGTGTTGTGTCCGAGCCAAGAGAGGACAATGCCTCGGGGGGGGGGGGGGGCTTCTTGACAAAGGAGCAGGTGTCCATTTGATGGCGAGCTAGAGATGGGGTGCTGGGGGGGGGTTGCCATCACCCTCACCTGCTGTCTCCCGCCTTGCATCGCTGCCTCTGATAAGAAACAGCTCTCGGTTAGAAGTGCCACAATTAATCAGTGAATCGGTTTCAGAATGACTCGATGGCTATTTTTCACCATGACGTCATAGATTTGCCAACTTGGGTGCGGGCGGCGTGACCTCGGTTGGCCTGAGTGAAGGACGGCACTCGGCGTGGATGAGTGCCCGCTTTCAAATGAAGCACATGTCAGAAAACGATGACCCCGGGGGGCGCCTCTTATCTGGTCGATGGCAACGTTGTCGGTAAATAGCGGAGGCGTGTTTGTCGAGGTGCAAGTTGGTCGTGTTTGCCAGAGAGTAAAGTGCCCTAATTGAGCTGTTGCACGCTGGCGGAGGGCCAAGCCCTTGAGTGGCGATGAAGACTCTCCTTCCCAGGGTGTACAAAACACTCTAGTGCCTTAGTCACAGATCTCCCGTTCTCTCCAATGATGGAATTTCTGCACTGGACAAACACGAGGTTGTCTTCATTTGGTGAAAAGGAAGCGAGCACAAGTGAGAGAGAGATCTCAGTTTGTCCCATTTGTCACCAGTCACAATGAATCTCCGACGTCTGTAGCCACCAATGGAAGTGAATTGAGTTAACGGCGATCCTTGGCACCCTCGTCTTCTGTCTCCTTTTGAAAACTCAGCCCGAAGCGAGGCGAGGCTCCCCGCCTCCCTCTACGTGATCCGTTGGTCATTTCCGCGCTTGACATTTGGAGCAACTGAGGCTCGCAAGCAAAACGTGTGATGCGCTTCTTCCGCTTCCTTCCCCGTCCGTCTCTTGGCAGCTCTTCTGTCGTCGTGGTGCGAAGAACTGGGACGCCTCCTCCTGCTGCGCCACCAAAAGAACCGACAGAACGAGCCCCCGGGGAAAGTGCCCATGCAGCCCCCCATGAGCTCCATGAAGCCCGGTCTCTCGCACGGGTCAGTGTTCTCCAACTGAAACGGTCTGTGCCATTGCCACATTTAAGCAACAACGCGCACGGTAATTGAAAGGCACGCGTGGGGGGGGGGGGGGGTCTCCAAACAGTGAAAGAGTGAAACCGCTCCAAAAATGAGCGTCCGTATGCCCTTCTTGTCCGACCGACAATTTATTTCTCAAGCTCAGACAGGCTCATTCATAATTTGTTCATTCTGTTGGTCATCGAGATATATTCCCCAAACAGTTTTTCTGCTCGACGATCACATTTTGAACACGTTCAGAATGTCTTTGCCACAAGAAAAACTCTTTGAAGCCATTAAATTTGCTGCCGAATGTCTTTGCGACCTGGAACGAACCCTGCCGAAAAAAAAACATTCGCCACGTGCGCTTGCAAAGCTTCCCCGCTCGGAGGGAAAACGGCCGTCATGGCTTTATTTGATTTCCCCAACAGAGATGGGTCTTTTCCCTACGACTCGGTTCCTTGGCAACAGAACACCAATCAGCCTCCGGGTTCTCTGTCGGTGGTGACCACCGTCTGGGGCGTCACCAACACCTCGCAGAGCCAGGTGACAATTCAATTCCCGGCCGACGAGCCGGCGAGCAGCCGTGAAGCTCTCCTACCTTGATCCCCCTGCAGGTTTTGGGCAATCCCCTGACCAACAGCAACAATCCCATGAACCCCGGCGGCAACCCAATGGCTTCGGGGATGTCCGCCAACAATCCTGGGATGAACCCCTCTCACTTCGGCGGCCCTCAGCAGCAGTTCCCCAGCAAAGGCAACGCCAACCAGGCCTACATGCAGCAGGGCATGTACGGGCGGCCCAATTACCCCCCAGGAGGCGGCTTTGGCGGCAAGTAAGATGGCCGTCGCACTTGAACAAGTTGCGCTGAAGGTCACCGTCGTTGTCGCGGGACCTCGATTTACCAGCTTCATTTTACGGCGTTCCGTCAACATGCCAGTATCGCCTAAAATGAATGACCAAAAAAAAAACATTCCTCCAAACGTCAGAACAATCAAGGTTGCAGTTTAGGTATCGTGCTGCCTTTCTTTTCAAGCTACCCCGGAGGCCCCAACGCTGGACCCGGAGGCCTGGGCATGCCTCCGCACTCGCGTCCTCCTTCAGACTTCACCCAACCCGCGGCGGCGGCCGCCGCCGCTGCCGTCGCGGCCGCCGCCGCCACGGCGACAGCCACCGCCACCGCCACTGTCGCCGCTCTCCAGGAGACTCAGAACAAGGACATGAACCAATACGGACCAGTAAGCCCAAACACGGGGGCGAAGCATTTGACGCCTCTCTCAAGACGCAGATCGAACCCGATTTTATTTATTTTGTCTTCCAGATGAGTTCCTCTTTCCAGATGGGACCCAACCAGGCCTACAATAGCCAGTTTATGAACCAGCCGGGACCGCGCGGACCCCCGTCCCACCCTGGGAACATGGGCTCAGGCATGAATGCATCCAACATGAGCGGCCCCCCGATGGCGATGAACCAGCCCAGGGGCCAAGGCATGGGACCCTTTGGAGGTCACGGCCAAAGGGTGCCCCAGCAAGGCTATGCGGGACCGCGGCCTCAAGGCATGCCTATGCAGGGGATGAAAAGGCCCTATCCGGGGGAGGTGAGTCTATATTTACGCATCGCTGTCTAGATTCTGGGCCAGCCCTGAGCTTGGATTTTATTTTTTTTTCTTCCTTCAACTTTTCCTCTTCCATTATTGCTCATTGTCGAATGTCTTTCTCAATCACAGCCGAACTACGGGGGGCAGCAGTATGGACCAAACAGCCAGTTCCCCAGCCAGCAGGGCCAGTACCCGACAGCCAATGCTTCCAGGCCGCTGCCCTCCAGCAACTACCCCGGGCAACGGATGCCGGGACAGCAGCTGCAGTCCCAATACCCACCCCCTAGTGGTCCCATGGGCCAATATTATAAGGTACGCCGCCTCAGCGCCAACTACAAATGCACGCGTGCATTTACTGACTGCTAGGAAATTCTTCTTTTTTTTCTCATCACAACAGCAAGAGCCGCCTTTTAACGGCCAAACCACAAACTTTTCCGGGAGCGGTTATCAGTACAGCCAGGGTAATATGAACGGGGTAAGGCCACGTTACCAACTCAAACTTTTGCGCCGGTCACACTCCTTCATTTTGTTTGAAATATTCCAATTTCTTTTCGTCCAGCCATCCAGACCGATGGGCAACTACCCCCACTCCCCAGTACCGGGCAATCCCACCCCCCCAATGACCCCAGGAAGCAACATCCCTCCGTATTTATCACCCAGTCAGGATGTGAAGCCTCCCTTTCCTCCTGACATCAAACCAAATATCGCCGCTCTTCCTCCACCGCCCGGTTCGTAACGGTCTCATTTTCGAGCAGAGAAATGTCACCTTGAGTCATGAATGTGATCGCTCATCGTCTCTGATAGCCAACCACAACGAGGAGCTGCGCCTCACCTTCCCGGTGCGCGACGGCGTGGTCCTGGAGCCCTTCAGGCTGGAGCATAACCTAGCAGTCAGCAATCACGTCTTCCACTTACGACCCTCGGTGCACCAGACACTTATGTGGAGGTAAGAATTCCGACTTGAGGACGGTCCGTGGAAATGTCGGTGGAGGAAAAGGTTGTTTTTCCAGTCGGAATCGGAATATCTTGGCAATGACTCCAAAGTTGCTCTCCCGGTTGCAGGTCGGACCTCGAGCTGCAGTTCAAGTGCTACCACCACGAGGACCGGCAGATGAACACCAACTGGCCGGCGTCCGTGCAGGTCAGCGTCAACGCCACCCCGCTCACCATCGAGCGCGGCGACAACAAGACCTCCCACAAGCCCTTGCACCTCAAGCACGTCTGCCAACCAGGCAGGAACACCATCCAGATCACCGTCACGGCCTGCTGCTGTGTAAGCGTTGCCCGGTTGGGGGGGGGGGGGGGGGGGGGGGGACACGAAAAAGGTTGTCAAATGCCAGGTCTTAGTTCACGCTGGCGTTTGCTCCCGCAGTCGCACTTGTTCGTGCTGCAGCTGGTCCACAGGCCGTCGGTGCGTTCCGTCCTCCAAGGTTTACTGAAGAAGAGGCTCCTACCAGCTGAGCACTGCATCACCAAAGGTAGACGCTGGACCCCGCCAAGCCCCGACACCAGAATTCACCCAAAAATATATTTGAATCTGCACCGACATTTCTTTCTTTTTCATAAATGCTTGTCGCTCACCTCCAAAGTCAAGAGGAACTTCAGCAGCGTGGCGTCGTCTTCGGGCAACGCGGGCCTCAACGGCGAGGACGGCGTGGAGCAGACGGCCATCAAGGTG
The DNA here is from genome assembly GCF_054856545.1 of Hippocampus guttulatus. Classification (NCBI taxonomy): domain Eukaryota; kingdom Metazoa; phylum Chordata; class Actinopteri; order Syngnathiformes; family Syngnathidae; genus Hippocampus; species Hippocampus guttulatus. The sequence continues at coordinate 8,172,810 of NC_141279.1, forward strand.
TCGCTCAAGTGTCCCGTCACCTTCCGGCGAATCCAGCTGCCAGCCAGGGGCCACGACTGCAAGCACGTTCAGGTACACCCAAGCGTCAAAACTACAACTTTTACGGGGGGAGACACGTCTACACAATCATCGTGGTGATTTCTTGCAGTGTTTCGACTTGGAATCGTATCTACAGCTGAACTGTGAGCGGGGCACGTGGCGATGTCCTGTGTGCAAGTACGTTGCTATTTGTTTTTCAAAACAAATTGATTCTGATTATTGCGTTGTTGAGTTTTGTTTTTTGTTTTTTTCTCAGTAAAACGGCATTGTTAGAAGGGCTGGAGGTGGACCAGTATATGTGGGGGATCTTGAACGCCATTCAAAAGTAAGGCAATAAGTGTCATCTTATTTTCATAATCTTCATATTCTTCTCAAAAGATTAAAAAAAATGTTTGCATTTGCATTCTAAGTGATTGGATTGGTTTGGATAAAACTTTATTGTCAAATGTACACAAATGATTGTGTCTTTGCTCTGTTCAGCTCCGAGTTGGAGGAGGTGACGATTGACCCGACGTGCAGTTGGCGGCCGGTGGCCATCAAGTCGGAGATCCACATCAAGGAGGACCCGGATGCTCCACTGGCCAAGCGCTTCAAAACCATGAGCCCCAGCCAGATGATCATGCCCAACGTGACCGACATGATCGCCCAGCTCGGACCCGGACCCTCGCCGTACTCCTCGCAGCAAGCCTCCAACAACGGTGAATACGCCTCCCAAGGTAAGCGGTCGGTAAAGAAAGCGAGCGCCGCTTCGAAAGCCAAGCTGACGTCGTGGCGTGGCGCTCTCTCTCCTAGGCAACAGTTACCACGGCAACTTTGAGTTCCCGCACGGAACGCCGGGCGCGACGTCCGTCAATGACTTCGTGCACGGGCCCCAACTGTCGCACCCGCCCGACATGCCCAACAACCTGATGAGCACCGACAAGCCTCTTTCCCACGCCTTGCCCGACTCGGTGAGTTGGGGTTGGCCCTTGTCTCCCTTTGGATAACATTTGTGAGGAGAAGTCTACCAGACCCTTGCCCAGGGGTGGGCAAACTACGGCCCGTTGGTCTTTTTAATCCGGCCCGCCAAAGGTTGGTCCACAATTAAGGTTCGATGTGAATGATTGCATTCATTTCAATTGGACTTGTAATGACAGGCATTTCACCGCCAGGCGGCGCATTGACTTGAAGTTGCAGAACACGGGGGGGGGGGGGGGGGGGGGCAATCTTTTCGACCACCTAGTACCTCTGTATCGCTCTACTTCTACTGGTCTGATCACAACCCATCTGCAGCGATGCACAGGCTAAAATAGGTCATCAACAACACTTTTGTCATTTAAAAAAAGTATATTAATACCCTACTTTCATGCTTTTGTTCTGTTGATGTTTGATATGGACTGTCAACAAATGCAGTTTTTTTTTTAATGTACCATAGCTCGTGCTGACCTGGCCCTTCTGTCAAATTTTAAAAGTCAATGCGGCCCCCGAGCCAAAAAGTTTGCCCACCCCTGCCCTTGCCCGTGTTTGTTTGCATGTCGTCTTTGCGTTTTGCCACAGTCTCCACTTTCCTGCCCTTAGTCTCTTCTCGGATCAAATTTCTTCTTACAGTGGATAAACAGGGGACCCCCATTCTGTGCCATTGTTGTGTGTCTTGATGCGACGAGTATGTTCAGTGCCACATGGCTGTTAGACTTTCACAGTTGCCCTGAATCTCCCCGTGACTAAAATGTGTCCCCTCCATGTGGAGAGTAGAAAAGTAATTGACGGGGGTTTTCCCTCCCCCCTTTTTTTGCAGATACCTCACCCATCCGTCAACGAGCCATCTCATAGCACGCTGCAGCAAAGCATACACGGGTCGCCGCATCCGGGCGGCCAATCGGGGCAGCAGCAGCAGCAGCAGCTCCACCACGGCGGACAGCCGCCCCCATCGCGGCAACCCCCGCAGCCCCCTCCGTCATCTCAGCAGCAGCAGCAGCAGCAGCAGCAGCAACAGCAGCCCGGTCCAAACAGCCACCCCCATAGCGACCTGAGCTTCAACACCCCCAGCAGTTTGGACAGCCAAGCAGGCTCGGACATGCCAGAACCTTCTTTAGACGTGAGTACCACCGGCACACAGAACCCTTGTAATTCGAGGGCCATGGATGGATGGATAATGACTGACAAATGGACTGAAGGATGTATGGATGATAGAGAAGTAGATGAGTAAATGGATGGGCGGATAGACGGATGGCTGATGTCCATCTTCCTGCGAGCATTAAAAAATGCTCAAAGGAGTTTTGCCGCTTCATGTTAGCAGGGTGAGCTTTAAACTCAAAAGAAACGGCGAAGTTCGCTAGATGATCCGTTCACCTATCTCCAGTGGTTATAAAAAGCCTACTAGAACATCAGAACTTGATTTGGGCCTAATCAGGGGCACTTGAAACGGTGGCGGGCGTGTGTCGAAATGTGAGATTGCCCGTTTCTAAGAGAGTAAGCGCACTTTTGCAAGCACATTATCTCCATTGTGCGTTTTCTCTGTCTCTTCCCCCCTCCTCCTCCTACTGCAGCTTCTTCCTGAGCTGGCCAACCCGGACGAGCTGTTGTCCTACTTGGACCCACCGGACCTCCCCAGCAATAGCAACGACGACCTCCTGTCGCTCTTTGAAAACAATTGACCAGGCTGGACATGGACTGAAAGAAGGAAAAAAAAAAAAGCCCCAAAGGCTTCGTACTTGACAAAAACAACAAAGATGCACTCCCCTTCTCTTCTACCCCTTGTACAGTTTTGCTTCAGAAAGGACATTAAAAAACAAAAAACAAAAAAAAACACCTCAATGGGAGGCGACTCGAACTGTGCAGCTATTTTTGACTCGTCCACTTTGTAGCATTCACATTCATCATCATCATCGGAAATGTACACACACCTCATTTCAAAAGCACATCATTCATTTCTCCCTTCCAAATTCAAAAATTCCCCAAAAGTGAAGGGCTAACGATATCCTCCGGAAAGTATTAGCAGTGCTCCGGGTTTCAGTTTTTCAGGTTTGTCCCCACCCCAGCCCGATTTTCAGTTTTTGTATTCATTTCAGGTAGCCGTAAATACAAAGGAAAGTGTCGACACAAGATTTAATAACTTCACAGTTTCCTGTATTATGGTGCTCCACAATCTTCAAGTTGCAGCGGCCCTTGGTCTCCTCCTGGATCACGTGAGTGCCCTTATCGTGGAGAAGCCGGTTACATCAGATACTAGTTCTCGGCCACTGTCCTTTGCTTTCTGACAATTGACTGCTCTCACTTTTTTAATCACGTAAACTGCCAAATTTATCCAGGTTCTTAATAATTTAACGCTTACAAAATCACTTTCTGTAGTATTCCCTTCCATCTAAAATGAATATAAAAATGGATCATTCACGGCGTAGTTGATGAAATGCCCATTCCTTCTCTCTGTGTCAGCCTTGACGATGATGTGCAGCGTGCCAAGCTGAAAATCTGCTGCTGAAATCGCTCAGTGCACCAATCGACTGGATTTTTATTTGTTTGTCTGTCTCTAGCTAATTGAAGCATAACACATTTTGGTAAACTGCTCACCAAAGTCGGAAGGGCGGGAATGAAATGACGAATGTGTGCGTGCGTGCGTGCGTGTTTGTGTGCGCGCGTGTGCGTGTGCTCAAGGCTCAAGTTGATCCACGGCAAGGTGACTGGCAAAGGCAGTATTTGTGCCGCTTTTCCTTGACTGTCTGTTGGAAGCGGAAGAGTGCTGTTCAAGTATGCAAATGTATTTTTTTCTAAGAAAGGCTATTGTGGCTGTAAATATTGTGGATATTTTTCTATCACGATGATGAAACAAAACAACAACAAATTTGAAAGTCGTCCCTCTTGGTCCTCAAACGTTATATAAGTTATTTCCTGTCTGTTTGCCCGTACAGCAACATTATTCTTTATTTTTATTTTTTTAGCCAGCAGAAGCCTGTCAGATATACTGAACTGTTTTTGTTTTGTTTTTAATTCTTTTTTTATTTTCTGGTATTCAGTGTAATCACAAACTACAGTGGTATATAAAAGATGTCAGACTATATTTGAAAGAAATATTTTAAAACATCGTCCTTTAAAAAAACAAGTAAGATATTATTTCTGTCATAAAAACAAGTTGGAGGGTGTGGCCTTTTCTGTGGTAATTTATTTCAACGCTTATTAAAACATTTTTTTCTGTAAGGGGAGAAATCGGTTGTCTCTCACTGTAGCCTGACTTTAATTATTGTTCTCATGAAATTTCTGCGTTGCCGGTGTTTCTTTTTAATGTATTTTTCTTTTCTTTGTTATTCTTCATCTGTAATTCTAGAAATTCAATATCTCACTGTAGTCTGTTCATTATTATTATTATCACAAATTTTGTTGCAATATAAATTTCCCCTCCCTTTTTTTGGGTAATTTATTTTGTACTTTTTTTTTACGTGCTTGCTGGCTTTCAATGTAATGTGAATATCATTGTTGTTAATACGCTGGTATTTTAAAGAGCATATTTTAAAGAAATACATGGTATTGTTTATATTCTTTGACATAAAAAAACTTTTTTACTATCTACATTTCACCCCTTTACTCTTTTTCTTTGTAATTTATTTTTTTTTACTTTTTTTATTCTTCTGTAACACGAGAAACCAGTTGTCTCTCACTGTAGCCTCCCTACACTTTCTTTTAAGATGTCATTTAAATCACTTCTTCCAGTTCAGCACACTGACAAAAAATGACGATACACTGCCACGTTTTATTTTTATTTTTTTATGTATGTATATGTATACTGTTTGAATGGAGCCGTCGGATGAGTTCATGTTTATTTTTTGCATACAGGTGAGCCACTTTTGTGTACCCTCAATCTGTAGTTGCACAATCACATCAAAGGGTCTTGTTTTAAAAAGAAGAAGAATAACAAAGACATAAAAATGAAGCATGGAAGGCCTGGAAATGATGTCCAGGGCAAAGCGAAGCCACGTGTCCTAAGGATGTCTGTATATATGTAAATGAATATAGAGACATGTGAACAGAAATGTATTCATACATCCCTGGGAATGTGCATTGTTTCCTCAGAATAATAAAAAAAGCTTGCAACCCCTCTACATGAAGTGGAAAATTGTTAGTTTGATCCTCATATCTCCCTTTTTGGGACTGTTGGTGTAATTTTAAATATTCTAGTCTGTCGCTTGTACACTGAAAAAAATAAGGAAAAATAACAGGTCCAGAAGATTGTAAAGTAAATCCACATTTTTTTATATCATGGACACGCCACAGTCTGTGTTTGTACATTGTATTATGTACAGTCATTTCATACTGATTGGAATTTTTTCATTTGTTTTTTAGTCTTGCAGAGCTGTATGTAGTTATGCCATGTGACACCCTCATATTTAGCCAATAAATATGTATTCAGATTATATGCGGTCCTTTTTTTAATGTGTTTTTTTTAACTAAAGCCATAAACCAACAGTAGCTGTCACATTTTATTTACATGCTAAGCATTAAAAACAAAATTCAGATCACGTTGTAGTCATTGTAATCTCGCGATGTTTGTACGACAGTTAACAGCATGTTTACTTCCGGGTTTGACGGCATATGCTTCCTGGTTCCGCCGACTATTACAGAAAAACGGCGTGACTTTGAAACGTGAGCCGAGTGACCTGGGCCAGTTTTCCACTCTTGTTTGGCAGATTTCTTTTCTCAGGTAAAATGATGCTGATATCGAATCGCGTGAAACTATGCTCTCTGGCGTACACCGTCACGAGAATGTGCAGCAGTGGCCCGGCAGCTGCCAACAACAACCCGACGGTGTATTTCGACATTTCAGCCGATAACGAGCCGCTCGGTCGGGTAACCTTCGAGGTGAGGACACATTGAAAAAACGGAGGAAAAAATAAAACAATACTTGACCTTGATTTGACTTTGGACACATGTTTATTCAGTCGAATTGAACTAATGAATGCTCCATTTCCCCTTTTGTTGTGGGTTGTCTGTGTTGGTTTGGCAAGCTGAACGCTGAAGTGGTGCCAAAAACCGCAGGTAAGCAAAAAGTTCTTTGTACCATTTGGTCATTCTGAAAACTTATGAAGTCAAATATTACAACTAGTATGTTGAGCATTTTTGTCCAGCCATGTCAAATGAGTCACGCACTGGTTGTTGTGCAGTAATCGCTCATTTCGCTTTCCAGGAAGTTGGGAGGATTCTTTTTGTGCAACATTCTTCCCCTTCTTGTTGGTTTTTTTCTTCTTCGATGTATTTTTTCGTGTGTATTTAAAGAAATTGAATTTGCTTCCGGCAGAAAACTTCCGGGCCCTGTGTACAGGGGAGCATGGTTTTGGCTACAAGGGCTCCACCTTCCATCGGGTCATCCCTCAGTTTATGTGCCAGGTGGGTGCATGCACCTGCAAGATCTTTTTGTTGCTGTCCTCTTAGTGTCACCCCCCCCTTTTTTTTTTGAAGGGTGGCGATTTCACAAACCACAATGGAACCGGTGGCAAGTCCATTTACGGATGGAAGTTTCCTGATGAAAACTTCAAGCTGAAGCACACCGGACCTGGTAGGATGGGGGGGGGGGGGGGGGGGGGAGAGACTCTACTTATTTTGAAAGAATAAAAAAAGTCTAAACACCCCTCTTTGCTCCTGCAGGCATCTTGTCTATGGCCAACGCGGGACCCGACACCAACGGATCGCAGTTCTTCATCTGCACCGACAAGACCGACTGGTATGTGCTGACTGGGAAAGTGTGCTCAAATTGAATTTTGTCCAAGTTGCGCTGTTTCCCCATCACAGGCTGGACGGCCGACACGTGGTATTCGGCAGCGTCAAGGAGGGACTGGACGTGGTGAAGAAGGTGGAGGCTTTGGGCTCGCGCTCGGGACGCACGAGCAAGAAGATCACCATCAGCGACTGTGGCCAGCTCAGCTAGTCGTCAGTGGATGCACTTGAATGTCTCGCCAAGAAATGTGAATTTGAGCCATTATGTTCTTCAAACAGGGACTTTTTAAAAATGCTGATGAGTCTTTTTTGGGGGGGTTTCTTGTCGATTTCAAGCACGATCTCGTTTGGGTTAGGGCTTCACAGTAGGGTGAAGGTTTCAAGATTTTAAGATTTCATAGGAGTATGTGACTCGTGGCCCTATCCGAGCGCAAAATGACTTTGTTTGAAACTGCACTCTCGAGAAATTATTTCTGCACAAATGTGCAATACTTGCCATTTGCTTCGATTATAGGTGTCAAACTCCGGTCCCGGAGTGCCGCTGACCTGCATGTTTTCCATCTTTCCCTGTTGCAACATACCTGATTCCAATGAACAGGATCGATATCAGGCTTCGACAGAGCTTGCTGATGAGCTGATCATTCAAATCAGGTGAGCGATGGAAAACATGGAGAATGACGGCCCTCCAGGACTGGAGTTTGACACCGCCGTCGATCAATGACTGATGTTAATTTGCTGCCATCTCGTGATAAATTGTAATGTCGCTATCGGCTAGACAACTGTCCACATATACGCGTAAAATATGATTTTGTTGAACATTTCAGAATGTACTCAACTTTATGTGCGAAACTGTAAGTGTTTACACTAATCGTATATTAAAAAAACAATTCCAATAGGAAGAAACCGAGACGAATAAAGTTATGTAAAAAAATAGATTGATATTCCTATGCTGCGTTCAGGGCACCCTGTAACTTTATATTTTCCCACGATATCGTTCACTTGCAAGTCCTGGCAGTGACATTTTGTATATTTATTTTGTGTGTATTTTTGTGTCAACCACGAACGTATAGCAAAGGTAAGGAAATCCGGTTCTTCAAGAGTCATATCCTGCCTGTTTTAGATCCCTCCCTACACCAACACACCTGATTCAATTGTTCAGGGTCGTTCCGCGCCTCTCCACAGCTGGCTGATGAGCTGATCATTTGGATGAGGTGTGTTGGAGTACCCGGAGTATTTTTTTCACCTGTAGAATGACCGAGACGGAACGTTTCCAATAGGTTTTATTCTTCCAATTTGTGAAAAAGGGTATGCAGTTTACCGTTGCCATACAAAATACCATTGGACCCTGAACACACCACAACGTGCTGTACTAGACGCAGCGTGTTTCTTAGCTCGGCGAGCTCGTCCACAACATGGTGCAGTGAAGTCATATGTCGTATAATCTTGCTGAACGGAATGAGAGAAGAATAAAGAACGTTTATCTAGAATCACGTGGGAAGCGAAGCGAAGCGCTGCCAAAATGGTGAAGGAGCAGTTCCGAGAGACCGACGTGGCCAAGAAAATGTGAGTAGCTCGCGAGCTTTCGTTAGCTCGCCGGCTAAAGCTAACGCCATGACGGTTTACAATGATGTGGGGTTTTTGTTTTGTTTCTTTAACAGCTTTAACCGACAGTTAATTCAAAGCTGATTTCAAAGATATGAACATCATTTTCTAGTCAGTACGCATATATTTTGGCTCTTTAAAGGCAGTTTAAAATGCGCCCTCTTCGGCTTCATGCAAAGCTCTAGATTTTCGATGAGACATTTTTATTTTGAACCCGAGTTTCAAACTTTCATAACTTCATGATCCAATTGTCAAAGTCTGGTATCATCGTAAATTTCACCAAACCCAGAAATAGACAACACACAATAATGATAAACGAATCATAGAAAGTCAAGGGCGCAGATTTCCCAAAAATAAGTAATGGTCAAGAGCCGAACTGAGTTTGCAGATGTCCTTAAATTTGACACTCAAACACACATGGGCAAAACAAATTAAGAGTTGAGAACAAACACTGCATATTAAACGTACTCGAGGAATAAATATAGCACAGTTAGTTTCTCAAACGTTTTTGAGGGGTGTTCTGCTTGATGTGCTTTGTTTCACAAAAAGCTCCGGTTTGTGCGAGAAAGAGGTGCATTTTGTGAAACGAATGCATGCTTTTCTCCCCCCTCTCTCCCCCTTCTTCCTACAGAAGCCACATTTGCTTTGGCATGAAATCGGCTGATCAAATGCGTCAGCAGGCCCACATTCAGGTGGTCAGCAAGAACCTGTACAGCCAGGACATAAAACACTCGCCGCTGCCTTATGGAGTATTGGATCACCGCATGGTCTGGAAATGCTTTATTTAAACACTGAATTTGAACCACAGCACCAGGCACGTGTTGATATATTTTGTCACACAGGGGACCAGCGAGAAAGACCGACCGTGTTTAACCTGCGGGAAGAATCTGGCTGATTGTTTGGGACACTACGGCTACCTGGATCTGGAGCTGCCATGTTTTCACGTTGGCTACTTCAAAGCCATCATAGGAATATTACAGGCCAGTGCACTTTGTGAGATAAATGGCTAGGACCAGAGTGAAATAAAAGCAAAACTCGTGGACAAGCAAACTTTTGTTTTCATGTAAATTGTAAGCGCAAACAATTTTAAAACGGTGGGGGAGAGGGGGGCGAAAAAGCAACATTATGGATGTACTGAGAAATGTTCATTTTCCTCCAGATGGTCTGCAAGACTTGCTCGAGCATCATGCTGAGTAAAGAGGACAAGCTCCAGTTCATGGACATGTTGAAGCGGCCCAATTTGCCCTACCTGCAGAAGCGAGGGCTGAAGAAAAAAATCTCCGACAAATGTCGCAAAAGAAGCGTTTGTCTCAATTGTTCGGCATTCAACGGTGATGAATCCCACAAAGTATTTCTCCGCAGGACTTGTAGTGGTTGTGCTCTTAGACGTCTTGGCCTGCTCCTCAGGGACGGTGAAGAAGTGCGGCCTGCTGAAGATCATCCACGAGAAATACAAAACCACCAAGAAGGTTGTGGAGCCTTTCGTGTCCGAGTTCCTGCACTCCTTTGACACGGCCATCGAGCACAACAAATTCATGGAGCCCCTTTTGGCGCGAGCACAGGTCCAAATGTTCTGCGCTCAGGCCAGCCCACGTATCAATTTGTTCTTTCCGTTTTTGTAATTCGCAAACAATCGGTCAACCCCAAAGTGACTATTTACTCTCTATTAAGTCCGTACGTGTTGGCGTCTCCTGTGCAGGAAAACCTCAACCCTCTGGTGGTGCAGAGCATCTTCATGCGCATCCCCGAAGAGGACGTACCGCTGCTGCTGATGAACCCCGAAGCGGGCAAACCGGCCGACCTCATCCTCACCCGCCTGCTGGTGCCGCCGATCTGCATCCGGCCCTCCGTGGTCAGCGACCTCAAGTCGGGCACCAACGAGGACGACCTCACCATGAAACTCACCGAGATCATCTTCCTTAACGACGTCATCAAAAAGGTTGGGCGGTGGGGTTAAAGTTGAGACCGGCTGCAAGTAACCGATGCCCAGATTCTAATTGTCTACACAGTAGGATGCTAGCGGCAAAAGGCCTGTAAAAAGTTGTGCCTTTAGACATCACAGGGGAATTGAATGAACTCTTGTCCTCCAGCATCGCATGACGGGCGCCAAGACGCAGATGATCATGGAGGACTGGGACTTCCTGCAGCTGCAGTGCGCGCTCTACATCAACAGCGAGCTCTCCGGCATCCCGCTCAACATGGCGCCCAAGAAGTGGACCAGAGGCTTTGTGCAGAGACTCAAGGGCAAGCAAGGTATGCGGTGGACTTATTTTCGTATCTTACTTGCGTATGAAGCTGTCAATCGACGTTGTTCTAGCTAGCCGTTAGCGCCTGAGTTTTTGATTTCAATGAAATTTGAAGTTGGGCGGGCGTCAATCACATGCTGTATGACGATGAGTTGATAGCATTTTGCGACAAACTTTGAGGACCGTGAATTTGACACCTGGGGCCATCGGGGAGCCGTATCTCTCGCCCTTACGGGATTCGCAAAATAATTCAAACATTTTGGTCTACGTCGGGTCCACAGCTCTTTGGAATTTTGCTCTGGCCTCCTAAGACCCGAACTCTTGCAAGGCATGCATTTTTATTTTCTCTTCAATATTTAGGCTAATTGGGACCTGATGAGTGTAAAAACAAAGAATTAACTTTTTACATGATGTATAGTCTTGACAACCAAAAATGTGATGTCCACACATGTGTACGCCAGGTCGCAGGAGGCCAGAAATCAAAGAAGCTTTTTAAGAACCACAAACTGAAATGTTGTTCAATCAAGTGCTGTGACGACACAGGGCGCTTCCGAGGCAATCTGTCAGGAAAAAGGGTGGACTTTTCCAGCAGGACCGTCATTTCCCCGGACCCCAACTTGAGGATCGACGAAGTGGCCGTACCCGTGCACGTGGCCAAAATACTGACTTATCCTGAGCGCGTAAGCCCCCGCCCCCCCCCCCCCCCCCCCCCCCGCCCCCCGACGATGCATTTCACTCATCTCGTTTGTCTCGTGCGTGACCGTGAAAGGTCAACAAAGCCAACCTGGAGCTCATGAGGAAACTTGTCCGCAACGGCCCGGACGTTCACCCCGGGGCCAACTTCATCCAGAATCGACACAATCAAATGAAAAGGTGACGCGAGGCGCCAGCGCTCGTCCAACAAATGGAATTTTCCCCGCCCTCACGTTTGCTCCCTGGCAGGTTCTTGAAATACGGCAACCGAGAGAAGATAGCTCAGGAGCTGCGCTTCGGCGACATCGTGGAGCGGCACATGATAGACGGCGACATCGTGCTTTTCAACCGGCAGCCCTCGCTGCACAAGCTCAGTATCATGGCGCACATTGTAAGTTTTGCTCAACCCCAGCAGCCTTGGACTGGATGCTTTGACGAAATGAAACTCCTCCCCTCAGTTCCACGCTGGTACTTGGCCCCAAGATTCCACTAGGTGGTGCCAAAGCACTATTTCATTTTGGGTCTTGGGGGGGGGGGGGGGGTTGCTTTGGCCTGTGCACAAAAATAGCAAATGGGTAAAATGTTCGGCAAATAACGGCGGAGAGGTGAACGCAAAGAAATCTGTGACTAAGTGAATTTGTGAACGGCAAACCAGAGTGACCGATGGCCATTAATTGTGAAGGTACGCAACAGTTAGCTATACAGTCGGGTGATCTATTTTTACTCGTGTGTGTTAAAATGACCTGACAGTTAAGTGAGGATTCCAGTTTCTTTTATATTTTCAATGTCTATTTTTTTACCCCCCCCCCCCCCCCCCCCACACACACACACACACACTGTTTCATTTTCAAATTTGCGGAGCATGACCTGTCGCTTGAGTGCCACATTCTGACAGTTTTTCCCAATCGGGCAGGCCCGAGTCAAGCCTCACAGGACTTTCCGCTTCAACGAATGCGTGTGCACGCCGTACAACGCAGACTTTGACGGCGACGAAATGAACCTCCACCTGCCTCAGACCGAGGAGGCCAAAGCCGAGGCTCTCATCCTAATGGGGGTACGCGATACTGCTCCAGCTTGTGAAATTCTTTGCCCGTTGTCTTCGTTCCATTACCGCCTTTTTTTTTGTTTGTTTGTTTTCCCTCCCGCCCAGACAAAAGCTAATCTTGTCACACCAAGAAATGGCGAGCCGCTGATTGCTGCTATTCAGGACTTCCTGACAGGTAATGGCAGGCTCCGGCGAATGCGTCGTCCTTCAACCCTTACAAACTGTCGCTGCGACGTCACAAAATTTCTCGTTCCTAATTTGTGATGGTTAATTATTATGAGCATATTCTCTTTGGAAATTGACCCGGGGGACATTTTGTGCGTGCGCGTCGACGACTTTTTGACCTTGTCAAGCGAATGAAGAATTAAGTGAGGCATGTTTGTGCCTCCTAGCGGGCTATCTCCTCACACTGAAGGACACCTTCTTCGAGCGAGCCAAAACATGTCAGATCGTGGCGTCCATTCTCGTCGGCAGAGATGAAAAAGTCAAGATTGCGCTCCCTCGCCCGTCGATCTTGAAGGTATTTTTCTTCTGAACTGATCGGAAGCTGTCATTTTTGTACGCTTTATTGTCAGCATGTACGTAGCCCACTTCATTTTCAATGTCATGCCGTCCTCCAGCCCATGGCTCTGTGGACGGGCAAGCAGATCTTCAGCCTCATCCTGAAGCCGAGCAAAGATTGCCCCGTCAAGGCCAACCTGCGGACCAAGGGCAAGCAGTACTGCGGCAAAGGCGAGGACCTGTGCCACAACGACTCATGTAAGCACTTCGAAAAGTGCACCGACGCGCCATTTGTCGAAGAATTGTGAAAATCGGTCAGTAATTGACGCCAACTCCAAAACGTTTGAATTTATTTGCAAATTGCCTCTTGATGCACCAAGCTGCCACCGCCGTAATACAGGTATATATTGAAGCGTGCCCAACCTCACTCGCTGTGGCTGCAGCGACTGTTGAATGAATGCAAACAACTGTCATTTTCCAACAGCTTTTAATGTGTCAATGTGACATCCTCGGGTTGTGTTTTTTTTGGGTCCTGCCAATTGTTTCCAGTCGTGGTCATCCACAACAGCGAGCTGATGTGCGGCAGCATGGACAAAAGCACCTTGGGCTCGGGCTCCAAGAACAACATCTTCTACATCCTGCTGAGAGACTGGGGACAGCTGGAGGCGGCAAACGCCATGTCCCGCCTCGCTCGACTCGCCCCTGTGTATCTCTGTACGTCATCGCCTCCTTCCCGGGGCTTACAAGGCTTTTCGTTTAACATTTAGGATGTTTTACCCCCCCCCCCCCCCCCCCTCTACGGCTTCCAGCTAACCGAGGCTTTTCCATTGGAATCGGGGACGTGACGCCCGGCCAAGGTCTGCTGAAGGCCAAGCAGGACCTGCTGGATGACGGCTACCGCAAATGCGACGAGTACATCGAAGCCCTGAAGACGGGCAAGCTGCAGCAGCAGCCCGGCTGCACGGCTGAGGAGACTTTGGAGGTTACCCCACTTGTTAGGAGGCACAACCCCCAAAGTTGGCCTCATTTGACTTTATTTACTTCCTTTTTTGTGGGGGGGGGGGGGGTGATGAAGCAAAGCACACTTTGAGATATTTATGAGCCGGTGGTATTAAATGCTTGGATTGCATTTGACGGATAGAAGCATCCACCGCAGTGACTAACTTCAAAAAAGCGATAGAAGCGTGTGTGAGAAAAGCGATAGAAGTGCATGTCACGTTTTTGCAATGTCTGAGTTGGGGTTTTATGAAGTCTTCGTCTTAACCTTTTCCTCGCATCACCCCGCCGACGGGCAGCTCTGCATCCCGCGGTTCTATCGAACGGTGGCATGCTGCTTTTCTTTCAATGATGGGCTGTGACATTTCCAGCCGTTTGCGTCAGCTTTACTCGCACCGCATGTTGACTTGAGTAATCGCAAGTGTGGCTTTCGGTGGCGCTAATCGCGCTGTGATTTTTACATACCCCCCCTCCCTTCCCCTTCTATTTATTGACAGGCGCTTATCCTGAGAGAGCTGTCGGTCATCAGAGACCGTGCGGGCAGCGCTTGCCTCAGGGAGCTGGACAAGAGCAATAGTCCTCTGATCATGGCGCTTTGCGGCTCCAAAGGCAAGTCACGTGGAACTTTTTAATCCCTCAAAATTGCGATCTTAAAAGGGCTACACGCGCGCACACACACGCTTAAGACTTTTGTTGTTGTTGTTGTTCCTCCTCTCTTGTGCACCCAGGATCTTTTATTAACATCTCTCAGATGATTGCATGCGTGGGCCAGCAGGCCATAAGTGGATCTCGAGTACCGGATGGTTTTGAAAATCGCTCCCTGCCTCATTTTGAAAAGCACTCCAAAGTAGGAGCCAACACATAAACCGCAATCGTGCTCGCCTCCCATTTTTTCGCTCCCCTTTTGTTCGCTAAGCTCTCTCATTTTCGCAGTTGCCCGCCGCGAAAGGCTTTGTGGCCGACAGTTTCTACTCTGGCCTGACTCCCACCGAGTTCTTCTTCCACACAATGGCCGGCCGCGAGGGTCTGGTAGACACGGCGGTGAAAACCGCAGAGACGGGCTACATGCAGGTGAGATTGGAGCTTACTATGATCTTCAGTGACACGTCCGCGCTCCGCAGCTGCCCTCGCAAATACTGCGGAGAAAATCCGGTTGGCGGGGAGGAGGCCAAGTTTTTATCCCCCCCAGCCCCCATAATTAAAACGTCAGTGAAACATGATCAGAGCGGCGTGTGTTGCCGAAGCGATGGATTGCGTTGCTCGTTGTCGGCGTAGAATTGGCCAAAGCCAGACAGGCTGAGGGAAGATTCAAATTTGGGTGATGTCACCTCCATACGCCCTCTGCGTCCGGAGAAGCGGAAACAAAACCACGGACTTCTCGTTTGCTTTTTGACAGCGGCGTTTGGTGAAGTCCCTGGAGGATCTGTGCTCCCAGTACGACCTGACGGTGCGAAGCTCCACCGGCGACATCATCCAGTTCATGTACGGCGGTGACGGCCTGGACCCGGCCGACATGGAGGGCAAGGATGAGCCGTTGGAGTTCAAGAGGGTCTTGGACAACATCCGTGTAAATCTGGGCGCGGTTTGCTTCTTCTCATGTCTGTGCTGACCTGTCGCCGTTCACAAAATCGGAGCTTTGTGTTGAGCTCAACGGGATCAGATTCCACACTTATGAATGTCCTGTACAAGTTTGGAGTATTTCCTCACGTCTCCTCGCTATAAAGAAGCTTCCACAGAGTAGTGCCCATTTTACACCGGCTTTCCATCGATGTCGTTTGGCAAAACACCTGCACACTGAAAAAACCCAAAAGTGAGCTGACATTTTTCAAACGTAAAATAACATGCCTACTAAAGATTAACAAGCCTGCGCTTGCGTCGTCATATATGTGGCAGTCTTCTCGACATCTTTACACTGTCAAATGTCGAAGGAGGGATTCTTGTGTAGGTCCACTTCAAAGCAGTCGATTGACAGCGGATGTGGTGAAGAGATGCCCAGGTAGCCAAAGTTCTTACGTCTTATTCGGAAATAAAGATACTTGTACACAAAAGAAAAACCTGAAGTGTAATGACTTCCCTGTTCCGAGTTGTCCTCCCCTGACTTACTTTGATCAATGTCGAACAGCGGGCATAATCGCTGCAGTCGCCGAAGTTGTTAATTCCCCTCACGTTGCCTCTTCTGTCCCCGCAGGCGGTCTACACGTGCACGCACGAGCCCACCCTCAGCCAGGGCGAGCTGCTCCTGACCTCCGATACCATCATGAAGACGGCCGACTTTGTGTGCTGCAGAGACAGCTTTTTGGAGGTACGCGCGCCGAAGCGGAGCCGTGATGAAGAACTCATTAAATGCCTCGTGTTCATACGCTCGGTCAAGAATTTGGCCCCGCGGCTAAAGAAAATTAGATCGACGACTTTGCATTCTCCATTGGCAAAGTTTCACCATGGCCACGTTTTCTTTTGACAGCCCTACTGCAAAATGGATGGCGTTATTCCCCCCACCCGTATAGTATTCCAGTAAACAAACTCCCCCTGCTCCCCACCCCAAAAAAAATACTGTGAATTATTGATCTTCAAGAATGCTTCATACTCTCTGCGATGGATTCATGTCACGAATGACGATGTGTTGAACTTTTTGTGTAGGCGCTAACCGAGACAGGCTCAGAGAAGTACCTGGAGGTAGAGTGGCTGTGCATGCTGGCACGTCAACGCGCTTTATTGTTTTATTCTTGGAACTTTTTGAGTTGCGTATCATTTTGACCTGTGCGCTTTTTTTTTTTTTTTTTTTTAAACGGTGTGTGCATTACGTTTGAAGAGAGTTAAACGGCAGAGCTTATGTTGTTGCCCTGCAACAAAGCCGATCCCCGAAATGCCCGACGCATGGTTGGCCCAGCCGGTTGGTTGCGTGGCATCTTCACGACGGCATGCCCTGCGCATCGCTTTGCTCGTGACTCCTTTCACGACTCCTTTCCCGCCGCCGGCAGGAAATACGGAAATTCATCAAGGGCTTCTCAGAAAGGATCAAGAAGACCAGAGACAAGTACGGCATCAACGACAACGGCACCAGCGAGGTTGATGTCGCCTATGTGCTTTTTTTTTTTTTTAAAGCCCCCCGCTCACCTTTTTTTCAAATACCCTGCAGCCGAAGGTCCTCTACCAGCTGGACCGCATCACCCCGACGCAGCTGAAGAAGTTTCTGGAAACCTGCAGGGACAAGTACATGAGGTTGGCATGGCCGCGCGGTCACGCATGCATCTGTGTTTTGGTTGAACGCTTTCTTCCAACGGGCGCCCCGTTGCCGCCCCAGAGCGCAGATGGAGCCGGGCTCGGCGGTGGGGGCCCTGTGCGCCCAGAGCATCGGAGAGCCCGGGACGCAGATGACCCTGAAGACCTTCCACTTTGCCGGCGTGGCGTCCATGAACATCACTCTGGGCGTGCCTCGCATCAAGGAGATCATCAACGCCTCCAAGAACATCAGGTCAGACGCCGAAAGGCTTTGAGGGAGCGTCGGACGAAGGAAACGTCGCCATCACCCGCAATTGTCGTCCGACTGAAAGGCGGTTAACTTGAATGTCATTACGTTGCTTCTTTCGGGGCATTTTGATGCCCCCCCACTCAGCACCCCGATCATCACCGCGCATTTGGACATGGACACCGACGCAGACTTTGCCCGGCTGGTGAAGGGGAGGATCGAGAAAACGCTCCTGGGCGAGGTATCCCAAAGCCGAGGCCTACCTCTCAGCGAAGGACAAAATAGCGCCGATTTTGTTTTTTCCCTTTGCAGATTGCGGAATACATCGAAGAGGTTTTTCTACCAGACAACTGCTTCATCTTGGTCAAGTTGTCCCTGGAGCGAATAAGGTTGCTCCGACTGGAGGTAGAACAACTAACGCACCGATGATGTCACTAGTACAGAGCTTTCCACTTGTCACTTCCACGTGGAGTAATTAAAACAATTATTTTTTAAATCATTTTTTGGCCCTTTTCGGGCATACAGTGCTGTTCAAAATAATAGCAGTGCAATGTGACGAACCAGAATATCCCTGTTTTTTAGTAAAAAAAATATTGTTACATGCCAGACAAGTTACCAGTAGGTGCAGTAGATTGTCAGAAAACAAACAAGACCCAGCATTCATAATCGGCACGCGCCGAAGGCTGTGCAATTAGGCAAATAGTTCCAAAAAATAGCAGCGTCTGCTGTTGACTGTACAAAACAATTTTGCATTTCCCCCCCAAAAAAGGTAGGATTTAACAATCCTCATATTTAGTTGCATGACCACAGTTTTTTATAACTGCTTCGCATCTGTGTGGCATAGAGTCAACCAAAAAAAAAAAAAAAAAAATAGTGTTGCAACCAATCTCTAAGTTCATCAATTTTGGGGAAGAAAAAAAAAACAGGGGTGAATCAGGTGGCGCCTATTTAAAGGATGATGAAGCCAGCACAGGTTGAACATGCATTTGAGGAAAATGGGTCGTTCAAGATACTGCTCCGAAGAACGCCGTTCTTTGATTAAAAAGTTGATTGGAGAGGGAAGAACCTACAAAGAGGTGCAAAACAATTGGTGGCTGTTTGGCTAAAATGATCTCCGATGCCTTAAAATGGGTAGAAAAACCAGATACACGTGCAAGAAAACGGAAGACAGCTATTAAAATGGACCGGAGAATAACGAGAATGGCAAAGGCTCAGCCAATGATCAGCTCCAGGATGATCAAACACAGTCTGCAGTTACCCGTAAGTGCTGTGACAGTTACAAGACGTCCGTGTGAAGCAAATGTATTTTCAAGAGTCCCACGCAAAGTCCCTCCGTTACAAAAAAAATAAAAAAAGGCATGTGCAGAAGAGGTTACAATTCGCCAAAGGACACATCAACTGGCCAAAAGAAAAACGGAGGAACATTTTGTGGACTGATGAAAGTAAAAATTGTCCTTTTGGGGTCATGGGGCCACAGACCGCGTGTGAGACGACCCCCCCCCCCCCCCCGCCCCCCCCCAAAACTCTGAATTCAAACCTCAGTACACATTGAAGACAGTGAAGCATGGTGGTGCAAGTATCATGGTCTGGGCATGTTTCTGCTACTCTGGTGTTGGGCCCATTTATCGCATACCGTAGCAGGGATCATGGATCAGTTTGTGGATGTCAAGATACTTTGAAGAGGTTATGTTGCCTTCTGCTGAAGAGGACATGCCCTTGAAATGGGCGTTTCAACAAGACAGTGACCCCAAGCACACCAGTAGACGAGCAAAGTCTTGCTACCAAATCGATAAAATGAATGTTATGGAGTGGCCTGCCCAATCGCCCGGATCTCAATCCAATCGAGAAACGTTGTGGCGTGAGATCAAAAATGCCGTTTGTGAAGCAAAACCAAGAAATGTTAATGAATTGCGGAATGCTGTTAAGCAATCATGGAGTGAAATAACAACTGAAAGGTGCCACAAGTTGGTTGACTCTATGCCACACAGATGCGAAGCAGTTATAAAAAACTGTGGTCATGCAACTAAATATGAGGATTGTTAAATCCTACCTTTTTTGGGGGGGAAATGCAAAATTTTGTACAGTCAACAGCAGACGCTGCTATTTTTTGGAACTATTTGCCCAATTGCACAGCCTTCGGCGCGTGCCGATTATGAATGCTGGGTCTTGTTTGTTTTCTGACAATCTACTGCACCTACTGGTAACTTGTCTGGCATGTAACAATAAAAAAAAATGCAGGGATATTCTGGTTTGTCACATTGCACTGTTATTATTTTCAACAGCACTGTATGTTTTGTTTTTGGTCATTAGCCAGAGTCACTTTCAAGCCACCTGGGCATAGCCCGGCATTGTCCGTTTTCAAACATGACGAAAAGCCCTCTCGTCTTCTCGCACGGTTTCGGCCGTGACCGTCTCGCTGGCCTTCGTAGGTGAACGCCGAGACGGTACGATACGCCGTCTGCATGTCGAAGCTGCGCCTGAGGCCGGGCGACGTTGTTGTGCACGGCGAGGCCGTGTTGCGCGTGTCGCCGCGGGAAAACAACAAAAGCTCCATGTACTACGTGATGCAGTCGCTCAAGGCCGAGCTTCCCAAGGTGAGAGCACGCGCAAGCGGCGCAGAAACGCTCGTCCGGGAAAACGCTTTGCAGCAGGAGTGCGGTTTGTTATTGCGACAAAAGTCAAGAGTTTTTTTTTTCCTCCTCCTCCCCCCCACCCCACGCGCAAAGGTGGTGGTTCAAGGTATACCCGAGGTCGCCCGTGCCGTCATCCACATCGACGAGCAGAGCAGCAAGCGCAAGTACAAGTTGCTGGTGGAGGGTGACAACTTACGGGCTGTCATGGCAACCCACGGCGTGAACGGAAGCAGGACCACGTCCAACAACACCTACGAGGTGCGAATGAAAAGAAGATGACGCCTTCCACGTGTCTTTGTGTGACTTTTCGCAGCTTCTTTCGAATGAGACCCAAGTCTGACCTGACCTGAGAACAGAGTCCTGCCCCCCCCCTTTTTTTTTTTTGAGTTGTGGAATTTTGATTTCACACGCAGGTGGAGAAGACGCTGGGCATTGAGGCGGCCAGGTTGACGATCATCAATGAGATCCAGTACACCATGGTCAACCACGGGATGAGTATCGACCGGCGCCACGTCATGCTCCTCGCCGATCTCATGTCCTACAAGGTGCCGTTCGTTCTCTTGCTAGCGTTTGTGCGTTACGCCGTGAGCCACTTTAATGGTGCAAGCGGCAGGAAATAAAGTGAAGAATATCGCCTCCGAACACATCGGAAAAGTTTTATAGTGTGAGAGTGACATTGTAACCACGAGGAGAGCAAGTGTACTAATGGACGGTTTTCCGCCCCCACCAAATAGGGGGAGATACTTGGCATCACCAGGTTCGGCTTGGCCAAAATGAAGGAGAGCGTCCTCATGCTGGCATCCTTTGAAAAAACGGCCGACCACCTCTTCGACGCCGCCTACTTCGGCCAGAAGGACTCAGTCTGCGGTAGGCTGGTGTTTTTGATATATTTGTTCTCATCACTTCTCGTCAAGCTGTTGCGCGGCAACGCCGAGACACTTTTGGCTTGAATCGCCAATGGAACCGCTTCCGTTCTACTCATTAGTTATCTAACCACAGATAAAAAGAGCAGGGATGGAGTGATGCGCTGCGGGGCAATCTTAAGATCCGCTTTACATTCAGCCAAATGCTGGAGAACTCTTTGGATGGCTGGCGCATCACAGCGCAGATGGACAATAACCCCCAGCATACGGCGGAAGACGTTAGCATAAGTCGGCATCGGAGCCCCAGTGGCGTCTCGTGTACCTTTTTGTACTGAGGGGAAATTGCAATTTGTCACCCAGTGACGACGTCTTTCCCGTTTGCAGGCGTGTCCGAGTGCATCATCATGGGCATTCCCATGAACATCGGCACGGGCCTGTTCAAGCTGCTGCAAAAGGCCGACAGGGCCCCCTCCTTGACCAAGAGGCCTCTCCTGTTTGACAACGCCGACTTTCACATCCCTCTCGCCACGTAACGGCCGCCGGGGCAAGGGAAGAAGACCTCTGACGCCGACTTGTAAGTGCCTGCTTATGTCGCGTCATTTCCACAGTCATTGGAGAGCAACACTTGCTTGGTTAGTTGGTTTAAAGACACGACATCACGTTCGTGAGGGTTTTATTTTAAAAAAAATATATAAACCCGATGATTCCCCTCGAGGCACGGGCGCTACACAATCTCCTTCGGGTTTCGGTATGTCGTCTCCAAGAAGAACCGTATCACAGCCATTGTGAAACTGTTTTTCTTCATTTGTCCGCATGATGCGAATATGCAAATGTGTTTTGTTGAATCATGATGCTACTGTCTTAGTTTTTTAGAGTGCATTATTACGGAGTGCTTATTTATTCATAAACTGCCAACACCCAAAATGTTGTTTTTGGAGGGGGTGGGGGCGGGCGGCAGATAAATGGCATTTCCACTCATTTCAAAGGAGTGTTTTGATTCATGAGCGTGGGGGTGGAAGGAAATGGAACTCAAACTCGCTCGCTGTTTTTTTTCCCCTTTATTTCAGTCGTTTCCATTTCTACTTGAATGGGTGATGAAAGTGGTCAAATGGAATTCTTTCACTTGACATAAACGAAAAATGAGATTGAACTGTGCACTAAAAGCCTCAAAATTGTTTTCAGAATTGCTTTTTTTTCCCCCCACCCCAAAGGCTCATTTGTCTCGTGCAAATTAATAAAACACTTGAAATGTGCTTTTGCCTTCCTCGCCGGCCCTTCATTGCCTCTGAACCTTTGCTGAAGAGTCATGTTGTGCCGCGCCTTCGCCTTTTTGCAAACGAATGTCGTCGGCTCACTTGGTTTAATTTCAATGAATTGAGGGCACATTGTCGAAACCGAGACTAAAGCGATACAAAATTCCATTCGAATGCAAAGACAATTTGATAGCATGGCAACAATTTCGACAACAAAAAACATCGACACGGATCAGGCGAAGCTCAGTTGCGCCGACGAGTTTTGGAAATACCCCCAAGAGTACGATACTACGTCTCAGCTGCAATATAAAGCCAACACGACAAACAACATTCAGCCCCGAAGACTCTTCAAAGACTTCAGACTTTCTGGCGGTCACGGACTCATCTGGACTACGGCTGAACGGGCCCAGTTCTCGATGCAGACAGGCTTAATTGGTAAATGGCCACTTGGATTCCCCACGACCAGCTCCAAAGCCCCCCCGTCCAAATCTCCTCCATCTCCCGGCGCCTCGGCACTTGGTGCTCATTTCCCCCGAGAGTCGGAGTTTGCGGCGAGCTCCGTTTGAATGGTCGAGCGCTTTTCCACGACCTCCGCCGGGGAGCTCTCGCCGCGCGACGAAGCGGACGGACCCCCGCGGCTCTTCGCGCCGTCGCCAGAGTCCAAGTCGAGGAAGGCCTCTCTGGTTTGCAGCCGGATGAAGCGCACGGGCGCCGCCTGGACCTCGGCCCGCTGGCCGGGCCGCCGCGTGCACCTCGACAGCGCCGAGACGCAGCTCTTCTTGAAGTTCTCGTTCATGAAGACGTACACGATGGGGTTGTTGAAGCTGTTGAAGAAGCCGACGGCCTGCACCACGGCCACCGTCATGTTGAGCGTCACGTCGTCGTATTTCTTCTCCAGGTCGTCTAAACGGAGCAAGTCGACATTCAACCCTTTGCCCGGACGGACGGCACCCGCGGCGAGGACTCGAGTTTTTGCCGGGTATTTACAGTATTCGAAGAGCATGTGGACCGTGTGGAAAGGTGCCCAGCAAACGGTGAACAGCGCAACAATGATCATCATCATCTTGACGGCTCTCTTCTTCTTCCTGCGGAGGACAAAGTCAATGATCGGCCTTCAGTCGAGCCGCGATCGCAAAGTCCCTCTGTCGACATCAGGACGGATTCTTCCACGTCAACTCCGTGCGGGCGGCCCACGTCATTCCTTACCTGTCCATCTTGACCAGCTCCCGTTGATTCATGGTGTTGAGGACCGACGAGTCGCCCACCCTCTTGCGTATCCACAACTCAAAGGCGATGCGGGTGTAGAGGAAGAGCATGGCGGCCAGCGGGAGCAGGAACAGGGCCGCCATGATGAAGGTGGTGTACGCCCGCCGGTCGCTCAGCGAGCGCCACATCTCCTGGCAGCACACGTGGTGCCGGTCGTACACAAAGTCGTACTTGACCTGAGATGAGGGGCCGCGGAAGAACGGCGCTATTCAAACACGATCGCCTGCAATTTGAGTCCTTTCATCTGACGCAGCGCATTTCCCAAGAGGAACGCGAATTGCGGCATTGGAGTCGAGGCATTTTTTGCACTCGCGCTCGTGACTCACTTTGAGCTGCTGCACAAACAACATGGGCGAGCCCACCATCACCGAGGCCAGCCACACCAGCCCTGCAACAACCCCCCCCCCAGAAAGGACAAGTCGGACCGTGGAAGCCTTCATCTTTCAGGGTTTTCCGGAAACGAGCCATTTGATCTCTTCGTGGCCGTGTTGGATGACGGCGTAATAGGGTGCAATGTTGATCTCCGACCAGCAGAGGGCAACATTTCCCCCTTTGACAAGAGGCTTGCGTTGCAACGTTCTGTTTTGGTGTTTAGCAGCAAAAACATGAAAATGGGTTGTGAGACCAATCCTTTGATGCCCGCTCATGCGTATTTCAGCCCTGTTCAATCGACAAAATGGGCTATGCGATGGACCTCCGAGTGATGGCGATCACTTCTCGCCATCACGTCGGCGTGCGGCCCAACTCGGTGAATCTCGGCGCTAAACCCTCACCCTTGCTGAAAACGCTCTTCGAGGTGGAGGGAGCAACTTTGAAGTCTAGGAAACGGGAAAGAAAGGCAACGGGACATACCCAGCATCTTGTACGCTCTCCTGGATGTGGAGCGTCGCCTCATTCGAAGCGGGAAAACGATGCCCAGGTATCTCTCGATGGCGATGCAGGTCATGGTGAGGATGCCAGTCACCACCGCCGTGGTCTGCACGAAGGGAACCGTCTTGCAGACCAGCACGCCTGCAAACAAAGTCCGTGCCGCATCACGTCACTTTGCGCCTGAGTGAACGCTAATGCCGCAGCCCCCTTGTGCAACGCTGCCGCTGCTCAACAGTGTTCTGCGGGCTCTTCCTTACCGAAAATGTCACTTATGTGATCACATGGCGGTGCAAGAGATTTGCGGTTTTGTGCTTCGCCCGACGACAAGATTGCTTGCGTGTCAACTATGTTGAAATTGCCTGAGGCGGTCCTCCTCGCGCACCACCCCCAAAAAGAAAAATGCCAATTAAAAATTACATTTGAAAATAATGTTATGGTTTGATTGCATTTATTTACCACAAAAAATGCTTCTTTATATAGGATCTCAAAATGTGTATTGTTTGCTTGTTTTGAGAATTTTTTAATGTGTTTCAATGCAAGACAAATGAACAAAAGACAAAACTTTTTAACCAATTTTCAGGGGAACAAAATCACTTTGTCAATGTGAATACACAAAATTTGGAGTTAAGTGCTTTTCATGTAAAATTTCAAATAGTGAAATAACTTTGAAGCATGTATCACAAATTTTGTAGAATTTAGAAAAATACTTCCACATTTATTAAGATAAGAACCTTTATTTGTCCCACGCTGGGGAAATTTGCAGTCTACAGCACAATTTATAGCAGCAGAAATATAAAAAAAAATAAGAATCATTTGTAAAGTTATGCAGATAAAATTTGATTATCTCAGATTAAAAAAAAACACATTGAATAATTACATTTGTAGGTTCTATTACAATTTCTTTTGCATGTAGGTTGACGGTTTTAAAAGTGAGATAAGAAAAAGTTTGTCTAGTTTTGCTTTTTCCTTTCTAAAGTTGAACCAAAGTTAGATTTTTGTTTTGCTGCTAATAATTGGATTTTGCAATTGGAGTTTGTCTGGGTTGTTAGAAAGAAAAATTTTGGAGATCCATGCTTTTTGTTTGTATTGGAACATTTCACCCTACAAGTAGAAGAGTTGTACAAGTGAATTTAAAGTCAATTGTGAAAGAAAAGCATGGCACTAGGTCACTGCTGCTGCTGCTGCTGTTTTTGCCAAGAAGGTCACGCAAGCCCACAGACTGACCTCCGACCCACTGCGAGGTGATGTTCTGCAGCAGCGTGAAGGGCACGCAGAAGAAAGTGATGAGCAGGTCGCTGACGGCCAGCGAGCAGATGAAGACGTCGGTGGCGGTGCGCGCAGTGCGCTTCCTCAGCACCACCGACAGCACCAGGCTGTTGCCGCTCAGCGCTAGCGCGAAGATCAGCGCGTAGATGACCACGAACGCCGTCTTGGCGCCGCGCGGCAGCTCCGCCACGTACACCAGCGGCGGGATCTTGTACGTGCTGATGAACTCCTGCCGGCTCAGGTTGTAGTAGCGCAGCGTCTCGCGCAGCACCTCCGGCGTGATCCTGGGAACAGATGCCGGCCAGGGCTCCGCGGACATCGCCGCTGCGCACGCGGAGATGGCGCTTGGCTGGCTGCTCGCGTTGATCCCCGTTCGAGGCAAAAAAAGGAGGAGGCGGGAGGGATCTTAGGCTGCCCCCCCCCCTTCCCTTCTAAGCTGGACACAGGTAGCTGAAGTAATGAACAGAAGTGCCAATGTCTGAACAGCGGTTACTGATTGGACTCCTTTGACTGAAAAGTAGACTCTTGAAGAAAACAATTGAATTTTTACCTGAGGCGGCAAAAGTACTCGCACAGTGCACTGATACTTCAAGAGCCAGATGAAAATACCGCGACTGATTGAGCTCTTTAAAAAGTACGGGTTCTTTTATTTAAAAAAAAAAACTGTTGCTCCGTTATCCTCCTTCACCTCCACTTCGGTCTTCTTGTCTTGCTCCGCACCTTCTTCGCTGCCTCCTTTTCTTCAACCACCTCCTCCCCATCTTGACCCCCCCCCTTTTTTTTGTGTATGTATTTAGCTCATCGTGCTCGTCTTCTCTCCTCACCTTCCTGCTCCTCCCCTCCATCCGCCGCTCATCGCCACCCCCCCCCCCCTTTTTTTTTTCTTGTGCCTCCTCCTCCTCCTTTAGCTCTTCCCTCTTGCTCGAGTTTGGACCCGCAACCAAAGCGACGTCTTGCACAAAGCCCGGTCGGCGCATTGTGCGCTCTTTTGTCTCCTCTGTGTCAATGAAGCGGTTGTGAAGGATACGCGATGTCTCGCTTTGCTCTCGTTTCTTAGCGACCGCCAGAACTTCAGACGGCGCGGATCAGTTGTCCAAGCTCTCGGGTGCATTTGGCCTCATGCTCCTTTTTTTGTTTTTGTTTGTGATTTAGCACAACAATGTCAAATCCGAAGTAACTCGGCTTTCTCCCTCCAGGCGCCTTTCCCCCCCACTCCCCCAAATATGTCCGGACAGACGAGCTCGTGCCCAAGCGGGGGTCCCGGTTGGCTCACCCCCTTGCGGAACGAGGCGCCGTCGACGGCGGGCACGCCGAGGTTCGGTGCCCTCAGCCACCACTCTTTCTTCTCCAGGCACAACCCGCACCCGCATCGCGTCAGGCACATTCAAGGTGAGCGAGCGCGCGGCGCAGGTTGCCGGCCAAACGACTTTTTGCTCCCTTCGCCGCGTGTGCTTTTTCACTTGAGTTCCTTCTTGTCCCTTGGCTGTACGCATGAAAAAAAATAAAATAAAATCAACGTAAGTGCAAGGTCAATTCCCTTGTCTGTTGTATACTGAAGACATTTGGGTTTTATATTTCGAGGCATATCCGTGACCAAAGTTGATCATTTCAGCGTCGATTTCTCGAATGGCAATTTGACAACAACGGTGTTAAATGGTACCGTTGAATGCTGACCAGTTATTTTGCAGGAAAGCAAAGTTGCCTGAGCATGCACTCGTCTGTGTAGCTGCTCAAAATGCTGACATTCACCAACTCCCAACAAGATACAAGGACAGATCTGTGAACGGTGTCCCTCCAGGTTTTTTTTTTTTTCTGTCTTGAATAAATCATAAGTTTTTTTTTTGATAATACTTGGCTTCTCTGGACAAGACAATTTGGCACCCCCAGACGGGACCTCGAGTGGTTGCTTGAGGCGGGAGACGGACGAGAATTGGACTGCGCAACCTTCTTCACCCCAAAAAAAACCCCCACGAAGAACTCTTTCCTCGTAAATTCGAGATGGGGGGGATTCCCGTCCGGCTCCCTGAAAGCTTCTCCCCTGAGGTCTCGACGAACTCAAACCGTCCTTTGACACGGTAAATTCGATTTCAAAAGTCACGATCAATAACGATGGGTGGTGGTAGACTGGCCAACGGAGGAAGCCCAAGAAACGGCAACTGAGAGGGACTGCGGTAAAGGCCTGGAAATGAATTTCTACACTTCAAACTTATGAGAAAATGAAACTCTGTCTTTGCCCGTCCGGACGGCTTTTGCTGTTCCGCCAACGGCGCTGCGGTAAATGGAAAACAAAGCCAAAAGTGTTGAATGCTGGACATTTGTCCCTCGAAGTCACGTTGTCCGCACTCAGGTCTCAACGGCAGGCCCGTGTGCACGGTGAGAGACGACTGGTTGGTCAGCTCCTCCTTGTTCCCGCACCCGCTACTCAAGAGTCAGGTGCAGAGGCAAGCCGTCGTGCCGGCGTTGGCTTTGACGCCGCATCGGACTCACCTGGCTAGCCAAGCAGGTCATTGGGGGGAAAGAAAGACATTTTCTCATGTTGTGCCTTTTGAAGAATGCCGTTGAAGTGCCTTTGCTTGTTTTGGCCCAGCAATGTTTTCAGAAGCCTGGAGAGATGAGCTCAGGGAGCTGGCAGCCAAAGTCGCTCCATCTTCCCAGGCGCAAGAAGGGGAAATCGAGGTACGGAAATGAGCGGCGCACTCGGACCCTCCCCGCTGGCTGACTGAGCGCTTCAGCGAGCAGTTTTGGCAGCCAAAATGGCCCCAAACAAGCTCCGCCCCACCTCTGTGAACCACTCAAGTCCAGAGTGGGGCTCCTTTAAATTTGCTGAGAGCCCAGGTGACAAAATAACATCTCGGAGACCCCTGACACACACACCTCATTCAAACAAGTAGCGAGCTCTGCGGGAGTCTGATTACCATCCTGATCATTTTTGAATCGTGTGGGGGAAACATTTCAAACATGCACGTTTGACAGCTGATCTGACATTTTGGTCCCTTCCTGCTCTCCGATGCGTTTTTCATCCGCACGTCGACCCAACCGATCACAATGCTTTGTCGTCGCTCCATCGCAGGCTCGACTGACAGAAGAGCCCGTCCGGCGCCAGACCCAATACTCTGCCCAAACCGGGCGACTGGTCCCTGCATCTGCCGAGTCTCACCCGCGTCGACCTCCTTTGCAGCATCTGGACCACCACAAACCTTTCCACGATCAAGAACTCATGGTACAGCCACCACGTGTCGTCACGGCGATATGCCGTCCGCGATGACCTGCTTGCGCTCATCCTTGTGAAACCTGTGATGGAAATGAGCGCAAACGTTCTTGGGGAAATCCACCCACCACCTCCCCCCATCCGCAGGTACTGGAACTGCTTTGTCAGATCCTTCAGACGGATTCGTTGCGGGCGGTCCAGCGGTGGCTCTTGTTGGCCGGACACAGAGGTGACACTCGCTGCGAAACGAAGGCAAACGTGATGTTCTCGGAATCGGGCCGCGCGTCACTCGGACATGACAAGTGAACAAATTCAGACAGTGAACTCCAAAATCGATCAAGACCAAAAAGGTGGTCTTGTTGCCGAAAACATGAGCCAATATACAGTATCTATTTTTTTGTGCATTCTATATGTGACAGCGAAGTGAACCAAAACAAATGTCCCAATGCTGCTCATCAATGTTGTCTCCCCCCCCCCACAGAGAAGGAGCTGGTGACGGGGATGCTCAAACGAGTGGATTTGTCGGGCCGCAATACTTTCTGGCGTCCGGCCCCTTGTCTTTCCACCCCCAGGGGAGAACACCGCGGCGAGCCAGGCAGGCGGCCACCTCGCATGTTTGCACCCATTTGAGGCCGTCCGGTTTGCATTCATTGTTTTCATTAAATGAGTGCTCAAGTACTGAAAAGGTCCATAAATAAAAAGCCTGTGGAAGAGTGGGAACCCTGCAGACGCCCTCACTCCCCTAAAATGCCCTAACGCCCTAACCCCCCAAAAAAACCCTAATCCCATCAGGGTTCCCACTCTTCCACTTGCTTTTTACTTATGGGCCTTTTGAGGGCTAATTTAGCCATCATTTAGCCTCGCATGTTTGCACCCATTTGAGGCCGTCCGGTTTGCATTCATTGTTGGTTGTGCATTTTCTCAGGTCGTACTGAGCCGACGGAACATCCGGCGGCGGCGAGCCAGGTCGGGCCCCGAAAGGTCCTTGAGGCGTCCTCCTCACCTTTCAATTTCTTTCAATAGTGGCACGTCACAAGAGAGGTTGCCGCCGAGCACTTTACAAAGACATTTCCACTGTGTTTGTCAACAGCGTAGGCGTCGAAGAAAATTGAGTCGTGGCGGCTAACTTGAGAGGAAAGATGACAATGATTACATTGAAACACGCCTCACTAGACATGGTCATGGTTTTAAACGCGCCCACCACCAAGCATGCGTGTGCTGACCGCAAAGTCTTTTGGTTGTAAACGTGCTTCCGCTGCGCTATGTTCTTAGAGTCATTTCAAATGTTGTCCTCCCTGCTCTGCGAATGTCTTCATTTCTATTTTTTTCCCCCATGCTTTTAGATGTTGCGTTTAAAAGCAAATAAGCCTGACAGAAAGCCTAAAAAAGACCATGTCTAAAAGGCATTTTGTTTTGAATGACCATGTACAGTAAGGCGTTTTTTAAGAAAATAATTGAAGGCCAAAAAAAGGTGATGGATAGTCAGGTGTTTTTTTAATTGTTTTTTTTAAATGACCGTCTAGAGGAAGGCATTTTAAAATAATAATGAAATAAAGCCAAAAAAAGACCAAAGGTGGGCTTTTTTCCCCCTTTTTTTGAAACAAACGTGTATGAGGTGTTTTTGCCCCCCCCCCCCAAACAACCATGTAAAGTGTTGTTGACCGAAAAAAACGACTATGTATAGTGAAGCGTTTTTAGCCGGGGAAAGCTTGTAAAATCAATAAAAATCCTTAAAAATTAACTTGTGGTGTTGGTTTCATTAGTGTGTCATTTCATAAAGATGTGCCCTTCCTTTGGCAGCAATGATTTGAACACCAGCTCAGTGATATGTGGCTTTCTGTTCATTCAATCCACTGTGAATTGCCTGCTGAATGGAGAAAAAGTCATTAAAAAATGGCTAAATTAGCCCTCAAGTCCTAAAAAGGTCCATAAATAAAAAGCAAGTGGAAGAGTGGAAACCCTGCAAACGCCCTAACCCCCCCCAAAATGCCCGTAACCCCCCAAAACGCCTCAAGTCCCTCAAAACGCCCCAATCCAGTTCAGGGTTCCCACTCTTCCAAGTGTTTTTTATTTATGGGCCTTTTAAGGACTTTGAGGGCTATTTTAGCCATTTTTAATGACCTTTTCTCCTCGTTTTTTTAAATTTTTCGGCTAAATACCGGTACGCCTTACCATACATGGTTATTTGTCGGCTAAAAACGCCTTAGTATACATGGTTGGTTTTTTCCAGCTACAAACGCCTACTATATATGGTCGATTTTTTCGCCTAAAAACCCCTTAGTATACATGGTCGTTTTTTGAGGGCTTAAAAACACCTCACTATATAAATGGTCATAAAAAAAGAAACATTGGCTTAAGACACCTTCGTGTTCCTTGGGGGGTGGGTGTTAGAAAAGGGGCCAGGGGGTGCGCAGGGTAGGAGCAGGCAGGGAGTCGTAGAGCAGGCAAGCGTCAGAAACGGGTAATAGTGCAAGAGGGAATTTTTTGCCTATTAAGTGTGGAGGGGTCGCCCGCGGGCCGCGCTTGAACACCCCTACGACAGCGTGTGCGTGTTGCCTCGCTCATGGCCACAATAGCAAGGCGTGTTCGTGCGGCAACAGTGTGTGGCCGCAATTCTATTTTGTCTGCCATCATTCAATGTTGCTCCGACCCATTCCGCTGCGCAGTCAGCCACACACGCCACATGTGCTATTACATGAACAATGCCATTGAACTCTTACATTGCATGGGCCCTTGCACTGTCTGTCTTGCATTACACTATCTGTCTATCCATCTCGTCTTGCACTATCATCTAACTATCTATCTTGTATTGCACCGCCTACCTATTTAATCTGCCATTGCATGTACCATTATGTACAACAATATTATAAATTTTAATTTTTTTCCCAAGTATTCTTTTGCGAAAGTCACAAACATTTCACATTACCCCATGTCCTGCTTCCACCCTCACAACATCCCCCCCCGTCCCGGGAAGAGGGGGGGGGGGGGTTGTCTCCTTGCCGCCTCACTCTGTGCTGGAGCCTTACCAGCGTTGGCGGTTTTATCTGGTCACCGGGGAGGGGATGCGAACCCGTGCCGACTGCTCCACACGCAGTCGTGTAACCTCTACACCAACAGTGACGTTGACCTGTCCTCGACCATAGGCGTATTTGACATGCACTTTCCAGGAAAAAACCAAAGGGTTATATTTCCACACATAACTAAGCAGGGTTTGAACCGGGGTTGGCTGCACCAAACACTGGCGTGTATACCTCTACACCACCAGTGACAATGGCTTATTCTGCACCATAGGCGTATTTGACACCACAATTGAGGTTTCTAATTATTTTCACACGTTTTGAGGTTTCACAGGAAAAAAAGAACTCGTTTTAATTTCACATCTCACCAAGCAGGGTTTGAGCCAGTGACCGTGACTTGGTCTGCGCTTTACTCACATTTGACACCATTTTTTCACAGGAAAAGGAAAGTCAAGTTGCATTTTCATATGTCACAGAGTTGTGATGAATCCCACGCAGCCGGCAAGTGTACCACCACGCCATCGGTGACTGGGTGTTGCAGTTAGGCGAAAAAAACCATGTATCGTGAAACATATTTAGCTGGGGGGGGGGGGGGGGCACGAAGGTGTTTTAAGCCAATTTGTTTCTTTTTTTATGACCATTTATATAGTGAGGTGTTTTTAAGCCCTCAAAAAACAACCATGTATACGAGAGTGGCTGCCTTTCCAGCAGCTCCTATATTTTGTTGTTCGACTTCTTCCTTTCATAACTTTGCTGCTGTGAATTGGGAATTTCTCCATTGCGAGACAAATAAAGGTTTTCTTAATTCTTAAGGCGTACCGGTATTTAGCCGAAGAATAAAAAAACACCATGTGTGCATATATATTAAGGTGGTTTTAGCCGACAAAACCCAACCCTCTATAGTAAGGCGTTTTCTGCTGAAATAAAGACCCCATGTAGTAAGGTGTTTTGAGCCGGAAAAAACAGACCACTTATAGGAAGGTGGTTTTAGCCCAAATGAACGATCATGTACATCAATCCTAATCACGCAGTCCTTTTTTCCGGGGTTGAAACACCTTACATATCAAGTACAACTTTAATGTCAAACATTTCTTCCCTCTCAACCGGACAACAAAAGGAGCCGCTGCGGGTGCCCGCGCCACCGTCAAAACAACTGTTAACATATATGACAAAATACAACAGAACACACAAGACACAGACAGTCGCTCAATCTTCACCATTTTTCCTCAAGACACTTTGTTTGATTCACTTCATCTATAACTGCCCAAAGTGTCCTTTTCACCAGTGGATCGACAACATCACCTACAACATGAAATGTGCACACGTCTGCTACAAGCTACTTTGAAAGAAACTGTAGAGTTCATTGAAAAGACATTCCCATGTAAATTCGCTTCAATTCCAACCACCACTCGCAATTCCGCTTCAACAGTACTTGGCAGCTGCCTACTCAGGCACCATCTTGGAAAAAAATAATTATGGTCGCATCGTTTTTTTTTCTGGCTAAAAACGCCTGTCGTTTTTTTCGACTCAAACGCCTTGCTACATGGTCGTTTTTTCCCGGCTAGAAACGCCTTACATGGTCGTTTTTTTCACCTAAAAACGCCTTGCATGGTCGGTTTTTTTTTCGCCTAAAAACGCCTTACATGGTCGTTTCTTTTCACCTAAAAACGCCTTACTATACATGGTCATTTTTTTTGTATGTCATTTCATAAAGATGTGCCCTTACTTTGGCAGCAATGATTTGAACACCAGCTCAGTGATATGTGGCTTTCTGTTCATTCAATCCACCGTGAATCCCCTGCTGAATGGAGAAAAAGTCATTAAAAAATGGCTAAAATAGCCCTCAAGGTCCTTAAAAGGCCCATAAATAAAAAACACTTGGAAGAGTGGAAACCCTGAATTGGGGTTAGGGCGTTTTGGGGGTTTTGGGCGTTTTTGGCATTTGGGGGGTTAGGGCGTTAAGGCGTTTTGGGGGTTAGGGCATTTTAGGGGTTTGGGCGATTGCAGGGTTTCCACTCTTCCACTTGCTTTTTATTTATGGAACTTTTTAGGACTTGAGGGCTAATTTAGCCATTTTTTAATGACTTTTTCTCCATTCAGCAGGGGATTCACGGCGGATTGAATGAACAGAAAGCCACATATCACTGAGCTGGTGCTCAAATCATTGCTGCCAAAGGAAGGGCACATCTTTCAGAAATGACATACACTAATGAAATGAACACCACAGGTTAATTTTTAAGGATTTTTATTGATTTTACAAAATTTCCCCGGAAATTAAGGACAATAACATAAAATTGCTACTTTATCGATTTTTATGAACTTTAAGGACCCGTGGGAATACATGGTCGTTAGAAAAAAAGCTTTACTATACTTTTTTTTCCCCACTAAAAAACACCTTACTACATGGTGGTTTTTTTTTGGGGGGGGGGGGCTAAAAACGCCTTACTGTATATACATTGTCATTCTTTTCGGCTAAAAATGCTTTACTACATGGTCTCTTTTCGGGCAAAAACGCCTTACGACACATGGCCGTTTTTTTCCGGCCAAAAAGAGCTTATTAAACTATACATGGTTGTTCTTGGGGGCTAAAAACGCCTGACCATACAGGGTCTTTGGGGGGGGGGGGGGGGGGCAAAAATGCCTTACTATACATGCTCATCGGAAGAAAAAAAAGAAACACCTTCCTTTATGTAGTTGTCTTTTTAAAAATCCTTACTGCACACAATTATCTTTAAAAAACACCTTGTATACATGGTCGTCTTTTCAAATTGTTAGGATTTCAAAGTAAGGTTCAAACTTGTGTTACGGTTGCAAATTAAGGTTTCCAACTTGAGTTAGTGTTTCAAAGTTTCTAATTAGGGTTTGGGCTTCAAACTGCGGTTATATTTTCCAATGAAGGTGGCATACTCGGGTTAGGATTTCTAATTTGGGTTGGTCGCATCTCAACACAACAGACACCATGCCACAAATCAAAAGACAATCTCGTTTTTGTTTTCCCCGCAGCTTTTTACTGTTGTGGGTGGCATGTAAAATCTCATTAATAAATATTCACCTTTCAAGCTCTTTGTATGTACAGAAACACAAAAAGGCGACACACGTGCGAATGCGACATACGCCTTTTGCATCATTTCTGTTTTGTTACCTCGGCGGGCTCATTTAGACTATTTACATTCGCACAAAACGTTACCTCAAACTCGTCTGCTCACGTCTTCTCTCGTAAGGTTAACCCTTTTCATGCACCCTGTAATCCCAATTACATCAACTGTCCACTGTAGTAACCGCTGTCCTTGAAAGGGTTCGAATCTGTCACCAAGTATACCTTCTCCTTGCGCATACCCCACAAAAAGGAGGAGGAAAAATCTGCTTGAACCGAGGGGGCCACTCCAATCTCCTCTGTAGCCAGACTTTTTGGACACCCTGTAGTCACCACTCTAGCAGTCTAAATGCGGAAGGTCTCCGTCTTGGCAGCACTGAAGGCATCTGGTGGAGAGGTTAGAGGAGGCCTGGTTGTTACTCTAGCAGTCCGTCTAGTCATTCAGAACTCTAACGTGGAAGGTCTAATGAGCACCCTTGGCAGTCTGGTCAAGAGGGTTATCGTTGTTAATGTCTTGTGTGGACACTTGAGGTCTCATGAGCGATCCACAAACTGAAGTGGAAGGTTTAGGTCTAGTCGGCACTCTAGCAGTCCGGTGTTTAAGTTCCAAGTCAGGTTGACGGTCTTGCAGACTAGTCTGTTAAATTATTGGGTCTCCTTCAGCACATATCGAGTCTAGTCAGCTTTCCTGCAGTGTAGCGTCAAAAGATGAGGTCTTGTCGGCATGTTAGCGGTCCAGTGCGGAAGGTCAAAGAGGGCGCTCTAGCAGTGTCATGTGGGACCTTTGATCGGTTTGAAGGAGCAAAAATGAAAACATCAGTTTTTGCTTGCCCCGTCATTCCAGACGTGAGACTCCATGTGTTCGCAAGACGAGTTCACTAGTAGTCCTTCTACATGTGGGGTTCAAACAACTGTACGCGTTTGCAAACACAAAGGAAAAAACGCAGTCGTCACATTTCCAACGCACCTCGCTTGGACAGCACCGAGGACAGAGCGCCCGTACGTCAGTCACTCTTTGGAGGTTGGATGAGGTAACCATCACAGGTCCAGGGAAAAATCCTTGTTAAAAACAAAAGAAAAACACCGTCTTTCAAATGACGCATTGTCGGAGATGATGTCGCGCCACCGCGAGGTCACCGCTCAGCTCTTCATCTGTGGATGGAGTCCCACTCGGATCCTTAACGGTCCCTTCTTGACTTTGCGGCGAGTGGGTGTAAAGTGCTGTTGGGGCCGTGCTCCTCGGGTGATGCTTTGCCAGGAGGTAGAAGAGGCCCCGAGTGGGCGCTGCTGCCTGTGGCCGTCGGGGCGGTGGGTGCCCGAGCGGTGGGAGTCTGGCCGGTGGACTGCGTCCGCCTGTTGATGCCTTTAGTGGTTTGCGCCCGATTCTGAGCAGAAGTGGGTCTCGGAGGCTTGGGGGAGGCCACGAGGGAATCGCTGGAGGACCTGGCTTCAGTCGAGGTCTTGGTGGCGTTGGAGAGGTTGGGAGGGGGCGTGGCCATGTTCTTGTTGCACGACTCGCAACAAAGCTTGTTGTATCCAGGGATGGAGCAGTAGCGGGCGAGAACCTCCATTTGACAGAAGATGGATTTATCCCCCTGGCATGCCTCATCTAAGAAAACCAGAAGAGGAGCATGAGAGACATTTGAACTCGTGACAAGGTTTTATTGACTGGCGGTGCCACTGGAGATTGCTCGAGTGTTTGCCACCCGGAAGGAAGTTCACCAAAGGTTTCATACTTGACATGACTTGAAGCACCGGGTGGCCAGACACCGTTTGGTGCAAGGCTTCGTCTTTGATGGTCACATTCTCCAAGCCAAAAGGGGGCACCGGTTGTCCTGGAACGGCAAATACAATATTGCTACCATCCGGCGAAATGCACCAAAGTGGAACCATTTTCAGTGACTTCAGATGTCCCTTGTGTGGAAGCATTGTTGGTCAACCCGAACGGAACCACAGTTGTTGGACTATCTTCACCGAGCGGTGTTTAAGTGGAGCCATATTTGCTCATTTAATGAAGCCGTACCGTATTTTCCGCACTAAAAGGCGCACTGGATTATGAGGCGCACCTTCAATTAATGGCCTATTTTGTAAATTTTTTCTTCATATATTGGAGGCACTGGGTTATAAGACGCAATCTACAATGCATCCACTAGATGGAGCTGCGCTCCCTCCATTTCACTCAAGAGGCGTTCATGACCGCCTCCGAAAAACGTCAACGATTACTCCAATGAAACTACGAACATTGAAAATAATGCATCAAAACAGAAAATCAAGCGAGGAAATTATAAAATAAATTCTATAGCCCCCCTACAGAATTTATTTTGGCATTTCCTTGAGCGAAGCTCCAACAGAACGATCAGATGTCAGTAAAATGTAGGAGACTGGACTGTCTCAGAAGTGTTTGTTATTTATCTCTTTGTTGTGTACTGTATTCACAAACGAAGAAATCACAAACTAAATTCTGTAGGGGGGGACTATAGACTTTATTTTGTGATTTCTTTGCTTGATTTGCCGGTTTGATGCATTATTTTCAATGTTCGTCATTTCATTGAAGGAATCGTTAATTTACGTTTTTCACAGGCGGTCATGAATGCCTCTCCAGTCGAACGGAAGAAGAAAAGGCACGGAGACGGACGAAGACGTACCTGTATTTGTTGAGACTGTGAAAACCATTAATAAAGTGCGTTTAAAAAAAATAAAAACAACACCACAGCTCTCCTTTTTTCCGAGCTGCAACAAAAACTTATTTAATAAAACAGTGGCACCGTTCACTGAACCGACAGCAAGTTAGA
This sequence comes from Hippocampus guttulatus, assembly GCF_054856545.1. Classification (NCBI taxonomy): domain Eukaryota; kingdom Metazoa; phylum Chordata; class Actinopteri; order Syngnathiformes; family Syngnathidae; genus Hippocampus; species Hippocampus guttulatus. The sequence continues at coordinate 8,210,338 of NC_141279.1, forward strand.
ACATTGGAAGCATGTCTCCAGCAAGGAGCCATCACCTATGCGGTCCTTGAGTGGAATCATATTTGGTCATATGAAAAGTCGCTTAAGGGGAACCGTATTTCATGCCCCCCATATTTGCTCACCGCGTTGTTGCCGACATGGAGCCATACTTGGTCTCGGAAGTGGTACCATATTTGGTAAACCGAGTTTCTCTTCTCTAAATCACCCGCGAGCCGTTGGCCACGTACCTGGACAAGGATCCGCAGGCTTGCAGAGGAGCACCATCTGGGGTTTGTTGCCCTGGCATTGTCCCGCGGTGTTGTCGCTGGCCTTGCACACCACTTGCCTTTGCTGGATGCCTTCGCCGCAGGTCACTGAGCACTGGAGAGCATCACGCACGTAGCCCCGTCGTTCATCACGTCAAGCTCATCAAGGATCCAGTTTGAAATCACTGCACGTGTGTGTGTGTCAACCTGCGACCAGGCCCCCGTCCTCCACTGGGCGGGGCATGCCGTGTGGTTGCAGGCCCGCTTGGGCACGGGCCGTTCCTGGGTGCAGTGTTTGCTGTGGACGGAGCGGTTGGTGCCGTTGTGCAGCGCCTGCATGCACTGCACCGCCCTGGTCTGGTAGCTTTGCTTCCCGCACGTCTTGCTGCAGGCGCTCCACTCGTCCACCGCCCACCTGGAGGACACGCAACACGCTTCGGTCCACAATTGACCGCTTCCGTAACCAGGGGGCACCTCTGGGTGAACTTACACAGGCTGGCTACACTCTTGGACGTTGCAGCGTTTGCGGATGGGTTTGGGCTTCTTGTTGCCATCGCAGAAGTTGCGATGCACCAAACGGCTGTCGCTCTTCCTCCTGCAGCCATATTTGGTGTACTGGATGCCTGAGGGAGCAGAAATATTCCTCGCTTTGTCATTCTGTGTGGATTTCAATCAAGTTCTTTCAAAGCCCAAAATATTCAAACCGAGGGGATGCCGCTCTCAGGACCTTTTGGCCGCATTTACCGTATGTTGTCCATTTCAGATTCTGAGACTGTTCAATTCAGGTTTTTTTTTTTTTTAAACCCAGACTACTTGTCAGATTTTATTTGAGGAGCTGAGAGTTATCCAGGCAGCGATCTCTGCATGATTTACAGCAGCCTTATATTAAGCGGCACAATTTTGTGGGGCTTTACAGTTGTCAAATTCTAACCTCCACCACGTTTGGGGAGTTTTTAACGGTCTTATTTTTAACCCGTGTAGCTTTGTGGAGATTTACACAAGTCTAATTTTAACTTTCGGGCTTTCAACGGTAATCGCGGTTGAACAGACGCAGCTTCTGGTGGATTTTACGGCCGTCTCATTTTACCTGGCGGCGACGTGGACTCGATTACCGGTAGGTTTCATTTGAGACTCCTCGCTTGAGTGTATTTCTGAGCGGAAGCCACCCACTGACCTCCGCCGCAAGGTTTGGAGCACTGCGACCAGCTCTTCAGCGCCCACTCGTACGAATCCAACTCGGCCAGAAGAACGTTGTTGTTGGTGATGAGAGGCAGAAGGTCCTCGTGGATGATGTACTTGTACGTCAAGCTTATCTTGGCTTCCTCTTCCCGCGGAATCGCCTGCCGATTGCCCGCACAAATCAACAGCGCTATTAAATGGGGAGAAGAGATGGACTCGGATGTGCGTGCACTCACTGACAAGCACTAAGATGCCTTCGTATAGCGGACCGGATGTCCGCAGGGCCTCTTTGCCGTCCTCCAGGGTGTACTCCCACCGCAAACCGTTCTCGATGAAGGTTTTGGACTCTGCGTCTTCACTTTTTGCGTTGAGGATGAAGTTGCCGGACACTTGATTCTTCACCGCTGTCAGGAAGGAAATCAACATGCAAGTGTATAGCCCGAGATCAGATCAAGTCGCCCGTGACATTTCCTTGGGGAGAAAAAAAAAATAGCATTGTTCCTTAATAATCGGTGTGCCACTCAAATGGAACGGGAAGCAGCAGGTTGACTTTGTCCGCATCGAGGCACCCCCAGTGATTCATTCAGAATTTTGCACAGCTGGATCCCTCCACCTTTTCCACTCCAACCCACCAAGTGTCATGCCGTTAAAATGGCCGTGTCAAGTCAGTGTTAAAGCTCGTTGACGTGACCAGGGAAAAAAAAAAAAAAAGACGCCGACATTCAGCCACAAAGGCTTTCATCTCACCCATGACGTGAGGCGAGGTGTCGTTCTTCTCAATGACGATGTGCCGGGCGCCCACTGGGATGTCGAACATTTTCAGCATTCCTAGCGAGACATACAGACAGACCATCTTTTTTTTTTTTTCTTTCAATTTAATCATCTGAAAAGGCCTTTTGGTGATATTTGTAAAGAACAGTAACCACACATGCTAACTTCTTCCTTCTGAGTGGCAAAAGTGAGTGACGGCCACGGACATGAACTGCATGCGAAAAAGTAGCGACCGTTGACAAAGGTGGATGCCGGCATCGCTGGGGTTACCGTTCTTTTTGGGCGTCTTAGTGAGCGACTGCTTGACGGTGCGACAGTGCGAGTTGTCGCCCTCGCACACGCCGCATTTGTCCTCCTCCTTGTAAGAGCCCACCTCCTTGTCGCAGCCCACGTGCTGCCGAGAGGGAGGGAAGAGCAAAGGCGGCCGCCGTGAGGATGATTAGAATCCAGATTATCGTCGACGTGATGCCGCGGCAAAAAGACCTCATGAGAGATGCTGCTGGCTTGAAGTCCACCTCGTGGGTAGAGACTAAATAACCACGGCGGCGGCGGCTGCTCCGCCAGTTATCTTGTTTGAGGAAAACTCCAAATGTGTTGGTTCATGTACACTAGCGTAAGCTTTAAAGTGCGAGTGAAATCCGGTCGTTCTTGTTAAATGCGCAGGGGGTGAGCAACTCATCAATGTACTTGGACCGAAATGAGATTGAACACAGCAAATCACAGAAATAAACTTTGCTGAATGACTCTCACTCTGAAAGTCCTGCTAAATATTTTATATTTTATCACCTTCAGCTCATACAATTGCAGCCAACCCAGAGCAGACAGTGAGCAGTGTTGCGTCCGCCGCCCCCCCCTTCCCCTCACATCGCACTATTACAGACCAAAGCAGCAAGTGAACAATTCTGTATGTTTGTGATGATTTCAAATGTCTTCTTTTTGTGTAATGTCTTCTTTTTGTGTAATAAAGGGATGTAAATCTGGACGGAATTTAAAAAAAAAAAAAAAGATAATTTGGTTAATAGTATAGGATAGGGTTTAGGTTAGGGTTCTGGCTCTGATTATGGTATTGTATGTTCTCATGGCACATTACGATGTGGTGGCGGAGCGCGAGAGCACGGTTGCACGTACCAGACATTCGCCGCGCGCGCACACGCTGAAGTGGTCCGCGTAGCTGCAGCGGGTTCCGTCGTGCATCACCTGGTTCATGAAGACCACCTCGCCCGTTTCCTTGGACCGGCAGCTCAGCTCGCACTTGCGACTCTCTGCCGACACAAACGACGACAACAGGATAACCATGAACTCCCACCGCTCATTTTCCTGGTTTTGCGGCTCACGCGGCTCTTACCGTCCTCGTGCTCGTGAGGCAGCCAGGTGTGCTTCATGTTGTTGTGATACTTGTTGCTCCTCTGGAGGCACTGCTGAGCGCGGAAGTCCTCGTAGGGGCCGGCGCACTCCTCCGTGTTGCACATCTGGTAGTCTAAGTCGGAGCCGGGGCATTCGCGACCGCCGTAGGCCGGCCTGACACAAAACGCGCACGTGTAGAGTACGTCGCGTCGGACGGGGGTGTGCAAACTTTCAGTGTCCAGTGATCCCTTAGCGACAATTACCTCATTCAGTGCCAGCCACTTTAACCACACGGAGGAAAAAAAAAATTGCTGTACATGGGAGTGAGTACCCTACATTCGTAAAAATATGAAAAACCGTCGCTGGCATTGAATGAGTTTTCAACCTGATGACCTTGAACAGTTTGCCCCGTAGGACCGGCGGGTCCAGGCAAACCTTCGCTGGAGCGACACGCCAATTAAACCCGATTCTCTCAAATCCACTCCGCAATGAAATGAACAAAATTCCTTTGAGGATGTTCACATCCAAATCAAGTGAACGGTGCAGGATCGTGCTAAAGTGAGGCGGGAGCAAAAATTGGCTGCTCTGCTCCTCCATGGGCAGCGTTGGCTGCCACCGGAGCTGGTTTTGATGTTAAAAGTTTGACAAGCGGCGTTTTTGTGTTTTGGGGTGTGCCAGGGCGCTTTTTGTTTTTTTGATGACGCAACATAGCCATTGATTGCAAATGCTGTTTTTTTTTTTTTTTTAATGGAACACCAAGCTCCAGCTCGCAAACTCCAAACGATACCAACAGGCTCCATGGCAACACGTTGTCATGGCACCCGAGCAAAGGATCACAAACTAAACTTAGCGGCGGCCACTCACGGGGGGTCGTTGCACTGCCTGGTGCGGGAACGAACGCCGCCCCCGCACGTCCGCGAACACGAGCCGAACTTGGACCACGAGCTCCAGCTGCCGTCGTGGCCTTCAGGCTCCTCCTGGCTGGATCTCCAAATGCAGTGGCCTTTGAAGCACCACTTAGCGCGCATGCACACACAAAAACACACACACACACACACACACACACAATGACAAGATTTTCAGAGCCTCCCCGACTCATTTCCAGCCTCTACTTTCGGAATCGGTTCCAAAAATAGACATTCTCATGGGAACGCATGGGAGATGCTGTTGCCAAGCAAAAATGCCAAAGCACCAATCCAAAGCTACTTTCTCCAATATGGTTTTCATTTTTAGCTGCAAAAGAAAACCAAAAATTGTGATTTCACTGGCCAACCGATTTTTAATTTTTTTGCTTTTGCTCCAAACAAAATGAGAGTTTTAGTTACATACAATGGAAGAAACTTTCAAAGATCAACAATAAAAATATACTTTAGTTCCATACATTTTGTTTAATTTTATTTAATCAGTTTTACACTTTACACTTTATTTTTTTGTAGGAAAAAAAATGAGTTTTAGTTATGTACATTGGAAGAAACTTTAAAAGATAAAAATATAATTTAGTTCCAGGCATTATTTTTGTTTTTCAGTTAAAAACCTAAATGTATTTGATCTGTTTTACACTTCATTTTTTGTAGGAAAACAATATCACAGTTTTAGTTCCGTACAATGGAATAAACATTAAAATATAAACAATAAAAATAGAATTTTGTTCCATGCATTATTTTTGTTTTTCAGTTAAAAAGAAAAATGTATTTGATCTGTTTGACATTCACTTTATTTTTTTGGTAGGAAAAAAAATGGGAAATGGTGCCCTGCGATTGGCTGGCAACCAATTCTGGGTGTCCCCCGCCTACTGCCCGAAGACAGCTGGGCAGCACCAGCACCCCCCGCGACCCTAATGAGGATGAAGCGGTTCGGAAGATGAATGAATGAATGAAAAATGGCAAATGTGCCACACCTTTCCCGGCCCGCATTCCGTTCCATCCACCGGTGGGCCTTTTTTGGTTTTGCAGAAGTACTGGTTGTCGGGGTGGCTGCACCACAGCTGCTTGCAGGGGTCGTACGTGCGAAACTGCAGGACAGAGCAGCGGTGGGTCCGAGTTTGCACCCGGAAAGGAGCAGGATCGTGGGCGGGCCCGGTTTGTCGTACTTACAGCTGTGCACATCTTGTAACCCACGCCAAAGTCAAAGCGGCACTGCTCGTCCATGGAATAATTGATCCCGGGCAGCTCGGGAAGTTTGGGCCACTTGTGCTCAAAGGGATCGTCCAGCAAGCAGTCGTACGAGCTGAGGGGCGAAAAGAAGCAATATGCACCACGGCGTGGCGTGTGACAAAATGGGACGGGCGAAGGGGAGGGACGCACTGGATGTAGCGACTGAGCTCCTGCTTGCTGCAGCGCGACCAGTGGTAGCGGTGGAAGGCGGCCTGGACCAGCGGAGCCATGATGCTGCCCATGCTGGTCTCGTCGGCGCATCGGTTGCCCTGCCCGTCGTGTTCCATACCCAGCCTGCCGGCGGACAAAACGCAGACGCGGCAATATGCGTCATGGTTACCCCGCCGTACTCAAACTAGACACATAAACTGGAGTTCAAAACTCAAGTCAAAGTGAAAGAAAAAGTGACTCGGATTTAAAAAGAAAAAAAAAAAGTCTGCGTAAATCAGGTTGTGGCACTCACACATGTCCCGTCTCGTGGGCGACCACAAAGGCGGAAGAGAAGCCGTCCTCGTGGTTGAGGGTGCAACTCCTCAGCGGGTGGCACATGCCGGTCACCGGAGCGTAACCTGGCCGACAGCAAACAGAGGCTGGACACGTCACCTGAATTATGCCACTCGCGACCGCGATTGTCATTCGAGAAGCGCGGGTCATCGTGGAAACGCATCTCATTAGTATGTACTCATCATTATGTACGCCTGACCTTTACAAAGGCATGTGTATATATATTTTTACACATAGGGGCAAATATGTCCGATCCGAGACCCCAAAAGCAGCGTGTTCATGCTGGCAACGCAGCGAGCCTCGTCACCTTTGACTCGATCTTCACCGTAAGCAAAGACGTCGGCAAACAAATGGATAACGGAGCAAAGCACGAGGACGCGAATCAACTCGATCAAGAGGTGTGCAGCGATGCCGCTTCTGAAACGTTTTTGGCATGCGGGTAAAAAGCAGAAAGAAAGGGAGATGGACAGAAAAAAAATAATTCTGAGCGCCAATGTCGGCGTCATGTTTCTTTGCGCCGGCACAGCCATAAGGATGGAGGAACGGATGGCTTGAGCGATGCGCGTGACACCAAAGCAATTTCTTTTATCCAGCAGGCGGATGAAAAGATTAAAGAAGCAGACAGTCGACCCTTTGCATCGGAAAGCGACATTATGCCAATGATGCAGAAGCAGCAGCACAGTCAAAATTACTTTACTTTTGGATGCCCCCCCCCCCCCATTTTAATGTGAAGTTTTATCTGCAAAACAACTTTGTTCAACTATTAAGCTAACTAAAAATAAATTGCTGGTTTGATCATGTGGCTCACTTTAGTTCTCTCTGCTTAATTCATTCAGTACCAGCCAATTCTAGACCAAGTCTGAAAAGACGTTTAAAAACGTCTTTGGGAGTGAATGAGTTAACAGTTGGACTTATCAAATGTTTATTCATAAATAACGTGATAACTAGCTGACTAAGCAACAAACAAGCTATTTGGTTTGTTTTTAATCAATGGAATTTAACAGTACAGTATCATCAACTAACCATTAACTAACTAGCGAGCCAACTAAAAAAAAAAAAAATTTGCTGACAAAATTTAGATGTTGTGCTCAGTTTAATATGCACGCACTTGCACATGCATGCCAGGATGAGCAACAGCCATAACAGCCTCGAAGATGAACGGAACAAAAAGAAAGTAGACGCGAGTTTGCGAAAAGCATTTCCTGACGCGGATGCATGCGACGCACTTTTGCAGCCTGTTAGCGATCGTAGCTCACGCGTACCGTTTAAAAAGGCTTCTCTCAACCCTCCAAGATTGCCATTTTTTGCGAGTGCCATCGATGAAACGAACTTGGACTTATAATAATATTAAAAAAGCTCTCTGGCAATAGCTCTGATCGCAAGTTGCAACTGCAGACTGCTGAGCGCTAACAACTACCGGTAATGCAAGTCACGCGCCACCATGGGTAAAAGGTGACACCTTTTATTTTTTTTTCATATTTTTTGTGAAAGTGAGACTGATAGAAAGATTAGGACGCAGTGTACATTAACACAAAACATATATTACTAACATGTACTGTACATACACGGATACACAAATGTTTGGGTTTTTTTCCTCTAAACCCCTCGCGATCCACTTGGGTCAAAGCCGCGAGCTACCGGTCGATCGCGATCGACGTAATGGGCACCCCGGCTTAAGAAGAACAAACGGGGAGCCAAAGTTTCCTGGGAACGTCATAAGTCGTCCGGATTTTTATTTGAACACGGAAGATCCCTGCCTAAAAGTCAAACTTTGACAAGCCGGTGCAATGTCGATTTAGCCAGAACAAGAGCCCCTCTGCCTGCCCGTCTTTCCCCAAAAATAGCCCCTCAGGTTGTTGTGATCACAAACACGGCTGTCGCCAAGGCGACAGCGGCCCGGCAGGTAAAACGTGACCTCGCGAGCACAGAGCAAGTTTTGTTGTCGCTGGGCACACTTGGGAACATGTGCCCTCACACTACACATATGTAGCGCGAGGGCCCCGTTCGGCCGATATGAAAAGTTTGCCATGAGAAATCTTTCAGATTTTTCACTCCATGCCAAAAACGTTGGGCAATCCCCTTTTGAAGGGGGCGGTCGTCAAACGTCCAGTGTGCGCTTCTGAAGAGCCGCTCACTCAATTGACCTGTCGCTTAAAACCACGCCGTGTATAATTTCAAGTGTGAGATGAAAAAGTTGGATGTTTGAGGTCAAGAATGTATCGAAAGAGAAACAAAAAAATCCGTATAGATGTTTTTACGATAAAGTTGTACATATTCCAGATGAAGTCATCTTTAAACATTTTCCGATGAGTAAAATGTCATTTTCAGATTTAGATTTGTTACATCAATTTTCATATATTTTCAAAATAAGAGCTAAAAAGGTGTACATTCAAGGGAAGAAGTCATGTACATTTGAGTTCAAAGTATTGACGGTTTCAAAAAAAAAATTGTAAATACGAGATTAAAAAACAATGTTTTTCCACGATTAAAAAAATTTGCTTTTAAGGTAAAAGATACACTATGGAATTTTTTTCGAAAAGGTCAATTGTCTAGTGGGCGGCAGGACAGCAAACGGGGGGCTGCGCGTGGCCCTCGTGGACCTTACCTCCACTTTGTGAACGCAAGCAGAATTCAGCAGTCAGTCTGCACAGGCCTCGATCGAGAGTAGAATACAGTACCTTGCATACCTGCGGGGCCAAAATCTTGCCTGGTGAGGAAGATGGCGTGATCGTGGTAATCGGTGTGATCGGGGTCGGCGCGCTGCTGCGTGTTGGCCCAGCGGCACACCTGCTCCAGGCTGCGCGATGGGTTGCCGCGCTCGATCAGGTTGATGGACTGCCGCGCAGGCAAAAAAAAAAAAAAAAAAAGAAGTTACTGCAACTTCACAAACCTTAGCAAGCTCCATTTTCATCGCGAGCCACCCTTTGGAAGCTTTTTTTTTTCTTTAATTCATTACAATAAATCAACGACTAATTATAAGTAAGCGTACAGCTTAATGAATGCCTCGAATACGTCAGCACTCGGCCCAGCCTCGAGTTCAAGTCTTGTTTGCGTGGTTGCGTGAGGCAGAGCAGAAATTGGCAACCAAGAATATTTCCACCAAAACGAGACATCACTGATGCTGGTGAAATCCCTGACCAGTCTGGCGAACTGTTTGGGATCCTCAACAACAACAACAACAACAGGGAGAAGAAACAGAAAAAGCAGGGTGGCCGGCTCGGAAAAAGTCAAGGCGCCTTGCGAGGGAGTAGTGCGCAAAGCGGGTTTTAGTGGGGTCAAGGGTTGATGGGGGTGGGGTGGGGGCGTTGGAGCTCATCGCAATGTGGCGCCGGGCAAACAAACGCCGTTCTGCTTTGGCAACCGGCGGCAGGAAGCATCCTGCAAGGCGGGCCGTTTCCAGGCAGAAAGCTTCGGACACAGCTTTGATTTCGGGGAGACGCACTACGTCGCAGAACAGAACAGATGTCAATATGCATGCATTTTAAGACAGCATCTCATAAAGGGATGGAAAGTTAACCCCCCCCCCCCCCCAAAAAAAGAATCTTGCATCCGCGTCACCGATGAATGGATGGATCATGAAAATCACAGTTAGTTGCACCCCAAACCGAAAAGCCGCGGCACAGATCCTGAAAATTGGCAAAAAGCGCATCTCGACTTGATTTATACAGCACCACCCCTCCACCCCCCCCCCCCCCGCCCAAGATAAAAGATGATTTTCTCGGTCTGACCTGTCGATAGCCGACCATGATCATGCGCACCAGGACGATGTTGATGTTGGCTCCCAACGACTCGTCGTGGTAGATTTCATCAACCTGCAAGTAGAAACGTGTTAGCAAGGGACCTGAAGCATTTGATCGTAGCGACAAAAAACGTTTTTCCAGCAGTTTTTGGATTAAGGTGATTTTACCTCCGAACTAAAAAAAAGAAGGAAAAAAAATCACTTTTGTTTCGGTTTCTGTCCTCTCAACGTCAACAAATGAGAGTTTGGCCTCAGTGATCTTCCGAGATTCAAAGAAGATTTGAAATGAAATCCGAAGGCCGGGCCGATAGTTTTCATAGACTTGGCGGGGCTCCAAGCGCAACGGGTGACGTTATGCGCGGGGAAGGCTCAGCTGACCCAGAAACGTGTCGGCTGCCGCGGAAGCTTTATGGCGCCGCGCGATCCGCTCCGCCTCCATTGCGAGCCGTTGTGAGGTGAACGAGTTGTAATTTGGACAAAAGGTCGCTCGCTCCACGTTACGGCGTGTCGTTAACAAGCTAAACTGAGGATTGACGCCGGGGCCAGGTCATGGTCCCCCCCCGCCCCCACGTGACCCAGAGTCTGAACACAGACCTGTGAACGTTTCGTCAGATGTCGACTTAAATTTGAAATCAGAATTTCAGTGGCGTATCCCTGCAGGCTTTCCGTTCGACTTAAAAGAACGACGCCGCCGCTGGATAATGAAACCGGAAAGAAGAGACGATCGTTTGGCTTTTCCTGAAAGCTTTCAAAGATTTTTTTTTTGGTGACGTTTCTGTGAAGCGGGCTCAGCTGGACAATGACATTCCGCGCGCTTCGGACACGGGTCAGCGAGTCGTCGCTTTGATCGATGAAGCACCGGACTGTCCTGACGGGCATCAACGCGCCATTCCTTGCCTGCATTTTCGACGATGGCGGAATAAAACCTGAATTTTTGCTGGTCTGCAACTGTTCACTTGGATTTCGCTTCCACCGCCGGACTCGCCATTGCTGAAGTTGCATATCACCCCCCCCCCTCCTCCTCCTCCAGATGCAAGTTCCTGGTATGTCCTCGGGGGGCCATGTGCGCCAGGATAATTGCAAAGCCAGGAGGAACACACATGTCCAAACACACACACACGCAGACCGGGGGCAGGAATTGGGCTCCAAATGGGAGAAGCAGCTGTGGGCTGCAGGCGCGAGGGCGTCCCTGGCTTGCACGCAGCGTCGCATCTCCGCCCGTTGGCTGGAACAACACGGCCATTTTGCGGTCACAGGCACCTCGGTGGCCACCTTGGCCTCCCGCGGACGGGATCTTCAAGTTATCAATCCCTCGGGGGTGGGGGGGGGTTTTTTGGGGTAAAAACCCGCTTACGTTCTTACGGCAGATAGCTGCAGAATGACAAATGTTAGAAAAACTTTTTTTTCTGACGAAGGAGAGGAGACTTGAAAACGCCGCAGGTCAGAAAAGGGACGCCGGTGATGGAATAAAGTACAGTACAGGCATCGAATCGGTACTCATCCTTCCATTTGTGCTTATCAGAGATTCACCGCAGTTATAATTAGGCCAAATGATTTTTTGGTCGAGTCGAGCCGGTGGAGTTATGTATCACGTGCTCATTTGTCAATCCCCTGAAGCGCGCCGCCGGCGCCGCCGCGTTGCAGGTTTCCACGATGGACCTCCAATGCGAGCTCCGCCTCCACCCACCTGCCAATCAACTCTTTAATTGGGCCACCGCAGCTTATCAGACCACCGTGCGAGCTCCGGGTGGTAACTGTTACCGAGTGAAACCAGCGCCTTGTGAAAATCTGACTTGAGGGATTTGGGCCGCTTAAGTAGATTATGGTGGTAGGAGCTGCTAGAGTCCGTAATGAATGAGCTGAAGATTTGTTTTAACCTCTCCTGTAATCCATAAACAGTACGGGGGGTAAAAAAAAAAATAGCTGGGGTCTTTTGGGGGAGAAAAAAAATGATACTCGACATCTGAGGAACTCAAGGAACCCGACGCCCCCCCCCGAGCGACTTACGATGTTCATGAGGGTCAGCACGTAGTTCTGGACGTGCTCTTTGCCGTGGAATCGCACCACCGAGTCGTCCACGGCGAGGAGCACCTCCATGTTGTAGTCGTCCTTCTTGGCGTGCCGCCGCTTGCGTTCCGGCTCGGACACTTGGCGCCGGAGCAGGTCCACGGCTGCCGGGAGGTCGGCGACGCCGTCGTCGTCGTCGTACACTGCCGCGGAAAGACGGGAGGCCGCGAGAGAGTTGAAGTCAGCGGAAGATTTCATAAATCACCAACACCCAAATTGACGGCATACAACTGCTTCGCCGTCAACCCAATTTGACTAGTTGGATTGCAACAATTTGGCTCCCCTGTAATTTTTCCTTTGCAAAGGCTGAAAAAAAAAAAAAAAGCGTCAGAGTGCCAGGAATGATTGCTTTGTGAGCGAGTTACCATTTTGGTGACATCTATTGTCGGGGGCCTTAAAAAAAATTAAAAATAAGGTCACGAATCAGCGTGTACAGTCTGCGGTCGTTGCCTTTGCTCCTCCCGTGCATTTCTTGGAAGGATAAGCCACAAACGAGGACTGTGGGAGCTCGAGTCTTCCTTGTTTTGACTTCACCGCGGGTCATTTTTCACGGATGGCCATCAGACTGTCAAGGGCTTACCTTTCCGCGTCAAAACCAGAACCCACAAAAAGCCGGTCCAGGCGGCCTCAAAGGATCAGAATTCATCTTCCTTTATTTGCGGCCTCTACCCCGTGGAATTTTTCCCGGGTATTGGTCTTTTACTTTCAGGGTTTATGGAGCTAGATCAAAGCCAGAAGCCTGTAAATGATGACCAACCAAATCCAATTTCGTTAGCTAGGTGCACAAAAGAAAAAAAAAAGCAGGTCGCCCAGCTCCTTGTCAGAATCGGTGCAGAATTTCCACAGCTCTTCCTTCCCTATTGATGATTGAAACTGTTGATTTTTGTGTGCGCCCCCCCCCCCCCCGACCCCCAAAAATAGTGTACATCATTATATTGGCCATTCTTTTTATCCTTCCCTGCCATCATGTGACCATTTTTTCCTTGTACTTTCCGACAACCCCTGCGACTTGTCCGTCATGATGGTCTGCACTAAAGACAACCCCCCCCCCGAATCCCCCCCACCTCGAGGATCTTTTATCTCTTGTTTTTCAGCCCTCACCTTCATTGTGGAGCTCGTCGCCGCGCTTGACGGCCGAGTGGCGGTACACCACGTGCACGCGGCCCTTCACCTCCACGTCCTGCCGGCCCTTCTCGAGGGGTTCAATGAAGAACTCGCCATTCTCGGTGCGAATCAGGCCCGCCTGGAAAGGAAAGTAAAGAAAGAAAAATAATAATAACAACCAGGCTTTGAAATGAGTGCGTTCGCTCTCTCCCCCTTGACCACAACTCGAAAGGGTGGCAATTTGAGCGAAGGCCAATTCGAGGAGGTTTTGAGGGCGTGTGGGGGGGGGGGGGGGCAGTGACGCAGGTAGACATGTCATTTTAGAATGACCAATCTCACTTGAGCTGGACATTTCTGTGTGCTTTGTCCTTAAATGGCAGATGATGGCGAGGACTTTCATTTTGCCGTAATCAGAAAGGGGCAACCTTCTGATGAATTGTATTGTGAAGGTAAATGCCTCTGATAACTGCAGCAGTCACTCGGGGGGGGGGGGGGGGGGGGGGTGGATGAGAGACCCATCATCTTTTCACATTGTTGCCTTGACTGCAATCGAATCACTTAAGGCAAGGTTGCACGAGCGCCTTCCAGCAAGTGAACGAGAACAATTTGAACGCAACTTTAGCAGCCGATTTTCTTGCGGTCCTCAGTCTCATTGTTAGAAGAACAAAAACAAAAAAAAAAGTCATGTTTTTGTTTGTCAGCGAGATTCTTATTCTGACCGACCAACAGTTTGTCCACGGGGGGGGGGGGGGGGGGGCTACTGCGGTTACCCAAACTGCATATGGAACTCGACGACATACCCTAAACGTTTTTCCAGTCGACTTGTGCGGCGTTGTCAAGTCAAGTCAGCTTTTATTGTCAAATATGCTCGGTGTGGAACATACAGCACAGATGAAATGACTTTCCTCTCTCAACCACAGTGCAAACACGTCATTGCATTGAACACAAACGGCTAAAAACTTTGTGGTATGCTTGCCGTTCCGTCCGCTCGCAGACAATCGGGCCCCATTAGCGGCCCACACCTTCATTACGTCATCTTGGCACAGAACCCAGACAAAGCTGCTCATTTCCTGTCTCCGGCTGGACTCTGCTTGCTCATGGGCTCCGTGTCGCATGACGCTGCTCGAATCATTAGCGGCACTCCAGGGAATTCTGTTTTCCCCTCGATTGTTCATACCCGCCGATGCCCGACCGGAGCACGCCGGGGGGCTTCCCACACAGGTGGGGTTCGTCATAGATTGTCGAGCAAGCGGACAATCTATGAAGAAGAAGTTTTGGGACAATGAATTGGTTTCAAAAGAGCCTCCGGGTGCAGAGGAGCAGCCGCGCTGGGGAGAATCTGGTTTCAGTTTTGCACTCCCGCACCCGAACCCAATCTCGTGCGTGTGGGCGTGTGCGATTTGGGCCTGGCGGGAAGCCACGCCCCCTTTTCCATATTTGGGCCGTTAGAAAATGCTGGAATTGAGCTTTACAAAAGACAGTAAGTTTCACCAACAGATTGAAAAGCTTGGACTATTTTCTCACAGCTGACAGGCTCTCACTGCCCAGCACCAAACCTTCACCCATAAAAGCAGAGCATAAAAGCATCCGACAGCGGCGCGGAGGCAAAAAGTGCATTGCAGGAAATGCCAAGTAAGACTTCCTCGGCATTTCATCAGGGGGGTGGAAAGCGAGGCAACATCTGGAGGAGCAGAGTGTACACAGAACCAGACGGACGTTAAGTCTGCGGGGCTGTCAGGGACCATTTGAGCATATGAATGGACACATGGGCAGAATCACCAGCAGATGAATGAACGAACGCTACTTTTGGACCGTCGTCAACACTGACAGGCTACTCGCCGCCGCATTCCAAATGATTGCGCTTTTCACTGATTTTCATCTTCGCAAAAGGCACTCATCCTAATTTTCCAAGTCATCTATTGTTAGGGAATCATTTGAATGTTGTGAAACAAACGTCCCAATGGTAACCATTTTTCTTCTTCCAAAAATCAAAACATCACTTTTGCTTGAAATAAACAAAGCAGTCATGAGGAGGTTACCGAAATCCATTGCCGGCCATTAAAAAAAAAAACATTCCAAATTGTTCTCCAAACACTTGATGACTTGAAAAGTACGCCGAGTTCAATTTGCATCGACCACTGCTAAAAAGAGAAAAAAAAAATCTGAGAAAAGCATCCCAATCTTTTGGAAGGATAGCAGCCCTCTCGGGGGACCGACGTTGGGCCACTGACGGCTTGCTTAAAAGGCAAACACAGCGCGCACACACTTGGCCTCACCGACGCCCTAAATTCCTCACTGGGCGAGCAACCACTTTGAAGCCTGACATTTACAGGGCCTAAAACACAAGGCAAACTGCGGGATAAGCAGCAAATACCTTCAGTAAACAAGAAAAACAACAACAACAACAAATAAGCATGCTACGAGCCCCTTTCAGATATGCCCCGCTTCAAGTGAGCAATTCAGGTCCCGTTATGCCCTGGCATCTGAGCAAGGAGAGCCACAGACTGTTTTCGGCGTTTCTTAAACGGGGCAAACGGACAAATACAAAATACAAACACTTGCAAGGAGCTGCTGCTAGCCGCAACTCACGCCCAAATGCTCACACGCAGAGCAGCCAGCTCCCGGCATTACTCACTCGGCCACGCCCCTTAAAGCCGCCCTCCATCTAAAAATGGAATATTACAGAACAGACAGTAGTTAGACTTTATGAATGATAGATTTATTATATTTGTTAGTTGATAATGATAATGTTCAAGGTTTTTGAACTTTTGGACTTTGAAGCAGTCCTTCCTTGAATGAGGACAAATACGATCAATACGCCGGGAGGAAAAAATTAATTAAAAATGCGCGGACATGAGCAGGACCTGCGATCAGCCAGTCGTGGCCTGGAAATGATCGATGGCATCTGGGAATTAGCGCTCGAGTCCTTCTTATATCAGATTTGAAGTCTTGCCGTGTATTTATCGACGGTGTGAGGATGAATTCTCAGACGTTTGGGGGCAAGCTGTTGCTAGGAGGCTCGCTCCTCTTTTCAAGCAGTCGCACACAAACAGACGTGTCGCCACGCTCATTAGCGACAGTCGCAGCCATGCAGCCGTGCGTGCTACTTGCAGCCGGCGTGGCGCCGACGTCACCAATCGCAACGGCGGCGCCATGAATGGGAAGCGCATCCCGGATGCGACTTATCATTACGGATGCTGACGCGACGGTCTATCGCCTCTGCCGTCCAATTCCGGCTGCAGACAACGGTGACAAAGATTTCTCTCTACAATGCGTATTTCTTCATTCTTATTGAAACCTGACAACCTTCTGTCAGTATCGACAGTAAGCATTTGTACTTGGTTATCTGCCGGCGATTTCCATTTCTATCGGCCTCGCTCATCAAAGCGAGAGGGAAGAACTGAAAACAACACAAGAGCGTGTCAGGTGTGAAGAGGCCCGCATTCCTCCCTTTTTATCACGCGCCCCTCCACACATCAGTCAGACACAATCCTTTTTTGGGGAGGGGGGGGGGGAGATCCCGCATAAATAAAAGCCCTGCGTGCACAGACACGTCCGTCCGTCTTTGTGTTGGCGTGGATGTGAGAGGACCCACACGGAAGTGTGACTCAAGCCCTCAAAGTAAACAAGTGCAAACACGTTCGGGCTGCGTACTTGACTTGAGTGTTCATTTTTCTGATGAGGTTTTCCTCAGTCCATTTGTAATATCTGTGTTTTCTTCTCCTTTCGTTTTGTTTTGTTTTTAAGCTTGCAGTTGACAAGTAAGCAGCAGGTCACCGGTGTGAAGGGAGGTCAGGTGTCAGGTATTTGTATTTCAAAATGTATTTGTGTGGCTTGGCGGCGGGGATGACGGCCGGCTGCGTTAGCTTGCGATAACGTTTATGCGCATTTTGATTGGCTGTAATCTGCGACGACGCCACATAACGCAACTCCCGTTCAAATTTTGAATTGAGAAAACATGAAAGCGGTTTCCAAACCCCGCAAGACTTGGCGAGAGGTCTTCGTTAAAGACCTCGAGCTACAATTAATTTAATCAACTCCATAAATGAATTTGTTTCAGTGAAGCAATTTCGACTGTGGTATGCAAAGCCCATCTGGATGTCATCGAGGAGCTAATTAGCACCAGCGGTCATTAACGCTGTGCATAATTAAACACGATGTGTCGCGAGCTAATTAACGTGGGTGCTACTTAGCGTTGTATGTCATCAACATAAGTTTGCACCTGTTGACTGGGCTAGCGTCAACATGCTTTAAAACACAAACACTTACATGGAGGCCCTCGTTTGGTTCGGATAAACCTCCGTCAGGCTTGTTCTTTAGTTAGCAGGCTAATTCTGATGTCACAATACCAATGACTCAATGCCAATGACTCGAATGGGGCCTAGCTCGCTAGCTAACCGCAGCCAAGGCATTTGCTCTCAGTGGCGAGCTACTGCTTATGCAGTTAACACGGGGGTCGGCAACACGCGGCTCCAGAGCCGCATGCGGCTCTTTAGTGACATCTAGTGGCTCCCTGGCGCTTTATAAAAAATGTTTGAAAATGGAAAAAGATTTCGATAGTAGGCTAATATAGCTCAAATAGATATAGATACGTGTTGCAGCTCCGAAAAAGGAGAGCTGTGGGTGTTGGTTTTTTTAAAACGGACACTTTCTTTATGCTTTTAACAGCCTCGACAAACGCGTCCGACTCCGTGCCTTCTCTCTTCTCGTTTGACTCGAGAGGCGTACAAAGACAGCTTCCGAAAAACAGAAATTAATGATCACTTCACTGACACTAAGAAAAGCGAAAATGATGCACCAAAAACAAAAAAATCAAGCGAGGGAAATCACAAAATTAATTCTATGGGGGCGTTTGTGAACACACAACAAAGGAATGAATAACAAACAATTCTAGACAGTCCAGTCTCCTACATACATACAGCATGTGTTTCCTTCATTCAAGTTTTATCGGCTTTTATTTTTTTTTGGGGCTCCTGACATACTGTATATATATATTTTTTTGTTTTGTTTTGTTTTGTCCTATATGGCTCTGTCAACATTTTGGGTTGCCGACCCCCCGAGTTAACAGAAACAAAGCCTTGTATCTGAACCTTCCTCTGGATCTTCACCCAAAAAAATACTTGTTTTCTTTTGTTTTGGGAGCTAACTGACACCCACCACGGCTCTTTGGTTAGCAGGCTACTTCCTAGTGACGCAAACCATAACTGTTACTTTTATTTAGATCTAGTGGAAATGTTTGTCCTCTTTTGCATAATCCAAGCGAACTAACCTCCTCCAAGGCTTGTTCTATGGTTAGCAGGCTACTTGCAACGTAGCTATAGCGACCCGACAAAAATAAAGTCCCTGTATCTTTATTAATCAATCGTCGTATACTGCTTGTGGTAGCAAGATGGATGGTCATTTCTGCAATATCCTCACAAACTAACCTCCCCCAAGGTCTGCTGTCTGGTTTAGCAGGCTACTTGTAAGGAAATCACACGGGGCTTACCAGTCCGTCGCAGTTGCTGAGGGCCACGGTGGCGTGCGGCATGTCACTCACGTCGCCGGTGAACACGCAGTCGCCGTGCAGATGTTCCTCGGCCTTGGCCTCAAAGTCCTCCTGCCACTCCAGCGAGGCGCCGGGGGCCACCAGCCTCCGGTTGGCCCTCAGCCTCAGGTGCAGCTCTTTGCCGAAGATGGTGACATTGAAGAATAAGAATTCAGGACCCGAGGAGGGCGCCTGGGGGGCGCCGCGGGCCACCCTGCGGGTCTTCGTCCTCCTCCTCCTTCCTTCCTCATCCATGGACAGCACGTGAGACTTGAAGCGGCCATGGGCGTCTGTGCTGAACGGCACCACGAGGCCGTAGTCTCGTAACTTGCCGGAAAGTTTTTCTGAAGGCACGTTCACAAAGTCACTTAACACAATCGATCGTTTCACAGGCAAAACTGTGGCGTTCACAAAAAGTATCGAGAGCCATTCGGAAAGTGAATACTTTACAGTTAGGTGCTATCAATCCAATCTTGATTTGCATTGACTTGACAGCCACTTACCATGTGCACCAGCAGCAAAAGACGGCTCCAGTGTATTTGCACCTTTCTCCGGATCTGCAATTTTGGTGGAAATTGATTATTTTGTGTTTGCGAGCTACGTAACTGACCTTAGCCAAGGCCAGTTTCTTTAGTTAACAGGCCACAATGCACCAAAATGACATTTTCTGGACATTCCTAGCGAACTAGCAAAGCAACTAGCCTCTGGTAACTTCCCATGGATCTGCACCCTTGCAGTATGATTTTGTGGAAATTGGGAACTGTTTTTTTTTGGGGGGGGGTTCTCCCGCCCGATCTACCTAACTTTGGATGGTTAAATCTCTGAATCTGGACCCTTGTCTGGATCAGCAGCAAAATATGATTTTGTGGAAATGCATAATATTTTTGTCTACACATAAATAACTAGTTTCCCGGCGAAGCAAACGCCGCTCACTTCCGATGGCAGAATAAAGCCTTGAATCTGGATAATTGTCTGGATCAGCACCAACTTTAAACTTCTTGGAAATAGATAAAGCAATGACATTTTGCAACCTCCACCAAGGCGTGTTCTTTGATGAGCTGACCACTTGGCGCCATAGTGACTAATACCAAAAATAACCCCAAAGGCAATTTGTTGGAAATTGGGTTCTATTCATTTCATTTTTTGCCACTTAATCTCTGCCAAGGCTTGCTCTTTGATTAGCAGGCCACATCCAGCGGCGCCACGGTGACTAAAACGTAAACTACCTTCAGCAACATTCGATTCCATGGATATCTTGGAACCGTCTTTCTCTCTCATTTGTTTACGCAACTTCGACAGACTAACAAACCGCTGCCAAGGCCTGATGCGCAAAGACTTGCCACACATTGCACATCGTCCAAAACATTCTGAACAGCGCCGATTTGCATGGAATGAAAAGTCACTCACCAAATTTCCCTGCAGCAAGAGAAAGCTCCAGCAAAAGTTGACTGAGTGAAAAGCACATGAGAACGTGCACGCACCCCATAACGGAGGCTTGGATGCTTCGCTTTCCCCCGCCCCCCCCCCCCCCGTTTCTTTTGTTTTCACCGTGTCAAGTCGTCAAAGCGGATCGCTGGCGAGGACGCGGCGGCTCGTCCCGGCGCCCGAGTCCGCAAGCTGCGCGCAGTCTCTCGGCCTGTGCTGAGCGCCACAGACCGATGCTGGGCCATCCGTGTGGGAGGGGGGCAAAGGGGGCCGGCAGGGAGGGATGGCAACCGGGCCCGCTGCGAGCGAGCAAGCAAACAAACAAACAAACAAAACAACCGTGGAAGGAACAAGAACGTCGCCTTTTCCTGGAATCCGGCGTTTGGGTTCCTGTCGGAAACTTTTCACAAAGTTACCACTCGCTCCGGGAACATCTGCAAGTCGTGCAAGCACCGCTTGTGTGCTGCCAAGCACAGGCACAGGCACACGCACAGCCCCCGCCTCCCCCCCCAAAAATGTTTGTCCGTGCGTGTGTGTGCGCGCGCACCACTAAAAGTCGCGGCTGCCTTACCTGCTCTTCAGACAAGCACATTTAGCCAAAAGAGCACCCCCACACCCCCCACCACCAAAAAAAACAACAACAAACAAACACCTACCCGGAGAAAAAGTAAGATCGTCACATCCTGAAAGAAGAAAAACGAAAGATAACAATGTGAAAGATAATTCAGAAGAGGGGAATGGAATGCATGCTGTTTCAACTCATTGACATACTTGAAGCGCCATTCAAACATTTTCGAAAGCACGAGGTCAATGAGAAGAATCCTCATTTTATTTGTACACGTGTGCAATCTGGTGACAATCCAAAACAAATTTACTCCGTAGCGGTCGCTGAAACGTTTGGAAAAAAAAACCTTGCCGACGACACGAACTCCACAGATAGAAGTGACATTTGCCATACGGTTCTCTCATGAGTGGAGTCTCAAGGACCAAAGGTTGAAGTTGAACAGGAAGCGAAGCAGCCATTTTGGATACATTTCAGGGCCTGTTGTCCTAATC
The DNA here is from genome assembly GCF_054856545.1 of Hippocampus guttulatus. Lineage (NCBI taxonomy): Eukaryota > Metazoa > Chordata > Actinopteri > Syngnathiformes > Syngnathidae > Hippocampus > Hippocampus guttulatus. Next base: position 8,231,452 of record NC_141279.1, read on the forward strand.
CGCATAGGTGTCAAACTCCGGTCCCGGAGGGCCGCCGTCCTGCATGTTTTCCAAGTCTCCCTGTTGCAACACACCTGATTGAAATGAACAGGTTCAATGTCTTGCTGATGATCTGATCATTTGAACCGGGCGTGTTGCAACAGGGAGACTTGGAAAACATGCAGGACGGCGGCCCTCCGGGACCGGAGTTTGACACCTAATGCTTCATGGGAAATCTGGTTATTCACAAGTTTATGTACAACATTTTTCACAGATCCTTCTTGATTTAGAACACAACCCACAAAAGATTTAGAGACAGTCTGTTCCATAAATCTTGAGACAAGGACACAATTGTCCTTTTTTTTTTGTCTCTAGACAAAATCGGAATGGATTTGAAATGAAAGGAACATGGTGTGCTTTTAACTGCAGACTTGAACATGCAAATCAGGTGAACAGTGTTGCGGTTACAAAGCATTGTTTACGTGCTCCCGTTTTGAACGCAGCAAAAGTAATGGGACAAATGAACAATCCTACATCAAAGTTTGACTTTTGAATACTTAGTTGCAAAACGTCTCGAACGCATCACCGTCCAATAACATTCTGAAGCATTTGGCTGGATAGGAACTGATCATCATACAGCCCAAAACACTTCAGAATCCATTGGCCTCCACCTGACAGGGATGTAAATGCTCTCAAATTAACGCCGAGAGTCTGCGTTTAAAGCACATCTTGCCCCGTGTCATTTCAAATCCATTGTGGTCGTGTTCCGAGGTGAAAATAAATTGAGAATTGCGAGGTCTCAATATTTATGGACCTGACCGTAGCATGTCGCAAAGGGAGATGTGGGAAACGGGAACGGAGGCTGTCGAGTGCCTCGCAGGATGACGTTTTGCGCTCTTTTTCCATTCCGAGCGCAACTGTAGGCCGCGAAGAGCCAGGATGACATTCCGCAATCGAGCCGAGTATTCAATTAGAAGGCTGTGGGAAATGACTAGCTACGCCATCCAAGCGACTGCTGTGGTTTGCTCCACACACACACGCACACGTACACGGAACAAGAGGAAGACGAATGATTTTCACATCTAAACTTCTCGTGCTTTTTAATTAGCAGCACGTCAGACATCTGTTCCCCTCCCGGAATGCAATTAATCCCACCAACTTGGATTCAGTTCTGGGCTTGATTAGCACAAGCTACGGTGTCGGCTGAAATATGCCAGCACGCAGAGAAAATATGCAAGTTTTGTTTTTTTTCTGAAGGGGGTTGGAGGAGAAGATGCGAAGCAGCTGCTGGCCTTGTTGTGCCGAGTGGCAGAGCCAGAGACTTGTGGAGCTTGTTATTGTGCCCAGCCTTGACCTTGCTAGCTCGTCTTGACAGCTCCAGTGTCACCGCGAGCGGACAAAAGCGCAAAACATCTGCGGAGCAAATTTTCCGTTGATTTTGTTTTTCCTGGTGTTGGAACCCTTTTTCAGAGTTGACTCCCATGCTAATTGTTGGAGCCGCTCCCTTTTGAGCCGCTTCCAACCCGGGGAAATATCATATAGGCTTGTTTTTCTCTGCCACCCAAAAAGTGGAATAGCCCGCCAGTTTCATGCTAACATAAGATGGAAAATGCCGTTAAAATATTCATGCTAAGAGTTAGCATCGATAGAGGTGGTTTGAGAAGAAACCGGTATTTCAGTAACAGAGGATGGAGCAACACATGTAGACAAGAAAGTATATTTAAAAGGTTTTCAATATATGACAACAAAGAAGACTAATATGCCAATGAAATCCAATTTATATATAAAGAACAAGTCTCCATGTACATTTTGATAAAATGTGCATACGCAAATAGGGGAGATTGTTGTCACATGTAGGACATAGCCAGTACATTGTATTGTTTGGCCACCTTGACCTACATGGTATAAAGACTTGGCAGTCTTTGGCCACAACAATACAGTAGATTGTTGGCAGGTCGAGGACACGGACAATAGTTGGCAGAAACTGATGACGCTACAATGTCTCTGAGCTTTGACATAGTTCATTCGAAAAAGAACCTTTTCCCTTTCAGGCTTCAAGAAAGTTTTGGCAAAATTAATGCTGATGTTTGGCTTTGTAAAGAAACAAAAAAGGCTATTCACAGAGGGGAGATTGTTGTCACGTATAGCACATGATATTATTTTGCCACCTGGAGATAAAACAAGATGAAAAACATTTGGCAAATTTTGGCCAGGCTTAAATGAGGATTTGGGGAAGAAAAGAACAGAGCAATATGGCAGATTGTCGGCATGTATAGGCTTGGGCAACATCTCAACAGATACATTACGGCATCTCTCGATCGAGTCGGCGCCAACAAAAGGTTTTTCATTAACTTGTGCGGCGAGGTGTGTATTAACTGAATTTGAGCATCTCAACTTTCAGATTATGATCATCTGATGAAACAAAATGAGGTGCGTCGCAGAGGCATTTACGCCAGATCGCCTATCGCCTCCCTGTCCGTCGTGGCCTAGCTTTTGCTTTTTTTTCGCAACGTCCTCCGGCCGCTGCTCGACTCTCAATGGCGCCCTTTGTCCGCCGTAATCTCGGGATCCTTCACAACCTCCGGTTAGGGTTTCATGCTAAAGAGGATCGCAATGACGGTTTCAAAGAGAAGGAAGGGGCCCTCCGGAGCATCCGAGAGCCGCCCCCTACCCCCCACCCTCACGTCCTCAAGCTTATCTCGACTCGGAGTTAAGAAGTCGGCCGGCCGGCCGGAATAGGCCGTGCTTTCAAGTAGACGGGGCCTCATCGACTGAGGCGACCGGCTTTCAAAGGGATACTCGAACGTGCCAGGCATCGAGGACGCCATTTGTGTTGGAGGAATATTGGGGAAATTCCTGAGAGAATTAGGCCGAATTTTCAGTTTGCGGAGAGGATGCAATAACGGCGACAACTTCCGAGCTCCAAAAGATAAGAAAAGACGGGAAGCGATCTGCGATATCAGACTTACAAAGAGGACACTTTCAACCCAAGAGCCGTCTGCAGGAAAAGCCCAGCGAGTGAGATTAGCCCGTTTGATCCAGCTAAGCTCCCCATTACCGCCAACGGAAGACGCAAGCATGTCAGGCCCGAGCCACAATGCATCATCTGTTCGGCCTCTCCTCTCCCCTCACGGCGCAGACGCCAGACAAGACAAGAGGCCGGCTGGATATGCCAGCGGCCTCCTCGGCGGCGGCGGCGGTGCATTTACAGCACCAGATGATGAGGAGATAAGTGAGAAGGAGGGGGGAGGGGGGGCTAGGAAGCAGAAAAGAGGGATCATTTCTTGGCTCGAGCGCTCAATGGAAAACTTCCAAGTGAGAAAACAAGAACTCCAGCAACCAGGTTGCAGAAATTCCTAGTAAAAAAAAAAAAAGGACAGTTAAAAAAAGAAAGTAGAAAAAGTCAAACTGAAGCTTAGAATCCAGATTTGGAAAATTCTTGGCCCTGCTTTACTGCTGATGACGAAAGGAAATAAAAAGCAGACCACCTGATTCTGAACGCTTTATTTGAGCGCCTAAAAAAATTTTTTTAAAAAGAAGGCAATGTTAGTCGCTAACTTTTAGCTACCGGTTTAGATTTGTTTTTTTGTTAGCCCTTTGCTAAAACTAGTGGCTACGGAGGAGGATTCAGAAAAGAAGTCGGACTCTGAGGGAATCTGACATTTTCATAAGAACAACAACTCATTATAGGACCAGATAAAAGTCTGAATTTTACAACCGTGAACTCAAATTCTGATCTTTAAACGTAAACACAATTCTCAGGAAATACCTCTGTCATTTTACAAGAATGAAGTCTTTACGGAAAAAAAGTCATTTTAAAAGAAACAACATGAACCCGATTATCAGGACAAATGTACACTGAAACTCATTTTCTCCCAAAGACGTATTCATCCGTCTTTTCAAACTTTACACATTCAATCCCAGGTACTCATTTAAATAAAATAAATGTTTTTTTTCCCCCAAGACTTAAGGTAAAAAAAAGTGTCTGAAAATGGCTGGTAAAGTATGAACAGACCCCAGACAGATGAATTATCTTATCGGACAATCGGAAATTGTCTTTAATGTGAGTCGCAATGTACTTGGTCAAGTGTTTCTGAGCTTGTTTGTTGAGTGCGAAGACTAAATCACAGACGCATATTAGTTGACGTCAACTGTAAACCCAACATATGTAAAAATGGATAACAGTCGAATCTTTTATGTCGGCATGTGTCAAATCAAGACGCACGTCTTCAACTTGCAGGTTGAGTTTCGAGCGTTGCAATTTTTGTCAAGTCAAAAGCCATCAAAACAATGACTCGAGTCGACGCCAGTCCAAGTTGCAATGACTCAAGCGCCTTTTCTCCGCGACGCACTGAAAGCCACGTGCTCATTGTTACCTTCTGTGTATCTTTTTCTTTTTTGTTTTCTGAAAGGCGAAAAGCATGCCGGCGTCCTTTCCCCTCAGAGGAAATGCCCTCGGAAAGGAAGCTCCGGAAGACGGTTCTGCTGCAGCCAGCGCCAGCGCAGCCGACCCAGCGGGGCGTCGTCCCTCGGGCTCTTGAACTCGTAGAAGCTCAGCTGATTGAGGATCTCGTACACTCCCGCCCTGGAGGCCACCTGGCGAGTTAAGTCAGACGTTGACAGGAATTAAGTCAATCTTACAAGAAAATTGGTGTTTAAAAAAAAAAAGAAAAAAGTGCAGGCGCTGAGCGATACTTGGGGGGAGGGGGGGGGGAAGCTCCACAGTCTGGATGCTTGTAGCACTTTGAGATTGTAAGGAATGAAAAATGTATTCCAAATTAACTTTAAATGCCTTGTATATTACATGCGCTCTTTACAGCGCAGATTTTCACCAACTGCCTGTGGGCTCGGACCGCATCCCCCCCCATTCACTCTCCTCCCCCGCCATAAACAAGGTTTTCACTGCACTGCAAATCCCTTTTACAATGCAATAATGTTCCATTCAGGGTCTTTTTTTTTTTTTCCTTTGCGGGGAACAAATGAGTCGGCACACTGAAGCTCTTAAGACAGCCAGCGGATGAGACTTGCAGCTGAACGTCTGGATCGCTGCCATTAAAGCGCAGCACTTAACGTGACTCACGGACTCCGCGACCCAGCTGTCTAAACCGCGGCAAACTGATCAGCTGATGCAAGCCGCCGCAGTAGCCAAATAGACACAAATTCTTCATTTGGTTCAGCAAGGAGACGGAGGGCTTAGGAGCGAAATTTGCTGCAGAAGGACAGGATCCACTTGCCATGAAAAAGTAACAAGGGCAGAACAGGAGGAAGCTTTTAAAACATGCTTGCACAGCACTGGGGGCCACACTCAAAGTTAAAACATACAAAAGAAAAGAATACAAAATACAAATTGCACATGACACCCGCAGCCCAAATACTGGACGGTAACTTTTGTAAAGTTTGTGTGGATGCATGGAGGTCAAACAATAGAGGAAAGTAGAGGCCCTGCGGGGGAGCCTTGGGGTACACCCATCTTAATGGAGAGAGTACAGCTTAAGAGAAATCTGCAAAAATGTGAATTCTCAAACGCTATATAAGCTAAAAACAAAATGGCGCACAACATTTACACGGTTATTCAATCCGTCCAAGTGTCATTTCTTCAGTGTTGTCCCATTAAAAGATAAAACATCAACGAAAATGTGAGAGGGTGTGTTCACTCTTGTGAGATACAGTACTGTGAATTGTGGCCACAGGATACAACCTATTTATTTTTCATTTTGCCCACGTTAATGCGTGGGGCTTTGGAAATCGGAGACTTCATATCATCCGGCACCACGTGTGACCGTGACCAATGAGCTCCTGCCTTCAGGGCGGATATCAAATTAGGGCGCGCGCACACCCACACACACAGGGCCAGCACACGCTGTGGAACGGACAGTACCCATCAAACGCGGAGGCTTGCGTAACAGCGGCTTAGTGTGTGTGTGTGAGTGCGTGGTGGCGAGGACCCCCCGCGGCCCCCTCTGACACTTGGGGCTCGTCATGAATGATCCGGCCACGGTCACTGGTGACAGGCTAACGATCTCGCCCGGAGGCCATTTGGCTGTGATTGGTTGGGAAAGCGCCAGGCTCAGCAGCAAGTGGGCCACTCAACCCGCCGGCCACGCTCATGACAGCTCAAAGCGAGACGAAGGCGTTTTTGAGGGAATCGGGCAACTCAAGTCAAGTTGTTGAAGACAATCGCATCCTGCTGAAGTCTGGCTCCTGCTGGCTCTTTGGCTCAGGATGACGTGTGTTTTTGTGGTCCGTGGCAGCAACTTACTTTACTTTGCCTCATCGCTAGACACGTTTGCTCGCGACGTCATCAGACATGTGAGGCCTTTTTCCACATTTCAATGAGTTGCCGACGGTTGATCGGTGCGAACTAAAGACATTTGATTTTCAAGCCGAACCCCCCGCAGTGACACAAATGATGCTGTTTGGCAAAGAAACATGTTTGGCCAGCGATCCTTTCCTTTGTCACGTGAAATCTTTGAGCGCCGCGGCGACAGCGAGGTGCGTTCGGTATCTATTTATTCCGTGCGGGTTCCCAGCGTGAGCGGGCACACTTTGGAGACGCAGAGCGCATATTTGGTATTCATAACAGGAAGGATATGCCTCCATTGACCGAGCATATTTCCCTGACAGCTGTTTTCTCAGTGATTGTTCCTGTCCATTTTGGAATTCCGCCCCGCTTTTATTCCGCCCCGATAAGGACAAAAATGACGGCAGGGATTTCCATTCGGCGAATTGCAAACATTCTTTTCTTTTGGCCCTTCTCTTCTCGTTGGGATAGAAACCGTGAGCGCTTTTGACGGAATCACAACCAAGACCTTGTGGCCTTTGTTGGTCTGCTTTCGCGGTGCGCCAAGTACGTTTCAGACAAACCTTGTTTTGTCAATATCTGGAATTAACGACTACCGACGGTGTGAATTGCGTACAAATTCAGGTTAGTCGAAGTGCAACGCCGCCCGTGGAACATTTTGAGTGTATCCTTATTTTGTCAGGTGTGCGTGAGAAACTTGAGTGCAGAAGTTACCTGCTCCATCCAGAGTGCAAAGGAGCGCTGCCAGGAGTCCTTCTTCTCCAGGTGCAGGTACGCGTTGAAGAGGATGAGATAAATGTAGCGCTCCAGATACTGCAGGCTCCTCAGCAGGAGTTGATGGCGCTCCTTCTCCGACTTGCCGCTCTTGATCTGGAAGGAAAAGGGCACCAAAAAAAAAAAGGGGGAGTTCAAAGGCTTCTTCAACAAACACTCCCGAGTGGTTTGGACTGTTGACAAGTTTATTCAAGCCGAGGCCCTGCGTGATTGAATAACGTCACAAAAAGCCAAAGTGCATGAAGGTGACAGGAATGGGGATAAAACCAAGCAATAGTTTTGGGGTTATAATAGAATTGCCGTTTTACCTCTGGCTTGTCATTTCAGAACACTAATTTTAAATAAATAAATAAATGAAGATCATCGTGATTCAGGGCAGAACGAAAGCCATTAAGAGGACAAGGCAGAGCTAATTGAACAAAAAGTGTTTTTTGCAAACATAAAGCGCATTTCCTTGCAAAACAGACTTCTTTTGATCAATGATGAGGCTGAAAGTTTCAAGGTCTCCCATGTAAGTCAGTTGGAAAAATTGGACTTCTCACAAAGGCACCGTAATTAGGTTGCACTTCAATTGAAGGTGGAGTGGAGATTTTTTTTTTTAACTACATTTTTCTTATTGAGCCTCAAGCACTTCTCATCACGGCCGCAAACTTGGTTTTCATACTTCCCACCACTGAGTACTAGTCTTTTGAAAATGTGCGCAATTGTCAGACATTTCTCAAGAGATACGAGCCCTTGGTTGTGAGAACCCAATTACCATGTGTGCCCTGGACCCCAAAGAAGCACTTACTGTGTAAAAAATACCAACGACAATCTACATATTTATCCCAACTGCTTAACATGACCTCCATTATATACAACTGTCTGGGACGTAGTCTCCACCGCTGCATACATACATAAATATGACATGGAGGCACGCGCAAAACGGGAGAGGCCGGGGAGAAAGGATCTTTTTCCCCTCATGTCACCGTTTCGAAGTGGCACAAACAAAAAATGTATGCTATTCAGCAATGCCATTTTGGAGCTTCTGAACAATCTTGGAGCCAGTCGCAAGAAGGAGTCATGCGATTTGGCCTCTAGCAAAGCTCCTTTCAAATCTGCATTTCCTTGCTTTCTCTGTCATTTTAACACACTGGAACAAAAAGTGCAATAGTGTTTGTTTCGCTTCCAAGTCTGTCACGTCAAACTTCATTTTACGATCACGACACGTTCCCAAAAGCGGTATTTTTTTCTGTTGATTCGCATTCAAAAGTTTGTTTGATCTGCTGTGCACCGATGGCGTTGTCCAGGAAAGGGAATCCGGAGCACCAGGAACAGCATTTTAAAACGCCAGCTACGATAGTGAAGTTTATGCACGTAAAATGCTACAAAAGTGTCGCTGCCTCTAAATGAGCCAAACGGGCCATAACAAAGCTCAAATCATCTTTCACGCCACTCTCCAACCAGAAGTGCGTGCCGCGTGGTGAAAAGGTCACCGGAGGTCGATCGGACTGACATCTGGTGCCAATTAGCCGCCGACGGGATTGCCGCGGGATAAACAGATAGATCCATATTGGCCCTTCCAGGTTAGCACAAGCGGTCATTCATCACCTCGTGTAGGGCGCCTCCCACTCAAATCCTAAACCAAACCAAAGCCGACCTGTCTGGAGCGCACAGGCGACCTACACATGCGCCGCCCCGTGCGTGACTCAATGCACAGAGCGGCAAATGTCAAGCATACGTGCTGATTTTTCAGGTGGGCTCACAAGTGGAGCCAAAGTGCAATTCCTAGATGGACCGGCCCCTCACTCGCTGCTTTGCGTGGGAATGTTGAGAGCACGTACGCTCTCGCGCTTTCCAGTACAGCGGGGGGGGGGGGGGGGGGGGGGGGCTCGCAGGGGGCGACGAACCAAAACCCCGATGCAAGCCTCGCAAAATAAATAAATTCATAAATAAGTACTTCGCCTCGGTCCCACTGTAGAATCTACCAAGCAAACGTCACGCGGCCGTTTCTGACAGCATACACGCGCGATCAAACAAATACCGTCCGGCCTCAGACTCGAGGAGTGAGCAGCTGAGTGAGTCGGGAACGAAGAGGAGGAGACGCCTCCGTGTTAAACGCTTCTACGGCTTCCAGCCATCTGTCTTTTTCCAGTTGCTCAGCCACATTGTCACCATTAAATCCCCCGAAGTCAAGAGTGGATTTCTCGAAGCAGGGCTCGCTGGAAAACCGCGTACTGCATAAGCGGCAGCAAATTAATGCAACTCTGTACTCTTGCGGTTAAGACTCTTTCGAGTCTCGTGCGTCACGACCTCTGGGAGAATGCATATCAGACATACCATGAACATTTAAACGGCCTGGCCAGCGCACAAGCACGAGGGTGGGGGGAGGAATGCAGACGAGTTGTGTGTCAATTCCATCTCTGGACCAAAGTGCAAAAGGGTCTCCAGAGAACAAGCCTGCTAGAGCCGCAGTGGGAGACAAAATATCTGGCCGCGTTCACCGCCGACTCAACGACAGTAACTATTGTTGTCTCCGGTTTCGACCGCTCGTGCTGAAAAAGCCGACCTGATTGACACGCCGTCAAATAAAATGAATTCTTGAAGCATCGGAACCCGTCACTGACTGAAAGCGGCTCGCCGGGTGAAGCGCAATTGCGTATTTCCCGGGCACCTTCAAATGGTTCCGACCGCCGCATTGCCATTCTTGCTTGGCATGAAGGCACGGCGCCATCAGCGTTCTACTCCCACAGCGAGTCTGTGTCTCACAACGGCAGGCTGGAGATAAAAATACAGCATTTATTACGCGCTGCAATCGGTCTATTGAGATGAGCTCTCCCCTCCGAAAAAAATCGAGTGCTGCAATGAACTGTTTCAAAGCGTACAAGCACTAAGATAATCAAAGACCAAAGCCAAAGGTCATGGCTACGATACTCGCGCCTGGCGCCGCATCGTCGGGGGGCGAACGAGGGCGCGAGCTTTAAGTGCCTTGAGTGGCCTGAAGGCAGAAAAAGTAAACCCCCCATCGACCAACAACCTTGAAGATATTTCCCTTCATGACAACATTTCTTCACTTCACTGACTGAACTTAATCTTTGTCACCGCAAGTAGCCCGAGACTCATTTTGGAAGCGACATTTGTGGCCGCGGGAAAATTCTATCCTATCCTTCATTGTTAGTCGGAGGGGGGCCTCAATTAGTTCTGTTTTTCGCTTTTCACTGCACATGCCGCTCGGCGAGTATAACAATGTGCTTCGAAAGGCACATTTGGCGGCCATTCCATCAGGAGGCAGATTGTGAATTTGCAGTTATTAACGATGCAACGTTTAAGCCAAACAACTCTTAAAGGCGGATCAGGAAATGGGGCCGGGGGGGGGGGGCAAACCGTCTGCAATCAACGGCTTTGGCTCGATACACTTGTGAGGCGCGTTTGCTCCGCTGAGCCGTTCCATTGATTGGTTCCTGGACTAGAGTTCAAATACAATCAGCACATCAGCCGATGACGACGGGAACAGGCGGTGAGTGGCGTGATTTCCAACGTGCTCGTTTTGAGACGCGTGAAAAGTGAAGCAGAGAAGAAAACTTGAAATTGTGTGTATTTATTCAAAGGTCTTTTCCAAAATGGGGAAAGTGGAATTGATTTGCTGCTACTTGCTACCTCGTGCGAACGGCTGCTCCCGACATGCCAACTGTAAATGTAGATGCAGTCAGTATCCGTACGGCAACAACAAATTAGAGCAGAGGCCTAACCCCTAAACTAGAATTATTATTACCCATGAAATATATTTTGTTGGTTAATGTTTTGGGGGTATCTGAAACGGTTTAATTGATTTAGATTATTTCCGATGGGGACTATTGCTTTGGTTTTCACGCAGTTTGGTCTACAAAGGCTCCCCTGTAACACGTCACATGTATTTTAAACTACGGGCGGTAGAGACGAAGGCCATAAATGATAATTGAAGCGATTTACACTGCCTTCTCAATGCACCGATGACATTGGAGGGCTTTGTTAACTCATCTTGCCATCGGGGCCAAAAAGCGCACTCTATTAACAGCCGGCAGTTGGTGTGTCAAAAGGTCTGCACCGTCGCCATTTAAATGAGATGAATTGATTCGTCTTGCTCCATTCTGGCATTATACTGTGCATCCTATTTATCCTTGATTTCAAATGAACAAGGTCCATTACTTTTTAATTCCACATGTATTTGCGCAGCAATACATTACGCGAACAAAGGCCACGGTGCCCTCAAGCGTCACGTCAAACACGGACTGCAGCATCATTTCATTCGCCGATGTAGAAACTCCCCGAAAATAAATACGCTCCGGGAACAGCAGCTGACTGATGACAGCTGCTTGACACCCCCCCCCCCCCCCACCCCCAGCTCGCCCCCTTCGACTGACTCGCCAAAGCTAACTGAGAAGTCCCGTGAGATGATTATTTGCCCCCCCCGCACATGCTGCCAGACATTCTCGTAAAAAAGCAAATACGGCTACATCACCAGTAGCATCTGAAAAAAATCGGAGCTGGCCGCATCTGCGCCCGGTGCAGGAAACTCAAGCGACCAAGTGCAAATATTTAGTCGCCGTACTTAAAAGGGGAAGTCTTGAGAAGAATACGTTATGTGCGCCTCCGTGAATCTAAACACGACATTCCGATGAATATTGCGTCTGGGGAAAATGAGTTGAGCAGCAAAATGCACCTGTTTTTGTCCGCCTCAGGGGGCGGTCATTTTGTCACTTTCTGTCACCTGAGAATGACATCACGGTCACTCAGGGACCAAGACGGCCGACGTGTTTTATGAACCTGTCAACAGCTGCGGCTTGCAACTCAAAAACATCTGAGGAGGAAGCCTTGAGGAGGAATTCAAAGAAATGTAAATGTATTCCAAGCAAGAAGAAGGGAGAAAAAAAATGACAATGTTAACACTGTACAGCCAACATGAACAAAAAAAAAAAACGGATCATAGGAATGCGTAATGTTCCTCCGAAGCTTTTGGCTCTCACTGCATCCGCCATCTTTCCCAAAGACGTCTCCCGGCTTCCCCTCGGAGAACCTGCTCGCAAGGCCTTCTCCCCTTTCCCCAACTATTTTTTCCATTCCCCCCGTCCAAACCGCAAGGGCCCGTCTTTTTCAACACACTGTGATTTGCCCTCATTCATTCTTAATTTGTGCCTTTCACGAGTGAACGAGAGGGGGGAAAGGCATCAGGCAGCACTCGGTCCTCTGTAGAGCTGCGATGTGAGGGGAAAATGTGCAATTTTCCATAATGTTCTATTGATTGGCTACACAATTCATAAACAAGGTCCCCCTGAGCTGCTGCTTGATTATGAGGCAGTGTGACCGTCGGGCTTTGTGAAAAACAAAGAGTACAAGCCTTCTTTCTTTTTGTTTTGTTTTACGATGATGACTCCGCCAAACTTATGACGCCCAAAAGCCATTCCAGAAGCAAAATGAGTTGGGCAAGTCATTGTCACCCAATTGTCTGGAATCAATTCATTTGGCTCCATGCAGAATGAAATGACAGTGTATAATGACAGTCAATCTGTCACAATGCTAAGTGCAGTTGGAATGGCCACTTTAACTAGAGCACAACGCAGCAAGGTTTTTTTTTTTTTTTTTACAAAATATGTCAAATTAGCAGTTTTTGTGTCAGAAGAAATTGCCTGCGCGGGGGAACGTTTTGCTTTGTCGATTCCTTTGAATTGTTTTCAGTGAACGCACTCGCATGATGGAACGCACGCAGAGACGTTGTCACCGAGGCAGGCTGAATTCAAAGGAAGCCTTCAGTTCAACGGCGATGTTCATTATCATCCGGTGCTAATCATGCCAAGAGAGGCCAGACCGGGCGTCAAACGGACGGGGGCGCCTGTCAACGCCAGCGCAGGGAGCCCAACGTGCAAGGCAGGCATCAGCCAGCACGTTTCCCCGGAAGGAGGCGAATTTGCCCGCCTGCTCTTTTGGGCCCAAGTGTCGGGAGACGTATGCGCCGTGTGGGGGTCACGCCTGGTTGGCCGCAAGGGGATTCGTAGCCTCCCTTCCCCCTTCATTTAGTGGGCCCCCTCTGGGAGCTGCCGGATCCTCCGGGGTCTCTGAGTGAACATATATTTTTCTCGCTGGAAGACACATTTTCCAACCACTGGTGAAGTGGAGGAGGGGGTCTTTAAGGCAGTACGGGTGGGGGGGTGTTCCGCTATAAGAGGGACGGAGTGGTGGTGAAATTTTCCCCTCTTGCAGCAACATCTGGCACTGTTTAGCACCTGGACTGCTGCTTTCAAGCAAAGAGGAAAGGGAAAAGGGGCGGGGGTGGGGGGGGGGGATTGCTGCAATGGCGGCAGTGCCAACACGTGGCCTCCGGATAAGTCAAGCCTCATCTCAAGTTGGATTTGAACTCCGGGAGCTCATTTGTGTCAGTTACAAACTCCAAGCTAAACACACTCGCGGCGCTAAATGCAAGCAAACCCAAAAGGCGCCATTCAAATGTACTCATTCCCAAACGCACCCCCTTCCCAAACTCTTCAGCATCCCCAACTCGCCCCCATACGCACCCTTGAAAAATGGGGCAGATATCCTGTATATTTTCAATTGAGATCATATTCCATCTATTAAGCTAGTCACATGTATTTTTTTTTAAATTTATATTATTTAAAACCCAATAAATGTCATTACCATCGGCCGGAAATCTCTGATATACATATTTGGTCAATTAAATGTTTTTCTCCAATTGATCCTATTGGTCAGTGCCCGCATAGGTCTGTCTGTGGTTTTTACAAATGATTGACCAATCTAAAGTGTGGAAAATGCTTCACTTCACTCATTCATATCATCAACTTTTTCATTCCATGAACTTTTTAAGGGACATACCCGCTTGAACATCCGGACAGATTTGGCACACCCTAATCTGGCTTCCCGATAAAATCGAAAAATCGCAAGCGGTTGTTCTTCGCGTTGGCTTTCCTACGCCGCGTCACCGAGAGACAGACCCGGACCCCGACTGTAGGCGGAAGACAATAAGTCCCATTGATAGGCCCACCGAGCGGGCCCGGTTGCCGACGAAGTGCAGAGGCGCAATGATTGCAGCGTTTGTTCAAAAAGGCATAAAGCCGAGCCTTTTTCTTTCACAAGCTACTTTTGTTCTCCTTCGACTTTGTTAGTTTACACAGAGAAAACCAATCGAAAGCAATCAAAACAACGCATCTTAACATATTGTACATATTGTTCGGAAAGACTTCCCTCTTTTCCAGCCAACTTTCTGCATCCGGCGAGGACTTTCCATCTCGCAAGACTGGAAATTGATAGATGAGCTATCTGAAAGCCCGCGACGGATATTAAGGAACATTTCATTTCCTTCACTGCTTTTCTTGGCCCCTTCTTATCCAACCAGCTTCCATTAAGTTACATCATAATCAATTTTTCCACGCTCGGCCGCTCGTGCCCGCATTCCTCTCGTTCATGCGCGCTGGACACCGGCTGAGGTGGGAAAAAAAGAGGCTGCCTTTCCCCCTCTACGGGACACTGGCGGTGAGTGCAATCACTCAGCGCGCTACATCTTTTGATAAATATGTACGGGTTCATTTTGTGCCTTGCGACGGATGTTTACGACCATCATTTCAGGGTCCTTTTGAAGTGTACACTGCAGTAGTGAGAGGACTCCCCCCCCCACCCCCACCCCCCAGTTCTGAGACAGAGTTTGACCTGTCTGTAGGTACAGATGATGATCTCCCTCAGGTGGTAGTGCATGGGCGTCATGGTTTCGGAGACCGAGTCCAGGGCCATGTCCACCTCGCGCTTAATGCGGTGGCCGTCGGGGAGCAGGCGCACCAGCTGCATCACCACCTGCAAAGAAAAGGAAAACCTGTTAAACCAGAATCTGGCGATGGGGGGGGCACAAGGCGGCTCATTGACAGGCCGCTTTGTGTATTCGTAATACTTTGGCGCCATCTTGTGGTAGCTAAATATAGACTTACTGTATCTTGTGGATGGGTGTCAATTACCGGTACTCTCTCAGATTGTTGCTATTGTCCTGAGGAGCTCCGGGCCTATTCATTGCATTTTTGAAATGCAACAAGAGTTGAAAGAAGCTGTGAAGCCCCGGGATTTATGGCAGACGATGCGGTCCACACAAAGCCGTAAATGGGTCCAAACCGAAGATAGACACACCAAAAGAAATTTACTCTAGTGTGTGAGTGCGCAACTGTAGCTCTCCTTTCCCACATGCCAGCGTACTGGATTTTTGAGATTTGGATTAGCTCACATGTGCCCAAGGAGCACTTGATGATTCTTTCTACTGGAGGCAAAATCTGAATCTAAAAAGTCCAGTCATTTATTATTAGCCCAAAAAAAGTGTGCACAAGAAAATATTACCTGAAACTCCCCTTTGGTGTACTTGGCATCAGGGACGCTGACGATCTCGTCCTCGGGAAACTCCGGAAAGCCCTGCGGGGGGGATAAATAACTCCTACTTTGTTCCGCTTTCATAGCCGTGCCATGCGGAAACGCGAGAGCGGCGCACCGTACATTGAAGTGCCACAAAGTGAGCACGGAGAGCACCGTGGCCGTGGTGGTCCTGCCTTTGCCGTTGGAGCAGTTGAAGACGAAGGCCGAGCGCGAGTCCTCGGCCAGCGAGCCCTTCATGGCGTCCAGCAGCGTGTCGAAATCCTGCCCGCGCAGAAAAACCACAACAAATATGAGGCAAGACAGTCCATCCATTTGATCCATTCATTAACGGTGAGTGACACGGGAGTCTAGAATAAGAACGTAGAGATGGCTCTGAGCTCAGGTTAGCGGGGAATTAACCAGTCCGCGCGTTGAGTAACATTTTTGGCGAATAAAATCTGCGCGGTCGCCGGTTAGCGGTTACCTGCTCCCAGGGGGCGGCGCAGTCGGGCAGAGGGATGCGCTTGTAGGCGAGGGCCGGCGTGGCCTTCTTGTGCTGCGCCAAGATCTCCTGCGCCGTCAGGACGCTCTTGAACATCTTCATCTGCTTCTCTTGCTCAAGACTCACTTCCAGCCACTTCTGGGCACGCAGAATCTCCTCCTTGAGGGACGCCTCCAGCTTCTTCAATCAAAACAAAGTCCAAGTGCAAGTGAGTCGTCATATCCCAAAGTATTTTTTTTTCCCCGACAACATTTTCTACACTGTACATTATGCTTCCACATTTGTGTTAAAATATGATGAAAGTGATTTATAAAAAAATCTTTCACTAAGTTTGAATGTGCTTAAAGCAGGTGGGAGGGGTACGTTATATAGTTTATATTTGCAGTCAAAACGGCTCAGATTTGACCCTCCTCTCGACCTCAATGATGAGCGGGTCCGACGTTGGGATGGCAATGTGCTGATCCAAGCGCGACGGCTCCCTGGGTGTGAAGATCTGCCCGTTGGCTTCTAAAACCAGCTCTTCCTGCAGGTTGACCCACAGAATGCGGCTGTGCTTGCGCTTCTCGTCCGTCAGGTGGGCCAGCACGGCTGCGGCCGCCTACGCGCGCGGGCGCAAAGAACACATTTTTGAACGGGGAAGCGACAGGAAAATAAAAAGAGGACAATCGACAAGCGACGATGAAACACTCTGGGCGCGGGTGGCGCGACACCTCGGACGTGGGCTGCGACATTCCGTAGATGGGCATCTTGGGCACGCGTCTGAAGTTGAGCGCCTTCATCTCCTTGGCCGTGCTCAGGACGTCGGGCGCTAAATACTCGCCAGCCACCTGCACAACAAAGGAAACGTCTGTCTGCAATATGTTGCTGCTGTTGTTTTACAAATCTAACAGTTTAAAGGTTTCTAACTAAGGCGATAAGGATGCTACAATTGCAATAGCCTGTCTATGGCATTTCCCATTATCTGTTAGCATTGAGCTACTAGACTATAAGTGGAAGTGGCAAAAAAACAATTTGAAGCAAGCAACAACCAAACAGCCACAGCTCCCTGGCGGAGGTAACGGCTGCTCACCAGAACGCGGGCTCCTCTGGTGACCAGCTCGGGCGACGCCGACAGCTCGGAAAGGTCCATACGTGCCAGCAGGCGGTAGAGCCAAGTATGGCGGCACATCCACTGGCTGAAGTTGGACACGAAGGCGAGGGGATACTGCAAAGGCGTCACAGGAATTTAGCTGCTGGCCGATGGCGCTCGACGAACTCCCGACACCCACCTGCTCGCGGAGGTACGCGTTAAACACAATCAGGTAGAAGTAGCGCTCCAAGCTCTGCCGGGTTCTGTTGAGGAAGTACTCTTTGGTGCTGCTTCCCTAATGGGCAACACAAAGAAGGAGATTCGTCCGGTCAGGCCTCCATCCGCTTATTAAGTCACTAACTGTCGGGGATGTTTATATTCGTTCACGGCCTCCTAAATTCATCCATAACTCGGAAATAACATTTGTGTAACTTTTCATGGAAAAGGCAGGAAGTATTAAGCAAAAGGAGGGAAAAAAAATTGAGCATTAACTTGTCCGGAAAACACCAACCTGAATCTGATAATCGTCTCCGATGCCTTCCAATTTACTTTTGTTCTCGTAGATTGCCTCTTTGATGTTGTGCATTTCCGAACACAGTGCAATGGCCTGGTCCACCTGACGACAAACAAAACAGCGTCGCAAGTGCGCCGGCGTACTCTCCCACAATGAATCCGGTGAGAGAAACTCACCTCCTCCAAGACTTGCTGTCCATTTGGCAGCTTGACGATCAGAGACTGGATGATGCGGAAAACGGGTCTGGGTTCCGCACGCGCCTCTGCCGGTTCCTCAACCCTGAAATATTCATGACGTAAGTGTGCCGGGTTTTTACATTTATTGTGGGGGGGGGGGGGGGATACTTTTTCGGCACGGCCACAATAGGTGAGAAGCCACGACACACAGCTTATGAAAAAAACATGAATTTACACTTTGACCCATTCAACGTGATTTTAAAATTGGATACACAGAAGTGCAGTAATGTAAAAATAAGTACTTTAAAACCCCATTAAAAAAAAAAAAGTAAACTCTGATGGGTATCCAGTGACCGGATGATGAAAATAAGGCCTTACGGAGCCGGCGGGCGAGAGTTGCCCCAAACGCGGTTGATGGCCAGGGCGCCCAGGATCATGGCCAGGTTGGTGCGGCCGACGCCCACCTGGCAGCTGAAGAGCACCGCGGGAAGCTTCGGCGTTGCGTCGTGTCGCAGGGACAAGCCGGGACTCTCCTGCCAGGGGAGAAATTAAGTCAGCCGTGGGAGTGCAGCGAGTACAACTACCTGTCAAATTTGCGGCCCGTCTCGGTCCCGATCACTGTGCAGTCAAGGCAAAGACATGAAGAAGTTTGTATATGTGGCTCTCATAGTGAGCCCGTCTCCGTGTCCCAATATTTATGGACCCGACTGGACAGAAACCCCGCTAATCAAGCTTAGTTGGACTCACCCTGAGTATGTTGACAAAAGCATCAAAGTCTTCTTCTAAAGGCGCTCCCTCGACGGGCAGCGGCAATCTGTAATATCTGGAATGAAGAACACAACAAACGCGGTCGGCAATTTCCGAGCCACGGCCAAAAGGAGAAGAGCGGAGATCACCTGTAAGCCGGCATGGTGAACACGGGCCGCTTGTAAACCTCCTCGGTCACGTGGATGTCCTCCTCGCACGTGATGACCACCTTCTGAGGCTCGTCTTTCAGGTACTCAATGTCGTCGTACACGTAGTAGGTGTTTTCGTTCAGCTTGGCAAAGTCGTGGAGCTAAGAGTCAACAACAACGGCAAAAAATAAATAAAATTTTAAAAAAGCACCGGACCACGATCCGAAAAAACTACCCGGAGGTACTGTATGTCTGCACCATTCTATATAAAGTGGCCCCGCCCCAGTTTGAAGTCAAAGTCACCTCCTTCCTGACAGTAAGCTCCAGCGCTTCCACCGGCTGCCCCTTTTCCAGGCCGTGGAGGTTCTCGTGGAGGTTCTCCTTCCTCCTGGGGGTGTACGAGACAAAGTCGTCACCCTTGTGCAGGAAGACCACCGGCTCCTCCCGCACGCAGACAAAAACAACCTCCTGGCAAGAAAAAAAAAAAAACGACCAGAGACATCAGATGAATATTTTTTTTTTTGAAGGCCAGCACCGGAGGAGTGTGAGCTAATCCTCTGAAAACGCCAAAGGTGGCAGGTGACCTCGTGTCCTTGCGCTTGGAGCCTCTGCAGGACGCGTTTAAAGCCGCTGGGGCTGGGCTGACCCATCCCATACAGCGGGTACGATCCCTTCACCTGACGAAAGTTGGGTGCCCCGAAGGAGCCGGTCGTGCCGAGGACGTCCGCTTTGCTGTACACGTCCTGCACCATGAAGTACTCGCCCTAGAAGGAAAGCGCAGAACAATTACATGTCTGGCCACTCACCTAAACTGTCCATTTGAGTGTGAATTTTTTTCACCTGTTGAAGATGGATGGGCGGAGGGAAAAAATGCTCCAAAATACTCTAAAAAGGTCAAGTGTTTCTTCTCTTGTCTCTTAATTTATTTCCAGATGTGTATATACCTTTTCGGACATTTGAGTTTGGCCCGCCGACTCCCCAAAGACTGCTGGGATAGGCTCCAGCATGCCCGCCACCCCTCGTGCGAAATTAAGCGGTTCCGATAATGGATGGATGGTGTGTGGTTAGCAAAGACGCTTGCGTGGGAACTGCTGCCATCTAGCGGACACTTGTATAGACCGTCGCTCATCCAAAAGCTGTGGGTGGCGTGTCTTGTTTATTGGCAAGGGAATATGTTGTCAGTGATTTAAAAGAACATCACAGAGGTCCTCCAGTTCAAAAGTACCATCACCATCATCATCATCAACACTGGCACCGATGCTGAAGTAATGACAGGGTGGGCTCATTGGCAGCTTTTGCTTCATTTTGAGGTTTGTGTCGCATGAACATGCACCAAAAAAAAAAAAAATTAAGCTAATTCATGTCACTGCTTGCACGCTGGAAGTTCAATTGAATGCAGCCAAAGTGCACACCGTGGCACCATAAAGATTCAAAGGTTTTTGAATGTTTTTTTTTTAATCACAGAGGTGTGAATTTCATTTTTAGAATACAGCAAAGTCGCCTGGATGTTGTGAAGATCACGTGCGACGTGAACTGACTTATCCTTGGCAGCCGAGGCTCAATGCTGCCAAGCGAGTGAGGTGGCCGATCAAAGCCCTGATTCAAGAGCCACAAGCTTCCTGACACCAAAGACGGCTCACCGCCTCTTAAAACGCTGCATGACAATGTACCTGCGCCACGTTGCCCTTTGCGTGTGTGCGTGTGTGTGTGTGTGTGTGTGTGTGATCCAGCACACTGCACCTGCACCAGGTAATGCTCGGGCATGGCGTCTGATATCCGTCCGACTTTGTAGTTGCTCTTGCGGATGTCATCGTGAATCTGAAACTCCTGCTTGCAATTGTAGCTGCGAGTGTGCGCCCGCACATGCATACAAACATGAAAACATGCAAAAACAAACACACACATAGCGGCAGCATGGTGAGAGGAGTCAATTTAATTATCAGCCGGTGTTTACAAAGCCTACGCTGACAAATGAGATGATAACAGGGGCAAACACTGAGGCTGGAGGCCAAGGGGGGCGGGGGCTACGTCACCAAGTGAGGAGGGATTACTACAAGGGCTGCAATCATTAAATGGAATCACTTGAACAATTTGAGTAGGGGGGGAAAAATAAAAGTCAAAGCTAAATCTCGGCCTCAGAGCTTTGCGGCGCTCACTTTTCCACACGGAGTGACGTTACGGCAGTCGCGCGAGCCAGAGCGTACTGAAATGAGTTTGCGCAAACGCGGCGGCGGGCAACCAGGAGGAAACGATTACATACTCATTCGCTGACACCCATGTCACTCACCAGACCGGGCCCCGCCTTTTAAAAACCATGTACGCATACTACAGAAGAAGCTGAGGACGGCAACCCCAAGCGGACAAACGACGGACTTGATTATTCCATCGACAATCAGTAGAATGCTCGATTTTAAAAATATGAAATTACTGCGGCCCTAGTTTATGTTGCAGGGGGGGGGGGGGGGGGGGTCTCCACAACCAAGAGAGGGAGTCACACCTCGGCAGTGATCAAAGGGGATCGGCACCCAATCCACACAACGCGTATTCGGGGAGGGACTTACGTGATGACCACAGGCGCGACCTTGTTGGTGATAATGGACTTGGCCTTGTTGTTGTGGACGTTGACCGTGTGAAAGGGGCTCATGCTGAGCGACGGCCTGCTGTCGGCCATCCCGTCGTCGTGGACACCTTGGTCACCTTCAAGCGGCGGCGGCGGCGCTGCGCTGGCAGTCGTACCCATGCTCCACCCGAAGCTGCGGGACACACGGCGAGGGAAATTACAAAAAGGTAGCGCGACTTTTGACACAAGAGAAACATCGGCGTCACTGAGACAAAGCATGACGAGAAGGCGACGAGACCAGGATACGAGGATGACACAGGAAGGCCATTTTTGCTCATTTGCTCAGATTAATTTCTATTCATTCTGCGGAGGATGACACAAGTTCATCCTCTCGTCTCCGGACTGGATGCGAACTCCAGTGACCGCCGCTCTCCTTTTTGTTGCGTCTTGAATGGGCCGGTCCCGACTGGACCACCTCCAAGTCTACAAGAAACCACGGGTACTTTAGGTGTGGTCCTAACCAAAAAAATAAAATAAAAATAAAAATAAAATTGTCCCATCCTGAAGAAAATATTAAGAGTCCTACATCACCATCTACAAGTTGTCGTTCCATAAAAGGAAGTCAAGTATTCCCTTTCCCTCACCACATACCAAAAGCATCTCCGACCCTCGGATTTAACATCAGCCTCCCGCAAAAAAAAAAAAAAAAACGTCAGCGCAAAGAGGCATCTTACGAGTGGCTTGACGAGAGACTTGCACTTCCAGAGGCTTTTCGCCGCTGCTTGTTGTCTGCCATGGTCCAAAAAGGAGTGTGAGAACTTGGCATTCCGTCCCAACAGAAACCTTCCTCTTCCCCCGCCAGCGTCGGTGCGGTGGGGGAGGAAGAGACGGGGGAAGACCTCCCCTTGGCACAGAGCTTTCAGAAGTCATCCTACTTGGGGGCGGTCGCAAAAAAAAAAAAAGCATGGTACAGAGGTACATCTGGTGGCCATCTGGTCAACATCATCGATCCAATCGGTGGAAGCAGAAAAAGAGATCTCAGAAGAACGTCAGCATTTTGGCCTTTCGAGAGGAAAGCGTCACACTGTGGAACAGATCTGGACAATGCCTTTCGTTGCATCAATGACGAAAACGGATTCCGGAAAACCGGTTGCAGACAAACAACCACTCGTGAGAACCGGTCGCGGCAGCACGTTTACGGCGCAGCGGTTCAGTCGCGTGAAATTCCAAAAAAATAAAAATAAAAATCGCACGATGGACGCGCAACTTGGTTGAAAGCGCGCATGCGCAGACGCGCGGACTTGACCACAGCGGTTCCAGCATGCCGCAGCCCGAATTAGCGAGCTCACTCGCAGGGCGGAGGCCAGGGCAGAAAATAGCCCCGAGTCATAAACATCCTCCTGAAGCCCCGATCGAGTCAACTTATCAGAGGGGCAGTTTGTCACGGCGAGTCCTCACGGGACCAATAACAATTCGGATTTCCTCTGGCAGTAGGAAGGCAATAAAAAAAGTTTTTTTTTTTTTAAAAGGATAAGGAATTTTTGGGGGTGTAGCCATATTTAGCGAGCTCACGGTTCCGATGCTTTCCAATACGGATCATTTATTCGGAAACAAATCTCTGAATTAATTTTCTCCGGTCAACCACTCTGATCCGCTAGCGTCCCATTTTGAATGTGAACTCTCCGCGACTGGTGTAAGAAAACCATGGCAACCGCAACCGCCTGCCAGCGCGGGCCCATTGAAATTCCGCCGCCGTCCCGACCTCTGCGTGCCATCGTCTTTGGGACAAAAGCCGTGCGAGGCAGGAAGGAGCCTGCAGCTGCAGGATGCATCTGTTGGTGGCCCGAGGAAGGATGCGATGCGCTGCGCTCCTTCGCAGATGCTCCGCTTCGACGGACACTCGGGAGAGCTTTCCCGCACCAACAATGTTGGATGAAGTCCAAAGTTGGGACAACGTGATCAAAGAGTAATGCTCATTCTCCTCGAACAGGCCCAAAAAAATAATAAAAAATAAACGACAATACTGCTAGCCAATCTGGTGGCCCGTGATTGCGTTGGCTTCAAAATGCAATCGGACGAAACCATTCGGTCCCCCTCATAAGACACACACTTACTTGCTCCCGATTTTCGAATCCTTTTTTTAGTCTCGGTCCAAGCCGATCTTTACAAAGCCACAGAGCAAATTTGACACAAGGAAGCGTTGGAGCACCTCGAACAGGAAGCGCTCGGTCGCATCGGCTATGCAACATCCTCTTTGAGGTTGCGCACACGTGTCAGCGCCGAGTCAAAGCGTAGGATTGCGCAGGACATTGCGCTTTCCTGCGCTGCACTATTGATGCGGCAAGGAAATGAACTCAGTGCTTCCTCTGTACCGCAGAGGACTCCCGGCGACACGTTGTTCCCAACTTTTGCCAGTCCGACCGCTGTTTTGCACGGTCGCCGTGTCAAAACCGCTCGCTCGGCAGAAGCAGAAAAAAAAAAAAGTATGCCCGTGCTAAGAATATGACATAAATCCTGCGGTAGCGCTTCCGCCTGCTTTCCTGACAGCCCAATGACAGGCTACTAAAAAAAGCCTCAGCAGATCGACTTATAAAAATATTTCAGTTGAAGACACTTTTCCCAAGCTGCAGTCATTCCAACGGTCCCCGCTCCCCCCTCCAAGCTCGACCGACCGCAGCATTCTGCGTGCAACCACCTTCACGTGCGGTCGGCGAGTTTTTATCAATACGGTCGATCGTCTCCGGCGGTCCTGCACTGAATTGCAACTTGAGCGAGTTGGCCTGGAGTCCAAAATCAAATGGAATCTAGAAAGCCAAAGCGGGTGCAAGGCTAGTTACACCCTGGACTGGTCACCAGTCAATCACAGGCCACTTGTACAGTCAAGTATTGGGACAGGGACTCGGTTTTTGGGCTCTCAACACCCCCACAACGGACCCTGGTGATGTGCCAGATTCAGCTCCCGGTTCAGTCCTGTCGGGGCATTTTACTGCCAGTTTTGTCTTCAAGCGAAATGCATGCTCGTTGGGATTCGGGTCAGGTGATTGGCTCGGCCATTGCATAGCGTTCCACTTCTTTCCTTTGAAAAACTCTTTGCAAACTGCTTTTGGGTCGTTGTCCGTCTGCAGTGTGAAGCTCTGTCCAATGACGTCGGAGGCATTTGGCTGAACGTGAGCAGATTGCCCGAGAAACACTTCTCAATCGATCTTGCCGCCTTGACACATGATCAATAAACACGAGGGAAGCGGTTCCATTGGCAGGCAAATTCAAGCCGAAAGCCTCTCAGCATTCCCACCGCAACCGTTCAACACCAGCGATGAAAATGAATAAATTGCTTTCACGGTATTATTTCAACCAACGACTCGTCAAGACATCTGACCTATTTTTTTTTACAAATGACGCGGACCATCTGTAGGTTTTTAAAAATCAAACGTGGCCCTTAAGCACAAAAGGTTGCCTACACCCGCATGACACCATCAGTAAGTTATAGTAGTAAGGAAGGTTTTCAGTCACATTGACGCATGTGTGCATTGTCAAGTATCAGCGTCATACCTAGCGCTCCGCTGCCGAGTCCAGCATCCGAGAAAAATGGTACACCTAAAAAATTTTTTTTAAAAATGGGCGAATGGCTATCCAGGGCAGGCGGTGGTTGTCTCAGTGGCACATCCCGGCTGGCATCGCTGCTATCCGTGCGAGTCAATCAGTGCGCGGCTGATGATTGCAGGCAGGCGAGAGGAGGCGGTCGCGCATCCCGTCAATGGACGCGTCCTAGAAGCGGGCGGTAGACTTTTGTTGTGTTTTCGGCGCAGCGGTGTGAAGAGCATGTGCCGCTGCATTAACAAAAAAAAAAAGGATGTGGGGGCGGACCCGGACGAGTGGCTTACTCATCAGCTCCTCCACCGCCATCCAATCGCTGCGAGCGCAGCCTCCTGGCAACCCGCTGCCTCCCACACACACACACACACACATACAGACACCGCAGACCTTTTAACAAGACTCTCCAAACACAATTCAACCAGCGGCCCTCAAACTTGTACCCTCTGACGGTGTCATTTATACAAACACGGCAAAAACAACTCTCACAATTTTTGCTCCAATTCAACAGATGCTGTGCTGCTCCTTCTGGTGTGTGTGTGTGTGTGTGCCGTGGCCACCTGCACTAATGCTACTCATTCCTTACAGAGGATCAAGAATAGATGCCAGAGAATATTGTTACTTTTAAGGCTGAAACGAGTCCTCCAGGATGAGGATAAGCGTTTCAGAAAATGCACGGATGGATGAAGGCCCTCTGAGGAGACCAACTGACCTCCCTGAATTTAACATTCAGACGCCGCGCAAGCGAGACGAGACGAGCGCAAACAGATGACATCACGTAAGCCTAACTCCGTACGACGCTCTAATCAGTGCATTCATTAGCGCTTAACGCGTGTCATGCAGGAGGCAAACACCGCTCACAGCTGGGCAAATAAGTCGGCTTCAAGCCGACGAGCCGGCATCCGTCCATCATCCCGACAATGTTCCGTTTCATCCGCAGATGTTCAGGAACGTAAACATCGGTAGCTGTTCCACCAAAGACGACATGGGAACATTCTTTCCCAAAAACGATGAGCTCAACAGTACGATTTCGAAAGGCAAATCGAAAGCAGCCACACCTGTTCCTTCCTCCCTTCCTTCCTTCCGGGCCAAGACTCTTGCAGCAGTTGCAGCAACAGCAGCAGCAGCCAAGGTGTCCTACACGCTCACACGCCAATTTGAAACACTTCCCATCACATTTGAAATGTGTTGGACCCCACACATGAGGCGGAAAATGCGGCTGTTCTTTCCGCTCTTGGTATCGATGCGTTGGATACTGTGGACGAGAGAATCACGAGGGACCATACACGTGCAACAAACCTGGAGGGGGGGGGGGGGGGGTTGTGCTATTAAAACCTGAAATTGGCAGACACACGCAATTATTTGAGAAAAACAACAACAATAAAAGGGGAAAAAAAAGCAAGTGTTCCGTTCTTGACAGAGTGACAGAAACATCCTCTTTTGCAAAATGTTTCGGAGCTGGCGTGTGTCTCAGAAGAGGAACCAGGAGAGGGAACAATTTCACCAGAGATGCCCTTTTGAAATGAATCAAATCAAACTATTGTGTCAAACATTCCACAACGCTGCTACAGATTCCAACCGCTTGCATACTCCTGAAATGTGGCATCAAGATTCCAGCTATAATGCCCTCCAGATAAGATAGCTACTTTAATTAAGCCAACGCACATTCGTTAACATGACAAAGAAAATGTGATGATAGAGCGCAAAACAAAAAAACATGGCGTTTTTTTTGTTTTGGTGGTTAGGTGGTTAGCCTTATGCGTCTTCTGCCCTCTAGTGGCAGAGCCCTGAAATATTCTGACTTGTGATTATCAATGGCACAGAGAGATCAACAAACCTCCAATCTGAGTAGGACTGAATAGTTTCCATTTTTTTGCAGTGCTGTTACAGGCACTGTGCGGGGGGGGGGGGGGGGGCTTTAGCATCATGATTGATTAACTGCAGTTTGGGCTGTCGGTTTCTGTCATTACAGCCCAACCCCCTGGCCCTGCCGTTAGTCCCTGGGGGTAAGAGGAAAAGCGATAGGTTGAGTCCCGGCACAACGCATCAAAGAGCATCGTGTGATCTGCCGTCGAGCCCCGCAGACACTTTGCAAGTTCAACTGGGGGAAACTTAGGACTGTGCTAGGCAAAAGACAATTAGTTCAAGACATAGACAAGGCAACTATGGTCAACATCTTTTCCACAAATGGATGTTAATGCTGGTAATTTTTACAAAATGATGAACCAATGTCCCCCAACAACGATTGTATGGCCATCTGACGTTAACATTTGCTCAATTTCAAATGCTAACGAGAACCGTGCAACTATTTTGTGTTTCCTCACAAGACTTGCCCAAAAATGTTTATCAATGGAAGCATTATTAAGAGTGACCATTGAAACACTTGAGGCTCACATTTGAGTACAATATTCCTATTTCAATAAATGTCATAGGATCTTTTTTTCTTTTTTGGGGGGGGGGGCTATTCACTGACCCCCGATGACGAAACAATGATCCAAATGACAATATTTGAATTGGAAATTTGGGAATCATATTGTCAGTAATTCTCCATTTTATTTTATTAAATAGCCACCTCACCAAAAGTAATCATTTGCACTAGTTTTGCATTTTCGAGCGCTGTCTTAATGCCAAAGGAGTGGGAGGGGATTGGGGTGTCCCCAAAAACACATGGGTGCCCCTGTGCCCCACTTTCTCCTTGATCCGCACCTTTGCATCGCGACAACGTTCTGTATTGTTCCTTGGTGAACGGTTCCAAACGACATGAGTTAGCAGGGAGAGGCTAAGGTTGGCATCCTCGTTGCAACACAAGGAAAAGGGAGAAAGAGAAAGAGCGAGCTCGTAGCAGCCTAGCCAGGGTGCCCGAAAATCAACCAAGTGCTCCCCCAAACTTTTCACAAGACGCGAACTCACCATTGCAGCTCGCGGGGACGACGAAAAGAGTCCAAAAAACAAACCGTTTGGTGCACGAACGGGAACCGGGAACGGGATGGAGCCGGTGGCTGACGTTTTCCCCGTCACGCCGGGTCACGCATTGATTTTATCTTTATTTGATTTAATTTTTTCCTTCTCGGGGATGTCGACGGGAGGGAAACGCGAGCTTCCACAGTGGAGAATGGAGTCGAACTGCGCATGCGTAAAAACTTGATGGAAAGGCAGAGAAAACGTTTATCGATTAATGACAACGTCAACCGAAATAATAATTTATTGAAATCATCATAACTTGTGTTTCTATTGGTTGTTAGAACACAAACACACAGATGGTGTCATTTAAACGTTGAGCACATATTGATGTCGTGGGAAATATCCAAAATGACAATCCAAAACTCAACTCAACTTTATTTCTACAACACTTTTCCAAAAAAAGTGCTAGACATTGTCTCTTACATCTTAAATGTGTTCATTTATTTACTGTAAATAAAAGGACTAATTCAAAATGGTCTGATTGATTTTTTGTTTAATATTCTAGCCAACTAATCATCAACAATAAAATATTTGACTAACATAGATATTGACGGCGGCTCCTCTCTCTCTCCTGTGTTTGCACTGTGGTTGAGAGGAAAGAAATTTCATCTGCGCTGTATGTTTCACATAGAGCATATTTGACAATAAAGTCGACTTGACTTGATTGATTCTATTATGTATTAATTGATCTGATTAAGAAGAGGCCGATCCCGGTTATTGTGACGATGTCAAAGTGTCCTTGAGCAAGATACTGAACCCCAGTTGATCCTGGTGCAGTGTCATCCATCAGTAGGTGAATGGATAACCAGTTTTGAAACGCTTTTGAGTAGATAAGGTAGAAAAGCGCAATGCGAGTGGAAGCCCATTTGCTACATATATTTATTTCAATTATACTGAGTGCAAAACTTTGGCCACTCCTCCTTCGCTCTAATGGCAAAACCGAGTGCAAGGTCGGGGGGGGGGGTCCCCCCGTAGAGGGGGCGGGTGACCTGCTTGTAAACACGCACCCCATCTCACCCAGGCGCCCTCATTAGCAGCTGAATGGCTGATGAGCTGTCAGGTAACACGTCTTGAGGACGCATGTCAACTTCCTTTAATGTTCTCAGCTACTTGTGGAACATGAAAGGAGGGGGGTGAGCAGGGGGTCCGCGATGCACCGGAGGGGGGCGTCTGAGGGTATATAAGACACCCCTGGACATGTGGGCCAAAATCGTTGTTATTGCTCTCGTGGGCCAACATGCGCTCATTGCGAGCCTCCCCGCTGTTGCCGGTCCTCCTCCTCCTGCTCCTTCTCCACCAGCAGCACCAGCCAAGCCGCGCAGTCCACCTGCGGCACGCCCGCGATGCCGCTCGGCCGCACGGCGTGCGGGAGCGCGGAGCTGCCGCCGGAGGAGCCGGAGCTGGAGGAAGCGGGCACATCCTGCCCACCTACATGGTCCACCTGTATCGCAACTTCAAGGCCAACGCGTCGGATGCGGCCGAGCAAGATGCCGAGAGGCGAGCGGACACAGTCAGGAGTTTGATGGCCAAAGGTATGTTGCTCTCAAACATTTTTCATGACATTCCTGCAAAGGGGAGGGCGTTGTGTTGGGAGGGGGGGGGGGGATGCCAGACGAGCAGAGGGGCTACAATCCACATCCCACTCGGGGTGAGGATCAGCCAGTCTAATTCTCAAAGCAAACCTGTCTCTCTCGCTTTCTCTTTCTCTCTCTCCCCCCGTTTTTTTTTTTTTTTTGCTTAAATAGGTCTTGTTGATTGAGCATCTCGCCAGACGCGCCCCCTCCTGCTCAAATCTCAACTACACAAGTGTCCTTAGTTCTTTTTTTTCCCCCTGCCTTTTCACACTTGGCCCTGATTAGATTAGAGGCGCAGGGGGATTTGTTAACTCGGCATTGGCTCCCATTTCGCTGTTAGGTGTCAAGTGTTTGTACCTATTTGTGTGGCTGAGGAGGAAATGCACAAAGCCCAACTCGCCCGAGATGGAAAATAAATAATGGCCAGCTGGCTTAGCCAGTTTCGAGGCAGCTTGATTTGAGTGGATTAAGTTGATCATGTGATGCACAAAACTCACAACTTGAAGATGCTCTTTCATCCTTTAGATTAATTTGAACCACACCTGAATAACAATACCCCCCCCCCCCATCGCATCAAAGATTTAGTTCCACTAATGGCTTCTACTTGTAGTTTTCTGTCTTTATTTGTCTTGTTTATTATCTTCGTTCATGTTTGATTACGGTTAATATTCTATTTATTTGATTAAATATTCGATGTATGTGTTGAATCTCAAACACATATGCAATATATTTGGGGAGGTAGTTATTTCATCCTGTCTACTATGAATGCGAAATTGTCTGCCGTAATCTGGCCTTTTAGATCCCACATCCCTCTGGTGCATTGCAACAAAATCATGATATTTACTTTTGTGTCTTTCTTTTTTTTTTTTGACACTAAGATGGGACGAAAACAATATTCTTATACGATACATGGCTTTGGTCTGAACATACCAAACAAACAAAAACAGACAAAACTTGCTACTTACTGAGTTGTTGTTTTGTATCTGGTTGTCCACCAGGGTTGGCACACAGACACGGGCTCTGGGCAGCCACGTTCGACCTCCACGCCCTGCTGTCGGACAAGCGGATCCAGGCGGCCGAGTTGAGGATCCGACTTCCGCCGAGCGCCCCCAACACGTCGGTGGCCGTGTACCACCACGGCCCTGAGTGCCAGCGGGCGTCGGACATCTGCCGCGAAACGCCGCAGCCGGTGGTTCTCTTAGGCCCGTCCTCCTTGGTCTCTTCCTCCCGCAGCTGGAGGGTCTTCAACATGACGAGCCCGCTCCTCGCCTGGCTACGGCAGAAATCTTCGCTCAAGGTCCGGCGCAAACGGGCAAGGAGGAAGGCCGAGGCGGCCCCCCCCGAGCTTGGCCCGCCGGCCGACCGAGCCTTGCTGGTGATTTTCTCGCACACCGGCTCCGACCGGAACCCCAAAGCCAAGGCCAGCTTGCTCCATACGGCCGAGCGTTCCAAGTTCTTGAGCCCGGCGGAGACAAGGCGGCCTGTGCGACGGGGCGGCAAGAGGCGCAGGAGCAAGCGGGGTCACAGGGAACAGGCAAGCGGTGCCTCAGAGTGGCGAACGAATGAGTCCCTGTGCCGCAGAGTGGACCTGCACGTGGATTTTAATCACATCGGCTGGGGGTCCTGGATCATCTTCCCCAAAAGATACAATGCTTATCGCTGCGAGGGATCCTGCCCAGGACCTTTGGGGGTCCACCTCAACCCAACCAATCATGCTTACATGCAGGTAAGCGAGAAACAACCCGTATCTCCTTATTTCCTTCTGTTCTTCAGTCTGTCCTACCATCCCTCCTACCTCCTTTCTTTCTACGGTCCAACTGACATGAATTTTTGGAGGGCGATTCTGACATTTGTTGAAGAAAAAAAGAACAAAAACCCTCCAGAAAACTGATTAACCAATCTATTAATTAAAAAAAATGTAATGAATACAATAATATATTTTGGGGTCCCTTGATGTTTCCAATGGACTCTTTTGTAATTATTCTGAAATGGGGTAATATCGACCAACCGATTAATCGTTCAAGCGGCTGAACCGATTTAACCGCATAATCCCATCACTGATGCCTGCCTCCCTCGTGTCCTCTCTCTCTTTCCCTGCGCAGAGCTTACTCAAACATTACCACCCCAACCGAGTGGCCTCACCATGCTGCGCCCCCACCAAGATGAGCCCCCTAAGTATGCTCTACTATGAGAACGGCGAAATGCTCCTTCGGCATCATGAGGACATGATGGTGGACGAGTGCGGCTGCCAGTGAGCAGATCTGAAGCAGACTTAAAACCAAACAAAACAACACACTTAATACCGGAAATGGGGGAGCTCTTTTTCTTTCACCATGCACTGTATGATGATCTGTAAATTAATGTATATTTATTGTGGATATTAAAAACGGCCATATTTATGTTTATTTTTGCAAAGATTCTGTCCCGTTAACCTTCATTTTGTTGATGACAATGGTGGAGCTTTTGCTCAGTCTGACATGTTGCGACGTCATGACGGAAAGGTCGCAACACAAAGGAGAGAAAAAGGTCAACTTTTCTCGTGAGTGTTCAGGCTAGGCACAATGACTCGTGCGGCTTCAAAACAAAAGCATTGGGGTGGAGGGAAATCTAGCAAATGCTGTAAGGTTTTGAACACAGAACTATTTACCAGAGTGCCTGGTGAATACATTTCACTGACTAACCACAAATGTTCCATAGGGTCAGAGCAAAAGTAAGTAGGCTTAAGGTAATATAGAGAAGTGGACCAGCACTGACAGGTAGGATGAATTTAACTCAAGTAGGAAATACAATTACGGTAAGTAGGAAATTTACAATTAAGTTTAAATTTCTTTGCGGAAAAGTTTGTGAATTCAAGTTGTGTAACCGGACGACTGTAGCAGAAATACTCAAAATATATTACAATTATTTTTTTGATTGTTAGATTTTAAAATATGTTGTTGAGGTCTTTGTAGAAAAACAAACAAAAAAATCAAATGAAATCGTTTTGTTTATCGGGCTGCGATTATTTTGCGCAATTTTGACGCTTACGAAGCTGTTTACCACATGCCGATACCATAGCCGGCTTTTTTGTTGTTGTTTTTTAAAATGTAGTATCCTGGCTTCCAAATTAAACACACACTATCGCGCGAGTATGCTTTATTGCGTTATTAGACATCTTTTCTCGCGATCCGGTGACAATTCGGTTGATTTGGCCTCTCGACTGAGCTAAAAATACCACACGTCAAATTTGTCAAGGGAGGTATCATTACCTACCGACTAACTTCCGGAACAGGATTGTCAGGGTACGTTAATCTCTCCTCCTTTTAACTTCAAATGTTCGTTAAATACTCGTAATATACTTCCTGTATGTACCTCATCATGGCTTTAAATGAGCGCCATCTAATGCGACTGTTGGAACTAATTTCCTCAGTGATGTGCAGCAAGTGCCACACAAAATCATTGTCATTGTAGTTAGTCTATGAGAGTACGAGTTTATTTTGATTAAAATCCCCCAGCATTGTCTCTGTGTGTGTTTTACGTGAAACGATAATGCATGTTTAGTGGGGGGTACACATTTAGTCGTGACATTTATGACGACAACTCGTTCGGCAGTTGGAACACAGTAGATCCATTTTTAACTCATCAATAGTGGCTCCCCCTGTCGGCCATTAGGAAAATGCACTTCCGCCTTGGACGACTCACTTGCGAGATTCATGGTAAACAGTTAACACAGCTTTACCATTAAGACACTAATTTGTGTTGGGTTGCATGGGAATGGAATAGTATACAATCCAATAAAAATCATATGCATTTAATCATTGTAATTAGAATCGTCAGAAAATTTGTTCCAAATCACGGAATTTCATTCAGGACACATATACTTCATTTGTAAGGGTATGAAAAATGACATTTTCTGTGAGGTATAATTAAATGGAATGTGACCTGCCATAGGCACATCACAAAATGGCGGAGGCGGTGGTTAACGTGGCTAGGCGGGTCAACGCAACCGTCGAGGAAGGAAAAGATCACCTGGGTAAGTGCAGGCTTTTTTTGTTGCTTTGGGTTGGAAAAGAACGAATTTAACTCCTAACTGAAGGTACAGTACTCCATTTGTGTATTCTGTCCTGGGTGCCATTTGTATTCAAGCCTGCAGAGGCCAGCAGAGGATGCGTTTCTTTTCCTCTCGGAACCCCCATTTGAACTTGTGCGCTTGATTTTTTCTTGCTCTCCCTGCAGACCTGTCCAACTGCAAGCTCATCTCATTCCCAGAAGGCGTTTTCAAGGTTCTCAGCAGCGTGTCGGAGAACATCCGGGTCATCACCCTGGCGGATAATGAGATGAAGGCCATTAGCAGCAAGTTCTTTTCCACTTTCACTCAACTGAGAGGTGCCCAATTTACAGTACAGTCAAATGTCACCGAGCAGTAGCTCCCTTGATTGACGGATTTAAAAGAAGGAAAAAATATATATATATTTTCAGAACTGGACTTGCACGGAAACGTTCTCAGCAAACTGCCTGACTCGTTGGAGGAAATGAGGCACTTGATCAGCATCAACTTGGCCAATAACAAGTTCTCGGAGTTCCCTGAGAAGCTCACGCAAATTGCCACGTTGGAGCGGATCAACCTAGAAGGGAACAACATCACCGGTAATGGGCAATTCATTACACCTTGGCTAGTTTAAACAACCACATACCTTTGGCTTTACGCGCGCTAGCTTAATCTGAACATGTAACGGGCATTGGCAAAGCCAGGCTAGCAAATAGCATCAGTGTTGTGGACAGACACTAACAATACTCACAGGCATATATTCTTTATCCTCTGTAAAGAGTGCTGACAAATAACTCAGTCGTTTGTCATCATATCTTTTTTTTAAAATGTTTTTAAACAGTAAAACATTCTAGAGTGAGATTTTCTTTATGACAACACACAAAAATGTCAATTTTTTTTTAGAGGCAGTTGGAGCGGATCTCCTTTCTTTTTTTTTTTTTAAATAGAGAAAGCTGATGTCCGATTCAAGTGTTTTGATCCATTTTTCGGTTTTATATAAGTTGTTTTCTTCACAGCAATCAAGTTCCTCATGTTATCTTATCTTACGCAACGTGCTCTCCTTGGAATAACCTGTTTATGTTGTCGTTTGATCTCACAGAAATGCCAGTGGACAAGTTGTCGGCCATGCCGGCACTCAAGTGGCTCAACGTGCTGTCCAACCCTTTGGATGTAAACACTCAAGCTGCTCTCACGTCGCCGCTCATATTTGACATTTTATCCCAAAAGGAGTCGTGAACAACATGTGCGCACTGCATGTCAGTTGCCTTAAAAAAAAAATCCTTTGATCCTTTTGTGTGCTTGGAAATGAGGGGCCTTTGTACTTGAAGCTTGCATCCAGAGTCGGATGAACTCTGAATTAAGAAAACCAAAACTTGGATGGGATCTTTTTAATTCTTAATTTATTATTTTTGGTTTTATAAAGGTATTTCTCTTCCTCCGATTTACCCTTGTCACGTTGTTCTTAGTCACGTTTTGAACTGGTTTGGACTCTCAAGGTGGCTGATGGAAATGCGTGAACAAGGTTGGTGAATTTAAAATAGTTGTGCTTTGGCATTCGTCATATTTCAGAAATATAATTGCAGATTTTTAAAAATTGTAATTATTTGTGGAAAAACCAAACATCTTCATGGGTAACAATCATCTCTACCTCTAGATGCCAATAATAGCAAACACCTTCGCAAAAATACCCCTTAGTTTTTGCATCATTTTACATCCTATCTGAAAATCATATTTAATTGTGTCAACTCACCACCCCTTCAAAAATATTTGGGCTCCTAGTATTTCAATTACATGATGGGGATGAAAAAAAAACACCAAAGTGATTAGAAATGCCTAATCCCTAATACAAAGTGTATTTGTGGAAATTATTGAACAATCCTAATGTAAAGCGACATGAATATTTCGCTCCAAGTCACATCCATGGAATTCTGCAACGTGAAAACGCCGCACAGCCCACAAACGAAAACAAATCGAGCTTGTAAATACGTTATCAAACGCTTGCAGCAAAACCCCCGAGACGGGAAGAAGACAGCTAATCCGGCCTGCTAATTGGTTTACAGCTCACGCGTGCATTGGAAGCAAGCAAAGTGAGCACCATCTGTTTTTGTCTGAAAGGGGCGTCTCAAGAGCTTCGCGGCGCGTCAATAACATCCAAAAGTGACGAGCACGCGAAGGCCTGAAAGGTTGCTCTCCGGGTGACAACCTTGCCTCTGTGGAAGTAAAGCTTGCGTCTTTCGGCGCCATTTCTTTGAACGTTTGCCGTCACGTGGTCGGTCGGCCCGTTGCCCGCCGACGCTTGGCTTAAGGGCGGCGCGTCTCCGCTCCACGGACGAGGAAACAAAACGGGAAAAGGGAGGTCATCGCCATGAGCTTCAGCACTGAGGCGAGAGGGCAACCCAACACGGTCGGCTACAGGCTCTTTTTTAGTAAGTCGTCAACCGGCACGTTTTGCTGCTTTTCTTGTCACTTGGGTGGGGGAAAAAAATAATATCTACTTTGCACAGAAAACGCAGAGGGCCAATACATATCTCCCTTCCACGACATCCCCGTCTTTGCAGATGAAGCGCAGGTGAGTGTCCTCTTTTTATTTTTATTTTCTTTGACCCTTGACCCCAGCTCAGGTCAAATTTGTGCCATGAAGACATTTGAT
The DNA here is from genome assembly GCF_054856545.1 of Hippocampus guttulatus. NCBI lineage: Eukaryota > Metazoa > Chordata > Actinopteri > Syngnathiformes > Syngnathidae > Hippocampus > Hippocampus guttulatus. The sequence goes on from NC_141279.1 coordinate 8,267,378, forward strand.
GGCAAAGAAAATATCACATGGGCTCTATTTTCATTGACAGAATCTGTAGTAAGAGGGAAACAAATTATGGTACCAATCTCATCACGGTAGTATCGATCCGATACTGCTACTGACTTGCTATCGATATGATCCCTGTATGGGAATTTGCACCCGCTCAGACCACATCCAATTCAAGACATTTTGTTGAATTTGATCTTGATGTGCCTGTCGAGAATTAAAGGGAATGCGAGGACCCGATTCGATTGGTGACTATCAAGGTCGGCTGTAAACACTCCCACAGCGGCGCAGCCCGCCCACCCGCAGATCAGCCAGACTGCGCTCACCCGCGAGATCCCGCCGCGATCGGATTTTCACCGGTCACAAAAACAAGATTCGAAATGTCATTCTTTCATTGATCATATTCATCCGGCAGAACATATTTCACGCCGTGGTGGAGGTTCCCAGGTGGACCAACGCAAAGATGGAGGTACTGTCCATGATTGTTGATCTTATGTCATGTTAACGCCATACTCCTCATAAATGACACCGTTGTTTGATTGTTTTCCCAGATAGCCACCAAAGACGCTCTCAATCCTCTGAAACAGGACGTCAAGAACGGGAAGCCGCGCTACGTGGCAAACGTGTTCCCGCACAAAGGCTACATCTGGAATTACGGAGCCATCCCGCAGGTATGTTCCCAAAATATTGGATGACGTCTTCTCATGGTACGACAGTGAAGAAACTCGGGCAACGGTGTCAAGTCATCACTGGACAGCTTATATCGCATTTCTCAACATAACTCAACACGCGGCTATGAATCAAATTGCAACAAAAGTGAGTACATCCCGAGGTGAAAAAGTCCAACGTGTGCGTCAATGTTTTGAGGCTTTTTCTAATTTGGACATTTTCACTTAGAGGAGTGCTAACTATCGTGCGTCTCGTTTTGGCACAGACATGGGAGGACCCTCACCACCAGGACAGCGACACGGGTTGCTGCGGGGACAATGACCCCATTGACATATGCGACATTGGGGACAAGGTATAAAACGCCTAAATTCCTTCACAACAAGTCTTACAGTGGGTGTGTAAACCTTGGTTAGGTGGGCTGGATCTTGCAGTTGTAATACAAGTGCTCCCTCCGTCAGGTGTGCGCCGCAGGGGAAGTGATCAGAGTGAAGGTCCTGGGCACGCTGGCGCTCATCGACGAGGGCGAAACCGACTGGAAGGTCGTCGTCATCAATGCGGATGACCCCGAGGCCGCGCTCTTTAACGGTACGGGCGAGCGTTTGGTCAAGCGGCGCACAGCAGATGGCGACGATTGCGTTTTGTCCCCCACAGACATCGACGACGTGGCACGACTCAAGCCGGGCTACCTGGAGGCCACGCTGGACTGGTTCAAGCGATATAAAGTCCCTGACGGGAAAGCCGAAAATCAATTTGCCTTTAGCGGACACTTCAAGGGCAGGGTAAAACGTGTAAATTGCTGCGCTTTCAAATGAAGGTGCTCCTACCTCCTGGCAGTTATTGTCTGTCGTGTATGGTAGGACTTTGCCATCGAGACGGTGAAGAGCACCCACCAGTTCTGGAAAGCCCTCATCGCTCAGAAGACTGACGCCGGCGAGTTAAACTGGTGAGCTCCACGCAGCCCTTCAACGCCAAATATTGCCCAAACCGGCGGGCCAATGGCAGATCTGACATAGGAAATTATCTATTTTTACCGAACTGATCTGAAAATGGTGTATTTTTCATCCAAATAATCACAACCTTTGGCCACCTATCTATGCCGGCGATGTTTAATGACAGTTATTGTCCTTTTTTTTTGGGGGGGGGGGGGGCTACCAATTCAACACGTGCCTGCGGAAATCTACAAGTCTTTGCTCTTTTGGCTATTCATAGCTTGCTACCTCTTCAAAGCGCCACGCACTGCAAGACGCGCGCAAGCTGGCGTATTTATTTTTTTTAAAGGCATGTTTGCGCCGTTGTGGGCGCGAACACAGTTGACTCTGTTTGTCACCACCATAAGCGTAACTTTACATCTGGCATGGAGACATCTCTGCGTGGAAAAGCTCCGACAAAAAACTACACATTATGCAGGGGGTTGCCGTATCATATGATTAATATTGAATACATTTTTTTTTTTTATCAGCATGAACACAAGCGTCTCCGAGAGTCCATTTTGTTGCTCTGCCGAAGATGCCGCCGCCGTGGTTGATTCAGTAAGTTGGATAAGGATGAGAATTTTCGAAGGTGGGCCGAGGGGCGCACTCCCCAAAAACGCTCAGTGAAAATTCTTGACCAAAGTGTCAATATTTTTTCGATACGCATGTATACATTTCCTTTCATCTCAACTACTGACAACATCATTCTCAATTGATAGATACAAATAGTCGCATGACATTTTTGTACGTTTCCTCATATGTGCTCTTGAACCGTTCGCAGGCTGGTCCTTTTGGAGCTGCGGAACCCATCCCCACTTCTGGTGTGTATCAAGTTAAAATGTCCACTTTGTGCTGTTGATTTCTGACACAATACTGTGCTCTGGTTTTTATTTTATTTGTTTATTTATTTCAGTTGACAAATGGTTCTACTACGATAAGTAAGGATGGCGTGGAAGGCACATCAATTTACATTTTGTGGACATTTCATGCTTGTCCACAAAAAAAAATAAAATGACACTAAATCACATTCCGTGTGCAATTCTTGGTCAATAAACATAGTTGTTGTTTTTTTTTGTTACTAATAAATGATTGTGTGGCTACAAAGTCAGACTTTAGCGTCTACCACATATGCATCTGAATGGATGGACGAGGCGTGTAAATGTTTGTACAGCGGATGGCGTGTATGCAAATGAGCAACACTTCAAAGGTCCCGTGTGAAGTTCTAACGCTTCCATTCAAAATGTTTTTTTAAATTTAAAAACGGACTCGCTGATGCGTGAAATAAATACGCTAACACTTTGCGTCAAAAGAAATGTGTGTTTGGGTCTTTATGCTGAGCTAACATAGCTTGGCAATCTTTTCCATCCGGATATTTCACATTTATTTAACTCTTCAATGTTGCTAACAGTTGCCTTTGCATGGACAGAAACGCCGAAACATGTTTTTCGACCGTTCATCTCACGAATGCACCTGCACTGATTTTGGGTGTGTCGGCCTTATTATTTTCTTGTCATTACCCAAACATTCGGGTACTTGCGCTAAGCTAACACTTTGCTGCGTTCATATTATATGTCCAGAATACAGAATGAGGCGATTAGCAATACCCAAGACAAAAAAAATAAAAAATAGAATGCTTGTCACCTCCTTATGGGGAATCTCTCCTGATCCAGACCCCTTTACTGACATCTTTGCTGTCCCTGAACGGGGCTCGCCGTTTTGGGCTCCCTGCGGCAGCTGCTACCAGATGTAGCCTCCATCATCAGTCTCCTCCTCTTCCTCCTCCTCCTCCTCCTCCACCTCCTTCTCTTCTTCATCCTCCCAGCCCACCCCGCTCCCGAAATGGCCGGAGTATCCCAACGCTTCATCTGGAAAGCACAAGGAAAATGAATATTTGATGCTCGACCAAAATGTATTCACTTATTCGTGCTTTTTCTGTGCGTTTATTGCGGTTGTCTTTACCGCATTCGGGGTTGCCGCGCATTCTGGTGCCGGCTACCTCGCTGCCGCCCTGTTGGTCCACACACCAACACTCCCCACCACTTTGCTCGCACTGCCACTTCCTGTAGTAGCCATCCTCGTCACAGGTGGGTATGTACGTGCGTACTATTGTGCATGCACACACACACACACACACACACGTAAAAGTAAAAATACATCAAAACATAAAAGGGACAAATTAAGACACAAATAGGAAAATAACACATAAGAAGAAACAAGCAGAATTAAAGGTCAAAATGAGAAAGATGAAAATAAAGGTCAAAATCTGTTTACTCGGCTTGTTTTTGGCCATGTGGTGCGCTTGGATCTTCTCCAGCTCAGCCAGGCACGGCGGCTCTACCGCAAAAAGGCAAACAATTTTCACCTGTACACTACGAGCAGGTCATGTTTTGGGGTCAAGCAGCACGTGACTCACTTTCCCTCCAGAAGCAGAGGCACCACTCGGCCACGGAGACTTTGCCGTCCTCGATGCTGTCGCAGGAATTGAAGAACGGCCTGACGCAAGGCTCGTACTTGTCCAGGTTGACAGCGGCCAGCTCGCCGGCCCGCAGGTGCAAGTCGCCGTCAGCGTCCAGTTTCAGGAACATCCACAACATGGAGTCCTTGCAGCTGGCCAGCAAGCTCCTTTCCAGCGCTGCAAACCGCAAACGGGCTAGCTGTTTTTTGTTCACTTCACTCCTTCACTGTCATTGACGGTGAAAGACCTCAAAGATCAATTTTGACTGGGGGTGGCATTGAATGAGTTTCGCCAACAGAGCATTTTTGCCACCTTGAGGCTATTTTTTATCTCTTTTGGGAATCCTGGCAGGCAGGCATGCAAAAGCAAACCTGAGGCAGTGGCGGCCGCCGGCTTGGCCGACTTGTTGTGTTTGGCGTTTCCGTGCAGCAACTGGAACCAATCCCCGAGACGCTTTCCCAAGCTGGCCAGCGCCTCGCCTGTGCAGCTCTCTGAAAAGGAGACGGAATGGAGAACAAACACCTCAGGAAAACAACTAAAAACATCACTCAAATGTATATTGAAATTTGAAAAACTGCTTGCATTTAAAAAAGGAAAAAAAGGGTCATTCTCTTAATTTCCCCCCCCCCCCCAAAAAAAATCTTGAATAACCGGTGATACTGGTTATTTAAAATGAAAACAAAAAACAAAAAAAGAAAAATGGGTTGTGTCCCCCCCACCCAAAAAAAAGTTTGAAAAGTATTACAAATATATCTTTGGGGGGGGTGGAAAAAAAAGCTCAATAAACCGGATGTCGCTACATTCTCCTATGTTTGATTGCACTACTTTTGAATTGGTGGAAATCATATTTGTATGTAATGAATTTATTCTTTGGGATACCACAAGAGACAGTCTGGGTGCCACTGGCGATGCTTGTAACACACTCAGAGAGTCGCTGATCTCAAGTTTAAAAAAAAAAAAAAAAGGGAGATCCAAAAAATAAACCAAACTCTATTCTCACTGTATGCCTGTTCCTAATGTTTTGTCCACTTGCTTCCTTTTTCACACCGGCGATGATTTAATCAAGTTTGCTTTTCAACTGCAGATACTAATGAAGGCGTTCCTTTTTTCCCCTCTGCCTTCGAATTGATTCATCGGCGTTTCCACAAAGTGCACCATCGATCGATCGCGTTGGCCTGCCGTGATGGATGATGTATACACTCTAAATAATGAATTTCGGATTATGCAGCAGACTCAAAAAGCACCGAGTCCCAAGGGTGGCGTTGAATCTCTTAAGACAGCTGCCTATCGATCGCTTTTCTTGCGCGTGGGTCAAAAAAAAAAAAAAAAAAAAACAGGAAGAAGATTCTCACCAGGTTTGACTCCGGCCATGGCGGAGGTAATGGAGGCGGCGCAGGGACAAAATCCAGCACACATGATGTTCAAAACTTTGCCCGTGAGGCAGGCCTGCTGCTGGAGCTTACACTGAAAAACAAACAAGTGGAAATATTCATGAGGCCACCGCACTGAAAAAGGCAAAATGTTTTTTGGAGGAAGGCTACAACATAAGACACTTTTTTTTTGGGGGGGTGGGGGGGTTCGATTACCTGTGAGGCATAGTTATGCCCGTCGGAACCGCACACGGGTGCCGAGGCGGCAGGGGGACAAGAGGGACAGTTGGGGTCGCGCCTCCCCGGCTCCTCCACCATCTGGATTCTGAGGGAAAAAGAAGTTGTTTTTTTCTTGACTATTATACAAATGGAACGGTCTTTCCCCCCCCCCCCTCACAATACTTACATGACTTTTTATTTTGTACAGCTCCAACTTTTTCCATGTTAAGACGAAGCTGTTATTCTTGTGCGATTTCTCAAAAACCGACTGTGCAATTATTTTTCTCCTCATTCACGCTAAAAAAAATTCCTGGTGGTTTCATGTGATTCTCAGAATGTTCCAACTTTACTCTCAAAAACGTACACTGTTGTTTTTTTTTCTAGAAACGCTGACATTAATATCATCAAATTCAAATTTCGCTATGCTAAAACTGCAACTCGGTTCTCATACAATTACAACCTCTCTCATCATCTTGAGGTTCATATCGTGACATTCAGATCGCATTTTTATAAAATTCTGACTCCATTCTCGCGAAATTATATTTTCCTCATCACACGGACCCTTTTCTTGTACATTTCTGACATTTTCACAATGACAACCAAAGGGTTCAACTTTACCGATTTGTTTCCGAAAGTGACAAGAGCTCTCTAGAAAATATATACCTGTATATATATTTTGCTTGTGTACCTTTGCTCGAGCTTCTTCCGAGTGACGCAAACGGGTCTCTGGGAAGCGTGCGCCACGCACAACTTGTGGCGGCTGCACTTGACATTGCGACACGGGTCCTCGGTGCCGTCCGTGTCTACAAACGAAGCAACGAGACGGTGCTTAAAAAAACAAACCAAACTTGACAACAACAAAAAAAAATCCGTCTCTGAAGGGAGACTTACTCTCATTCAAGGTCGCGCTGTCCTCCACCTTTCGAACATAGTCATCCCGAGAGGAAAGCGAGGAAGAAAAAAAAAAGAATGAAGTGCACAACACATGACACGCCGCGCAATGCAAATTCAAAACAAACCTCCACTTCCTGTCGTGGAGGCACAGGCACAGCAGCGACGAACATTTTATGATTTTACACAAGTATAAAAAAAAAAAATCAAATAAAAGTGAAAGGTCACAATTTAAGTGACCTTTCACTGGATGGAGAAGAAAAAAAATTCCATAATTATTCAGAGAATATATTAACATTTTTTGAAGAGGTAAAATGTCATTGTTGAGAAAAAACTGCTAATTCTACGGCAAAATGATGCGATGTTTTGTTTCGTTTTTTTCCTACAGGTGCCATTGGAGATGGCTTCGTCTATTGCCAGCCATTTAACCCACAAACTTGGAACATTTGCACCTCCACAGTGCAGCAGCACAAAACACACACACACACACACACACACACACACACACATATAAGCACGCAAAGCCCGCATAATACGTGATCGTCAGACAACAAGCAAGCGCGCATGTTTTTTGCCACAGGGCCGGAAAGACTCACGTCTCGGAAAGGCTTCCAGGTCTCCGTCCTGCGGCTGCCGTAACGCCAGCGCTCGTCCTGCATCAAATTGTCTGCTTTCTGCGCCGCCGCCGCCACCTCCTCCTCCTCGGTGCCTCCGGTGTCGAGCTGCAGGGAGATTGAGCCTAGCAGCAGGCACAGCAAGAAGGCGGCCGTGGGGGAGCCGCCACCCGCCGCCATGGTGATGGGGACTTGGGGACACGCGCTGCTGGTCCAGGGGATGCTGCAAGTGATGCCGCCGTCAGTGGAAGATCCTCATGCAGGACTGCTGCTCTCTCTCCACACTGATTAGAAAGAAAGGGGGGGGGTGCAAGAGGGAGGAGGGATTACTTGGGAGAGGAGGAGGAGGAGCTTAGTGTCCTGAGCAACTGCTTTTAAAGCTGGCTGGGATAGGTGGTGGTGTTGTTTTATTAAAAAAAAAAAAAAAGAACAAAAACAGCTACTATGTCACCTTGTGGTGGGGTGGTGTCATGAACGAAGGAGGGGGGGTGGGGGGGCCTATGACTGCCACTGGAAATGCCTGCAGGATGAATTCTGATGAACTGATCAGCGCTTCGCAGTCCAGATGGACAATAACCCGGCCAAAAATGTTTTGACACAACTGATTTTGGAGTCTGTCCACATTTTCGCCCTCAACTCCCTGTACCCTCTGCTCGGTGTGTTTATCCTTGTAAAGATGATCAACACAATGCATCCGCCTTGAGCCATCCCCGGTTAAGGTCGCCAGTATCTGAGGAGGCCAGCCAAGGGTTGCGACGCCGCTGAGCTGGCTCGACTTGACTCCGCCATCGGCATCAAAACAGCCGATGCGGCACAGACACACGCTGAGCTCCTGAGTGGACGGACATTAAGGCAAGGGCAAAGCAAGAGCAAGATGAGAAAGAAGACAAGCCCCCTCCCACCTCCACACACACCCCCAAAACGCTGACACGTGCCAGATTTCACATGCTCATCAAGAGATTGTCATCAGTCATCGTCATGAAGGAAAATGACCTCTGACCTTTATTTGCAAATAGACAAAACACTAGCTCTGTTTTTTTTACTCCACCCCAATATTGTATTCCTCAAAGGCATTTGGCTGAAAATTAATACGCCACTGTAACATGTAAAAAAAAAAACAACAACAACAACAACAACATTGTGTACAACTATTAACATTACGATACATGGGGGGGGGGGGGGGGGAACAACTCAGAGATTCAATGCAATTGACGAACGGACGAGCAGACCTACAGACAGACAAGCAGTTTTTCCATATTTGGTTACGATACTGCCAAAAGCAGAAAGTAAAATTATTTTAGATGGATCGCTTGTGGCGACCATTGCATACGACAAAATACAATTGAAACGTTTGCGTCACTGTCGGGAGAGCAACTGCGAATCTAGAAATAGATGATTTCATCCGTTTAACTCACAAACGATTGTGTGTAGAGTAATCCAATAGGAGAAAAGGAGATACGACATATATCGGAGGACTTTTTAGTCATTCTTTAACCACGTAAAGCAATTTTTGAACTGATTTTCATTTAAAAATGTAGACCTGGAGGCAGTTGGAGGTTCAACAACTTGCCCAAGGGCACTTCGACGGCGAACCTTCGCAGTCGGGTTCGAATAGCTCCCCCTTCCGTCGCTGGACAATCAGCTCCATCAACCGATTCACATCCGACCAGCAAAGTGTGTGTGTTTATTTGATCAAATTGTATTTTTTCCACATCCAATATGGCGTTGTGGTAGATTCAGGATTGGGTTCACAACACGGCCATTGTGTACTTTTACGTCTAGGGCGTGATTGAGCCGACAGGAAACTCCAGTCCAACTTGTTAATGAAAATCAAAGGACAGTAAGGCAATCCGAAAGAGGCAAAAGCAAAACAAAAGCAATTTCATAGCAAGACGTGGCGACACGTCACAACGATCACTCACAGAAGCGACTCAAAGTCAGCAACTGTCATAAGTGGAAATCCAACACATTGGACACATTTCAGAGACTTCGGTTGATTCCGAACGGCGGGCTGCTCGGTTTGACTTCGGCACTTCAGGTGCGTCAAACCTCGTCGACAATCTTTGAACATTATTTGCACGAGTCGGTTTTAACCTGTCAAACCTTGTTGCAATCTTAATACGAATTTGACACCTCATTTCAACTGTTGAATGAGGTCGTAATCTAATCCCTGAATTAATTTGGTCACCTTTGTGGGGGTTTTTTTTCTGAATTGGGGAAGGGGTTGGCTTTTAATCCTATTGAAACAGACGAATTTGACAAGCGATTCTTGTAATTTTGTCAAGGCTTTGATAGTGGAAGAATTGGTCCTAAATCAAGTGGGCCCGATGGTTCGCTTATTTAAAAAAAAAAAATCGACATGCAGTTAATTCATCTTTAGCTTCTTTATCGTAGCATTGATCACATTTGGGTGATGAATTTGACAAACATGCAATGGTGGTAATAATTGAGGTGTTTTCTGGCTTGTGTGGCAAAATGATCATAAAGATTATTGACTGACGATCAAAGTCGACAAAGTGGAACCATTTAAGAGGACACACGTCGACGTCGTGCGCGTCATGTGCAGAGAGATGGTTGCGCATGTGCTGCTCCGGGAGGAAGATGAAGCTTAAAAATTGAGAGAAATCTCAAAAATATGCTTTTTTTTTTTTTTTCCAAGAAGTGCAAGAAGAAATAAACGGCTAAGATCGTCTCTCTTTTAACTCTGGATGCAGCCGTGTTCGATAAACCCCAAATAAAGTTCAGATGTTCTCGTGGGGGTTAACAAAATAAATAAGCAAGTCATAAACGATGAGAATATAATCTGTGGTCTAATTTTGGCACGTTTGTGCCTGTTGTCAGGATGAATGTAACAGTGATTAATGAAAAACAAAAAAGTGACTACTTACCGTCATCATATCCAGTCATTGTTGTCCGTTTAGACATGGCAGTCTTTTGCTTGTTGGTGATTCTCATCAGCTTCTCATTGGCTGCTGATGAGTTCTACTCTTCCATAGGTGAGTCTTCAATAATATCACTATTATTAAAAATAATGAGGTACTATTTGTACCGTACTGTCCTGACACGTTTGTGTAAAGTGCTGGTCGCGCATTTGTTAATGTGATGGTAGGTCACCCCAGCATGTCATCTATGCTGTTGATGCTTTAGGATCCTCTCCGTCTTACTGTAATTCCCGTGGCATCTATTTGCGATTCTATTTCTTTCCGTTCACTAACATTACCAAACTACGAGGTCGCATGACGGAGCTGCTGTACACGGAGCAGCAGCTGTTGGCCTCGCTGGACGATTACATCCAAGCGGAGGAGAACAAACTGGAGAGGGTCAAAAGGTCCAAAACCACCTTTCGCATCAATACGTTCGCATCTGGTGGAGGTCACACTGACCAGATAATTTCCTGTGTGTGTGTGCGCGTGTACTCAGGTGGTCTGAGAGGCTGGCCAACATGTCGGCCTTTGTCATCAAAAATCCCGAACGCTTCCTGAGCCACCCCGTGAACGCCTTTAAATTTCTGAAGAGGATGAACCGAGAGTGGCGCGCCCTGGAGATGCTGGTGCGCAGCAACGTATCCGACGGTGAAAACACACAAACGTCCCGAAGCCCGAACGCTCGCTCCAAAAAGTACGAGTCGGTTTGGACGCTGCGGCTTTTGCGTTTCAGGCTTCGTGTCCAACCTGACCTCCAGGAGTGAGGACCTCCCCGACGAGGGTGACCAGACGGGCGGGGCCGAAGCCCTCCTGAGGCTGCAGGACACCTATCAGCTGGACAGCGACACCATGGCCAAAGGGGAGCTGCCAGGTGAGCGGGCGACACCCGGTTCAAACTACTTATATTACAATTCTAAAAATTTTACTGAGAGTGGGCAGCAATGACTTTTTTTTGCTGTAATGAGCGCAGGATTTGGAGGATTGGCTCAAAAAAGAAACTGCAAATGGGGTAGATATGCTCATGCCGTGCCGCGAATGTGCGGGAGCCAAAGTATTGTCTGTCTCCAAGACCAACTTAGCACATATAGACCCAGACTCCAGAAGTCCTAAGTCCAATCCTCGCCCCCAAAACAGGAACCGCTTTGCTCCTGAGCAGCCTGACGGTGGACGACTGCTACGACGTGGGCATGGCGGCGTACGGGGACGACGACTTCTACCACACCGAGCTGTGGATGGCTCAAGCTCTCCTGCAATTGGAGCAGGGTGAGACGCCCGAAATCGTGGACGCCGTCATCCTCCTGGACTACCACAGCTTCGTCCTCTACAAGCAAGGAGATCTGGAAGCCGCCTTGGTGTCCACCAAGCGGCTGCTGGAAATCGGTGAGTCGACCAAAAGGAAAACGTCCGCTCAACTTCTGCACCGCTGAAGCGGAACATCCGCTGGCGTTGGCTTTTAGATCCGGAAAACGAGCGGGCCAAGCAGAATCTCAAGTACTTTGAGGAAAACCTGGCGAAACAGCAGACGGGCGAGGTGACGCCGGAGATGCTCAAGAAGGGTCGCGCTCCCTACAACGACGTGTACGAGCGGCTGTGTCGCGGCGACAGCATTGAGATGGTGAGAAGACGCCGCAAAATCCCCGACGCCGCAGCCCTGTACTCTCTCGGCTTGTCTTTGTGACAGACGCCGCTCAGACAGAGCCTCCTCTCCTGCCGTTACCACGACAACCACGGCCATCCCAACCTCCTGATCGCTCCCGTCAAAGAGGAAGAGCTGTGGGACCAGCCCCGCATCGTCCGCTATTACGACATCGTGTCGGAGGAGGACATGGCAATCTACAAAGCGTTGGCTCAACCCAAAGTAAGCCCGCTATGCGTTTCTTTTTATGTCCAGTGTCTCCCCGATCACATGTGGGAAATGCAAATCTTTGCAGGTGGAAGACAAAATTGCTTCCTCTGCGGTGTTAACACTTCCTGACCCCAGCAGTGATCGGAATCTTTGTGCTCTTTGCCAAACTTGCCTTGCCTTGACGTGTTTTTGTGTCTCTTGTCGAACAATCGTGTGATGGCTGAGCTAGCTCATGCGCTCCAAAGTCAGAGATGGCAAGACAGAGAAATCTTACCCGGTTCGCACCAGGGTCTCCCAAAAGTAAGGATGACTAAATGGACACATGCACAGACACTTGGGCAGTGGGGGTGGCACTTGTGTGGGCTTAGATGAAAAAAAAAAAAAAGAGATAAAGTATCATCAAACAGTTTCATTTCAAGGTATTGTTCAATGCTTTACAATAAAAAAATAAATAAAAGGAACATTAAAGGTGGATGCTGTTGCTTATGGTGCGGGAAAAAAAACAAAAAACGAGATTGGCAAAAATCTGTACCGGCAGTTGTGCGTGAGGGTGTGCACCCATGTACAACCACATTCTCCGTTTTCTTTCCCTTCCCCGTTCAGTTTGTTTCCAAGAGAGATATGGAGATGATTAAAAAAAAAAAAACGAAACTCAAATCCCTTGTCTCAGGTTTTCAAATTACAAAAATACTATCACTTGAACAGGGGTGTGTAGACTTATACTCACGCGCTCTTCCTCCGCAGTGCTTGGTTGAAGGACAAGGCCCACGAGAGGGTCGGCAGGATGGTCAGGAGAATGGGAGACATCACAGGCTTGGACGTGTCCACCGCAGAGGACCTGCAGGTGACAAGTTCCTTCACATCCACCTCCTCACCTTCGACGTAAATCAATAAAAATCAACTCAACTGCGAGTGCTCAAATTTGTGCAGGTGGCCAACTACGGCGTCGGAGGACAGTACGAACCTCATGTCGACTTTCAACGGGTAAATACAAGCTAAATCGATCATATAAATCGAAAATCTATGCAAGTTTTTGAGTGGTATGTTATTCAGTTTTCAGTGAATGAAAGTGTTGAGCCTTACGCGCATCTGGGCACAGGAAACCGAATCGCCACCTGGCTCCTTTACGTCAGTAAAGCACACTTCCTTGGATCTCAATTTTCATCAAGAAAAAGCGTTGCTACGTTTTTATTTTCATGGCTTCAACTTTGTGCTGCAGTTAAGTGACGTGCAGGCAGGGGGCGCTACCGTCTTCCCCAAAGTGGGTGCGATTGCCTGGCCCATCAAGGTTTGTTTTTCTTTTCGCATACGCACGTGGTCCACACAGCAGCCACTTTATTGGGTACACAGTCAACTGGACTCTTCAAAGGTTTGGCTGAGCTTGTGGGACATAAAAAAAATATTCAAATTTCAAAAACATGTCTCGGGAATAACGCAACGTGGTCGGACGTCATCAGGTTGTTCAGGCAAGGGTGTACCTAATGAAGTGTTTGGTGCGTGCCTGGAAGTGTAAATGCTTTTTCCAGGTTTTGATGGCATAGTCGTCTATGTCCAGGGCTCGGCTGTGTTCTGGTACAACCTTCTGCATGACGGACAGGGAAACTACGATACCCAACACGCCGCCTGTCCCGTCCTGGTGGGGAGCAAGTGGGGTGAGTTTGCACAAGACAGTCATCACCTTGTGCCCCAACATACATAAATAATTTTTTTTTCTTCATTTGGCACTTGACAAATACAGCATATTGCAAAAAACAATACAAAACTAATAATCCTTAAACCTAAAAGCATGTAAAAAAAACCTAATTACACCTAACTAACGTTTAACAATAAAAGTAAAACGGAAAAAAAGGAGGTGAAAGGCAGTGGCCGTCTTGCTGCTTCGTGCTCTTTTTGATAATCTTTATTGATCAAGTCAAATTACTGATCACAGACAACAAGCCAAACAATTGCTGTTTGGTGCTCGACGTGCAGGAAGCGACGAGGAAACAAACACCTGAGCTCACCAAACTAGGAGTTTTCTCAACTTAAAATATGATTTACCTTTTGGCAGACTCCACGAAAAACTCGTCCATTTACCGGTAAGAGTTTTGGAAATACATACATTGTTGCACCACCTGTCCAGAATCCACACATTAGTCCTCCGAGGCTCAGTTCTCGCGTGATCATACGTGATCTCAAAACCGAAGACGAGCATATGATCCCGAGTTTGAGCCGGTGGTTGCCGAGTGTTTCCGAAGACTACCGAAGACAGGAGCGTCGTGAGGCGTCAATGTCGGCAAGCGAATACCTGCTTGTTTACTTTATTTGTATTTTTTAAAGCAAGTACTTGGTTTGGAAAATACTTTGTCGGTTCCAATCCTTAAATGTCATACTATGAGTACCACCCCCCTCACTTATACGTATTGAAAACTATCTGAAAGTACAAGGTAACGCAAGTTTGAGGCTGTTGACTTTAGCTAAGGAGCCAGGGGCCCAGGTCAGCAGGATGGGATGCACAAAGGCCACTGGGACCAAATACCATTCCTTTTGTTTTCTTTTCATTCCTCCCACATCCCAAAAAACATGCATGGTAGGGTAAATTGAACACGCTTAAATTGTCCTTGGGCGTGATTGCGTTTGTGAATGGTTGTTTTGTCAAGGTGTGCCCTGCGATAGGCCGGCAAGAGGTTCAGGGTGTACTCCGCCGACTGCCCAAAGTCAGCTAGGATAGGCTCCAGCACACCCAGGACCCTTGTGAGGATAAAGCAGTTCCGTTCAGGGATGAATGGGGCGTTTGGAATCATTCACGAACCCTACAAAAGGATTTTTTTTTTTTTGGTGCCACTATCCACATCCATGCTCTAAAAATTGTACTTGTGGCTTGCCTCCGCAGTGGGCAACAAGTGGCTGCACGAGCGAGGTCAGGAGTTCAGGAGGCGCTGCGGCCTGCAAAGTTCCACCTGAACGAGGGGAGTCAACTGGGCCAAGCCCACCTTCGGCACTCAGCTACATGCTATGTTGTTGTATTATTGTGTTGCTCTTATCATGACAATGATCATCTTTGGAGAAAAAAATAAAATAAAACCACTGACCTCAAATGAAGCCAAGGCTGAATAATTGATTCTTGGAATATTTTGAGATGAATTTCCTTTTGGCTGCATGAAGAATTAAACGTATTTTGTTCCACTCAAGTGTGCCTTTGGCTTGTTTGTCTTGTACTGCCACTTAGTCAGCTAAAAAGTGTCTGCCGTGCTCAGCTTGCGACCATCACATGACCAAACCCATTAGCTGAGCTAGAGGTGAACTGTGACGGTAGTAACCTGAGCACGCCGGACACCGTGGTGTCATTTTTAGTTGACTAAGTGACAAAATGGTGGCGATGGATGAAGACGACTGCGTTTTGCTGCTTCATTCATATTCACAAAGGCAATATTAATCAAAACGCCATGTTTGCATTAGACGGGTTGCATAGAACATATGTTTTATCAATTAAGAAAATTGTTAATTTTATTGTCAAACTACAGTCTAACTTTTGTTTTTTTTACCTCTTCTACAAATGGGCGGGCCCGTCTTCCCATTTTCAAAATGAAGCATCAGCAAACATCAGTCCAAATGTGGAGTGAGTGGAATAAGGAAGACAAAAATGTGCAAAGACAACAAACGAAAAAGCGTCTTGAGTCATTCAAGGCGTGCGTGAGAATTTCTTTGGCTTTAACCAGCATCCAAATGAAGTATTTCTGTTTTTTTGGACAAAAAGACGGTGGTTGGACAACCGACTGACTTGTCTCAGCTGTGGACCTTAAGTGGGATATGAAGGGAGGGCGGTTGAAAAGCTAAAAGGGGCTTCAGGCCTTACGCGTCCTGGTTACGCGTCAGGCAGGCAGAAATTCGGCGGGTGGTTTCCTCCGCGCAGCCGCCCGAAGCAGCCCAGCAAAACGTCCACCGCCACCCTGGCCGTCCGCCGCACGTCCTGCTCGGACACGCCCACGGCAGGGTTCACCTCCACCACGTCCACCGCCGACAGCAGCCCTGAAACGCACACAGACACAAATGCACACACGAATTAACGGGAATGCGTGCGCACTTGGCAGCTAGACACACATGCACCGAGTTTGTTGTCTGTAATGTGAGCGTGTCGGTTTCCGACCGGTGTTGGCGAGGTGTTCGGCGATGTACACGCCCTCCCTGTAGGTGAGGCCGCCCATCACGGGCGTCCCTGTTGCCGGGGTGACGGCCGGGTCGAAGGCGTCCACGTCGTAGCTCAGGTGGATCGGCCTTCTCGCCCTGCTCCGGCGGCGTTCAATGATGACATGTGACGTCAAGAAGACTCAGAAGGGGGGCTAGAGTACTTACCCGTCTTTACACAGCAAGTCGCACGTCTCCTCCATCACTCGGCCGATGCCCAGGGCGTCCACTTGCGTCATGGAGAAGGACTTCAAACCCACCAGATTCAGGAGGAAACTGCACACCGGAAAACACACTTTGACAACGCATAGCCGACGTGACGTTTCTGGCTGGCTCAATACTTTTGACCTCCAAACCGAACCGGCTTCTTCACTTCTACATATCGGAGTGTGGACTTCAATCTATGCCTTGCGGTGTCACCCCAGCAGGAGGTGCTTACAATTGAACTAGAACAAACAGACAAACTCACTAACATACACAAGAAGAGCAAACACACAGAGGAACTCTTGGGCGAACAGCAGCGCACACACAGACATGCACGGGAACACAAAAAGAGGAATATATAACAGGAACACACTCACAGTAAGGAGAACGCACCCGTGTATAGGAACAGGAAAATATAAACAGAAAGAAAAGAACACATAGACGGAAACAATAACAACTGAACTCCAAATTGTTTGACTTTGGGAATGGCGGTGTGGTAAAGAAAGACTTACTGCTCCTCGGGGTCGAGGTCTCTCAGGCCGATGTAGACCAAATGTTTGGCCGACACGCACGGCGTCATCCAAGAGAAGTTGGGGAGGACGGGGACCTGACAAATACAAACGTTTGGACGTCAACTCTCGACGCCACACTGGACACTTGTGGCCACCTCACTTGTGCACTATTTTAGTTGTCAATGCAAATGCGACCGACGCTCCCATTTTTGTCAGAGTTTCAAGTTGAGCTCTTTCAGAAGAGCACAAATCTCCTTTTGACATCACATTGCGCCTTTGGGCCAAATAGCATGGCGTGTCTTCTTTGTTGACCTTTGGACGCAGCTCGTGGAGCAGGTAGGACGCAGGCTGGCCGTGCATGTTTCCCGTGGGCGTGCTGAGCGGCGTGTTGATGTCCGCGTGGGCGTCCACCCAAACCAGGCTCACATCCCCCACGGCAGACGCGTGCCCGTGCACGGAGCCAATGGCCAGGCTGGGAACATCAAGTTGGCAAAACGTTATACAACGTGTGTCTATATGTTGAAGGTTACATAGATCGGGGTTATGGTGTCATCCACGTCCTGTCAGTGGATGATTGACACTTTTTTTTTTTTGGACTTGTTTCAACAGGGTAGTAAGCCATCCTCCCACATTTGATCCAAACCTGTGGTCTCCACCCAGTACGACCGCCGTGTGCCCGTCCCGTTTCACCGCCCGCATCGCCTCCGACAGCTTCCGGTTGGCGTCGCCCACCGCCCGGGGGTGTTTGACGCGCCCCACCGGCTTGTCGGACAGCACCTCCTCATAGGACAAGTTCCCATAATCCTTCACGGCGCAGCCTGGGGTAGCAAAAATTCGGAAGAATTTTTTTTTTTTTTAAAAAGACGTGTTGTTGGGACACGCGGTGCTCTCTGTGCAAACAACTACAACATACACAGGAACACAAACAAACAGGAAGAGGAGCAACAGGCTCCCCAAAAGTGAGATGAACACAGCCGGTCAACTTTGTGTGTGTTTTGTGCATCGTGCCGAGCAAAGTCAACCAGTTGTGGACACAGTAACCAGCCCGCTGTCAAATATGTAACCGAGTAAAAGTGTGAGAGAGCGAGCAAGTGCGTTTACATTTGCCACGTTACAAATATACAAAGCGAACAAATGCAATCTTGATGTACTCGTGAGTGCACATCACTGCAAATTATGTTGCGCCGCCAACTCGGTGAAAGAAACAGTCCCGTCATGAATAGAGCTGAAGTTACACGCATGTGCCGGCCACTGTGGCAATTGAAAAACGCCGAAATGCTACACGTTCATGTAAGGGAAGTAGCGCAGACGAGAGCAACTACCAAATGAAGAGAATAAATTCATGCAAAATAAATGGAACGGAAAAAATCGGACTTTTTTTTTTTTTATAAATAATAATAAATCTAGGGCTCCATGCCACAAATGAGATGTTATCAATGTGAGAATACAACAAAAACAGCGCAATAAAAAATGAGTTACGTGATTTGCACAAATTCAAATAATACAAGTTGTATCTTGGAACCATCTGAATTATTTAATGCCTATGAAAAATTGATTTTATGATCGATTATTTAGCACAAACTTGTTTGCTTTTTTTTTTTTTGGTCACATATTTGCTCAGTCCAAGAAAACACGAGACTCTCCGCTGTGTTTACATAAATAAATAAAATGTTAAGTATATTGACACGCAAGTGGCCAGTAGGTAGAGAAAACAAGATCTCCACTCTTAGAGTTTGCTTACCTCTTGACAGAAAGACATGTCCCTAATATTTTGAGCACCGCTGTGTCACTCTTCAGGTCTACCGAACGAAGTGCCCGCTGAGCGCGCGCGCGTCAAAATCAGTCGCGTAAGAACGTCTGACCAATCGTTGGGATTTGTCACCTTGCCCCTGAAGTTTCTGCACGAGTCCCTCGGCACGGATCACGTCCGGTCCGAGCTGCACGCCGTCCCGGGGCTGCATCAAACACACGCACGCACGCAACACCGTTTCTTCATGTGTTCTCCCAAGGTTGGTCGAGCGGATGATTAGGGAGCCGTGGGGTCACCAGGCCTCACCTGTCCTTTGGAGAAAGGCACTCCGATAATCCCTACGGAGTGTGCCACCTGATTCCGGCGACGATGAGGACGGTGAAAATGGCGATGGCAAAGAGGACGTGTGGTGGAGGTGATGAGAAGCTGCAGGGAGGTCTTGGCTCGCTGCATGCTGCTGAAGGGAAAATGAAGACAACAGACACAGAGACAAAGAGAGAGAGGGAGCAGGAGCACTCTCTCGCCCGGGACGGTGTGACATCACCAGCAGCGAGTGACGCCACCCGGGTTAATCATCGCTTGCACTGACAACACAAGAAGGCCCCCGTCATCACTGTAGACAATTTGGAATCAATTAAGCAAATATACCAAAGCAAATAACCAAAACCGTGCTAGAAAAAGAAATTTTTCTTTTTGTCAAAAATCCAGTTGGTGTTTGCATCGAATCTGCTTAAAAAAGGCCTTACAATGCAAATGAATGTCATTCTTCAACCTCAAAAAAAAAAAGGTCATGTGTTCAACTGAAATTTCACATCAAAGATGTCTAAACAGATCGCGTTAGAATTTGTAATATGTCGATTTTTGTGGCGGCGCCCTGTATAAAATAGTGGTGACATGATTCTGATTGATTCAATGGATCTCAAATCCGCTTCAGCCACCCCCCCAAAAAAATAAAAATAGAACTCTATACCTTATAAAACATACAGCAAAGCCATTAAAATGAAAGTTTAAAAAATATATTTTTTCAATTCATTATTATGCTCCTCCCCCTTGTGTGCACGCCAAGGCCACCTCGGGGGCAGTATAATACGGGTCTCTACTCCTCAGTCAAGCTTGAGGGGGCAAAGGATCACACACACACACAAAAAAACCCAACTAAAATGTTACACTTGCAACAATTTATTTCCGACAAAATAATCGGGAAAAAGTCATATTACCGAAAAGCGCCTTTTGAGACTTTGACAGTTTCACCACAAAAAAGTTTTCTTTTAAAAATTAATCAAATCCACATGCAAACGGCACAATACGCGAGCTTGCTGACAGGGATTCTTAAAGTGGCAGTCACACCATTCTGACAGGTTGGGCACTTACTAGTTGCTCCAAAAGGGTGATGAAAATAGAAAATAGCTTATCCTAAGGAAATCTGCAAATAGTGGTCCGTTTATAACAAATAAAACCATGTCATGATTCTGCTCCGTTTTCATGATGGGAGTGACTCTGATAAGGTCAACAAAGGCACGCCGTTACGTGCCAAAATGGTGCGTGATGTTTCAAACTGTGTGCGTGTTAGAAGTAGCTCTGCAGCGGTTCCCCCAGGATGTCCTCCATCTCCTGAACCACCTTCTGAACTTGATGCTCCACCTCCTCACATTCGTCTGGAATGCAAATGGAATGAATTGACACACACACACACACACACACAATTGCAGCGGGAATGAGTTGCATGAGAAAAGTCGAGGCGTTTTGATAAACAATCAGTAGGAAGGCAACTTTCTCGTTTGGCAACTTCTTGAGTAACACAACTGAAACAAACACCGTGAGGTCACAAAACCAAACACATTCTCCAGTCAGAGAAAGGAAAATAAACACGCAACACAAATACAAACCAACAGGGCATGTGCAGTATGGTAGCTTAGCGAGTGCTACGATTTTAGGTCCACAAGCTGATCCTGCTTAAAATGTGCTTTGTGCGGCTGCTGAATGTAAATTATAAAGTAACTTGTAACCTACCTTAGTTACATGTAATATTAAGTAATGAGTAAACTAACAGCAACTTTTATTACTTCTTCGTGGTAACTGTGGCAACTGTTGATGCTAGCTGCATGGCTGCATGGTTGATGCTTTATGATCCTCATTTTGAAATGCTTGGCCACAATCTTGTGGTCTCTACTAGCTCCTTTTCGTCAATAATGCATGGATTTACATTTGTCATGCATTTTAGGTACAGGTATTATCTGAAGATTGTACTGACCCTCCATGAGTTCAGCCAGGAAGGGGATGGTCTCTGGAAGCAGCACCACATAGTTCTCCTTCAGCTTGGCCGCCAGCTCCATCAGCATGAGCAGCGAGGAGAAGCGCACCTGAGAACGGAGGAGGAGGATAAAGAGGAGTCAACTTCCCGTTTTGAGCCTCGCGAACCGCCGTCACGAAAGGCGCCCGGGAGCCGTCACCTTGGCGTCGGCGTGTCTGCTCTTGAGCAGGATGTTGTAGTTGAGGCTTTTCCACTGGGTGTCATCCGCCAGCGACACGGCAAACTGACCCATGCACGGGATAAGATGTTTGGTCACCCTCTGCTGGTACTCCTCATCGCCACCAAGCCTGTTCTCCAGCTGACTCGCGCACACACAGAAATTTTAAAAATGTCTTCTTTTATTCGATATGCTCAAGCGTCCTGTCATATTGCTCACCTGGTCAACGAGGGGCACCAGGAGGGCTTCGGCACGCTCCTTGCTGAGGAAGCGCTGTGTGTCGTACAAGAAGATTTTGTGCAGGCAGTCCAGCACGCTGCAAAGCAGCAGCTGGCTCTTTTCGGCACCGTGCTCGGAATCGAACAACGGCTCCTCTGGACAATGGAGACCAAGACTTATGAGTTTCCGAGTTGTGTGTGTGGGGGGGGGGGGGGGGGGGGGTAAAAAGATGCAAGCTTCACCAGTCTTGGAGACGTTGGTCTGCTGGAGGAGGTCTGCGAAGGGTTTGACCAGGTTTCCAGCAAACAGGACGAAGAGACCTTTGAGGCGCTCGGCAATGCAGTCGGATAGTCGGAAGAATGTCAGCAGACGCTCTTTCCGGCCCGATTTGCTCCAGTCGAACAACTGAGGAAAAAGGCAAATCTTGACTTCATCTCGCCAGAATTGCACGTCAAAGTTCTTCAAAATCAAAAAGGTCGGCACGCTCGAGTCACCTTGAAGAAGAACGGCCTGAAGCTGACTTCGGACAGCTTCATCACCATGACCAGCAGGCAGTCGATGACGCTGCCCTCGATCTGAGCTGCCGTCGCCAGGTCGCCCTGCACCAAGCAAAACGTCAGAAGGTCCCACAGACAGACGGTTCGCGCGAGAGCACCAAACGCACCTGGCAAAATTGGGCTCTGAAATCCAGGGCGGCGAGGAAGAAGCCGGTGAGCTCCGATTGGTGGAAGCCGAGCTGCTCTCGCTCCATGTGGCGCATGTGTTCCTTGAGGATGCTCATCAGCGCCCCCAGCTGGTCCTGAGGGAGAAGCACTCTGGGTCAGTAACTGCCTGGCGCAGCTTTGTGCACAGGTTGTCGCTTTCTGAAGGAACAAGCTCGCCACATCCAACATGGTGGACGCGGCGACGCATCACAGGAACAGGCCGCCCGTTCAAGGCGTGCACAAACGTTGTATGTTCTCGCTCACCCTCTTGTCGACCACCATGATCGTGTAGCACTTGGTCAGGATGGGCAAGAGGACCCTGGGGGGGAGCTTGCTGGCCAGGGAGCTCCTGAGAGAGGCCAGTCGCAGGGACAGCTGATTGGTTGCGGATGAGGATGACGGCAAAGATTCCTCCAGCAGGCGCGTCAGCCAACACACCTGGAAGGGATTTGGACTGTTTGAGGATTCAAGTGAGCCGCAAAACAAACTGTTAAAGCCGCGAGGTGGCAACTTTTGGATAAAAAGTGCGGTCACACATCCCGATCCTCATCTTCCGTACGTACAATATGTGCTTTTGTTTCAACCGTGGTTGGGAAAGCTTGATTTGACAAACCTGCAGGGTGGTATCCTGCAGGTAAGGGCTGATGAAGTGCGCCAGCGTCTCGGCGACGCGCTGCAGGGCGGTGACGGCGCTCAGCAAGTAAATCTCAGTGGTCAGCAGATCCTTCCTGTCGGTGAGCACGTGCAGCACGGCCGGCATCAACCTGCAGGCAGGCCACATGCATCGATG
Organism: Hippocampus guttulatus; assembly: GCF_054856545.1. Taxonomy (NCBI): domain Eukaryota; kingdom Metazoa; phylum Chordata; class Actinopteri; order Syngnathiformes; family Syngnathidae; genus Hippocampus; species Hippocampus guttulatus. Next base: position 8,290,145 of record NC_141279.1, read on the forward strand.
TCGACTTTGCCGCTCCGTTGGGCAAGTTTTAGCGAGCTGCCTTTCCCGGCAACACCTGGACACGATCGACTGTGGCCGGGGGGAAAGCGCATTCGACGCAAACCTTGGCAGCTGCGGGATGGCGAGAGCTTTGATGGCGCTGACCACCTCGGCGACGCACAGCAGGGCGCTGGCCATCACGTTCTTGTCTTCGTGCGGCGACGTGACGATCTCCACCATGCGCAGCAGGACGGGCACGAAGGCGTCCTGATGAGCCGCGCCGAAGAGTCGGCAGAGCAGCTTGAGGCTGTAGAGCGCCGTCTGCCTGTTGACGGCCTGCTCAGTCGCCGCCTCCTGCGCCGCCGCGTTCCTGCGCGGTGTGCCCACGATGGTGATGAGGTCCCCAATGAGCTGTAAGAGGACGCTGACCTGCAGCGGGAAGATATTTGGACGTTGCAAACATTCATCCATCGCTTATTCGAGCTGCTTATCCTCATTAAAGTCACGGGCGTGCATCAGTGACTCGGTTAATCGGATCCATTTCATTCTAGAGGGAGCGTATTTCATTTCTCGACGGTACCTGTTGCTCTGCCCACTGGGTCTTGTGCTGCAGCTTGTTGTTGAGAAGCTCCATGGCTTTCCTCCTCACTGACGGCAGCTGGTTTCCCATCAGCCCCCTCATCACCGTGATGAACGTGTCCGTGGGCAACAAAGCGTTCAACTTGGCGAGGAGGAAAGGAAAGAAATTTGTCCAACTCAGTACGTGAAGAAAACGTGACCATACAACAACTGAAACCAAAGTTAAAAACAGATACAAACACGGGCACGCTGAGTTGAAGTTTTCAGCAAAGATTGACATTAAACAAACTCATGTCGTGGTGTGGGGAGTTGAAGCGGAGAAAGGCCTCACCTTATCCAGAACGTCATACGATTTATTGAGAAGAACTCTCCAAAACTTTGCAATGGGCTTGTCGGCGTTCTCCTCCACACAGCGCGCGACACGTTGAATGTAACGCAGGTTGTCCTCCAGTAGCCTGGGACAAAGGATCCTTTTTGAGCAACCATTTTTCGATTTTTTTTGATGAGATGAGACGCAAACTCACTGCTGCTGCAGCTGCTGGAGAGACTCTGCGCGGACGCCATCAACGACGTCCTGAGTCTCTGCTACCTGAAATTTAAAAAAAAAAAAAAAAAAAAAAAACATGGCAAATGCACGAGGACCCTTTTTGTTCACACCAAAGTAGGATGAGACAATGTGAAATCATTTGCTTCCACTTTCGTCCCCAGACATCACTCACCTTCCCGATGAAGCTGGCCGAGCCGAGCAGCTGAGCCATGAAGGAGACCGAGAGGAACTTGAAGTGTCTCAACTCTTTGCCGCTGTGGGCCTCCACGCTGAAGATCAGCTCCTCCACCTTCTCCTCCTCTTCCTTCTTCTTCTTGCCGGCTCCTCGCCGGCCGACGGCAGGCTTGGCCGTCGCGGCTGCCGACGACGGCAAATATGGGTTACAGACAAAAACGGCCGCAGCAATGTGTTTCCCAAACATTCCTGAGCACGTCAAATACTTTGTATTGCAAAAAAAAAAAAACAGCACGCTGGGTGAATACGAATTGGACGTTCCACCACGGAGCGGATGACATATTGTTGCCGCAGGAATTGCGGTGCAAAACTCTCCGCATTCACTCACCATCCTCCTTGTCGTCGGGCAGCTTGATGAGGAAGTTCAGGATGTTGATGAGCGACGTGAGCTGCTCGGCCACCTCGAACTGGCAACAGACAGAGATCCAGAAGTCCACATCTCTCTCCAGCGCTGCTTCCTGAGAAACCAGTCATCACCGTCACTACATCTTGTTCGACGCGGCAAGGCACGATTGAGCAAAACCCGTCTCACTGGAGACACAATTGCTGATCGAAATTCCTTGCCTTCTCGCTTTCTGAGCCAGACGCCCGTGTGGTGTGAAGCTTGAACAGGAGGAGCATGAGGACCCAGAGGAAGCGGGCCGGGCCCAGCGTGGCGACCAGCTGAGCCAGGATGGGCAACCGCCTGTGTTCGGGCACGTGAGGCAGCGCGTCGGCAAAGACGTGCACGATCCTCGTCACCACCGCGTCCACGCTGTCGTCCGACTGGCCGCGGGCCTGCAGGGGCGGAGTCCACTATTATTATTAACCAGAATCAGCACAAATGCCCAAAACATTAAGCTTGGAATTGGAATTCAACTCGAGCCGTGCAATGAGTAGGCGTGGCTCACGGGGCATTTCATAGTTTTATAGCCAAAAAAAATAAAAAATAAAAATTGCCATCAAAAGTCCTTTCTCAGTCTTGTTTTGGAGACTGGGGTGTCGGAAAAGCAAAAACTATAAGCGTTGAAGTCCCGCGCTCAAGAGGTTTGTTTTGCATTTGGATCCCAATACAACCGGGCTATTGCGGGCAAACCCAACTCCACCGCGCCTGACCTGAATCAGAGCCGGGATGACCATCTGCACCGTTTTGTCGATGACTCGAAAGCTGTAGGCGTCGTCAAGACGCATGATGTTAGCGCCCATGAAGGTGAAGATGGGCATGATGTTGTGCAGAACTTTCTCCTGGAAGCCCAAGAACAACAAAACGCAAGTCAGTTTTGTTCAGATGTGAGACGATCACCCCCCCCCCCCCCCAAATAAAAGTCCAAACGACTCACAGGGAAGATGTTGGCGACGGCGCCCAGCAGCAGCAGAGCGTGATGATGAGTCTGCGGCACGTCCGTTGCTCGGATGCACTGGACCACCAGCTCCACGCTGAACTTGTCTTCATCCAGGACGTCTGGATGGACAAAAATGAAAAGGATAACATAAAACCAAGAGCGTGACACATGACCATACAGAAGCAGCCCCGCCGCCGGACCCACCTGGCGTATTCGGTTGTTCATTCTGCGCCATTTTGTTGCAGACGATGAGCAGGCAGCTGAGCAAAAGCTGCTTGGTGTACTCCATGTTGGGCTGTTCCACAGAACTTGCCTCCAGGCTCCTGAGGAACAAACGGAGCAACAGAAATCAAGTAGCATCAGCGACGCGCTTACCGTTCGAGTCTTCCAGCGTTACCTGGCAAGCAGCGAGAAGAGAACCGGCACCAACGTCTGGGCTCGCTTCAACTTCTTCTTGTGCTGCAGCAGCTCCAGGATCAGAGTGACTCTGCGCCAAGAAACAGTGGCCCCGTCTGGAGATACGTCACTACTCTCGTCAGGTTTCCTGAGGTAGGGGATGAGGGGCCGTCGTTAGCAAAGCCGAGGAAGAATATAGAGGAAATGCCATGAAATTCGTTCCAGACTCCCCCCCCCCCCAAAAAGTTATGTTGCCGAACCACTATTTTGTTAGCCCATCTATGGCGTGTCAAAGCAAAGCAAAGCATGTAGCGCTTTTCTCAAGGACTTCTCGCTTCCACCTGTGTAAAAAGCGAAACTCCACCTTTGCATCAATCTGCTCCGGCGGGTTTGCTGAACTGTCACGGCGACTTTAGCTTTCTCCGGTGGCGCCAGCTCATTAGCCACCAACTGAGCATCCACTGCGATCTGTATGCAATAACAAAGACAAAGATCGTGGTGGTTATGAGATTGATTGTTCACTGCTTCAACAACACATTTTTCTCTCTCTTTTTTTTTTTCAACCAACATACACAAACCATTTGGATGCCTGCTGCCAGCTTTCAATTTGAAAGACAAGACGGCGATCCCGCGCTTACCGCTTTAAAGGCACTGCCGATGGCGTCGGCGAGGATCGGACTGCTGCTTTCCACCAGCAGGTCGAACATGACCGTGAGCAGCTCCTGTTGGACCTTCTCATCTCCCAAGGCGTTGAAGAATGGCTTTTTGATCTGTGGGATGAGTTGGGCAAGGTCTATAACAGCGATCCATCCATTTTTTTTTTTTACTGAGCTTGTCCTCATTACAGTGTCGAATGAACCGCAGATGTACTAGCGCACCAAGCCGCCTAACCTGGACAATTATTTTCCAAAATAAAGCCCTGACCTGTTCCAGAGCCATGATCTGGCAGCTGAGGATCCCCGACAATGCCGGGGTGGAGGTCTTCATGGCTTTCAGAAACAAGTCCAGACAGTTGCGGTCGGCAGCCAGCAGCGGGGCCACCGCCTCGTTGTACTTGCCCAGGACGAGTTGTAAAAGTTGGCACTCGTCCAGCAGCATGGTGTACATGTCGGGGTCATTGTGGAGCAGCCGATCCAGCAGGGGCAGCAGAGCGGAAAGGACGGCCTGAGGAGAACGCACGGAGCTATTGAGTGTCCGTTGATGTTAGGTCCTCGCAAACTTTTGCGAGAATGGCTCACGGACCGCAGATGTTGTGGTATCGCGTAGGTGTACTCGCCTGCCCGTTGACGCGGCTCAACGCCCTGAGCAGGCAGGAGGCGGTATAGGACGGGCAGCAAGGATCCTGAATGCTCAGCAGCAGCTGCGTTAACGCCGCCTGTAGCGGCGTCTTCTTTTTAGCGGACTCACATGTGTCATGAAAACCACCGAGAGCCTGCAGGGTAACATCCGCATTAGACGACAGTACAGACGTGATGCGCGAGAGCAAGCGAGCAAATGCGAGTTTCCCCACCGTGCTCAAGTACGACGGGTCGGCGACAATTTCCTCTGAAGTGTTCAGAAGCTTTCCTACGATTGGGTGGAAGGGAGTGGCGTCCGCGACCGACAGGCTCTGCAAAGCGCTGATCGAAGCTCTTCGGATCTCCCGGATGGGTGAGGTCAGACAGCACAGCAATGAAGGTACCACTAACAAAAAAACACACACATGCAGAGACAAACAAATGCACACAGACAAAAGCATGCTTGTAAAATGTCCACGCTTTTTGACCTGACAAATATTTGACTCGTATTGACTGTGTTCATTTATTTACCGGGCGAGTTGGCTCCGGCAAGCTGCGCCAGCGTCGTGACAGGCTGGGCGCTCAGCAAAGCGCCGCTCACGTAGAGCGCCTGGGTCTGCAGGACTACACCGACCTTGACGCCCAGCTGGTCCCCGCGGTTGTCGCCGTATCCCCACAGCATGCAGAGAAACTTGAAGAGCACGGCTGGATCGCTCAGGTGAACCTGAAGGGAATGTCCGAAGTTTGCGTTTATTTCACGGCCCAAAAAGAAGATCCTGTTGGGGAACGGTTTATTGAAATAACTCGATGTCAAATGTGTAGAAATTAAACCTTAACAAGGAGCTTCGTGAGCTCTCGAAAGCTCCCGGCCATTGGCCCTTCGCCGGCGCCGCTGATGACAACGGCGAAGAGGCGGGAGACGAGCCCCAAGTAGCAGCAGGTGTTGGTGTCCAGCTTCTCCGGGTTCCACCACACAGCAGCTGGCAAAGAAGAAAGACACTCAAGACAGTCAGGTTGTGATCACGGGAAAATGCGAACGTGGATTAAAGCTTTGGTCACCTTTAAAAGCGCTGTCGCAACACCTGAGAGAAGAGATGAAGTCTCGGAGGAGACTGACCATCATCTGGTTGTATTCTCGTTCGTGCCGCCCGTCGGGGTTCTGCTCGCATTTGCTCAAGTACAAGGAGAGCGCCTCACTGAAGGACGCGGGGACAGCAGAGGGCGGGACTTCCTGTTACACAGAGGTAGCGTTCGACTCTCAGCGTACGTCACATGTCGGTGCAAGTCATACAGTTAGGTCCGACCAGGCAGTCGCTAGAATTACAATCTCGTTTGGACCAAGGCTCACCAGGGCGTCATCGAACTTGATGACTTCCAGCAGCGGAGCCTCCAGATCGGTGAAGACCTGCTGGGCGGTGAGCAAGTGCTCAGTTTCGCCCAGTTGCTCCAGGCCCAGGAGAAGAGTCTCCGTCATCACCGCGAAGAAAGCGGAGCCTCTGACACCAGCGCCACGGTGCTGCTCCCCCAACACTCCAAACTTCTCCAGCTGACGGGGAAAGCAGCAGCAAAGTTAGTTCCGCTGCTACAAGCAGAAACCGAATGGAAATGTTAAGCTCATGCCCTTGCTCGAGGATGAAGGGGAGCCGATGCACTTTGAGATGTTCATTTTGAAATAAGCCTGTAACATGGCAAAAACAAGTACAACAACTTACGGCGTTACGCTTGTCCAATTGCTCCATGTTGGCGAGGTTCTTCTTCAACGTGGAAACCAGACGCTGGTTGGCCAAACCGACCTTGTTGGCTTGAGAGCTCCGCTTCATCACTTCGTCCAGTTCTGTGTGGGCAGAAGAAACGGTTTCAGCTCCAAAACGGAGATCAGGAAAACCTACGGGAGGTTTTGGCTGCAACCTTCCGCCCAGGTGATGGTGAGCGGATGCCGGGCGAGGACGTCGCAGCGGGCGACGCAGCGTGCGAGGTGGAGCTGAGCGCAGCCTGGACGAGCGGTGGTGACCACCAGGAAGGGCAGCAGGCCCCAGAAAATCTTCTCCGCCTGCTCGGCACTCCCCTTTCCGAGCCGGGAATCAGTCAGTAAACGCATCGCTTCTGTTAAAACTGGCAGCCTGATGGAGAAGAGCAATAAATCCATCGCCATAGGAAACGAAAAGGAGGCGGTTAGGTTTCAGTTAATTTCGATACAGTTTTTAAAGTTGGAAAAATACAAACTAATAAAAAAAAAAAAGAGCAAGTTCTGACCAGCTGTCAGCCTCGGGTTGATCGATTCTTTGGAGGAGGGACAGCAAATTGGACACGACAGCCTCGGCGTCCAAAACGTCAAATAACATCTGGAAAACAACAACAAAACTTGATCCACTCATATCATAATTAATTGCCTCACAAAATCACATTTTATTTGACAACATAAATAAATCCTGATATAATTGATTTATCATGCCTAATTTCTTCCTCTTCCTTTGGTGCCGGTCTCCAAAACAATCATGCCGCAGGCCGTACCGAAAGGCCGAACAAAAGATATTTTATTGATCATCAGAGTCAAAGCGTTCATCTGGTCATGTGGGGGGAAAAAAAATTTGAAGCCCATGTAGCCTTTAAAAGTGCTTTGCCACCTGGAGATCAAGCACTAAGCAGAAAGATAAAGCGGTGGAGTTTTTGGGAAGAAAAAAAGATGACCTCCGAGATAGGACCAGCTCATTGAAGAGAAACAAGTGCAGAGCTTCAATTGCAGTTTTTCATTCAGTTGGTGTGTTGTACTTTTTTTAATCTTTCATTTGTTTTCATGCCGGTCTTTAAAATTATTTCTTGAAGTGAAAACTGGTCAAAGGTGCAAAAAAAAAAAAAGAAAGAGAAACAAAAAGGATCTATCCCATTGTTTTATGCTGGTCATGAAACTACTCTCAGAAATCTCCCTGACCTCCAAGGTTTGAAGAGCCCCACTGACGACCTCCAGCATGTCATCCTTCAAGCGCTCCAAGACGGCGTCTTTCAGGAAGTCCCGGTCCAAACTCTGAAGCTGCGAGTAGGAAACAAAAGTCAGAACGTAGCCAGGCAGCATCAGAACAACGTGAAAAAGCCGCAAGGTCTCCGGCCACACCTGCCCGGATGCAACGAGGCTCCTCAGGTGCTCCAGAGCCGAGACTCGTAGTGACGGCTGCGGGTGCTTCAGGCTGAGCAGCAGCGACGTGTCCGAGTCGCCCACAATCTGATTCCCACAAATAAATAAAAACATTTTTAAGTACTTCTTCATTAGATAATAAAAACTACATGTCTTTAGGTACGTGTCAAATATCGCTCGAGTCACCATCCATTTTTCCAATATCACGAAGCACCAAATGTAAGTTAACGCTTTTTATTTACTCCGTCTCGTCACCATAGTCACCACACCTGGAATTTTCCACTGCTCATGGACAGAGAGAGGAAATGATGGAAGAGGCGTTTCTGCTCCAAGTTGCTGACGCCTTTCACGTGACCGGAGAGGACGCCGTCCAGAGCCCCGAAGTATCTGAGGCGCGACAACAGCAACCTTAAGCTTCTTTTGGGGATGTGGGAGGAATCCGAAGTCACATTGTGGACACGTCAGGTACCACGTGCACTCACTTGGACTCGAAAAGTCGCACCAGGGGCTGCAGACGCTGGTTGAGGGTGTCGATGTTGTCCTCGGTGAGCGCCGTCTGACTCAGGTAATCATCTAGCAGCCAACTGCGCAGCAAACAGATCCATAATTCTATTGAATGCGAAGCTGAACATGTACACATAATTCTGACTGGCTACCCTTAGACTGAAAAGATGTTTACCGAGCCATTTGTTCATCCAGGCCTTTGGTCAGGGGGACAGATTCCAGGAGCGACTCCAACACATGGGTGTCATCTATCGAAAACACAAAAAGAGCACAGGAACGTTTAAAGCGCCAACGTTTGATTTTCAAGGCTTTGCTTGGGTTCCGTTTTCACCTGAGCTGCCAAAGGCGGCGTGGACCAGATGAGGCAGCAGATAGCGCAGCAGAGGGCTCACGTCGTGGGTGGCGGCCATGAGCTGAAGCGTGGATGCCAACGCAGGCATGGAACACACGTGGCTGCAGAATCTGAGCACATACACAAGTACTCGCACTCTGGACTTAACTCATTCAATGGCAATGACAAGAATCTGTTCCATTAAGGTCGTTAATGCTCCCTGGTTCACGTTGCTCCGTCCTACCTGGACCCGGCAGCGCCATCTTTCTGGCTCTGCAGCAGCACGATGAGGCAGCCCAGCCCTTCTTTGGTCAACACGGGGTCTTTGAGCATGGAGTTGCTGATGCGCAGCGCCAGCGTGTTGATCAGACTGGCCTCCATCACCACTTTTGCCGCCATTTGGCACACGATCATGTAGGTGGCCGCCTTGTAGTCAGCCAGATTTGACTTCAGACCCTGAAAAGCGGCAACGGGACAAAATGTCATCAGATCCAATATCACACTTCACATTATAAAAGTAATCAATGTTAATCGATCCGTACCTCCTGCACATAGGGGAGCAGTTTGGAAATGATGGTGTCTGACACTTTGTCAACGGCGCCCAGAGCTGACACGATGGTGGAGGCGTAGAAAGAGAAGACCACTCGCAGCTGGGAGAAACTTTGGGAATGTCCGGAAAAAGCCTGAAAGAAATCAACAAAATAACGATGAATGCCATTTGTATGTGTGCTTCCAATTTGAAATAATGTCCCAATATTGACAAAAAAAGGGATATTTGGGTTGTTGGTTTTTTTTGCCTGAATCATGAACTGAAAAATAACCTGACATATTTAGTTGCACATCTACGTATGACAAAACAAAATGATTACTGAATACAGTATTTGTGCTTGAAAAGGATACTTTTCCATTATAATCCCGTCATTGCGAATATTTCCCATCCTGATCCATTCCCCTTAAGTTTGAGACATTTGCATCCCAACATGTGTGACATGTGGCTACCTGAATGGACGTTGTGACGATGTTGCAGATGAAGTCCATGAAGCCCAGGTCCGAGAAGCAGTGGGTGACCAGAGCCCCTTTGGCCAGCGGCACGCCCGGTTTCTAAACAACCAAACACGGACAAATTAAAACATTTAGCAACCTCCCGACTAGCTGAATCGTGAGCTTTCGTTTGGGAGACATCATCACGTCTAACCTGCAGGGCCTGCAACCAATTCCAGCGGTGTGTGGCATCCTTGATCTTGAGGAGCTGAACCACTCGGACAAACGTGTTGGTGTGGTGATAAGGCAGCGCGCAAGCTAGCAGGCTCTCAACGTTGTACAGATGAACATGGAAGCTGCGCACACACAAGAAGGGAGATAACGATGGTGTCCGATTTCTTGTCAGTATCAGTAAGAGAGTGAACAGGCGCTCAGTGATACTCCCCAAGGTGCGTATTAATATGGTGAATGTGGTTAAAGTGTATTGAAATTACAAAAGAACATAAAAGATATAAATATTGTCGGGTTGAATTTGAAGGATGAAGCAATGACGCACCGGTGTACCAGCCACTCGATGCACTTGTGTGCCGGCTTGAGGAGGAAGTATGGGGACACGCGGGTGAGGAACAGAGAGATGTCGGCGTCTAGCTTCTTGTTGACATCTTTCGACTGGACGCTGCGCTCCAGCGTGAGCGATGCCTGGCTGAAGAGAGAGTCCTGGAACTCCTTAAAGGCCGGTTCGATCTCCAGGAGCTCCTCTAGGCCCGTACAGCCTGCATAAAGGCAAAGTTTGAAAGGTTACAGAGGATGAAAAAGGATGGAGAAGCTAAGGAGGTGGAGGAAAGAGACTCACCCAGAGCATAGAAGGTGCTTCTGTCGAGGGTCGCCGCCTCATTGGGGTCAAAAAGAAACGACGCAACCTCTTTCCGTGACAGTAAATTGGGGTCATTCTGAGGAAGCGCCAGCCGTTTCAGCTGGTAGGCTAAAGACGTCATGGTGGATTCTAAACCTGAAACATCAGTCGAATCAATATAAAATGAGAGGGTGCAACGTGACCCATATTTTAGGCAATAAATCCATAATATGCTTCTTGTTATGCTGTGTCCAAACAGCAAATGGACGCAAAATACGAGTAATGTTGCGTTCTAAACATTCGTGGTCACGAAAATATTTCTAAGTGGGCTTGGCGAAAATTTATCACAGATTAGTTTAGCGAATAAAACACGCACCAAACTACCACGAACAAGTCGTAAAAGAGTTTTATCGTGTCCACATTTCAGTTGCTTTCATAAGAATTTATAGACAAACCTGTTTTTGTGTTTTCCCTTTAACACGTGCGAAAGCTTGAAAATGTTATGACCGCGTGCCGGATAGTTTCACTTCCGGGTGACATCCGGGTAAGCAAAGACGATTCGCATCGCTCACATCCGCCTTCGTCTTGGGGAAGAGTTATCTTCAAATGTTGTCTTTTCTTTATATGATGAGAAAATGAATCATAATTATGTTACAGAAAGTAAACTATCTATCTGATGAAAGTCACATTTTTTTTATTTTGTGCTCTGTTCTTTTCTGCACCGTTATGTCTAGTTGGCCAGTGCGCTTATTTTAGGCACTTATCATGTTAACCACACAGAGGCGCTAGTGTAACTTTGGTGCTTATAAAAATCACAAAGAAGAAAGGGCAGTAAGCTTTCGCCACATTTTCTCTGTGAAATTTGGTACAGTAATTGACAGTGTTTCGAGTTTTCAAGAATTTAAATAGCTTAACAGATAAGCTGATAGCCAATTTTTATTGTGTTAACTATCTGAAATTTTCGCCTGAATCCCGACATTGGATCGTCCAGTTGGTCGGGTGTTTGTTTTCTCTTGTCTTCTTTTGTATCCAGTATGTCATTTTACAGAGCTAACGACGAATGCTAACGGCCAAAACAACTCCACTGTTCATATTTGGCGGGGCTACGCGCACCACGTATGTGATTGGTGTTTTTGTGACCTACACACAAATACTCCGATGTGATTGGCTGAAAGTTCACATTGCAATTTAAAGACCTCAAAGCACGTGTGAAAGTGTCTTGTTTTTAAACACCATTTAAAGTCGGTTTTATCGGAAAATTCTACGGCGTATAAACTACTCACAAAAGTTACAGATATTTACTTTGTTTCTCCCTCTTCTACTCAGTTCTCAATAATTGGCTGCAAGTGTGCGTACTGCTGTCTAATCCAAGGAGGCTGACAGAAAGACTGAGTGACGTTTATCACCACACCGGGGCAGCTGATCCGCTGCAGGTGGACAGAGTCAAACGGCATCTTGCCAATAGCTGGCGGTAAGTCCTCTCGTAGAGCTTGGTCAGAGTTCAGGTTATCTGTGTGGGACGAAGGGGAGCGGCTTTAGCAGCGCACTGACCTGCGGCTCCGACAGGAAGTTGCTTTTGTTGTATGTTGTGAGAAAGATGCGTGCGCTTGACGTCTGCCTGACAAGCAATGATCGTTGCTGACAAGGACGAGGATCTACAGAGCTGGGGCTGGACAGACCTGTGTGTGTATGCTCATGTTTAGTGTGTTGTTGGTGGACTCGCTATGTAGGTCAGTGTGCCTGGCCCTCACGTTACTTAGGGTAGCTAATGATAAAGGTGCGACAAGTAATCTACTCCACTGTAGAAGAACTGTCATGCCATGTGTTATTGCTGTTGCTAAAGTGATGCTTAAAGCAATTGTGAGAGGAAAATAATCATAAATGTCATAATCTTTGACACGATCTTCTCGCAGCAACAGCAACACAATCTGTCTTTTATTTTGACAACTGTACTTGAAATGTTTTCTCTGCTTGCTCAGCTCCAGTTACTGGTCCGCAGCGTCCGACTCGGACTGCGAGCCCGCCACCATGTCCAGGCGCAGTCTACGTCTGGGCAACGGCCTGCTGGACCACGGCCAGCCACTCGGCAGCACCTCCCTCCACGTAGAGGGAAACGGCTGGAGAAACACAAGGTAGACATCACTTGCCGTTTATTCGCCTTGCCTTTTATCTTCTTCTTTTCACCTGTTTTGTCTTCCCACCCGCTCTCGGCATATCAGTACACATCACTGTACTCTTTACTCGTGAGTTTGTTTGGTCCTCACTTGCTCCTTGTATTCTTCCCTCAGGATGTTGAAATCTCGCCGTTCTCTGCAACACTCCGCATCCTGCTCAGAGTCGCTCCTCGCCCACACACCTCGTAAATCCTCCAACCAGTCGCTCCACAGCGACGCTTCCGATGCCTCTCTGCTCTCATCCTTGTTGGATGAATCCTCCCTCCACGAGGCCTCCATCCAGGAGAGCACGGTGATTGACAACTTCTGGGGTAAGAAGCAGCAAGGAATAAACCTGAGAGCGTCGTTTTCATGTCCCTGTTATGACTCCTGACTGATGATGCGATGATCTCGCTTTGGTGGTACTCTAGGTTTGGACAAAGACCTTGATCCCAGAGGTTGGTGAAACTCTCAAATTTGACTTTGGCTGTTTTCAGATTCACTCTACCTAATGTATAATGAATTTTTGTAGTGCTGTTTGAATGTGTAATACTGTATGTCAGCTGCTGTACATGGTTTGCTGTTTTCTAGAGAGCACCATTGTGGAGGAGCAGAGCAGCGTGGTGGCTAACAGCACTTTGATTGGCTCCGACGCCCGCTGTCCCAAACACCGGGTCCAGATGCCGACTCGGGTCTCCTGCAAAGATTGCGACTGCGGCAGGAGGGAGTCCGGAACTTCAAACGTCTCATTTTCCTCCAAGTACACATCGTTGCAATCACCCACGTTGGACGCGTCCACCATCTACTGCAGTGACCGAAGACGGCGAGCCAGAACAGGTGAGGATGGAATCAAATGATCTCCTCTACACTGCAATCCTCGTTCTTGTGTCTAATTGTGACATCACAGCTTCACTCTGAGGATTCCCCAACTGCGGGGATGACAGTTCCCCGTTGAGCCGTGTGTGGTACTTGCAGATGTGCTGCAGCCGTGGTTGGACTGGCTTCTGATTGGTGCGAGGAAGGCGGCGGCCAGTTGCCACTTTGCACTGGCGCGCGCATGGCAGATGTGTCAGGTTGACAAAAAACATGGGGGGCCTGCCTGTAAGCGTTTTTTTTTTTCCCTACTTCCCCCACATCTGCAGGGTGGCCGATCTGGTTGTCTTTAGTGGATTTTGAATAACTCACTAACTTTTGAGGAACTAGTAGATTCAACTTCAGTGAGGATTCACCTTCTCTCCCAGGGTTGTTGTCGCCACTTGCCTGTTGTGTTAAGAAAAAAAAAAAGACTTTGGGACATGATAAACAGCCTGCACCAATCTGATTCACACGTCTGCAGAAGATCAAGAAGCGGAGTGTTCCCCATGATGCATTGTGTTCAAACTCAACTTTTTGAAACGCTTGTTTGTAACAGTTGCATCCCACTCACATGTTGTCTCCCCTATCACACAAATGGGCTGCACCTCTCTTGACTTTGGCTGTTTCTGTGGAGAAATGCAAATCCCTCTTCATCTGTGGGTGCGGCGCGGCGGTGGCGTCGCCAGCAAGCATCTTTTTGTCCTGACTGCGTTTGCTGTGTGGTCGTTGCAGCTCGTAGGGACCGCGGCGGAGACATGAGGAGTGCGCAGAGGGAGCTTCACCCCGGCGGATCTCTATGTGAGTTGGCACTCACTTGGATACATTGATCACTGGCGAGCCGCGCATTTGGTAGCGAGACTGACTCAAGCCACATCCTAATGCCGCCACCGTCACGTCAACACGAAAATGCAGTGTGGCACCACACAAGTATAAATGTGCTGATTGCGGCAGACATATTTTGCCAGTTGAATTGTGGGTCTGCTGTAGTGATGCAGGTGAGACTGACATGGCGACACAGATTTTGCATCCAATTAAATTTCAGCCTCTAAGATATGCTTACTATGAAAGGAAGAAAATACAAATTGGGGAATAATTTAATGCAATATGATGTAGCTGATATAATTGATGTTGCTTCTGACAGTATTTAGGCCTTTCCTTATTGCTTTCTCTTTCCCACCTGGTTTTTCTCTCATGCACTTACTGCTGCTACGTACAGGTAATGACTGCAAGGAGAAACAGCACGCGGATCCGACGCACGTCGCCATCGCCTCGGTTTGGTCCGCTCGGGCCTCGGCGCTCCGCTGCTTGTTGCGGAACATCACTGTGTTTACAGGTTAATTTGACACTGCTCCTGCTGCTGCTGCCGCCGTCGCCTCAAAAGTTTGCCCATCCCTGATTTATACTCTCATTAGGTACATCCGCACAATCTGAAACAAAAGAACGGTAACAATTCTGACGCTGTCTGAGAGGTCTTCATTTTGCAGTTGTTTTTGTATACTGAATGCATCATACTGAGAACCTCCGCAGAGTGCATTCAAACTATCGGATGGATGTACAGTATGTCCGATGCCGGTCACAAATGAGCATAATGACGTCCAAGTGTGAAGAGATTAGATTGTGGAGATGTACCTTAAAGTGTCTTCATGCAAAGTTGTGTCTCCATTATGAAGGAGCCTTGTTTCCTCAGTGTGCTCTTTGTGTTGGCTGACCTCGGCGTTGTGGACTTTGACCAGGACAATGTTGTCATCATCATCTCACGCTGCAGGTCATTGCCCCCCCCGTAGACCAAAAGTACTTTCTTGTCCTGGGAGGCGGCTTGATGTTTTCTTTCTGTCGCTAATGTCTTCTTCCTCGATGTCGAGACGCGTGCATTGATTTTGATGTTTCGTAGCTGACATTTAATCAAGCTCTTGTGAGTGTTGCTCTCCTCTTCCTAGCAGGTTGGAGAACATCTTTCCATCCTGGTAGTCGGCTTCTTTTCTCTCTTCTGTTTGATTTCAGATCGTTATTTGACTGCTAATTTTGTCATTCTTATCGTCACTGAACTATAAGTTTGTGTTTAGGTAGGTCGTCCGACCTGGGAGGTGTGTTCAAGTGGATCAGCAGACGAAGTGACAGCCCTCTGCTAACCCGGTAATTACAGAGTGCCCAATAATGATTTTTATCATTCACAGCAGCTTGAAAAACCATAACTCAATGTGGAGCTAATTCTTAAGTCACCTATTTTAATATGAATTCAAGGTTGGCAACCCAATTTACACCATGGGCCAATGTGTAATTCTGGTTTCCCCTCAAAGGACCGTTGATGGTGTAAAACAAAAACTTCAATTGCTTTAGTGGGCCACATCTGGCCTTAAATTAGACACCTGTGAATCTTGAATATAGCTTGTTCATCTACAAATGATGTCGACTCAGACATTTCCAATTTCTGCCCTTACAGGTTTCCTCTTGCACTCTTCTTGGCTCTTCCAATCCTCTTCAGTAGGTTCCTGCGCAGTCATCATTTTCTACAAAACTACAATTTCAAGTATTGTCTTGTTGTGTCTTTTAGGTTTGTGTTGGTTTGGCCTCTACGGTCTACCGAGTGTAAGGGTCCTGGAGTGGGGGACTTCTATCTTTGACAGCCCTCCCCTGTCCGCGGTCGATGGATTGGTTTCTACTTCAGGGAGCCAAGCGACGAGGGGAGCTGCGGGGGACTCGGAGGAGGTGATGTTGAAATTCTTGCACCCAGTTTGCACTCAGAGCTAGAAGTGAGAGGGCCAAGTTTGTTTCAAAAGCCAGACTCGTACAAGTACCGCACACCTTGCACGTCTGGAGCGCAACCTGGCATTGCTTTGGGAGCGCGTGGAAGCCGGCGATGAGAGGGCGGAGCAGAGACACGGCGAGATGCTGCGGATCCACACCGAACTGCAGCGCAACGGCAAAAGTGGCAAACTCTGGCTTAGCAGACTGGTGGAACGCCAACTGGCCCAGCTGAGAAGGCGAATGGATGACAACCGACAGCAGAGGGAGCAGGTGGTTTTTCAACTTTTGGTTGTTGGATATGTTGGTGCTCTACAAGGGCCATGTTTCGATACTTTATTTGAATTGTCACAAAAGTAACGGTTACACTTACACCCTCCGACAAAGTGTGAACTAGAAGCATTAGAACGACTGCAATAAATGTAAGTCCAAGCTAAAAAGGAAAAAAAAAGCTTTTGGTAGTGACATATAAACAAGTTTTTAGTGTTTTAGTTGTGACTGAAACAACTTCTCTTGACTGATTGTTGTCGTTTGTCTCTGTTCAGGAATTATTTTGGTTGCAGAGCCAAATGTCTCGTCTGGATCTTGTGGAGGTGAATCTGCAGAACCTGGCAGCCAAGGCGGAGGTATGCTGCCCCCCCCCCCCCTGCATTTCTTTCCCCTCTTCATGAGCACACAAACATGCATGTGGTATGAAATTGGCAATAAGATAATAAGATAAGATATCCTTTATTTGTCCCACACTGTTTTCAGCAAAGGTTTTTACTCCAGGAGGAAATGTCAAGGCAAGAAGCGATCGACACAGTGGCACCGGCAATTACTTGGGATGGAGTCAGGTGAGCTTCACCACGCCTGTGCTTCAATTCGTACACTGCATGATGGTGCGTATTTTTTTTTTTCTGACGTTTTGTGTGTTGTAATTGCAACATGGCAATCGCTCTCCCTCACAGCGTTTCTATGGACCGTCAGTCCCATGATGCCTTGATGGCACAGGTGGAACGTCTGGAAGCGGCTTTGAAGGACATCAGGCGGGATGTGGACGGTTTTCTGGGATGTCAGCAATTGGACCAGGAGACTGTGAGACGGCTGCAACTTTGGCATATTTGTGTCGTCAAATAGGGCTGGGTGATATAAGATAAACATTTAAAAAAATAATCTGGGGACGTACTTTGAATGACAGAAGCCATCGATCTGTTAAATTAAATCAAATTAATTGATTCATTGTTCTGGTTCTATCTTCATTTTGACCTCACCTTTTTAACACTAAATATGCCTGACTCATGTTTTCTCATCTTCTCCTCTTCCTTAACAGATTTCATCTCAGGTCTCCGCTCAGGTCCAGAAGGAAGTTCGTGTTCTGCTCTTGGGGAACGATCTGCAGGCGTCTCTGGCCTCACTGGAGCGCGGCATCCTCCGCAATGTCAGCCTTCGTCTCGAGCAGCGCCGCCGTGAGGAGGTGCTCAGAGACGCAGATGGAATGGCGTTAACAAGAGAGGTCAGGATGTGAAGTCCTTTTACACATAACTGACCTATTTAGAAATATCCAAGCAGATAATATTTGTTACATTTTATTTTATTTTATTTTTTCATTCTGCTACCTGATGGCTTGTTGCGTGTGTGCAGGATGTGGACCTGATGGTGAAGAACGCGCTGCGCCTTTTCTCCCATGACCGAACTGGCCTTGCTGACTATGCGTTGGAGTCCGGAGGTGACAAAGGGACTCGCTGTTTGTGATGTTCGTCTGTTTTTTTAAACATTTTTATTAAATTAATGTCATTGTCATCCGATAGGAGGCAGCATCCTGAGCACTCGCTGTTCCGAGACGTATGAGACCAAAGCAGCACTGCTCAGTTTGTTTGGAGTTCCTCTGTGGTACTTCTCGCAGTCTCCGAGAGTCGTCATTCAAGTGATGCGCCGTTTCTGTTCTCAGTTGGACATTAAAAAAAAAAAAAAAGTGATTGGATGACTGACAATCTACATACAGTAGATGCAAAGAATCATTCTTTATTGTTGATATTGTGTTCAGAAAGTTCAGTGACTCAGGCAGTAATGCTATTCACCGAACATGATGGACCACTGAACAATGCATTTTGATGGTTCATTTTATGGTATATAGTTGAATATACAAATTGATAATTAAGGATCTAGTTTGGATTTTTAAGGCCCACCTCCACGTTTGCTTGTGTTCCCGCAGCCCAACGTTCATCCTGGGAACTGCTGGGCCTTCCAAGGTTCCACGGGATTCCTGGTTATTCGCTTGTCCATGAGCATCCTCCCCACTGCCTTCTCCTTGGAACACATCCCCAAAGCCTTGGCACCCAGCGGCACGTTGCGCAGCGCCCCAAGAGACTTCCGAGTCTATGTAAGCCTCGCCGTGTACCAAGTTGTATGGAGGCTCGGCATTTGAGTTGACTTTGTCTTTCAGGGTCTGGATGACGCCGGTCAGGAGCGAGGGACGCTTCTGGGCTTGTACACATACCAAGAGGACGGAGAAGCGCTGCAGACCTATCACGTCACTGTGAGTCCATCCTTGCACCACGATGCGTCATATTGCCAGCTGTAAATTATGTCTTAAGAAAAAAGATTTCTACCTACCTTTTAACTTTAGGGATGATTACAAGATCCGATTTGATTGCAATGTCAATAGTGATACCTACTCAGGCCAAAGCAAATTATTACTTTGGCAGCATCTTGATACCAAGGAACTATGAAAGTGAGTTGAGGGGCTTCTTTTAGACATCTCGGGCCCTCTCTAGACCTTTAATAAGGGTCATTTTCACATTTGATACATAACTGTAAAGACACTTGTGAAAGTAAAAAATTTTCAAAAAGAAAATCCCGCCTTTTGATATGGGAAAGACATTTTGGCATTTTTCTATCATGTGCAGTCAAGTGACTGTTAAATTGGAATTGGGTTGTTTTTTTACAGGAGGAGAATGAACGTGCCTTCCAAATCATCGAGGTGCAGGTGCTGTCCAACTGGGGCCACCAAGAGTACACTTGCCTGTATCGATTCAGAGTGCACGGCTCTCCCCGGGATGCCTGAATACAGCTCCGGTATCGTTTGTTTACATCGTCCATTTCCTGATTAAAAAGGGCTTGTTGCCAATTTTTTTTTTTGGGGGGTGCCTTTTGTTTGTGAAGTTGTGCTGTTTTCGTTACGCACTTCTTTTTTAAACAAACTAAACTGACCTTGTGGCCTTGAATGCAACATAGCTTCCCAAAGTTGCCTTTGAGTGCGTTTGTGTCACATGTTCGTCTTTTTAAATGTTGTATTTAAGATGTAAATAAAGATTTACTCTACAGTGGTGCCTTGAGGGACAAGTGTTTTCTTACTCCCAACAATAAAGAGGATTACACTTACTTTGTGCATTTCAAACATTTCCTGAAGAATGGCCAGCGAGCTCTTAGCTCTGATCATCTCAATGTACACCCTCATGTCTGGATTATAGTCAACATATAGTTGACTCAAACGTCCACTGGAAATCCCATAATAACTCCTTCTCGTTCAGTCTTTGGGCAGCGGGATGCCAAGTGCTGTCTGTGTCTGTCCTGCCATTCCCTGTTGGGCCTGGATCACTTGCTCCTCGCTGCAGCAATCCTGCAGGAAGACATGGGCCAGGTTGCGCAGGTGGGGGCTCTCACATAGGGAGAAGCGCAGCATGCACTCCAAGATGGCCACGTCGCTGATGCGTGGACGTGACAACGGCGTTGATAGGTTCATGAGTGTGCTGATTGCGGACAGGACCGTCTCCTCCCGTGGACTGGACAAGCAGTTTGTGACCAGAGGGATGGCGTCACTCTGCAGAATGAGGTCGCGACATTCTGGATCCATGCTGAGGTTGCACAGTCCTCCTGGTGCAGTCAACAGCAAAAACAATACAGTATAAGGTAAGAAAAATGTGTGTGTTTGTTAATGGCCCTCAAATCGAGGAGACCGCTCAATCTAATTTCATGGTGTAAAAACAGTATGTGCCATGGGAATCGTCACCTATTCCAAACTCCACAAAGTTGTCATTGTCTTCTGTGAGCATGTCCAGGAAGAGATCAGCCACCTGGAGCTGCCTCAAGTGCTCCATGTTCTTCGGATCGTAAGCAAAGTTGGCCAAGTTGGCAAGAACTTGCTCCTTTGCCTCTGAAAACACATTTGCAAGTGTTAGAAAATTATACGAATGAAAACAAAATTATTTACACAACATGATCGTTTTAGCTACACACGTATCCATATTTTCCTTGAGGTTCATAACCATGCATCGTGTCCTGTGACAGTCACTTAACACGAAACATTAATTTAAAGTCGTAAAAACAAATATAAAAGACAAATATAAAAGATGCAGCTCACCATCACTATCTGTGTCCTGAAACTCCGTGACGAGCGTTTGCAAATACTCGAAACGGTCACAGTCCTTCTTCCACATTTTTTATTTTCACAATTTACCTTTTGATGTAAAGCGTCAAAATCATTAAGTGTGACTGCAGAGGCAAGTAAGAATATGTGTCAATATAAACAAAGCACAGGGATGGTTCAGTTCAACCTGTCCGTCGGGTAAATAAGTCCAACGGTTGCTCGCCTCTGCGTACTTGAGTTCCGCTTAAGTATTAACCTTGAAAATTCGCCACCTTTTCCCAACGTTGTGTATGAAATAACATGCAAGCCTATTGCTGCCACATCAGAAAAAACTGAATTTATGACACATTTCAATTTGACGTGATACATTACATGTCATAACGTGATAGATAAAATTCCTCATCCAGTCTGACGATGAAATCGTTTGACAGTGACAGCTGAATAGGCATGGGACGCGGAATGCTGAGGGGACGAGGAATGCTGATGGAGAACACGAGTTCTTTTTTTTTAAACCAACAAAAGTATGCGTATGAGTCGTTTGCATTCTTTAAATGACCAGACCAATATTGTTTGCAGAGCTGTTGCATTGTCCTCAATTTGTGAGCTAATCGAGTGTCCTTGGCAACAGAACAACAAAAACAAATGAAACCCAATAAGATGGTCAGCAGAGTGCAAATGAGTTTTTTTTTTAAACTTTTGCTCCACGGACACGCCCTCTACTTCCACTCCCCTGATCGACCCTCTCTTCCTGTTGCGCGCACCACCATCTGATACGTAAGTAAAGCTACTTAATTCTCATTTTAAATTTGTTGTTTTTAAACGACACTCGAGACGCCGACGTCCATTGCTGAAGAGACCACTGTAGTTTTTTCCCCTTACTAACTTGCCATTGGAATGTAAATTCCCCTCCCGTACAAGAACAACGGAAAACGTTTAAGGTTGCCTAATAGCATCGTGACTAAATGAGCGATTTTCTTCTTTAGCCCCCCCCCCACACACACACACACACATCGTTCTAATGTTTGTTTTCGCCGTTTTGCACTGATCTATACGTCGAACGAGCAAGCTAGCGAGCCAATAAAGCGGATGCTAAAAGGAAGCTAACTCCCTTGAGGGTTGCCGGGGCGGGGGTGAATGGGTTGATGTTATGTAACTTCAAATGACATCAGGCGAATAAATAGTCTCATCCGATATTTGAAGAGGACGTTTTTGTCATTTTGTCGTTATTGCTAAGACGAGCTTGTGGTGTAATGGTACCTTCCGGTGCACTTTGTGCAAGTGAAGGCACAAATATAAAAAAGGAGATTAGATTTGGGACAAGTAAGTACACTTGAACACACTGCACCCCGAATTTATTCATTTGGTCCCAGTGTTTTCTTGGTTCAAGTATTAGTCAGCCAGTCAGTCTAAACAGTCTTGGTATGTCAACAAGCCAGTGGTGGGAACTCACACAAAAAGGTCTTGGGATACAGGAATCTTTTGTGCTCTGTAAATGTTTAGTCTTTTATTAGACTAACCGTAACTACCGTAACAATGGTCAATTCTCCAGCCAGCCATATTTATGAAAGGCTTAATACAAGTGAACACGCAAGGTTTTGGGGAACCAATTGCAGGATGAGGAACTAAGATTACACACGAGCGTATTTCTGTTCACATGACATTTATAGAAGTACCTACTTCTTGTCACTCTCAGGTTGTGGAGATGAGCTACCCAGGTTATCCTCCTCAGTCAGGCGGCTACCCGCCACAAGCGGGTGGCTACCCATCACAATCGGGCGGATACCCACCACAAGGTGGCGGATACCCACCACAGACCGGGGGCTACCCACCACAAGGGGGTGGATACCCACCACAAGGGGGTGGCTACCCACCCCAGGCAGGTGGCGGATACCCACCACAGGCAGGCGGTTACCCTCAGATGGGGGGTGGGTACCCACCAGCAGCGGGGGGCTACCCTCCCCAGGGTGGTGGCTACCCTGCCCCAGCTGGAGGTTTCCCACCTCAGGCCGGAGGATATCAACAACCTCAGCCAGGTGGAGGCTTTCCGTCCATGCCTCCAGGAGGTAAGATCTCAAGTGCTTCCTTTTGACTGTGGCTCGAAGAAAATTTGATATACTGTATATATATTTTCGTAGGTGGCGGCTGGGGGGCGGCGCCACAAGGCTATGGCGCAGTATGTAAAATGTTCTCAGTACACTGAACATTGTTCATCATCGGGCATGAGTTCTAGAACTAGCTTGTCTCCATAAACAGAATGGTCTGGTCGTGCGCTACAACACTGACCTTTGACACCTGTCCTCTGTTTGCAGCCAGGTGGCGCTCCACAGGGATACCCAGGAGGGGCGGCACCAGGTCAGCAACCTGCGCCCAACTACCCCAGCGGAGGGGGATATGGAAGCGGGGCTCCAACTAATCCTCAGGCATCCGCCATCTCTGTAAGATGACTCATACTACACAAGTTTTCCACATAGCAAAATGCACTCCTAATTGTAACTTTTGTTCTGTTGGAATAAATAGACGGGCTACAGAGGCTCTATTAAGGACTTCCCTGGGGCTGATCCCCTGAGGGATGTGGAAGTTCTTCGGAAGGCAATGAAGGGTTTCGGTGAGTCACTTAATTTGACGTTTGGTTTGACCTTACCAGACTGAACGTATTCAAGTGCCTTGTCAAGTTTGGATTTTTGTGTTTTCTAAATCTCTAATTGAGATTATGGAATGCTTTGTACAGGCACAGACGAAAATGCCATCATTGAGCTTTTGGGAAGTCGCAGCAACAAGCAAAGAGTCCCCATGGTGGCAGCCTACAAAACAACTTATGGCAAGGTTTGCGGACTGACTCGTATTTATCTTGTGATGGACACCGAGGTGACCGGGAATCTTGTGACGTCCGCTCTCTTGTTTTATTTTCCGCATTTCCCTCCCGCAGGATTTGCTCCACGATCTGAAGTCTGAGCTGACTGGAAATTTTGAGCATCTTGTTCTTTCCATGATGAAGAGTCCGGCGCACTTCGACGCGTCCGAACTCAGGGAGGCAATAAAGGTTGGCAGGTTCCCACTTAGTCGTCTTTGAATGAACACTTGGGCCTTGTTGGAGTTTTGCTACCATTTCAGCTTGTTGCCCCACGTAGACAAAAAAATAGTGTCATGCTAGAGAATACAAATTGAGAAATGAAGAATTCTCTTTTAGGGTGCTGGGACAGACGAAGCTTGCCTGATTGAGATCCTCTCGTCTCGCTCCAACGCGGATATTCGTGAAATTGCGAGGATTTACAAAGGAGGTTAGTTTATATTTATTTATGTATATTTTAAAAAACAACAACAACAATCTGACAAGACTTACAAGTGGCTCAGTTTAAGAGTGAATGGATGATCTCCATTCAATTAAAGCGGATAGTACGGCTGAACTGTGACTATTTTGCCTTCCAATTCCCTAAAATGTTGCGCCTTGTTTCCAGAGTATGGGAAAACTCTGGAGGACGCCATCAACAGTGACACCTCCGGTCACTTCCGAAGACTCTTGGTTTCCCTCTGCCAGGTAGATAACTGCACTGCCAGAGACATATTTCCTCAAATAGTCGTACGGTCGTGTATGTACGGCGCTAACTGAACTGTTGGATTGCTTCAGGGCAACCGCGACGAGAGGGAAAATGTGGACATATCGCTTGCCAAACAGGACGCTCAGGTACCACCCTGCAGTCATCTACTCTGGTCTCGCCGTTGCTTCGTGCTTCAACGTTTTTGTGTGTCTCCTTGACAGAAACTGTACGCCGCGGGGGAGAACAAAGTGGGCACAGACGAGAGTCAGTTCAACGCCATCTTGTGCGCCCGTAGCAAGCCTCACCTGCGGGCCGGTGGGTAGATATGTTGTTGTCCTAACTTTTCGTTTCCTCCTTGAAACCCCTGAGATTCTCCACCGGTGAACCCCTGTGTAGACGAACATCTGATTGTTGGACTCTTGTTCTAGTCTTCCAGGAGTACCAGCAGATGTGCGGTCGTGAGATCGAGAAGAGCATCTGCAGGGAAATGTCGGGAAATGTGGAGTCTGGCATGGTGGCGGTGGGTAAGTCAAGCACCAAGTTCGCCGCGGTATAAATACAACCAAAATAAAATCTTAACTACGCACCCTTACACACACACACACACATAGACGGTTAACAAAAAAAACCAACTCAATGTTGTTTCCCTTTTTTTAATCTTTTGCCAGTAATTAAAGGTAGTAGACTTGCAGCTGATGATGTGTAATATTAACGCAGTCGTAACTAATATCAATATCATGAATATGTGTGTCCCTTCCCTAGTGAAATGCATCAAGAACACCCCCGCCTACTTTGCTGAGCGACTGCACAAGGCCATGCAGGTACAGGCATCATTTTGGTATCCTAAACCTGTAACTCCCTATGTCATTTTTGGGGAGGCAAGTAAAAACACAACAAGTCCAACAAACAAGAAGGAGTTGCCAATACTCAACCTTTTTGTGGGTTATTGATTTATAATCAAATAAAAATTGATTTTATGACAGTAAGTTAAAAATGACTCGGACAATGATGCTATCAGGCTAACGATTTAACAATCGGGTGACAGGGTGCTGGGACCAAGGACAGGACTCTGGTCCGGATTATGGTGTCCCGCTCCGAGATTGACATGATGGACATCAGGCAGGTGTACGTGAGGACCTACGGGAAGTCACTGTACACTCACATCTCCGTAAGTCTGATCACCACGCTCGCGTTCCTTCCGCAATCACCCAATGTTCAGTCCAAGATTAATTCAGGCCCACCAGAAAGGTTTGTAATTTTTGCTCCTCTTTTTAGTCAGAAATTAACTGAGGTGCTCAAGGACGTGATAAATAATTATACATCAATAAAAGTAAAAGTTATAGGGTGTAGTCTACTGTAATTTTATCCCATGAGATATTCTGACTGAAGCACGGCACAAACAATCTGTTAACATGTTTTTTTGGGTTCTTTTTTTTTTTTTTTTTTTTTGCATGAGAGTGATAATGGGAAAAATGTTTTTGAATGTTTGTGTCTTTGTCAGGGCGACACCTCCGGTGACTACAAGAAGCTGCTGTTGAAGCTTTGCGGTGGTAATGACTAAGAAATGACAACCTTTCACAAGGACGAAACGACCAGTTCATACTCAAAACTACCTGCAGCGAGTTCGTCCATATCCACGTTATCTCTTAATTGGATACGTCGTGATTATTTTTTGCGTATTTGTTGTAGTCGTTGCTTGCCAAATAGACCCGATTTATATATCTGAACATAACCAAACTATAGAAGGGCGTGCCTGGAAATTTCATGCAAACTACAAAGTCTAACCGTGTGCGTCCTTATCTGACCGAACGACACGAATGAATGACAAAATTGTCAAATTTTCTAAAAGTGAAGTGCTGTGAATAGTAAAAGTACCGGTAGTCGCATCGCTTGAGTTTTGCCATATTTTGTTTGGTTAGTCTCGTTTTAAAATTGGAAGCAATTCTTTTTTTTTTTTTTCTTTGTTTTTGTGTGCACATCTACATCAGTACCGCTATACCTTGACTAACTCAAATTTATGCTTGCAACGCAAATCTTGTATGTCAAGGTACCACTGTATTGTGTAGGTCTTTTTTTTTATTTTTTATTTTTCAAAAGAGGTGCACTTGTATTTAAAAAGCCAAATCAATAGGCTCTCCTGCCAAGTGATAATTTACAAGTAGTTTTTAAAAAATATATATGTGCACAGTGTACAAAATGTGTTTTGTTACTTTTTGGGGGTCGCCAACACATTTCAAATTGTCATTCGTGCAAAATATCTGCAATGAACGCCTGCGCACTAACCTGTCGTACTCGCGCCTGCTCGCCTATGCAAAGTGGCCACCGCTTTATATCGTTCGCTTGAGATTACTGAAACATTTTTTGTTTTTCTGCTCGTTCCGAGCGTTAACTCGGTATGTGGCCTTAGTCTTGTTGATGCCACTTGAGGGCACTGTCAACACATTTTGCAACTGAATGTCTTTTTCCCGCGACAATCTTGTCGGTGCTTGACATGTACAAAACACACAAACTAATACCATCATTTTTATTTCAATTAAAAAAAGAAAAAATAATGACATCATACCTGCTTGAGTGTCGTCGTCCCCCTCCCACGCCTCTCCCCCAATTCTCTTGAACTCCAGTTTCCCGGACAGCATATTTATTGTGTGTAAAGGTGCAACAAAATATGCCTTACATAAGCCATAATATGTGATGAAACGGTTGAGGACA
Source organism: Hippocampus guttulatus (assembly GCF_054856545.1). Taxonomy (NCBI): domain Eukaryota; kingdom Metazoa; phylum Chordata; class Actinopteri; order Syngnathiformes; family Syngnathidae; genus Hippocampus; species Hippocampus guttulatus. The sequence continues at coordinate 8,316,621 of NC_141279.1, forward strand.
GCCGAGCGAGCGGCGTGCTGCGGGCTATAAATAGCGTCCATCTTGTGGACGGGCTGCAGGCCTCGCGGGGCCCCACAAATGACTCGGCTCGGCTCAGCACCTTTTCCCCTTGACTAGCGCTCATCCATTATCAAAGCGGGGCTGCATGGATGATTATTTGATGGGAATATTTGGGAGGTTGTGGTGATACCTCGGTGGAAATAGACTATCTTGCTTTTAGGGGGACAACAGCCCTGCAGCGACCCTGATCGTAAATTCCAGACACGGGACTTGAATTATTCAAGCAGAAGGAGACACGCTCGCATGTGCACTCACAGCTCACGTTGTAAGAGACACCGACGCTATCTAGGTCCGCAATCAATCAGTAAAATAGATTCCAATTGACCTGTGACCTCTGGATTAGCTTTGTGCGTTTGTAGCTAATGAACTGTAACTGGCGTGTGGAATGAAGTGACTGAAAATGGGAAGAAATACACAAAATACAAGTGTCAATAAAAGATGGTCTATTCCAAGAAGAGAGAGCCAAATGCATTTATTTCAATGTTGTTAGATTTGTCCTTAATTTTGATCAAAATGCATGTTAATTTTGTTTTTTTCCCCACAAAATTCTTTTCAGAAGAATGTCAAATATGTGACCTTTTTTACTTGATTTTATATACATTTACACCTGCTTAGATTTTACAATTGATTGTATTTTACTCATATATCTATACCACTGATATGCCGAGATGCGTTATGTTCCAGGTTCCACTTCCTGTTCTATGGTTATCATCACCGCTCGGTGATGAATGTGGTTCATCATGTCATAATTGCCACAAAAAAAACCTGCTGGTCCTGTTTTTTTTTTCTTTTAATTTGCGCTGTCTTTGGAAGATACAGCCAGCAGTAAATGATGGCACGACTCGCACCGAGACAACAACAGTGTGACATTTACGCTTTTCTTTTTTTTACGGCCCCGCAACGCCCCCACTTGGGGAATTTACATTCCAAATTCTTGTCGGGAGCCACATGGATTTTCTCTGCAGGGAAAGTCTTACATAACCATTTGCATTGTTTAAACATGGGCAGTGTGCGTGTGCATGTGTGTGTGCTATAAGAACACGGCGTCCTGCATTTAAGTAGATTTCGCTCCATATAGATGATGTCACAAAGGATTAAATGCACTTGATTGCGTTGTTTCTCAAGGATTTGGACCTCATGCAATGTAATTACGCTGCAATTTCGATCTCTTGTTATTATTATGATATAAAGATGACTTTGTTGCAAGCTATGCACGGAATACACAATACAGTGTGGTGCATGTCAAGTTGTTGTTGAGACCTTCAGCTTGTCCCACGAGTCACTCACATTATTTGTTTGGCACACTTTTTCTAGCTCACTACTAACACACAATTGAAACACAAAACTCGCATTAAAGTTGCATTATGAACCTTTATGTGCAGGCAATATAACAACAATAATTATGTGCATATATTCTTTGTCCTCTGTAAAAACGATCTGTCTATCGTGTGTGTGTGTGCGTGTGTGTGTGCGCGGCGAGCCAGGTGCGTCCACCCACCAAGCCCCGCCCACTTTAACTCCTAAAAAAAACCTAACAAACAAAACAAAAAGAAAATCCCCGTGCTCTGAAAGATGAGTGCGTTTCCTTCGTTTTCTTCCTGCGCTCGGACTCTCCAAGCAAACCACGAATCGAATTCGCACTACTTTCGCACCACTTTTCAACATGTCCCAACAACTCGCGTGCACTTCGGAAGCACCTCGTAGCGTCGAGCGAGCGGGGCTTTGACGACGACTTTTCCCCAGCCGGGGAGGGACGCAGAAAGAGGAGGAAAAAAAAGTGTTGTCATCTCGGCGCCATCAACAAACATGGCTACTCGTCGAGCAGCACCAACTGATCCGGGTCGCCTCTCTTGCTTCTTCTTTTCCTCGCTTAGAGCTTCGAAACTGTCCGGCGGAAGGATTTGATTAGCCAAAAGCGAACCGAGGCTGCTGCCGGAGGTGATTGTGGTGCTGTTGGAGAGGACAGCCATGGATTCGCGGCACAGAGAGTTTCTGGAAAAGTGTCACCACAACTTGGCCGAGTCCGTCACCGACGCCGACCAGCTCGTAGAGGTCCTGTCTCGGGGAGGCACGTTGAGCCCGGCCGAGCGACACGAGCTGGCCCGTGGCGGCGGCGGCGCGGAGAAAGTGGAGCTCCTCGTCAAGATTCTGCTCCGCAAGGACCGGGACCACTTCGCCGACTTCTGCTCGGCCCTGGAGGAGACCAACCCTCACCTGCGCCCGGTGCTGCTCACCGGCACCGGTACAGGGCCTATGGTCCACGGCACCGGTAAGACGAAAACTTTAACTTTAATTTATCCGTGGATGATAGTGTTCTCTAAATCAGCGTTTCCCAACTTTTATGAAGCCAAAATTGCTATTTGACAGGAGAAACAACGCGTGGAACACGACTGAACATAAAATATCACAATATGTATTATTGTTCAGCATTTGACGATGAATTTTTCCATTGAATAATAGAATTTGGTGGGGTCTTGGGCCCGAAAAAATGATTTGAAGTGAGTTGAGAAGCTTCATTTGGGCAAATATTCACTTACCACCACCATCTTTTAGAATCTTTAGGCGATTACAAACCATTTTAGCAGGTGTAAGCATTTTATTCCAATTTGTTATTAATTCTATGATCTTTGCAGAAAAAGTCAGCATCTAAAACCTTGGGATGGACGAGTACCAATACTTGGTATCCGATACACTGTACTGGTGGTCTTATTTCAATCCAGTATATCAGGTACTCGTGATGGCTGCAATACCAGCAATTGATACTTAAGGCGGAAAAAAAAATGTAAGAACCCATTGCAAGTGATTTTGGGGGGAAAAAGATGAAATTCGCCTGGGATTGGTTGCTACTCAATCACAGGGAGCAATTTTGACCTGCCACTACTGCCACTAACTTGCCCCCCTCCATCCCAAACCCTTTTCCCAGAGTCTGTGTTTTAATGGCTCTAAAAGCCGATGCAAATCAATGTGGGCTGCAGTGCTTTGGAAGGATAAAGCGTCAACAGGAACACACAAAAGAACAAAATGTGACTCCGTTAACTATGCAGACCCCTTTTTAAAAATGCTGGAAAATCTCTGGAAAGTTTTCAGTAAATTTGTATGGAGACCGGAGGTGATCAATTTTGAAAATCACCACCCGTCAGAGATTGAATATAATAAATCAAATAAAAGCAAATTGTAGGTATTGTTTTGAAGGAGGATTTACTGCCAGTAATTGAATTTGGTTTATTTGATTGTGTTCCTGTTACCACAAACTAAAAGCATTTTTATGCTTTGCATTTTCGTGCCAAAATGATTTTCTTTGTGATTTTAACAAAATAATATTCCTGCAACTTTGTCTCCATTTCCTGCCCTATTTGCATCAGCACCTAGTTTTTGACCCTCTGCTCTCGTGTCAGTGAGCTGAACGGCGGCGTGTCAATTATGTATTTATCCTCCTCGTATTATTTATAGCAGGATGGGCACTGCGCCGTGAGCTTCCCTGGCTTTTTACCCTTTTTGTCGCTGCATTTCACAATTAGGGACCGCGCGTGTAAAGCTGCCGCCGATGCGCTAAAGCGCTCTTTTGTGCGCCTGCTCACGAAGGGTGCAGCAAAAGTGGGCAGAGTCGACATGGAGTACAGGGCGGACAGGTTCCTCCAGTGTGTGCATGCAACAGGAGGATAACAGTCGCAATCAAGGCGTGAAGCCACCTTCTCTCGGTTTGCATCGTTAAAATCATTCACGATGCTACCATGTGCGCCGCGGGCCTCTTCTGTGAGCGCCGTAACGTGACAGCCAGCAGCACACGATGCCGGTCGGGTGTGCACGGCGACCTTGGTGTGACGCGGCTGGACTGACACAGAATGCTTCCGGTCACTTGCGGCCTGCCATTTGAGGGGGCGCGAGGGCGACCCCCACCCACTCACCACATCACATTGAATCAGGCAGAAAGAAAAAAAAAAAGAATAAAAACACAGTGGTGCAACTTCGGTTAACAATACTGAAGGGCATATATTCTTTATCTGCTGCGGAAAATGATGAATATTGCAGGAGCTTATTGAGTCACTTAAAGTAATGTGGCCTGAACGGGAGGCAGCCCCTTGAAGACAACCTCAGGAAAGGTCGACTTCTGCTTTTTGAGAACCTTTCTTAAAGGCAAACCCAGACGAGATGCCAGAGTGTCAAAAGTCAGGCGCCAGCATGCACACGTGACTCGTTTTAGGGAGCCTGCTTGATGCTCTTCTCAAACAGTCATGGGAATGGGAAACTTTGGTGAGCACCACAACAAAAAAGGGCTTGATCCATGGGATGTCGCCGTTCGCAAGGCCCATCCTTTCTTTTTTTTTTTTTTTTTTAAATACCCTCCACTCTTTCACTCCTCGCCTGAGGGGGGGAAAACAGGGGTAAGTTGCTATTCTGAATCAAACTAATCGTCTGTTTCACTACAGCAGCTGGAGTTCTGGTGCCCTAAATGGAGAAATACTGGCTTCCATTCTTTCCGGATGATCGCAAACACAATCGATCATTTTGAAGTTGGGACTGGAACACAGTTTCTCATGTTGCGCAAAACTCACGGTTCTGGGCAACTGCCTCAGCTGAAAGCATGTTGGCTAGCATGAAAATGACCACAACAGCACTTGTACTCCTCTGAAAATAGACTGGCGAGTAGTTTTACAAGCACATATATCCCATTCTGGCCTGTAGCAGGTTGCGCTTTACTTTTGGAGTCAGCCAGCCGTCTCCAGTCGTTTCCAAATGCTGCTGTCGTGCCCCCCGCCTTAAAAAAAAGGTTTATATCATGCCATAATTGCCGAGAGATGATTCAAGATGCTGCCAAAGTGTTGCTTTTGTCAAAATGAAAACCCCCTACTCACTGCAATGTGTTTACTTTCTGTAAGATGGCGTCTAAGTAGTACTTTTATTGCTGTGGTCTGGTTTGCTTGATGAGTTATTCAAAGAAACTCATCAAAAATTTTAAAGCGGATTTGTTCTGATAATTTACAATGCAAAAAAAAAAGAACCGGTTCTAAACAGCGGCGTGTCTTCAACCCTCGAGCGTCTACTGTAACGTCTTTATAAGCGCTTGCGGCGCATTCAACCAATACAGCCAATTGAACAGAAGTTTGCCTCTCCGTTTCCCCCCCGACTTTCGTTTGTATTGACCCTTGACAATTGCCGTTTGACAATAAGGACAGTGTTGAGCTTTTCCAGCTGACCGCCTTTCTAACACTGTCTTCCTCCAGTGTCTTGTGTTAATGCCCTACTGTCACTTGTGAGTCACACAGTGGGCTACAAAAGAAGGGGGCATTCAGTGGGCTGCTGTGTGATCTTGTCACTGGAGATAAAAGGCTGCGGCCTCTTTGGGGGCCCGGCCAGTCGCTATTCAAGCTCCCGGCGCAACCGATAATTAGCAAGACTCGGCCGGCAGACCCGCAGGCCCGTCATGCCCGTTCGGGGGAAAGTCCCACCTTATTGTTCCTCCAGCTGGACCGTTTTCTGTTTTTGTTGTTGTTTTTTTTTTCTTTCTTTCTTCCTTGTCGAGGCTTCTGAATGAAAGCCTTTTTTGCTTCTTTGCAGGGTCCACGTACAGCGTCTTGTCCACCATGCCGTCAGATTCTGAGAGCAGCGGCTCTCTCAGCAGCGTTGGTGAGTCGGTGCTATTCCCAGGATTGTAACCTGCGACAACATGCCAGCGCCAATCAATAGATAGTCGACTGTCTCGATCTATTGACTGATCAGTCTGCAAAGAGGTGCAGTGCACTTCCTTGGGTCCCCTTCCCAGCGTGGCAAATTGAACCGTCGTCAACTTGGTGGAATCTGGGGCTCTATATTAGCCACTGGCCCTTCCCTGTTCAGACTGAGCACATGCTGCTGATTACACAGATGTGAGAGGGATTTAGTGACGCCACACACTACACGCATACACACAGACCTGCTTCTTTTGGTCAACCCCCCCCCCCCCCCCCAACCCCCCACTGCGACTCCACTGTGTGGCCTGAAATAGAAACGGAGCTTTGGTGATTGGCCTGAGTGCGGGAAGTTGTGGCGGATTGCTGGCATGTGTCGGGGTTACCAACAACAAGAATTTACAAATGGGAAAAAAAAAAATCGGAAAATGGGCCAGTGTCTTAGTTGTGCCGACGTCTCTCTCGTGTTTCAGGTACGCCCACTCCAGCCTCCTCGCCACCGCTGGCCCACGTGGACGCTCAGCGGGTGCACGACAAGATGGAGACGGTCCTGTTCCAGCTCCGCCACGTGACCCGCGAGCGCGACGAGCTCCGCAAGCGGCTGGCGCTCTCCTCGCCCGGGAGCACTTTTGACGACTGCCGGTACGTCGTCACCGTACAGCTTAACACCGTGATGTCACGAGCGTTCTCATCGCAAACAAATGATTACAGGTCGCAAGAGGTTAATAGGACCTGTAATCATTAAACAAATGATTACAGGTCGCAACAATGCTAACTTTGCCAGCCCATTGATGGCATTTTGCATTGTGTGTTAGCATTAAGCTAGTGGATGTTCCAAAGACAAAGTGATGTGGTTTGTTTAAATACACAATTTGTAATTCTTTTCAGTTTCATGTTTAGTTTCACAGTGAAATTCAACCGGGAGTGGCAAGTTATTTGATTTGGTCAAATGCAGAACGTTGTTCTCTCCGTTTTATTCTTAGTTTGACACTAAACTTGAACTGGGAGTGGCAACGAACGGCTCTGCGCAAGCACACTTTATTTTTTTTCTTTACTAGCTTGGCCACGGAACGAGTTAAACTCTTAAGTCAAGTTACTGCTGTCGTCTAACTGGAAACCGTGTTCCAGCGGGGAGTGAGCACCAGTGAACAAGTCTAATGTGACCGCACGTTGTTTTTGCACGACGTGCTTACTGCTCAGCCAGACACGGAGCGCATTGAATTATGAATGCGCCTCTTCCTGTTAGTTTGTTTGTGTCATTTCAAAGCGCCTGTCCGTGTGCGCGTGTTTGCGGCGCAGGCCCAACTCGAAAGCGGGCCACGACTACGAGCGTCTGAAGCTGCAGTGCATGAAGGCCATGGCCGACCTGCAGTCTCTGCAGAACCAGCACAACGGCACCCTCAAGAGGTGCGAGGAGGCCGTCAAGAAGGCAGACTTCTACCAGTGAGTGCCTGCCCGCAACACAAGCACTCTATATTTCCACTCCCCCACATTTTTTTTCTCCTAAAGTATTTTATCTTCACTCTCGGCTGCAATTTTTTTTCTCACAATATTTTGTCTTTGAAGAAGGCGGACTTGACTATGGTACATTGGTGAGCTTGGCATTTTTGAGAAGGTGCCCCTTTTGGGCTGTTGTTTGTTTTTTGTTTTTGTGCTACTGATTGCACAGAACAGATTTTATTTGTGTGACAGTAATAGGGATGAACTCTTCATCGCCGTCCGCAAGCTGCCGGGTGAGTTAAGCCCTAAAAGCCGTTCCATCAACTTAATTTCATCTTTTTGATAGCCCGAGAGCCAGTCTGCAAACCAGCGAATGTAAAAAAATATATATATATTTTTTAATTTTCAAAGTCAACATTGCAAAGTTTGGAAGTGACGCCTGCCCGTCTTGAAGAGGACGCGCCAAATGACACTCTGTAATTAGTGCCCTGACCAAAGATGCCACAGGCGCTGCATTTGTTGTGTCGCCTCCACAGGTTGGGGGGGGGGCGTTTATGCTGCAGCACTCTCTCCTCCCGAGCAACATCTGGCCGCGGTACAGACACACAGATGTCGACAGAAGATTATTATTAAGATTATTGCTCTGTTTAAGCTGCTCCTTCTGTGGACCGTTTGCACTGGGCGCAGTCATCACATCAAATCGTAACTTTTTTTTCTCCCGTATTTCAGTAAAAAAAACAAAAACTTTTAAATTGGAATCTTGTAACCTTTTTTCCATTGTGATACTGTTTTCTCCTAAAATGAACTTTGTTTTTCAGATTTTTGACTCCCCCATACTGAATATTGACCTTATTTCCATTAGTTTTTTCCCCTACATACAACCAGTCTTTGTTTTCCGAGAACAGCAGTTTTATTCCTCATATGACAACTTTATTTTTTTTCCACTCAATTAAAACTCATTTCTCATTGTCGTATGATTTCTTGTCATATCCCAGCGACTTCATTTTGACCCCACAGGAACACTCCAAGTTTGCTTTTTGAAGTGTTGTTGCATAAGACAATCATTTGACTGCCAGCACACTTTAAGTCATAAGCACGGTAATGAGCTTGAAGGGAGAACATCTGGCCTTTTGACAGACTAAACCACACAGACTATTTTTAGCCTGCGCAACTCCTGGGAAAACAATCTTCTCTTTGCTGCTAACCTTTTTCCTCTTCGAGCTGGTTCGGTGTCGTCGGTCTGCCTCAACAGCGTTATGAAATGAGTAAAGCGCTTTCAGTCATGTTGACTGGTTCATAAAACTTTGTGTTTACTTAACATATGTACAGTACTAGATTGGAGACCATTCTTTCACATACCACTAGAGAGAGCTGAAGGATTTTTTTTTTCAACATAATACAATAATTAATCAGAATGTTTCTAATTGTGTTTTCAGCACGCTGCACAGCCGGCTGGCGGGCGAGCACAGCCAGCTGAAGGACGAGCTGGAGGCGGTGAGGCTGGACAACGTGCAGCTGCTGCGCGAGCACGATCACGCCAAGCAGACCTGCGAGGAGCTGCGCCGGCTCCGCGACGACCACCAGCGTGAGGTGGCCGACATGCGCCTGCTGCACCAACAGGTAGCATGTTTTTCCTTTATTTAAAAAATAAATAAAAAATCCAGCTTTATCCTCCGAAAACTGAAATGTCTCGTATTACATTCCATGCGTCAGTTGAGTTTGTGTGTGAATTTGTAGGTGATTCGGGAGGGCTCCTCGGACGCCCTGAACAAGCTATACGACTCTGCCGTGGACAAACTGGAGAGCGTGAGGAACGACTACGAGGGTCTGCGCAAGCTCTACAACGACAAGACGGCCAACCACAACGCCGACCTGAGTCGCCTAGACCACGCCGAGGAGGAGAACCGGCGCCTCCAGAAGCAGCTGGACGTGCTGATGAAGCAGAGGGACGCCGCCATCCACTATCAGCAGCAGTACTCATCATCCATACGGAGGTGAGGCAGGGTGAAAAAAAAAATTAAAAAATCAACCCGCACATAATTATGACTTCCTCCCACCTGTGTAATATGCCTTGCGTGTGTCGCAGGTTGGACCAGCAAGAGCTGTCCAAGGTGGCTGCCCAGAACGTGGAGCTTCAGCACGAGATGGAGCGGCTGCAGTCGGAGGTCACGCGCTTCAAAACCCAGCAGCTCAAAGCGACCAAGGAGTGCGAAAACTTCAAAGACGAGCGTGACTCGGTCATCAGCGAGTACCGCCTGATCATGAGCGAGCGCGACCAGGTCATCAAGGAGGTGGATAGGCTCCAGACCGGACTGGAGGTGGCCGAGGCCAAGCTGAAGAACACCTCATCGGAGCAGCGCGTGGCCAATGAGGAGCTGGAGGCCCTCCGACAGGTAAGGCCTGTATTTCGAATTTTTTTTTCCCCTTCATATGCATTTCCGATGTGTCAAGGGGTATTTGTCTGAGTCAGTCGATTATGTCATTGATTGTACTTTCCACCCTGAGAACATCATGAGCGAACAGCTGATAGTGGTTGCATTGGCGCTTCCTCAGTTTGTGCCTGTTTTGAAGGAACTGTCGTCGTCGCTGATGGACAGGGACCGGGCGCTCTGCGAGAAGAACGAGCTTCTGGAAAAATACTGCCATGAGGTGAAGGACAAGGCGGAGGCACAGAAGGAGCTGAGCCAGGCCTGCAGGGACATGGAGACGGTGCGTGAGGAGCGAGACGTGGCTCGCAAGGAGAGGACGGAGGCCATCATCCAGCGGGACCAGCTGCTGCAAGAGTATTACCAGGCCAGACAGGTACGCACACAAGGCAGATTTATTTACAAATGGACGGATTGAACCCCGATGATAATCCTTTCACCTAATACAATAGTCATATTTTTTTTCCTAGCTGCTGGGACGCTACCACGCCTTGTTTTTGTTGCCAATCAGAAAATGATCAGTGCACAGAGCTTTTCCTCCTCTGGAGGTCAAATAATTAATCCCAACAATAAAATCCACGGCAATCAGTTCAACCGCGGTCTTAACGCTCTCCCTAACTCCTTGTTTATTTTCTCAGTGTCGAGCAAGACCGCTAAGAGATTTTTCCTGAATTAAATCATGCCTGTTAATCCTCAGTAATAGTTCACATTCAACTTCTTTGTCCTTTTATTCATCCCTCTCGACAGCTCAATCCCACACCCGCCCAAAACATAAAATCCACTCCCAACTCAAGTCATCACTATGCGCCCTCTTCCAAATGGTTGCAAACTGCCGTAGATAACCGAATAAACAGGCAAGCAAATTTCACTTAACTATGCCTGACCCACTTTTCAACCGCAACAAATAGTCCCAAATCAAATGCTAATATTAGAGAGAGAGAGAGTGACAGAGATATGTTGCTATTTTTGTTGTAGAGCTTGAACCAAGGTATTATTATTTTGTGTATATATTTTACCATTAACGAATTATGCTACTAATAATACATTGGAACTCTGCTATTCATGGTGGTTAAACAATTAATACATTATTTCAAAAATATATGTGTGTGTTTGTGTATATGTATGTACATATGATTATTAAAAAAATTTGCCCCTTGCACTCACCTTTTAAATTTTTAAATAGCCTTGTGGGCTTTCCCCATCATTTTTGCCTGTGTTCAATACCATTTAGTGTAAATGCCCGAAGTGTACCCAAACTGTACCTCCAGAAACAAGACTCAGCTTCCCTGGACATGGAGCGAGCCAACAAGGAGATCGAGATGCTGAGGAAGCAATACGAGGCTGCCAGTCAGGAATTGAGCGAGGCCCTGCAGGAGGCCGAGGTGGCCAAGTGTCGCAGAGACTGGGCCTTCCAAGAGAGAGACAAGATCGTGGGAGAGAGGGAAAGCGTTCGGTGAGATGACTCCGCTTGTGTGTCATTTGACGTCCTGTTGCTGCTGATCAACGGCCCGCACTGAAAACAAGTGCGACGTGGCTCTTTCAGCACGCTGTGCGACAACCTGAGACGAGAGAGGGACCGAGCTGTGAGCGACCTGGCGGATGCGCTCAGGAACCTAGATGACACCAGGAAGCAGAAAAACGACGCCCTGCGAGAGCTTAAAGAACTCAAGTGAGCCCCCCTCCTACCCATTTTTTTTTTTGAGGGGGTGGGTATATATTTTCTTCCTGTTCTTGCACTAGCTGCAGCTCTAGTTGTGGAGCTCGGCTCAGCTTTCTATTGAATGTGAAAAAATCGAGTACATTTCTCTGTTGTGCAGGGAAAAAATGGAGGACCAATTGGAAAAGGAGGCTCGGTACCGCCAGTTGATGGCTCACAGTTCACATGATTCCGCCATCGACATGGACTCGGTTGAATGGGAGACGGAAGTTGTTGAGTTTGAGAAGCGCAGGGTGAGGCGACTTGTCTGTTTTTATCCGCAGCCATGGAACAAGGCCCATCTAATCGTGTCGTTCTTTTCACGTAGGACATGGATTTGAAAGCACTTGGCTTTGACATTGCAGAGGGGGTAAATGATCCTTATTTACCGGGAGATTGTGGCGTATTTGTCAGTAAGGTGGACAAAGGAAGTCTAGCAGAAGGCCGATTAAGGTAAACGCCTGACACCGGCAACCCCCATACCTGAAAAATCTAAGTAGCGTAACCAAGTATGTGAACTAAATGACTTCCCGCTTGCGTCGAGCAGTGGTTGAAATACAAGAAGTTTGTCTTGCGCACAGGGTGAACGACTGGCTGCTGAAGATCAACAACGTTGACCTGACCAGCAAGGACAGGAAGCAGGCCATCAAAGCCGTGCTGAGCGGCGAGGGCGTACTCAACATGGTGGTCCGACGGAGGAAGTCGCTCGGGGGACGAGTCGCCACTCCAGTTCAGATTAACCTCTCCGGACACAAAGGTCCAAAACTATCTGTGTTTTATATCGCTTTTTAGGTGCAATGTTGAGGCTTTCACTCTTTGAGGTTAGTTAAAACTCAGACTGGCCGATTAATTGACTCGACATTGTCCTCTCAGACTGCGGCATCTGCCTGGAAAGCGGTGTCTTTGTTGCTTCGCTGGCGCCCGGCAGTCCGGCAGTCCGAGACAATAATCTCACAGTCGGGGACAGGCTCTTAGCTGTGAGTACGCCGTGCCTGTAGCACCCCCTGCTGCACAACGCCACATTCACCCCTCAAGAAAAACAAAATTCCCTGTTTTTATTTTCGCTCTTTCCAGATTAACGGTATCCCGCTCGACAACAAGTCACTGCCTGAGTGTGACGCTCTGCTGAGGGCATGTCGCGAGTCGCTCTGCATCTCCCTCGCCAAGGTGACGATTGCATACACCTAAAATAAAAAAATTAAGAAACACCAGCACACCAAATGATTAATTTTACAGTGAAGTGACTTTATGACTGAGTTTTGTCGCCATTGTCAATCATCTCTCAAAACAAAGTAGACCTCGTAACCAAAGTTGGGTGCAGTAAATATTTGAATGTGAAATTTTTTTTTATGTTAAAATGATAGCACTTATTCCTGCCAAGTTTTCAATCACCTTGCAGCATGTATTATTGATCCACAGCCACCACACGCTTGTGACAGCCGCAGTGTGTTGGATATGTTTACGGGATTTATGATTTGTTTGTGGGCAGTTCCTGCCACAGAGCTGCTCCGGCCAGAGTTTATACGAAAGCCTGAGGGAATCTGAGAAAACCTGCAAAAGCTGCCGCAACACCAAGCGCAAGTGCTGCACGCAGGCTGACGGCTCCGCCTGCGAGATGAGGTGCCGGGTGGGCGACGACGAGGAAGGGCACCGTGACCACCACGTGCCCGGCGACTCCCTGCACTCACGGAGCCCCTCGGAGCCCCTGGCCGAGTTCGGTTACAGGAGGCAGGACTTGCACCGCCGGCCCTTCACTTTCACGCCCGTGCTCCCCGACGGCGGCGCTCCGTCGGGCAAAGCCGGCGGCGGCACGTGGCCCAAAGTCATTGCCGGAGCGTCCGTCCCCGAGTGTGCGCAGCTTTCCATCTACAAGAGATCTAAACAACGCAAATCCATCTTTGACATGAACACATTCAGGAGACCGGAAGCGCCTCCAAAACTGGACTACATGTCGCTTTCTCAGCTGCCCAAACACTCGCCGCAGAGCTCGGTGGCCGAATCCTTTCAAGGTCCGCCCACCCCGCCGGCCAGAAGCGACTCGTTCAGGTTCAAGCACTCCCAGCAGAATAGCTCGGCGTCCGACTCCACCATCCCGGGCTCTCCTAGTCGAGCCGGTAGTCCCGTCACCGAAGGCGAGGCCGCGAAGCAGGCTTACTACTCAGCTGAAGCTTCGCAACTAGAATCCATGACGCCGGGGGATGACGACGGGAGTCAACACCGGGAGCCGGATAAGAGAAGGTGCCGGCCCAAATCGGCACCGGCGCTGCGGCGGAATGTGACGCCGTTGCATATCCCGCCTCCAATGCAGGTCAGTAAAAAATATCCAATGATGCAACATACAAATCTGAAAATCTTCTGTCCAAAATGTTTCAATAAAATAGGACGTTTGATTTTTTTTCCCACCGCACATCCAGGTTCACACTTTCTCCAATGACGAGCACTCCCCTGAGCCGATGGATTTGTTGCGCTTCTCCCCGATGCGAAATAATCGCTACAGCATGCACTTTGCACCCCCCAGCTACAGCGGCGCCGTGGCACGTAAGTCGGCAAAAACGACATCCGGCCATGTGGTTTTCGTCGACTTTATCACCACGTTGTCTCACATTGAAACTGCAATCGAACAAACCGTTCATACAACACGCCTCTCACATGTACGCAATCATAAATCCATGCTACATAATATGACATAACTATACATGATTCCATTTAATACTTCCTGTTTTCCGGAAGTACCCCGGAGGCCTCTTGTTTACAAATATTATGAAAAGCTCTACAGTATATAAACGGACATGACTGTGTCATATCAGACCCGACCCAGCGAGGCTTAGCTCCGTGTCCGGCGAAGACGTCTGCGTTGAGGAACGCCGTCTACCCCACCTGGGGTCAAGAGATGCAAACCGGCAACTGCCCACCCGGGCCCAGCCCCAGCGTCCAAACGCATTCACTTGCAAGGTGCAGTCAAGTGGACATCTTTCAAAACATGTTTTTTGTTTTTTTTTTTCCCCTCCCCAACAATCATTAAGTAAATGACTTGGCCCCGCCGCACGTTTTAGCACCCAGCATCACGGTCGCCACAGTGTGGACCTCAACCACAAGCTGGCTGGAGACATCGGCGAGAGCACCCCACCATCTCACGGCACCCACTCCCTCCCCTCCAGCTCCAGACTGGGTATATACTCAACAGTGCTTGTTTTCCTTTTGACATCATCTTGAAATATCCTGAAATTTCACTTATAGTGGCCAAGAGTGCCTTGATTCGCACAAAATGAAAAATTGTCCAAATACCCCCCTGCAAATAAAAAATCCTCTTTTTTTTTTAATGTTGCATGTTAGGTTCATTCGACACTAAATTGTGAATGCAACCGTTCTCTTTTTGATTCTCAGTCTCCCTGAGTGCGCTGCAGTTCAGGGCTGAGCGCATTAGGATGCCACCAACTCGTTATCCGTGCTCCACTGGATCTGATAGAGGTATGGGAGTGATTTTTACAACAGGGCTATCAAACTTGTTTTCACACTTTAAATGACACCTGCGATCGACACAGTCTCAGAGTAGACATCAATAAATAAATAAAATTTTGTCACATCCGGCTCGTCGTCCTCCAGAATCTCGCTCCCATTCAGAGTGCAATTCGCCGACAACGCCTCCCAAGTCCCCAGTCGGCCTGGACACGTCATCCTTCGCCAACAGCCAATTGGCGAGCTCCATCTCTACGCAGCTCAGGATATCCGTCAGCCGCGCGCCAGTCGTTGACGGCCGGAAGGATGGGTAAGGTGGCCCCCTCGCTCGGCTCCTTCAGCCGCCATCGCTCAAAGTGTGACGTGCCGCCCGCTTTCAACTTGATGAAGTGCCTCGTAAAGCAGTAAACAAAGCCTTGCGTGATGGATGGCCGTCTGTTCCGCTTTCCTCTCTGCTGCTCATTAAAACTGCTGTTGCTGCTTCCTTCCTTTTCTCTCCTCGTTTGCCTGCTTTCAGATTTGTCTCTAATCCCTTTGTCAAACATCGGCTGGCTGCTCGGCCCAAGTTCCTCTCTTTGAGATGCTTGAGGTTTGTTTCTTGTTGCTAATGGGCCTTCTCATGACTTCCAGAAAAGAGCGCTTTTGGGTGGCAGGCAAAGAGACGAATGTCAATAATGCCGACTTCCACTGAGTTGAACATGTCTCCTTGAAGGCCGTATTTGGAGGAGCCGCGCAACGTGACGGTGCAGAGAGGAGCCGAGCCGCTGGGTATCTCCATCGTGAGCGGCGAGACCGGTGGCGTGTTTGTGTCCAAAGTGACTGCGGGAAGCATCGCTCACCAAGCTCATTTGGAGTATGGTGATCAGCTTTTGGAGGTAAAAAAACAAAACAAACATCTTGTTGATTTACTGGCTTGTGTGACAAATATCGGCGGCTTTCTCCAGTTTAATGGGATCAACCTGCGCAATGCCAACGAGCAGCAGGCGCGGTTGGTGATCGGGCAGCAGTGCGACACGGTCACCATTTTGGCTCAGTACAACCCTCACATGTTTCAGCTGGGCAATCACTCTCGATCCAGGTAGAGCACTTTGAGACACCGCGCCGGAAAGCGCATTGCATCAGCTATTTGTGCGCCTCCTCCTCAGCTCTCGCATGGAGTCCATCGGCACCCAGCCCACCTCGCGGGGCAGCGGCACCAGCACCCCGGACGACCGTTCCGTGGTCGACACCCTCAGCGAGCAGGACGAGGGCACCGTGACGCCCCCCTCCAAGCAGACCACCCCCGTCACCAGCCCTCACAGCTCCTTTCGGTACCACTGGAACACATTTAATCATTAGCAGTGACCGCTCGCTTTGCATTACCTGGAGAACTTCCATGGCAGGTTGAGCTGGGGAATTAAATATGAAATAGTGACACAATGGTGTCGTGTTCGTGCGCAGGCTTCCCGTTGCCGGTGTGCGTCGCACGGCGGAGCCGCGTCTGGTGAGGCTGAAGAGGATCCACGCAGAGCTGGGAGTCCAGATCTGCGGAGGCAATCTGTGTGGCATCTTGGTGGAGAGTCTGGATGAAGACAGTCCTGCTAAAACTCCTGATGGCCTCCTGCCTGGAGACCTGTTATTGGAGGTATCGTCTGACTCGCTTAACTACAATGGCACCTTGACTTGCCGGTGCCCCGGCTTCGAGTTACGAGCCGTCAGTTGGCCATGATTGTTTTTGTGTCGCAAGCTAAAATTGGTCTTTGTCTAACCTTGCATCCTGAGAAGTTTCACAGTTGGCGAACAAAAACTGTTTATTTCCTGACTTTCGATTGAATTTTTACTGGGGGTTTTTTCTCTTAAAAAACCCCAACCCATTTATGGGGAAATGTGATTTGACCAGTGTACTGTAAGGAAAAAAAATTGCATTGCACTTTCTTTTACCTCAAACGATGAGTCACTCCACGTTGACTCACTTCTCTTATGTTTGGACCACTGACTCATCTGTTTTGTTTTGCCAACAGTACAATGGCGTCAGCATGAAGAACAAAACCAAAGAGGAGGCTTACCTGGAGTTGTTAAAGACCGCTGAAACTGTCACGTTCAAGGTACAAAACTGCGTGGACGAGCTCGCCGCCATCAGTCAGATACCCGGAGACGGATTTTTCATCAGGTATACAAAAGGACACTTTTGGGACTTGTCACACAATCGCCGATATGACATTCAGTTCCACCGTCCCCTTTCCGAATAAACAGAAGGCACAATCTGGGCCATTGTAGGACAGTGTGTGGCGAGATTTCTGGATTCCGTCATGCCTCCGATGCTGCAATTTTGTCGGCGTGTTACATTCATTGACCTTCACTTCATGCTTTGGGATGTGTTCCACCAGATCGCTTTACGACAGGGTGGCCGACGTGGAGCAGGAGCTGAGCTTCAAGAAGGACGACATCCTTTACGTGGAGGATACCCTGCCCAACGGCAACTTTGGCTACTGGACTGCGTGGCACCTTGATGAGAAAGCACAGAAGATGGAGAAAGGGCAGATTCCCAGCAAATACATGCAAGTCCAACCCGGAAGATGGATCGATGTGTAGAGCCACTTCTCATCTTGAGGAACATTGTGTGGAGCTACTTGTCTTGTCTCCCAAGGATTGACCAGGAGCTCTACAGAAGACACGGCGTAGCCGACGCGAAAGACGACGGCAGCGGCGGCAGCAAAACCTTGTCTGCCGCCGCCCGGAGGTCTTTCTTTCGTCGGCGGCTGAAGCACAAGCGCAACGGATCCAAGGACGGGAAGGACCTGATGGCATCTGAAGCCATGATGTCTGATTACTTGCCCATCACAGAAGGTGAGACGGCTATACTATTAAGGGGGAAATATTTTTAGAATTTCAAGTCTACGTGGGGCGAGAAAGCTCAGCGTGAAGAGTCTCCACCCCCCTCGCACATGGGGTGATCCATTATTGACAACAGCCTCTCGAAATATCCACGTGCGTAAAAGATCAGTGTTTTGTCTTGTTGCCTGCTCAGATGGCGTGAGCCTGATGTACCAACGAGTGCAGAAAGTGGAGTGCTTAGCCCCCAGACCAGTGCTGATCTTGGGGCCGCTCGCAGAGGCCAGCAAGGACATGCTGGTGAACGAAGCGCCCGCCAAGTTCAGTCGCTGTCTGCCGGGTAAGATGCACTTCACTCTGAGAACTTTATAGTAAGGTACAAGTTTGACGGTTTCACTCTTGGAAAGCCGAGATGCTTGATTGAAAACTAGTCGGATATGAATGAATCTGTTCCAGACTTTGTCACAATCATTCAATCTATATTACCTTCACCGACACGCAGGTAATGTGCTACCCATTCACACGCCAAAAGCAAAAGTATGCCGCGCGTTTCTCTTGTAGAGATCATGAAGGCGTCCCAGCAGGCCATTGAGCGAGGCGTGAAGGACTGCGTGTTCATCGACTACAAGCGACGCAGCGGCCATTTTGACGTCACCACTGTGGCGTCCATAAAAGAGATGACGGAGAAGGTAGACTTTGTCGCTCCCATACGTCGTCCACCGTGTGCATCCACAATAGGCTGCGTTGGGAAAGTATTCACAGCGCTTCAGTTTTCACATATTTTGTTTCAGCCGTAGTCCAGAATGCATAAAATTCATTTCCCCAAGCGTATGTGAAAGTATTTCCAGGGCTTCATTTTTTTCCATATTTAATGTTACAGCCTAATTGCAAAATCGAATGCATACACACAGTTTAATGACAAAATAAATGACTAGAAAGTCACATGTACAATGGATGTGGTAAGTATTTAGAGTTTAAGATTTAGTTTCCCCTTTTCCACATCGATTGTTCATTTTGCGTGTCCTTGCCAAGTTTCTGTGTTCTGACAACCATGGTGCATTCTCCCGCGCTGGGGCGCTGTTCTCTCGCAGGACTGTCACTGTTTGCTCGACATTGCCCCACACGCCATCGAACGCCTCTACAGCGTTCACGTCTACCCAATCGTCATTTTCATTCGCTACAAAAATGCCAAGCAGATCAGGTGAGTAAACCCGTGCCTTGCATTCTTCTTATTTTTTTTTCTTAAACCTGTACTGAACACAGAGTACAATTCACTCAAATATAGCACTTCATTTCTTATTTTATTATTTTTATGTGTTGCATTTTTTTGTTTGATGTGAAATCTTGATGCACGGCACTTTAAATTGTGACACTAAATTGCAAAGCTTTTTTTGTCATTGACAATTTGGAGGCTTGCTGTGACGTTCATCGCTACGTGCGGGTTTAATTTCTCATTTGCCATCACACGGTGGAGAAAGTTGAACTCTTCCGGCCGTCCCCCTCCCGGACAGTCCATCACGGTCACGACAGACTTCCTGAAGCTGCACGTGTCCAAAACACGCAGGGGGAAATTGATTCCCGCTAAGGCCCCCCCCCCACCCCCCCCTCGTCGTCGTCAGCTGAGTGCCAGCTGTCCCGGGGAAAGCCTGGCCAGAAACCCGTGGCACTGGTACCCGCATGGGTGGCAAAAATGCTCGGCACCGCCCTCCCTGCCTGAACACAAACACGGAAATGAGCTGTGTTTTGTGTGGATTGATGGCGTCGATTTCTTGTGTGTTCTCAGAGAGCAGAGGGATCCATTGTACCTCCGGGATAAACTCTCGCAAAAGCTCTCCAAGGAGCAGTTTGAGGCGGCCCAGAAGACGGAGCAGGAGTACAGCCCTTTCTTCACAGGTAAGCCAAAACTTGCACGCTGCTGAAAACGACAGGAAAAAAAAAGAAAACGCATGAGAATTTGCGCAAACTTGAAATCAGAACTACCCTTTGTGTAAATTCAGCCAAATATTCTCATCCTCCATTTATTTTGCCCCTGCGCGCAGGTGTTGTCCAAGGTGGCAGCGTCTCCTACATTTGCACTCAGATTGTCACCATTGTGGAGCAGGAGCAGAATAAAGTTCTGTGGATCCCCGATGGGGCGCCGTAGAAGTGAGGCACACACAAAAAACAAACAAAAAAAACCAATTCCACACGACTTCTTCATAGCAGTGAATCGGTACATTAACTCATTACGTTTCACTTTAAGCCACTGCACATGCACACTATATGATGATGATGTACTGTACTACAGATAGTTGTTTACACTAGTATTGAATACTACTTGAATGAATGCGTTTCGATCCTGAAGCACTCCTTTTAAACACAACCTGGACCACCATGCAAGATGGCTCCTTTCGCTAAATATTTGTTTTTATCAAATCGTGGAGATATGTAGCTTAATGATATTTAACATGGAGGATAAACTTTTTTTTTCACCCTCTGTTCATCATTTCAGGCCTCACATTATGATGTCATCGTGCCAAGCTTTTCTAATATTTATTATGACTGCATGTGTGTAATGCAAAGAGCTAAACAGCTTTTTACTGTGTGCGTGTGTGTGTGCGCGCGCGCGTTCTACTTGAGTTTTCAATTGCGTTTCGCGTTCTTCCTTCAGTTTGATTGTTTTAAAGGGATGTTTTGCCTCTCGGTTGTCCTTCCTTCCAACATCTCAAATGTTGGAATGAAAAATCATAAGTTTTTTTTTTGTTTTTACCGTGATTAAAAAGGGTACGAAGGATGAATGTTTTTTGTGCATTCTTTTTAAAGAATATTTCTTACATGCAATTCTAAAACCCAATAAAATCTGTCAAAATTATTTTGTAGTTTCTCACTGGGAAAATGTACAATCACAATCACCTCTGGACAAAATTGAGAGACCAGAAAACACTGGGGAGGTGTCAATTTAGCAAGAAACAAAAAAATATATTTTTTGTTTGCTTTAGTGGGCTACAGATTTTTTTTTCATGGCTTCACCGACACCCATAAAAGAATCACATGTACTGTACAAATAATTTGGCGAAAACTGATGTTCTCCCCTATTTGTCCACAAGACGGAGCCAAATCCACTGGCGACGCCACTGATGCCTCACTGTGAAATCAACCGTTTATTTTTCGACAGTTATCTTAAGATAATATGCACAACTTAACTCGCCAAACTGAAAACTATATTTTAATTCATATTTTATATGATGTTAACCCCACAATTTTCAGATGCTTTACAACAATAAACGGAATCTTTCTCACCACAGAATGCTAAATGTGAGCACGTCTGCCCCACTGTAACATCACAGTGAACCAGTTAACATAACAATCACCCCCACACCGATATAGTGTCAGCGTGTGACATGATCAGCGGGCCAAAGGTGCAGGATTAAAGATCATTTCAAAGTAAAAGAAAAGTTGAGTTGCAGTATTGTTATTGTTGTTCGAGGTTAGCCTTGGGTTATATTATAAACATGTTTGGCAACGTTGTCTCCTTTTTTTGTACTGCAGCATTTTTCTTGATTATTCAACTTTACATTTGTTTTTCGAAACCATTTTGGTCATTCTGTTTCAGGTGACTCTGTGCACATTATAATCCATCAAGGGGACATTTAATAAAGAATGATCAGTCATCAATTTTGGCATGAATTGAGGCGACCCGCAATCAAGGAGGAAGAATCATGATGTGCTTTAAGATACAGTGTGATCACGGACCGGATTCAATTTGTAACTCAAGGCCCCATTGTATATCGTTGACTTCATAATCTCTTGTTTTAATTGAACGTTTAATGTGCATTTTCCCCCCATATAAACGCAGACTCCAAATCTAGGGGCGGCTTTATGAAACCCCCGAACGAACCACCTCCTGCCCTCATAAACATCACGTCTGCGCTCTTTAGCGCCGCCCCTCCTCCTTTTCCTCTCACATCACTCCGTCCACCTCCCCTTCTCCTTCCATCCCTCCATCCAGCACCACCTGTGCATCTGCCACAAGCCAGGCCGCTACCCTGCGTGCGACGGTCGGAGACTGAGCAGTGAATCGCTCCTCTTACCCCACCACCAATTGTTTTTGATTGTTTGTTTTGTTGGAAAAGAAACGTGAGGCGGATTCAACGTCGTCGCTGTATTTGCAACCCCCCCCCCCCCCCCCTCCAACCACCTTATTTTTGCCGATCGAATTGGACGTTTACGCACCGGATGACGCACGACGAAGCAAGCCACGTCGGCATCGCGACCCTGGATCCTCCCATCCTCTAGCAAGGTGCTCCCCAGCCAGCGTCCAGCCAACTTTTGCGGCCGCTCGGCGGCAGTCGCCAGAGCTTGGCCGCCGACTCGCCATGGCCCCCGAGCACCGGCGGGTCTCGCCGCTTTGAAACGAGTCGACCGATCGCCCGGCCACGACATGGCGAAGAGCCGCGAGCGGCTGAGCCCGGAGCCGTCGGTGCACATGGACAAGATGAACGTCATCATCCCCTTTTCGCCCGACGTGCCGTGCGACAGCAACGGCCAGCGCATGTGGTGGGCTTTCCTCGCTTCGTCCATGGTCACCTTCTTTGGGGGGCTCTTCATCATCCTGTTGTGGCGGACCCTCAAGTACCTGTGGACCGTCTGCTGCCACTGCCGTGACAAGAAGAAGGTACGAGCGCCAATCAAAGGCACAAAAACATGCTCAGCTGACACTTGTTGGCTATCGCAGCTCACATTGACACCCACTGACTGCCCACTCGCAAACTTTACCCTAAATAGCACCACAAAAATACGTGCATTGCAGTGAAATATAGTTGACACTATCGCCCTACGCGTTCAGGAAAAAAAAACAGGTCATAAATGCGTCATATTGTTAACCGCACAGTTTAAACATCAACACGGCTCTTGAGCGCATTTTCACAAAATGTTGTATTCTGTGGCAATATCAGCACCAAAAATGAAGAAAAGTATACTCTCTTCTTTCACCAGGGAAAAAAATGTTTGTTTTGAAGTCTGGGCCATTTTGATAGCAGCACCAAATACAATCTTACACGTCCAAGTTAGTCGGATTTTGGAGAAACAAGTCAAGCTCCTTGAGTCACTTTCAAAACGAGGTGGCCCACATTCCAACCACGCACCCTCCGTACCCTCAATGTCCGTTTACCGCCCCCACTTCTGAAATAAATCCGTATCAGAAATGCATCGTCAGTCTCTTATTGTTATTGCTGTTGCTAAGCAACTAGCAGGCAAGTAGCGGGTGTGTGCGCTTCCAACGCACTTGCATGCACAAGGAACACTTCCCGTCTCCTCTCACCTTAGTTGAGTTAGTTGCAAACAGCATTTTCAAGCGCCGCCATCGATTAACTGATGAGTGAGGTGTTGGGGAGAGAGCTGCACGGTTCTAGGACATTTTGTCTTCGTGCATTTATTATTTTTTGGTATGACTATGCACAAAATGATTTCAGAGTGATGAGGCGTCAGATGGCTTTTTCGACTAGAATTCACCATGTGGCGCACCACCAAATCGATACTCCCCCCCCCCCCCCCTGTTGCGTGGAGTCAGGCTGCGCTTCTTGGAGCGCCTTCTGTCCAGCTTGGCAGCCCTTAGCAACAGTGACTAAGGTAACCGTGCCGGAGCATCGTATTCACATGAGTCTTTTTAGTATCGTGCTTTTCCAAAATAATTGTAAGCTATATTTTGAACGAAACTGCGACACAAGAAGAGAGGAGCTAATCACCGCGTGCTAACATTAAGTTTAGAAAGAGAGAGAGAAAACAGATGTTAAGGAATTTTCAAAAAAAAAAATGGTATTAATGGTACCAAAAATGAGTACCGGTAGTCTGTTCATATGATTAAGGGCATATTTGGTAGAATAAGCATTTGTAGATGCTGCCTTACTTTACCCTTGGGTGTGCTGTTTCACACCTTAACTCCTACAGCACTGCTAAAAACAAAGATGTAGATTTACAACTGAGCGGAAAAACATGTGCAGCATACTTGTGATGGGATACACACACACACAGCACACAAACATTTGCGTGCTGTGCATGTCCGGAATGCGACGCGCTAAGATAGCTGGCACGGACTTCTAGCCACACGCGTGTCCATAAGAACACGGCAACAGCTTTGGACATGAAAGAACGGATGACTTAATGGACGTAGAGGTCGCGTTAGCCTCAAGGTTGCCTTGCATTTGTGGCCTAAGCCTCTCTTGACACCCACTCTGACTGACCTACAGCTGATGCTTAGATTGTACATAGGCTGGAGGTTCTTGATGGAGACCTGCACGCTGCACTTAAATGACAAAGCACTTACCACGCGCTTTGTCATTTTTATATTGGCATACGTCATAGTGAAATGACATCATAGGACAGCAAATAATTAACTAAAAGCACCTACTCGTGCCTATTTCAACAACTGCACAAAAATAATATCGCTGATTATCCCTAAATAAAGTTGAAATGTTCTAGTAGGCTTTTCCTTCTCCTGGCATTTGGAAAGGGGTGAGTAGACTTCTAATGTCCAATGTATATATTTTATGAATCCTACATGAGTATTGACACCAATGTCCCACTTTTATTTCCCCTGTGGTGCTCGTCTCTGGCGGGTCAGGACGTGCACAGGCTGACCCCGGCCGACGGCGTCCTCAAACGTGCCGACAAAGACGAGGCGGCGGCCAGCGAGGTGGGATGGATGACGTCGGTGAAAGATTGGGCGGGAGTGATGATCTCCGCTCAGACGCTGACGGGACGAGTCCTGGTGAGTGCTGAGCCTCGGCGTTTGGCGTCCGATGATTGCTGGCTGGCTCGTCTCCGCAGAGACGGACAAAGAGCGGAGAGAGCTTTGGACAGTGTATTAAGGTCATACGCTGGCATCCCAGAATGCCTCTCGCAGAGCGAGAGAGAGCACGAGGATCACATCTGGTCAAGTGAGGGCGGTTGCCATGGCGGCTCACTCGTGAGGGGAATGACCTCAGTTCATCGAGAAGGCTATCCCAATCTTTTTTTTTGGAGTCAAGGCATTTATTTTATGTTGGAAACCAAAGTGCCCAACAAGAGGCCCAACACTCTTTTTACCTTTTTTTTTTTTTTTTTTAAACTCCCAATCGCAGCTGGCTCACGAGCTGAAACTACAGCAGCAGTAGAAGTAGCGAGCGGTGTCGCCACAGCAACGCCGGCTTAGCTTCACCTGACAGATGTGTGTGTGCATTCACCCCTTTAAAGTCCACTGTCACACGCATGCACCACGTGTGTGGCCTTCCTGTCAGCTCACGCGTAGGTAGACAAAACAATAGACAACCCTGTTTTGTACTTTGTGGAATATGGAGTAATAACCAATGTGAGTAGATTGAACAAAAAGTAATGAAATAACTCAAATGTAATCATTTTCTGTCAGAAATGCTTTGAAGAAACGCAAACTATATCTGAGCTTCATGATAAGACTTTCTAAAACAAACTATAATCATAGCGGCAATGCCCTTAGGTTGCGTTTTTTTTGTCAATGCCATACAAGAGCTTTTGGGATTCGTTTGAAATTTCAGTTTTGCTGTCCGTACAGACGAAGGAAGGTCAAACTGTCGTTTGGCAATTGTCGTTGATTTTACTTTATTAGTCCTTACTCGGCGATTGTTTAAAAATCCTGTCATAGACAAATACGCCATACATTAAAAAAGTAAAACTAATGAAAAAAAATAAACTAAAATGAAAAAAAAACCCCAACTGTTGCCAAAAATTGCTTTTAGTCTGGTTTGTGCTTTAATTAGCAGCGGGTAGTGTTTGAGTCAATAACATTTTATTTGCTCTGGGCTCTCGGGAGCCTGAAATAAAAGCGTGTTGACTTGAACAACAAAGCGTTTGCGATGACACGCAAGCCACAAGGGGGGGGGGGGATCCCGTCTGTCATTCGATGCCTTATTGGTTCCTACGGTGGCGCGAGATCGTCGTTTGCGTGGCGTCACCCCCCGGCCCTGCACCTGCTTTTAAAGAAGCTCACAACAGTCGAGAGAAGTTGTTCCAAAACACCCTTTGAACACGACGACGTCTTTCACGATGACCATAATGACTGCATGTCCAAACGCGAGGCGTCGCTAGCGAGCTGAAACCGGCCTTGTTTTATTTTTCGGTATTGAGTATTTCCCGATAAGGTTAAGAAAATCGGACATAAAGTTGGCACTATCTTGCGGCAGTTTGACACATCAGTTTGCTGTCTTATTTAGGAAAGTAAAACATAGTTTGTTCTTTTTAGGAAAGTGAAACTTTGATGCGAGTTTGCCTTTTTCCTAAAGTGAATTATGAATAGTTTTTTTGACCTGGGCTGCGTGCTAGATATTTCGTTGTAGCAAGGGATCCTCTCTAATCCGCAGGACCTGTTTTTGCTCGTACTCGACAACGCGTCCGTACAGGGTCGCCATTGCTGCCTTTGAGCATCTGTCCAATAAAAACAGCTGATGAGTCAGTCACCCGCCGTCTCACGTTACGAGAGGCCAACGTGTCGAGGAAGTCCGAAAAGATCAGATGACAGATGGCGGAGGGAGTCCTCTTCTGTGTTGTCGTCTGCATCTCCCAAACGTGATGCATTTCATTTCATTTCACAATTCAGGAACTCTGCCGAGCTACGCATGATGGATCGAAGGTGACTTTATTTTTTTTTTGGGGGGGGGAGAACCCAACCATGTAACACAACATGGTCATCATTTCACTTCCTATTGCCCCAAGTTCTGCAAGGGTCTGTTGTTGCCCCCCGCTTGCCAGCTCAAATGTGATTTGGGCAAGAAAGCGCTTGAATTGGCACATGTCCCTGGAATGATGTTGATGCTGGTGGTGGGCGCAGTTGGTGTACGCCAGTGGACCTCAGCCACGCTAAGCTCTTCGGGCTGTTTGGCCCGCTGCCAGGGAAGCTTAAATCACAACAGAGACGCTACGACAAACATGGCGGCAGCAGTGTAGTGGCGTTCATGTGCCGGATGACATGTTGCATGCGGCACGCAAGCAATGCTTGATTGTATTTCAGGTGCCGACGGCTAGTTACCGTGCGGCCTGTCGAACATCACGCAGCCATTTTTTGAGTGCTTTAAGCACCCTCTGCACCAAGTTTTATTCCAATCGACTCACTTTCTGAGAAAACATTCGGCAAAAGCCATTTCTGCGCTTTTGCTTCGAACCGATGGTGGCCGGATCTTGTAAGCTTTGCTGGCGCCATTTAGTGGCAGAGTGCCTCGAGCTGAAGCAAGGACCTGCCAAGAGCCAGATTGATGCGTGAATCACTCAAAGGAGCACGGGGCTTTTGTGAACTCGCAAATACCGTGAGAATTCAGCTGGGGAGGGGGGGGGGGGCAAAGATCGCAAGTTGGGCCGCTTACCCAGTGGACATTATTTTCTTTTCCATGTTGACAAGCGCACCATTCTGTGCTTTCTTGACGTCACTATCTCGTCCCGGTGGACTCGGTCATAGTCTTCTAATGAGCCTCCAAGGCCCAAACAACTTATTTACTACATCTTGGCGATTAACTATTCATGCGCGCAGTGCAATATAGACGACACGGATGGTGGCACACATGCCTGACTTGGGTCCAGAAAGCCTTGGCACAGACCGTATGAATCTAATGACATCAATAATGGAATAATAGTTTAAAAAAACAACAACTTTATACTTATCCACAAGTTGTGGTCCTTGCCAAAGCAGTAGCGGCTTTACTGCTTCTGCTTGTCTCATGGAGCCATAAAGAGATTTTCTGTCTCTGAAAAGAGGAAAAATGTTTATTAAAAATTCATGCTGGTGACTTTTTTTTTTTGGCCACTGCAATTCCACATCATGGAGATGAATTGGGGCCACATTCATTCATTATGGATGCTTGGCTGCTCTCCTGTTCTGGGCGGCCTTTTGTGTCATTTGGAAATGGATGAGCGGCGGCTCGCCTCACGCGTCAAAGCCCTGCCGCTCTCCTTCCACCCCCCCCCCCCCCCGCCTCCATGTGGGCTTTCAGCATGGAGGATGCGTGTCCACGCGTTACCGACACTTACGTTAGGAAGTGTGAAAACTTGGAAATGACCCGTAGCAACATTTCCTTCATTACTGGTGAGAGCAAAACAAAACAGTGGATTCGTATTTATTGTTGAAGCATTGCATCAAAAAAACATTTATTTTTATACAAAAAGGCTGACTGAGGGGTTCCGACCTTAAAAAAAAAAAAGTCCACAATGATATTTTGTGTTGGTGCAACAGTGCTTAGCTGTTAGCACAGAGGCTCGTGTGTGTGTGTGTGTGTTGCTTGAAAGAGGACGCCGCCATCCGTCACCTCTGGTATTTATTTACACTTTGACATGGAGACGCCAAGTGAGGAGTGAGTAAACTTTTTGCTCATTTAACACAAATACTGGACGTAAACACGCCTTGATTTGTAACCCCGGGCTAAGTTTGTGTTAGCAACAAGAAGCATCAACTTTTCTTGTCTTTCAGGTGGTGCTCGTCTTTGCCCTCAGCATTGGAGCTCTGGTGATCTACTTCATCGACTCCTCAGAGTGAGTATTTTTTGGGGAGAGGGGCGTGACTTTGTGGCAAAAAGGTCATTTAAAAACAAAGGAAAGTCCAAAGATCCTGTTTGCGGGAGAAAACACTCGTTCACTAGACGGCCGGAAGTAGAAGAAGACAAATAAGGAAGTGGCCATTAGGAAGTAGCCTGAAACTATTCAACGCCGGCGGATTCAACAATTGAACGAGCCGGTGTCCGCTTTCACCCGATGAGCTTCACAACTTTAAATCCTCGGCCTTTTTCCGGCGCTTATTTTTCACCCCCCGGCCCCCTTTCGTTTCTGTCCACAAGTCCACTTTGGTGCAGTCCAGCCTTTCCTTCCTGTAATTAGCTCTGCACCCGATGACGGGGTGGCGCTGCGGTCCGTCTGGAAGCGACCCAGCAGACCCGTCTAGGCTGCTTGGCTTCATGAGTCCGGACTTTGATATAACACTTGTCACATTGCCCGTCCACTTGCAATTATTGCGCTGCCCGGTGTCTCCACCTAATGGCCAGCGGTGCGGCGTTTATGGACTAGAGATGACCGACCTGTTGAAATCAATGCAGCATCCTTCTAACTCGTGCCTGGTTTAATGATTTCTCTTTATTTGTGCCAGATACAAGGGTTTATTGAGGGTGAGACTCCCCGACATTTTTTATTTTTATTTTTTAAATGGTTGCCTGACATCCTCCTGCGAGCGGACGTGACTTCTGCATGCACTTAAACCTTAAACTGCTGCTTTCAACACCACCGCCCCACCTAAAAACGCGCACACCGGCACGGGTGTGTGTGTGTGTGTACCTGCGGCAGCTTTTTAAGGGTTTAACGACGGATATGCACCAAGGCAATGCTTGCGAGTGCATGCGTTACGTTGCCACCAACTGCACCTACGACGAAGTCACGCTTCCCTGGCGTCTTTTGCGGGAGAAAAAGACGATGAATTGTCCATCGTGAATCGCAATTGTTGCGCGGTGGTCGCCCATGTGTTGTTGTTTTTTTTTTGGGGGGGTTTGTGTGTCCCGCAGTCCCATCGAGTCTTGTCAGAACTTCTACGAGGACGTCACTCTGCAGATCGACATGGCCTTCAACATTTTCTTTCTCCTCTACTTTGGCCTCCGAGTGAGTAAAAGCAAAGCACTTTGTACTTTGCAAGGCGGCATATGAATAAACCCGAGTTGCGATTGTAATTAAAGCGCGCTGGCATGAAACTAATCCCGACCAATAAAATGTTGCTTGTCGGCAGTTCATCGCGGCCAATGACAAGTTGTGGTTCTGGCTGGAGGTCAACTCGGTGGTGGACTTCTTCACGGTGCCGCCCGTCTTCGTGTCCGTCTACCTGAACCGGAGCTGGCTCGGTAAGCTTGACTGCACACCGCCACCGCTTCTCAAACTCTGGGGGTCCAGTGACACCTTTGCCTTGTAACGGCAGTGAAACATTATGTACCTCAAATGAAAATGTTGCCTACGGAGAAACTCGTATTGTTCCCATAACACATTTTTTAGGGGGGCGGGGGGATATGTGATCAAGCTCATAACAAATTTGCGTATTCGCAGATTTATAAATTCGATTCATATTTCTACGCTTTTTTTTTTTTTTGGAAACGACATTACAAAATTTACTACAAATATTTTGGACCCTCAAGCAGACCTCAGGGTGTCCCTTGACTCTCGTTTGAGAACTTGTGTGTGCACGCGCAAAGTGTTGTGCGTGTGGAATTGGACCATGATTTGGAACCCCGCCCTCATGAAAACAGAAACAGGCTTTAATGGTGACAGGAAATGAAGGATTATGGGGATCTTTGCAGACGGCTTTAAATGCATTATTTTTTTCTCCTCCTCCTCCTCTTGTCTGACGAGCCACAAAGCCAAGCGCTCCCAAGCAAACGGTGTGATCATGTGTTGCGTAATGTCATGTGGACTTTGAACGTCTTGCTCAAATTTAAGGTGGAAGGGGCGACTTGAATTATAAAGCTGGCGCCACCAAGTGGACGTTCTGCAGCACTGTCATTGTCCCGTCTGCCCCTCAGCCACTGCATTTGTATCCGTGCCATTTGAATATATACTGTACGTAATTTTCTGATCATTTTAATCATATTGATATTACGGGCATCATATTTTTTAATGTAACTTATTTTAGTCACATAAATATATTTGACATCTGGAATTATGACTTATTGTTTGCAACATCTGCCATTATTTCAGGGATTAAGCGAGCGAATCACAAAAAAGAAAAACTGCACCAGTTTTTCCCCGTCGTTGCGCACACACGCATGTTGTCATGTGATCGGAATTTTCCCCTTTCAAAAACAACAAGCTGTTCTTTTGCGAAGATTAAGGGAGCTAGGACATTTGTGCGGGCTCTAAGGGCTGACCCAGAGGTCAGATTGATGGACACGCTTGCTTCCCGCTTCTCCGGATGAATCCGAAAGAAGCTTATACGTCGCCGTTGCAACACCACGTCAATATCCTGTCGACTTTAAGCTCACCATAAGCGCACTAGCCGGCTAGCGCGGAGGACAAAAGTTTCTCGTTTGAGCTCGAAGACGTGCCGAAATGATTCCGACAAAGATGTTAGCGTACAAGGGGGCCGACGGGGCCGTCCAGACCGTGCCTGCCACCAGGCGGCGCAAGAAATCCACCGGCGAGCTTTTCCAAAACGGATACCGGGTCCGCAACGGCCACGACAAAGACGAGCAGGAGATCGCCGGCGGCTCGCACTTGGCTTGCTGCTTCCGTGCCGTCTCATACTGGGGTAAGACACGCGTGACCACTCTGTGACGCCAAGTAACCAGGTGCAAATACTTCCGTCCTCTCCTTTCCCCATTTGGAGCAAAAAAAAGCAATTCACTCCAATTTAACATTCCTCAACGCAACAAAAAATAGGAGGAAAGTGAAGCTCTGTGCATACTTTCTGAAGCAACTGATCTTCATTTTATCTCTTCAGCATTAGATTTTGTCATCATTTTTTGAGTCTTTTCAGAGAATTGAACACAAGTTGCATGCGGCAGCGGGACCTTTTGTTGGTAGTTGTTGAAAGTAACCGCGAGTCCTTGTTGAGTGTCGAAATGAATCCGCTGTGCGATTTTGTGAAAGGTCATTTCTTTTTGTCACCCATGTTCCTTTTTAACACGCACGGTCTTTTGTTTCTTTTTTCCGGCAGGCTTGAGGTTCTTAAGGGCCTTAAGGTTGATACAGTTCTCGGAAATTTTGCAGTTTTTGAATATACTCAAGACGAGGTAAGACCTTTTAATCCCGTTTTCTTTTTTTTTACCACACTTTTTCTTTGGCGTGTGTGAAGTTTTACAATAACCGACTCATCATCATTGACTGGAAGTAATTGGACAGCCAAGCTGACCGGATGATAACTCGAACCTTTGTTTGAATCAGCAACTCCATCAAGCTGGTCAACTTGTGTTCCATCTTCATCAGCACATGGCTCACGGCGGCCGGATTCATCCATTTGGTAAATCGCATCACGGCACGTTGATGAAGAGTAAGCTTTCCCCATATCAGAACTTGTGCCTTGCAGCGTGACTCGGTTTTTCACCTGTTTTTCCAGGTGGAAAATTCCGGGGATCCTTGGGAGAACTTCGAGAATTTTCAGGCGCTTTCCTACTGGGAATGTGTGTACCTGCTGATGGTCACCATGTCCACGGTGGGCTACGGCGACGTTTACGCCAAAACCACCCTGGGCCGACTCTTTATGGTCTTCTTCATCCTTGGTGGTCTGGTAAAGAAAAGCCTCTCCTTCGTTTAAAAAAAATGACAGAGGATGCCACAGTGTTGTTGCATGTCATGTTTTGATTGTGCTAATGCTGAGAGATGAGTGTTAGACTTCCTAACGTTTTGACCCCAAAAAAGTATTGACTTGGAAACGTTGGACATAAAACGTCACTCATTCACAGACTAAAAAATACCAAATTTTCTTGTAATAACTTAATTCCCGTGAAATGCAGCTTTTTAAAAATCATTTGTACTTTTATGACTATTCTACGGAGAAAATAAATGTCCATGTTGATGTTGCGACTTCATTCGCATCACTAAACAAAATGTCTGCTCATAGTTATTATATGAACATTTTTTTCGGAATATTGTCGATTCGGTGACGTCCTGTCTCAGCATTCACACAATTGCCATGTGGTAGTGACTGACGGTTGATTATTTCTTGTGAGTTGTTTCAGCATTGCGGTTTCAGGTAGCTCTGCCCCTTTGTGCCCCTCTTGCCAACCTCCTGACCTCTTGACCCTCCAACCGCCTAACTCCCCTCTCGACCACAACAAACACTGACACTACAATGATTTGCTCTGAGGCCCTCTAATAAATGAGTCATTTACCCGCCACCACACCTTCAAAAAAAAAAAAAAAAAAAAAAGTCTTCAATTATTTGTGACAAAAAGAACTCCTAATATCGCAACTTTGTTCTGGAAAAAATATTTCCTAAAAAAAGTCTTGTAAAATAATGCAATTAAAAACTTTGTATGACCCTTTTCTGAAATGGAAATCATAGGAGTCCTCTCACAATTTTTAAAAATGTATTTTCTGTATAAAGTTGCATATTTTTATACAATTTTAGTCAAATATTAAAAATAGCCATTCGTGTCATTTGTGTAAAATTAATGAATTTTCTTTTTTTAAATAAACAATTCCTGCAAGAAAAAAAAAACTTTTTAAAATACTTGTAATTGTTTGACTTTATTCTTGAATTGGTCCAGTATTTTCTTCAGCGCGAGCACCAAACTACGATGTTGTGGTTTCTACAAATATTGATAGACAAAACAAATGTGACATCTTCGGTAGAGGGCAGCGGTGAAAATCATTGTGCGTTGTGTTTGTTGATCAAAACATGGCACTTAAGGATTCCTCTTTCATAGTTATTTTGTAAAATTCATTTTCCTAACTCGGATGAATTCTTTATAACATCCTTGACATACATATTTTGTTCTAAACACAGTGGTACTTGACTTTAGTTTGTTTCTTTCCGTTACCACCTCCCAACACAAAGCAAAAGGATTAATCCCCGTCATGGCTTATAATACAAAAAATTGACTTCAAAGTCAAGATACCACTGTAACATAGATTTTTTTGCAATGTAACTGATTTAATTTCAAGCTACATTGACAACGTTTTTTAGTCATTCTTAACCATGGAATGCCCCCGCCCTCCCAGAAAAAAAAAAATCATTTTCCTGCACTTGGATGAAATCTTCAAGGCCGTGGGCCTGCACTTGATTTCTCTGCTCGCCTTTTCTGTCTCCTATGTGCTCCTTAGGCCATGTTTGCGAGCTACGTGCCTGAAATCATAGAGTTAATAGGCAACCGCAAGAAATACGGTGGTTCCTATAGTGCTGTTAATGGCAGAAAGTAAGTATTACCCGGGAGGCCGCAGTAAAGGCTTCTCTTGCATGCCCCCCCCCCTCCCTTTTTTTTTTTGTTTTTGCTTTTTCTTTTCCACGCATGTAGGCCATGTTTGCTCGCTACGTGCCAGAAATTGCCGCTCTCATCCTTAATCGGAAGAAATATGGAGGGAGTTATAACTCCACCAGAGGCAGAAAGTAAGTCCAACCATGTTGACTGGTGTGGTTTTTGTGTGTGACTTTTTCTTGTCTTTTCTCCTGGTGAGAAATGTGAGATGTAAACATCTCCGCGTTCAAGTCACACCGTGACTGAAGAACTGGGCCATGGTTCGTTCGTCTTGTTTGCTTGTGTTGTCGTCGCCGCCGCCGCTGCTGCTTCGTGTCCGCTCGCTAGGTATCGTTCTTGTGTCGCCGTTTAAAAACAATGTGGCTGCCCCGTCGGGTGTTGAGCCAACTAGTCGCCATCTCGACCAGTCAACACGTTGACTCGTGTGGTCATGTTTGTCTTTATTCTTATCTATAAATAGCATTGCAATTTTTCCTCATAGAACCTTCACCTCCTAAGATTACCGTATTTTCTGCATGATAAGGCACACCGAAAAGTCTTCCATTTTCTTCAAAGCTCACGGGGCGCCTTAAAATCCGGTGCGCCTTGTGTATGGTCATTACGGTAATATTTCGACCCCATTTTAGCTTTTGATGATGTTTTGCGTGCATTTGATTTTTTTTCTGTTTCACTGTGCTTGTTCCATGGCACTCCGCATTTGTGACGTTTCCATGTCATAAAACGCCGCTTATTGTCAGTGCATTTGTTTGTGCGCGCGTATGTCTTCGGTGTTTGCTTTCACTCACACGTATCCTTTAATCTAGCCATACCTTTTACAGTACATTCATTTAAAGGAGCTGAAATAATAGAGTACCCAAACGTGTGAACGCGTAATAATAGTAATATCTCATTTTTATCGAATGTTGACTAAAATATACAAAATGTATTTAAATTCATATGAAAACAAGCATGTTGTTACTTTATGTGCTGTATCTTGCTAGAGTTTTTTTTTTCCAGTGCTGGGAAAAAAACAATGTTAATTGGCTTTGGCTGTGCTTTCTTGTTTTTCTTTTTATTTGACGCTTTGCTTCTGGAACATTCTTGGCCTTTATCTTCAGTCTGACCTACACCCTCAGGACTTAGCTCCATACGTTGGTGACATTTTGACAAAATGTGTTTCCTTTGTTTTCTTGCCGAGGTAGTGAGATGAAAAGACGAGTGCACTGAAGCTTTTTTTTGTGTGTGTGTGTTGTCTTGCTATCTGAAGCCATGCTTGCTAGCAGACAGACACAAGAAACACGTAACTTTTTTCTTAGCTTACGTAGCTTACGGGAGTTTCAGATCAGCATAAAAAGTAAATTAGCATAAACATGGTCATACATACGATACTAAAAACTGCTGACAGTATGACTGGTGCAAAACATTGAATAATTTTCCTTTTCTATCAAGCATTGATAATAATCATCCATGTGTTATCAGATGAGAGCGTAATCCATGTTTATTGCAGATCATTCGGAGTGATGCATTGTAAACGATTCACAGTCAGTCCTACTACTTTCTGCATTTCAAAGTTGGTCATGATCGTGACAATTTGAGAGCTATAAATACAGTATTTATTGCTTATTTAGGTGCTACTGGGTGGCAAATTTTGAGAACCACTACCCTACCTAACAAGTAGCAGTTGGAAGTGAATGCTACCACCTAGTGTACTTTTTTGTTCCTCAACAAGTTAAGCAAGTTAGAGTCAAAGTACAGAGTACAAATTGCTTTTTTTCATCCGTCTCTCGGCAAGAAGCTGATTAAACACCTTTTTTTCCAAAGTGACACAAATGCCTCCAAAGAAAAATATGGCTTTATAAGCGATCAATTATGGGAAGCGTGGCAATTTATTATTAGCATGTTTGCCTTAAAGTTTTGTTGTTGTTTTTTTTTAAACCTGCAAACAAAGAGAAAAGCAAACATTTTATATCCACTTGTCCAAAGGATTTGGAAAATGTTAAAAGAATGGTATGTATGAAGTAATCCATTCCCTGTATTGAATCTTGACCTGAAACCTGAAATTTCACTTTAGTTTAATGTGGACACTAGCTTGGATTGAATTTGGATCATGTTTCGATTTCCCTTCCTCTGCTTTTGCTGCCATTTTTTTCTTTTACAGTCACGGTGAGATAAAAATTTGATATAAATCATTTTTAACAAAAAAGTTCTTTTAAAAAAAAAAAATCCAAAAGGTAGTCTTTTGGTGTCCCTTAAAACTTTGAGCGGCAGAGGCTAAATATATTTAGAAAGTACTTAAAGACAACTTCTTAAAGGTATATTTCACTAACATGAAATTGTAAATTTTGCATTTATTTTGTATATTTTATTCTGCATTAATTGCGTTTGACAGATTTACAAAATTATATTTGACTAAAGTAACCAAAAATGAAATGTTTTTCGACATTCACCATATCAGATACTTCAATGAAATAATCATATCCAAATTAAATATACAAAATAATAAAATATCAAGTTAACTGTTTAATAATATAAGAAAAGGGGCCTCTAGAAGACTAAAATATAAAATGACATAAAATAATTCAACACATCCAAATATGCCTTTCGGAAGCTAAATTATATTCTACAATAATAGCGAACAAGAAAAGAAACAGAATAGGACTATGACGATATAGTTTCCCTCATCTACCCGGTCAACTATTCAGGAATTCAAGTGCTTTGTTTTTAAGCAATTTTCTCGAATGTAGAGCTGCGTGTAAACACTTAAGCTCGTATTAAATATAAATTGTTTCTTGGACAAATGAAAATCGGAAATGTGCGGATGTCATAATCTCCTTTTAAATCGACTCTGATCCCTCATAATCCACCAATGCTCGCCCGCTCGCTCTCTCCAGCTCATTGCGCGTTCATTCGTCCTTCCGGACCGATCGCCTGACAGCTGATTGCTTCTCATGTCTGTTGCATCACATGATGCTCTCATCTCCATGCGTCCCGTTGGAAACGTGACTAAAATGTCTGTGGCCTTCCCGTCAGGCACATTGTGGTGTGCGGCCACATCACTCTGGAGAGCGTCTCCAACTTCCTCAAAGACTTCCTGCACAAGGACAGGGATGATGTCAATGTAGAAATTGTTTTTCTCCATAAGTGAGTAACAAGACGGAATCATACTCATCTTGAGGTCTTGGAGTGGATCTGGAAAGCATCCGCAGCGCTTCACTTTTTCCGCATTTTCTTACGTTACTGATTTATTTGTCTGTTTTGGGGGCTGCTTTAAAACACGCCGCACACTTTAGAACATGGACTCACAAATTAATTTTGAAGGTTGTGAAGCATTGTGAATACTTTCTGGATGCACGAAGACTATTTTGAAAGTAAAACAACATGAAGCCCCTTTTTGTGTTTGTCAGTATTTCCCCTAATCTTGAGCTGGAAGCCTTGTTCAAACGCCACTTCACCCAGGTGGAGTTCTACCAGGGCTCCGTCCTCAACCCTCACGATCTGGCCAGAGTCAAAGTAAACGGGTGCCCAGCACATTTTCACCGCTGTATTTGTCGTGTGTATATATATATATATATATAAAACGTTTTTTTTTTGTTTTTTTTTTGCCCCTCAGATTGAATCAGCCGACGCCTGTTTGATCCTCGCTAACAAATATTGTGCCGATCCTGATGCTGAAGATGCCTCCAACATCATGAGGTGAACCACTGCCAACCTTTGTTTTCGTCATCATGTCGCACAACTTACAATATTACTGTTCTGCCAACATTAAAATGCAAAACAATCAAATGTGCACATTTTGATGTTTTTGTCATGTTATATAGAGTAATTTCCATCAAGAACTACCACCCAAAGATCCGCATCATTACTCAGATGTTGCAGTATCACAACAAGGTAGGCAATGTCAACATTTTAAAAAAGGTTTATTAATTTAAATCATTGGCAAATGTTAAAAACAATCAAAAGCAAAATAGTGCTTAATCCTTTTAGAACTGTCCGTGGTAATAATTGTGTTAAGTATCCCAGAAAAAAATGAAAGCAGTTTTACTCATTTCAATCACTTGAAAATAGGTCTGATCATTGTAGTCTCTTATGGAGTATACAATATTATACTGTACATGTACAGTGTCGGACCCAGTATTGAGCCTTGTGGAACACCCCTCGATCATGGCAGTCAAGGAGTTAAAAATGGCTTTTTTTAGGGTAGCTACATTTTGAGATGAGTTTGATGTTTGCGCGGTCACCTTTTTGGATGTTTTGACAGGCGCACCTGTTGAACATCCCCAGCTGGAACTGGAAGGAAGGCGACGACGCCATCTGCCTGGCTGAGCTGAAGCTGGGCTTCATCGCTCAGAGCTGCCTGGCTCAAGGCCTGTCCACCATGCTGGCCAACCTCTTCTCCATGAGGTCCTTCATCAAGGTACTTCCATCGTCACGGCGGCGGCCGACCTCTCCAAAGTGCATTTTGATGGTGGCGTCGTCCGCAGATCGAGGAGGACACGTGGCAGAAGTATTACCTGGAGGGCGTCGCCAACGAGATGTACACAGAGTACCTGTCAAGTGCCTTTGTGGGCCTGTCCTTTCCTGTCATCTGCGAGTGAGTATGCAGTCCTGACAAATTCATCCGCGTTAATTGATAAAATCTCGAGAGTACATTCTTTTTTTTTTTCTCTCTCTCAGATTGTGTTACGTGAAGCTGAAACTGCTGCTGATAGCCATCGAGTACAAGTCTGATCAGAGGGAGAGCAGGTAACCTATCCGTTGATGTTCAAGAAGTTCCGATTTTTAAAAAAAAATTCTAAACTCCGAATGATTTTGATTGATCTGGTTGATCAAGCACGCTCATCAACCCTGGCAACCACGTGAAGATGCAGGAGGGGATGTTGGGTTTCTTCATTGCCAGCGACGCCAAAGAAGTCAAGAGGTGACTGACAAATGATTCCTCTGTCTACACTTATTTATTTATTTTTTTGGGGGGGGGGGTGATTAACTGCAATTGTTTTGTTTATGTCGACAGGGCGTTGTTCTACTGCAAAGCGTGCCACGATGACGTCACCGATCCCAAGCGCATAAAGAAATGCGGATGTAAGAAATGTAAGTTGTGGAATGGTGACTGGTGTCCCAATGCTTTTTTGTCCACTAAGGTTAACGGAACAGATTGGTCAAAAATGTATTTTCCAGCAGTCGATTCGTCAGTGTAGATAAGGAATAAAGTGCAAAGATTATTGGCATCTGATTTCCTGAAAAAAGATTTTGAAGTAAGTACCAAAATTATGCCATAACCTGTACGCAGCTAAATTGGATATTTTGGACCGCTTCACCAAATCACCAGCAGAGAGCGCTACAGCCCTACCACAAAAGCAGCTGATATAATAAATAAATGTCACTTATTTATTTTACTGTATGAACTTAACTCAAACATGTTACCACGTGTCTATTCTATTAATAACTCGCATCCAGTTTTACAAACCATTCGCACCTTTTTAGGATGATGTGAGGGAAATGGTCAAAAGTGTTCCGATGAGTAATTTTAATAATATTTTACGATGTGATATTTTTACGTGTTTATTTGTTGTTTTAATAATTTAGTGTGATGCACAGATTTTGAACGGATATGAGTGCCACGCAATAAGTCAAATACCAGCAGGTGATATGAAAGCTTTCTACAAATTAAGACGTATCGTAAAGGGGATATGAGTGGAATGAAATCGAGTTCTTGTATCTTCAAGGCCAGAGGACTTGTTCGATTGTGCTGACGTATTGCACAGGGCATCCGCAATGTGTGCGTGCGTACAATTTGCTGCAAAACCTTGTCGACTGTCATCCGTTTTTAGCCCAAAAGCCTCCTGATGAGTCCGCGCACTTTTGTGTTTCGCTGCTAGTCTGGCGGCAGAGTCTTACATGGCCTGACGTGGAAATTATGTTTGCATTTTCATTTTTTTTGTGGGTGGGGGAGCGCGACCGCTCGTCACCAAAGTCGGCGTGACAGTTCCTCACCAGCAGGCAGCGGGACAGATGCTCGCCTGTTAGTGGCGCGACCCTCCGATTGCGGGCGACACATGTCGGGACGGGCCGGGCCGTCGTTTTGAACGTTGCTGTCAGCGCGCCGCCTCGGGGGGGCCCACCCAACCTGGCCTTTTCTGGAACTTTCCGCTGTGACGTGCCACCCACTTCCGGGTGGCAGAAACTGGCATGGCACCACTCGTAAACGACAACTTGCATGCCATTTGCCCAGGCTGAGGCGATTTGAGGAATATTTTTTTTTATTTTTGCATCAATGTCACAGTAATTCTCGCCCCCAGGCAATGGTTCCTTCACATGCACGAAGCAGCGACACATACAACCTTGGCGCCTTATATTACGCTTGGAGGGGGGGTGGGGGGGGGGGGGGTTCAACATAACCGTCTTTATTTTATTTTATCGTCTTATTTTATTTGCAAGCAGGTTAGCCGTATTGTTCTGCTGAATTACAAAATGACAACCAAACATTTTATTATGCATCCCCGTCTTTTTTGTTGTTTGCTATCAACCATGTAACAACTTTTTCTGTTTGTTCTCAGCTAAAAACACCTATAATGGATTCATCAAAGCAAGTAAGTGTGCTTTTTTTTTTCTTCTCGTGACTCTTTGTCTCCCGAGAAATTTGAACCAATCACGTGGCAACATTCCCCTGCACTATCAACGCGCATCGTGACATGAATGCAGCTGCATCTTGTCTTCCATAACTCATCCTATTTATTGCTGATGTTGATGAGTTGTTTTCTACCTGTAGCACTTGTGCATGGTCGTATTCGAACACATTTGAATCCTTCATCCTCACATTTGAGTGCGTGCAGGGAGTCTGTTCAAAGATATTTTAAAATAGGGTTTCCAAGTTGAAGCTAATCATTTTTTCTGGGCTATTTTCAAGTTAATATAATTTTAACAGCTAGGAGGCTAATATGGAAAAACGCAAACGTATCCATCCAGTATCTGAACTACTATCTTCACGAAGTTCGGCCGTGCGCCGGAGCCTATCCTAGCTGATGAAGTGTGTATTCTGCCCATATTTAGTCATGCTGTATAACTGTCCCATGCCCGCAGCGTAACTTGGCGTATGTGAAGCAATCATCACTTAAAATTGGAACACTCCCTACTGAAGACCTTGTCGGGACGCACAGACCGTAGGAATATGCCAGTTGATACGAGCTAAGAACCGGTTTAGGAGGAACGAAAGTTCTGAGGTCACACCACGAGTTTCGGTACTGCCCTTCAGATATAAATATGTTGTGAATCCTTCTTTGCACTCATGATCCAGCAGCCATTGTCTGTACATCATTGGTGCTCGGAATATTCTGCAAATAAAGGTACTGTTCATCGTCTCCAGCCATGCGTAGTCGAGCGCTATTTTTAAAAGGTGACCATGTGTCGTCAGGCGCTTTTGAAAATATGACCGGACTTGTCAAATAATTTTCATTGTCAACGTCATACATACAAGTATTTCATTTTTTTTGTTCCATCGTCTTAGCAGCAGATGGTGCTCCGACATCACGGTCCACCAAAAAAAAAAAACACTAGCCACCTCGCCAGTCACATTTGGAGACTGTAGTTGGGAATCTTGCTGCTAATCCACGTTGTCAGCCGCCCCGTGTTCCTGTGGCACAACAATTGACGGGAACACCTGAAAGCATTTTTACTAATTCATGTTAGTTCTAAATATGAATGTCCGACGTGGCGCTTAAGTGGTGTTTAATAGGAATGAGTCTTTTGTTAAATTATTCAAATATTAGCATTCTTGTGCCAGGAAGGATTATGCCGGTATTAATGCTTTAATGGCGAATAAGTGTTCACATCATGACTTATTCAACGGCGATATTATTCACATTCAACTGTTTTGGCTTGGGTTACACCCACCAAAATGCCAATTAAAGATTTTCAGAAAAAAAAAGCATGCTTTTTTTCTGTCAAAAGAGCAATTTCATTTACAGTAAATTTTATTCAAATAACACGATACAGTGGAAACGTTTGTGGTGGGGAAAACAAAAGTGACTTAACTGAATTGCATGAAACCCAAAGCCATAGTCCTCATAGGGAATAATGCAAATCCCAATGAATCTGTTAATTGGCAATAACGAGCCTCCCGGGTTAGTTTAATTTGGGGTATGAAAAGTGAGCAGGTGAATGGAAAACCGGAACAAAATTGTAAAAAATTAGAAACGGACGAAAAGGTCATCTTAAATGGACACCTGGCGAGGCCTGCGGGGATCTCGGCAGCGGGGCGGCCCCCCTTGGGTGAGGCTTTTCGGTGAGCCACCAGCAGGAAAACTTACACGTCGCTCCGCGGGGTGGGCCGGGCGGGCCTCGGTCCATCCCGGGGTGTTTGAAGAAGGCCCCAGGCGCAGTCAAGTAGCGACCGCGCCAGTGGTGATAAGTGCGCGCTGCGTGTCAGCATTGCCGAATAATGAGGCGGCGTGTGCAGATGTCAGCTGCGCCGCATGAAATATTCAACGGGCCGCCAACACGTGAGCGGACATTGTTGTCGGAGCATGGCTGGAACAACCCCCCCGACCCTCCCTCCCTTGCCCTTTTCCATTATGGTGTCACCCTCCAGCATGTTGGCTGTGTTTGATATGTGTATATTCATATATAAAACACAACATGCTGCCTGTGACGGCCAACATTGGACGATGGGGGTGGGAGGGTGGGTGGGGGCTTACAAGTTGAATTTGGCCCGTGACCAAGCTCGTCATTCAAATCGCGATATTACGAAGACAATTTTGCTCGGTTGCGGACCGACTCAACGTATTAAAAACAAACAAACGGACAAAGCGCCAAAAAATAAAACTCGTTGGGTTATCCTGTTGCTGTTATCTTGGCAGTCTTCATGCCATGGGGCTGTGATGTGACTTTGTGCTTCTTGATGTTCGCTGTCGTCGCAGTCGAAGATGACCAACAGTCGATACTGTCGTCGAAAAAAAAGCAGCGCAACGGAGGCATGAGGAACTCCCCCAACTCCTCGCCAAAGATCGCAAGGTAGGATGGCCCTTCAACGATGACCGCGTGTGTAAAAAAAACAACAAAACAAAGCATATTACCAATAAAATAAAAACCAAATGTAATCATTTGAAATCAACATTGGAGCAACAAAATTGCTGTCAGCATAAACAGCTTTAACAATTTAAAGTCACTAAAATAAAACGAATGCCAAGGCCGGTTGCCGCTTTATAAATTCAAAAATGATGTCGGTCTCGTTTAAAATGCTGGAAACGGTGCAGCCCTACTACAAAATGAACGGAATTTCATTTGAGCTCAGAGCAGCAGAGATGGCTTTACTGACTGTGACCGCCCACCACTGCGGAGACGTTCACACGCTGTGGCCCGCTTTAGAAGGCAAACGTGCCAGTGGCTTATCTTGTCCCGTGTAATTACGTGGATGCTTGTGAAGCACAGATAACGCTGTTGTTGGCTCCACTTTGACGGGAATCGACTCCGGTTTTACAGTGTCGAACTGCACCACCGTTCAATAGAGTTGTAGCGTTAGTTTGCGCGCAAAAACTTACTGCTCCGGGTGTCTGGAACACATTCCTGAAAAGAAATGGAGGAAAGTAGTCAGCTCGGTTCCTCACAAAGGCTTCAGCGTGGCCTTAGAGCTGAAAAGAGAGAGAGAGCCAACCGCGGACAAGCTGCGCTGCCTGAAGTCGCGTTTCCTGATGTCGCCTCGGGGCGACTCCGCCGTAACAACAAGGCGAGTGTGTACTCGGTGAAATGCGGATCTCCAGTCAATGTGTGGCCTGCAGGCCTTGGTGAATAAATCATGGTGGCCAGATCGGCTTTGGATTTTGAAGAGCACGCCTTTGACAGTTTGCATGATGTGCGCAAAGAGCCGCCGCAGAACGGTGGGTGTGCAAACGTTTGCGCTCCAGGGGCCGCATTTATTTTCTAACGGTCAGATGGGCCAGCACGTTTGCAGGTGATGGAAAAAAAAAAGTTAAAATCGGTCGTCTCATAGCGCGATTACTTAAGACATTTTTAATGGACTAAAAAACGTGCTTGTTAAAAAAAATATCTGTGTAGATTCTCATTAAATGTCTTGTTTTTGCTGAAAAATGACAATTATGCTAATAGGCTAACGGCGTTCGCGCGGCCTCCTTGAAGGCTTTGCGGGACTCTTCTAATGGTTAGCGTGTCACAAAGCGTTTGCCCGGATGCCGGCTCGCCTGTCGCGCGTGCCGACGGCTGAGCCCAAGTGACAGCAAACCCGCCCCATCTCGGACTCGTGATGAAATATTTAGCACGGGATGTTTTCCTGTTTATTAGGCCTCGTGTAGAAGACACAAGATTGGAAATGATGCGATACCAAAGTACAATACATTTAAATTCCCCCCCAAAATTTTACACCCCCGGAGGAGGCGCTTGATGGCTCGGCCTCCAGTGCAGCCTGAAGGGATGGCCTGTTTCAGCGCGCATTTTCATGCATACTTAACGGCGTACTTAACGTCGCATTCTTCCAGAGAGCCCATCTGGACGGGGGGACTGGACGCATTTGGAAAAAGGAGACAGAAGGCTGCTGTCTTTGGCTTTCAAGAACATCACGTCGCCCACTTTGATGTCGGCAGTTTTTTTTTAAGTGCAAATGGAAGCACGGCGCCCTGACAGTCGGGGCTGACGTCGTTTGAACCCCTCAGCTGATAACCGCTGTCCTCTTTTTACCCCCCTTATCGGCTCGTGCTACAGTCGACAATCCAGATCGGGCAATCGGGTCGGGCAAATGGCTGAAATATTTCATCTCTGGTCTGCTAAAGCTCTTAGAGTGCCAAGCTCACGTCAAGAAGCCGCCGTCATTGTCCCCTCACTGGTGCCAGTGGACGCCTTTTCCACCGGACGGTCGCCGTCGGCGGCGGCGGCGGCTGGGAAATCTTTGCGTCAAGCGCGACTCCGGCGAAGGTCTGACCAATCTGCACTCTTCCGCCCTCAGACGCGAGCCGCTCCTCATCAGCGTCAACGAG
Source organism: Hippocampus guttulatus (assembly GCF_054856545.1). Taxonomy (NCBI): domain Eukaryota; kingdom Metazoa; phylum Chordata; class Actinopteri; order Syngnathiformes; family Syngnathidae; genus Hippocampus; species Hippocampus guttulatus. The sequence goes on from NC_141279.1 coordinate 8,361,048, forward strand.
CAGATGGAAAGCGTGGACCAGAACGTGAAGAAGTACGACTCCACGGGGATGTTCCACTGGTGCCCGTCCAAGGACATCGACAAGGTCGTCCTGGTGAGCGTGGCAAAAGTGCAAACAAAATAAATGCCATCGTGTCAAATGCAGCCTGGCGGTCATTTTGGTGGGACGCGCTGGTCCTTCCCTCGTCAGACTCGAAACGAGGCGGCCATGACGGTGCTGAGCGGTCACGTGGTGGTGTGCGTCTTCGGCGACGTCAAGTCGGCGGTGATCGGCCTGCGCAACTTTGTGATGCCGCTGCGGGCCAGCAACTTCCACTACCACGAGCTCAAGCACATCGTCTTCGTGGGCTCGCTCGAGTACCTCAAGCGCGAGTGGGAGACGCTGCGCAATTTCCCCAGAGTCTCCATCTTGCCCGTCAGTCACCGACCGCGCACTTCTTTAACGCCGCCGACGGTCGATATTTTGTCGATGGCGAATCATCATTTCGTATTGGCTACAATTCTTTCAAAAAATTAAAAATCCCAAATGAAATGTATTTTAATTTTAAATGATTCTTTTTCCCTGACAAATTTACGCATGTTGCATTTAAAACAACCAGAAGGCTTTCGTTTGGACACGCCGCTTAGCCAATGAAAACGCCATAGACGGGCGAGTGACTAAACATCGTGTCGGCGTGTTTGAACAAATTATTGAATTGAGTTTCAAGGGATGAAATTTAATGCATATATTTGAATCTTTTTAGGGGAAACAAATCGAAATGAACGCATCAAATCTTCCCCAACTTTTGAAATAGAAATGCGGTAACGTCGATGTACAACGGCTATTTGAAGGCCGGAAAAGATGGAGCTGGGCAAGCGTACTTTCTCCCCTCCCCCCCTTTGTGCATCAGGGCACGCCGCTGAGTCGAGCGGACCTGAGGGCCGTCAACATCAATCTCTGCGACATGTGCGTCATCCTGTCGGCCAATCAGAACAATATCGACGACGCGTCGCTGCAGGACAAAGAGTGCATCTTGGCGTCGCTCAACATCAAGTCCATGCTCTTTGACGACAGCATCGGCGTCTTGCAGGCCAATTCCCAAGGTGAGCGCGTTTCATAGTCGACGCGAGTCGAGAGTCTCTTCGCGTAGCAACCGACAGACGAGACGAGACGTGAGTACTTTTGCTTTCGATAGACGCGGTGAAGCAGCATTTAGCTGCTATGCCGCACGCAAAATGGAAAAAGGCTGCCAAGAGAAGCAAAATTACAATGTTGCTAATTTCCCATACTAAGATCTTTTTAAAATCGTGCTCTCCAGAATCTGGTACTTGTAATTTTCATCTGCTATGTTGTCTTAGCCTTTCAACGTCTGTCGTTTAATTTCTGCCCTTTAAATGATGTGACGCGCATTGGACTTGACCTCGTGTACGAAATGCACCTTAAAGCGACAGCCGTTCCAGCTCGACTTGTGTCCAGCATATTGGACGGTGTGTGGATGACTAAGAATCTGCGTCCGTTGTGTTGGGCGTGGCAGGCTTCACGCCGCCGGGGATGGAGCGCTCGTCTCCCGAGAACAGCCCCTTCCACGGAATCGTGCGGCAGACCTCGGTGACGACGGGGGCCAACATTCCCATCATAACCGAACTGGGTAGGCTGAGCACCCATGCCGCCAACACGCCAGAGTAACCCGCATTCTGTCAAGCTGTTCCAAGCGCTGGAATGTGACATTTAAATGTTTTTTTTCCCCCTTCGTTAAAAAGAGAAAAAGACCCCCCAACTCATTTGTTTTGTCGTGTTCATAGTTAACGATTCCAACGTTCAGTTCCTGGACCAGGACGACGACGACGACCCCGACACGGAGTTGTACCTGACCCAGCCGTTCGCCTGCGGGACCGCCTTCGCCGTCAGCGTGCTCGACTCCTTAATGAGCGCTGTAAGTTGACCACACTTCCTTCACTGGCCATGAGGGGGAAAATGAAAAATTCGCTAAGGTTGCTGTGTACGACATCATCACCTCGCTGAACCTAAAAATGGATACGTTCAAAAAGCGTTCTGAATCATGGCCGAAAAAGAGGAGGGGGGGGGGGGGGCGGGGATGGCTCGAAATGGCCACCTTTCAAATTGAGCGAAACATACGATGTGATCTCTATGGCGATGTGATTTGGGCCGCCTTCCTTCCCACCCGAGACGTACTTCAACGACAACATCCTGACGCTGATCCGCACGCTGGTGACGGGCGGCGCCACCCCGGAGCTGGAGGGGCTGCTGGCGGAGGAGAACGCCCTGCGCGGCGGCTACAGCACGCCGCAGACGTTGGCCAACAGGGACCGCTGTCGCGTGGCGCAGCTGGCCTTGTACGACGGGCCCTTCGCCGACCTCGGAGTGAGACCGCCACCTTTCGTACGCTCCGTAGCCGATGCTCTTGTTCCGCGTCGGCGAAGTGCTTTGAAATTCAGATTGAGTGCCAGTCTACGATTTTTTTTTTTCTTCAAGGTGGTTCACAAATAGATTCCGTCACCTAATGACACTTTGCGATGTGTTTCGTAGGATGGCGGTTGCTACGGCGACCTGTTTTGCAAAGCACTGAAAACATACAACATGCTCTGCTTCGGCATCTATCGGCTCCGTGACGCCCATCTCAACACGCAAAGTCAGTGCACCAAACGGTGAGTCTTCCGTCCTTCGTGTTGCAAAAGTGTCAGCGAGGTGGTTTTCAATCGGCCTCCCGGATGTCCTCCGAAGCTACGTCATTACGAATCCGCCCTACGCCTTCGAGCTGGTGCCCTCCGACCTCATCTTCTGCCTGATGCAGTTTGACCACAACGCCAGCCGGGCGCGGGCCAGCCTCTCGCACTCGTCCGGCAAGAAAAGCGCGTCCGCGCACTCCATCGCCGCCATCAACCGAGCCAACCGCAACAAGAGCAAGGCACCCACGGGACAAGCTCAAGTACGAAAAGGCGCATGGACATCTCCTCGCAACGAGCCGGCCTGACGAATGTTTTCCAGATCACTCGTTTGTTTTTCTTGATAATGAGGCTCATTCAATGAATAAGGTGACTTTTTCCCACCATCAGGGCTTCTAATGCAAGCTAGAAAGGGGTTGGAGGTGGGGTGGGGGGGTCAGCTTCTGTGTGTATCACAAGTCCTTATACTGAAAAATTCACCTTCTTCAAGATATATTTGTATCTTCGCTTCTGACAGAGTGAGCCAGACAACACTTTTCCTTCATTTCAAAGTCCAGCAAATTTGCAACAAACAAAACCACCACCGCGCCCGAGTTAACCCTTGGTGGTCGGCTCTTGGAGCTTTTATGAAGGTGACAGTAAGTGTAAATTTCTTCGATCCAGACGTGAATTTTATTGTGTACTTTGTTGGCATGCATTTGCAATCGGCCCGGCGGTCGACTGGTTAGCGCGCTGGCGTCCATTCTGGCTCTGCGATTCCTGTATGAAGTTTGCATGTTCTCATATGTGAGTTCCCTGAATATTACAAGAGAACGTTTCAGGAGTTGTCAGGTGTGTGCAGCCTTTTTTTAAATTTTTTTTAAAGCCGGCCTGACATCTCGACCCTGCGATCTTCCCGACCCGCTCCGTCCACAGTGGGCTCTGGAGAAATCGATTCCACGTGTACGAAAACAATAAAAGTTTTCATTTGCGTACGTGCCCCATTTCCTGATCTGTGTTGCTTCTTTGATCCATCGCTGATGTTTATCTTGTGCTCCAAATGATGTTTGCATTGTCCCAGTCCACGATCTGATTTTCCCATTGGCAAGTGGTCCGATGTGGCCCCTTTTCAGGTTTCCCTCTTTTGACCCTTTTGTTTACATTTTTGTTTTTCAGGCTGGATGGCTCGAATTGGCAAAGGAGACACACGTTGGCGACATAAAACTGTGCACGCTTACTCTTTCTGCATTTCTTTATTTGCAGGGGGAACCGTTTGGCACAGGAGGCACTTTAAAGAAGCAGAAGAGGGGTGAGTGAGAAAAAAAGTCAAGTGACATGTTTGTCGTCGCCGCCGCCGATCTCACTAACTCACTGGGTGTGCACTGACTAACACTGACTGCATGATAGGGATTTTGGACTGAGGCCATCATTTTCAGCTCATCAATGTGCCAACCCCGCTGACCTCAGTTCTCCAGCAGGCCTCGGCAGATGACAACTGGCACACAAATTTCAGATGGATTTTTAGAAGTCTCTGAAGACTCGTCACCGCTTATGCTCGGCCGCAAGCTTGTTGGAGGCGACGGGAATGAATCGCGGCAACCAGACCCTTCTCAAGGCAACGATGCTTCGGTTGTATTCTGTGAAGTATTTTCAGATATGTTTTTGCAGTTTATTTTTGAGGGGGGTGTGGAGCAACCTGTAAGCCGTTTCTGTCGCTGTTTTTGTACTTGAATAAAAATGTGAAGTGACTTCAAGTGGTCCACCTTAAGCATTGGGGAGAAAGTACATGTACACATGCGTTTTTGTTTTTTTGGCAGTGCGGAGGAGCAATTTAGGAAAGGACACACCAGAGAAGCAGAGCAGTATGAAGTGTAGACCTGGACGAAAGCAGTCTGTGTGGTTTGGAGGATTGGAAGAGGGTCCTGATGAATTGGAAGAGGGTGCAGAGGTAACAAAAGCGCATGGCAATTTCATTGACAAGGGGTACCTGCAAAAAAAAGACATTTTTTTGGGTTGCAGGCCTCAGATGGAGCCGAATGGGGTGAGAACAAGGAGCAGTTCCGCAAACGGCGCAACGATGAGGATCATCCGTCCACGGGCTGCCTGGAAAATGCTGAGCAGGAGGGGCCGGGGGATTGAGCTTTGCGGTGTGCCTCGGTCGTCACTGTGGGTTGATCTGATGGTAACGGTGGCAGTCGCGGGCGGTGCGTTTGAAGCCGGCGGTGGAACCCGTGTCTTTGTGGGCACTCGAATGCTCTTTGGCAAGGCGTGTTGGAGATGGTCAGCTAGTTGTTTGGCTTCTCTGTATCCAGAGCAACTTTTTTTGTCAGTTGGAAAGCTGGTTTGTGGGCAACAGTGTAGGCAGGCTTGTTTTGCTGGACGTAAGAAGGGTAGAAATGTCATGAAACACACGGTGAATAAATCCATGAGTGGCGTCAGGCTACCAATGTTGATTTTCCCCTCTTTCTTTCAGGGTTCTGACATGGATGTGATCTGGAAGAGAAAGCTTGCTCTCATCAAAGGGGCTCCGAGGTGAACGTCGCGACTGAGGTGAGCGCAACTTATGTCATGTGGACCTGATGTGGATTGCTTTCAGCATTTTTGGCCATGACAATCGAAGAAGAAGAAGAATCTGTGCTTGGTGGTTGCGCCTTCTCGGCAGCACACGTGTACCAGCACTGATTTTGATTGGGAGGAATGTCGGCGCCACTTGACTGTCGTTGCTGGACAGCCCGGGGGCGCTTGTGTTTTGCGCCCGTCATGGGCAGCATTTTCACAGTCCCTCTTTGCGCAGCGAAAAGGTCGGTGCTGTGGGACAGTTTGCGGATGGATGGATGCATGGCTTGAGGAGCCGACGATGAGAAGAAAGGAGTGTCAGCGCGGCTGTGGAACTGCGAGTGGCGGCTTGGAATTGAAGCAGATTTACATCGACAACTGCTTCCTGGATGCGACAGCTTCGTGTCGCTTTCAAACTCGCTTGGAGCAGACGTATGAACGTATCGGCATGACGTCGTTGATTCACTTCTTTCATCGAAAACTGCTTCAAACAACAAAGTGTATGCAGGATTAAGAGTCTGTCTTATGTGTTGTTGTATTTTGTCATTTATGTTCACTGTTCTGTGATGGTGGTGTGGGGCACCCGCAGCGGCTCCTCTTGTCTGGTTGAGACAAATTTGACAAAGTTGAACTTGACTTGAAAGGTGTTTTAAGCCTGAAAAAATGACCGTGTATACTAAGGTAATTTTGACCAGAATAAAACCCCAAAAACGCCTGACATGGTTGGTTTTTTTTTAGGGGCTATAAATACCCTACTTTATGTGGTCTGTTTTTTTTGGGCAGAAGATGCTTTCCTCTTCGTGATTGGGGTTTTTTCGGCTAAAAAGGGCTTACTATACATGGTTGTTTTTTTTTGGCTAAAAAAAACACCTTACGATACATGGTCCTTTTTTTCGTAAGGCGTTTTCAGCCCAAAAAAACCCCACCATATATAGTAAGCCGTTTTTAGCTGAAAAAAATGACCCATGTATATAGTAAGGCGTTTTCAGCCCCAAAAAAACAACCATGTATAGTAAGGCGTTTTTAGCCCCCAAAAAAACGACCATGTATAGTAAGGCCTTTTCAGCCAAAAAACCCCCACTATGTATATTAAGGCCTTTTCAGCCAAAAAAAAAACCGACCATGTAAGGCGTTTTTAGCCCCCAAAAAAACGACCATGTATAGTAAGGCGTTTTTTTTAGCATTACTATACATGGTTGTTTTTTTGGGCTGAAAACGCCTTATTATACATGGTCGTTTTTTTCGGCTAAAAACGCCTTCCTATACATGGTCGTTTTTTTGGGACTGAAAACGCCTGACTATAAATGGTGTTTTTTTTGGGGCTAAAAACGCCTCACTATACAAGGTCGTTTTTTCCTGGCTAAAAATGCCTTACTATACATGGTTGTTTTTTTGGGCTGAAAACGCCTTATTATACATGGTCGTTTTTTTCGGCTAAAAACGCCTTCCTATACCTGGTCGTTTTTTTGGGACTGAAAACGCCTCACTATACATGGTCGTTTTTTTCGGCTAAAAACGCCTTCCTATACATGGTCGTTTTTTTGGGACTGAAAACGCCTCACTATAAATGGTCGTTTTTTTTTTTGGGCTGAAAACGCCTTACTATACATGGTCGTTTTTTTCGGCTGAAAACGCCTTACTATACATGGTCGTTTTTTTCGGCTAAAAACTCCTTACGATACATGGTCGTTTTTTTGGGGGGCTAAAAAGGCCTTACTATACATGGTCGTTTTTTTCGGCTAAAAACGCCTTACGATATAGATACATGGTCATTTTTTTTGGGCTGAAAACGCCTGACTATACATGGTCGTTTTTTCGGGCTAAAAACGCCATACTATACTATGTCGTTTTTTTTAGCTAAAAACTTCTTACTATACTACGTCGTTTTTTTCGGCCTGAAAACGCCTTACTATACGATGTCGTTTTTTTCGGGCTAAAAACGCCTTACTACACTATGTCGTTTTTTTCGGCTTAAAAACGCTTTACTATACTATGTCGTTTTTTTCGGGCTAAAAACGCCTTACTATACTGTCGTTTTTTTCGGCCTAAAAACGCCATACTATACTATGTCGTTTTTTCGGGCTAAAAACGCCTTACTATACTATGCCGTTTTTTTCGGGCTAAAAATGCCTTACTATACTATGTCGTTTTTTTTTTAGCTAAAAACACCTTACTATACTATGTCGTTTTTTCGGGCTAAAAACGCCTTACTAACTATGTCGTTTTTTTCGGCTTAAAAACGCCTTACTATATATACTATGTCGTTTTTTTCGGCCTAAAAACGCCTCACTACACACTATGTCGTTTTTTTCGGCTTAAAAACGCCTTACTATATATACTATATCGTTTTTTTCGGCTTAAAAACGCCTTACTATACTATGTCGTTTTTTTTCGGGCTAAAAACGCCTTACTATACTATGTCGTTTTTTTCAGGCTAAAAACGCCTTACTATACTATGTCGTTTTTTCGGGCTAAAAACGCCTTACTATACTATGCCGTTTTTTTCGGGCTAAAAACGCCTTACTATACTATGTGGTTTTTTTTAGCTAAAAACTTCTTACTATACTATGTTGTTTTTTTCGGGCTAAAAACGCCTTACAATACTGTCGTTTTTTTCGGCCTGAAAACGCCTTACTATACGATGTCGTTTTTTTCGGGCTAAAAACGCCTTACTACACACTGTCGTTTTTTTCGGCTTAAAAACGCCTTACTATACTATGTCGTTTTTTTCGGGCTAAAAACGCCTTACTATACTATGTCGTTTTTTTCGGGCTAAAAACGCCTTACTATACTATGCCGTTTTTTTCGGGCTAAAAATGCCTTACTATATACTATGTCGTTTTTTTCGGCTTAAAAACGCCTTACTATATATACTATGTCGTTTTTTTCGGCCTAAAAACGCCTTACTATACTATGTCGTTTTTTTCGGGCTAAAAACGCCTTACTATACTATGTGGTTTTTTTTAGCTAAAAGCTTCTTACTATACTATGTCGTTTTTTCGGGCTAAAAACGCCTTACTATACTATGCCGTTTTTTTCGGGCTAAAAATGCCTTACTATACTATGTCGTTTTTTTTTTAGCTAAAAACGCCTTACTATATATACTATGTCGTTTTTTCGGGCTAAAAACGCCTTACTAACTATGCCGTTTTTTTCGGGCTAAAAATGCCTTACTATACTATGTCGTTTTTTTCGGCTTAAAAACGCCTTACTATATATACTATGTCGTTTTTTTCGGCCTAAAAACGCCTTACTACACACTATGTCGTTTTTTTCGGCTTAAAAACGCCTTACTATATATACTATATCGTTTTTTTCGGCTTAAAAACGCCTTACTATACTATGTCGTTTTTTTTCGGGCTAAAAACGCCTTACTATACCATGTCGTTTTTTTCGGGCTAAAAACGCCTTACTATACTATGTCGTTTTTTCGGGCTAAAAACGCCTTACTATACTATGCCGTTTTTTTCGGGCTAAAAATGCCTTACTATATACTATGTCGTTTTTTTCGGCTTAAAAACGCCTTACTATATATACTATGTCGTTTTTTTCGGCCTAAAAACGCCTTACTATACTATGTCGTTTTTTTCGGGCTAAAAACGCCTTACTATACTATGTGGGTTTTTTTTGCTAAAAACTTCTTACTATACTATGTTGTTTTTTTCGGGCTAAAAACGCCTTACAATACTATGTCGTTTTTTTCGGCCTGAAAACGCCTTACTATACGATGTCGTTTTTTTCGGGCTAAAAACGCCTTACTACACACTATGTCGTTTTTTTCGGCTTAAAAACGCCTTACTATATATACTATATCGTTTTTTTTCGGCTTAAAAACGCCTTACTATACTATGTCGTTTTTTTCGGGCTAAAAACGCCTTACTATATATACTATGTCGTTTTTTTCGGGCTAAAAACGCCTTACTATATACTATGTCGTTTTTTTCGGCTTAAAAACGCCTTACTATATATACTATGTCGTTTTTTTCGGCCTAAAAACGCCTTACTATACTATGTCGTTTTTTTCGGGCTAAAAACGCCTTACTATACTATGTGGTTTTTTTTAGCTAAAAGCTTCTTACTATACTATGTCGTTTTTTCGGGCTAAAAACGCCTTACTATACTATGCCGTTTTTTTCGGGCTAAAAATGCCTTACTATACTATGTCGTTTTTTTTTTTAGCTAAAAACGCCTTACTATATATACTATGTCGTTTTTTCGGGCTAAAAACGCCTTACTAACTATGCCGTTTTTTTCGGGCTAAAAATGCCTTACTATACTATGTCGTTTTTTTCGGCTTAAAAACGCCTTACTATATATACTATGTCGTTTTTTTCGGCCTAAAAACGCCTTACTACACACTATGTCGTTTTTTTCGGCTTAAAAACGCCTTACTATATATACTATATCGTTTTTTTCGGCTTAAAAACGCCTTACTATACTATGTCGTTTTTTTTCGGGCTAAAAACGCCTTACTATACTATGTCGTTTTTTTCGGGCTAAAAACGCCTTACTATACTATGTCGTTTTTTCGGGCTAAAAACGCCTTACTATACTATGCCGTTTTTTTCGGGCTAAAAATGCCTTACTATATACTATGTCGTTTTTTTCGGCTTAAAAACGCCTTACTATATATACTATGTCGTTTTTTTCGGCCTAAAAACGCCTTACTATACTATGTCGTTTTTTTCGGGCTAAAAACGCCTTACTATACTATGTGGGTTTTTTTTGCTAAAAACTTCTTACTATACTATGTTGTTTTTTTCGGGCTAAAAACGCCTTACAATACTATGTCGTTTTTTTCGGCCTGAAAACGCCTTACTATACGATGTCGTTTTTTTCGGGCTAAAAACGCCTTACTACACACTATGTCGTTTTTTTCGGCTTAAAAACGCCTTACTATATATACTATATCGTTTTTTTTCGGCTTAAAAACGCCTTACTATACTATGTCGTTTTTTTCGGGCTAAAAACGCCTTACTATATATACTATGTCGTTTTTTTCGGGCTAAAAACGGCTTACTATACTATGTCGTTTTTTTTCGGGCTAAAAACGCCTTACTATACTATGTCGTTTTTTTCGGGCTAAAAACGCCTTACTATACTATGTCGTTTTTTCGGGCTAAAAACGCCTTACTATACTATGCCGTTTTTTTCGGGCTAAAAATGCCTTACTATATACTATGTCGTTTTTTTCGGCTTAAAAACGCCTTACTATATATACTATGTCGTTTTTTTCGGCTTAAAAACGCCTTACTATATATACTATGTCGTTTTTTTCGGCCTAAAAACGCCTTACTATACTATGTCGTTTTTTCGGGCTAAAAACGCCTTACTATACTATGTGGTTTTTTTTAGCTAAAAACGTCTTACTATACTATGTTGTTTTTTTCGGGCTAAAAACGCCTTACTATACGATGTCGTTTTTTTCGGGCTAAAAACGCCTTACTACACACTATGTCGTTTTTTTCGGCTTAAAAACGCCTTACTATATATACTATATCGTTTTTTTCGGCTTAAAAACGCCTTACTATACTATGTCGTTTTTTTCGGGCTAAAAACGGCTTACTATACTATGTCGTTTTTTCGGGCTAAAAACGCCTTACTATACTATGCCGTTTTTTTCGGGCTAAAAATGCCTTACTATATACTATGTCGTTTTTTTTCGGCTTAAAAACGCCTTACTATATATACTATGTCGTTTTTTTCGGCCTAAAAATGCCTTACTATACTATGTTGTTTTTTTCGGGCTAAAAACGCCTTACTATATATACTATGTCGTTTTTTTCGGCCTAAAAACGCCTTACTATACTATGTTGTTTTTTTCGGGCTAAAAACGCCTTACTATACTATGTGGTTTTTTTTTGCTAAAAACTTCTTACTATACTATGTTGTTTTTTTCGGGCTAAAAACGCCTTACAATACTATGTTTTTTTCGGCCTGAAAACGCCTTACTATACGATGTCGTTTTTTTCGGTTTAAAAACGCCTTACTATACTATGTCGTTTTTTTCGGCCTGAAAACGCCTTACTATACGATGTCGTTTTTTTTCGGGCTAAAAACGCCTTACTACACACTATGTCGTTTTTTTCGGCTTAAAAACGCCTTACTATACTATGTCTTTTTTTTTTTTTAGCTACAAACGCCTTACTATACTATGTCGTTTTTTTCGGGCTAAAAACGCCATACTATACTATGTCGTTTTTTTCGGGCTAAAAACGCCTTACTCTACTATGTCGTTTTTTTTCGGGCTAAAAACGCCTTACTCTACTATGTCGTTTTTTTCGGCCTAAAAACGCCATACTATACTATGTCGTTTTTTTCCGCTTAAAACGCCTTACTATACTATGTCGTTTTTTTCGGGCTAAAAACGCCTTACTATACTATGTCGTTTTTTTTGGCTCAAATGGCCTTACTATACATGGTCGTTTTTTGGTCATCTTGTGTTCCTTCATTTTTATGGTTTATTGTTTATTGTGCATGTTATATTGCTCCATGTACAGCACTTTGTATGCAGCGATGGCTGTTTGAAAGTGCTCTATAAATACAGTTGACTTGACTTCAAATAAAGCTGAAATAACCAACAATTGTTTGGTGTTCTTTTTGTTAAAGTCAGTCACAGACACAACAAAAATAAATAAGTAGAATACTCGTGTGCTGAAGTCCTGATAAAAGGTTCGAGGAAAAGGGATACGGGCAAGGTGCCTTGCAATACTGCTCTCTTGTGAATTCCAGGGTAACTACACTCAAGAATGGGGAATGGGGATGACTTCGTATTGAATGATCGAAACGGAGAGTAAAATTGATCGCCTTATCGCCATCAAAGTAATAAACAAATTGAAAAAAATTCGTCATGTTCAGGTATAGTCTATGAATAGGACAAAAAATTCGCCGAAAATCTCAACGGTGATGGTCCAGTGGTCTAAAACTTTGCTTTCGGTTCAGGCGACTCGGGTTCGATCCCCGCGCTCACCTCCATGTGTGCATAAATGTAGGTGATTCGAAAAGGGGACTCGAACACGAGTCAGCTGTATCTAAAGTATGGTCTTTAACCACTAGACCAACTCGGATTTGAAAATTCACTATTTAGAAATTAGACCTATTCTGCAACTGTCATGTTCAGGTATAGTCTGAATAGGTCCAAAAATCGGCCGAAAATCTCAACCAGGATGGTCCAGCGGTCTAAAACTTTGCTTTCGGTTCAGGCGACTCGGGTTCCATAGAAATTATACTCAACTCTACAAAGGTAAGTCGCCTGCAATTTTAAATGGCACCGTTTGATTTTTATTTTTTTTCTTTCAGCGTGCTGAGAAGGTAAGTTGCCAGCGTTTTTATTTCCACAATTTAAATGACACCCTGCTCTTACTTTGTTGTAATTGTGCAATTTCTGTTCACAGGCTTGGCATCTTCAAGTGACTGGCCAATTTTGGAGGGGGGGGGGGGGCTGTTTAAATGTGCTTACCAAAAGTCACATTGCGAACTATTTCACTGTCTTTTCAGCCCACCCGTTAACGCTGCAGGCCACTGCCGAGGTGTACAGCTCAGCCCTGCGCTCGTCACTGGTAAGAGACAAAAACACTCCTGCGCATACAACTCTGAAATCATGTTTTAATTTTTCAGCACATGAAGATGAGCTTACAGGAGACTTCGAGTGATGACGTGATTCAGGTCGGAACCACAGACAAAAAGTGTGCAATTTTCTTTTCTTTTTTTCTTAGGGTGAGGATTTCAAAATTTGGTGCTGCACACTACCTCGTTGCAAACTGCGCTCCCCAGATGTCTTGAAAAAGAAAGTTGAGAGTCCAGCCTCAAGTTGCCGTTTTGCTCCTGGACAAAACTGAAGGAAGGTAAGGACATCGTAAATAACAATCCACTCTTTCTGACATCCTTTTTGTGTGTGCGCAGGTCAAACGGCATCCAGAGCTGCCTGACAAACAAGACGACGGCGAATGGGGCCGTCTGCTGATTTTGAGCACGCTGCAAAGCAAAATGGCTCAAGTGAACATTTTATAACACATCTTCTCTTTTGCAGGTTCCCCCAAAGCTGCACTGGGACGAATGTCTCTTGGGACCATCGAAGGTACATTTACCATTCTGTACTTGCTACTCATTTTGTTTTTCTTTCTGCTCAGGTGGTGCCAAAGCATCTCTTGGCCCTGCAGTCGATCTTTTTCACCAGTGATGCTTCTGTTGGAAAAGAGACTAAAAAATGTGATTGTCATGTTTCCTCCTTCACTTGCAAGAACAAACGTTTGTTGAGATGAGCTTTCTTTCTTTTTTTTTTTTTTTCTTTGACTGTGCAGAGACGCTTCCAGTTGGTGCCATCGTGGAGTCTGAACCGTGGTCACCAAGACGCTGCACCTGCTGGGCAAAGAGTTCCGAAATTGCAGCTGAAATCTTTCAAGTTGACCCACATTAACATGAAACTGAAATAAAAGCCTGACGGCTCCATTGCGTACCTCCCGTTTGTGTTCAGGCTTGTCCACTCTGGGGCCCTCGGAAGCAGTTGGCCATTTTCGAGGATTGCCAAAGTTGGTGCTGTCAACGGCACTCTGCAGGTTGAGAGTCTGGCCTCAAGTTGCCGTTTTGCTCCTTGATGAGACGGAAGGAGTGTAAGGACGTCGTAAATGACTTCAATTTGCTCTCGCCGTCATCCTTTTTGTGTGTGCGCAGGTCAAACGGCGTCTTGACTTCATCCAGAGCTGCCAGAGGAACAAGACAACGGCGAATGGGGCCGTCTGCTGGGTTTGAGCATGTTGCAAAGCAAAATGGCTTATTTTTAACACTTCTTTTTTGCAGGTTCCCCCAAAGCTGCGCTGGGACAAATGTCTCTGGACAGTTTAAAGGTACATTTAACATCCTGTACTAATTTTGTCTTTCTTTTTGCTTATGTCCACTAGGCGGCGCCAAAACGGCTCTTGGCCCCGGAGAACCTGAATCTGCAGCCACTTCGGGAAGACGGTGGACAGGCTCGAGTACCGTTGATCTTTTTCGCCAGTTGTTGGAAAAGACAGATTTTTAAAAATGACTGTTTGTTGTTGCAGGTGGTGGAGCGAACATGAAGTCGTGCTCAACGAGATGAGCCAAGACGCAAACAAGCATTTTTTTTTTTTTTTTTGACTGTGCAGAGAAGCTTCCAGTTGGTGCCATCGTGGAGTCTGCACCTTGGCCACCAAGACGCTGCGCCTGCTGGGCAAAGAGCGTTTCGAAATTGCAGCTGAAATCTTTCAAGTTGACCCACATTAAAATGAGACTGAATTAAAAGCTTGACGGGTCCATTGCGTACCTCCTGTTTGTGTTCAGGCTTGTCCACTCTGAGGCCCTCGCAAGCGGTTGGACATCCCCCGTCACGCAGCATCCATTTTTTTTGACCGCTTACTCTGCTTCTGCTTGGTCAGCTGGAGGACGATGTCCAGAAGGGGCTGAAGCCAACTTTGGAGCAGCGTGCCAACAAGAAAAGTTGCACGGGTGCATACGCGCGTGTGTGTGCGCGCTGCAACTTGGCAGTTTTTCTTCAAGGTCCGATGACTGCCCAAGAAGTCCCAGGTCCTCTTCCTCCCTGGTGGGTTTCTTCTAGTCTAAAATTTGCTGCACCAGAAATGCGCTGTAAGCCGGTGTCCTTTTTCTTAGGTCCACTTCACCAGGCGGCGACTGTCGTCCAACACTTGGCTTGCTGCAATCAGCTGGAAGAGGTTCCACAATGGGCAGTAAGTATTGAAAGCTTGACAGTTTTCTTAATCCCTTCTTTGACGCCATATTTGTTGCACAGGAGCTGAGCGCGAGAGTCCCAGACAACTTATGTGGCATCACCTTCTGTGCTGGTTAGTTTGATCACATTTCAAATTGCATTTCCTGCACAAGGGGACTTGAGACTCTCCAATCTCATTTTTGTCTTGGGTCCAAGTGTTGGTCCAGCTCTGCTGTCACAGGCTGACTTTGCCAGGCAACGAAAAGTAGAAGGCTGCAAAGTCATCCAACTTGGACATTTTTTGTGAGTAGTTTTTTTTTTAATTAGTAATTTTTTTAGACACTTTTTTTGTAATTTTTTAAACTTTTTTTAAACTTATTTTTTTGTAACTAACTTTTTTTTAAACTTTGTCTTTTAACATGTATTCTTGTAAAATAAAATAAACATCTCGACTTCCTTCATCAATTAAAGTGGGTAGGGTTGGGGGTGTAGTTATGCAAATAGGGAAGCAATCCGATTGGCTGCTGTGAATGGGCGAGGCTATGCAAATTGATAATCAGGCTGCAGTGGGTGGAGTCTATGCAAATATAAATTTACATGTCACCATCTGATTGGCTGGATGGGGTTAATGTAGGCGGGGCCATGCAAATTTTATTTGAATAGATCATTCTGATTGGCTGGTGTCCGTTGTGGGCGGGGATATGCAAATAATGTTCTGGCATTTAGGCCGAGTGGGCGTGGCTATGCAAATAAATATGCATAACGGAATCTGATTGGGTGTGCTAATCAGTTGTGGGCGGGACCATACATACATACATACATTTTCCGAACCGCTTTTATCCTCACTAGGGTCGCGGGGGGTGCTGGAGCCTATCCCAGCCGTCTTCGGGCAGTAGGCGGGGGACACCCGGAACCGGTTGCCAGCCAATTGCAGGGCACACAGAAACGAACACCCACACCTAGGGACAATTTGGAGTGTTCAATCAGCCTGCCATGCATGTTTTTGGAATGTGGGAGGAAACCGGAGGACCCGGAGAAAACCCACGCAAGCACGGGGAGAACATGCAAACTCCACACAGGGAGGCCGGAGCTGGAATCGAACCCGGTACCTCTGCACTGTGAAGTCTACGTGCTAACCACTCGACTACTGGGCCGCCTGGGCGGGACCATGCAAATCGATTTGCATATTGAAATTTTGGTCGGGTGGGCGTGGTATATGCAAATAAAATGTACATGCCACAATCTGATTGGTTGCTCCGGACTCACGTGGGCGGGGCTATGCGAAGTAAATTTCACATGCCGCGTTGTGATTGGTTGATGTGGGCGTGGTCTGCAAACAAATTTACATAAAAAATTCTGGTCCTGCGTGCGGGGCTATGTAAAGTGGGTGCGGTTACGGACGGCAACCGGAGTTGTTGGGGTTTTGTCCTGGAAGACGTTTGGCCTCTGGTCCGAGCAGGTTTCATGGGTTCATGCGCGAACGCCAGAAAGGACAGCTCGCCCTTTCTGGCCTTGAGCATCAATCCAAGAAGTCTGCTCGGACCAGAGGCCAAACGTCTTCCAGGACAAAACCCCAACAACTCCGGTTGCCGTCCATAACAAGGCCACTTTAATTAAACTCAGTGAGACACAAAACACGCAGACTCTGATTCCAGCCGGACAATATGTTGACAAGCATTTTTTTTTAGAACAATTTCACATCATTTTAGCAATAAAGCTTGACTCAAGTTTAACACCGACACTGGCTGACAGGCAGTACATTTAACCCTTGTGCTGCAGTTGATGTAAATAATTTTATATAATGCAACATACAATTTTTTTAAAACTTGTAAAAGTATTATTCCTGAATATTTATTTTACTTTCAACCACTTGACATGTTCAGTGGCATCAGCGCTATACATACACATGTAGTTCTTTTTTTTTTTTGTATTTTTGCCCTTTATGGACAATAAAAGCGGTACCGTGCTATGACCAAAACAAATATCGATGTCTATATACATAAAATATGAATTGGAGTATTTCATATCACACAATTTTTATGCTTTATCTTTGATTTAAAGATGACAACACGCAAAAATCTACAAAAATTGTTGAAATTGTAACAAGGGGTAAGGCGTAGAAAAAAAAGTAGTGTATTTCCAATAACTCGACCGACCGAGAATTTCTACGTCGAAAAAAAACTTTACGGTCGGCATTTTTTGCCGTTTGCCCTATCGTCTGTCAACAACATTGAAACATGGCGGCGGCCGCGATCTGCGACGACAGTTTAAACCACGTTCTCTGTGTTACAGTTGCATGCTAGCACCGTAATGTTAAGAAAGTAGCATCCATTGATGTATCGAAAAAAAAATCAGCGAGCTATTTGATGAACACTACGGGCCGAGTAAACATCGAGGGCGGAGGTGTCAGCCAGTGTTGTTATGTCTAACGCCGTCGTGTGAAAAGCACAGATGTGCATTTTGGTCATTTTTTAAATGCTGACGTTCAGCCAACCGAACAATGTAAAATAAATCTGTAAAATGACCAAAATAGTCATTCTGTCTGGCCTTGTGAATAGTTAATGAGTACTCATTGAATATTCAAATTTCGATTACCAATTTAGGGCTGTATACTTTGACTCCTTATTGCTGCAAAACAACAAAATGGACGTCTCGGAACAGTTTATATGTTTTAGAGAACACGCGAGAGATCATTAAATGTCATATTTTTTGTTATTATTTCTAAGAAAAAGCAACTGTAAACCGTCGTTTACAATATAATTAGCCAGTTAGAGTGATCTATTATTGCATTCAAAACATATTTGTACTCCAAGATAGCTCACATGATTGATCGTTTTTGACGGTCGAAATAAATTTCCATTCAAAAATCATATTAGCATTATATCTCGCTTGATTGTGTAGATGCGCCCAATGTTTTGATCGAATCGAGACAAGCTTAACAGAAGACAATGTTTTTTTTTTTTTTTAAAGAGACAAATATTCTTTTAGGGAAGCATCCAGTGAAAAGGAGGAAAAGTTGAGCACGCGTTACCTTTGCACAACACGTCGCCACTTTAGCACGCAGACAGCCAGCAGCCGACGCGGAGACAACGTTCCTGCACTGTGGTCGTCTCCTGCGCATTTTCAAAAAATCCAAAAATGCCTGACTTAGACCGAAAGTACCTAAACTAACTTCGCTCACGTGTTTGAAGAACACCAAAAATATGAGCGAAGAAACGCCAAGGAAAACAATGACTCGTTTCCGGTTCTGGTCCGCCTTTTACTTCCGGGTCTCAGCTCCGAGAACTTGAAAAATACATTCTGGACCTAGTTAATATGCGTCGAAAGACACAGGAAAAGTTTAAGATGACTCATCCTTAAAAAATAATAATCATAAAAAAGCCTGTTGGACACAAATAAGCAGAAATTAAAAAAATATGTATATTAAAATAAACGTTTTCATCTCCATACAATTGTTGAAAATTTTTTATTCAAAATAATATAAAAGAAAATGCTCTCGTAATTATTGTTTTGTCACGTCACATGCCAGAAAATAGGCAAAAATGTTGATTGTCGCTTTCCATATCTACATAGGTGCCTAAATGCAGGTGAGCAGAAAAGGGGACTCGAACACGAATAAACTGAAGCCAAATATAGTCTCTAGCCACTAGACCAACTCGGATTTGAAAAATGAGGATTTGGAGATTATATTTATTTGTATCAACAATAGTATTGCTCCAAAATTAAGTTGAACAGTAAAATGCGACTTTCAATGCCGAAAGTCATCGGCACGATCGGCCTATTGGTTAGAGACAAACGGTGCGGTCCGGTGACAGCGAGTTCGAGCCTCACCTGAAGCTCGCATTTACCGAGATTTTTCTTTCGGAATTGTTTCTCACAATTATTTTTTTTTTACTTCTTTTTTGTTAAATAAAGCTTTTGAAAAAAACAACACGTGATGACGTCGATTGCGAAAACCTATTTAAGATGCGACAAATTGAACAAGCGGGCTCTTTCCTCTCCAGGCTGACCGACTGACTACACGTCCACGTCGCGGCAAGACGACCAAAAGGCTTGGCAAGGTGAACGTTTTAACTTTCTTTTTTTGTCTTGTCATTGCTAAATTTGAACAAAAATTCACCTTTTCAGGCTGTTCAACTCTTCCACGGTAAGTCGCCTGCAAGTTTAAATGGCATCGTGTTCTTTTGAACGAACTCTCGTTTTGCAATTTTCTTTTTCCTTTACAGCGTGCAGAGAGGGTAAGTTGCTCGCGTTTGACAAACTCAACGTTTGAGGTTTCTTTTTCGTCTTTTCATCGCTAACCTTTTGTAACTTTTAACATTAATTCACGTTTTCAGGCCGTTCAACTCTTCCACGGTAAGTCGCCTGCAATTTGCAACGGCACGATGCTCGATGGAACCAACTCTCATTTTGCAATTTTCTTTTTCTTTTCCAGCACGCCGAGAAGGTAAGTTGCCAGCGTTTGACAAACCGAACGTTTTAGGTTTCTTTTTTTTTACACCCGTCATTGCTACCTTTTTGGAACTTAACATTAATTCGCGTTTTCGGGCTGTTCAACTCTGCAAAGGTAAATAGGCTGCAATTTTAAATCGCACTGTTTGATTTATTTTCCCTTTCCAGCGTGCTGAGAAGGTAAGTTGCCAGCGTTTTTATGTTCACAATTTAAATGAGACTCTGATCTTTGTTGTAATTGTGTAATTTCTGTTCACAGGCTTGGCATCTTCAAGTGACTGGCCAAATTGACTATCTGTGACAACACTCAACCATTTTGGCCCAAATTCAGTGGCCACACCGAACTCTCAAAACAGTATCAGAGAAACGGAACTAAAATGAACATGACAGGAGGACACGAATGAAGACAAAATTATGCAGTGCAAGAGGGAGCACAGCGGCACGCTGGAGAGTTCCAACAGTAAGCCCATGTCTCTGTGGTTAAAAGGTCTATTGACATCATTTCCAATGGCCACAGTTCACACTGCAGGTTCCACTATCTGACGCCCTGATAGAACAATAGTTAAAAAAAAAAAACAACAACGAATGTTCTGAGGAGTATGCGTCGTCACCTCAGCAGCGAAGTATTTGGCCATGCAGGCCTCCTTTATGAAGGCTCTGCCGGCTTCCTTCAGACGAGCGGCGTTGCACGTCAGCAGGCGCGCAGCTTCGATCTGCATCGCCACGTGGGCGATTTGGTGCTGCATCCCCTGGACCGCAAAAGGACCAACAGACACAGATTTTGTTCAGCCACTCGCCCTTCCAAAGGTTTCTACGGGCTTACTAATTATGATTCCCCCCCCCCCCCCTCAATAATTGGGATGTCATATTTTTTCCAATATCCTTTCACAAATAGAAGCAATAAATTGTGTATTGCAATAAACAAGAGAGGATTTATGACATCGCAGCTGGATTACTACTTGGAGTCAACCAGTCCTCCCATAAGCGTCTCTAGTTGGTCCAAACTGCTGCTGTGAGTAGGTGCAAGGCCCCCTCTGTCTATTTTTAAAACGTGTCTTTCATACACATTTTTATTCGACTTTTGACAGCTTCCTCCATGAGTTACAAAGCTGTTCCTGATGAGAGGACGACCTGTACAGTGTACTCATAATCGATAACACTTGGGTTATTTGGAAGAAAGTGTGGCTGAGATGTTATGAAGACAACTGGGAACCGTTGTAAATTGTGGGGGAAAATGCACAATATGCCTCCTTGAATATTTTGCTCAGGGAAAAAGAAGTATGCTAGGTGTTTGATTTACCTGGAAGTCAAAGATACGTTTTCCAAACTGCGTTCTCGGTCTTGTGTAAGGAACGGTGTGGTTCATCAGGCTCCTCTTCCACCCTCCAAAGCACGGAAACCGCTTTTGTCCGGCTCTCGTCTTCACGCTGCTCTAATTCGCTGGTGCATCCTGCCCCAAATAGCGACTTCACACTGCAAAAAATGAAAAACACTCTGGTTCTGCAAGTTTCACGACTCAAACCGTTGGTTCTCTTACTCTCGCCTCATGGATCTTGTTGCCTCTCGCAGCCCCCAAGTGGACGAATAAAGATGTACTTTGGGCTGTGTTTGGAGCACAAAGGGCTGAAAATGTGAATTTCTGAAATGATTAAGGCTTACACAATAATATTACTACTTAAAACAAAGCAATCCAAATGGTGCTTTTTTAAACGACAGCGCTGACATATTTGCACAGCTTCCAGCGGGTGACGCCGATGCAAGTTGACATGTACCAAACCTGCAATGTCCCAAAGCCATCTGCGCCTGTCAGCTCTACCGACATCAGCGACATCGTCTCCATGCCGCCCTGACACATGTCACAAACTTTTACATGTCTGCTCTTTTTCGGCACGGCGATGCGCTTGATCGGGGCGTGCGGCGGGATACGCGTACAAAAATCAAGCCGTCGCATTAGCCAACAAAGCTAACGAGCCGGCTCAAATTAGAGCCGAGCATCTAACGGGATGCACTGGAAATGTGCCACAGTCTCGAGCTTGACAAGTGGAGGGAAGATTTAACGTATGAGAACGATGAGAAAAACGAACAAAAAAAAACAATTTTTATCGAGTGGAACACACGACATGAACAAATTAAAAATAATGTGATGTATTACAATGAATAATGAAGCAACAGTCAGCAATGTTATGGTAGGCTGGCTCTGGGGTGATTGCAGTCGCGCACCTGACGTGACCTTTGAACCCTCTGTGATCAGCACTTTTGGCAAAGCAATCCATCAAGGTGCTCTCCCTGTCGTGAGGAGGAGGAGGAAGAATGCAGCAGTGGCAAGTGGCGGCTGCAGCTGCAAGTCAGCGGCGCTGCTCAAAGGCAGTCACGTCAGCCTGCGCATGCCACCCGTTCCAAAGTGGAGCTGACGGGCTGCGTGAGCCGGTGATCGTCAGGTCCCGTGTCGGTGGACCCCCGTAAAGCATGAAAGCAAACGTATTTGCCACATTTTTCAATGGACATTGTTTTGCACCTCAACCACCTGGGTGCAGTAAGATCTCGTCATGCAGAGTCGAACAGTGCTGTTCTGGAGACTCGGCTCCTCTCTCCATCTTCTCAGTATGGCCAGATTGTTTATTCTGCGCAGAGGATAAAGAATACACGCCATGGTGATGAACTGAGTTTTCTGTTGCTGGGATTAATGAAATAGATGTCTTCTTTGGATGCTGTCGAGCTGACATGAGCTCAGAGCCTAGCTATTCTATTTTGCTAACTTACGCCTGTTGTTTCCAAACATGACGAAAAGGGCGCGGTGACAGGTAGCAGAGACGAGGACGAGAGACACTGGTGCCGTATTAGTGGCCGGCATCTTCCAACTTGCGGCGCGTGACGCTCAGCCAACTCGACAGCTTCCCGTCCACACTTCCCTTTCGTCGTGACCAGCAGGCCCGTTGTGTCGCGGCGCCGGGACCCGGGCCAGCCTGCCTGCGGACAAGCCAGAGTCAACGTGCGTTTGGTCACCTCGCAGGAGAAGTGTGCTCATTTCTTCCGATACGCGAGCGACTCGAGGTGATCTGAACACTGGAGTGCGACGAGCTGTCTCCTTGTATTAACATCCAAAATGTGACACGCTTAACATGGATAGCTCGTTAGCTCCTCACAGGTAGTCGAATATGGGAATTTGTAACTTTTGTTCCATCAAATTCCCCCACCATTTTTCCATCAATGAATGAAAACAAAGCACGCATGAGTTTTTTTTTTTTACTCCGCAGAGGGCATCATCGCTTTGCTCTTTTTTTACTTTGACAAATTGGGCGCATTTCCATTTTGTTCAATCTGAAGCGAAATTGAGCTGATGTTTTACCTTCGGTAAATCTCATCCATTTGGATGCTGGCTTGATTCTCCGGGGTCACCTCAAATACCCAAAACATGGCGACAGCGACGTGAAAGTAACAAACAAAACCCCCTCAAAGTGCGTGCGGGGAGAGCGTGGCCAAGCGCCCTGACAGGCGGAGGTTTCACTAACACTGACGCAAGCTAATGAGGGAGCCAGAGGTGAAGCCCGATGCCGGCCCGTCGCCCGGCATCGGGCCCGGCTGATTGATGCGCTCCAGTCAAATGAGGCAGCGGCCTGAGTGATTTGACACTTGTCTGGCAGTGACACACGCTAACGCTCATCGGTGTTGATGGGCCCCGCTCGGCTCGGGCCTGCCCGCCGCACTTATTTTTATTCCCTTGTTCTTTTTTATTCCCGCCTTCGCTCTTCCTCCTCATCTCCTTGCCACTTCCAATCAGGGTTCGAGAGACGGAGGCCCTCAGGTGCTCGCTGATGAAGCACTGGGAGACGAGACGAGATCAAAGTAATCGCGGGGACCCGGGCGGGCTTCCAAAAGTCCAAACTAACGGTGGCTTCAAAATATACATTTGGATGCGGATGAGCCAGCCTAATTGTTGACCTTTATTCTTCTGAATGACCTGCGCTTTTCTTCATCTATTTTTGAACTCCACTCCCAGTTGTGGTTTACTGTCAAAATAAACAAAGAGAATTATACATTTAAAAACCACAAAAGTGTGCTCACTACTGCTAACGCCGAATGAGAAACGTCATAGCTAACAAATAGCATCGGACGTCAACACTTGGGCCAATGGCGATTTAAACACAAGTGCGGCGTGAAATCATCGAGACAGATAACATATTATTGTCGGACATATTCTTTATCCCCGGCAAAAAAGGGACTAATATAATTGTAGCACACTTTCAGAATATGAGTGACACCATTTGGGATTTTTTTGTTATTGACTGGAATGGATTAATGGCATTGGCATTCGTTTCAATGTGGAGAGATGATTTGAGATGCAAGTGTTGGCCATGGAAGATATTCAACTTGCATCTGGAGGTAAGGGAGTGTAGCTCTTGGACAAAATGGGGAAATTGTGGCAGTGCTAAGAGAAAGCATGATCTGCGTGGCGGCGGCGGGGCTTGGGCCTGACAAAGCTAATTAGAATGGGACATGATACACAGCTCACGGCGCATTTCGTGCTTGGCAGCGCGACAGCGATGCAGCTGAGCTACGATGAGAAAGGCGATGAGGAGGAGGCGGCGGCGGCCGCGGGAAGAAGTATACCAACCGCGGTCACGGGAACGTCCTCGATAAGCTCGGCAAGGCGCAGAGCTGTCATCTTTTGTTAGTGAATGCACCTACGCCACTTTTTTTGGGAAGGGTGGGACACCCACCCAAACTTTACCTCCATACAAATATTGAATCAAACAGAAGTTCCATTTGGTTCAAATGAAGAAAACCTAGCCAATAGGTGAGCCCAACTTGTTTGCAGAGTTTGTGCTGCGATGCGAAAAGAATCCAACAGGTGGCGAAAGACTCCTTCCCTCTGGAGAGTGCAACCATTTTTGCCAGCTTGGAGTCACTGAAATGGAAGGGGGGGAAAAAAAAAAAAAAAAAAAAAAACAAATTCAATCAGCAATCACATCTTCTTCAGCTTTTACAAGGAATCTTAACGGCTGGCCTCTCAAGAATGGCAAGCGCTTGCTGGCCGCTCATTTCAATAAGCTCTTTCATTTCCTTAGGTGCACACTTTGAAAAGGCCGCTCCAGCCTGCCTTGACTCATTTCCTCTTGGCCTCACAGATCACAGGCCAGATCAGGACGCCCCCTCCGCCCCCCATGGCCAAGACCCTCATAATACGGCAGCTTGTCCGCAATTCATCTTGCCACATTATTAAGGCGGCCACCCACGGGCAAGGCCATGCAAGACCCTCGTGCAAACACAAAGTGGAAATAACTCCCTTTGGACTTTTTAAGTCCTCGGCCTATCGTTTGCCTTTCGAACCATCGCGCACACCGCTCACAATATTGGGCACACTTGCGCAATCTAACATACTGGCGATGACGGCCCATTTTGGAGAAAATATGATGCAACGACGACACAAAGAGTTCTGTTTGCATCATCCAGCACCTAAAAACATTCTCTCAGGTAAAACCAACGTTTTGAGCTCCTTTCCAACAAATCAGCCATCTCTAACGTCGGAGTCGCCTAAACGCAGATAAACGTGAAACAATGCCGCCTTTGTTGGTCTTGTGTTCACATGTGATTAGCGGAGAGGGGGCAAGGCGGGGTGGGTCGGGAGGGTAGGTGGGGGGGGGGGGGAAGCTAGGCCTGGCCTGATAAAAAGCTGTGAGAATAGCTTGGCATCACTTGAAAAGAAGAGGAATTTTTGCCTATTTTGCCTTCAAAGTGGAGCCAGTTGTAGGGCGATATGAGCACTTGCGCTTCAAAAGCTATTGTGCTCGCTTTCACAACGGTCTGACGGATGCCTGAACGACACTTTGAAACGAGGCCTTGGAGGCAAGCAGGCAGCCTAAATGCACAGGACAGACAAGCTGCATTGGGGGTGGGGGGGACTAAAATGAAAATGTCTTCCTACGCCACCTCGTTGCCTTTATTTTGCGTCATAATTGGATGGGAAAGATGGAGGCGGCGCTAGCATGCCCACTAAAGGCGGCGCGTGTGCAGAAAAGTGTTTCGGGGGCTGGTACACCTGCGGAGGGTTTCCAGAGATACGACTTATCTCGCATCCCGTCACAGGATAGGAACTCTTCAGCCGTCCTGATGCTGAAGGGGGCTTTGCGGAGTGGGACAGTGGGTGCTGAGAGACGAGTGTTGTGCCAGGTGAGCCGTTTGGCAGCTGGCATTCCCAAGCTTGACCCGCCACCCCCACCGAGCTTCATCAGCCGGCTCTAATCTGCACACACAGACGGCCCTCAGGCCTCGAGCTGCTCTGGGCGGCTGCTGAGCGTTGCGCTGAACGGGATGCGCTCAACTCCCTGCGCTGCGACACAATGTTCAGACATTTTCGACAGACTTATTTCAGCACTTTCGGGTGGCAAAAAGCTTTCTCGTCGTGAACAAATCCTTGCATGTCATTTGACCAAGGCGGCGCAATTAAGAAAACGGGCGAAATGGCAACTGACGTGACGCCCGCCCAAGGTGGCACAAGACCGCGGCGAAGACTGAATGAAGTTCCGCCCCGCACTTCAACATAGTTTCTTGGCACCTAGCTGCCACAAGATGGCAACGGTGTGAGGGTTCACCGCATATCTACTTTTGGCACACGCCGAAGTGGTCACGTTGCCATCGTAGGAACGGAACGGCCCGAAGCGAGGAGACCTCTCGACCGGACCAGCGGATCGCGGAGTGCAAATTTCCAGGCAGCACGATGCCGCTTATCTCTTCATGGTAAAGAAACGCATCTCTCATCCTGATGAACAAAGCAAAAAAGAAACTCCCCCCGCTGTCCCAGTGCAGAGGGCCTAACGAGAGCAGATAAGCAGGATGAATTCTACGGAGACAATCTGTTATCGAGGACGCGGCGACGCGCCGACATTAAGGATAATCATATCTATCAGCGCGCTGCCAAACATCCCCGAATGAGAACAAAGCCCCTGCGCGCTCTCTCGGGCGGAGGAGGAGGATGATGATTATGATGCTGACGATCCAGGAGGCCCAAAAGAATCAAGAGATACGGAGAACGGGCTGACGAGTTCAAGCATCTGCTCGTTTCTCAGCGCGATTGTTGAATGAGGAAGCGGCGGGCGTATAATGAGCCGTCTGCAGATTAAACGCCAAAACGACAACGGACGGTGGCGTCGGCACACAACACATCCACTCGGTTTCTCTTCCTCACCCAGAGGTTACAAAACTGGACTCGTCTACTTTTGGCATCGTTTTTAGTTCCGGTTAGCGGGAGTCGCTCAATTTACACTCCAGGTGCCAATTTTGTGCTGGTCCGTCCGTTGTTTACGTGACAGGGAGCTTCCCTCGGCCTGTCTTCTTGCCGTTTCTCGCCGCATTCTTCCGAGGCTGCCAAGAACATGTGTTTTTACTCAAATTAAGACTTACAGTTGTGCCGTCAGCGTCGAATGACTGATACGATACGAAAAGCAAAGTCAAACATGAGCGCCGCTGGGCCTCCCGCTGACTTTTTATTTTCATCTTGGCTCAAAGGATCACTCCTTCATATCCTGCCAGCGACTTCAAGTTTTGCGCTCCGCCGCGCGCGCCAAGCAAAACTTTATTAACATTTTGTAACGCCGCAAATCAAATGAGATGGCGTGACGCGTCGGTGAAATTTGGTCCGGCGCGACTGTGAAAGATGGATTACCGTTCGCAACGACAGCGCGGAGTTAATCATTTCAACCTGTTATGGACACGTCAAGGGAATCTTTTTTTCCGAAAATTAAAGATGAAGCAGCGATGAACGCACCAGTCCTCCAAATGATCAACATACTTTGACACACACACACAAATTTATGTTGGTCATGATAGTGGTACTTGGTATAAAAAGTTGAAGAACCACCAGACAAGAGGAACAGACGTCAGCATGTGTCGACAGCACTGTGTTTCATGTCTTTGTCACCTGAGACCAAGAGGCGGGCCTCACAGTGCCAGGACCGCGTCCAACACTCACGCGGCGGAGGTGTGGGCAGACGAAAAGGGCTCTGCGGAGCGGGGCGGGGCGGCTCATGTTGCCCGAGCCAGCCCCGGTGGGATCGTGTGACTTCAAGCGTCCAGACACAAGTCGTTCTTTTCATTTCCACGCAGCGGTGCTCTGCCTTTTGTTTCCGATAAGATGTATAAATGATGAGCTGCCTGACAAAATAAAGCATGGAGGTGGGTGGCTGTGGGGTCGGGGGCGGGGCCCTCAGGCGGCGTATCAGTCATGCTCGGCCTGTCAGCAGGTAACTGATGGGGGCCCTGCAGGCACAAAGACCTCTTTTAAGGAAAAGAGGGGAAGAACCGAAGCTGGTGTTGGCTGACTCGTATTTAAGGGACTCTTTAAAGCTGCAGTTCTCAAACCTAAGGGGAGCCATAACTTGGGGTAGTTTGCAAACGTCCTGCCATTTCCAAAGTAGTCATTTAGTTTATAGCAACATATGGCAACTGTGCAATGAAACAAAATAATCCAATGATTCACAATGATGGAGAGGCATCACCCTAAAATATGTATCGATAAAACGCAAAACAAAAATGGCTACGACATGAATAAATATTAATTCTTGAAGTACAACACATGAACGGAGCAAAAAAGTGGAAATGTGACGTGCTAATTTTGCCGGGCTAATGGTCGAATCCATCACGCGTCCATTTGACGTCGCAAGTATACAACATTAAATCTCTAATCATGTTCTTTCCATCCATTCCAATGACAGCTCCTTTTTTTTGTGTGTGTGTAAAACAGAAAATATGACACTGCTGCCCGTGCAATGTGCGATAAAAGAAAAAAGTACTTACAAGCTTATCTGTGATACGCAGGATGAAGAGCAACGTTGGCAAACAATCCACTGCCGCGTGAGTCATTCAACATCAAGGCCTAAAAATACAGTCACAAGTTTAAAATGAAAAAAAAAAACAACAACCCCAAAACATTTTGAAACAATTGCATCATGCACCAAGTGTCTGCTCAAGCTTTTCACTCTTGACAAATTTTAGGAGAGGAAATAACAACAACAGTGCGGAAGAGTTAAAAATGGTTGCAAATTAATGACGTTACATGAGCGTTGTGCAAGAATTCCCACCGCGGCGCCACGCCCGCGGAGGATGATCTCACCGCGTAAATAAATCTCTTTTATGAGCTTTTGAATGCAACGTTTAGCTTCATGGTTATATTTTGCTTTCATCTCGCTACACGCAAGTATCAATCTTTGTCGCTGGCCAATGGTGTATGACTACCGTGATGTTGAGAGCATCTTACAGCCTCCGGGGATTCGTCGAGCATCACCTACAAGTGGACACAAGATGGTGGATTAGTTACCAAAGATAGGCTAATATAAAAATAAATTGAGCGCTAATGTCACGTAATAGAATCACACTTTGCAATTTTAACCACAAGTGGCAAGTACAGGACTAGCTAAAGGCTAGCATCACAAGCTAACATAGCAGTCTTTCTTTACTGTATACATAGCTCGCATACCTAATGCATAAGTGAAATGAAATCAAACAGAAGTGCCATGAAGTGTTAACAGTACACACGCTTTTAATTGAACACGTTTTTTTCTAATTTTTTTTTTTTTTAGGAACTTGGAGATTCTGATATAGTGCCAAAGACAAAGTCTAAGGGTGTAATTATAACTCCAGGTGGGAGCGGGTGCTGATTGAGCACCTTCAGGAGCACAATTACCAAAGTGTCCGCATTAAATTGATGTACGAGTGCTTTATGTGTAGGAACTCCTGAAATTTTAATTCGGCTCTCATTAGGCGCTGACAGAATGTCATTGAGATGGCATTATTACAAGGTCACACCAGAGGGGCAGACAAAAAACCCCCCCAGAAGATGAATTGAAAGAGTATCCATCCTATAGATGACAAGCATAAAACAAAAAATTCTACTACTACAATGCATGGCTGTAAATGAACAGAATGTCTCCACACCGGGTCATATTTAAGTGGTCACTTTAGTGGCGACATTAAGTGGAACCATGTTTGGTCACCGAAGTGCAACACTATTTAATATATCAGGTGGACTCCTATTTGGTCAAGTGGAACCATCATATTTAGTGTAATCATATTTGGTCACTTAAGGTGAAGCAAACCATATCAGCTGCACCAATACTTGCTCATATAGGTGTAACCGAATTTGCTCACTTTAATGCAATCATATTTGGTCACTGAGGTGAAACTACACTTGGTCGATTTAGGTGGACTCGTGTACATCTGCAAACACGCTGTATCCGTATGTTTTGTTTTACGAGAAAAAACGAAATGTTTGAAACCCAACAGTTGAAAAAAGAATTACAAGTGAAATACAACTGAACTCTATGTCACAAATGCACTGTGCTAAAAAAATGTCAGCACTGTAATATTACGGCCAGTTTGAACACTGAATGCAGTGAGTCCTTTGCATACGGCTGCACATCACCCCCTCACCCCCCCCCCCCACCCAAACAACAATAGTGGCTAACCTGATCATTCATGACACATTGTATAAACAGTGTAAGCTAACAGTGCTGCCAATCAACATGATTGATTGCAGCTCGCCTTGAGAGAAGAGTGACGCGTCAGGAAAAAGTTGTTCTTTTTCTTTTTTTCTCAAGCAGCGCATTCGAGGGCTGCCACGGAAAGCGGTGATTAATGTGCTCTCCGCGGGTAATCCCATACCCCGAGCTAATGAAGGAGGAATTTATCACAGGGCAGATGTCACCATGACGGCACTCCAAGTAGCTGGGAACAATTTATTTTCTTTTTCGTAATGGTCCTGAAAAGTACTGATGTGTCGGGAGTGAGGGGGAAAAAAAAAACACTGAACAATGACCACTTCAAAGTATGAGTGCGCCCCAACCGCTTCACTTTGCAAAAAAAAAATCACGAGTGGTGTGCATATGGTTAGCAAGAGGCTAGCGCAAGAAGCTCATGAAACAGTCTAAGATGCCGTGCTAGCGCTCCAAAGTGCAAAATGAAGTCAAGAGCTAACTTCATGTAAAACAATGAAATGCAGGACTCGATCACAGATGAGCACATGGCTAGTGAGGGGTTAGCGCGAGACGTTAACGACGCGGTTTGCGACATTCCGTGCTGGCAGAGGCAAGTGTAAAGTGAGGCGCCCTGTCATTTAAACTGCTAACACCCAAACTTTTTATCACAAATGCCATGCAAATTACTTAGTGGAATGTTACTGTGAGATGTTGTTGTCTGTAAGAGGTTGAAAAAATGTTTTTGTTTTTAAATTGCGGTTAAATATGTATGTAAGGTTAACAACATGGGCGCCCCGGTAGTCCAGTGGTTAGCACGTCGGCTTCACAGTGCAGAGGTACCGGGTTCGATTCCAGCTCCGGCCTCCCTGTGTGGAGTTTGCATGTTCTCCCCGGGCTTGCGTGGGTTTTCTCCGGGTGCTCCGGTTTCCTCCCACATTCCAAAAACATGCATGGCAGGCTGATTGGACGCTCTAAATTGTCCCAAGGTGTGAGTGTGGGTGTGGATGGTTGTTCGTCTCTGTGTGCCCTGCGATTGGCTGGCAACCGATTCAGGGTGTCCCCCGCCTACTGCCCGAAGACGGCTGGGATAGGCTCCAGCACCCCCCGCGGCCCGAGTGAGGATCAAGCGGTTCGGAAAATGGATGGATGGATGGTTAACAACATGCAACATTGTCAGCAAAGCAAATGTGCTTAATCTGGTGGCGCGGCCATAATAAAAGCAACGACATGTCGCAACATTTTATGGTTGATTAGTCGTCATGAATCCATTTCCCGCTGCAATTATGAAGGATGGCGCTGGCTTTAAAGTTTAACGGCGTGCTTTACGAGGCGCACTCCAACGCCAGTACCTCCCGACCGGCCCGTCTCGTCACTCTAATTGCCCTTGCTGTTGTTCATGGGGAACAATGACCTCTCCGCACGGTATTGACGACTTTTGCATCAAAAACAAAATGAGGGATCGCTAGTTGGTGCTTCCGTATTGGTTCGCAAAAGAGTTCGCCCGGGTTACACTTTTACGACTAATACGAGAGTTGGAAAATTCCTGGGTATTAATGAAAATGTATCATTAAAAACTAAATCTAATTAAAATGACTGAGTTATGGAAAAAAATGAAATGCCAAATATATTGAGTTATTGTTTAAAAACAAAAAAAAAAAGTTAGCAGCCTAGAGTCCTAAAGCCTGTTCCTCACACCAGATTTTGAGATTTCACACAGAGAAGGCCAACAGCTGCGATCTTGGCCAACAACAAGCGGAAACGGCATTGCGATGACGTCAGGGGGGCGTGGCCTCAACAGCAGCGATTTCGGTCAAGCATCAAAGAGCCGCCACAAAGACGGAGGAGCCGACCGCCGGCTGGTTTCAACAGAGGGGCCGGCTGGAGGTCACGCACGCGGATGAAAGACTTCACAGCTGGCAGGTGGAGCTCAAGGAGGCATTGTTCGGCCACCGACGCAAATCTGAATCCCAAACATGTGCTCGCTCGGACCGACAGGCAGTCAAACACGCCGAGTGTCGCCAATGTTTGTTTTGACACGCTTCATTGATGGCGATTTCAAACACACTTTTGAAATGTGCCACGAGAACAGCTCGTCGTCAATCGTGAGCACATTTAGTAACGGCACACGCGGGAACACGCTTGACTTTTGAGTGAACAAAACTGTTTTTTCTTCCGTTTAAGAAATTGTCAAATCAATTGAGTGTTTTTTTTTTTTTTTAGGAATCAGAGCATCATTAGTTTGTCTTGTTTCCCTATTAGAAAAGTGAAGCACCAGTAGTTTTTTTTTCTTAGTAAACATCAGCATCAGTTTTTTGTGTTTTTAAATAAATTGTAAAACAAAGACTGTATTTATCTTTTGAGGAAGGCGTAACATCTGGATTTGCTGTGACGTCCACCATCTGATGTTTGGCAAGCTTCTAACTGTCTCTACCTTTCTTAAGGCGATTTGTTTTGTGGGGGTCGGTGGGGGGGTCTTCCCGTAATAGACGCGCCTCACAAATTTCATGTTGCTTTGCGGGCTCTCTTCCACAATGGGGTTCATGACACACGTGTAAACATGGCCCGAAAGACAGGAAACACCTTTCTGTGGGTTATTCTTCGCTTGGGCCTAACAATGACTGACCTGCTCATGCC
Source organism: Hippocampus guttulatus (assembly GCF_054856545.1). Taxonomy (NCBI): domain Eukaryota; kingdom Metazoa; phylum Chordata; class Actinopteri; order Syngnathiformes; family Syngnathidae; genus Hippocampus; species Hippocampus guttulatus. Next base: position 8,393,483 of record NC_141279.1, read on the forward strand.
CACAAAACAAAGGCTCCTTTTCAGCTCGACGCGCAACAACGTGACATCATGATCATAAATATATTCCATCAGCCTGCCATGCTGTCAGTTCGCCGGAATCAAACAACTCCCGCAGCAAACGATTCCTTTAAGGTACTCCTGGACGCTAAATGATTCATCGCGGCAGCCACATTGTTAAAAACGCCACTTAGGGAGGTTGGGGGTAAGCGGGGTGGGGGGCAACGCTTTTCTTCAAGTCAATAAAAGCTTGTCTGAAAGCATATTAATGCCTTGCGCTTGTTCACGGACACAAGGGGGAGCACGTTGAGCGGATCCAACCTGGCATCTCCGAAAACTGCGCTTCTCAAACTTTGAACACCAGGTAGCACCTCCACAAAGACTTGCAGTAGCTCTCCCACTACCTTAGGTTTAAGGTTTCTTTCTTTTTTTTCCACCACAGACACGTCACCGGTAACACCCAGCAACGTTAGCTACAGTTAGCTAAGGGATTGCACAGTTAAAATATGAACACAGTGTCAACGTTTTTTAATTTCCAACTTCATAACTATCATAATCGACCCAAAACACACTTCCCGCCTTTGCAAACACGCAAATGGCGAGCGATCTCAAACGTCGGGGTGTCACAAAGGCGGCCAAACTGCTTTGCCCCGTGCCAAGCTCGTGTGGGCCCAAAACATTAACGCATTGACAACATGATGGATGACACGCGGTTAAGTGGTTCTCCCGTCACACGGGCTCGCAAAACTTGTTCCAGAAGCATGAAAGCAAATGAGTGTTTGCACATGGCATCAAGCGCCGGCCGATGTGCTACTAATTAGAAAATGAGACGACAGATGCATGGCACTTACATGCAAATGGTCGGCAATCATTAATATTAATCAGCGTCATTTCCTTTTGAAGTGTTCAAGTTGTCTTCGAAAGAACCAGACAGCGCTACTCATTTCTAATTCAAATTTCAAATACGTATGTATTTTTTTTCTTTATTATTATTTATATCTCTCGCAAGAAACGGGTTCACTGTACTACTTTTGCAGAAGCCAAAACTCAGGCGGTATTTTAGGTTCACGACAGCAGCAGGACAAAAATCGACATACAGAAGGTGAGTTGCTCGGTGCATAGTTTGCTGGTTTCAAAAGCAAAACAAGCGGACCCAGAAGCCGGTTCAAAAGGGCTTTTAAAAAAATGATTCCGTAGTTTAGGCGACGGAGGATAGTTTAGGCAGCCTGAGCGATGGGGGGGGGGGGGTCACTTGGGCTCTAAAACAAAGAAAACAGCCCCCAGCGCTACAAAAATTTGTCAACGTCCTCGCACCTCGAGGCACCGGCCTGCCTTGCCTCGCCCGACCCCTTTTCTCAAGATAAATACCTCTGTCAACATTCACCTTCAGTCCCTGGATGCAAATTCAACTTGTCATCCATCACCCTTCTGTGTCATTTACCCCCAGTATTGACTTTCGGACCTCAGCTATGAACATGACTAAGCAGGTTAACACCCCCCCGCCCAAGACTCAATTTTCAACTAACAAGCTCATTTGATAATGTACCTTTCTCCACATAGATTGAATTGTTACTCACAAATTCCGAAACAGAATCATCTTCATTGGCCAAGTATTTTACAGCGTGAAGTTTCTGCCACCCGGATGTCGTGTTACGCTTATTTTTTTAACAACCACCATGAAAAGATCGTAAAGAGTGAAGGTCAACATTTGAGGAGATGCGCTACGTTTATTATTACTGCAGCTATGATCTTACATGCAAAGCACAGGCGTAGGGGTGGGGGGGGGTTAAGATTATTAATTGTTTTGGTGTCACAGCCGCTGTGTGCACCCGCTGATTTAATCAGCTAAATTCACCACAGTGGGAACAAGCCTTCAAGCGCCGAGACCATATACAGCAACAAAGCCGCCATTACCGGCGTGATTTACACGCATGGCGTCCGTGTAACATTGATTGGGCGAACTGTAATGTTCGTCGCATTAGCATCGCGCAATCCTTTGCGCAATTTTCCGATGTGAATGTGCGCTCATGTTGAAGGATTGCTTTGACCGGCTGACACAAGAGGCAGCCTATTAGCTATTAGCTAACTAATATTGTGACTTCACTATTTATAATAACTACATCAACCAATTAATGGGACGGATGACTTCAAAAAAAAAGTAAAAATATTTCAATGAACAAATGATATCACTAAAAGCAAAAGTACATCAAATTCTCCCTATTTATTTGGACTAAATTTAAAAAAAAATTATGACAGGACTATGGATGCAGAGATGCTTGGCGAGCCAGATTCATATCAAATCTTTGCCCTCCCCGTCAGAGAAATTGATAAGCACTGAGCTGTGTGTGCACGTGCACGTGTGAACGTGTGTGTCCACTAATGACTTGGGGAACTTGTCTCTCCCTCCGTCACAGGTACAATCTTGTTTGCTCCCGTCCCTCAGGACCTTGGACCCCAGAGAAATGAAGAGGCTTCTTTATCCTCCCTCACCTGGCCGCACGGTCTCGGCTCCTCTAATCAAGAGCGCGTCGGCTCGGCCGGCCGGCCCGATCAGGAGGGACAAGGGCCCCGTGTTGCAATTAAGTCGCGGCGTTGAAAGCAAAACGCTACGTCGGTCCTGGTGGGGCCGAAAGCTGCAAAGCAGGCCTGATTAACACGGCGTCAGTTCGTGAACAAAGGCCCAGTGACGCACACCAGCGCTTCCCAACATGTACTCAGCCAGGCATATAGTTCACATTCAAAAAATGTTGTGGCACACCACCAAAGACAACCCCTCCCACGTCCAAATATGGTCAAATTCACATCAACTTACGAGATGTGTTAAAATGTGACATCTAAATGTAAATATGAATATAAATGTGATGTCAGCGCCAATAAATAAGAGCCCACCCACCCCCTCCGCCAAGGTGAACGGCCCACAAATGGCGGCGGCCGCAGGCTGAGTAAACCACAAGCGACGGCTCGGCTGACGCGAGGCGAGCCGACAGAGACGGATGGATCGATAGACGAGCGCATATGCAGATGGGCCTATTGATAAACTCCCGCCGACAGCGGGCCAAACACTTGGAGCTCGTCTGCCCGGCTGTCCGTCACGTCGCCCGTTAGTTTGCACGCACTTCAGGTCGGATGTCCTCAACCCGCGACCGCAGGGCGCCCGGCCTGACCCGCCGGCCACGTTACATGCCAAAACGCTTTTTCGTCACTTGTCAGTCCGGATGGCGCGCCGCGTCACTCCGGACATCTCGGCGACTGCGTATGACAAGGAGCGAGCTCGCCGGGGATGCCAGCGAGTACGAGGGCTTCGACAAACACACGAGTGCCTTCGCGCAGGGGTGGAATTCATTCCGCGACTATGCTCGCTTGTATCTCAAATCAAGTTTGAATTTCTATTCCAAGTGGTTTGGGACCGACTTGCCTATTGAAACAGAAATCGATGCTGGCATCCCATCTCCCTTCCGTGCTAAAAACTTGACCTCGGATGTGATCCTTTTGACTGACACGTCGCGCAATGCGCCCGATGTTCAATTGACACAGAAGGGTTCGTTTACTAGCAGGCCTACGGTAAGGTAAAAAGGTCTCCGCTGTTGCGAACACGACTACAAGCGGAGGCGTCGTGTGAACCGGGATGAATAATGGAGCGCTTCCAGAGAAAGCTGCACTCTTGGTGGCAGGGAGGTTAATATTCTCACATGTCATTAGGTGGCCGGGCCGGACTGACGGCTCATTGAATCGGGCAGCAAATGATTTCCTCATGCCGCAGAGGACAGAGCACTTCAAAGTGAAGCAGTGGGGAGGGGGCGTGGGGCTGTTTGGGTGGGTGGGAGGGGGGGCTGAGGTCAGGACAAGCACTCCACTTTGATTAATGACCGGAGCTCGGCAAAGGTTGCCGGTAGGTAAGAATGTGACGCCGAATTGGATGTGAAAGCGGGGGGGGGGGGGGGGGGGGGGGGGGAGCGACTTTAAGCTGGATTTGACCCGGCTGCACATAAAAGCCCCGCGCGGCGCACACCGTCACCGTCGGGCTGACTTGATGACTTGTGACAGCCAAACTCACGCACCCTCTGGCTTGTGTAGTCATGACTTTTCACTTGTTGCCTGACAGCTTTACCTAATAGTCGCATGAGCACTTGCGGATACTGGACAGAAAAGTGTCGACGTCACCTCAAAACAGGAAACCCTCGTAATTGGGTGGGAGTTTGGGACCAAGTCAACATTCGCAAGTCGGAAAGAACGCCAAAAATGCTTTGGACAGAGTTGACAGTCACGCTCTCGTCATTGCAAGGGTTACAACCCGCGATATAGAAATACCCTACAGAAGTTTTCATTGTCTGGGACAAGCCAAGCCACCCCACCCACCCGTCTTTTCACGGCTTTCCACTGGCAATAAGTTTCGCTCCTTTTGTAAACAACAAAAGTCCAAATCTCCTTGATCTTCTGACTGTGAACAAGCGGGGAGGAATGTGAGTGACATGCTGGCCGGCGCTAAAGACAGCGCGTGTCACCTGTTAGGACAATGTGTTGCTCACACACAACACCTCCGCCACAAAAAAGAAAAACGCACATGAGGCAGCTGGAACCCTTTTAATTAGCACTAATTACCTTAGCGGAGACCGGTCGGCAGGCTAGAAGGGATTTGTCAGCGCGCAAGAGATCAGAAAGACAGGAGGTGCTCGCGTTTTCCTTGCGCTGCGTCAAAAAACTAATAAGGAGGCCAATAATGGGACCCGTGAGGATAATGGCCCAAGTGGTGGCGCGTAATCCCCACTCAGGACTAATGCCACCGACACAACACACACGGTGCCGTTTTTCACCCTTCTACACCTGACTGTAAGACGCGACCCTTTTTCGCGTTGCTATTTTGTACAGACGGCGCCGACACGGAATGATGTCGATCGAATCTTTTTCGAGAGACAGACATGATGACAAGACTCCCAAAACCCGCATCTAAGTGGACAATTCTGATTGATCTCTGTGTGAAACCGGTTCAGGAATGTCTAATTGCTGATCAAATTTTCCCATCAAAGTTAAAAGTGACTTTAAATTCCCCCCATTAGCCACACCCCCCCCCCCCCCCCCCCCCCCCCCCCCCGTAGCCCCTTCCGGTGGTCTTTCTTGTGCAATGAGCCGGTGGTCCAAAAAGATTGTCACTTCAAAGCCGTGTCAATCTGGGATTAAGGATTTGGTTTTTTTCCCTTTTTTTTTTAGCTTCTTGTGTTACTTCCGAATTGGGCACATCTTTGTGATCATTGCGTACAAAGTCCGCTGTGTGACTTTAAGTCTCATTCACTTTCTGTCTCCATTGTTACATGGGCAAGAGGGGTGAAAGGCAAGCCTTTGTCGGCGACCGCCAGAGTGTCATCAGGGGTCAACCTCCTGCAAGGAAGGGCACACATTGAGTTTGGGGGTACCTCTGGGGTTTTTTTTGGTTTTTTTTTGTGGAGAAGAGAATCTTCAAATAATTTAGCCAAACAAAGAGGGAGGCATGTAAAGGGCAAGAGAACAGACACAGGAAACAGATGAATAAGCAACATCAATTACCAGCCAGCGACCTTGGGAAGGCCGGAGTAAGCCGCACATCTCACGGCAAATGGCTGCACATCACAGCTGACAAGGCCACAGAGGGCTTGTGGGTGCTGAGACGTTTAATGCGCAGCCCGCCGCCCCCGCCTTCTTCCAAATAAGCCTGCGAATTCCTCGGGATGCAATGTGTAAAACGGGACGTTCGCGGCGCGAGCAAACAAAAACTTTCGACGAGGCGAGCGCACGAGAAGACCTTAAATTGGGGCAAAACAATATGGCCAAAGCTGTTCAATACGTATTTCATTACGGCGTGGGTGGTAAAGCTTTTTTTTTTTTTTTTAAATTCGGTGGCACACAAAAATGTGCAATACAAAGCAATATTATTGCTACATTCTGCCATCGATATACGCCTTGTGACGCGTTCTATAAAACTGCGGCTGTCATGATTCTGGATGAAGCAATTTTTGCATTTGTGCTAATCTCCTTTGCTAATCCAATTGGCCAGGGAAAACGCAAGCTTTGTAGTCACCTGCCTTACAAATGATCATTTAGAATGGGGAAATTTGCAAAATCACGACACGGGGTTTGAAATTCTGCCGCTCCCCCCCACCCCAATGTCTCTCCTGGTCAGCCATTACTCACAATAACGCATGTTACCATCAGAGAGAACTTGCTTAAAATTCAATCCACTTTGGCGTCATTATCATTCATCAAGATAACGAATGACTCCTTCAGAGTATGGTAATTATGGTTTGATAAATCATCAGCAGAAAATTAACTGGACGTCAAAACATTCATGGGGCGAGGAGGAGGCGGGGGGAGTGGCGGGGGGGTGATGAATGGAGGATGATTGCGGTGATGAATTGTGTTAATCTGGCCGCTGTGAATTCAGTGAAACGGCTAAACAGCTCAAGATGGATGGGCCACGCAAAAAGCTGCAAGGTCAGAGCGTCGCCCCCCCCCCCCCCCTACCCTCACCCCACAAATGCAAAAATGAGGAAGGAATAAAGTAAAAGAGTGCAGAATTGTATTCATGCCTTCCCTGGGTAGTGCTGAAATAAGCAGTCACTTTATACATTGGCCAATTTAACTGACGCTGATTTTTACTCATGAAGTTTGCTGCTGCTGCTGCTGCTGCAAAAAAAAAAAAGACCAAGCAACGGCTTGTAACTGGAAAAACTAATTTGGGGCATTTGGACGTCAGGGTGCCACTGTCCTCTATTTTTGGGCGGGAAGGGCTTTGCACAACACGAGGGGAAAGAGTGGGACACCAGCTTTGATCACGAGTTTGTCCACGTAAGAGGGCACATGAAGGGCGTTCCTCACACTCGTTCTTTATCATCACGATATAACTTGTGACACAATATAAATATTGCGATCACTATCAATAATATCAAATTACAACTTCTGATTCGATATTGCGGTACGGAATTCCGCCAGCAGTGGCATTACGCAACATTTGCTTTGATGTTTTGTCAAAATATGGACGACACGACTGGTGATTCCATAGCGTCACGATATTTGTTGACTTTATCACATATTTTGATGCTTTTAGACGAGTGGAACTTTGTTTGAAACATTTTCGTGTCAGGTAAAGGAGGTCTGCCAAATGTCAAGCGCATGAGTCACTCTGTGACGAAAATGTGAATTCTCTCACACTAAACAAAGCATCGGCCGGGCAACAAATATTCCTTTCATGTGGCCACCGATGCCCGAATGCTATTATTCTGCTAACCATCAGCAATTATCTCACTGTCAAAGGTCCGGCTGACAAATTCTGCCCACGCCTGAGCTAGCGGTATCATCAAGCCGACATGAGCTTCAAGTGACGGCAGCTAAATCAACCGCCCTGACAGACAAATGGGCTGCCTTGGAAAAGCTTGGCCCATCATTCCCGGGCTGGGAGGAAGGAACCAGCTGACCTTTTTTTTTTTTTTGGGTGGAAATTATTCTCCACACAAGGAGATTAAAGAGCGCAGATTCTGTATGTACGCTCTGTTTCCAAAATGTAAGAATTATTAATGGCTTTTGCGGCATGCCCGTTTCATCTTATGCCAAGTTGCAGTCATCGCTTTTACCTTGGGCTAGTTTTGCCCTTACAGATGGTCGCCGAAAAACAGGAACTGCACTTCATCCTTACAGCACAGGAAGTGCGTGTATGCGTGTGTGCACGCTAGAGGTGGCAAAAGTACTCATACTCTGGAACTACGGATACTCGTGTAAAAGATCGTTTTAAAGGAGAAGCATTAATTCAAGTCCTATACTGAAGTTAAAAGAAAAATCTATTACAAATTATGTCTGCACTGAAAGAATCAATTTAGAGATTAGTTTCTTAATATTACAGGTTGAAAGGTAATTGCTGAATAAATGTGCTCAGACATACACCTATGTCGCGTTCAATTGTGGCGATAGTTTTTCACTATTTCTATTTCTGGATTTTTTTCAGGGGCGTGGCTAAAATGTTGCCCAGAGACGCACTTGGGCAGCCGTGTGAGTCTGTCCTCGCCCACTATTAACTATTTTACTGCCTTCGTTCACGTTAGTGATTATGTGGTTCACGTGCGGTGTGCAGTTCGCTAGCTCGCTAGCGACGCCTGAGAAACTCATCACGGGCAATTACTCGTGGATTTTCTCTATTCACCGCAATGTTCTCTGTACTCAAGGACAGATACCTGATAAATCGACTTCAGTACAATCACAAAGTATTTGTACGTGTTTCCCACCACTGACGTGAGCGGGAATAATACGAGTCATCCCACACGAGGCACGTGCGGCAGCGTTACGAAGGGTATTTTTAAAAAAGGCGCACTTGTGTGCGAGGTGGCACCAACTTTCCTCAACTCACCTCAGCCGGCGACGCTTAATTGCTTCGCACCTCAGCCGACGATTAATAACCCGAGTTGTTCTTAGTGGCGTGCGAGTTTGGAGCGGGGATGAGAGAACGGGTCCCTCCAAAGGGGTGTGCACATACCTTCAGCCACATGCCACTTTTCGCACCGAGGTAGGCAGGTCCAGCACCAGAATTCAACTCCATCACGGTGGCGTGACACGGCGGGTAAATGATTGCCTTGGCTTTTTCACCTCTTGGCCTGTTGAACCTTCGCCTTCACAACAGGCACGTTGGACTAAATTGAAAAGGAAAAAAACAAAAGTGGGTTCAGAACCAAGCCCCGACGTGAATAGCAAAAATTCCAAGACGTTTGTATTTGCTTGCATTTCCTGCTGTGGATGGTCACATTCATCAAGTGGAATTCGACAGTCTTCTGCCACCGACTGTCACAGCGGACCAAATCCAACGGGAATTCATGCCGTGGTCTTAAAAGTGGTCGGGAGCTGCCAATTGCTTTTTGTTTGCCCTGCGCCAATAAAGACATTGAACAAGACTTGAAATCGGATTTGTCAGACAGTCGTCCAATTTGAAGAACATCTGCAAGATTTGCGAGTTCACCTGTGAGTATTTGGGCCAATGAGAACATTTGTGAAATGAGAGGAACTGGCTGAAAGGTTGTCACAATCAACTTCAATCAGAAAGTCAGCCTTACATAACGATATTTCTGCCCTTGGCATTCAATGTGGCTGGCAAAGAATCCATCACTGGAGGACATCCCGCGGGCTGCAAAACCCTAATTAATAACTTGCCTCTTATTTCTTTGTCAATACAGTCCAAAACGGAACTATCTTTTTGTCTCCAACCTTGGCATTTTGTCTCCGCCGCCGTTTATTGATGATTTTCTGGCCGCGGCGCCGCTCCTCGTTTGTCAGGATTATTGCTGAATTTTGAAGCTGTCTCGGGCGCGGGCTGCGGGAGATCGATGGGCGGCCGCCGACGCCGCCTTTGTCGTATTGACAGCGGCAAACGGCTCGTCCTCGCTGAATTGCGTCTCCATCTATTAGCTGTCCGTTGATCCTCGGTGAGCTCACGCCACGTGTCATCCCCCTCCAATCAAACGGCTGCCTCGTGAAGGAGAGCGTTACTGTACAGGACGGGTGCTGATGAAAAAAGTGAAGAAATGCAGCAAAGGTAGCCTCTGAATTGTGCCAATATTAACTTTAAACCATAACAAGACCCCAAACCAGGAGGCCAAAAGATTATTATTATTTTCTAGAATGAACCTTCTTCCTTAAGAACGAAAAGGCACTGGAAATGCTTCTTTGCAACCCATACACATGCCATTTGGTGACATTTTTGACTCAGCGGTGAATAGTTACTCACTCATTTCGCACCCGCTGGAACGTATCAAGGACAATGAACAGCGGCGATGCCTTTAACACAAAAGGACAGGAGAAGTTATGCCAGTTTAAATGTCAGGTTTGTTCCCCCCACCGCGCGTCACAGCTTTGTGGATGGAAAAGTAAGCGTGCAGAAAAACAAAAGGGAGGGTTCAGGCTTTTAATGAGCAGTGTAAAAGGGGTGAGTGTTTGCAGCTGACAGTTATGAGTTACGACAACGTTAAAGTTGCTTGATGGCAGAGTTGGCATTGAGCTCGACTATCATTTTGGGCCTCCGCCATGTTAATTAGACCTGACAAGGGCATGTTGCTTGCACTAAATTCCACCTCGATTGTGAACAAATACGGTTACGAAAACGATTTACATGGCAGGAAGGCGCGAGTGTGCGGTATCGTGTTCTCCCCCGGCCAACTCGCGCATAAAAAGGCGGAGAAGTGCAACAATGGCAATCGGCGGAAAAGTGCTTTAAAGTAAAAGCTGATGGATGGCTTGTCAAAAAAATAATTGCGGCGCTCAGAAAGTGGGTCTGGGAGAGCGGGAGGGGGTGAGGCAAAAGCGTGATGGGAAGTGACAGTGGTCTGTCAAGACGCAGTGGCTGCCCAGAGTCTTGTGAAGGCCCGGCAGAGAAGGTGGCAGAGCAGAGCAGCCTGTCACCGCGGGAAAAGACCTTTAATACATTGACAAGAAAAGGAATCCGCCTGTCACACCTGCTCAACCCGTCCGGGGCGACGGACGGGATACGGCGCAATCGGTGTCGGGGCCGAGGCCGGGCCCCCGCCCCGGGCCCGCGGGTACAAATCACCGACGGCGCCGCCGTTACTTTTCCCAGTGACAATTCATTAATCACTCTGACAGGTCCGACCTTATTACACGGCATATTTGACACTTGAGGAATTGGATTGTCAACGGCATCCCATTATAAATGCAATTCAAATTGAATCCCGGCCCTCTTGTTGTAATTCCCAGAAAGCCTGTTATCCTTTTTTTCAGGCGACCTTGAGAGCCAATCACCATTCGCTGCGCCTTTGAAAATATATTCGGAATGAGTAAACATACACGGACGCATATTCAGCGCAGTGCTCGCCCACTGTACGGTATAAGAACAGTGAGCAAATGGCGGCAACGCGGTATTACAATTACAGCTCGAAAATAAATTAAAAATGCAAGCATGTTGAATGCAAGCAAGATGTCGGGAAAGTCCCACCTGAGGATTTTTAGGCTCAGGTCGGATGGACATAGTAGGGTGTCTCTCGGGGCGGAGTCTCCATGACGAGGTGACATCGATACCGCGTGGCGCCGGCTGATCCGTCCTGGCTCATGACACAGCCCTGTGTCATGAGAACGACAGCTCGGTAAATGTATCCCGATGCAGAATGTGTCTCGGTGACCGCGAGGAGTCCTAATTACGAGCTCGGCGTGAGAATTAATGACCCAGAGGTGAGAGCTGCAGCTGGGCTACTTGAGGGGACGCCGCTACTCGTCGCCCGCCGCCCTCCGTGTGACATTTACTCACAAGCGGGCCACCTCGTGGCCCTCGACGCTGCTTCCTGCTGACACACAAATCAGTGAAGGAGTCTCCACGCTTTGTGTCTTGATGACTTACAAGCAGCGCGGCATCCCTCGTCGGCTATTCTTTCTGGCTTGACAAATGACACAATGGCAGTTTTGCATGATGTGCCATCACATAATATAGGCAGGCCCGCCAAAGGATGCCAAATCTGACCAAACATTTCAAGGTGAATGTCATCCAGAATCATCACATCACACAAACAGATATGAGGACAATAGTAACAGTTGAACACGTGACTGCCAAAAAGTAGTTTACAAGCAAGTGGATAGTCTTTTCCCGATTAGCAATATGCTAACTTACATTTGAATCCTCATTGATATGCGAACAAGATTAGCACAATCACTTTTTTTAAAAATTTTTTGAGCATGTGACATCATCAAGTAGCAGATGTAGAGGTACATAATTTCGACACTCTCACCACTCTCTGGCAAGTCTGAATGGAATTATTAGTTGAATGTGTATCCCTCAATCTTGACAGTGGACAATCAGTGCAGCAACCGATTTGTTTTTTTTCCTTTTTTTACGACCGTGTAGCCTGTGCACATGAGTCATTGAAGGGCAGGAATGTAGCAGCTTGCCAAGCTCGCTGCACTTTACACCCGATCAATGGCACTTGATGATTTGCCGCTGCTTCAAAATGTCTTTTCTATTAAAGCAAACGGCCGCACCTCCTTGTTATTAAATCCAAGGTCTTCCCCGTTAAATGCATCACTCGGGGATTTACATACGCGGCTGTGCCTTCAGCCAGAGGTCACTTTGATTTATTAACGTCTCATCCGGCAGACAGCGGCGGACGCAGTGTCACTTAGGGCGCCGCGCGCGCGTTTAACAGCTGCGACGAGTCCACTGCGACTGGAAAGGACGTCGTCGACACAACTGCTGCCGATAATGTCCAATCGACGACGACTATAATTCATCAGCAATTCGTTGTGGTTCTGGACGGTCGTCCTGGGTCGCGCTGTCGCGGCGTCCTGCCTGCTCGGCTGTCGGACGGGGCCCCCGTGCCTTCTCCATCCCTCCGCCTCCGTGGTGGGGGTCGACGGGGCCTGTGTCTGGGCCATGCTGCCGTGGACCGTCCTGTCGCTCCTCCGTCTGCCCGTGGGGGGGACTGCTGCGGTGCTCGGTGGCGAGGCTTCTTGGGCTCCGCTTCCGGCGGTCGGGCCGCTTCCCGGGCGTCGCTCCTCGTCCTTCCCGGAGGTGCATCCGCCTCGATGGCTCCAGGGGCATCACCTCCTTTTGGTCGTCCTCCCGCCGGCCACGCAGAGACAACGGCAGAAACGGCGGCCGATCCGCGGTTGGCCGGCCCGGCTAGCGCTCCTCGCGACGGCGATGTTGCCGGCGTCAACTATTTGAAATCGCTATTTAAAATCGCATATTCAGTTTAAATTCATCCATCCTTTTATTGTGTGTAATTTTATCTGTGGTTTTATTGTTCGTGTTTTGGTTGTAAAGTGTCCTTGAGTGTCTTGAAAGGCGCTTATAAATGAAATGTATTATTATTATTATTATCAGCGCCACTTAATGGTCAGGGCAGCCCGGAAAACCTCAGACAGCAGTTGGGCTTTGTTCTTTTTTGAGAAGTGCAACACTGCCTCCGTTTACTGAACGCGGACCTTGTGAAGTTCCTTTTAGGACCGTATAACATCAACACAAAACCTTCTTTTCGAGAAACTGCAACATCTATCATGATTATTGTTATTATTTTTTTGTAAAGTGCAACATTAATAATTTGTATTCGAGTTGTATGACACAGGTGGCGAGTGAGTATCCAATGATGTCGCTGGATGAGTGTGTTTCAGTAAGAGTAGCTGTTGTGGTGTGCGCTTGCGTGCGCGCGTTTCACCTCCCGGCCGCTGTCAGCGTATTAATCACCAGTGATGTGTGCTGCGAAGGGACGGCGGCAGGAAATAAAGACACGGCGGCGGTGTCAGGTGTGCCGCCCTGATGTGACTCCATCAGACAAGAGGCTCGCTATTGACAGGGTGAGAAGGGGGGCGATGGGTGGCTGGGGTGGGGGGGTTGGCGGCACAACTCCTCCTCCTCCGCCTCCACTCAGTCACCTTGGCTGTGACGCAATGTCATCAAAGTGCACGCCATTATTGCCGCCGCCTCACAGGAGCATTATTTCAACATCTAGAGTGGGGCTCAAGGTCATGCATGCACACTACACTGTGTGCTGTGTACACACACAAACTATACACTCGGTAGGACTGTGCGATTAGGCGAATGAGATTTTGTGTCGGGATGATGACGAAAGGAAAGTGAATTTTATACCCGATTGGTTACCCTTTGCCACTTGCGTTTTGGCTGCAGAGTGGCCAAGGCGAATTGAGAACTCGGTCTTTCGTATTTAAAAATAATAATAATAATAAAGATTTTTGATGGAAATTTGGAAGCTGAACAAGCGCGTGCGGCATCGTGGTGAAAAGGACCACCGCAGGGCGGGAACGGGAACCGTTGGCACATTTCACACGGAGACGGATCATGGGAGCGTTCTGGGTGATGGGGGCTTTGGCGAGTGTGAGCGACCCTTCCCCGTAGACTTCACCTCCTCCCAGTAGCCTCGCAAAAAGGGGGCTTATTTAAGAAACAATTAGGAGCACACACAAAGCAATTTGCAGCCGCTCCGAGTGCTGCGTGCGAGGCGGCGGCGAAAGGGGCCTTTCAGCGCTGATTTATCGCGCTGTCACCTTCACAAGGCAACATAATTAATAGGAGCGCCGACTTCTAATTCCGCCCTCTTCCACGGCCCGGCGGATCACCTTTGATTTATGACGGCCGGGGACTTTGCTTTCTATCAGTTCATATGCTCGTTATTTATGCTGAAGACCAATTTCGTTGGGTCGCCGTCATCCCTCTCGCGACTAGTCAAAGAGAATTAGGGTGGACTGCATTTTTAGACGTCGCTCATTTATCTTGGCAACTGGCGGAAGAGGGGGGGGGGGGGAAGAAAAAAAAAAGAGCAAGCCTTCCAACGCTTTCGGTTTACCGTCACAACATGTTCTCGTTTTACTACTGTGATGGAGAGTTGCGAAATTCTCTTATTTTGATATTTATTGTGGGATACAGACAGTTCGGGATTTTCGGTCCTTTTTTTTTTTTCTTTTTAAGATGACACCTAAACTTTCTCCTGTTATTTCTTTCACTTTTCAACATCTGCGAGTAAAAACAAATGCAGGCCATACAAATGGATCGCAAGGAGCAGTCAAGTGCCGGAAGTCACGTTTCCAAGCGTCTCGAGCACGAGAACCTATTTCACTCTCCATAAAGTCCAACACTTCACGGCTTCCCGAGCAAAGAGCAGCAAACTCCCACACACAACTGACGACACGCGCAGCCGCAAGGTGCTACGTTCAAACAATACAAACACGGACGCACGCACACAAACTGGAGAATCATCACCGCGGCGGTAATGCATCATAAACGGCCTTGCAGATGAATACGACGCATTATAAGCAACCAAGATAAATCTGGTCACATGGCGGCAGGGTGGTTTTTTTTTCTTTCCAGAAAAATTACACCCGTCGCAAGTGTTATGATCCCGCAAATGCTGCTGCGAAGGTTAAATTGTGTATTACTGTAAAAACAAATAGAGACGGCAGCCGGGCTTGGCGGCGCAACATTATTTGGCATCCTTGCAGCGACGACAACAAGAAAATGAAGCAAGGTTGGATTTAGACGCACTAAACTCGGAGAGTCAAATAAAAGCAGTAAACAACGCGGTTGTTTCACGGCACATTTAGGGCTTCACGTTAGTCATTTTCATGCTACAGCAAACTTTCCCGACAGGGTTACTGCATTTAGAAATATACGCGTTAACATCGGAATTCCTGAACGCAGTGCAGCACTTTGTCTTCTTTTCAAAGCTTGCTTATTTCACATCTTATTGCGTTTAATTTGTCAGCAGAGAGCAAAGGTTCGCCTAAGCCACCATTCACATCACCACACGCAACTAGCATGAACCATAACAGACCTAACGATACAAATGGTCAATAAATTATAGTAAAAACTGCCTTTGTTTTATTGTTAAGGACTTCCAAAACGTTCCCCCTCCAAATTTGACAGGGCACATCCCAGAGGGGACGTCATGAAAGGAGTCTGATGGAATTTGTTTGCCGTGCATTATACTGAGCAATAGTAGCCTTAAAATAGCACAGGTATCTGTTTTCAAATATATGCATGCCAAGATAAACAAGTACAGAAACCTGAAAAATGCACTGCAGTATTTAGTGGCTATTTTGGTTACTCCCCATCTGTGCCGTTCAACGAGACGTATTGTTTAAACCGAGTGGTAATCAGATGCGCAGCTAACAAAGAGTCGTCAATATGCCCGTCGATAGCTGGACAGTGGCCATCTATCAGGCGGCCAAATCGATGGCGTTTCTCCGACGATGAATTCCAGGAAATGATAGCTTTCAAATCAACGCTGGAAAATAGCAACGCAATCCTCCTCTAGGGAAAGATGATGACACGTGGAAAAGCTCGATCGCTGTCGCCGCTTCCTTGGCCTGCCGGCTCGCAAATCTGAGGAGTTGCAGAACAACACTAACGGAGAAGGACGAGTGGAGATGACATCATTGGAGAATTCTGAGGTAGACTGCATCCACATACCTGGACAGTCACAAACAATGACTAGCTTTTTTTTGTTTTTAAACCCTCCATCCTGTTCGGGTCCATATTATACCAATAAAACACTGGAAATCCCCCCCATGAAAATAGACGACTATTCCTATAAACACAAAAAATATTTGAAAATGTCTATCATGTACAGGTGCTACAAAGGGTTTCCGTGTCTACTCGCTAGCTAGCTGGATGGACAGCGCTTTGGCAGGCTGTTGTTTTTCAGTGATTTTTACATAAATCGGACTGACAGATTGATGCATTGAAAAACAAAATACAGATTTCAAAAAGGATTATTTCCGCGAAAGATCTCTCTGGATCTTTTCCCCGCACAAAGTGCCAGCATACTTCGGCGGTTGACGGACAGCCGGCGGAGTCGACGCGAGAGCGACGCGGCATCAATGGCAGCTGCTAATTATATTGCGCGGGCTTCATCAGTCCTGACGTGATTTGATACCTCGGGCGACAGCATCGGGAATGCCGCGAGATGTTCATTAATCACCGCAGCCCACAGCTGCCGGCATGAGCGGCAGCACTTAATCCAATGACGGCGTCCTCACCATCCGTCGTGCTACTTTAGACAAATCAATCACTCCCAGCGAGCTAGCAACAGCGGTGACCTGTCTTTTACAGGGCGTCTGCTGACAGACACCCTTGATTAAGAGCTCCAGAGTGACAAACTTTTCCTCAGGCAGCTCGGGTCAAGGCGAGGCCATGGATCATTAGCTGTCTGCTAAGCTCCATCCTTTGCCATCTGGCTAGTTCGTTTGTGAGTTGGTCGGTTGTACGGTGCCTTGCTAGCTAGTTAGCAGTATTTCTCAACATACCTTATTTCACTTTGTTGTATGTTAGCCCACTGGTAACCTGGCTGATTCATTTGTGCATTATGCATCTTTCATTTCTGTGGGAAAAAATTTGAGTAGGTGTGGCAAGAGTTGTCACCCGGGGGTGAGTGCCCGATAATGGCACCGGCATCCCTGCGCTGACTCCTGCGGCCAAATGACAGACAGCCACAGGGCTCTGGAGGAGGTGGAAGGCCTTTACGACACCGCCAGCCCACATACCTTTTCCCTTCCCTGCAATTATCATCAAAGAACATCTGTTTGTTGTTCCACCGTTGCAAGCGTCGTAGCCTCACCTTGACCCACGCTCGCAATTGTGTGCCGTGTTATGAGTGAAAATAAACAGTGCCAAGACAGGGAGGCTTGGCCTTTGTGTGAGCAGGGCGTTCTCAGGATATCCCTGGGCTAACGCGGGCCCGCTTCCTTTGACAGGTACCACAGAAGAAGAAAAAGAAGACTAAGAAGAAGAGCGTGCGAGGAATTGCGTGTCAAGCACAGTCATCGCACTCCCGCTAAGGAAAAGTTCAATAGTTCCTGGCAGGCAACCTGATACGCAGCGTCGTCGTTTGTCCCGTTCGTGTTGCGCAATCTATATCTGCAGGGCGGAGACGTCACTCAGGGGCAAGGCCCGGCATGTTTGCGTGCAGGTGCCTCCAGCAATCGGTGGAAGTAAGGTAACTGCCGAAGCAAGTCGACATTTCTTTCGACATTGATTGCTTGGTTCATTAACTTTCATCGAGAAAGTTTGCTCGCATTAATCGGGACTACAGTGAATCAGTTCAGAAAAAAAGTTGATGTTTCAGAATTTGATTGGCTGATTGGTTGGTTCCCTTGCTCATCCCCAGCTTATGTTACAGTCACGGCTTCTTATTGCCTCTTTGCGCCAGTGTCAGCGCCACACTTTGGGCAGTTCTCGCCCGTTAGCCATCTCAATTAACAGAGACATGTGAAAGATGGCGCCACCCTGAAACAGGGGGACATCCAAAGTTCAGCATGACGAAGGGCTTGTGCGCACGTACATGTCGACGTTGCATTGCCAAAACACATTCGATTTATGAGCCGTGTTGTCGTGCCCTCGGTCATGACCTCAGCATACTGTGGATGTATCTGGGCCACTCCAGAATTGAAGGACATTTTTACACATGAAATTTCAAATAATCCTTGCATAAAATACAGATACTGTATATACACTTTGTTGCTAAGCTAACCATGCTTTCTACTCAGATAATTTACTATTTACTGGTAGTTAAGAGATAGTTAGCTGTCTGTTTAGTTTATTAGTAGGCTATCAAGCTAGTTTGCTGTTTAGCTGCAGTAACTAGTTAGTTTGCTATCTGTCTAGTTAATTTGCAATCGACTTAGCTTGTTAGCGCGCTCGTTTTCCATCTAGTTAGTTTGTTTACCATCTACTTATTTCATCCTTTTAGTTTGCATATACTGGATTTAATTTGTTAGCTATTTACTTAGCGATCAAGTTAGTTTGCAATCTATCCAGTGATCTTGTGAGTTAACTAGCTATCTCGTGAGTTTGCCATGTCAGTCAGCGAGTTTCTTAGCAAGTTTGTCAGCAACAGCAAAAACAAAACTCGTCATTCCTCCTCCTCCGTGACTCAGCCCAGCATGAGATGAATGTCGGCGTCAGCCACTTCAATCACACCCTCGGTCTCACAGCTTTGCGGGCATCAATCATGCGGGACTCGAACCGGTGCGGTGGGTGGAGCCTTGAGAATGCCTCACTTCCTTATCTTCATATTGGGAACGGCGGTGCGAGAGATTTCGATATTAAAAAGCAAAGTGGGAGAAGGTTACGAGTGGGAGGTTTTCATCAGGTGGATTTGCCGGGATGTCACCATCAATCTGGACGGATTCCCTCCATCTTATTTGTCACGTGGCCTTGAGCAAAGATTACACACACCCTGCCGTTCATTTATCATGTGACGGCGTGTTCCATCCAATCAAGGAACACCGAGAGAAACGGGACTCCTGATTAGTTCCACATGATGGTGTTAGCTATGTATATAAGCCGTAATATAAACCAAAATATATTATCTGAAAAGTAATCAGAACCAATTGAAATTGTTTCGTCACAAAAATGATGCTAATTTGATGGCAGAACAGCTGCCAGTGACATGGCACTTGTTATGTCACTTGGAATAAATGTGAGACGATGAGATGAAATACGATACGATCACTGCAACACAAGTATGTATTGTACGAGTTCCCTGTCTCCTGGCCTTCATCCATTTTGTCACACACACACGTACGCATGCACAGCTCTATAATGTACAGAGTGTGGGTCGCAATGAGAACAGCTGGATCCAATCTCCATGCTCACCAAACAATGCATCACGTCTAATTGATTTCCTGTCAGACCCCGGGAAAATAAAATACGTTTTCATGTACGCCGCTTCTGTTTCCCACAGCCACTTTCATTCGTCTAATCTTTTTTTTTTTTTTTTAAATTATGCATGACGACCAGGAAGTGCCCCGAGGCCGTGCTAATGTGGGCCTGTCCTCATAATGACCACAGCCCAATTTTTTTTTTTTTGGGGGTATAGTTGTACCCTTCGCGCATGCAAAGAAAATATTAACGTAAGTCTACTTGTAAAAATCTGCAGCAAATGAATGCTTACAAAAATGTAATGTACACAAGGTAACGTAACGAAGAATAATGGGGTGGGGGACGACGACATTATACTAAGGGCCTACCGGTACTTTGCTCAGATCCCAAATAGTGGGTGTTAAATTGCAAGAAAAAGAAAAATGATTGCCCCAGTGCAGGATTTATTGGAAAACTCACAAAGCAGTGGCCTTGTAAAACAAAAGTACCCACCAGTAAAAAGCTGCGCATTAAGGAATTACACACAAGAGTGCTCAGCTGCTTCCAATGTTGGGCGGATTAATGAGAGGTGGAGGGAATGAGCAAGCATTTCCCAAAGTCAAGCTAAGCTGCAGCCAAAGACGGAGAGGGGTCACCAGCAGGCCAGCCTCTTAAATCAGAGCAAGAGGCCGGCCCCGTTGTCAGGCCGCCACTCGGGGGAGGAAACGCTCGGCAACAATGAGGATGGCCTATTTGTTGTGCGGCTTTTTTTCTTCTTTGTCTTTCGGGCCCTTTTTGTAGCAGCTGGGCTCGTGAAAGCAGCTGGTCGCAAGCGAGGGTCATGACGAACTGTTTGTTATTCCCAAACTAACTCGGACTTGACATTAACGAGGTGACGCACCCGACGTGATTACAGACGTACAAATTTCCACTGCAAAAAAAATAAATAAATAAAATAAGTGATTTATTCCCGAGCCGCCTCGCATCTTGCACGTTCCCTCCACTAGGATGATAAACTGCGACGTGAAAGTTGAATTCATCCCGCTGTCTATTAATAAATATGGTTTTGTGTGATATGTGAAGGCAACGGAATTCGCTTGGAGATGCATTCATCATCGCTCATTTTTTTTCCCCCACCCGCGTCACACATTTTCATCGAGAGTGCACTTTCCGCGGGGGATCACAAGGATACGCTTCGACAAACAATCTGATATCCGAGGTTAAGAACACACAAGGATAATAAATCGCTCGCGTGTCATGTTCAATTTCCAGCGGGGGGGGCTTTTCCGAGCATTACCCATAACAGGATTTAAATTGTTATCAGGACGCACAACAATCCACTTTGCATCCTGCCCACCGGTGATTCATTGCGGGGAAACAACTGTCACATTTTCCAACATCGACGTCGAAGAAGTGGCGACACGGGCGCACTTCATGTACTTGGATGATTGTTTGAATAAATTGCTTCCATCCGGGCCGCCGTTCACACTAGCGCTATCAGTTTTGATTGTTTTTTTTTTGTTTTGTTTTTTTGGTGGGCAGCTCCTTCCTGCCTCCCTATGAGAGGAGGACGATCCTCACATGTAGTTACAATCAACACCCCTTTTTTATGAATTCAAACCACAAACAGGCTAGTGTTTAGGTTTTTAACCGAAACAGTTAGCCGAGACTCGTCGACTAATTGACCTAACCGCTAGCACCTCTCATTTACAAACACGCCATCCCGGCAACATTCACAGTGGGGAAACATATGCCGGATCATTATTTAACGTTCAACACAA
The DNA here is from genome assembly GCF_054856545.1 of Hippocampus guttulatus. Lineage (NCBI taxonomy): Eukaryota > Metazoa > Chordata > Actinopteri > Syngnathiformes > Syngnathidae > Hippocampus > Hippocampus guttulatus. Next base: position 8,414,363 of record NC_141279.1, read on the forward strand.
CACGGTAACAAATTGCATCACTTGGCGGAAACCGATTCCATCGTTTCAAGCTCCCACCTCCAGTCAAATGTTGTCTCCCTGCATTACCACGACGCACATTTGATCATTAAAAGCCGATTCTTCATCGCAGTTCTGCTCTTTTCATGCAAATGTTAGTCGATACGTCGCAAATCTTGAGCGATGGCGCAGGAGTCCGCTTCTACACTCGAGCCCATTGACTTCTTGTAGGCTTTTTTGCCGAGAATTTGAAAACAATCAGTGCGCGGCGCAGCACAATGCAGGGGGCATTAATCACAAAAGGGGCCACTTTATTCCGCCGCACAATAAAAGGTGGATTATTGCAACAGCTGCAAAGCGTTCCGGCGGGGCCGATGATTGATACGGCCACGCGGCAATCGCGATGAGATGGCATCATTACCATATCGACAGGTTTCCGGACGGATTATCCTCATTGATTGGCTTCACGGTTTGTTGATAAGCATATGGGCGAGAGAAGCGTGCTCCCTGCGACGGCAAGATACATTCACAAAGGCTATGTTTTGATGGACGGCATCACATCGATAAATACGCTCTCTTCCTACGATGGCGACGCCACGCAAGTCGGACAGCCATGTCATCCATCACTAACGGCATCATTACAGGAACCTTAACAGCGAGCTAAGCTTCAAGCGTTTTGTGAAGGGAAACGAGAAAGAACGAAAGTTAGAAAGTGCCCTCGCGGAGCTTGAACATTTGTTTGCAGAACGCCATGTTTCGGGGCACTAAACGCTCAACTGCAAAGTTGAAAAGGTCAAGCGCACCGGTGGCTGAATAATGAGTCGCAGCCAGGAGAGTTCAAATGTTGGAAATCTTCATGGTGCAGCGCTCATGATTCATGGCAAACCATGGTCCCTTGGCCCATACATCATGTGAGGCTTCCTGTCCTACAGCCCCCCGCCAAGGTCAACTGAAGGAAATCATCCTGCTACATCACAAGATTTATGAGAGATTCCTTTACTTTGCTGCCTGCGTGTTTACAGAATACATTGACTTCCCCAGCGAGGAACTGCCTCGGCCCCTGCAGGGTTTATGGAGCTCGGGGGCGGGTGGGCAGACATTTACTGAATGTCAAAGAGAGCTGAGTTCCAATGACAAGTGCTAATTATGAACCAAACATGAGCGTTATTCAGGTGACATCATACAAACGGGGTGGGGGGGCATAATCTGGCCAATAACGGTGGGACGTGTTTGGCAGTGCGTTTGGGCTTCTGCAACTAGTTTTCATGAGTTGCTGATGGACTGCAACTAGTTTTACGACCATTAAAAAAAAAATTGAATTACATCGACAAGAGGTCGACCCGGAACTAAATCTGATGTCATGGTTTGGAAAAGGCCTCTGGGGTGAGACGCCCAGTTCTTAATAGCAATGAAGATCAGTTCACTAGTACTGCACAAAATGTCACGGTGGCAACTGCACGAGGTGCGCGGCGTGAGATTAAGACGAATGCCATGGGTCCTCCGATGAGAACCCTTCTTATTAATCACCGTCACGGAGTTAGAAGCAATTTTAAGCCACCTTCATCGACTCCGAGCACGGGGCTGTGGCGGCCACCCCCCCCCCCCCCCTCACTGCCGAGGGCTTCCGTGTGCGACGACCCACTTCATTAAGCTCTCCAAAAGATACGGGGGAAGCACCGCGAAACTTGCTTCTAATTTGTCCGCCTGCTGAGGAGTCCCTTTTGCTCAAAAGCAGGTGGTCCGTTATGGTTAAATAAGATTTGGGACGTGACAATCTTTTTGGGGTGCACGTACTTTTTGATCCAGATTAAGTATATTAAGTATAAATTTACTACAAATGTCCGTTGCTACAGCAGTTTGCCCATAAGTGGGACCAAGGTGAAGCCAATCACTTGGGCTACTTGAGAATGGGTTGCCATTGTTGTTTTACATTAGTGATCTATTTCTTCCTCATTTTTTTAAGTTAAGTGGTGCCTTGAGAAACACGTATCCGAATCCGAAACACTTTCAGTTCAATCGCCGCCCACCACTTTGCACGCCACTGGTCAGGGCGCTCGTATGTCGCGTCCACGCAGAATATTCAAGGTTCGACCAGAATAAGCATCCATCGACCTTTGCATCCTGCAACTGCGTACTCGAACAGCAGGAAGAACTAATGAGACGCTGATGGGTGGCTTATTAACGACTTGGACATTTTGGCAATGATCAGCTTATAAATGGTCCCCGTCAAGGCGCTCCTAAACCTCCAAATGAGTCTTCTCACTTCAGCGCTCCCGTCGCGCAATAACAAACGAGGGCCATTAGCCGTATTGTTAGCCGCGACGCCCCGAGTACAAACAAAAGATCGTAAATAACAATCTGCAAGGGGAAGCCTTTCAAGAAGACCGATATCGGTCAGGCCTGCCATAGATGACGTCGGAGGGCTTTGGGGTGGGGGGTGGGGGGGTGTGACAGGAAGGGTCTGCCAAAACAAAGGCACGGCTGAGAGGAAGAAAAAATGGCTGACAAAGGTGACGCTGGAAGTGGTGTTTCTAGAAACCTTTGTTATTATTTGTGTCTTTCTATCTTCTATTTTGGTATGTTTTGGGACTATTGGTCACTATCTAATATTTCAATATCTATATTCGCATTTGGAGCGAGGGACGCTTGCTTCTACACAATATAACCAAACAAGATCCACCGTGAACCGGGAAAGTTTATCCACTTATGTGACGTTTCAATAACATAATCCAAAAAGTGTGACGGCTTTTTAACGGGATTACGTGGCCTGAACGGAGCGGAGACTTGTGGCCATAAAGGAAGTAAGTCCATACAACCATGTCATAGGAAATGGAACTTACCGCTTTGTTTGGGCTATTTCCAGATATTTTTTTGGGGGGGAGCGTGTGGGGGTTGTATTATTTTTTTTATATTATTATTGTTATTATTTGTGGATTTTTATGTGAATATTTCTGATTGGGGATTCCTTTCTAATATTTGTGTCACATTTAGTGATTTATTTTGTATTTTTTACTTTACATTTTGTGTTATTTTGTCTAACATTACAAATGAGCCATTTGCTGTCTTTTTTGGTGTACTATTTTTGTGCTGTCTTCTATTTTTTAAATTTTGGATTTTTAATACGTTTTGAATTGTGCATTTTGCTATCGGCATTAAGCCAATAGCAGGTAGCTCACCCCCAAGCATGAGAACAAGCCCATTCATTCCAGTAATTGATGCTGACAGCCCATCAGGAGAATAATGTATGGCAATAATGAAAGATTGTTTACGTATCGCGGCATGAGAAGGTAGGGCTGCTTGTTTTTTTTTGTCTGTTTTGTTTTGTTTTTGTTTTTCAGGAGGGCGGCGATGCTGACGGATGGACAGAAGTGACAGTGCGGTATTCATCCTGCACGCTCCGCCGCTGGTGTTTGGACATGGCAATAAATCAAGCGCTCTTCCGCCGCCCTATCTACAGCTTATTACTGCTGGCGTGACAAATAAATAATAATCCCTGTCAGCCAGGCCCCTCTCCACGACACAATCAAAAGGCCGACTGAACTCGTCACTCCTGCTTGTTGGTCGGGAATTCCAATATGTTGTACGCGTCTAAACATGCTATTGTTTTTTTTATTTTTTATATTGTGTTGGTGAATCAAGCATTTGTTTTCAATCCACACTTGATGACCAATACTGACCCCAAAGTAAGCCCGAGCTCACGTTGCTCACCTGCTTTCTCGGTTAGCTCACGTGACATTTGCGAGGGGAGCCCGAGGGCACTTGGGTGTTCCAGACCCACAAAAAGTGCCAGAATTTTTTTGCGCCGCGGGTAAAAGATGAACTATTGCGGAACAAAGATTAAACGGCAAGTGAGAGCAGCGTGGTCGCAATGTGAACGGGCGCCCCGGTACACATTTTATCAGTCAACCAATTAACATGATTTATGGCTGAGGGGGAACCACGAGACTTGGGGCCATAAATACAAACAGGGAGTGCGGTGCTGGCGGGTTGAGATGCTATCATGCGCGTAGCCGGCATGCAGTCAGCATGCATTTTGTAAATGTAGCTTCTGTGCGCGACAGGTCAGGAGTTCAAGGAGCGGGGAGGGGGGGCAGAAACTCCCGACCCTGTTAATGGAGCGGACTAAGCAACAGAACCCTCTTATCAAAATGCTGCCACCCGGGTGCCCATCAGGGAACGTGTGGCCAGCGTCGCACTGAGAAAGAAACCGTGAAAATGTCTCATGTCCAAAACGCTGAGTCACGGTTGACCTGAGCACACGTTGAACGGGGCCGCCTTGTGGAATTTGGGCCTTTCGCGTGATTTCACATCCACTCTTTGCTCAGCAGAGATTTATGGTTTCCCAAAAATATGTTAATTGGCTTCAAGTCGGGAACAACCCGCAAACGCGCGGCGTATCAATGGCGTGCTGCTACACGAAAAAAAAAAAGTTACTTTTAAATTTCAGTCAAGAAAATATGCTTTCAATATTTGTTAATAAATGCAATTTTCTCATTTTCGTGCGTAAAATAGTTATCTAACAATTTGGAGATCGATGCTTTTTGTTTGTCTTCTACGTTTGTTTAAATTGTTGTTCCTTCTTGCAAGAATATGAAATCCTCTTTCAGCTTATCCAGGGCTGCAAGATAAAATATTCAAGTGGTTTGAACTCAAGAAGCAAATAAATGCACACAAAAAAAAAAACAAGCTCCTGAGTGGAGCTAAATTTTTTTTTTTTTAATTCATCCACGAACTGCATTTGAAGGGCGGCAAGTCCCAGCCAGCAGCAGGAGGCGAAGACGTCGACTCCAAACGAGGCCCGACGTGCTCGCGTATTGAAATAATAGCTGACAAGGACATTCAGCGTTTGCGTCAGCGTAATAGCGCGCGACACCCGAGCAGCGATGCCACCGCCGCAGCCTCGGCTTTAATTTGTTTTGATGGGACTGGAACTCTTTGCGGTCCAAGCGGTCGACTGGATGGGGGACGGGGGAGGTCGAGCGGGTTAGGGTGAGTCTTTGGTGGACACGGTGACAGCAAGCGGCTGTGAGGACTTTTTTTTTTTTTCTTCAAGTGGGCAAACAAAGACCGAGAGTTTTGACAGGAGGGTGTCGCGGCAAAGAGATGAAATCGCAACTGTGTGCCGACCACCACGATTGGTCCATGGTTTAGCCCGTTTATGGTTTGTTGCATCTGCAAACATAGCAAATAGAGCTTTTGGTCAACCGGACACTTGTCAAGGTACGACTGCGTGCGAGTTAATGACCAACGAAAGAGCGAGTGGATTTTTTTTTTGAGAAGGCAACCCCGTCGAAAAGACTAAGTTGAGTCCATGCGTGGGTTGGCTTCCCTTTCGGGGTCAGCGGACTTGGCCCGAGTAACGGCGAGCATATGCCGCTCTCGTGTCCCCAGAACGAGGCGACGAATTCATCAATCGGCAGTCATTCCACATCGCCCTGACAACACATGATTGTTTCCCTGGCAGTGCACGAGTTCATTATTTTTCAGACGCATCCATGTCGAGTCCTTTTCCGCACTACAACTCAATTCTTTATCATAACAATCATGAATAACTGTCAGCCGCGCTGCCTCGTTAGTATCAGAGCGGCATTTGTTTCTGCGCACAGGCTGATTATTTCCTACAAGGGGCCCGGGCCAATTACTTGAGCGGGTAAGGAGGGGGAAATGGCGATCACATAAATCAAAAGCTAACAAGGTGGCAAATTTAAAGCTATCCCGATTGCGAGAGACACCCAAACTAATACGTCACTGTCAGCGAAGCGCTACGTACACACGCGCTGAATATATCATCCCAAAATGATCTCTTAAGGCGGGCGGGCGGGGGATGGGGGAGGGGAATTAGCATATTCAGAGTACAGGTGGGAAGGAAAATGTAAAACGGTGACGTTACAACACGACGGCGTTGGAGAGAGCCATTCCGCCGCCGTGTCTTTCTGGGCCGAAAAGCTTTTACTCTCCGCATGATGATGTTCATCCATCACGGCCTGACAGCGACATCAAGGCAACAACAAACACGCAAAGGCAGCAGTGGCAATGTGCAGAGGTGGCGCGCGCACGCGTAAATACTCGCCACTTTAGCTTCGCCCCGGTTCAAGTAGATCTGCCGTCCCCAACCTGGACTTGCCGTAATCCGTAATTATGTGTGATAAAGTACGCGCTAGACTGTTCGCCGCAGACGGAAGAAGAGCGATTGCACGCAGGAGGGAAATCGATTGGTTTGTCAGTCATTCATTTGTGCAAGCCTCAAATCTTGCAGTGATTCATATCAATGTTGCGTGTACAGCTTCTCCTAATGTATAAGAACTGCTGACCTGAAATAAAAACAATGCCAAAAAAATGGACATTTGGGGATGCGAAATGCTCAAAATGTCGAGGGATAAAAGTGACACTCCAAGCTGGGTATTTAAAAGCACCACACACGCTAACAAACAGCACACGTGCTAACATGCATTACTATTGCCGATTTTCACCTATGGCGGGGGGTTGAGTGGAACATAATAGCAAACAGCGAAGGCAGACTGCATTGCGTGTGGATGTTATTTGTTTCACAGCATCTGCTCAGCCTCGTTCCTCATTTTGACGCGTGAATTGAGCACAGATGGAAGGCCGAGTTTCTGATCTGTAGCAGAAGTTACCGAGGGTTATCTTTGGCTGTCCATCTCGCCTGCCCAAGCGATGAAGGATTAACTGCCGCAGCTGTCGTCTTCTTCCTCTTTCTTCTTCTTCCGGCCCGATGTGATGCAGTGCGCCGCTCGGCGACCAGACAGCGCCGCTTAATCTTCATGCTCGCTCAGGACGCAGCCAATCAGCATCACATGGCGTCAGGGGGCGGGCAAACCAGTGGCCGGGCCCCCGGAGTTCCTCGCGCCCGTGGTCTAATTCATCAACTTCAACCACAAACATCCCCGGCTGCACGGCCCAGAGCAGTCGTGGTTGACGTATAGGATGACGGGCGGAGGTTGCGGCGCGGGAGAACACTTATCAGATTGCACATTATGCACTGCTTTGTGTTGCCCAAGACTGGAGATCACGACATCCTGACAGGCCCGCCTGACATTGCTGAGAGCCCCTCAAAGGATGGGCCGCATTCCCAATTGTGACACCGGCTCATTTCACTGAATTGCGCCCGGGCCAATCCATTTGGAAAGATCCAAATTCCGCTGGAGGTTGGCTACGTCATCCACTTTGCATCCTTCGACTTACAATTCCTGCGTCAAGTCGACGGTATGCGCGTGGATGCAAAATAACACATGGACACAGAAATACAATTGTCAAAATTTGCAACGGGCCGGTCACTACTCAGAGTGAACCCCATTTATCGTAAAGAATATATTCAACCCAGCCACAATAGGTGAAAAATCTGCACGATGGAGATCGAAGACGGACAAAGATTTACCCCTCCAGCATGCAAAATTCCTCAAAATTGAACATATCTTGTACATTTGATACACCACAGAGAAGAATGCTGTGAATAACTATGACAAATGACACCGAATGCTAATGCTAAAATCGACGCTAACAAAGAAGCCACCTGCTTTCCTGTTTTCGAGTTGCGCCAACAACTCGTAGCACATGCGAGTCGCGGCCCACGGGAGCCATGTGTTCTCCATCGAGATGAAAGGAGACTGTCCTCTTCGGAATGATGTCAAACACGTAGTCCTGCTAAAAGCCGAATATAAATCAAGATGTCAGCGCAAGGGGGTGGAGGGGGGGTTACAGGCAGATGGAAAACACTCGCGACTCACTCCACGCGATACCAAAGAACAAAGTCAGATGAGCCGGGGCTAATCCTTCAAAGCGCCGCTAATACGAGTTTTTTTCCTCTTTTTAACGATGACCCACTCATGTAAAAATCACGCCTGACAATATAATTTTGATGACCTCGCCGCAGCCAGGCAACAACGGCGGCCATAAAGCAACGCACCCTCCCCCCCTCGACCGTTCTGAACCAAGGCAATAAAGCCGTGACACTTTCACGATAGCGTAATTAACAGCGCACCCAGACAAAATTAAATCAATATGCCCATCTAATATCATTTTCTCTAGTTATGCAAATCAAACACGCAAAGCCCCTCGGAATGAAGCCGTGTGAATCACTTTCACGCCTTATCGTCCTATCAGACCGCTTGGCTTGGATGACACAGATGATGATGATGAGGTGTGTCTGTGCGTGGGTGTGTGTGTGTGTTGTGTGGGGGCTTCAACCGCTGCACTGACACTGCCGATTAGTGACAACATGGATGATAACAGCTTCAAATTAAAACAATGCTCGTTAACTTAAGATCAAATGAAAGCCCGACGATGAATATCAGCCTGAAAAAAAGTCCCTCGAACGCCTTAAAGTGGTGGTGGGCAAAGAACGAGTGACTTTAAATGCTGAAAGTGAGCATACGTAACATTACGTCAGATAATAGCGTAACCCCTTAAAGTACATTTGCAAAGTACAGTTCAGTTATATTTAACTTTTGAGCAAGGTGCTCTTTGACAAGACTATGATTTGTTGCTCGTTCGATTTGAATCAAATTATCTTCACTCACGGTCTAAACAACCTGCAGACTTTTAATCAGCTGTTGGCCACACCTCACACTTCGATGCTGACACGCAGACCAACCGGGCAACCCGGTTCTGGCTTCTGCTTTCACTCCCTATAGCAACATGGTTGAAATTCAAGTTGTGGTTTCCTGCAATGCCTTGCTTTTTTATACAGTATATATATATATATATATATATATATATTTATATATATTTTTTTTACCTTTAGCTTGCAAGCATCGCCGCAGAAGCAAGCGGAAGTATATCCGGCTTTTTCCCTTTATGGATATGAGACAAAAGGGAGGCTGCGGCAGTGGTGGGCGAGAGCGCGGCCTAATGGCGCTGATTAATGACAACGGGCCAGAGGAGAGCCGGGACACGGGCGCAACATCTATCATCCTTTCTCATCAGTCGGTGCACCTCTGTTGGCCTCTTCTTCCCCAAGAAGAAAAATGCACCAGCTGAAATAAATACAATACTAAGCTTCCTGTGTGATTCTTTATGGAGATGACAGCTGGGCAGGCAAATGCCACGTAGAATAAGACATAATGAGCAAAAGCGGCGGCATCTCCCTCCCTCCCCCATGGACTCAAGCACTCGCGGTGGTTAAGTCACATTCCCAAATCTTCCTGCGAGGAAGCGGCAATGACTTATTGGCTATTAATGAATAGGAGGTGATGATGAATGGCGCCGCATTTATCTGCATCAGTAACTACGAGGGCTGGCACGGACGCCATGAGAAGCGCAACATCACATTGCCGTCATCTGCGGAAAAGCCATCGAACCCCGGGCGCTGGAATCGAGCCGGAAGCCATTCATGAATCGCAATCTTTGGGGAATTGGCACTTTTAATTACGGGGCCCTCGCTGGATCCTTGTTAAGGTCGTCGTCTTAGCGAAAACACGGCAAATTAATCCTCAATTTATATCACGGGCAGATTGAGCTCATGCTTTCTGCTTAAGTCAAGACTGTAATTGTTCTGAGAGGATGATGACAACCTTCAACTCGACTCCACCGTGAGGGTCTTCGAATGGTGCACTCCAGTCAGGACCCTAGGGGGTTTAACCCCTAAAATCCCCCACACCCCTCAAAATACGCTCATAAACATTCACTATTTGTGTTCCAAGAAAATCATTTGAAGAAATGCGCCCACACGCGCATGCGGTGTTTAATGAGTTCGTTCCGCAAACAATTAGCTCCCAGTTGTTGGCGTTGAACGGCTGACGCGCAAACAAGGCACCTTGTGAGGGTGAAAACAAGGCGCCTTTTGTCCCACCAACTGTTTCCACATGTGTTTTTTCCGCCGGCCTCTGTGTACAATTAATATCGCGGCAGCGCCGGGAGGTTGTCATTTTTCAAATGCTTTCCCTGGAAATGTTGGACACCTCTTAATGGCCGTGCTAATGCCCCAGCTGTCGGCAGCTGCACTTTTGCTCAGCCGCGGCTCATGAAATGCACTGAAATGGCATTCATCTCTTCGTACGCCCCCGCCGGCCCCCCATTTTTTATTTTTTTTTAAGGTGACTGTTTTAATCACAAAGAATACTGGATCACCATATTGTAAAAATCTACCGTATGAAAACAAGAGGATGTAAAGAAATAAACTGGTCGTATAAATTGGAATCAAGGCATTGCTGCCATTTTCTTCATTTGAAACACTTCCCTTTCTCCCTGCCCTCGCCTCGCCTCGCCTGCGCTCAAAGCACTCACTGTTGCCTGTCAAGATGGCTATCGCGGTTCATCACAGTTCAGTCAGAGTTCGGGATGTGAAATGACGGCGCGGATACAAAACAATTTTAAAAATGCGGGTGGAAAACAGCCGGTGTTTGTACAGATGTGAGATAAAGACGCGATTGTACGCCGGCTCCTGGGGCTACGCGGCCGTGTAACTATGTTTATTATCAGGCATCAAGTGTGGTCACAGGACCGAATGCCAGCACCACACTTGACCGCAATTCTTCGGTCTGTCGTCAGAGCAGATCACACGTTGCCTTTTGTTTACAGGTGATGAGCAGAAGAGCCCGACTCGCACAAAATTCTCTCTTTTTTTGTTTGTTCTCTTATAGTCACTCCAAGTAGCGAGTCATTCGTATGCAAAATCTGGGACGGAATCAACACCGCTGGATCATTTCCGATGATGCATGACAATCTTTCCTGGCACACTGGTGCGCGAGATGACTTATTACATGTTCAAACTTGAAATCCCCCCCCCTTGAAAAACAATGTCGGTCAAAATGAAACTGTCGTCAACTTGACGGCGTTCCACTCAGAATTCGTTGGCAAAAGGTGCACAGCGGGCCTGGCGGCGGCTCAAAATCTCGGCGGTTGTTGTGTCGGCGCAGCGTGACGGCGGCCCTTCAACCCTCGTGTTCCAGAAGCTTAGACGCGCTTGTTTGATGACGGCTTATCCCCTCAGCTGACATATTATGCTTGGACAGGCCTCTGGCTGAGCCGCGAGAACAAGCTACGGCGAGGATTAGCCCCCGCGCTCGCACTAATGCAGTCAAACTGTCAGGCAGATCAAAGCCGCTCACTTCAGATTAAGACCAATTAAACGGGGTGGCGCTACACAAATTAATACTTGGAGCAGACACGCACACACACACACACATGCCTGAAAAGGGCAGGCGACGAAGCAGGCAGTTGCCTCGGGCCCCGAACTGAAAGGGGGCCCCGAGCAACTGCTGACGTTAGTCCACCGCAACGACAAAAAAAAAAAAAAAAAAAAAAAAAAAAAACCAACGGCACAGCTCTTTAAGGCCGATTTCTGATTTCAGGCTTTGGAGAACAAACATGAAAGTGAGAGTTCATCAATGCCAACAAAGTGTGACACCCCCGCTGTTCCAAGAGCTCTGTATTTGGAGGAGAAGCTAACGTTAGCTCGGAATTTGGCGGAAAAGTGACAGAGTTTGTCATGGCTGCGTGTGGATGTTGACGCTTTACTGAGCGGTTAATTAAAAGAACAAGCGTATCGGCGATGGAGGCCTCTTGTTTGACAATCGGCGACTCCGAGTGGCTCGGTTGCAGCAGTGGCAACACTACACAACATCCCGATGTCACCGCATCCTGTCATTTACGCTCATTGGGCTAATCTGGTTCAATCAAGCTGTGAGGCAGGACTGGAAACAATGTCAGCGCGACCAGATCCAACAACGCTCACGTTGGCAACAATGACCAAAGGGAGGCGACCCAATATTCTAACCTAGCCTAATGCAAATGGCTAAATGGAGATGACTTTAACCTTTGAGGCCGAACATGGAAAGAAACTTTTGGAGGAGCTTTCGGGGTCATGAACTTTATAGTTTTGGCGTTGATGTCGCGCGCGTCGCCATCATTCATTTCGACGTCGAGAGGCCCCGATCGGCGTTGGCCGTGCGCTGACCCCACCGGCCAGCTGCGGTTCAGATGTTTGCGTTATTGTTACGAGGCAGAACGTCAACCTCCTCGTGCTTAGCTGTTGGCAGAAAAGGGATGTTTTGTCATCCTGTACGCACGGTGAGGTCTGTGAGGGCTAAAGCATCCCAGCCGGGGGGAACGTTGTCGTATGTTATTTCCGATTTGACTTAGAAAACCACCGATTTTGATTTCATAGCAAGTGGTCCGGCTTAAAAAAAGTTACAATCCTTAGCAAAGTACTGTTTATGTAGTTTTACTTAGCACAGCCATGGGCTCATATTATGTGCTCAAAGCGCCACATTTAAAGCGAAAATATGTAAAAGTGCTGACTTAAAGACAGAATAATTCAGGCAGCACAGTGGGCAAGCAGTTCCAAAGTTCGGGGTTTGAATCTAGGCTCTGACCTGCCAACGTGGAATTTGCAGATTTGCCAGAGTAGTCAGAGAAAACTTGTAGCGAGATGCACTAAAAGGATCTTTTATGAATTTGTCTCTTCTAACTCACTCCCGTGTCAAAAACCTCTCTTCAAATACTGCCTCTGACCATCTTGATGAGCACATTTTGCCTTTTTTTTCCCCTCCTTTCCTTCCTTTTAACCGTGGAAAGTAAATAGGTTTAGCACCCTTGCGGTGAAACGCTTTCCAAAGGAGGCCGTGCAGAGACGCGCTTTTGATGTGGCTGCCTGGAGTCAAGTGTGTTTGGACAGTCACGAGGCGAGAGGCTGCCTGCCTGGCTGGCTGGCTGGCTCGTCGCTCCCGAGGATACGGCCCAGCCACAGCGCAGGCCAGGGCGCAGAAGAATGAATCTCTCTGTCCTCGGGCGATATACTAAACTATCAAGCAGGAGAATGCGAGTGCGGGACAACCACAGGGGAGCTATTCTAGTGCGGGCCAGGAGGCTGCAAAAACCAGAGGAGGCCCCCGAAATAAGAGCGAACTTGCAGCAAAATATTGATACGGCATTGGAAAAGATTTTATGGATAATAAGGGTGGGGAAAGAATAGGCCGATATTATCTTTCTAGGTACAGTATTCATATTAAGGGTGGAAAAAAATAATACCACTATCAGAATGTGTGGTATCATTCACTGGTATTGACACCATTAATGGAAATAAAAATGCCAGAATGGCAATATTTGATATACATATCCAATTGATATTGTGATGATTCATCGCTAAGTGTCGATTGCATCAGGATATTACAACTGTCAAGATGACATTGTAGATTTCCAGTGCAAAGCGGGGAGAGAGCAAAACACGTCCCGTTTGGGTCCGCTGCAATTAGGTGACGTGGCGAATAAAAGACGATGTGATCGCAAGCGGCTCCGCACTCAACGGAATGCGCTTGAAAGGAGCCGCCGCCCCCGTTTTGTGGCGTGGGAGGCGCGCCGATACCTCATTTCAGAGAACAAATGTGCTTAAGTTATTTCTGAAGGGAAGGCAATCTGTCAAAGGCTGGGCTGTTTTGACATGTCGCATACCGCTGCTGAGATCACAGACTCCGATTCTGCTTGCAATTACCGCCAGAGGACCTTGCAGGCAGGCAGGCGGCCATTAATCCTACTTCTGGCCCTGAACGCGTCGACATGTCAAATATTTCCCGCTGTCCTCTGTGGCACGGCGAGAGAGAGGCGTGCAACCCCCCCCCCCCCTTCTACTTACTTCCGATATTAGTCCTGTGTAAACAACAATAAAAGCGAATGTGAATTTAACTTCACGATCAAGAATCGTAAAAAGGGTGTCAGAGCCGGAAATTCGCCAACACTTGACGGTTTAACGTGGCGTGACATTTTATCTGCAAATTAAGTGCCTCCACGCAGCGTGTTCTGCACAGAAAACGTCCGACTTTCTCGAACTTGCGTTGACGCCGTCACGGCGGCCTGGAAAAAGTTGACCGCGATGACGTTAAGCGGCGACACAAAGCGGCTCTTTTCTTGTCAGTTGGCTATTTCGAAATAAACCTGTTCAATGGCCACTGGGCGCGTTTCACGCCGCGTCACGCGTCCAAGCTTCGGCATAGAGGCGGCTGCTGTGCGCCGAGCATCTGTGTGCCGTGTTAAAAAAACGAGCGTGACCCCCGTGCAGATGGTCGTAGGATGCCAGCAGCACCCCGTATCGCCTGTTCCTATCCGTCCAGCGCTAAATGGCTCCTTTGACGCCTTACTACATTTTAAAAATCCAAATTTCATGCCATTTTGTTTCCCCCACGATACACACAGCAACTTTTGAGCTACATGCGGCAGGGTGTGGATCGTAAATTACGCCGGGTGGGGGGGCAAAGTTTTGGGGAAATATGGTGCTCCCCCATATTGGATCACGGTTCCTCTACTACAAACCTGCTCCATTAGTCGTACTCAAACCTTGCCACAAGTATCACTTCAATGAGTCAATGCTACACATGCACTGCCACTGGAGTAGAATTTAAAAAAAAACAACAACAACAACTCACACTCACGCGCTCACATGCGGACTAAGTAACCACCCGACTGTATTTGAGTCAATCAACAAGGACGGTCACGAATGAATGAAACTCGCAAGGCACCGCTGTGTCGATAAAAACAATCTGCAATTGCTTGATGGATCGGTGTTAGCTTGTGGAATCAATTTAAGTTGAATGTAAAAAGCATCGTTTGAATCCTTCTATATTTCCGTACGCGGCCCTCGGAGGAACACGTTTGGACGGCCCTGATTTATTAACGTCCAACTGGCCCCGCTCAACATCGAAATCAGATTTATATCGACTGTCAAAGGCAGCCGTGACGGCCAAATTCATCTTGCCTTCACCGTTTTTCACGGCCAGCATCTGGGCTGCCCATCTCCTCCGCCGAACAAGCGCACGCAGGGGGTATCGGGCGAGCCGTCTGCTAACGGGGGTACAAGACCGATGGCGCTGTCAATCGGGGATCTCGGCGGGACAAGATGAGACAAGACGACGCGCGCACGATGACCTGACTTTTGAAATGTGTGTCAATGACGTTAGCAGGGGAGGCGGGGCTGCCAGTTGCTGCTACTATTGATGATACACTTCCCTTTAAAAAACAAAAAAAAATAAAGAAAGACACTTTGAGTGATGCACTTTCTCCAGAAAGAAAACAAACGATTGGTTGAGTACCTTGCGAAAAGAAAAGTGTTTATTTTTAAAAAATATATGCGGTTTCGTTTTACTGGAAAATACTTCATTTGTTTTCATTTTTGGATCTTTGGCGAAAAACCGCCACACTTACTATTTGCAGAAAATTGGGCCACTACGAGAGCTTCCATCGAAACGTTGCCAAAAACGACAGCTCAGACCAAATGTGATCAAACGATCGGGACCACCGGCACTGCGGCGCGGGGGCGAAGGCACCGCTGAACTCAAGCTGGTCTTTGTCAGACCACCCTTCAATCCTCCACACCCCATCACTCACAATTAACCCCACGCACCCCAACCGTCTCCCCATCACATGAATCATGCCTGCTCGACAAAAGACGCTTTGAGGTCACGCTCGTCCGCTTTTTCTTCTTCTTTGCGTAAGCCTCAAGACAAGGAAGACTTAAAAGGGGGTCTTATGTGGATAATGGTAAGAGAAAACACATGCCATTACGTTGACGTAAATTACAAAAAGTGTAATACAAGCACGGTTGGGAAATGACTTTACTTGGGGTGAAATCGACTCATTGGACTTTGCTCATCAAACGGCGTAACGGTCCATGCTCGCCATTAATACGCTTGAGCTCTAAAGCCGCACCTCTTTTTTTAAATTTATATACATATATATATATATATATATATATATATATTCGTCACCCTGAGAATCCTCCACGGGCGTTTTAAAACTTCAAACGCGGCCTCATAAAAAAGTCAGGAGGTGTCAGACATGTGCTCCGCCGCGCTTCACCTCCAACGCCGACGGCCTACTAAGACCGAAGGCTGCTTGACCTCGCTATGGCTAGCATGTAACGATTGGCGAGATCTATCAGACTTTCATTGTGCCATCTTCTGCGCGGACATCTGAATGAAATTAAACTGACACGGTTATAGATTTTCTGAGCCCAATTCCACATGGATCAACCTTGTGTATGAGCTAATAAAATGAGGTTTACGGAAGATCAGGGACAGATTAACTGAAGGAAGAGCACTGTCCGAAGAATTTAAAACTAGCCCAGCTGTACATTAAAAAAGAAGGGGGGGCGGCAGTATTCTGGAAAAAGGTCAACGAAAAGCCAACTGGTCTATACAAGTCTGAGGTGGCTTTGTCGGTCGGTGATCCTTTGACAATCCCCTTGAAATTAAACATTCCTTCCTGTTTGTCTGCTTGGGTGCATCCGAGAAGGTGGCGGTCAATATCGCATCTCCCGCGCACGAAAACGGTCTTCGAAACAAGCGTCCGTGTTCTGGAGCGCTGGCGTGCTTGCCGGAGACGTGGCTCCATGTCGAGCCCCGAGTCTAATGGACAGCCGCAAAGCTTGAAAAGGGCCATAAATCAGTCGGACTACAGAAAGCCATTTGCGCGCTCGGGATAAACCATTACAAAAAAAAAATTTAAATAAATAGTGGTAATGGTCTCGTAAAGCCCGCAACACCGCGGCTCACATTCGGATTCTGTGTATTAAAGGCAGCCCGGAGCCTCGGATGAGCGTGGGCGACGGCAGCCATTTTTCTCTCGTGATCAATGCACAGCGCGGCAATGTACAGGCTACTTATTTACGCCCCGTCCCTCCAGCCGAGAGGAGGGAGATTAGAGGCAGAAACGTTGCGATTATGAAGCGCTTGCGCTACAGCCGCCTCATTGATTTACAGCGAGCCGTTCACAAATGCCAGATGTGCTCAGGAAGGCTGCTTGCCGCATCATGAACGAGAACCAGCGCGATCTGCAAATTCAAATCATAATATAACGAGACTGTTCACCGGCGGAGCATGCAAATTGATTTCTTGTCACGAGGTTTCGCCTTTAGATGAAAAATAGAACGACAGTACGTGTGACTAAAATGGCCAAAAGACCTTTTTTTCCAAGTGTATTTGCGGGTGGCGAGTGACTACGGCTGACTTGAATTACGTTATTGGGTTTGTGGAAAGCATTGTCTCGCTGGTAAATTGTCTTTGAGTAATTCAGCAAAACAAAATAACGAGACCCGTCTCCGTCTGCCGTCAAATCCAACTTCCAGCCCGACCGCGATCCGTCGCCGGCTACTGCCAATCAAATCCATCTTGGCACCCAAACAAAGGCAATCGATTAGAAGTGAATCATTACTGAAGTAAACTTTCATTTTGTGCAATGATACTGTTCAAGGAGCGCATTATTTTTGGGCGTCTTACAATAATAGCAAGCTGACTTTTTAGGAATAAGCCCTCCTGTCTGTCTTTTGATGAATAGCACACTTTGAGAATCACTGACCTAATGGAAACGTGTCTTGGGTGAGCGCGTAGCGCACAAACCGCCGACGACAAGCCAAGGAGGCGTCAGACGGAGCATTTGATCACTAAGTCGACAAATGGAGCGGTAAGTGTCGAAAGGCTCCGACCGACCGCCTGACGCTAATTCCGGAGCCCCTCCCGCGAATCCCTAATCCCGCTTGTGAAATGTGACAAAATCGTTCTCGGGGGCGCTGCTTTACGAGAAGCAATCTGCCCATCACAGACGCTCATCCCGCTCCCCCACGAATGTCAAAACACGCCACCTATACATTTTCACCCGCCGGAAAGTAAATCGCAGGGATCGAAGATTACGTTTGCTATGTTTGTGGATGACTGGTTTATCAGTAAGGGAGGAAAACAACGAAAGCGACTACATTTGTGCCAAAAAAAAAAAGATGACAGAGACGTGTTCCTAATCCCCGAGGCCAGACAAGCAGATAACAGCACAGGAGCGACTTGACGAAGTTTCCACAAAGTTCTTAACGGGAAATGTGGCAGCTGTCGGCCGTCGTGGGACGGGGTTTCGCTTGAAGCTAACGCGTGCGTACAGCATGACATCCTCACCTGCCTGATACAGCGGCGAGTGGACGACAGTGTTTAATCTCAGCGGGCTTTAACTTCCCGCTCCTGACCAGCTTTGACTAATCGAGGAGACAACGTGGAAAAAGAGCCTTCAAACCGCCGCCATCTTCGGCACCACCTCAACCCGGCCAACTCTTGGCTTCCAGATTCCGGCAAGAGAGAGGAGGGCGGCGTACGCTTGACTTCTAAGTATCCGAAATGTCCCGTCTTAGCCGCATCACACTGGTAACGCTACCCGACAAGTTCTTATTCCGTGCCAGTTTCTCGTGGGGGCACCGCCCGCCCCCCCCCCCCCCCCCCCCCCATTCCCGCCTTCAAAGACGAACGCTCGTCTATTTTCTTGTCATATTTGCTTGAAGGACGGCTCGACGACTTGCGAGTCTAATTCCTTGCACTTTAAAGACGCGGCGCATTCAAGGTGCATTACGGCAGCTATCGAGGTGACGGGAGCAATTTCAAACTGTCATTCAGTGGCGGAAATAGCCCGGCGACTCCCGTGTCTCCTGCGGGCTGTCAAAGGGCCCTGTGAAGTTCGCACTAATCTGGATCTTATTCACCCAACACCATCTCGGCACGCGAGACCATAATGAGATCGGGGTATCATCAAGACACATTGAAAGCTATTGAAATGAAAAGGTCAAATTGTTGCAGAGTTTTTCGGGGGTAGAGAAATTCAAATACAGAAGAATTGACAAGAGGCCGGCATAGTCGCAGTTCACCAGTCACAAATTTACTGTGGATCTGGGAACAGCCTTTGACACATCCATGTAAATGTATTTTTTTTGTTCCGTTCGCAACACAAAAGCTTTTGTTTTTGTTTTTTTTAATCGACAAAGCGACTGCTCAAATTCGGAGTGAGTTCACAAGTTGGGCCAGCTGTGAGGTATCGGCGTATGAAGACAGCAACTAGTAAGATGTATCATTGAGAACGGAAGTGGCTCGAAGTCGTTTGAGAGTATAAAAGGCAGTTCTTGCCTGGCAGACGGCAGTTCGTTAAGGCCGTTAATTTCCCCGTAGACGCGCCACTGCGGGCGACACACTGGAGCTGTACTTAACCATTATTAATGTGACAGGCCTTGGCGCAAGGCGAATCAATTAAACAAGAGCAATCAGCGTCGCCTGGATCGCGGCATTTTCAGGCCATTTTAAGGAGCCGACAGGGGCAGGCGAGCGGCATGAAACAATAGCACTTCCCGGCCGTCATCTCCCCTTTCTACCTGTCACGTCCAATCGGCCCGTCGCCACCAACGACGCGGCACGAGAATTTCCACATCGCGGCAGGCAAGGAAATTCTGTTTGCACGCGGCAGCCGATTGGAGGTTTTCAAGGGGTTGTTCCTCCAAGTCCTCCGGGGTGTTTTAAACCTGCCGCACACCAGTGACTGACCCTGGCCAACCGCAAGGAAATGGCACCCCTAGTGTTGTTAGCAGGTAACAACATTTTGGAAGCACTGCCGTTATTATTTCGTTCGAACCGGCGGCAGAAAGACTCGACAAAGCTTTGCTCCTCAGTCAGTACGTGTTCAATACGTGCCTTTAAGGGGCGTGGCCTGGTTACTGTTGTTTCAGGATGGTACTATTTGGCGAGCGACAGCATTTTTTTCACGTCGACTGAAGTCGACTTATTTGATGGCGCGTATATCCTGGGCAAGGAACAGGAAGCGCGCAAAACCTTAAAATGAAGCCGTGCCGAATTATGACCGAGAAAGTTTGTCCAAATTGCTCAAATCTCTGAAAGCTCGCCGGGAGCTGATTACTCAGCCGACGTCCGACTTTGAAGCTGCCGTATTGGCAAGCGGGCTGTGGCCCGTCCATAAATGTGTCCCGCCGAAGTGAAATACAAGCGGGAGATTTCAGGCTCTCTGTTTAAAAGTAATGAATTACGACGACAGCGAGGAGGGGTGGGGGCAGTGGAAAAATGTGCAGCCATTTAGGGACCGAGCCGGGAATTTGGTGCGCGCCTCAGCGGCCCATCCATCAGGGCCACAATAAAAGAGTTTTTGGCTGACGCTGGGAATTTATGGTCGCCCTTCCCTGTCCTAATAAGTCAAGCCGCCGTGTCACCGGCTGACTTGCCGTTGCCGAAAACAGCAGCGCTGTTATCAATCAAAAAACACTTGCATCTGTTTAACTTTCGCCAGATCAGCAAGACATTTATAGGCTATTGAGTAATAAGATAAGTGGGTCTATTTCAAAGTGGGGCGCTGGGAATTGGGAAATGGAAGATTTCATGATTAATGGCAACCGCAAGACAGTTTTATAAAACACGCTTTGCATTGTAAAGAATGTGACTTTGGATTCAATGTGATGCCATTAATTCATTCCAGAAACACTCATCACTCTGACTTTTTATTTTTTTTACCGCTTTTTCATCTTGGGAAAATACTTGTACTTTTTGGGGCCCTGAAACATTATGAACAGTTGCCCGTGTTACCGAGATTAGTCTTGAGGAAGGACTCCGATTTAAACTAGGACTTTTGTGAACTTATTCAACCGCTATTCGGTGCATATCAAGCGAATTGGTCGTCGGTTCAAATTCATCGGTCGTCGGTGCGGTTCACAACAACCGATTCTCAATGCGGTTCCAAACAAACTCATTGACAATTTGGTCGCGATGAGCAAGTGAGAGAACTATTTTAGAAAAAGCAATTCAAGACCAAAGAATGCCTTTTGTTGGGGGGGGGGGCGGGCCCCCCCAACAAAAGGCCTTTATATTTGCAAGTGTACCTTTATATTTGCAAGTGTTTCACACTTGCAAATATAAAGGTACCTTTTTTCCCCTGCCCCAAGGCGCACAAAAAAAGAGAAATGGACTGCTTGCGACAGTGAAATATAGTCGGGACAGAGGAGCCGAAGCCGAGCAACGTCCTTGTGTTTGTCTTTCATTAACAATATTTACAGGAAGATTATAGAGGCCGACATGATGGAAGGCTCAGGCAGAGAGACTTCCCCTTCTACTCTTCATTTTTGCACTCGGCGTTGACCTGAATGTGACTGAGGAGGAGAAATGCAGACGGTTGACAGATAACTGGCAAGTAGGACGGAGAAGTGACAGATGCCAGGCTGCATCGGGGGGGGAGAAAGGACCTGAAAACACGTCATGCGGATGGATGGATGGGGACTGGACGGACGGACGGATGGACGGACGGACGGCGGCCAGCATTGCTTGTTCTCCCGAGCCGTGGGTTGTTTCTTAATGACTCATGTATGCCCTCCCCCCCAACCCCCGCTGGAAAAAAAATGCGCTCTTTGTCTTGTCAACATGGGAATAACTTTACGTGGGAAAGAAAACTGAACAGTGAAAGATCTGAAGTGGCGCCGGATGACTTGATGGTCTAATAATTTGGAACCAAATTTTTCCTGTGCGAAATAGGCAAGGCTTCGCACGCCACGTCGAAAGTTGTGAGCCACCAGCTAGCGCGCAAGATCATTACTAAGGAACTCACAAATATGACAGATGACCCCTGACGCACGCAAAGGTGCTCAGGTTCTTATATCGCGGGGGAAGTATATATATATATATATATATATATATATCTCAGTGGGAATGTTTTAGCCACACCCCCTCGAAAACACTTGGGACTTTCTGTGCTTGAGCCTCTGACATTCCAAAAAACAGGATGATAAGGCTCTAAAATTGTGAATGCTTGTAAATTATTGAGACCAGATGATCACTAGGTGACAGATACTTTCTATTTCGTTTAGTGCTGTGCCATGTTTTTTTTTCCTCCCCAATTTAAAATGCTTCGGCTCAATCGAGGTCGTGGAAACACTGGATGAGATCATCTTGGCTAGTCGACGCGAATCTAGCAGGTCTGAGCATGCACACAGAAGCAATTACATGCAAAGACACCGCGTTAAAAAGCGCCGCAAGCGCGAAACGCACCCTCACGTGGATGCGCGACGTCATTTTCCTTTCGTCTTTTCACCTCGGATCAACTCTCGCGGACTCCAATCCGCGCGCGCACGCAGGCAAGTGGGCGGAGGCGGAGTGACCGTGCCTTGCTTTTGGCGCACCACCATCACTCTCTCTCCTCCCTCCTGTAATCCGAGCGCGCTCTCGGACCCGCGACCACACTGTCACAGGACGCCGACGAGAGAAGGCGCGACGGCGGACGCAGAGACGACACGACACGGATTGTCCACAAACATCCATGAGAGGATTTAACGCTTTTGTGTTTGGCTGAGGCTTTTAGCGAGATTCCGAGGGGCTTACGCGCATTCCCCGCACATGCATTTCTCGGCCATTCGCACGAGCTTTGGGTCATGATCGCAGCGCCCGCGGCGTCTGTCCTGAGACACAGCTCCAATCCAGCGTGGGAGAGCCGCTCCTCATCCGGGGAGAAAGGCGCACTGAGCCCCGCCGGCCGCACGTACGCGCACCGCAGCACCGCCGCCGACAACAGCGTCTCCTCCCCTGCAGACCCGCACCGTCAAGCCGGCCGTCTGCCCATCAAGTTGTTGAAAATGCTCACGGCTCGGGCGGGACACATCATGCACCCGGAGTACCTCCAGCCGCTGCCGTCTACGCCGATCAGCCCCATCGAGGTGAGTTTGCCCAAGGCGCTTCTTGCTGGGGCACGGAGAAGCCTGCATTCGGGCTGTTTGAGTCGTTCTAAGTCGATGGTGTCAAACCTGAGGCCCGGGCGGCAGATCCAGACTGCCACATCATTTCATGTGGACAAATTACAGCCGATTCGCTTCTTAATCTAAATTGAACAAGAGTTTGGTTGTGCTTTTCAATATTTGCTTGCCACTATTTTCCGCTTGCAAATTCAATTTGTTGTTAAAAACATATACGGTAGCTACATGAAACGCAGGGGGAGTATTAGTATGAAATGATCCATGCATTAATAAAGACTTTCAGCTCCATAAAACGGCCCATTTAAGGATCATTTTGATCCAGCCTGCGACAAAAATAAGTCTGGCACGCCTCCCTAGGAAATGACGAGATGAATAAAAGCATGTCTATTTTTTCTCAAAATGTGAATTTATTATGGTGTTAAGGATTTCTTTTTTAACTCACTTTGGATTTGAGGGGCTTGAAAGGAAGCTGCAGTCTCGCACGCGCAAAAACGATGGCCAAAAATAAGTCTCAAAAATAGTGCTTAACTGAGATTTGTTGTGCGTCACAGCTGGACGCCAAGAAGAGCCCGCTGGCGCTTTTGGCTCAAACATGCTCCCAGATCGGCAAGCCGGACCCCCCAGCCTCCTCCAAGCTTTCCTCGGTGGCGTCCGGCGGGGACAAGGAGAGCAAGGCTGGGCCCCTTAAGATCAGCGACATCGGCGTGGACGACAAGTCCAGCTTTAAGCCCTACGCCAAGTCGTCGTCGTGTTCAGACACCAAGGAGTCGTCGAGCCTGAGCGGAGACAAGAACGCTTTCCGAGTGCCGAGCGCCACCTGCCCGCCGTTTACGCCTAGGACAGGCAGCCGCAGCGCGAGCCCGAGCTCCTGCGCCTCTCCGTCAGCTTCGCCGCTGCCGTGCGACGGCAAAGTGGCGGACAAGGACGACAAAAAGGAGTGCGAGCGTAATAAAAACACGTCGTCGCCGGAGAGTAACAGGACGAGTGGAATTAGCCCCGATGGCAGCCAGGAAAGCGCACCCGGGTCCAAGGCCATCACTTCGGACTCGCCGTCCATCACCTCATCGATGCTCGGCACCGGATTGGTGGCTCCGGTCTCCCCCTACAAACCCGGCCACGCGGTATTCCCGCTGCCGCCTGCCGGCATTTCCTACCCTGGGAGTTTAGCGGGCGCCTACGCGGGTTATCCCCAGCCCTTCCTGCCCCCCGGTATGAGCCTGGAGCACGCCAAATCGAGCAGTCAGCTCCTGAGCGCGCAATTCGCGGCGTGCAGCAAGGCCGGGACCAGCCCCCTGGCCGGAGCATCCCCTCCCTCGCTAATGTCCGCCAGCTTGTGTCGGGACCCGTACTGCCTCAGCTACCACTGCGCCAGCCATTTGTCGGCGAGCTCGGGTGCAAACTGCGCGCACGATGCCGCCTCGGCCCTCAAGTCCGGATACCCGCTGGTGTACTCTGCCCACCCGCTGCACGGCGTGCCGTCGTCGGCGCCGTCGTTCGGCGGACACCCGCTGTACCCGTACGGTTTCGTGCTGCCCAACGACCCGCTGCCGCACGTCTGCAACTGGGTGTCGGCGAACGGCGCGTGCGACAAGCGCTTCTCCAGCTCCGAGGAGCTGCTCGGCCACCTGAGGACTCACACGGCTTTCGCGACCGGCTCGGAGAAGCTGCTCTCCGGCTACCCGGGCTCGTCGACACTGGCCGCGGCTATGGCCTGCCACATGCACATGACCTCCGGCGGGAGCCCGTCCAGCCCCGGCGCCCTCGCCCTGAGGGGGGGCCCGCATCACCCGCTTGGACTAGGCAGCCGCTATCACCCGTACTCCAAGAGCCCACTGCCCGCCCCCGGAGCCCCGGTGCCGGTGCCCGCGGCCACCGGCCCTTATTACTCCCCGTATGCTTTGTATGGACAAAGACTGACCACAGCTTCGGCTTTGGGGTATCAGTAGAGACCATTCACACAGACAAAACACACACACACACATTTATAAAGGAGATTTTAGGCCCAATGAGTTTTATATGTACTTCATGCAGGGACTGGATCCATGTGGGGATCAATGTATTTATTTAAGATAGCTTCAAGCGTGACTTAAAAAAAAATAAAAAAATCTATAATATAACTTGCAACAGCGTGGATGTGCATTATTTGGGAGCCACCTCCAAAGGATAAAAAAAACTAAACGGGCCTCCAGAGTTGTCTGCACTGTGATGGATGTGGAAGACCACGAGGAGCTTCTACACAATCCGCATTGATTTATTGATTGGCTGAGTGCAGGGGCTCCACCATGAAGCGCACATGCCTTATTTATTTAACTTTTACAAAATTCAAATTCATTTTTACAAGGACCTGAAGGTTTTACTTTATTAAAATCTAAAAGTCATGTTTTTGTTCAACATTTCATACGAATTAAACCCAATCTGCACCATTTGCTTGTTGTAACTTCAATTTCTGTCTTTTTCCCCCCCCAACTCCAAATATGATAATACACAAAGAATTAGGCAAAATGTGTCTTGTGTGACTGGCTGCATCAAATATTCTCGGGGGAGCCTTTATGGCCCACAGCCCGCATGTTTTCCACCCCTGTCTTAGCTTGGGGATATATTTACTCACCTTGTTTCTTTATGTTCTAAAGAAAAGCAAAACTCACATACCGGTATTTGTTGATTTTCTTCTTCTGGTGGTATCTGTACACACGGAGCGATCTTGACAACTTGAGACGGTCTGTGTTGATGGCACATAAGGATTTTTTATTAGTATTTCCTTTTCATCCGTTTTTCAAGCGCTTTGTCATTCTGACATGGACTCACAACTTGACTGTGAACTGAGAAATTAGTTTAGAAAAGCACAGTCGTTGCTGCTAGCTTAGCAATTCGGTTGCAATGTTTTTTAGTGACTTTTCTGTCCACTCTTGTGACTGTTTTTTAAAATAGCAACTTGCGAGTTGAATTCCCACTAAGTCAAGTCAAGTCAACAGTATTTATAGAGCACTTTCAAACAGCCATCGCTGCATACAAAGTGCTGTACATGGAGCAATTTAACATGCACAATAAACAGTAAGACAAATCCGTAATAAAGGCGGTAGAAAGCACCAAACAGTAAGAAACAAGTAGCGACAGGAATAGTTTTGACATTTTTTTTCTTGCATATGTCACGGAAGGAGTCCTGCAGCAGGCAATCGCAGTGTCAATAGCGCTGAAGACAGCCAAATTCATATTCTTCCTGTTTTTAGCTGTACTGGGGGGGGGGGGGAACAAAACCAAAAAATAGTTTTCAAAGCTTGTTGGTGTTAGGAGAGAAAAAGCAGATCACGATAGGGGGGGAGAAAAATAAAGAGACGAAAAAGTGGATGTCTTTCGCTCTCACCGTGATATTTGGTACGGGAGACACCACGATTGGATTTTTGATCTGAGGACTGGATGACCTCCAGCTGGAAAAAAAGAAAGTGAAAAGAATTGTTAGAGACGCTTTGGGAAAATTAATGATCCCCTTTATACTAATTTACATTTCAAAATGTGTGCCGTGCTTAAGAAATGGTATTACCTTGGCACCCACTATTATGTTGACCTAAATTATTGACAATTATCAAAATTGTCGTGATGAATTCATTGGCCAACTAAAATGTGTGATGCTAAAAAAAAAAGGCTGTTATCCTTGCATTTTCAACAGTGACAATTTCATATAAGGTTGAAAGTGTCCGCATTAATGCATCATTAGCACTACACATACTTCTAGGTTTTTAAAATATATGCGTTAATTCTGGTGCTAATTTTAACTTCCAGCATCTATTTTGTGAAAACTTTTTGTATTTGTTCATTTTCAGTCCATTGACTCAGTCAGTCGAACTCCAAACCATCGCAGGAATCATTCGAATCTGTCCTCGTCAACTCAACGCTATGGCAAACACTGTATCGGATGCATTTAAGCCTTTTCTTTATTATTCTTTGTTTTTGGAGCTAAGAATAGTTCAAGTTTACAATGTGTGACTGACACGAGCTGGTGATCCTCCCCGAGGCCCCACCTGCAGCGCAACACATTTCCAAATGTTTGTCTGTTGCAATGTGGACCTTCTAGCCTGCTGTCAAGCTTATTAATGATCCAATCAGGGGGATTCCCCCCCCCACCGCCTGCATTAACTTCCTGCTCTCAATTTACGACCCTTGAAGAGGCTGCTTGGCTTGGACTTAAAGGCCCGAAGGACCAACTTGAAATCAGGAGCATCTATCTATCTGACCGCAGAGAAAAATAGGGCGTATTGCCTCTGGACTTCAGATCATGTTTACACACCTACACAGAGAAGTGAGCACTAAAACCTCCACAGGAACTCATTAATTGTAACCCAAATCAACTTTTGCCACTGTCGTGAATGGAAGTGCCTCCTACATGCGAGAAACACATTGAAGCTCTTCGGAGAATTTCTTTGCAGATTTCCTCAAATATGTTGTTTGTCACCCCTCGTGGAAGTTTACTGTAAAACACACAAAAAAACCCAAAAGACAATTATTGGCGATGGCATAGACGAATGCATGTTATTATTCATGACAAATCTTACAACAATTTCTACTTAAACACACACCAGAAGCGTAGAACATCACTAACAGGCTACGACTACAATGAGCGAGGCGTTGTAATTGCCTTGAGATGACAAGATGGAAGGCGAAAACACGGCTCGATGAAGCTAGCCGCTAACGCCGTTACTTAGCCACCAGATGGCACCAAAGCAATATATTCATACAAGACATGGTATTGGCCTGAGTACAAAAAATATATTTTTTTTATATAACGCGAATAGTGAGTGAATTAACAGAAGAAAGATCCCCTGAAAAATCTGCAAAATGGGCAAACTCAGAAATATAATCTGCAAACGTATTCTTGGGGTGTGTTTATCCTGCACACACACAAGAAGCGCAGCAGTTGAACCGATGGGGAATGTCCGCAGTATCTCAACGCACAAAGGGGGTGGGTGGATGCAAGAAATCGCAAGGGTGAGTTAAACAGTAAGTTCTTGTCTTTCAACACTCCACACACCCTAGAATTAACACACGCCACTGACAAGAGCACATTTTGGATGTCTGTCATTGGCTGAAAACTTTCCCCCCCCCCCCCCTTTTGGTCTCCAACAACATCTTGCTCAGTTTGTCAACTGCCACTTGCGTGTGATTAATGACCACCAGCCCTAGTGTGTGTGTGTGTGTGTGTGTGTGTGTGTGTGTGTGTGGAGATGGCTAATTAACTGCAGGCTGACTGAAGGGCCTCCGATAACCCCGTCTTTTCCTCCTCCCACCCGCCCCTGCTTGGTGGTGGCATGTGGAAGCGCTTACTGACAAATTTGCGAGGACCAGAGCTACGTTGACTAAGATGAATGGCCGCCGAGAACAGAAAACAGCCGCTAATTTAAGGGTGTTCAAATGTATGACACGCTGGCACCGCGCCTCCCCCGCCGTTCGTGCTCCCTCGTCGGGGGAAATGCGGCCAAAGTACGCCAACCCCTTCCTTTCACCCAACCGCATCACCTCCACCCCGACACCCACGCTTAAAATTACACTTGGCATCTTCACGGAGGGAGATTTTGCTGCTTGGCAAACAAGCGCGCTGCCTTTTAAGGTTCGTGCTATAGTCACGACAAATACGGTGTTGAGCTATTATGTGTGGCAGGTGTTGAAGCGTTTGAAGTTTCTTTTTTTTACAGTATACAGTTGCATGTTGACTTACAAGTAGCCCAACTTATGAGCTTTTCCAGATACGAGCCAACACTGGTGGATTTCTTTGTCTTGAGTTGTGATTGATTTTAAGGGTGCTAGCTGTGCTATTTCATTTCAATCAAGTCCGTTTTTAGCAAAAAGATGAGCAAGCACGCCTTCTCGCCAACAATCAACCACACGGCGTCGACACGCTGTTGCCAGCTGCCTTCTAAGGCGGACACGTGACCGGCCGGCTTCCCGATTATTCTTATTGAGTTTGTTAACAGAAAGAAAAAACTATCTCACCATGTGAACCCGTTACTCCAGTTGCAACGGTTTTAGTGGCTGAATTATGGCGCTGACCGATGAGAGGAAATAAGCTGTGGACACAACTTAATTTCTTGCCACTGAAAGGGGAAAAAAAAAAGTTAGTACGGGAGTGACAGATGAGGAAAAAGCAAGTCGCTCGAATATAGCTGGAAATGAAAAATGGCAGTAAAGTGGAGCGAAATGCTCGCTGCCAGCTGGCGGACCATTACAGGTGATGGACATGTCACTTTGGCCAGTCAAATATGACAGACGAGCATGTGCTAATACAGTGGAAGGACCCCAAGTCGCAAGTCTGCCATCTGCTTTAACGGCCGCCATAATGTACAGCTCGTGATTAGGCTTGAAGAGCAGCAGTTTCTCTTAACAGTTAAAAAAAAAAAATCCATCTGGAGCACGTGGCATGTCATTTTTCCTCCAAGACAAATGCTTTTTTTTTTTTGCAAGATTCGAAATTAGACAGCAGAACACAATCAATCTTGTAACGGGCCTGGGAAAAGAATTGAAATTCCCCCCCTTCTTTTTTCCCTTTTTTTTTTATGCATTCAGCATTTAGCTAACCCTCGCAGAGTTTCTTTAAAAGGGCCCTGAAAAAGCACTTTGAACACACAAGCGTGTTGAAAAACACGATCTACAGATGCTTCCGAAGGAATGCTTTTGAATAACACATTTTGTCTCTCATTTTCCCCTTCCCACAAAGTAGGTCGTGACTTGGTAAAAATAGGGAGAACACTTGAGAACCGCAAATGGTCAAAACAACACCGTTGCCTCCGCCCTCCTCCACCTAATTACAAAAGCAAGATGGTTTCCACGGCTGCTAAAGCCAGAGAACCAACGGATGCTTTCCTCCTTTTTATAGAAAAGCCGTCTGTCAGCTGGATGCGGCGTCATAACAAATCCCCGGCGCTCGAGTGAGCCTGAACATTCAGGGGGGGAGGCGGAGGCAAGATGGATGACCCGGAGGTCTTTCAAGTGTCGCGGGCGAGTCACACGGCTTCGGTGGCGCTGACAGAGAAATATACACAGCAGAAACGACAATAATGAGAACATTAAACACTGCCGCCACCTGACGGAGCAGCCTCGCATCAATCATGCGCCCAGACACACAACCTTGACAATGAGTCCCTTCTGATAATGTCTGCGACTCCACTTAAGCACTACACGCTGCTTGTTTTCCCCGGGCAGGAATATCCTTAGAATTGTCAAGATCAAATTATCAACGACAGATATTTTCATCATTTATTCATCGCCTGCCTGACACGAATGAATGGATATGGGAACCAGAGGAGACATCACAACACCTCAATTGCAGTATTCGTCTACTACATGCTACTCGTTAGCGTTTCCCATTATGTGTTTAGGATTAGCACTCAGCTAGCTGACGCGAAAGGCTAAAGCATGGTGATTCTTTGGAATGCACAATTTGTAATTCTCAGTTTTGTTTCGACTCTATTTTTGATGTTTCACACTAAATTTCAGGGTGAAAGAATGATATTCCATTTTTAGTGCTGTCAGATGTCCCAAAAAGAAAAAGAAAAGGTTACATTTGACCCCAACTGTATGCGAGGGTTCAATAAAAGCCAAAAGGAGCTTATTCGACTTCCATAATTGTGAATGATGAAGACAGAAGGACAATGTTTCAAACACGTGACAAATTCCGAATCACTTGGCAAGCTCTCATCCGAGTAATGAGTCTCGCCTCGTCACTTGGACGTGCACGTGCTGTACTTCAATTATTTTCCTGGCCGGCTCGGAAGATGTTGCGGCGAAGGAGAGCCAGGAAGCATCCGACGCCCGTTTACGGCTCTGCCTACTCAAACACGTCTTTTAATGACGCCCCGCAGGCATTTGGAGGCGATATAAATACTTGTATGGCAGCC
Source organism: Hippocampus guttulatus (assembly GCF_054856545.1). Classification (NCBI taxonomy): domain Eukaryota; kingdom Metazoa; phylum Chordata; class Actinopteri; order Syngnathiformes; family Syngnathidae; genus Hippocampus; species Hippocampus guttulatus. The sequence continues at coordinate 8,444,729 of NC_141279.1, forward strand.
AACACTTTTGGGGTAACGCAAGGCGCGGATCAAACATAAAACAAGAATAGTGCTTTTAATGCCGCTCTAACAAGGTTACTTATCTGGCCGTCTATGTGTGTATAAACACGAGCTAAATGTCAAGTCCGCTCATAAAGAGCCTTGTAAATTTGACCCGCCGGTGGCGGCGGCTCCGTGTCGTTAGGGTTATAACGAGCGTAAATAACAATCTGGTTTCGGTTTCCGTCGCTCGGCGTTGTCATCACTCTTTTTGACCCGTGTATTTATCACGTGAGAAACGAGCCATGCGTCAAGACATTCGCCATCCGAAGAGAAAAAGCAAAGCATCGGGCGAGCCATTCGGACGAAAAAAAAGAACCTCAAAAGCGATGACATGGAAAGTGCTAGTGACTGTTTACAAAAAGTAGTGAAGCTGGAGTGGCGGCGTTCCAAGCCCCGAGGATGATAAATGGCTCTGCTAACCCTGCGGGACTGGAGACCCAAATGAGGACGGAGCTAATTGCCGTGCGAAATACTTTGGCATGAGCCGAAAGAAAAGCCGCGGCCTCCCGCCGCCAAAAAAAGGCCCGGTTGCTAGTCCCTGAACTCAGACTTGGTTGTTTTGCTTCCCAGAGTTCGCTCGTCGTCTGTAAATCACAGTGCGGTAAACAAGCTGCTCTCAAAAATGTTGCCACCAAGTAGCACCCCGAAAAAATGAAAAGTACTCAGCAACCGACTGACCGATATTAAAAAGCAGTAAAGCTAGTTGTTGCGACACTCAATTTTCAAATCATCTGTCCACATGGAATGAATTGAAATGCCATTAATCCGTTCCGGCCTGCCACTAAAAATTATACATATCTTTTTTTGTGATACATTGTTCTAATGAGGAAAATCACACTCTGTAAATGTTTATAAAAACATGCAGTAATGGATTAAATTGGCCTCCTGGGGGCAGGATAATAGAAACATACATGGAGACCAGTTATTACTCAACAAACCAGACTATCATTCTTCAGTTCGCAAGGATTAACAATTGAGCCGGTAAATTGTCTGTCTATATGTGTTGCTCCACCGTTTGTGTTCAAACAGCCATGCGTTACAACACAGATGCTACTCATTAGCTACTCCATGACATTTGCCATTATGCAGTCGCATTAAGCTCGCAGACTGAAAAGAAAGGCTACGTAGTTGTTTTCAAGAGACGCGTTTCACTCTTTGTTTCGTTCGACTGTGAACTTCAACTGGAGTGACAGCTTGAAAACTCTTTTTGAAGATTTTTCCACGCTGCCAAACTGACGCCGATTGTGAAGTGAATTCACCCGTCTGATCTCAAGGCATCTTAACCATTGATGACTCAATTCAAATGTATTGAAGTTAAACGTCAAATGTAAAATTGACCTACATAAACGTTGAAAGGCAGACAACTCTTCAATGCACGGCACCGAAAAGTGAAAGGCACCGAAACTGCATTCGGGCAGCGACTCTTTGACGCACCAGCCTTTGAGAACGACTGCAACAGAACGAGTGAGCGCTTACACCCTGACTCCATTAGCCTCTGTTTTTCTTGCAGGAAATGAAAAGCAGATGTTGTGTACAACATTGCGCAGCTTTGCACGGGAGACTAAAATTCAAGCGCAAGCGGCAAAGACGAGGGGGTCAATTTGAGGCACCCTGGGTGCTTGATATCCTTCAAATGTTGGCCTTAGGCTATCACGCGTGATTCATTTGCATCTGGCGGGCCGGGGTGAAAACGCTCTCTCCCGTCCACGCAGGTGCAAAGGCGTCGTCCATCTTCGCGCCGGTAATTATTCTGTCACGTCAAAACCATCCAGATGCTTTCTACTTTTATCATTTTCTTTACCGATGGAAATGGTCTCGAAATTGTAGTGTTTTCTGCTGGGCAAACACAGTCAAGGAAAGCGATAGTTATGCGTCTCTGGTGAATTTATAAGAGACGCGTTATCAGCAATCTGTTCCATGTGACGAATGACGATGGCCAGCAGCCAGACGGATTTAATTAGGCGCCACTCTCACAGGTACGGCTTATTAAATGCCGGTAAATGTTTGCTCGTAAGTGTAAAGAGCGCCGCGATTAGCAGTTTAAGGCTGGTTGAGTAAACATCAAAGAGGGCCGTTATGGAGAGCGGGTATGGCAAGGCGCCTGCAAAGCAAAAAAAGAGGAAAAAAAAAACCCAAACAATTTTTTGGTCCAGATCAGAAGGCAATGACACGAGCCGTCTTCTGGCTTGATAAATCACATTTAACATAGAGGTGGTATAATCTAGCGCTTCACCTCTAAATCAACACTGAAGATCGCTTTGCTAGCTGGGGGCGAAAACCCCAATGAAGAATGTTTTTTGGTGCGAGTGTGCGAGAATCTTGTGCTTTAGTGTGTTTGCCTTGCAATCATTCAAAAAGTTCAAAGAAGTCATGATTTTTTCTCTTTTTTTTTGAAGGCACAAGACATTCAAGCACCCCCCCCATCCCCTCACATCTCGCAGCCGCACAGTAGGCCCGTCCCACAACAAAGCGTGACGCCCTGAGTTATCATCCATCATGGCGAGCTTTTGGTGGCACATCAAACGCAGCCAACTCGCGTCGTTTATTTAAAAAAAATAAAAATAAGGGGACGGCGAATACTCGGAGCACAAATTCGATCTTTAAAGAAGTTAAAGGAGTCGCCCTTTTTTTTTTAATCATTTCTGAGAATCAGGACAGTAGGATCTTTTTTCCCCCTTTTTTAAGGATTTTGGATTTATTGCGGCTGGCTCACAAGACTTGAGCCATTTTTTTTTTTTTGGTTTGGTTTGTTTATTGAACATAAAACATATATACAGTAATAATTTGACAGAAAATAAGGTAGATAAAAAAAGAAAGAAATCAATCTTCATACAACACAGTTATTATGTTCAAGGGAGTAGGAAGAAGTAAAAAACTTATCTAGTCCTACCCCGTTATGTGATTGTATCTAATAAATCATTTTTATATCAATCAGAAAAGAAAAAAGTAAGAAGAAAGAAGTCTCCATTAAGGCTCATACTTTACCCTTAACCGTGATATTTTTACAACTTTTGGTTTGTATCGGGATTATATACTTCCACACCCTGACACTCTTTGTCAATTTTCTCTTGTATTCATAATGGATATTTATATACCTTTCTCTATTTATCAACTTAGTTCTGATTTATCATTATATTTAATGTTTTGAATTTATCATTTTAACTCTGATTGATGTAGGTTGTTTGTACTATTTTTTTGAATTTGTTTTTGAACTCAGCAAGCGATTTACTCATTTTCAGGTCCGTTTCGAGATTATTCCACAGATTAACACCTTTGATAGATACACTTCTTTGCTTGATGTTTGTTCTTGTTTTGAGTTTTTTGAATAAGTTGGTACCTCTTAAATCATAGCTGCTTTCTCGAATTTCGAAAAACTTCTGAATGTTTTGGCAGAGCAGGTTATTGTGTGCTTTGTACATTAATTGGGCGATTTTAAAGTCAACCAGGTCATAAAATTTCATCGTATTTAAAATTCTCTCGCATGTGTGACATAGAAAACAGAACATCTTGGTGTTGCTTTCAAAAGCAGGGACTGGCAAACTATGATATGGGCACCACTGACTATGTGAGAAATTTCAAGTGGAACGCCGTTTGGAAGAATTGCACATTCTATATCAGTAAAGGCGAGTTGAGTGTGGTTGGCATGTGTCGTCATTTTCAGCATTAAAGTGAGTGGAAATGCCATTAATCTTTTGCAATCTATTCAGTTACTCCAAATAAATGCAGTATAGTTTTTTTTAATCATAAAAATAGCACTCTGGAAATATTGAACATAATAAAAACATACAATTACAATTATATTTGTATGCCATAATAGTTCTTTATAGATGATAAAGAATATATGTCTGTGGGTATTGTTAAATTGCCTGTCTACATGTGTTGCGCCATAGTCTGCGTTCAAATATTAAGGTTTACAGTGGAAACACGAATCAGTGCTTCTTTTTGGGTCACCTCAAAATTTTGTGGAAGCTGGGTGGATACTGAATGGTAATCGGCATTTTTATTCATTTATATTGCAATGAATTGGACGCGATGGGGATTTTCACTCTTTTCGGTCACCGTCTCCCATGAATTACAGGGGTGCACTTGAATAACATTGCAACTGACAATACATACTCTTCATTAGACCGTCTGTGGCGTTTTGCATTGTGTGCTAGTGTTAAGCGAAACGCGCCGCTTGTTGTGACATGAGTTCAGTTCACTGCCATCATGCAGTTACTGTTACAGTTACGGACTGAAAGCGGGGATTCTCATACTGTGCGAAACGCACCCCAAGTGGAAAGACTAATGGAGGGTCCATTTTCAAGAAATTTGAACTTTCGGTCACAGATTGAGTAGTCGACGCTTTATCATGCTCAGTCAACCATCAAGCATTGTCACCATCTTTCTGGCAAGTGAAAGGGGGCACGGGCCCGATTAAACCGTATCACGTCCGCCGCTGATTTATTGTGACAGCGGCAACTCCCGGCAGAAGACCATGTGGTCAGGTGCTAGGACTTGCGCAGGCGGGCGGAGGGAGGGAGAGGCAAGGGGGATACTTGATAGGCCTCTCGTGCTTGTGAGAAAGTCCCCCAGCAATGCTGAAAATACCGATTGCCGTACGGTGCTGCTTCAAATTCACTTGAGCCGTGACAGACTACTCTTGTTGGGCTTGAAAAACCCCAGCTGGTTTTTTTTTTCTAAACGTGTATATTTACCCATGATAAGGAATTTGGAATCAGGAATGCATTTTACGATGCATCCGTCCAGCAATTGTGATGGCTCTTACGATATCTCACACCTCCACCAAGGTAACGACGAGCAAGCTTAATCTCAGGCAATGTAAACAAAAGTGAAGCTAGGAATTCATTCGACGAGTCAGCGCATCACTTTCAGCAAAACAGTGGCCATCTCTCCGAGAGACTGTGTGGAGTCTTGCGGGCGCACGTTAGAGGGCGGTGAGCGGATTTGAGGAGGGGTTCTGGCGCTGGTGAATAAGAGCCTTGTGGATCCGGTTTGTATCTCAGTCGAGTGTCTTGTCAGCAGCGAGTACGCTTGCAGACACATGCGCTTGTCAAGATCTCGAGCAGGCATATATCGTCGCAGCAATGTGTCCGCCTTAAGAATTGTTTTGCGTTACCTCAAACGACAAGCAACTCGCTCCTCTGCATGGTTTCGACGCGCCTAAATACGTGGATAAAATAAATGAAAACAAAGCAGAGCGTGGTATCACCTGAATGCAGGCGTGATTCAGGGTGAATGGATTATCAGCTTGGCCGGGGCGAATGACTCAATAAAAGTGTTCAGCAGGCAGCCAGCGGTGGCCGACGTGACAAACGGCTCGCCTTCCTAAGATTGGATTTATTTTCTCTTTTATTTCTCCTTTTAATGACCGGCCGCCAACACCGACTCATCGCTTCCCCCCCTCCCGGCGTAGCGCGTCGTCCACGTTTCCAGATTAGCGGTGACTAATGAGGAGTCAAAATGGCCGTTATCTACATGAATGTCTTTTTATTTGAAAAGTCAATATTGGCCATGCGCGTGAGGAATTTTCTTGCACCGTCATCCGTTACGATGGCTTTGCCGTTACCAGATTAAGCCCTCTTGGTATTTTTAAAGAGCACTACATTTGTATTTATGACATCTGCACATCTTTTCACACTTTGCGTTTACATTTCAATTAATTAAAAAAAAAAAAAGGGGACATCAGGAGTAAGCAGTCATCTATTTGCCAGACGGGGGATCAACGTGCTGCAACGGTGGAATAAATGAAGCTATAGTTTACATGTTGCCATTCCCAAAGCCGTCTGGCGAGGTACAGTATATTCCTGGTGCAAGGTCTAGCAGGAGACATAGCTCAATTTAATGAAAGAGCCCAGAGCCGTAACGACCCCGGTGATTCATATATTTGTAAAGGAAATCAATCCTGCATCACTTATGCGCAGAAACACGATCCTCAGCATCCTTAAATCTTGGCGCCGGGTAATAAACGGTAAACTATAGGTTACATTAAACTGCGACGCGTCGTTGGCGTGCGGGACAAGACAGATGAAGTTCATTAGAGGGCCGAGAACAGGCGGGAGAAAAGACATCGACTGCAATAACAAGCTCGGGAGAGAATGCAAAAAGCTCAGGCCAGAGGCGGCGCTTTTTCACCAGACTGCTGTTCCCCCCCGCCGATGATTTAGCGTGACGGCACGCGGCTCCACGGCACCCGCGAGAGGACTTGATTTTCATGTTTGCCAATCTTCTTTTATACCTGCCCGCGGTGACCGTCAATACACTTTTTATGCCTCCCGGAGAAATGCTTAAAGAAGCAGTTTCTTCGCGTCCTGTTCGGCAATATTGTTGATGGATGGCGGCGGAGTTTTGGACGACGCCCCAGAGACTTTTGCGATCCAGGATTTGATTGGGAGTTTTACGTTTGAGCAAAAATTCACACCAGGCCATGTTTGTGTGCGCCTTTTGGATTCCTCTGTCATCTTTTTGTTCCCGCAGAGCCACTGAAATGGGATCACGTTGGCTTGCTCTTACATCTATTTAAGTACAAAAAAAAAAAGTATTCCGCTGGAATATGCGAACTGACTACGACAAAAGTTTGGTTCTTGGGCTGGACTTTAGTAAAAAAAAAAGTTGGGTGAACTCAAAATTACAAGCCAACTAACAACATTTTAAGAAGGGCAATTAATACGCATTTTCCAGGTTCCAAAACGCAAATACACCTTAAGGGTCATGACAAGACGAGCCGCCGTCTTTGGGGTTGCTCTGTGTCGTCAAAGAGCGCAGGTGTAAAGCTGGCCGGCCTGTGACAATGCGTACTCCACACTATGAGCCGACCTATTTTAAGGAGGCCCCCCCTTGCTTCTATACGCGGCGGGTGTTAATGGGGAGAGTGCGGTGAAAATAGACGCCGATTGAAAGGAGTTCAGCATGTGTTTAGTCACAGTCAATCGTGTCTTAGCACCTCAGCCCCCCCCCCGCCCCTCCTTCAGCAGGCACTACAAGATTTGACAAACTGGAAGGGGGGGTCTGTCCTAAAGATGAAATGACACCCTCAACCAAAATAGTGTCAAACCCATCTGGCTATACATAGAGGAGTGACCCTTTAGCATTTCCCGGTGGATTGACATATGGCCTCCGGTCTTCGGCAGTTGTGAACACTCATAAATACCTTTGGCGCTCGTGACTCGGAGAAGCCTTCTGATTTCTTGTCAGTTTCACGTTTTGTTGTTAGCGTGCTAATACTAGCCACTCGGGTCAGAAGTAGTGCTAACCAGTACATGTGGTACATCCATTCCAAATTCTCCATTCAAACCACATGGGAGCGAGTGGGTGTTGTAACAAGGTCAAAGGGTCAGGGGGTGTAAAAGCAGTTTGAAAAAATAATAATAAATTAGGGTCAAGATAAAGGAAACGGTGCTGGACTATTTTAACGGGCGGCGGGATTGACTGCATCAAATGCTGTCACCACGTCGGGGGGGTGGAATCCGACGCCAGGACATCATGAAAGTCTCTCACCAAACGCTGCATCACACTCAAACAAGTGAACAGCTGAGGGTGACATCTCGATGAGCGATAAATTGCAAGTCAACGACAGGAGGAAAACAAAAGCTGGGATCGAACACACAACGCAAGTGCAAAATGCCCCCCCCCCTCAAACACAATATGAATCACAATACCGCGTTTAGACTAGAACATAGAACATATGGTCAAGGACATTTTTCACTTCACAGGACCAAAAGGAGCCCAAGACTGCCCATTCAAACCGAAATGGCAGCCATTCCCATTGTGATTGATAGGCAAACTAACTCTCCATTCAAAGGCTGGCGTTGTTGGGCGATTCCCGCGTCGAACCTGACAGGCGAGCTCGGAGCCAAGTGAATGACAGCATGAGCCGGAATAAGCGGCCCACATGCTTAGTCGGATAAATAGGCTGTTATGTAGCATTTAGAGTCACATTACAGGCTCCCTTTACGCCTTCCCAGTCAATAACGAGATGATTGGCTGGCGCTGGCACGCCGAGTTAGCGGGATATTGTCGCGCTTGACATTTATCATAGCTGCGGGGTCGTGAACCCGGAGACGCTGAGCACCAATGGCGGCCGTCTCCGCCGTCTCCGAGGCACTGACATGAGCGTTTTCACGCTGAAACGAGCAAGTCATTTGCAGCGGGGCTAAATGCGTCTTTGTTCAAACGGGGACATTTGGACGCTACGAGCGACACACACTCGCCGGGGTTGCCCAACACAATGAATACTTTAACAAGCAGACTTTTGACGCATTTATGTTATTAATACCCGTCCGGAAAAGAAAGTAGGATGTCTTCCTGCAGATCAAGTCACGAGTTTGGGTCTGAGGAAGCCAAACTAGGCCACGTGGCATTATGGCCGAAAATAAGATAAGTGGGGCAACTGTTCCATATCCATCTATCTATTTTCTAATCCGCTTATGATCACGAATTATGCTTGACCCATAATTTCGCGGGATTGTTAAGGAAGCAAAAAACATTCTAATGGTGATCCTGCAGTTTTGTTTTTGTTTTTTTAATACAAAATATGGCGAACAGGATTCCCCATTTTCCATTTTGAAGCAAACAGAGCGTATTGGCTAAAGGACGAAGAAGCTACAGCCGCCGTTTCATTCTCTTGATTTAGGTCACCGCGATGATGTTAAATAACTGTAAATCCTTATCTTTGACTTTTGCTGGAGGTTTATGGCACCTTCAACTGCGGTTCGGAGACGGAATGTCCGTACCTTGTGCCGCATCCGCAATTTATGGCTTTATTATTCTTTGTAGAAAAAGAGAAGAGAAACATAATTGAAAGGAAGCCGAGGCCAGGACGGAGAGTAGTCATCGCAGCGACATTTTTATGGCGTGCATTTTTTATGGAGGGGAAGCAAGCGCTTAGCATTAGCCTAGCACAGTGCGTGGAGGTCACAGAGCGGCGAGGAGTCACGAGTTTGCGCTGGCACTCTCATATTTTTTTTCTTGCCCCCGGTGACAACAAGCCCATTGTTCCCCGGCGATAAGGCTTCAGTGTGCACAGTAATAGGAATTAAGAAGGGGCATAAGTCACCAAGAAATTGGGCGACAGCAGATCAATAGATAGTGGCGAAGCCTCAGGCACCATTAGCAAAGAGGAGCCCCCTTTGTTTGTGGCGCGCTGGCGGGGAGAGTGAGCAGACGCTCGCCTGTGAATTAACTGTCCAAACTAAGAATACTTGGGGCTCGTAAACACAATTCGTTGGGCTTGATCCATGGGCGTCTTCTGAAAACTCGCGTGTCAACTTGAGGTCACGGCAACTGTCATGTTTGCTTTTAATGGACACCATCAGCTACGTTTTGACCACGCCGCAATCAACTGCATTTATTAAAAACGTATTTTGCGGTAAAATACGGTTGTAAACCGAGGACGCCATGCACAGTCATTCAGTTTTTGCAACCCCTAAGTACTCTAGGGACTATTGTTTAAAAGGTCATCTCTGTTGTTGTTTTGGGACCTCACTTAGAGAACACAAAGCCTTCGAACGGCGAGCCTGCCTAATTTTCCCGTCAACGGGCCGAGTTTCTTATTCTCATTGTTTATGATGACCGGGGCAAAACGAGTCGATTGAAGATGCCCTGCAGCTGAGAGGGTGGAAATGCATTAGCGCTAATCTTAACGGCGCTCCGAGTGATTAGCCTCAACATGTGACAACTCCGATAAAAGATTCCCCGCCCCGTTAAGTTCTTCGGGCAAATGCATATTGCGGCCATCGCGTTGAGACGTTCCCCGCTGAAATGCCCGGATCAGCCGTTGTTGCCTCGCATTATTACCGCCCTGTACACCCGGCATAGTGAGCAACGGGCACTTAAGATATTAATTAGTATATCGCTATGGCGGTGAGGCAATTTCACTATTCATAAATTCCAAGCCAACGGGTTGCGATTAATTATAAATTATGTAAAAGCTTGCCATGAATCATTTAGCTCTATGCATTGCATATTACTTGAACGGGGGGTGCTCCAAGCACGTCATATTTACACACTCAAGGGTGTGTGTTTCGCAGTTAATGGCAGGAACCACATCAGATTTATTCTTTTTTTTTTTTAATTTATTAATAATGGTCAAAGGGTACCAGTTGAGGTTATGGTTGACATTTTGTTTGATTCGCACAAAAATGAAATTTTCAATTAAGAAAAAAAAACATGACATGAATTGAGGATGTTGATATGTTACTTATAGAGTTTTACTACAGTATTTGCAGCAGGGCTCAGTTCCGATCAGAGTGAATTGCAAAAATTATATTTGTAACTGCCTCCAGCTACCCCAAGATGACAGCAGAGCACTTTTTTAGACAAGGCTGTAGCCTGTCCAAATGAAGCTACTCCCCTCACTTGAACATAGTACCTGTGCCACCAGATGGGGCCAAAGCAACACTTAAGCATGAGCCAGCTTTTGGGTAAACGAGTTCCTACCTAGTTCCAAGTCTTTGCACGTTTCCACCAATTATCTTACATAATGTATTTAGAAAACAAACTTCTGAATTCACTTGAGAGGGTCTCAGATTTTTTTTAATTTAAATAAAATATAAACTGCCCAGTACTAGGGTACTAATAGCTGTACTATTTTGTACAGATGGGAATGTACACAAATGTCTTTTTTTCTGTGGTTGTTGGTCCATCCCCCTCTACGCATATTCCCTCTTGTCAGACTGATGCAGTGTCAGGAATGAGGAGTATATTTGCTTTGAAGAGGGCTGTCAAATCAAACTGTCAGGCGCCACTCTCTGATGGAGTCGCATCGCTCGCTCATCCGTCACTCAAGCGGAGAAGGAGAGCGAGAGAGTTGAAAGACGCGATACTTACATGACATTTCATTTTCGGGGTGAAGCGAGTGACTGACGGCACTCGTCAGACCCAGGCGTTGGAAGAATTTTGACGCCACTGCTTTTATAATGAAGATGAGAGAGCGCATGTGTGGGAGTTAAAGGGGGATGGAAGTCAGATTGCCACAGATATCGGCAACAATTTGGGATGCGGGGTGGAACTAGGCCTTGAGGGTTGCATAAAAAGGTGAAGTTCCAATGGACATCTGAGACCTCATTTTAGCTGGCATCAAAGTATAAACTCTGGACATGCATTTTGCTTTTTCTTTGGCATTTAGAGCGATGTCCCACTCAAGTGAAATTGGGCGGGGGGGGGGGGGGGTGAATTTAGGCACTGTAATGCTCTCGCGTGTGGTCATGCGCCATGACCACAATCCTTTTTTTTTAAACTCTAAAGACTCAAAATGAGCACCGTAAAATCCCACGACAAAGCATAAAACATACATACCATAATACTCCCCGGGAAGGGAGTGCCATTCTCCGCAGGACGGCTCACAACAAGAGGCTCAGCCCGAGGCGCGCGAGACAGCTCGGCAACCAGTATGGCGCCAGACGTTGCAGGTACCGGAGAGATGGGTGATAGCCAGACCTCTTCTCGTTTGGTAAACCTGGGAAGCAAAACCAGAAAGCATCACAATATGATAATATATATATATATATATATATATATACAGTATATATATGATAATAATATATCACAATATGATATATACTGTATATCATCTAATTTTTTTTACCACATTTTTTTAGATAACGCACAGCTTGCAGAAGGTAGCGTTTCTTCATTTAAAGGATGAATTTAATAAAAGTTACTTTTGGGAAATTACTCACAGACAACTCAACTAAACTTTTTATACTTACGTGTGACAAAATGTCTTCCACAAACAAAATGGGGGAGGTTTACTTCCCAGTCTCAGCTCAGCCCTGAGATTCAAACCCAAACCCTCAGAACTGTGTTGCAGACATGTTCACCACTACTGTTCTCCTTTTAATGAGACTGTAATTTAAAACAAGTATTTAAACCATTACGTTTACGTAACTGAAAGTTAATGTACAGACCTTTACTGCGTGAAATTGACTTTCTGGCATGAAATTCAGGACCGCCATTTTTGATGAGAGAACACTGCACTCTTCTGTTCGCCAACTTATACTACACGACAAAACGAACAGCAATTCCTTGAATGCATTTTTTTCACAATACAATACAAAAGAACATATATGTGATGATATAATAGGAAGCTATTATCATATTCATATGGAACTATCGCGCTTGGCTTTTCAATTCGAAGTGAGTTTTCAAGCGGTGACGTGGCAGCGCATGATTCGACACAATGTTTTAAGGCTGGCTTCAGGGTTTAAATTTCATTCACTGCGAGCCGAAAAGACACGAAAGTAACCGCCACTGAAGCAAAAGAGGTATAGTTTAGTATTTTCATCATTATTAACATGGAATGCTTTTGCCCAATTTGTTTGTCTCACACACATACTGACTCATTCATGTTGCATTTTAACTCTACAAACCCCGAGTCTTGTCGTCCTTTTTGACATAGCGTCGCTTGGGGTGGGGGTCGTTTACATTTTTGACAGCGCATTTGATGCCATTTAGTCGGATACTTTCATTTTAAACAAAAATGAAGAGGTCGACTTCGAAAGCAAGTAACTGCTTGTGACGTCAGCTAACCGCGTCCACTGTTTCACAAAATGCGCCTGCTTAGTGCGTCACTTTAGGAGCTGACAATTGTGGACAATCTGCAGATACACATAAATTTAAAAAAGACTATAAATTGCAAAAAAAAAATTGAAGATACACATGACTTCAAACGTCAAACAATCATTATTCATGGACGTATGTATTTATTTATCAAACGATTCAAATTACAAAACAAACGAACTTATTAATAGAAAATCTAGAAAATTCAAATATTGGAATGCTATAGATCTTAAAATACGCCAGAAAGGTTACAACACATTAAAAAACAACAACAGTTACTTCTGCATAAATGAATCTATGAAAATATAATTTTTCCAAACTAAGATTTATGACAAACATTGCGCATGGGCACACCCTATCATATTCAATAATTATTACATTTCAAAAGATATAAGTTGGTTGGGTAAAGTAAATTTATGTTCCATTTTTATGAGAAATCTCTTTAATTTTCGTAATAATTCAAATGTCGGACGACTCTCCTCGCGGTGGACGGTCGAATGACGTCACGACGTCCAAGTGCTGAGAGGGCGGAAGACTGTCCAACGCACCGCCAAGTGGCCGACCAGCTAGCTTGCCAGCCACCATGGCCTTCCGCGACATATCGAAAGAAGCACTCATTGGGACCGTCACGCTCGGAGTTGTTTTTATCACGGGATATTTGTTCGGTAGGACAGCGCTTTTTTGGTATATTCTTGAGTAACCCGAAATCAACAATTACGATTGCTACCGCAACTAGCGATCGATAGATTTGTGCCTGTTTAATCTTCATTTATATACGTTTGTAACGTAAAATCGTAAAAAGTAGCCGAGTACAGCATTTTAACGGGGAACCTACTGAAAAATATATACAAATAATAAAAAAACAGACTAACAGAAAAAACTCAATGAATGTCAAATGCATTTATATAGTTATAAAATATTGTGGCTTTTGTTTAAAATGTAGCCAACTATTGGCCAATCTTGAAAGAAAGCTTTCTTAAGCAAAACAGCCAGATAAATTAAAGAGACGAAAAGTACTACATTACAGTCACACGATGGAATGTTTCTTAATACTGTATAGTAGCATTAAGTATCACAGTTTGAACCTTAAACGTTATAAAAGCTCCCGACTGCATTGTTAACATTGGAGGTTAGATAACAGCTCAGCAAAAACACTGACCATGTGTGCACTTGAGCTTTACTACTGCCAAAAGAAAAAAAATGTCTGCCGAGCAAACTGTGATTGTACTTTTGCCCACAGGGAAGTGGAAACCTTTCAGAATGAACTTTTCCAAAAGTCATGGCAGCGGGCAAAACAACCCACTGATGCAGTACGTCTTGCGCCACTCCATGAGGGAGCATCCTGCCTTGGCCAAACTCAGACTGGTACGCACACGCTGCCAATAGTTTTCAAAATTAAAGTAGGGCTGCGAGAAAAAAAATGGCCTTGAATTTAAACTAGTTTTTTTTATTTTAGCCCCACACACACATTTTAATAAAGAAAAATAGAACCGTCCTGTCTTTCCCTTTTTCAGAGGACACTGGAGCACAACGGAAACGCCATGATGGTCTCTTGCGAGCAGTCACAGTTCATGGCCAATTTGGTCCGACTGATCAAATCCAAGAAGGCCTTAGAGATCGGTAATGTGTCGTTAAGCCGTAATGCCCTTCTCAGTTGTGCGTAGTTGGCAGGGCAGCTCCAGTCATGACATTTTTCTCGTGTCATTTGACTTTTTTGCCACTTGGAAGTCGCCTGGCAACTACGCCTCACAAACATGATGAAAAGCTCGAGAGAAATATGAATAGTTCAACTGCTCCATTAGATCAGCGTTTTTTTTTGTGTGTGTGTGTGTGATTTGGCAGGAGTGTACACAGGTTACAACACTCTCAGTGTGGCTCTGGCATTGCCTGATGACGGCGTGGTGGTGGCGTGCGACGTCAGCGAGGAATACGCCGACATTGGCAAGCCGTTCTGGCAAGAGGTACTAAAGAAAAGCGCAACCCTCGAGACGGTGACTCTTGTACAAATCTCTCCACCGAGCTTTCTGGAATGTTTTTGGGGGGTGGGTGTGACTATCTTGTAAATTGACCCAGTGGTAGCTCAATGGACTGCCGCATACGCGTCAAAGTGGGAACTGAACCTTGATTTCAACATGCATTTGTCTGAATTAACCAACACGTCCTAAATGGATGCAGTTTTCCCACCTTGCTAAAGCTCCATCACTTTACCATCGTTAAGATGTCTTTTTCAAATGTATTCATTTATAGTCAAACTTCTGAATGTATTGGAGAATTTATTTTGACTACTTTTTTTGTTACAGGCAGGAGTGGAGAAAAAAATTGATCTCCGCATTCAGCCAGCATTGGACACACTGGGTAAAGTTACAATGCACTACACCCTGCGACAGTGGGAGGAAATCGAGACGTACTGTACGCTAGTTAGCATGATCACTGAGGAACTGGCAAATTAGCACTTTTGTGACGCCGTCAAAAAGCAGTCTTGTAATCTGTTCATATGCAGCTGCAGAACACATGACAAAAAAACTTCCCCCCCCTTCTTCTTCGCAGAGGAGCTTTTGGCTGCCGGCGAGGCCGAAACTTTTGACTTTGCCTTTATTGACGCCGACAAAGTGAACTACGACTCCTACTTCGAAAAGTCTCTGCAGCTGGTCAGAAAAGGCGGCGTCATTGCCATCGACAACGTAAGTTGTTTTCCCCCGCCAACATGGATGTTAAATGTTGGCAATGGGTTTGCGAAAAGGTGGGAAATTTCAAGTACTTTTCCCAGCCCGGTTGCAATATTTTATTTTATTTTTTTACTTTTTCCATGTGCAGGTGCTGTGGGGCGGCAGGGTGCTACAACCCGCCGCGGACGACCACGATACACTGGCCATCGACAGGCTCAACAAGAAGCTGCACAGAGACGCTCGGATCAGCCTGAGCATGCTCACTGTGGGCGACGGCCTCACGCTGGCCATCAAATTGTAGGACGGACGGCACCAAGACCAGCAGGCTGCTCGTTCCAAGGAGAATTGTGTAGCTATGATGCACTGTTTGGTTTTACTCGAGCTAAATTTACCTCACTTTGTATTTCCTCAAATAGTGGCCAGGGGCGTTTGTTTGCTCAAATGCAAAGAATTAGGTGTCTTAAGGCAGTGGTTCTTAAACAGTTAAAAAAAGAAAAAATACTTCTCTGCACCACTCTAATGGCCAAGATTGAAATATCGATGACAAAGGTTTTATTCCTAAATTATTTAATATGCTTGTTTATAAATTTACCCCAAGTCCAATGTTTTTATAGACATATGATTATTTTTTTGTGATAGTAATTGGCATTTGTTAAATAAAGTTGTTAAGAGCCAGTTACAATGTTGGGGGGGAGTCCTAGCCTAAGTGATATAGAGTATTGTAGAGAAGTGGGTTTATGAGAGCGGGGGCAACTATTCCAGGAAATACAGCTTTACATGGAAAGTTTGAATATGTTTTTTTTTAAACAAATTTGTAATTACAAAAACAAGGAAATCATTTATTTGAAAAATTCCCTGGATTGTTTCCCCATCTTAAGAAAAAAAAACTCAGCGCACTGAGACGTCATAACAAAAAAGGAAGAGCTTTAATTCATTAAGGTAGATTAGTCGAGTGTGCAAAATAACAGCTCTGATGTACATTCGGCATCCCACTCGCTTGGTTTGTCAACATGAAATCGAATGGAGTCAATTGCGGCTCGGGTTTAAGCGATCGAAAGCCACACTTTCCAATTTGTGTGTCGTGGCCCCTTCCCACGCTAAATTTTTAGGTCATCATATATTGTTTTGTTGACGATCAACCAGGCACACCTTTTTTGTGCGTTCTTATTTAATGGGTCGTTGTAGGCTTCGGTGGCCGTTTGTAACTAGAGCTTCATTATGGATTTGTTGTGACTTTTACGAGTGAGACTAGGAGGTGATGTTTCAGCGGTGCTCAAGAATGGCGAGGGGGATCTTCTCATTCTCTGATATGGTTAAAATATGTTCTCTCTCTCTCTCCCCGAATGGATCCTCATGCCTCCAACTCCAGACCCAGGCCCAGTTTGTGACCGCCGGCATTGATGTTTTTCCCATCCACAAGCGCGGACAAGACCAGTTTCATACCTACAAGCATTCAATAAAATAAGACCAATTTTGAAACGAAACAGGTGCTACTAAAAAGTCAAGATATGAAAGAATTTTCTCACCGGGTCGAAGAGTCTGACTGTATCCGATTCCAACCAAGCTGGCGTTGTTCACCTTTGCCTGGAGAAACATCAACAAATCAAAATATTTAAATTTTAATTATTCATGTTGAACATACCAAATATGTTAAAAGCAAATCATGATTTCTTGAGTAATGCAATGAGTGTTCAAGGGGCTGACTGATATGGAGGCACTGGAGTCTATCTGGTATTTGGCGGCGATCCCAAAGCGAGTTCCGTTGCTGCCCGCTGCCCACGCCAGATTGACGGCCGTCTCTAGCTGCTCGTTCACTTTCTGATAGATGGAGCCTCCGAATTCACAGCCGTTGTTTCTGGAGAGAGGAAAAAAAATAGACAGCTTTGATTCAAGTGCACTCTCTACATATTGCCGTATTCCGGCATGCGCGTACGTACATGTTGGTGTGTAGCTGGAAGTCTCCCGTCTTGTAGCCGACGGCAAAGTTACTCTGGAGCATCCTGGACTTGGCCGTGTCAAAGCTCATCTGGTAGCCGGCCAGCCAGCCTTCGTAGCCGGCCACGGCTGCGCCGTGGAGGGTGGGGCCGGCGAAGTCCAGGTCCACGTCCACGCCGGCGTGCAGGTACTCCCGCTTGTAAGCTGTCTTGATTTTTCCACTCTTTTTGCTGCGGGAAATAACGAGTTTCATTTTCTACTCTGCAAAATTTAGCTCCATTAATCCCCCCCGCCCCAAAAACACAAACCAAGTAAACTAAAACTCAATAAATACTGAACGACGGCTTGTTACATACCCAGTGTTCGGGGAAAATGTGGTTTCAAAATTCAGTTTCAGGCCTTTGGTGATCTAAAGAAGAAAATGACTTCGTTATTGCAAAGTCAACCCAGCAATTTTCCACCTTGAGAAGACCCATCAGCTTCGCACCTGATCCTCGATGCAGATTTCCGTGCCGAGTGTGTTTTCAGTGGTCCACTTCTCTGTGAAGGTCAGCCCGTATTCAGCCCACTTGTACTTGGTCTCCAGTGTTCCCGTCACCTTGCTCGTGTCCACGTTGGACGAGCCGCTCGTTTTGAACTCCTGCAATGGACGCGCATCGATGTCAGTCCATTTTATTCCGATCCAGTCATTTGTTCGAGACCAATGAATGTATTTCCTCAAATCGTGGCCCCCACTCCGTCTTGAGTGAGCAATATGCGAGGCCATTGTGCAATAATGTGGCAAAAGCTAAATAGATATTTGCTTTGCATTTTCTTTTTAAATCTAAAATCTGCTGTCTTCCAACCATTTCCAGTAAAATGTTCAACTCACCACTCCACTTGATGACTTTGTCTTGACGTCAAGCTTAACCAATCCAAAACCTGCAGACACAATGACAATGGTCTTAAAGTGTGTTTAATTAAATGGCGGGGGCGTGGGGGGAGAAATAACATTAACATCTAATTACCATATCCCTTGTTGAATATATCCTTTGCCGACTTTCCCAGATCTGCATATGCTGGAGGGACTGCCATTGTGTCGACGCTTTTTTGGTGGCTTGAGGAATAAAGTGAATTCCATAAGTGTAGGAAACAAAATGTTAAGAACAAGCACTTGTTGAAAATGACTTGATTTCATTAATCAATAGACCGCTTTAATTTCGTTTGGTGATTCCCACGTGTTACAATGTCTCCCTCTAGCGGCACATAAATATCACTGCCTGATTAAAGTTCACTTGCGTGTAACCTCTACGATCAATACATTTGCATTTAATCGAGAAGACTTTTTAATGTTTACCTGGGTACAGTTATTGTTGCAGTTTTGTTATCAATACGTTTTATTTTAATCATAATTTAGGTGCAGTGTTTTCCAGTGTTAATGTTCAACTGTGCAGAATGTTACAACTGTTTTTAACAATGTTAAATACATTTTTTAATGAACAAAGCCGATTGCGTTTTTGATGAGCAAACTGTCTTATTACATCCTGAAGGATGTTGGTCATGTTGGTGGTACTTAGAGAACATTTTATTCGGTGGTCCTTGGTGTAAAATGTTTCAGAAATGGTTTAGATAGTTGTACAGTAGAAGGTAGGCTAGCTTGGGCGTTTTCTAGTTAGCAAATAGGACACGAGGTTTTTTCCCTTTTTTTAGCCAGGACAACGCAGAATTTGCAAAGCAACCTTTCGATTAATTATGAGGTGTTTAACTCACCGATAAATGGATTGTTGTCAAGATCGTCGCAGGGTTGAATTTGCACAGTGGGACAAGTGTTCAGACGCCGGCCGGCCGGTTCAGGACGATTGTGGCTTGTGGAGGAGACACGGCTGACCTCGGCGCCGTAAGCCCCTGAAAGCTGTCCGCGGTGTGCCTGACTACAATTAAAGGAAGAAATGTTTTTTAAAAAACATTCTCAACTACACACTAGGCCTTCAATTGCACTGTACAACAAATAAAACGATGACAGATATTTAAATTCTCGAACTGTCAAATCAAAATGCGTATTTTTTACGAATTATGAACAAGCATATATGCAGGTCTCTAAGTTACTATGGTAACAGGAGGGGTTGTCACTTTCCCGATTAAGTAAGGTAAAATAATGACATTTTCTGTAAACTACTCAAACTAAACAACGAAAAAATACATTCGGTTTGATTGCACATTAATTTATTTTGGGAAAAAAAGTTGCCACGGGTCTTACCAACATGTCTGCAGCATATTTCGTCAACATCCCATTTCAGAGCAGAGCTTGCCATAGTTGTCATTGGCACACTTTACAGGGCGTCTGTAGCTTATTACAACCAAAGTATTTTTGGCGCATCTGGACGCATAGCTAACCACAAAGCACCTCGCTACTAAGTTGAGGGATCTACAAAGTAAGTTCCAATGCTTGATGGAGAGAGCATTTCATCACCAAGCCTTACTGCACGGTTCACCCACTTATATATTTCCTGAAATCGCTCAAGATATACTTGGCTGTTCAGTTTCACTTTTGCCGTACGTCATCTGTTATCATCATCTGACTTGTGCACAGTGACGGTGTGGGTGCCGGGGCGTATCCGCCTAACGCCCGAAATCGGCTGGGATTGGCTCCAGCGACCCTTTTTGGAACAGGCGGTGTCGAGAATGAATGAACGAATGTCCTCTGTAACAGTTCAAATGTTAAGATGAGATGTTGAGACTGTAGCTGGGTGGGGGTTTTTTTCTCCATCATATCAGACCTTGTTGCCGATCAAAGACTCAGTTCGCAATTAAAAACAAACACACACACAATATTGAGCAATTATAAACTTAAGTCTGTGGTGTGTGCATGTTGCCGCTTTAGTAGAAAAAATAAGAAACACAGTTGAATAAATTAACACATTTTACAGATATCCCTTAAATAACGAAAGAACATTGTTTTAGTAGTAATACTACGTCAGGGGTGGGAAACCTGCAGTACATGGAGCAGGTATGGCTTCGTCAGAACATAAGATCACATCCAACATGCAATTATTTTTAAAAAAGTTAATTTTTAAATTTGCATTATTTTCTTCACATCCACTTTTTCCTTATTTTCAAGTCCCTGTAAATAAATTTTTCTCGAAATACATTTTCCATGTATGGGAGAAAAAGTGAATTGAATCCATTGTACAATTTGGCTGCTGGGCGGCCCGGTAGTCCAGTGGTTAGCACGTCGGCTTCACAGTGCAGAGGTACCGGGTTCGATTCCAGCTCCGGCCTCCCTGTGTGGAGTTTGCATGTTCTCCCCGGGCCTGCGTGGGTTTTCTCCGGGTGCTCCGGTTTCCTCCCACATTCCAAAAACATGCATGTCAGGCTGATTGGACGCTCTAAATTGTCCCTAGGTGTGAGTGTGGGCGTGGATGGTTGTTCGTCTCTGTGTGCCCTGCGATTGGCTGGCAACTGATTCAGGGTGTCCCCCGCCTACTGCCCGGAGATGGCTGGGATAGGCTCCAGCACCCCCCGCGACCCTAGTGAGGATCAAGCGGTTCGGAAAATGGATGGATGGAATTTGGCTGCTTACAGTTGTGCCTTCAGATACAAGTTTCATTTGTTGAATGGCCACACTCACAACTCAAGTCTTCTTTCCCCTTTAAAAGCTGAAAATGCCATTTATTTCTTCCCCAAAAATATTGATGAAATGAAAAGAGTCAGTCAGACAGTTTCTGAATTACTGTTAAGGGATTCAATAAATTGCCATCAGTCATTCTTTGCAGAGGCTAAAGAATAGATGCATATGAGCTGCTTCAAGCGCTATAAGCACCGCAACATTGATGCTACTTTCGTTAGCCGTCTAGGGTTTTCCCGTTCCGTGTTAGCATTACGTTAATGTTTAGTTTGACGGTGAACATCAACCGTGAGTGGCACTCATCAGCTTGAAGGCACCAATTTTGAGGAATGGCTCTTTGTGTCAAATTGGTGCTTGTTGTGAAGTGAGTTGAGGTGCGTTCGCTGTCACCATACAACCGGAATCAGGTCACTCGTATCTCAGGGCACCACGGGTTCTCTAGATGGACTCTAGTATGGCCCCTGATAGGAAAATGGTCCCCCAATTCTACACAAGGAAACCTACGGCAAAGGTCATTGGCAAATGGAATCGCACTTTAAGACAAAAGACAATTTTGGCTGATTCTTACTTTCGACCAAACACAAGTCAAAGGCAGGCTGTGTAAAGTCACTCCAACGGACGGACGGACGGACGGACAGCCGGCCGGCGCCTCCCCTCTAGCCGATGACGAATTTGAGGACGGCGGGCCGCGAGAAGGGCCAGCAGTACTCGTTGGGCACGGGCCCGTTGACGTTGCACTCGAAGAAGGAGAACATGGGAAACCAGATGCGCGCGCGGCGGCTCTGCTGGTAGGCGCGCGTGTTGGCCAGCGTGTGGTAGTAGAGGAAGAGGCGCGTGGTGATGTAGAAGGCGATGAAGACGTCGATGGAGTAGTGCTCGTGCGCCGCCAGGATGAAGAAGATGCCGAACAGGTTGAGCACCCACGACAGCGTGTGGATGAAGTGCCAGCTGCGCGGCGTGTCTGCGCAGAACACACCAACCTGCCTTGAGACTCAACGTTAACGCTGCGTTGATGTGGTGTCAAATATATACAGGTGAAAAAAATTAAATGTACTTCAATCATGGGGCAGCTAAAATGACCGACAAACTACCACAAGTTGTCGTAATGTGAAATGTTTATATTGACAAGCGTTCTGATGAAATGAGGGTTGCGCGACTCACACTCAGTGACAAAGAAGTTGAGCAAGGTGATGACGACGGTGTGTCCGCTGAACATGTAGTCTCCGCACGTGTGCACGCCCGTCAGCGTCATGCCGAAGCCGCTCCAGATGGCCACGGCCCGACGCAGCTTGGCCCACGTGTCGCCGTACATCTGCGCAGCAGCAACAATAACGACGACACTGATGTTACTGCAGTTCACGGACGAGTTGTGACCGCCCCCCAGTCTTCTCGTTTGTCGTTGTGACGTGCAAATAAGAGCGTCGCTTTCTGGACACAGTCGGCCGTTACCTTCCCGGAACACTGCAGGTGTTGTCCCGGCACGGACAAGGAGGTGACGAACATGGTGATGCAACGCAACATGAACACCGTCCCCATGAGGCTGCACATTCGCCGGAGGAGAATGGACCTGCAGGACAAGGATGGAAGGCGATGGAACTTCCTTGGCGTCTTGGAAAAGCATGAGCAGTTTTACCGTTCAGTCAATCGATAAGACATAAAGACCGCCCCCCCCCCCCCCCGTTTTTACCGCAGTCATTAAACTTTAAATCCTTCTCTTGCAAAATGACAAAAGTGGAGGATATCCCACTCGAGTCCTGAGTGGCCTTTTTCTTCTCCAACTCTGATTTGTTTCAAGGTACCGATGTTTGTGCAGCAGTAGAACCGTCAGCCAGATGATACACAAGATGACGCCACACGCCTCGGCCATGGCGAAGGCCCACGGGATTCGAGGCACACTGCGGACAAAACATAACCAGACCTTATTTTCTTCTTCATATATCAATGGAAGTGCTACACATTACATACATACATTCTTGACATTAATTTACCGGCGCGTTGTGCGTTTCATGTGAATGAGCAACCAACCTGTCGAGGAAGATGTCCGGGAGGGGCGGGTACGTGGCCATGTCGGGGACCCTCTCGTGCACGATGACCATGACGAAGGATGTGAACCCGAACACGAAGACCACGTAGACGGAGCTCAGCACCGTCTTCCAGCATTCGGGGTCCAGCCGCCGCGTCTGCTGCTTGTACTTGCCGTTGGTGTATTTCTGGTACTCCTCGCCGACGGGTGCCGTGTCGGCGCCATCGCAGGCCCGCGCCGCCTCGCCGTTGCACAACCAGTCGCCCGAGCCGGTGGGTGAGTGGCCGTCGAAGGGCAGGCCCAGCTCCTCCAGCGTGTCCAGGTTCTGCTTCTGAAGCTTGCGGATGGATGCCATGAGGCGCTTGATGTCACCCAGCACTTTGAGCTCCAGCGGCGGGGAGCGCAGGTCGTACTCGCTGAGGGCCAGCAGGCTGATGCCATCCAGCCGGTGCTTGTGGCACAGCAGGTCCACATAATCGCAGAAGCCCTCATCCTTCAGCCACTTGGCCACGTGCTTGGGCGTCCAGCGGCGGACACTTGGCGGGATCATTTCACAAGCATCTAATGCTGGAAAACAACAACAACAAAATATGACTGGGCTGTTAATCGATATTGGGGACCAACCAATTCATCGGCTGAAATTCGCTGAAATTGGGGACTTGGGTACAATTTGAGGTCTTAGTATTCTATTATTGGTGACATGTGAGTGCTGACGTGTTGGAAACAATTCTTCATTTCATACGAAAGAAAATGACTAGTATTTCTACTACATTCCTCGATCAAAACACTAAAAGGTGTCATTATTATTGGTGTTGGACAACCCGATGTGAGTTAACGTTGGGTTGTCACGTCGCTGTCAAAGCTTAGCATTCCACGACGAGGTGTGAACCGCAGTCTGAATGACACGAACCAAAAGCAACATTTGCCAAGCGAGTCCAACGCCGCAGGCGAGAAGCGAAAGGAAGAACGAATAGAAAGAGGAGGAACAACTAACGGCAGCTTTGCATCTGCAAAAGACGGCTAACGAGACGGCTGCTAGCGGCGTTAGCTCGGCTTTCGGGGCTCACTCACCCGGGCTGAGCTCAAGCGAAGGACGCCGATCGGCGGCACGTTTGACTTCCGAAGGTCGGCCAAGTGGAAAGAGCACCGCGCGAGCAATTCATAATATCAGCCTTGTTGTTTTTACTAACAATAACATCGCGGCGGCGCTTGTGCGCAATCATGTCGCGCTGCTAGTTGGCATCCTGCTCACCAGTGACGTCACACGGGTGGTCATAGCCACAATACAAGCGCAACCAAAAGCTAGAATCGGTACATGGTTCGTATTACAGAACCGTTTTGCATATCCATTTGTCTATTTTTCAACTTAAAATCGCAATAATTTGTTGAACAACCAACAGATGACACCATAATAATTATTTAAACACATCAATAGTTTGTGATTTATTCAATTAAAGGTCAAAAGCTCAAAAAAGGCAACTATGAGCTGATCCGTCCGAGGGCGCTATGGTTCTGTTCCAAGATGACGTCAACAAGATGCTCCAGTCGGTTTAGTGACCTTGGAAATTAAACCTAGCAAAAATAAATGACCACTTCTTTGTCTGCAGCAGTCAAAAAGGAAGCATCATCATCATTAACATATTATGGTACATAATGATGTTCATTATTGTGATGAGTGCTACAAGAATATGCGGTGACTTATGGAGGTTGGAAGCTGCTGCTGGGACCAATCAAAATTAGTACTTCCTCAAATCGACCCCTCGCTCAAACAGCCTGTACACACACTGAAGTGGAGATTATTTGAAGCACACTTGTTGCCATTTTGTCTTTCATAAAAAGTGACCTCAGAGCAGCACTGTTACTTTAAAACTCAGGAAATATGCTTGAGGTTTTCTTCACAAATTAGACGCTTAAAAACATAGGACAAAAGGTATATCCCCCAGCTTCGTGTTCTAGCTTTTAGGGCCAAATTTCTGCCTACTTGCCTGGTGTAAACACGGAGTAAGCAAGCTGGAGTCCCATCCTGTGTGTGTGTGTGTGTGTGTGTGTGTGTGTGTGTGGACACTCAGAGGCGATGGTGGAAGTGTTGCAGCGCGGCAGCAAAGGTCAGCCACATCATCACCGCTCCTAAAAATATCCTCTGCATCGGACGGCCGTTGCACAACCGTCTCCTTTGCCGTGACTTTCAGTCCACCCAGGACGAGCGTAGGCGCCAAAACGACACATGCGCTTTAAGCTTTGGCGTTATGACATAAGCGGACGAAAGCATGTGCGAAGGGCCCAGCCACCGTCACCACGACGACGATGATGATGATGTCACGCCCAGCTGCTATGAGCTGGACAAGATCCTAAAGCGGGGCTGCGCGGCCTACGCCCCGTACAACCAGGTGTGGCCTCGGGTCTACATTGGCGATGAGTAAGTAGGAAAATATCGAAAGCACTCCCTCGATACATTGCGTGCTCCGCAGAGTCATGATATAGAATTGTACCCGTGCGCAAACAACTGTAAAATCGTCATACAGTACTTTTTTCTTTTCCCTCCTCTTGAATCTCATAATCAGGTCCAGTAATTATTTAAATTTTAAAAGAAAACCTGCAACGGCTCATCACAAAGGAAACATAATGTATTTTGACTGCGACAGGCTGACGGCTAAAGATAAGCTGAAGCTGAAGAAGCTGGGCATCACGCACGTCCTGAACGCCGCCGAGGGCACGTGGAACAACGTGGACACGGGCGCCGGTTACTACGGTGACATGGACGTGGTCTACCACGGCGTAGTGGCGTCGGACACGCCTACGTTTGACCTCAGCCAGTACTTTTTCACCGCCGCCCGCTTCATACAAACGGCGCTAGCCGACCCTCGCAGTAAGACACTAAAGAAGAAAAACAAGTCAACGCTCACTTTCAGATTTCGTTAAGACTAGTTGGCCGGAGGTGTAACCAACAAGAAAACCAGAGAGCCGTTTCTCACGGCGATGTGTTTGTGTTCCGGCAGACATAGTGCTGGTGCACTGCGTGATGGGCAGGAGTCGCTCGGCCACGCTGTTCCTGGCCTACCTGATGATCGGCGAAGGCATGACGTTGGCCGACGCCGCCGAGCACGTCAAGACGCGCCGCAGGATCCTGCCCAACTGGGGCTTCCTCAAGCAGCTGAGGCAGCTGGACGCACGACTCATGCAAGAGCGGCGGGGCGGCGCCCATCGGGCGAGCGGTGCAGCTGAGTTGAGATGACATCTGCAATAAAATTGAAGGGATTAATACCTTTGTGATTTTTCATTTGGTTTTCCTCCAATTTGTGACTTGGACCTTTTTAATCTGCAGCTGATGTTCTGCTTCATAGCTTGGAACCTGGCCAGTATCATTTTGGCTGCCTGAAAAAAAAGAAACTGATTAGAAGAAAAAGAGAAAAAAAAGCCAAAAAGGGGTCAAGTGATGATGACCATATATGTCAAAATTGGAACTGCACCTCGCTTTCACGCAGTGGTCTTTTCTCGAGTCCAATACAATGGCCATAATGGAGTCCCCCCGCCACTTCCAGAAAACATTTGAGAAAGAGAATGAAAGCTTTAAAAGGCATTGCCCAAAATATTAATGAAATTCATATTTTCTTTATTGTTACATTATTTACATTAATACTGTAGATAGAATGAGCAACCGATCGCTCGCTAGGGAGATAGATCATAATTTGGAGTGTACAAAGAGGGAGATGTGCTCGCATATTTGGACAGAAATCCGTCTTGCTTTATTAAACAGAAAGCTGCCTCAAGGAGATCTGTTACAAAAAGACTTCAGAATTATACACACATAGAGCAATAAAACCTCTCAAAGCGCAACAGAAAACAGGACTAAGTTTTACAGTTGTTTTTGTTTGTTTTAGTTTTTTTTACATTATTAGCATTAACAAAATATAATTTTTATTTTTCACCTAATAAAAGGCCCGGTAGCTTGAAAATGGCTTGCTATTTGTTAAGCACAACACTTGTACAGTACTACTCAATGCACTGTCACTAAAGGAGAGACCCAAGCATGCTAAGGTTTGCCACTTGACCCAAAAAAAAAAAAAAGTACAATAATTTAAATATACAAAGGCGTGAATATGGTACAAACTAAATGGTTTGCGCGTGAGCACTGTTGGACAGTTAACACACCGAACAGGTTCCACTCGTGAGCAGGCACATGAAAACAAAAATGGCTTCCGTGGGAGGCTGCTATGTGGCGACGGTAAGCCGACCTCGCAGCCGCTGAACCTGCCGCTAATTAAATAGAATTTCATTTTCAACATCACCATGTTGTAAGGCTTCCCATCTTGGACGAACAAAATCGCTTTTTTTTTTGTTTTCTTTTTTTTTTTTTTGAATGAAAATATTTGCATTCTTTCCAAGTGCTGCTGCTGGTTTTTGTCTTTAAAGAAGAAGAAAAACAAATAAAAATCTATATATTTATATACACAACTCCCAAAAATGAGGGATGTCTGCTTTTGGGTGAAATTTCAGGAAGAAGCTAAACTGCGCAACCGGAGGGAGTCATTTTTCTTGACCACTGCCAGCCTGGTCTGATTTCAGATTCACCATCTTGGATGTGTTTATGAAAATAACAATACAAAAAAAAGGTCATTCGGGAATGGCAAAAGCTCAATAGAAACGGTCCGAGCTCCATCCGGTTTGGCTCCTGGTGAATTTATCATCTGCAAACTTTCACCAGTCAGACAAGTGCATTCCAACTTTAGAGATGGTCAAGTTAAGTGTATTTGATGTTCAACCTGATATTTCACCCAAAAGTCCAACCTCTCATCAACATTTTTTTTTTCTGAGTAGTGTCGATCACACAAAGCAGAAGAGCAAAGGCCATATCAGTGCATCTAAAGCGAAAAGACGCAGCTGCGGCGGGCTACCGCCTGATGAAAGACCCTTTCAGCGATTGCTTGGACATGCCCGGGTTCATGTAGCCGTGGTGACCGGCCGGAGTGTACACCATGTTGCCGTGCGGCGGCGCCTGCATGGGCTGCTGGGCGTATGGCTGCGTTCCCATCATGCCCATCTGCATAGAGTACTGGGGCGACTGGTTCATGTAGGCGGCGTGGTTGCCGTGGTAGCCGCTGTTCATCATGGGCTGGCTCATGCCGTAGCCGTTCATGGCGTTGAGCGAGGGCATGTTCATGGAGTTGTAGGCCGGCGCCGGCATGATGTTGACGCTCATGTTGACGCGCGGCATGCCCGCCAGCGTCCGGGCGGGCGCCTGCATGGCCACGCCCTGGGTCTGCCGCGCGTACATCTGCTGCTGGTGCTGCTGCTGTTGCTGGTGGTGGTGGTGATGGTGGTGGTGGTGTTGGTGGTGCGTGAGCGGTGCCGACTTGGAGCGCGCCGATGCGTGACTCTTGGTCACCGTCTGGGACTGGATGCGTTGGGCCGGAGGCATCCCCATGTTGCGCTGAAGCATCATGGCCGGCGGCGGCGTCATGGTCGCCTGCACCTGGGGGTTGGGGACGCGGTGCGGGGTCTGCGACAGGGACACCAGGCCGGAGTGCTGCGAGGACAGCGAGGGGGTGTTGGCATAGGACGTGATGGGGTGCGACGGCGAGTGGCTGAAAGGCAGCGAGCGGGGATGCTCGATGAAGGTGTTGGTGAACTGCTGCAGCTTGGCCAGGCTGAGGCCCGACGGCTGCGGGTAGTGGCCGCCGGCGTACTCGCCCTGGTGGTTGATCCTCTCATAGAGGGCGAAATTGGGGTTGCCTGATTCTGTGATGTCGGGCAGCTGCACGCCTGCGAAGTTGGCGGGAAGGGCGCACTGGGCACCAGCGGCGGCGTCCTGCGCGGCGTGCTGATTGTGGAGGTTGTGCATGGCTGGCTGATTGTGCTGGCTGAGCTGATTGTGCTGCAGGTGGTGATTGTGGTGGTGACTATGCTGGTTGTGGGGATTGTGTTGATTGTGCTGATTGTGGGGGCCGTGCCTGCCGTGCGGCTGGCCGCGCTGACTGGCGCTGGGCGGCCGCTCGGCCGTCACCACGCAGCCCTGCGGCGACTTGACGTTGCATTGCGGCGGAGAGCTCAGGCTGTTCTGCTGGATCATGCCGCAGCCTCCCGGGTTGACGGCGGCCATTTGCTGGCCGACGGCGCAGCTGCTCTGGGCCAGCCCGCCGGGAGGTATGCCGCTGTAGGGGCAGCTGCCCCCCAAGGTGGAGTCGTAGCTACTGGGGTTCTCGTAGTTCTCGGTGGTGCTCTCGATGCTGCCCAGGTCACTGAAGCCGCTGTCCACCACCTGCTGCGAGTGGTCCGACACCGACGGCACATCCATCATGGGGCTGGTCTCCATGTTGTGGATGGACGGCACCGAGATGGCACTGTGGTCGGGGCTGATCTGCGTGTAGCCCCCCGCCTCCAGGATGGAGACGGCCGGGCTGTTGACGGAGCGCACCGACTGGCTGGGATGCGACTGCGCCGACGAAAGCGGGCTGCTGTGGTCTGACTGGGGGCAGTCCTCCAGCGGAGTCACGGGGGCGTAGGTGTGCACGTTCCTGCAGGCGTCTTGGCTCTCCACGCAGTCCTGGTACACAGTGTCCCGCTCACTCTCTCGTGCCAGGGACCGGACGGCCCGCGCCGTCTCAGAGTCGATTTCCGTGCAGATCAGGGGGCCGTCCCTGAGCGTGGGACTGAGGGGCGGGCTCTTGGTGGTTGGAGGCGGGGCGTGACCTTGTCGTGGACTGGGTGCGCTCTCCTCTTCCGACTCAGAATCGCCAGCTGCTACTTTGCCTGGAGGGAGTGGCAAAACCTCTTTTGTTTTCCCCTCTGCATCATGGATGCATTCTGTGACAGGCGTGGCATTTTCTTTTTGCTGACTTGACACAACCTCACTGTCTTCCTCCTGGGCTAAGTAACTTTCACATATTACTTTAGAAGCTTGCGGGGCCTCGCACTGGTTGCTCTCACGCTCCGTTGCCTTCACGTGGCCTTGGTTTTCGTTCGCATCTTCTGTTACCGTCATCTGCTCCTCCTCATCCTCGTTCTGGTTATGAGGCGATGCAGCGACTTCAGTTCTGCGATCCACATCTTTGGTCGGTGAGTCCAGCTCAGGCTCACTTTCTTGCAGCTCATCATCTCGACGTTTCGGCGAATCATCACCGTCCTCGTTCCCGGGTGACACGGCAACGGGGGAGGCGGCGGGCGATCTGACGGGGGACCTTGACTTGGGCGAGGGACGGTCAGCCGGGCTCGGGGGCACCGACCGGAAGCGTCTGGCCACCCTGCCACCATGGAGCTCTCGGTCTGCTTGGCCCTGCACCTCCTCGAACTGGATACGGTGCTGCTCCGCCTCCATGGGCGTTTCAGGCGGCGTGTAAAGGTTCAGCTTGAAGCCCATTTTGCGCTCGTTCTTCAGGCGCCACTTTGGCGGGCCTCGTTTGACTCCTTTGGGCCAGCCTTTCTTTCGCTTCACTGGACGAGGTCTGCCAGGTCCCTTGGAGGCGACGTCAGCATCTGCAGACAAAATGCAGGCTTGAGGCGCAATCTAACAGAGACACATTTGTGCCTTCGCTTCCCAGTTTTACAGGAGAAGGTTATTATCATAAACGAAAACTAGCAAAATAACTAAAAACGAAAATGAAGATGCATCATCACTCCCACCTTCATTCCAGTGCTGAAGATCATCTCTCTGCATCTTTTCTTTCAGCCTCGGTCGACCTCGCCGCCGTTTCACGGGTGCGATCTGGGTCTTGTTCTCCTCTTCGTTGTCCTCTCCCTCTTCCTCCTCTTCTTCCATGGCGCTCACGCCGCGGGTGCGCTCCAATCGCGGCATGGGACCCTCGTCCTCAGAGTTATCGAAGGGCTCGTTTAGGACCTCGGTGGTCTCGGAAATGGTCTCCGTTGTGACGCTGCTGTTAATTCTCTTTCTCTTGCGGCCCCTCTTGCTCCTCTGGAACACAAATAACACCGGGCCGAATGAAATCACGAGCACAGTGAGGTGGGGGGTCGGAGGGGGCATAATACCGCAAATTGAGTTTGCAAGAAGAACGTGAAATCAAAAAATGGAACGATCGCACTGTATAAAATGTAGCCATACTGTGTTTTTTTTCCTTTTTTTTGTTTTTGCCTTCTTCCTCTCCCCGAACTGAAGGAAACCGGCTGTAATATGATCTCCATCACAAGGGGGCAGTGGGATACAAACAGATGTGAATTGGACAGCAGTTCAACCGACATTTTCTGGACAAATATAGGCCATCGAGGGTTGAATGCCAGCACACAAGGGTAGCAGTAAGTGCAAAGAGAACTTGAGTATGACCATGTTGACCAAAAAGTGGCCACACTACAGTGAATAAGGCTGTGGTTAATGACTATATATTTGAGCCCTCCATTATCCGAGCCGCTTATCCACACGAGCGCCAGAGAAAATGGATGGAAATGGTTTTGCCATACCACGAACTTGGAAGTCAACCATCATCGGCTGACGGGCCGCGTGGGAAGTTTTAAACGTGCGCGATGCGGACAGCAGCGGTGAACACGATCTATTATCCACAGCCGCAGGCAGCGGGGAGAGGCTCCGGATGATAGCGGGACTCCACCAAAGCCTTGGCTGAATTAATGAATAGTTATCCCAAACTTTCATCGCGCCTGAGTGCACCACACGCTCGCTGGCAAAGCGCAGGGAGGAAATATTGGACGATGCCCACATGATCCTACGGGAGACGATCACCGTGAAACTCCCACCTGCGCAAGCATCTGGTTTGAAAGGAATGCGACTCTTAACGACAACATACAATCAAAAGTCACCTTTCGCTTGGCTGCCAGCATGGCATGCGCCTTTGTGAGCACGGGCGGCAAGCCGTCGGAGTCCACGTCATCGTTCATTTCTTCGTCGTCGTCAACGTGGTCGCTGACGTCCCGGGGCGGCTGGACGCGTCTGCTCCACGACGAAGCGTGGCGCCGCTCGTACGTCCTGTAGGGCACCTTACAGTGCATCTTGGTGAGCGTCTGTCTGCGGCCGTGAGTCGCCGCATGGCTACCTCGCTCTTCTTTCACCCAGCAGCTGGCCTGCTCAGCCTGAATACAGCCAGAAAAACAAAAGATGGGAATTTGTGACAAGTGGGGGGGGGGATTAGTGGTGGATTTTTGGTAGCCTTGGTCTGCAAATAGCGCGGGTTTACTGTCTACTCATTGTATGAGAAACTACATCCAGGTCTCAGATGTGAGGTTCGCCAATCCTTCAAAGCGCGCATCTAAATTGCTGTCAAATCCCTTGAAGTGATTTACAGCAATGTTGACAGCGAGTGCGCGCAGCCTGCTTCTGGCCTCCTTGTGAACTCGGCAACTCATCATACAAATATTCACGGAGACAGGCGAGCGTAAGTAAACACACGCCGTCGGAATGGGGAACCTACATCCATCTCCGCTTCTCGCTCCTCCTCGGACAGGACGGCGTCGAGCGACGTGGAGCACGTCCAGCACAGGGCTTCGGGGTCCACCTTGTGACGACGCGGGTCGGTCCGCAGTCTCTGCATGTGCCGGTGGATCAGTCGTTCTCTTCGTATCAGCACCACTCTGAATCGCGCACAACAAAGCCCGTGGCGTCAAATCCACAGTCATACACAACATACAAATATATCGGCATTTCCGCGCGACTGTCTTGGGGGTGCCTAACCTGACTTACCTTTGTCAATATTGCACTGCACTAAATGGATACATCGTTAAAAAAAAAACCCGCTGGCCTGGATAAGTCAAGATGACACACACATAGAAGGTGGCGAGGGAGTGCAAGAGAAAGCGAGCCCGGCGGTGTCGGTGTGCACACTGACCGTCCATCCTGTCTGTCAATCATGCCGAGGTGCTGCAAAGTGGCGGCGATGTCGTGCGGACACATCCCCGTGGCCCTGCTTATGCCTTTAACACTGACGTGTTTATCCGGCTGCCTATAAAGGTACTCCAGGATGACACTTTTCCAATACGCCAGGTAGGATAAGCGACCCAGATCTGACAGCGGCTTCTCAGGGGAGCCGGCTTGTCCTTCTTGCCTGGTCAGAAGGTAACCTTAAGGAAAGAAAAAAAAAAAAAAGCTTGAGTCAGGCGAGAAGCCATCGCGTCCTGCTTGGGATTTCACCTTCAAATAGTCAAAGAGAAGCAATCAGTTCTCCCCTCCTCCATAAACGATGCCAGCGGGAGAGAAATAAAGATGTGACAAAACGTAGCTAGCTTTGAAAGAGACTGCCTGAGCGACAATAACAAGCCAGCCAAGAACAACAAATATGGAACTGTGTGTAATTAGTTTCATAGCACCCCCGTGTCAAGGGTCATCCGTTATGAACTGCACGGAATTCATGAAAACGTTTTACTGTACGCCCACCACCGAGAAGCAGGCAAGCGAGTCTGATGGACAAACACTAAGCGCGGCATGCTTGAGTCGTCGATGAAAATCCTCATCACACTTCCTTTATCATCTTGTATCCCATTTGTGCTTGCAAGTCAAAAGCAAGCACCGAAAAACAAAAACGCATTGTCATTAATTAATTCAAAAAATAAAAATCAGCCGAGCGACGACTTGTATTTGGGAAAAGTCACAAGTCAGGTCATGTGCATCGCAAGGCACCTGTAGGATTTAGCAACAGTGACGTGGCAGAAGGGATCTTGCGAAATGGACGGAAAACAAATCGACTTTCCCACTGGATGGGTGGGCAGGCACTCCAGAGACCAAACGATTTGGACACAAACATTAAAAAGTTCTTTTTCCATAATGTGTCTCTTTTATAAACAAACGACTACATCACCCTTGGATCCTTTCTTCAGTACAATCCCACCAGGGGAAATCTGTTCATCTAAACAACTCGGCGCTCCATAACTGCATCTTCCAATAAAGCCCTGGCAGAGCTGAGAATTCAGCTGCGTTCAATCTCCCTTAATCCTCCCGTCTTTGTTACCGCCGCGTTTTCAATATGACAGTGTGTCTCAATGGCTCCCCAAAGCGAACAGGAAATCAAATGTCCGCCTCATCCTCCGTGAATCACTTCTTGAATATCGAAGTGGGACACAGAATTTCTATTTTGGCAGCCACTCAGCGACCGAATTAAAAACCCAAATGTAGTCATACAGTAGACATACCCCAAAATAATAATAATCGGCTGTATTTCACAGTTTAAAACACTTCCCCCAATACTCAAAGATCAAGATTGCTTGCACACTTTGCACCCTGTTTTGAACCCTGCTGAAATCAGGAACCTCACTTGGGCCAATGCTGTGGCTCGAGTGAAGTAGAAGAAGTGTGTGGGGGAGTTGGGCTGATGAATCAACGCAATATAATGTCGTTTAAATAATGTTTGTCGACAGAATGCGGTGTTCCTTCTCTAAATCCTTTCGCAGCACCTTGCCACCAACTACAGTGAAGCGGCTGAAAGCGCCTTCTGTAAAAAAGACTGATGGCGGGGGGGGCTGCAAAAATGGAGCACAGAAGAACTTACTGAAATCAATAAGGAAGCGCCCAAATCCTTGCCGTTGGTACTGAGGCATGATCATTATGCAGGAGACGTTGTACTTCTGCTGGCAAAGCTTTTCCTGCAGGGGAAGGAGAAAAGGAATCAAGTGTGTCAAGAGCTGTGCTGAAGCTGGCGCAATTTACGGCACCTGCCATTGTCCCTGCCCGTGACGCCGTCGCTTCCTTTACACGCGGCCAAAAGATTTCAGTACAAAGATGAGTATGCCTTGAAAATGTGCACCTCGCGAGACCTCATTTCATTTTGCACGAGAGGATTAGCGACTTCCTGTGGACGATTGCACCTTTTTGTGACACTTTCTGAAACAAGGACGTTGGGAGGGAACCAAATTCTTCGGTCCACGTTTGTCACTGTCACGTTTCTAATTGGGCTGGGCGACGTGGACTTAAAATGAAATAAAATCTCAAGAGATTCTTTTTAATAAACAATTTTGTTTGAAGGCCGTATTGGCCTCGATAAAACACATAATTCATTAGGATGGGAAATTTGACATGACATGACCTCCTTCTGCGTCGAATTGCTTACCTTGGAGAAATAGCCTACGAGATGACAGCCTTTGTGGTCGTTCTTTGTGAGGATGTAGAAGAGGAACGGCTCCACGTCGTAATACAGGGTCTTGTGATCCAGGAAAAGCTTGGCTAACAGGCAAAGGTTTTGGCAGAACAGTTTGCTGACATTTCCATCAACCTAAGCGAGGCAGAAAAAAAAAAGAAAAGACCAAGCGTACACTCGAGAGTCAATTTTTCTCACTCCCTCCGCCGCCCACAAATCTCACGCAGCGTACGCTTCTTTGCCAGAAAGGCAAGGCTGACCTCAAAGACGGAGAGTCCATCTTTTCGGTAGATCTCGTTGGCCGGCGGGTGGAACCAGCCGCACTTCTTGGTGTGCCTCTGGAGAATGTTTTTGCTTCGCATGTACTTCAGACAGAACTCGCACAGATAAAGCTTGTGTAATCTGAAACAAAAAGACCACAACAAAAACACAAGGAGGAACGCTGCGGTTTTACACTGACACAATAGGGCCAATCCGAGCCACAAAGAGAAAATAAAACAATGACCAAGCGGGAACCTACCTTGAATATTCAGGCGGGTACGGTGACGAATACCACGTTTGGATTTCGTACTTCCCAAATTCAATGACAGCCGGACATCGCGTGGCGTTCGCGTTGGTTTGACATCCCGTCCTCTGTGAACGTTGGCGGCAACAACAAGTCTTAGCGACGGTATCCTGCTGCAGATTTCTTTTGAGCATTCTCCCTGAAATGTCCTTCAATCCACTCGGAATGTCAGATTTTTGCAAACAACCCATAATAATGAAATGCAAATAAACAAAAGCCCTTGACAAAATACCCTTTTTTGTTTTGTTTTGTTGGTTTGGTTGTTTGTTTCATTTCTCTGAAAGTATGATCATGACGAGCAAATTCAAGCATTTCAAGACAACAAAGATTAAAGACCGCTCCTCCAGTTGTGTCCCAGGAGTCCTAGCCTGGAGAAAAGCATCAGCGTCCTCTGGGAGCGATTTTAAACTAAAGACAACGCTATAAAAAATAAACATATGAGAAGGCCGTCAAACCTTATATTAATATTAAATGTCAACAGTTCGCTTTTTTAAATATCCAGTGGTCGCTTGGGTCTTTTTTTTTTTTTTTTGCTCTACGAGGAGAGGAAAAGTAACTTAGGCATGAGCTTCAAGACATTGCTACTGCTTAATGGCAGAAGCAAACCTCGGGCCACTATCGTTCGGGGACTTAGCTCAACAACAAATTGTTCACTGAAAAAAAGGACTTCCATTCACCTGGGCAGTGACTTCTCGGACGCTGGCGAACATCTCCACGTCCTCGTCGGTCACGTGCTCGCCAGACATGGCGGCCGAGCTGGCGCGGGGTTCTTGCTTCACCCGCAGCTCCCTTTTGTGGCCTATTAGCGGCACAATGAACGAACAATGAATCATCTCCTCACTGCATTCTATGCAAATGCGCTTATAAACTGCCGCTACTGCCGCACAGCCCGGGTGTCTCGGGAGGAAATGTTGCTAATGTATCATCTTTCCATGTTTATGTGGGAGAGGTGGTTGGGGGGGTAGAGAAATCCCTAATGGAATGAAGTGAAACTAAATCACTTTAATTGCATAACGGCTTTCATGTGCTTAGTCATCCTCCGAGAGCCGGTGAATTAAGAAGCAGAGGCAGTGGAGGCAGCGCAGGAACGGACACGGATGCTGATGAGTGATGCTGGAGAGCAGGCAGGACGTCGTCTTCCGAGAGAGACATTGGGACCCAACCCAGAGCGAAATGAGAACATTTTCTGTGGAAGTTGATATGAATAATTGCTGAAAAAATTTGGTACCGGGAGAGATTAAGCAAATCCCCAAAAGGAAAAAAAAAATACATTTCAAAAAAATCATTAACTTTTTCAAAAAAAACTTTTTGTAAAACCGAACAGGGGAACAAAAAGCTTAACATGCTTTGATCTGTGCTGCTGTTTTGGTTTGCAACAAATAGGATTAGCATTTATAATTTGATGAGAGAACCGCAGTAATCACAAGTTTCCGGCCTGTTTTTTGATGAACCGACAACCAATTGGGACACTATTAGATGAACAGTATTTATGAGAGTATGGGTTTTGGGCTACTTTGTTGGTGAATTAACATTTAAAGATTCGGGCTTCTTGAGCGAGGGCGAAGTATAAGATTGCCAGAGTGGCTTATAGCCATCCTGTCATCTCTGAGTCAGCCCTTGTGGCTGACTCACTGCCTTAATGACTACTGTGAGTGAAGACGAGGGTGCGGATGAGGAAGAGTGCAGATGCGATGACGGCGATCCCGACGTGACAATGCGGAGGGTGGAGGATGGGGGCCAGGGGGGCGGTCAAGGACGGAGCCACGGGCGACATGGAGGGAGGGGGAGTTAGTGGGCCATGCATCATGGAGGACGGAAGCCACGTCAACTCCGCAGCCAAGTTAAGAAAGTCAAAAATCATTCAAATTAGGCAGAAGATTAGTCCGTTAAGAGCGCCGAGGGGCGTCTCAGCTCTCGTCGGGAAGACAAATAATAATGGCAAGCGTTCAAAAGAAAGTCAAGAAGAAGCTTAAAGGGTGGAGGCGCGGGCCCGGGCTGGCGCTGGGGAGCCTTGCTTACCATGATTACTCTCTGGCTTAACTCTTCCGTCTGTCAAGTCTCCCTTCCCTGGCGAGGGCGCTCCCTTCGGGGGGCTCACCTTATACCTCAGCCTGCCTAGCGTCCTGCGTTTTTTAAGGAAGGGGTTGCGCTTGAAATGGCCGACCAACTTAAAGGCGTGTCCTGGGGGTCGCCCCGACCCGGGTGACGTGGAGCTGAGCCGGTTTTTACTAAACTCGTTCTTTCTGTGGAACTGGGCCGGCGCTTTGGACGCGTGTGGCGAGTCCCGCTTTTGCTGGGTGCGCTTGGGCGGCGTGTAGCACGCGAGCCTCTTTTTCCGCGACTGTCCCTGAGTGGCGTAAATGTGCGAGAGTCCGTCAAACAGTCCCTTGAGCTGGCTGCTATTGCAGAGGCTACCCAGGGAGGGAGCGCTAGACTGGCTGGAAGAGCTCTGGGGCGAGTTAGCTGAGGTGGAGCCGGAGGACACCTGCGAGGGCGGGCTAAATCCCGGCGATGTTGGGGGGGCGGGGGCGGGGAGTGCAGACGAGGGCGCTATCTGGTGACTGGCAGCGACTGGAGCGGCCACGCCTAACCGTTTGTCGGAGGGCGACTCGGCGCCTACGGCTCGCGAGCGACGCCCCACGGGGGAAGGGGTGAAGAATTTGGAAAGCCCGTCGATGAGCCCTTTGGTTTTCTTGTTAACGCCGAGCGCAGCTGGGGTGGCGGAGGAGGGCGTGAGGAGGGGGGTGACGGCGGTGACGGTGGAGGAGGTGGGGGTTGGGATGGTGAATTGGGTGGCGTCTGGAATAGCCGAGCTGCCTCTGGCGTCCTTCACAGATGCGGCATGACGGGATGAGGTACACGCGCTAAACTTCGGACCCCTACCGGGTGACCCCCTTCCTCCGAGTGCCACCATGGAACCATCACGGCTGCTTAGACACCTACAAGCAGACGGCCGCGTTAAGAGCCCGTCTCAGAGAGACGGCGATGCTGCCGAGTGACTCGCGCGCACATACATTTGTGGCGTGAGCTTATTCCTGGGTCTTCCGATGGGCTTTGCGTATCGGCGTTTGATCTCGTCAGCTTTTCGGTGCAGCAGCTTCTTCCCGTTGTCCTTGGGCCTGCAGAACTGGCACAGCCACGTTCCTGGAGGGCATCCAAACACACACACCGTCATGTTGGGGGTGGGTTCATCAATACCAAGGACAGCGTGTTTTTTATTTTAATTTTTATTTATTTATTTATTTGGGGGGGGGGGGCAATTTCCTTGAGCTGGTCGGCATCGGGTCCGCTCACAATGACAATTAGTTAGTCAGCACAAAAAGTGGAAATCCATACAGCTGCGTTCTGTGCGGCCACTTAAATAGAATCCCAAGTCAGCAATGGATGAATAGCCCGGCAAAGTGCACGACGGCAGCTTGTGCATGACTTGGCCCCTCGGCACTGTAATGCTTATACCTCCCCCCGGGGGAAGCTGGAATCATTCAATATGCATGCCCAAGCAACTGACACCTCACCTTTAGGCATTGTGGAAATGGGTGGCTCGCAGCACTCCATGTGGAAGCCCCGGTCACACGAATCGCAGAAGAGCATCTGGTCCTGCGGGAACAGCGGAAACGTGTAAGTAAGGCGGATAGTTATCGTCGCCTTCAAAGCGGGTGCAAAGTAAACATGGGTGGCAGAGGAGAGAATTATGATGATGTGCGAGCAGCAGATAGCTAAAAATCACCAGCAGGTGACAGTATAACTCCAAAAAAAACAAAAAAAAAACAACAACCTCCTTTTCCCTCTTCATTTGACAGTGCAAGTAGTTTTACTTTATTTTAATTCTGTCATACAGTGGCTGCGTTATCTTTACACATGAGAAAGTGAAAATGTTATTTAAAGTGAACAAATGACTGTTAAAGTGTGGATGGAAACAGCCTCCAGAGTGCCTGAACAAGCATCAAAAGTGAAATTAAGCAACTAAATACGTTTTTGCAAGCCTTTCTCCACTTCCAACTCATTCTCCGTCAAATGAAAATAACTACCCAAACACAGAATTTCTCCACCAATGAATTGGCAGTTCCAGAGCCAATATAACGTTAAAACCGAAAGGGAAGCAGAGCTGCAGTGTGACCACATTTTCAGAATGTAACAATCTAATCTATTTACATCAAGCTTGAAAACATGTACCTACATATTTAATGATGCGACGTTTTACGACGGAGAAAATGTTCAGTATCTCCTGCAGGGAAAACGTCTTTTGACATTACCGCAACATTGAAGTCGCTTGGCGTCGTAGCACAGCTCGTGTTCAACTTTGGAGGTCCGGCTGCGGGATGGAATTGACGGCATTTGTCGAAAGCAGGCGCACTTACTGCATTTTTCCCCTGTATTCGGCAGGAACTGCAGGTTTTGCATTCGATGCACTGCCACCGTAATCGCTTCACGTGGGAGGTCAACTTGGGGGAGAACTTCAGACACGAGGGATGCCCTAGAGGAGCAATTGAAAATGGCACATGAGCCCGTTTAATCAACGTTGCCACTTCATGCTGTTTAAAGATTAACACGCCCAGCGCTGAAAACTAATGACTGGCATCAGTGGCATGTACGGTCTTTTTTTTTTTTTCCCCCTCCCTTCCTCGCTGCCACAATCGGTGTGTAAAAACCAGTCTGATCAAAACATCGCAGTGGCTAATGACATAATTTGATCGTAATGAGGCAGAAAGAGTAGCGGCGCTCATTTCGAACATAAGCCGATGCACGAAGAGTCCAAAAGCACTCCGTCATGCTTGTGAAACAGCTGTTTTGCAGCGCGACCGCCGTTTGTGTACATTTAATGAAAACCACCTCGACGCCAGTTAGTCAAATTTACGCTGTAAAAATGTCAGCAACGATCCCTCGCGGCATTTAAAATAATTGCTCAAACATGAGTGTTACCACGGGTGGCGGTGGGCAAGTCAAAAAATGTAAACACCGCCCATTTTGCAGTTAAAAAAAAATACAAAACGGATCTTTGATCCTGGGCGTATGAGAGCAATCAAATTCATTCTATGCTTGGCGATACGTCGCAAATGTCAACTTACCGCTGCTCCCACAGTCGGCGCAAGAAAGAAGATCCTCTTGACGCTTGTCTCGGTTGGACTCTTTTGTGCCCAGACAGAAACTGCATATTGGGATGGGGTCGACCCGCAGCTGAGAGGAAACACACAAAACAGACAAAGTGTTCAAGAGGGCAAAAACAAAAAAAAAATGTATGTTTGGTCAGGATTTGGAACATTATCAAGACAGAGTTGAACCTTCACAAGTGATACACTCCAAAAGTCAAACAACTTTAAAGTCTTTAGCAACACTTAATTCAAAAAATATCTAAGGGACAGTATTGCAAATTCCACATCTAAAATTTAAAAAAAAAAAGACTTTGCTTTGGCATCATTTGGTGGCACTTAGAGGAAATTACAAACGAACAAAGTGTTCCATCTGTTCAGCGCAACCGAAGCAGACAATTGCGCCAACTATGAATCCAAGGTAGCCAGCCCAGCGGGAG
Organism: Hippocampus guttulatus; assembly: GCF_054856545.1. Taxonomy (NCBI): domain Eukaryota; kingdom Metazoa; phylum Chordata; class Actinopteri; order Syngnathiformes; family Syngnathidae; genus Hippocampus; species Hippocampus guttulatus. The sequence continues at coordinate 8,485,669 of NC_141279.1, forward strand.
ACAACAAACAACTCCTGGATAACCATTCCACCCTAGTGACACGGTGATCTAAGTCAAAGTAGTCCGAGTGCTTAATCCGATTCTTCTTTGGGGTTAGTACCCGAGACGAAGAGGATTAATGAGCGTCTGATCAAATTACCGCACGAGTACAACAGTCGAAATGTCGCCATTCGCGCAGACCAATGCGCCATTTTGCACGCCGACCGGTTGGATCTGAAAGCGATCCCCCCGTTTAAAAATGACGAGAAGACCTTTGGGAAAAAAAAAAAGTGATCACTTTGGTAAAGCCCCTGGAGGAGCATTAAAGCAAGTGCTGCCGTCTGGCCCGGCTTGTGAACAACTAGCAGATATGATCTTTACTTAAAGGTGCGCTGATGGTATCTCATCACGGCTCTGTCAATCGAGCTTCAAACGGCCACTTGGGGGGGGGTGCACAAACAGTTATTGCTTGCTGTGAAAGCACATCCTTGTGACCACCTCCTGACCTACAAATGAATGCTGTTTTCCCCCTTCATCCGTCAAGAGAAAAATGACAGGAGCACTCTTTCAAGGCCTGCTGCGTCCTCCGGGGGGGCAGGCATACATTGAGGATGTTGTCCTTGTTGAGGGCTTCCGTGTCAATTAGATGCCGAGTGTGTGTGTGTGTGGATGGGGGGGCGGGTACTCCCACGTCAATGATGACTCTATTTTCAAGCCGGCCTGGTCAATATTTGACAGCGGGTTCCCACACTGGAGGCTGACAGGAATTGAAATGGACCGACTCGCACCTTGAAGATGTCCCTCGAAGGCAAAATAAAAAAATAAAAAAATAGGTCAATTCCTGTCACCTTGTGCACAACAGAATTGAAACCGCCGCAGATTTAATAGTCACAATTTGCTGAAAATGTCATCGCTGTGACACTTACAAGTCCATGCCAAGTACCAACAGGTGCTCAGGAAGTTTGTTCCACAGTTGTGGAGCACAGACACTGACTTGTGTGCTTCACTCTGGTTGCTTCTGGAATTGTCATAGGGCAGTGGAGTATTTTCCCCAACCTTCGTGGCCACAAAAATCTCATTGAGCACCAAAACAAACAAACAAACAAACAAACAAAAACATCATCCAAAGTATGACCACTGAAATAACGACATCATGTGAATTCACTCCGAAATCTGGTCCTGTCGAATTGAAAACAAAGCTATCAATCTGTTGGATGAATGGCAACACTTTTTTTGGGGGGGAGGGCGGCGGGGGGGGGGGGGGGGGGGGGCTGCAAATGTCAGTTACAATGTGAAAAGCCCTTCACAGCAGTACCGTGAACCACATCGTATGACATCAATTCCAAGAAAGTGCACAATGTCCTAAACTACAAATCATCTGACATTTATGCAGCTGAATGGTGGCATATGAAGACGTTTTGGGTTGGTTTTTTTTTTTTTTTTAAAAGGCTCTCCGCCGCCCCATGAACGACGACATCATTTTCTTCGGAACACAAGGCCCAAAATGTTCTGCTTGCAGAAGTTATTGCCTCTTCATGTACAAAAAGTGTCACGCGAAGTTCGTGTTGATTTACTGCCTTTAAAATGCAATTCCTTTGAAGCAGATTGTGTTTCTTTCCTCTTCTGAACAAATGGAACAAAAAAATAAAAGGGCATGCTTTATCACCTCGTGCTGGCTGACACAAAAAAAAAAAAAAAAACACCCAAAAAACAAACAACACTAAGCAAGAACATGAGTCCAATCGAATCATCATTAAAGTACACAGTTAATTAAACAGCTACTGCAAACTCCAAAAACAACGACACTCTCCTGATACAGATCCGAGGGGTTTAATCAGACAAACATGTTTTTTTGTTCTTGGCCATTCTTGAGTTGCTTTATGAATTATGGTCTTGGCCGCGCAAGCCTCCACCCTGAAAAATCCAGAATACCATCCAACGTTAATAACAACAAGATGTCTGTCATTTTAACTCGCAACAGAAACCACCGACTACAAAGACTTCCATTGAATTGTGCTCAAAAGACATTCAGCGCCAAGAGGTCATAACGTCCTCAACGACTTTAAACTTTATTTACTGTCCACGGGTGATATCGCGCGCACAAAAAGATACATCTTGCCATCGGAATGGGTACAAAATCCTGACATATGACCTGTTCGTCGTACGACACATCGGGAATGGCCACTCGCAAACCGGGAAGCGGGCTTCAAACTGGCTTTTCTGGCATATGCCCGGCTTTAGAAGCTTTGCTTTCCCGACATGGCGTACAAATCACTCTGCTCTGAATTAGTGTCTGCTGAGTTTTTTTTGGTCTCCGTTTCTGCTGAAGAAAAAAAAAAAGAGAAAATCTTTTGGATATGACATAATCCGCCTCAAGACGGGAGCACAAAGAATCTTTGAGGAGCTTTTCCATCTGCGCTTTAAGGCCAGTCTGCGCACCACCTGTGTTTGGCCCGCAGGAACCGCCCTTAGTAGACAACTTTCTTGGGAGGTTTCGAGTCCAGGAATACATGCCTACTAAAAGGGGCAGAAAACACCCTTAAAAGGATCCGTATGGTGCACCAAAATGTTGCGGTGGGAGTTTTGGATTCAAGACAAGGAGAGGAGACAACAAGTCTGGATGTGAGAACGTTTCTGACACAGTTATCTATCATCATCACAGTCCTGAGTGATAAAATCTAATCCTGGAGACAAGGAGTTATTCCTGGAAACAGCGTTTCACATACACCAAAAGGAGGAAAGAGCGCCGATGAGTTTCTCGGGCAGTCTAAATTAAGTACATGACAGGAAATGATGCCGCATGAAAAGAGCAGGCTGTCCTGAGTGAGGGGGTGGGGCTCGATTAGAACGCTGGTGGTGGAAAGAGAGCTCAAGTGGTTGCATAACACAGCGGAGGGGGGAGAGTGGGTGTGGGAGGGGGGGCTCCAATTCCTCGCCTTTGTTCCTGGCACAGTCTCTTCAGACTCTTATAAACTCTGAGCCAACACTGCTCTTTTCCGCCAGCGAGTACCTGTTTTTCTCAACACATAACATCGCCATTGTGAGGCTGAGCAGTCTCAGCAGTTCGAAGTGCAAGGTAAACCTCGACTCGGCTTGGTGAAGTCCAAAAGAAAAAAAAAAGGAAAAAAAGTTACAGATGGAAAACAGCTGCAGGTCCCATTTTTTACTAAATATCGAGGTTTTTTTGTTCTCAGACCACAGAGAGTCACAGAGATGTGGCTACAGAATTAGAGGTGTCGCTTCCTGATTATTCATTGTGAAACTGGCGAGGAGCGAGGCGACATCTCTATACGTGCACAAAACCTTGACATGGGAGCACATCTAAAAAACGACAAAAAGTAGAAACTATGCTGCATTTTGGCTACACACCGTGGCAATCAAAAATGCCAAACATGTCAAATACGTTCAACATCAAGTATGGTACCGAGTATCCATGAATGAATCTGATAAAAAAATTAATATTTCATTGTTAAGTACCAAATGTGCACAAGGGTTGCAGGTCTAACTTTTCAAGTACAGTATCTGTAACGCTGAACGACGTGGGCATCTGCAATTGACAGTGTCGAGTTGGCTGTGTGTTTTTTTTTGGGGGTTTTTTTGTAAACCGGCTAACCTGTTAGCCAGTCTGCGTGCTGAATGACTCGAGTCTGAATGCGCTTACTGGAAGTTTGTTGTCTTACCGTTCCTTCAATAAAGCGAGTGAAAGCGCACGCGCAGCCGTGTCTATTTACACTCGACCACTTGTTTACAGGTCTAAAACGTCACACAAAGAACTAGTTTGATTAGGATGTCAAGCGGCACAGTTCCACGCGTCCTATTTTTGGTGCGATTGCTATATATTTCTCACTTAGAAGTTTAGTTTTTTTTAATACAGATATTGTCCAATAATTGTGACTCCGAATTGTACTTTGCCTATTTCTCGCATTAATATCCTGCGCTGATTTAAATGCCTTCTTCAGCCTCCAACAGTCGCAAACGTACACTTGAGACAACCAAAGGCCTTGAGCAGAACGGCAACAACGGCATTGCGCCTCTCCATCAGCTTGTCCGGCAAATGTTTTTACTCGTTAGTTTTGATCTTCAGTGACGGACAGCGAGCCGTCATTCAAGGCGATGTTCTCGTCAGACGTGTTAAAAGCGAGAACCCAGCAGTGATAGACACCATCTTGCCTCATGCTGTCGACCACCCCCGAGGCGCTAAATGCAGGGAAAACAATGCACCCTGCAGGAATCGAGGACAATCCTTTAGTGCCCCCCCTTGGGGCTAAATTCAATTTCTACACCATGGAAACGCACTAAGTGGAGATACTCTCAACCTTGCACTTCTCCACAAATGAGCTGCGTTGTTGGTTAAAACGGTCTCAGTCTCATATTACGTCTTCCTGCATACTCTTTGAGGCACATTAGTTCTTAAACCTCAACAAAATTGTTTTTTATATATATTCACTGCTCCTCACAAGACAGCCAACCGCATCCTTTATGGGTCACTTTGGCCGAGCTTATGTAACGTGTGGGAAGCCTACAGCAAAGTGCCGACCACACAAGCGCAGCGTGACATCCTAGCTATTGGGGCGCTTTTATTATCATTATCAAGACCGGCAACATGATGCAACCCTCCATAGTAACACAATCAGAGTGTTTTTGTCAACATTTTAACAACAATAGAACAAAACGCACTCAGGGGTCCTCCAAGGTCTACCTATGTTGCTACATTCCAGGAAAAAAAGACTTATGACTAATCCTTTGGGATTCATTATGGGGAGGGAAAAATGCTCGCTCCACAAAAGGACTTTCGGTGGTTTGTACAGGCACCTGTTGCCGAGCAGAATTCATGGCGCTCAATCTTAGTAAGGAAAGAATTCAAATGTTATGCCCGCCAGGATACAAAGATGAACTATGGTTTGGATCTTACGCCGCTGTGCAAGCTACTTCCTTCAAGCGCAAAGTTGGAATCTCGAAATGTTGGTTTCGTATTAAAGAGGGCACCCCCTGAGTAGCCGTTCTCGAACCATTGTGGGCAAACATTCAGCATCCTCGTTTGTGCAGTGATTCCCACCGGCCATATGAAAGTATAGTAAACACAAAAGTCACGCGGGTATACCTGTTCTCGCTCGTGCGCTAGGAGCGTCGCCGACATCAGCAGCAAAGGGGCGGCCATCGGACACCTGGGCGTCCTGCTGTCGGTGCCGCCGCGCCCTCCGAGCTGGTACCGCGGGCCATTTTTGAACAGTCTGCCACTGTTTACGGAGCGCTTGGCCGCCAGCCGCAAGCGCTGGCGGAAGGCCGGGTTGTCAGCCGCCTCGGCCAGGTCGTCCTGGTTCCTCAGGTACCTCTCGATGTTTTTGAGCGAGGAGCCGTGCGTGTCGTCCAGGCCCTCAATGGCCCTGTGCAGGATCTTATTCCAATCCAGGTGGCGGAGATCGCCGGAACCCCATATTGAATCCTTTGTCGGCATAGGCGAGGCGGGAGGCGGGATGGATCCCGCTCTCCTGGTGATCCCCGGGTCCTTGTACGAGGTGCTACCCTTGTTGGTAACCTTGAGAATAGAGCCATCGTGAACGCTTAAATCCAACTGCTCCAGGACCGTCTTCCGGTTCAGTCCGTGCGACGTGCCCACCGCGTGGGAAATCCTCTCCTCCGAGGGCCGCTGCTTCTGCCTCTTGATTTTCTGTATGGCCTCCAGAATCCACTCCGTGTACAGAGGGTTGGCGAGTTTCACCATGGTTGGACCTGGAGACTAACAAAAACGCCATCCGTGCGCAATCCCACCTGCTGCCAAGCGCCAACGGGTACTTCCACATCCTTTGGCGAGGTCCAAAAAAGGTACGTTCCACGGAGCCCTCCAAAACTGCTCGTCAAATCCGGCCTGTAAAGACGACTGACGTTTGAGGGAAAAAGTGCCACTGCTAAATTCCACGACCGGGAACTGACCTTGACGCCGTCTCTAAATCTGGCAAAAAAACACAATTGGTGATTATATGCATTTAGGAATAGCCAACAAAGACAACTGGTTAATTTTGATTTGATAATGAACTATAAAGAATCATTATTACAAAGAACATTAGTGCTGTTACTGAGAAAATATTGCAAATTTGCGATGACACTGATTCTAAATCAGAAATGCAAGAAACTTTCTAAATGTTGGCAGTAGGTAGTAGGCGTGGGGGGAAGCATCTGCTTCAAGTGGTCATGGTTAAACCAGGGAAAAAAAACTTCAAGCAGTAAAGTAAGTAGTGGTTACACATTTTTTGTGGCTTTGTGACTTTCAAAATGACCCAAACGTCTAATTTTAGACTTCAGTCACTTACTGTATTTGAAATGCGTATGCAGTAATGTCACCAGGTCACAGTGACACATTGGGCATCTCTCCATTGTGAGACAAATAAAGGTTTTCTTATCTTATTTTAAAAGTCAATGAAGAACATTAAGAAAAAAAAGGATGACACAGAGTTGAAGTATGAAACTTCTATTTCATTAATAAGTGAAATCAACAAGATCATTGTCCACCTCTGACATTTGCAATTTAGTATTAGAATTCATAAATGAGTGCTTTTCACACAAGTGGTCGTCGGAATACCTCTAGTGGCATGCGAAAGAATCACTGCCAATGACAGCTCAGTTGGATTTAACTTTTTTCCAAAACATTAGCGTTTGATCAATTAGAAATTTATTTAGGCACTATTTTTAACTTTTGTGTATTTTTGGGGAATCGCTACTAGAGTAGTCTTATTTTCCTGTACTTAAGCACGGTGCTCATGTTCAAACTGTGTATAATGTTACATTGGCTTCTAAAATGTAATCATATAATAATTAAGAAGGTGGTACTATGCATAAAAAAAACTTTTGCCAACAACTGATAAACAATAAATACTGTGACTTTTCCCCCCAAAATTTACCCTGGAAAATTATTGTTGGGCAACGAAATGTCGAGTTTTAAATTCAGTATAACACAAAATCTGGAGGAACTTCTTGCGCCCTAAACTTTTGTGCTCTGGGAATAAAAGAAAGTCTCGTGTGAAACGCCTGCTTCAAGTTTCGCTTCTCTGACACAACCACGAACACGACACACTCTACGGGCCACACAAGTGCCACACACACGGACGTCCGACAACGGCACAGAAACGACGACAACGACAAGGTGGACATTCGGCGTTTGAAGCTGTCCCTCACTCGACTTGTTTTATTTCCTTTTTTCTATTCTTTTTTTTTTGACAGCTCAATGGCCGCCACAACAAAGTGCTCAACGCCGGCCGCACAATCGATGCTTGCTCCCTTGACAGCTGACGGCCAAACCCCTCAAGAAAACACAACAACCCCGCCAGTAACAAACCTTGTGCTCCAAGTGAATCCGAGCTGGATAATAAAAATAAATAAAAAACAACAACAGCAGCACACGACAGATTATGCTGTTTAAAACGTTAGCAGCGTTAAAATGTGGCGTCACCTAAACAGTCGCCATTTTGTTCCACTGTTGTAGTTTACACCGAATCCGACATGACGCTGATTACAATCCAATGGAGTCTCATTAAACCTCGCCGACACTAATGTGCCCACCCCTAACAACTTCATTATTGGTTGGGAACAGACCACATCCGATGGCTGGTTTGATAAAAACCCTGTCAATCTTTACTTGTCGACCGGTGCCATTGGCTGACATAGCTGTCACTTCCCCGACGTTCGACCCGCCCTCTTAAGGTGGCTCGGCAGTCGTGTCTGCACTACTTAGCGTCGACAGCCCGGAAAACGTTTTTATTCACACGCCTATTTGGTTTCGTTGGCTCGTACGTGGACGCCGAGGGGACGCTGTTGCAATTGGACACCTTGTTACAACCGATCGAGGCAAATATTTCGGTCAAACAACATCATTGCGCCGCTCCACCTTATGGACACATTCCTCCTTGAAACAGTTGGTCGCGCTTGAAAGTGTCTCGTTCATTTTTTACGCTCTTCAATGATTCATTACGGCGATCTATAATGGCGTAAACGCCAATAAAAAGTGGGACGCCAATCCAAGGTGTCGCGTTTAACGATTCCTAAGGGAGGATGGGGTAAAATAAAAATGCGTGAAGGCGACCACCAGCAGCAGCACGTCCACCTACCACCTCCCTTTTTATTCTTTCCCCACCGTTAATTCCCCATAAACGCCTCGTTAATAAGCGATTTCCAAAAACGCACGGCCGCCTGTGTTTTCCGATCTTTCTTGCGATGACAGTGAAAGTCCCGCGCCGCGTACGTTGCGCAACGAAGGCAAAATTGAGTCGCGTTTTCTCGCCATTAAAGTCGCAAATCATCCCTGCAGCCCAAATAGTGGAGAGTTGCATGCAAAGAGACACGGGGCATCTTTTTACCTCAAGTTTGCCACAGTCCTCTCGTCTCCATGATGGTGACGTGATGACAGAAAGATGCAGAAGTCATAATCCGAGATGCCGAGCTCGCTGCGTGGAGAGCAGTTGATAACAACTAATTGAAAGGTTAATCTACATAGCAGTCTGTGACAAAATGGTACCCTCCCCCTCCTCCTCCTCCATTCCTCCCCTCCTCACTCCCTCCCTCCTTCCTTTTTCTTCAGTGGAGTGGTTTACAATATTACACTGTAGGTACTGACCTGCAAAATCCACTGAGCCCAAATTCACAAGTTGGATGTGAAATGAAGATGTCGACGCACTTCCAATATTTTGACACTCTAAAGGAGTAGCAGTAGTTCCTAAAACTTTTTACTCTCAGTACTACCTAAAAAAATATTTGCCACCATCAAGACAAATTAATGAGCAGCCATTAAAACATGGCAGCATAGTGTGCATCATTATTTGTCAAAATAAATGAGAGGGTAGAGAGATACAGTATATATCTTATATATAGCGTGGGAGAACTTAAAAAGTGTCTTGGCAAATTACATCTTGTACAGCTACAAACGGTCATATGTGAAAATCATGCTGCAGGGAACAATTCACCAAAGTTATCCAAATGGAGATTAAGGGCCTTGAGGGAAAACTATGTGCTGTGGATGACTTTAAACAAAAATATGACTAACCAACAAACAAACCAAAAAATCTAAATAAAAATCGAGCATTACCACAGGATGGTGACACATTTTATTCAAGAGGAGAATTAGGGCCATGGGAAAAATAATCTGCTGTGGATGATGTCAACATACAAATAACTAATGACCATTCTTGTGTTTTGAAACAGTAAGGGGACACGTTTTATCTAGGAGGAAACTACGTGCCGGCCAGTGACGCTTTATTTGCGTTTGAATGGGTGGCGTTTGGCGGCCAGCATTTCTCGTGCTTCCACGGTGCTGCCGACATGTTGTTCATCGTACGTGCTGCTAATTGGCCGCCAATCCGACGTGTGAATGCCGCCAGTGAGGGGCAGGTGGACTCAGAGAATAGAAGCGGGCTGCTGTGTTTTCCAATGAATGTCAAGCCGGGCGGGCCGGCGGTCCCTCCATCATTTCAATTGGACAAGCATGTGCCGCCATTGCGGTCTGCCCGCATCCATCCCCTGAGCCCACTGTGACACCCCCACCCTGTCCCATCCCTCAATCCTTGCCAACTACCACACAAACACTGCTGCCCATCTGGTGAGGGGGGGAAAAAAACACCCGCCAGTCTCTCTCTACTTCGATTACAACTAGCGTGTAATGTTCATAATGCACATCATTTGTATCCCAAATCAACTTTGCCCATTGAAACCACTAGAAATGTCAATAATCGAGTCCCCCCTAAACACCAACCGATGTTTTGTTACATGTTTTCTGATTGTAAAAACAAGCATTGCACAATTGGCAATTAGAGCTGTAAATCATTCGGGTAAACGGCGGTAGAATTGATTGTAATACGGACATAACAGCAATGACTCCACTGCTTGCGTTTCCACATGAGGTTAATGGAGCGAGGCAAAAACGGAGAAAGTGAGAGAGGCGTGGAGAAAACAAGGTACTTTCCCTTCCATTGTCATGACTTCATCATGTCTGCCTCCCTTTTTGTGTGTTTGTCTTTTGCCATCTGTCATCTTGAGGGAGGCCAAGCGGCCAGCTGCCATGTGAGTGGACATCTTGCCCAATCACAAATGCGCAAACACCCCCAAGACCCCCCATTTCTTTCAGGGCGCATCTGTGTGAAAGAAGCAGGTAGTTTTTTTGTTGCTGTTGTTGACAGGACCCATCACCTTGATTGACACCACCGAGGAGTAACATGTTAGGATAGGAGGAGCAATATAAAATGTGTGTATGATATATTTTTTTTAAATTAAAATGAACAGAAATTGTTCCGCTTATTTTCCATTCATAAGTAACAATACTACATCTGGTAAATTCATTGAGACGTCAAACATGAATTATTAATTAGGTTAACTGAACTTCATTTTATTTATCAACTAAAAATGTATTTTTAACCATGTTTGTTAACTAACTCGCTGCCAACCCAAATTGATTCTTGATGTCTATAACGACCAACGGCAGAGAAAGAGTCAAATGAGAGTAAGTGTCAGCAAAATTCCTCAAAGTATTAAAACACAATTTTCTCATAACACTGAATCTCTGACTAAGAAATGGCATCAAAATCAAATTAGGTGAAATTCTCAAGAATTCCATTTCAACAGGTACCGATGTTGATATATGCGCATCGTGCGGGTCTACTTAATGTTTTGGGCTGATACCAAGCACAGTAAAAAGTTTGACGAGAAAGTGCCATTTGGTTGACACTGGTAAAAACAGACGATGAGCGCTTGCTTCCAGGATGGTCAATGTGAGTAGAAAAAAAGAAAATAAAAACAACAACGTACATGAAATGCCGAGGCACGCGTGCGTACGAATGCGTTTGGGGGAAGGTGCAAGACGCGTCTAGTGAAAGTCGGGCTGTTCCGGAAAGGTGCAGCCTACTCGTCGGATGATGACGTTGGCAGCGTAGTGTCCAGCTCGGATGCACTCCTCCAAGGGATGCTCCTGGACCAATGCCGACAGGAACCCTTCGGCGGTCGCACATGACCAACAAGTACAGTAAATAGTGTGCCGCAATAGGCGCACCCCCGCTATCTGACACACACCCTCCCCAAAAAAGAAAAGGAAAAAAAACAAAAACAAAAAAGACTTTTTTTTTTCTCCCCCAACATACCTCCAACAAAGGCGTCTCCAGCTCCGTTTGTGTCCACAATGTGGTTCTGGTCAATGTCCAGGACAGGGAACATCGTCACCTTGTCACCTGCAAACAAGACACAAAAAAGGTTCACCTCGATTGCAAAACCACACCAAATGGCCAAGTTCGGAGGTGTACAGTGACACGTCATCAGTCTGTCAGAAAGAACAATCCCAAGTCTTCCAAAAAAAAAAATCAAATACATGTCAAATGACATGAAAGGCTTTTTGTTTACGAGTAGCACAATCCGACTTTTTTTTTGCCACCCAGAAGTTCGTCCGTGTGAGATCCTGGCGAAAATGTCTGCAGACACAACAATCCGCCTTGCCGAAGCAAAAATTTGCATCGTTTTCCTGCGGGGAAAAACACACAACAACGCGACACAACGTTCTTGAATAAACACAAAAAATCTCATTGTATTAGCAGTCAGGCGCTGCGGATTAATCACACTGCTAATTTGGGTGTTTTGTTTGTTTGTTCTTTCCTTTCCTGGCATATGGACGATAAACAGCACCGAACCACGAGGCGCGGTCTGGTTAACGGCGCGACGCATCACTCGCCAAATCGTTTGGACACAACAAATGCCACGCTTAATAACGAGAGCAAGGGAGACATACTGGACAATTTTTATGATTCCAGTTAATTTTGACCCGCGGCATGAATATCCTCAGAATAATTGCCTATGTCAAATTGTGAACTACAGATCTTATTTTATTAATAGGCTGTCTGAATTTTTTTTCCTTCTAAATGTCTCAGTTTTCATAAAACAAAAACAAGCTTAATTTCCTAGAATCAAATTTTGTATAACATCAGTTTAGAAACACTGGACTGGTTGGTGGCTGAGCGATGGCTCCAAGAACGTCAAACTTGGCACGCTTTTGACACATAACCAGGAACAACGGAGAGGAAAGAGGCACTCTCTCATGGTGTGTCTTTTTTTGTTCATAACAGCTTCATTACAGCTGTTGTGTGGCGCTGATTAAAATTGAGAAGGTCTTTCAACAGGAGTCTCTTTGAAATTAGTACCAATTAAGGCCTTTATTACCCACAATTCTTTTCAAAAGTGCCAACCGAAGGGGGAACAAAGCAGACGAACGTGCAATTCAGACGTCGCTCCTTCAATGAGGAGCAAGCGCGGCGAGGATTTGATGCGTTCTTCGTCACGACCTTCATCAAACGTCGTTACTCTGCGCTGCCTCTATTATACGATGCCGGCGAAAGCGCTTGGAAATGTTAGCGTGTGCTTGCAACATTTGGGCGAATTTCATGTCGATAGCTGAATCTGGTGTCGGAGGCTCGGAAACTGTCTGCAAAGGCCAATCACTCATCAAAACTTGAGTGGCAGGTTGCTGCGGCTTTGTCATCATCATGTCACCTTCTGTGTGGCCTGTTCTCTTTCTACATTCTTTCGGTTTGCTCTTCGTCATGTCCTCTTTTTCCAACTATGATCACGCTGAGCTTCTCTTGAGTGACTGGGGCTTGCCTCACTCGCATCCAGAATTGCCTGCGTGGCCAGCATAAAAATATATATACTGTATATTATAATAATGTCCATGCTATTCACCGTTTTCGAGGTCTGCCTCCTCCAAAACACCCGTGTCACAAAAATGTGATCTCAATATAGTCACATTTGCAGGTGGGTCTGTATTCTGGAACGTTATCCCTGCGATAAAACGAGGCCCGCCGGAGGGTGTTGCGCTCCCATCCGAGTGGAACAACACGCTCCATGTGAGAAAGTTGTTCTTCTGAAACGCTTCCTGTTGCGTGGCGTTCCAAAAAGTGGAAACGCAGCGAGAGGAAGAAACCGCCTTCTTGGCAAAGGCGAAACATTGGGAAACAAGTCGACATTCAATCTGCTTCTCTATAGCAAGAGTCAACTCGAAAACATTACACATGCCTGTAATTACCGCAACCGCCGGCACGAGGAACGTCGCCAACATGCATCCTTAAAGACAAGACATGAAAGAAAACACGAACGACGTGCCGTGCCAGGACGGCTTCTTTTGCGGTAATTGATTTGGGCTAATAGGATGCACGCAACATAAACATTCCCATTCAATCCGCTCGCTTTTTGCTCCGAGAGGCCACAGCCGCTTTTCAGCCAACAAACAACTCATGTTTAGCCCTGCTAAAAATCGTTACGGTGCATCCAAAAAAGTATTTCGTGCACCCTCGACATTCGACGGACTTCTCCGTCTCATAAAAAGGCACGTCCAATTTGTCAACACTGTGTCGGTCAAATTTTCATCTCATTAATAATAATCATAATAAAAGTACAACACTTGGATTTACGGTGTAGCATCAAGCTAATGGTTAAAATGTTGTGGTTTAAGTGAATATTTTGGTGTTTAAAGATTTTTTTTTTAATGCGTGTGAGGGAGGTAAAACTATATCGCCCAAAACGTTTTCAAACAGTCTGTCTATCGCAGAATGTCATGGCTTGGGTTTAGAATGATCCCGAACGCCAAACGGGGATTTTCAAAACGCTGTTCGTGTTTTAGAGTGGACATCAACACGGTGACATCATCGTCTCGACTTAATCACCAGAAAACAGTTTGAGCATGACGTGGCAAGGTGAGGCTGGCGAACGCTCAAATGCCGACAGGAGGACAAATTGCCAACAAAATGAGCCGTCAAGTTTATTGGGGCACCGCCTCTGGGAAACTTTGAATTCTCTTTCTTTTTTCTTTTGTTCCGCTGACATTTATTTGGCTGTGAAGCGCAGCGCGTCGCACTGGAAGCGCTCGGCGGCATTCATCATGTTTGTACGTGACATCTGAAACGTGTCGTCTGCCTTTCATCGAATCTAATCGGCAGCACACGAGGAGGATGATGAATCCATCAAATCTGTCGCCGTTTGCAAGTTTTGCGCTTGGAAACGGTGTGGGGCTTTGAGTGATCTGAACAGGTTTTACAGTGAGATCATTCGCACAGTGACAAAGTGCAAATTTCAATGTCATGCTTGCTGTTGTCTTTTTTGTTTGTTTGTTTGTTTTTTTGGGGGGGCAAATAATTTCGCCTGGATCCATTTCAATTCCGGCAGGCTGGTTATACGCTCCAATAGTTTAATCTGATGTCAGAATCATCTTTATTGGCCAAGTATGTAGAACACACAAGGAATTTGTCTCCGGTATAACACGCTGCATTAGTATCATCGTAAACAACAAATCATTGAACCATTTTAGAGTAACCAGTAGCAGTATTTGTAGTACAAGAAGAGTGACTACGTCAGTGACTGTTTAAGGAGTTAATGGCTAGAGGGAAGAAGCTGTTTAAGTGTCTACTGGATTTGGTGCGCATGGATCTGTAGCGTCTGCCTGAGGGGAGTAGCTGGAAAAGGTGGTGGGCAGGGTGCGGGGGATCAGTCGAAGCGCAGCAGCATGTTTATTGCTTGATTTTTATTTTATTATTATTATTATTTTTGCTTGTTCAAGGCACACTGCACGTTTGACTTAATACGAGCCCCAATGTTCCGCTAGATTTGATCAAGTAGTCCAGTCACAACAAGGCTGCGAGTAGAGACGAGAGTTCATTTACAAAAGCGTAGTCGGTATTGCCGACTTGGCTATTTGATGACTTCAGTTGGCTGTCATTGCCATTTGCTTTTTCTATTAGCAAAGGGAAGAAACAATCAAAATTGGAAATCTGAGATTTTATCCTCAAGTCATAATGCACTCCTCTTATTTTTTGTAAAACAAAACAAAAGTGGCATTTACTTTTCCTTTAAGCTAAGCAGGGGGCGATTAAAATCAGGAATCGGCCGGTGAGTCCAAAAGGCAACACGCTGGCTCCGCCCGTTGTCGGAACAATTACGGCCGCTTTCACCTTTCTTTTATCCCGGGCGAAAAGGGCAGCCGGCTGATAAAAGAGAAAATATGCTGGCAAAAAATGGAATATAAAAAAAGACAATGAATGTAGCAGAACGAGTGTGGCGCTAACAGGTCTCCTGGGGAAAGGGGGGACGGAGAGATGTGATAGGAGTCCTTACCTGAGGCCAGCAAACTCAAATAAAAAGCGCAAGGGCATCGAGGAGACCAGCCCGCAAGGCCAAACGCTCCCACCGGTAATCACAAACTATTATTTCTGACGTCCAGGGCTTCAAATGAAGGTTTCGAGCCAGAGTCAGGGTTTGAAATAAGGCTTCAAAGTCAGGGTCAGGGTTTCAAATTACTGTGGGCGTTGTCAAATTTGGAATATGGTTTCAAAGCAGGGTTTCAAGAGTGGGTTTGGGTTTAAAATCAGGCTTTCAAGATAGGTTGACGGTTTCAAGGAGGGTTAGGGTTTCATGCCTGACAAAGAGGGAGGTCTGAAAGCAGCCCAAAAGAGGAGAAAAAGCCTTCAAAAAATGTCTGGCGTGCTTCACAAATCAATGCCTGCGTGTTGAATCCTTCTTTGTTTATTTTTAATTTATTTTTTGTGGCATCTGGCGTCAATACTGGAGCTTCACTTCAAAGTCGAGGCGGCCCGATGGAGTTTGCCTCTTTCATGTCGGCCATCTTTTGAGACCACGACACCACACATCAGTCACGGACGCGTACGCACGACTGAAAGAGGGGGGCCGCACATGGGGCGGGGGTCTGCAGACCCCCGTCAAAATTTAAAATATGGACTCAACGATTTGGACAAATGGTCGCGGGGGGAAAAAAGAGCAGCTGGACAAATTGGGAGGAGCAACTATACGGTGAGGACAAAAGTATCGGGACGGATTCGAATGGGTAGATTGAAAGAGCATCGTGAAGAGTACATGTTGCCGAGTCGGCAAAAGCTTACTGGTGGTCGCCACGGTGTCGTCCTTGCCCTGCGTGAAGACCACCACCCTCGGCCTGGCTAAGTTGTCCTTGGGCAGGTTTTTGGTCAGCCTGGCAATTTCACCAATGTCGTCCGTCTGTAAACAAATGCGCAGGAACACACCGCTTTCAATTTAGCAAGGCGGTAAAGCAGAGGGAAGCCATCAAGTGCGGTGGATCAATATGAGAAAATGATCACATAAGATGTGGGTGAGATGCTGAAATCAACACAATGTACTCTCAATCAAAATGGAATAAGCAATATTGATAATAGTTTCTGAAAAAGAAAAAAACATTGATCATGACGGTGAAAAACGAGGGGAACCTGCATCTCTCAGTGTCACTTTATTATTAACGCATCGTGATGGTGGCCCCACGGCGGGGTGATATGGAGCACCCACAACGCAATCAGACAGTTCTCAAAAAAAAAAAAAAAGCAAACCCCAATGCGTACCAGTGATCTTTTCCACCTCTAAACGCTTTCCAACCATCATTTAATCAGCCCCGAGAGTTCCGCGGAGGAGGGAGAAAAGTAGGTGTAACACTCTAAGCAAGTGCTAATGGTGAGGTTAATGCTGCAGCTGTTTACCAGCCAAGGTAAGGAGACGGTGGGGAGCGGGTGGAAGAAAAAGAAGAAAGCAGTTTGTCAGCGTCACCACATATAACCACAAGCACTCCCTCAGAGAGCCGACGCAAAAGCACACAAGGCTTTGGCACATTGTCGCCCTTCGCTTTTATGTTCCCGACATAAAAAAGGTGCTCGACTCAGGTTGAAGGCGCTCAGAGGCACTTTTGCAAGGCCGACAGGCACGCGGCTGAAAAACAGCGACCAAAATAACAGATTGAGGACAATTTTATCGATTTGGACAGACACAAAGTTAATGGCTTTAACTCGGAGAGGCCAATTCAGATCATTCAGATTGTTAGCCGCTAAAACGGGCTGCTGGTGTGGTGGTCTCCAACAATTCTGACGACATGCAAAGGCCCACTCACACCCCTAAAAATATTTTAAGGCATTTAAAAATGCTTTTAAAAAAAAGGGTGCTCAGCAATAGGTATGAGGGGGTCCACTGTATTGTGTGTTGCATGGCAGGGGTCCCATCCACCATTTTGCTGTCCCGTGTCGGGCCAAAGTGTCATCAATGCTTCTCTTTTGGTCAGGAAAACCGAGAAGACCTTCTAAAAAAAAAAGATGATACAGTACACCCCAAAAAAATAAAATCTGGCTTTTTAGCGTGCTTTTAAAAGAAGCTTGTAAATGCTCGGGTATCATGCGCCATCTCGCCTTGGCGACAAAAGAGAACGCCGTGCCCGATGCATCGGCTTCCCAAAAGGCTTTTCAAAAAAATTCGATAAATAACATCTGTACACGATGTTGGGCGAGCAAGAGTGCATGGAGAGAGTGAGCGAAAGAGAGAGAGAGAGAGGCAGCTGAACAAAGAAACCATGACGACTGCCCCATTGCCATGGCAACAGCAGCAAGGCCTGGCGAGTGTAATAGCGCATCAATCACTGTCCAAAAAAGAACTTCAGTATCAGCAGAAATCAAGAAGAAAGTAGGAAACCTTAGCATGTTAGCATGCTCGCGTGTTGTTGGGGACAACTCACCTGGAAGCCCAGCTGCTTTCCGAATGCGGCCGCCTCCTGCAAGTGATAAATATAAACATAGAAGAACCACATATGAAAACAATGAAAAAAATGTATATTGAAATATGGTTAAAATGTATAAAAACTGGGTTTCGATTTTTTTTTTTTGTGTACAAGCTTTTACATGATACAAATGGATAAAAATGTATAAAAATAAACAATTTCCCCGATACCGCTAACCTGCGGGTGATGAGCGCATGTCATTCCGTGACGGTCCAAATATTAAAGCTGCATCGGGGGTCTTAAAAATCACATAACGGGCCACAAATAGCGCATTCATGTTAAGGAGCCCATCGCATCAATTTTTGATGGCCTTGCTGTCCGTGCGTTTTACATGTGATGCAAGCTGTTTTGGGATGTTGAGCTCGATAGCTTCGCGATGGCGCTCGGCCTGCCGCCACAGCTGTCGCCACAATGCCGGCTACTTCAAGTGACATCTGGGCCTGCGACGGGATGGATAAGCTGCCAGTCGCCGGCCAAAGTGGCGCAAAGAACACAGAGATGTTTTTCGCCGGGCCCAACGAGATTTGGTAACTGGGCGGCGTGCAGCCAGAGAGGCTGAAAAAGCCGTCAGAATGTGCGCTGAGAATGTTGCCGCTGTCAGAGGATTAAACAGTCCAGAAGCTATTTTTAGCATGCTTAAGCTAATAATCCACAGTCGGCAATTTAATGCCCAAGACAAATGAGAGCACAACGAAATGTGCCACTTTTCATCTTCACTTGACGTTTTGCCAACAAAAAACGCTGTCAATGATATAATCATTAGCAGCTGTAGGACAGTTTCATAAGTCACTGGAGGAAAAAAAAAAAGATCCGAGACGAAGTGGAACGAGACATGCTAACAAACAACCAAATATAACCGTGCCCTTGCCCCGTCACTTCAGAACACGCCTGAGGTGGTGGCGGCCTGCCTGGCTTGCCATCCGTCTCCGTCGGACTGACTGCCACAAGGGCAGCGGTGACGGACGGGCGGCAGGCGTTAAAAACACGGAAATTGCGCAGTGTATATAGTATATATATCCGAGAGCAATTACGGGATGGCGGTTTGCATAAAAGGGAGGTTGTGACGAGCGACGTTAACCTTCGCCTGCTGGGACCTTGCGCCGCTGTGTGGGGGTCAGGCGGCTTAAATATCAGCTCTAAAGGTCTCCATCACACATCTCACCTCGCGCTCGGACAAGAGGTCAGAGTGTGACGGTAGCCGTTATCTCCCTCAAGGAAGTTTGCCAATATCCAGTTACTCGACGTGCCTTTTACGATGTCTGTCTGTCGGGGCAATATTTTCAGGCCGTAAACGCCGGCAAACACTTAAGTGTTATCTCTCGAGGAGAGCTTGGACTGGGTTAAGCATCCAGTTTAAAAAAAGAAAAAGAAAAAGAAAAATCCACCCCAAAGGCAGTTTTACTTCGGAAATCTGGTAGACGCGTCTATCATGAGTAGACCCGCAAAAAAAAAAGGTTGGAGAAACCAAGCACAAAAAGACACGATAAGGATGCCGTTTTAGTTCCAGGTCGTACTTAAGGCGTGGTGAAATTCACTGCTTGTCGTGAACCTTTTGAAAAATTCACCTCGCACAGACCGTTTTATTTAGCGACCTGAAATTTGACAATCTATCACGAGTAGACCCCCAAAAAATGTTTATGATGGCTAACAAACTGTTTGGAGCCGTGCATACCCCACGACAGAGTCGACTCACTGCAGCATCTGGTTCGGCTACTAGCATCGGGATGCCTGAAGTTCCATAAACAAGTTTTTGAACTTGATTCTGCAGCCGTAATATCGGGGCGATGCCGCATACTGATTGCGCTCTTGACGGCTTGCCAGTCATCTCCCAAGCACGGGAATGACAGCGAAGCCCCGGAACGCGACTGCCAAATGCCGGGAACACAATCGCAAGGAGACAAAGGACTGTGCACCCGCCAACTCTGTGAGGATAAGAGGATTGCGGGAGCAAGCGGCCAAACTCTGAGCAGCAGTAATTAGGACTGTAGGGGTATCTCGGAATGCCTGCCGGGTGTCTGAGGAAAAACACTAGCGTCAGCACCATCAACGGTATCTCTTCTTCCCTCCGTATTTTTTGATTGGGGGGGCCGTGCGAAGGGATTGTACTTTCCCTGGTTGAGCATCTGAAATATCCAAATTTCCGGATGGCTTCGCTTCCAACAAGAAGCAGAACTCCTCTCTCGCAAGTTGTGGGGTGTTCAAAATGGCCAATTTTATTGATTTTTTTTTTCTTTAAAACCAGGCCGAGCATCAACAAATCTTATTTCGGGTGGCAATGCTTTAGGAAAAATTCCAACTTCAGAGAGTGGCATTGTGCTTTTCTTCGGTGGATGTCTGACATGTGTCCTTTGCTGTCTCTCTCACATGGACAAAACCCACTAGAGCAGGTTGTACCCCCCCCCACCCCCAACCCCTCCAACTTCCATTTAGCAAATGATCCCAGCTAATATGCAGCGTGACTCATCTGGCTCCATAACTGTACGCCGCAGCGAAGGTCACCGTTCTCCGGGCGGGTGACTCATCACAGAGAAAGAGAGAGCGGCTTGAAATGCTCCCGTGTCTCTGCCTCCATTCAATGACACCTTGTGATCGGTCTGTCAATCACAAGGCGGACTGTTTTGCTTTTGCGATAGCCGGGCTGGGGAAGCGGACAGCTTAAACGGCTTGAAATTACCGCGGCTCACGTTTCGAATCACAGTTTAATGCCCACTTAGCCTTTTGTTTGATGCGATCACCTATTGTGTAGTTAATTAAAATGAAGCAGACGAGGCCGGAGTGCCTATAAATAAGCCCTCCGGAAGTTTCTGAACTCAATCACCGCCATTGACGGCTGCAGTAGTCAAAGTTGTTTTACCATGGGCTGCCAGGAGTCAAATATGAGGGATTAAATATGTTATTATTTGAGATCATTTCTTATTCAAAATCAGAAAACGTACATCCATTTTGTACCTTCCCATGGGAACGAGATGAATCGGCACGTGTGCACTTAATTGGCCTCCCGGGATTATTATAACACATCCACGCAAGAATGCTTTTAAATGATGTGTTTCAGGCAATGGGGTCAAAATTCAAAATGTTTTGGTTAATGAGTGAAACTACTTTACGGCGTATCCCCAAAAGAGCGTGGCTATAGATAAATGGCATGCAGACATTAAGAACACTTAAAAGCCCAATCAGTCAAGGAGATTAATTCCGTAATGATCGTTCCGTTTCTCTTAAATACCGCAATGCAAACCCGAGCGTAATGGTTTCATCCCCGCTGCCCTTCTTTTGTGTGCTTCTTTATCTCCTACACTCAAGAGAGCACGTTGGTAAATCGCGGCTAATTTTATCACCGGTAATCATTTCTCTCGTCGGGGGCAGTATTAACTGCCGCCATTTAAAAAAAAAAAAAAAAGTGAAATTGATGGTTGTTTCTGTGTCAGGTGGTCAAAGGGACAAAGCAAGAGGAGTCAATTAATGTCCGGTTATTGCACGACATGTTAGCCCCCTAAATTTGGCGTCGTCACTCTCCTCCCGTGTCATAAATCTCCTGTTGTAACTTTCAAATCCAGCTCAAGCCCAGTTCGAAATAGGAAAGGCGCTACAGAGAACGGATGGATGGACGTCGACTGGCCCTGAAGTCATTGGAAGAAGGCCAATGACTTTTTATATGCTAATCCGCAAAGCGCACAATGGGAGGTCTGGCTGGGACTGGACCGTACAAGCCCACGTGGAGGGAGGCCAACAGAAGTCAAAACAGTGCAGGCAGACATTAGTCGTCCGCGGCGCTCTTCGCTTGAGGCGTCGGGTGAATATCGGCGCTGTTTGCCGCCGTTTGCTCTTATTTTGGTTCCTGGAGAACGAGTCCTGACAGAGTGTTCCGACGCTAATCCGTCAGCTAAGCACGCAATTACTATCCCGAATCATTAAAGTCAATAATGACTCGGGGTGCGCGAGAACTTCTTGAGGCAAACGGTTACAGTAGCCGCAGATGCAAAACACACGGTGTTTGCAAAACACACACGGCGCGGCTCAGGAGGCGGAATCATTCCTCAATGCAATTAGGAGGAACGGGCTGCGCAAAGTGCTGGAGTAAGACATAAACGGGTGTTTTCTTTCGGCTGTGGAGAATTCCTTTGCGCACACTCGGGTTGAGATTTGACTTTTTTTCTTTTTTTTTTTGCCACAGTAACTCGGGACTTGCTTGAAATGTCACGGATAAGACTTGAGAGTAATTCATGACTCGTGCATACTGTATGCGAGGAGTAATCAGGACTGACCGTCTCATTGCCAAACACGATGTCCACGAACGGCATGAGCTCCATCATGGCGGCGTTGTAAAACTGACAGATGAAAGGCGCCGACAGGTTCATGCAGAAGAGTTTGTTGTTTTCCGAGGCGTGCTTGGCCACCTTCAGCATGGACGCCGGGGACACGGTCAGGAAAAAGCCCTGCAAAGAAAACAAAAAAAACAAAATACCCAAATCATTTCAAATGTCAAAATGAACTCAAGCTCTAAACTCTGCAACTTTTGGAATGCTTGACGGTATCATGCTTTTTTTTCTTTTTTTTTTTTAAGAAGTCAGATTGTGTTCCATCGGTTTGTACTGAGCACTGAATTACAATGTAAACTGCTGCCTTAGCTTCTTGTGCTAGCCACTTGCACACAGCAAAATGATGCAACTTTTGGGGTAACAAGTCACTTTCCGCAAACGACGTAACGAGGATTCTGATCTATTTATTTGGCTGTCAAGATCAAGTGACCGGTTCAACATCGACTGCTGCCTTATTGCACTTTCTAGCTAGTAACCCAAACTTCAAGGAATTACCCAGTGCGGCATAAAGAAGAGTGTAACGCGAGCCGGAATGGCTCAGACCAACCGAAACACTTGAAACCACTAATTTGTGGGTTTGAGGGTGGAAGGATTGAATCTAAAGAGGAGCTTTTGGAGCACAAAGGAGGGGGAAGAAGGACAGTGGTGAGGAAGGGGGCAGTCACTTTGGAACGGACCCTGCGGTGAGGGGAACAACACGCTCGTATCCGATGATGGGCGAACAAAAGTCTGGTCTGCACTCCCCTTACTCGGAAACAAGAGAAGCACGGTTGGTCATTGTGTGAATGAATACAAATCGGGTAAGAAAACACCTTTGCGTTTCAGGTGGAAACCTGACACGAGGCGCACAGAAGCGCTGCTCTCCTTTGATACAGATCTGCTTAACCTTATTTTCCAGCAACAAGCTGCTCTGCAAAACCAGTCGGGCACTCAATAACAACAACCACCACAAAAAGAAAGAAAGATAAGAAAGAGTTTCGGCCGATCCATTTAATCCGGCGACTTTCTCTGGGGCTCATTAAAGCCCGATGACATCAGCTGCAAAGGCGAGCGACTGAGCACTCAATTAAAGCTACAAGGTAAGACTACACAGTCACTTTGGCGGTCGGACAATGGCGCTCGAGTGAAGAATCGTGACGGCGCGGGTACCATCTGCCCGAGAGCAAAAAGAAGACAAAAGGTGCGGAAGCCACACTGCGCTAATGGCCCGTCAGCTACTTCGACATCTTCCTTTTGCCGCGTGCCAACGCCGCGTCAAACGGAGATTGTCTTTTGACACGAGAGCTTCCAAATAAACCCGCCGCTGATCAAAGGAACCCGGAGGCTCGCTCCAATATCCTCGGGGCCTCAGAACTTTTGAAAAGCTCGCTGCGGTGTGGCGATGAGTCGTGCCACTCGTCACACTGTGCCAGAACCATGACGCCACATTTCCCAGCAGTCAAGGGTGGAACGATATCAACTGATGCCCGAAGGAGTATCCTAGGGAAGGAAAGTGCAACTTCAATGGTTTGTCTTCTCTTGAGGAAAGAGAAAGATCACGGGTTGGCTGCCTTTTTTTTTTTTTTGCGGCAAGTACAACACAGAAAGCGTGTCTCCTTTTTAGGAAAGCGCAACGTCATGAGTTTGTCTTCTTTTGGGGCTCGGTTCTGACAAGTAGAAGCCTGTATTGTCAGAGTTGCGCCTCGGTTGTCATGGTAACAAACTCTGAACTCACCACTGGCCCAGCACAACGCATATACAGTCGCTCATTTGCGTTGAGTGAGACACATAGCGCAGACATTATTATTTACAAAAGAGAGCATTTCCTAAAACGCATACCCAACACTAGAGGGATAGGACAACAGAGACCGATTTTGAATTATAGGCACCAAAAGAGGTCCAAAATTAAGCAGATTGTCATTGTCACAGTTGCCAGGTTGGCTTTTCACTCTTGGACCTTTCAAGGCCAGTGGAAAGTTATCATTGTGAAATGAGAATCCAACATGTCTTGGTTCCCAAGAGCCTGCCGCTCAAATCAAGGGAATACCGCAGCAACCCGACACAGAAAAGTCCCACAGTTGCGACTCCAGCGGTGTCCGGCCGAGCGCCAAGTCACATTCCAGTTTGCATCCGCAACTGTGAAACGGAAGACGGAAAAGTCTTTAGTGGTTGCGCCGCGGCACGGGATCGAGTGGCGAGGTGGGGGGTGGGGATGGGGTTGTCACGTTTGCAAATCAGGATGATCTCTGTGGCCCAATTGCCACTCGGACTATTTGGCCGTGTCAAGTGTTAACTAAACGGAAAGAAGACTGAAGCGAATGAGCTGGCGACCAGTCCAGAGTGTACCCCGCCTCTTAACCCAAGTCAGTTGGGACGGGCTTCGGCACACTCGCCACCCAAATGAGGACAAGCGCAAGCCCCTAAAATAGAAAAAGAGAAAGGATGGAAGATTTTGCTCACAGTGGGAGAAGTCACATTGTTGTGGAAGCGTCCCGCCATTGCGTGGGTGTGTGCGCTTGATGGGTGGTTGGCTGTGATGGATGGTGAGGTGTCACCCAGCTTAAAATACAACTGGATGATGAAATGGCAAAAAAAAAAAAAAATCTATTTTAAGAATGACACAAGGCAAGCTTCTTTTTTTTTCCTTTCCCACCCCTCCCCTCTCTTAATTCCATAGCCTGGAGAGAATTACAGGATATTTAGCGCCAGATGGGCAAAAAGCATAACTACACTTGCCGTGCGCTGTCCGCGTTATGTTGTACTGATACTCGACTCACTCTCAAACGGAATCGTTCTTATTTTCTATTTGAATAATTTAACCGCAACTATCTCGCATCGTTATCGTTGACACGACAAAGAAATAACCGCTGAGCCCACTGAAACTCTGTTGCCAGCCAAAACAGCAGCACAGCAAAAGTCGCAGGTGCTAACTGCTGTCACGTGAGATAAATAGCACATTTAAAAGCAAGAGTAAATGCACTAAATGCCACTGAGGAGCATTAGGACGGCTTTTACACAGCCGCTGATAACATCTGCCTCTTGGTCTCGCCTCCCAGCTCCCGTCCAGGCGTCGTGTTCTGCTCCAACTTATCAGATCACTTGGAAATTCACCCAGTGCTGCCAAAGGGGAGTTGAAGGGGGAAGCCAATTCATACGGGCGGGCTGCGCTTTTCCGAGCAGCATCTCCCGGGGCAACAGAATTGGGATTTAACAACCTGGGCGGACATCTTAAACTAACTGCTTTATCTTTCCCTAAAAAGCAGCCCAAGGAGCTGTAAAGAGGCAGCAACTGCGCAACTATGACGGATCGGACCTGGTCAAGGTCATCCTGATAAGAGGAGTATTTTGTGAACCCCTTGTGGAGGTTCGGTACCAAAGCCCGCCCCCCCTTTTTTTTCTTAAACAACTGCCTTATTTATCATTTCATCAATCCGTTTATCCAGCTATCCGAAAAGGTCAATCGTGGTTCAAAGGGAAGTAGAGTCACTCGTGAGTATCACAGTGACTTGGCCAGTCCGGAACAAAATGGGTTAAAACGGACTCCCGCATCCGTTCTGCGTTGTCCTTGTGTGCCACGTTGCACTTAATTAGCATTTTACTGCCAGCGGCTCGCTCTCCTTCAGTGACTCTGAAGGGGAAAACGGCAAGTGCACAAACCCGCACGCACGCAGTGAGAGAAAATGCCAGCTATTGCAATGCGTACCGTTAGCTCCCGTGCTACAATATCGACGCTGGGGGTGGGACAATATACCAAAATGCATCATGTCGTTAGCATTCATGGTAAAATATTAACACGAGGGATGGGGAAAACGTATCAACATAGATTAGTATCATGCAGTATCGTTAGCGCTTACATTACAGCACACTCCACATACTAGGGGTTGGACAATATAGATACCAATATGCAGCATATCGTTAACTTGCATGCTACTTATTGATAAGGGCGCTTGGATCAAAATATCAATAGTGGTATTGGCATCGTGAAATCTCAAGGCACAGTATCTATACTAGGGTGGGAAAATAGTGATACTAATGTGAACTTTCACAGTACGATATTGATATCATCGATTGCCCCTTATATTACTGATGTTTAAGACCAAATATCTGCGTTGAAATAGATTTTTTGCCGTCACAGTACCGTGTGGAACCTCAACAGGTGGAACAACAAATTAGGATGTTATGTGCGAGAGTATGAATGGGACAAAACGGCAACTCTTAAATCACTTGACATCACCGTTTTGGAAATACATCTGCAGTTGAGTGAGTAATCGCCTCAGGTTTCTGGTTTCTGTGAAAATCTCCAAAAGGTGCTACTGCGATGGACACAAACTATTTGTGGGGGGGGGGGGGGGGGGGGTCACTTGAGGTTGAACACTGCGACGGAGCGGCGGGAGACAGTGGTCCAGTGTTCGCCGCCGGCCTGGCGAAAGCCGGCGCAGCGGCTCGGAAAATTACAGGTAATTGGCCGAGCCATCGAATCCAGTTTGGCTTCGCCCGAGAGCCTAAAATAACAAAGCTGTGATTGCTCGGAGGCCCCAAAGAGTTAATTTGATACACATTTCTACACCCACCTTGAAATGTACTCGGGCTGGGTGAGAGCCCCTCATTCCCTCCGCATCCCCCTTTTGCAAATACTCTCCATCTGCCAGATTACGCTGAAGCAGCGGGGAGAAGGTGAGTGGAGGGCCCTTGCACAATATCGCGTGAAGGCTGTCAAACTCCGCGCAGGCCTAATAATTCCACTCGGACTGTACTGAAGAAGATGTAGTGTTACACATAATTGGCGGCTACGTAAATAGCCCACATGCTTCAGCGGTTGAACAAAGGAGGTCCTTTTCCTCACCCGACTGACTGATGGACGTCTGCCACCTTTCAACTTGACCCCTGCCCCCAACCCCTGACTTAGCTAAGTAAGCTGTCCATTAAAAGTCATGAAAAGGCGGTGATGTCACAGGGTTGACTGGTGAGAGTACGAGCATGCTGTGCCCCATCCTGAGCGCTTACATTCGCTGGTGGTCAAGATTTTGGAAGTTGTCAATATTTAAATGGCACAGTTGCTGTGAAATCATATTTGAATAAAGTGCTTTGTCAAATAGTGAGCCACGGCTGAATAAATGCTCATCAACGCTTTCTGATCTGAGCGCTAACAAACGAAACCGTTTGCGAGAGTAAACTTGCTGCAAAGCAGTACATTTCCGACAACACATTTGATCATCTGCTCCCGAAAAAATGATTAAATTCCGCCAAAGTCACGCTGAGGTTTTCCACCCTGCTGACACGAACAGCATGTTTTACACTCACAACAAGCAGCAACTGCAGCGCCGGAGAGAGAGCGCGAAGGAGGAGGGGAGAAGAAAAAGAAAAATCGATTGCCCGCAGGCGAGAAGTGTGAACTTTCATACCCTAAGTCCAATTTCCTTGAAAGCGGTGGGCCCTGAATCAAATCAAGCCGAGGCGATGCGGCTGTGGAATTATGTAAAAGACATTTTACTCCGCACAAACTCCCAGGTGGACAAAAGTTGAAGCTTCTTTATTTTGCGCATTTTGTTTTGGGGAAATACTGAGCGGCGCAAGAGGGGCTGAGCCAGAGTGCGGCTAATTATCATCAGGCATTTTTGTATTTATGGCGTTTACGTGCTCGCCTCCATAAATGCGGTCAAATATTTGTGGCAGAGAGTGGGGCGGGCGGGCCAAAGAAAATTAGGCGGCCGGCAACGGTTTGTGGAACTTTTCGGCTTGTAGGCGTCAGGCTGCTGTGCCAAAGACACTAAAGCCAGAAATATTGCACGCCCAGCTTTAAAATACATTTCTTCGGGTTAATTTTTGATGGTATTTGATATATTCGTATATGTAAATACTTAATTTTTCAGTTACCATTCACCACACAACACATCGTTAATTCAATCACTAATATATTCTTCAGTTGTTGTTTTTTTGTTTGTTTCTCATTACAAATTTTTAAAATTACATACAAATTTTTAAAAATTGTTACAGGTTGAGTAGGCATTTTTCGTAAATTGAACAAGAGTTTGGATTCCCACCAAAAAATTTTTACAAGAAAGAAATTTGCAACTAAGCAATTTCAGACTTATTTTACATCCATTATCAGCCAAAACAAAACAGAGGTTAACAAAACATGTGTGCTGCATTGATCAAAATAAAAATCACTGAACAGCCTCCCTTACTTAGCCCACAAGTTGAACTCGGCCGCCCCATGAAAAATGTCCACTTAAGGAGAAAAATAACCCCCGATAAAAGCCGATGTGAGGAGCAGGGAGGTGCAAGGTTGCCTCCTAATTGCGGCCGAAGAGAGAAGCCGCGTCGGAGTAAACAAAGTCTGATCGATGGCGGGGATTATATCGAGGAGAGAGCCTTTGGTCTTTGGCCAAGGCGAGCGCAAACGCACCGAGGGGGAGGGAGTGCCAAAATAGCTGAGGGAAAGAGCTGGTTGAGTTAAAAGCATTATACATCACAAGGTGGGGGGCGAGGGGGAGGGGGGGTGTTAGTAGGAGTGCATGTGACCACGTTTGACATGTCGTCAACTTTTTCACATCTTGGTTATTTGTACCTGACAGAGGAGCCATGGGAGAGCGGTGCTTCAAGTCAGGCCACATTCCCAACTGCATTCTCCGCTGCAGTGGATTGCAAACATTTTACCACATTAAAAAAACAAACAAACAAATTATATTTTGTCCAATATTAAAATACAGTAGCGTTGTGGGTTTGAGATTTTCTCAAAAATGAGTTTTGCGCCTATGACATAAATTAAAGACCTTGTAATGTGGCAAATTGAAAAAGTGTAGCTCCGTCTCCAGCGCGCACGTGCCGAGCGGCTTCAAACGGGGGGTGCGCAGCCGAGCCGGATGTAAATCACCAGCGTAATGCACCAGCAGAGAGTCTCCTTGAACCGCCGCGATTTGATTATAAAAGAGGTTAAACAAACGTCATCATCAATCTGTCATGTTTTTAATAGGATGGGGCCATTTTGCCTCGAGCGGGCGACCACTTCAGGAGCGCTCCGTGTTAAATTGCCGCATCCCTTCCGACTCTTGTAGACCGTCGCGCAACAGTCAGGGATTCAATCGCGACCGCCAACGTTTCGACAAGAGTTGCCGGGGCCACTTCAATCTTTCCACCAGACACCGCGAAAAGCCGACAATGATATTCATGCGAAATGGAAGCGCAAAAATGGAGCGGAACGTATCAACTAAAATTGTTGTTTGCTTACATTGGGCTGAGTGCCAACAGCTTTAATGAGGGCTGCGCGCAAAGATATTTTGGTGGATGTGCACGTCCAAATGCTCGCAACTGTATCAGATTGCAGCACGTTGAATACGATGAGGATGTGGTGACCTAATTCCAACGACTGCGACCACCTCTAGGGAGGATGATTATATTTTGGGGGGGATTTTAACTCTTGATTATTGAATTAGTCGGCGCGTGAACGTGAATGCTCGGCACACACACACTTCCCATTTCAGTGGTGAGGCACCAATGAAGAAAACGTTAAATGCTGCGGGATTTTGCTGCATGCTCGGAATGGGCAGAAAGCAGCACAGCCTAGTGGAAATGAATAAAAATGTCAAACAAAAAGCAATTGGATTGGTTTGTGTAAAGAATGACTTTCACCCATCTAAACATGAAATGCAGCCTTAATTGACTCTTCTTTATATTTCATCATCGTCAGTTAAGTAATACGGCCGTTTCGTGTCAATATTGTCCCCTCAACTGCACTCTGGTCAATAATTAATCGGCGCACTGACGCCACACGGATCCGATATGAAACGATGATTACAGGGAAAGACTTTAAATATAAATACATTTCAAAAAACGGCAGATGCATTTTTCATGAGCCGCCGCCGAGTCCCCCGGCTACGCTTCACTTCCAGACACCAAAAAGGGCCGCGCAGGGCCATGAATTGCATATTCACTGGCTCCGCCTACGTGCAAGCCCAACCCTTGGAACTCGGTTCAGTTCACCAGGGGACGGCTTGCGATGGCAAAACCCGACCAAGCTTCCGTTGACGAGTATACTTGTCAATTACGTTTTTCAACGGGAAAGGGTGGGAGGAGCGTCTCACTCTGCTCCACTATACATGTTCAATTTGTAAACAACTTTACTGATGCACGACCACCAGTAGATTGCACCAGCGCCCCGTTTTAGGTACGACATCAGCACAGTTTGTGAGGCCAGTGGGAGAAAGAATGCTGGAGTTTGTACACTGCTGAGTAGAAAAAAATCAGGAAAAGGCAGAATCAAACTTTTTTAGACTATTCTTTTGCTCGCCGTGGCTACAGCACGTTTTAGAAAGCCGTACTCTGATCAGACCCCCGCCGTCAACGCTGTCAATCCCTACATTTTAAGTGCGGTTCGCCGATTTAGTCGGTTTTCTCGCGCGGCGCACGCCAACGACCACCTGCCGCGTGTTTACTTGCCATGAAGCCTCCTCGCAGGGAGGAAACGCACACTCCGGTTACGTTGTCACGTCGCTGTGACTCTGTTGGACATATTGTGTTTGAAGATGCAAAAATGTGTCGACCACATGCGAGCAACCACCCGGCGAGAGGCTGAGCCGACGCCCGCCTGCCGTTCCTCACGCCTCTTTAAATGGCTGCCCGTGATACTGCTGCTCAGTGCACACACGTTTGTTTTTGTTCACCAGGGATGCGGAATATTTTCAGCAGTTGAGTTAAAAACGGAAACAAGGGAGAGATGTTCAAACTGTTCTGGAAAATGAATCAGAGTACGTATCGCATAGGATTTTCTGTGACCATGCCTGCAGAGCTCCCCACCTTAAATCAACTTTGCTCATTTGAAATGAGCGGCAAATTTATTTGGTTGTGTTTTTGTATACTGCCGGCGAGCTACGTTCATTTCAAATGGACTGCATACGAAAGGCGGAGGACTCGAATCACATGACTTGACTCTTCAGACTTGCCTGCTGACTTTTGAGAATTTTTTTTTTTACTTTTGTGCATTTTCGAGATATGCATCTTTTTTTTTTTTTTTTGAAAGGAGCTATTTTGGGTGGAGCGTGGCCACCCGCCTCATGAAGAAAGTCACAAGATTTGATTTAGTTTAGTTTAGTTTTCTTCTCATATACTCTACAGTATGTGTCCATTCAAGTGCATAAGAGTATACTTTTTGTTTTTATCCGTTTGGTTTCATTTTCATTTAAAATTGTAGTGCTGTTGAAACAATTCCCCGCGCTACCACCCCCGCCCCCATTTTTCACAATTGTATTGTTAGTTTGTGTTCCAAACACACTCGTGTCTCTCGGAGAGGAAAAGGATTTCTTTATTCTGGCATGCCTGGGAAAGGTCCTGTGAGGATTACATTGGCTAAGCCCTCATCACTCCAGGAAATTCAGTGAAAAGTGCTCCAAGTAGAAAATCAAGGGAAAAGAGTTCTTCTTCTTTTCAACTTTCTTCCCGCTCGTGGAGAAAACTTATTTCGTCTTAGCCACTTCACGCGGAAAATGTAACGGCAGGTGATTTGGGCGGAGAGAGAGGAAGGGAGGGAGGGGGTGCGCCGCTGTGGAACATCCGGGGAAAATGTTTCTTATTTGAATGGGACAGCGCCATGGCGACGGCTCTGAGACGTTCCCGAGGCTTTTGTCCAGAGTACAAAGTGATTGGCACGTCTGAATGGAGAAAAAAAATTGATATGCTTTGCTGTGGTGAGCTATTGGGACTGTCATAACTGCGAGATAATTCATGATATACAGTACCGGCGTGAAATAGACTTACCGACATGTGTGGGACAGATATTCACTCCTGTCAAGTACCGCATCGTTTTCTTTTTATTACATAGGATTTCCAAACAAGTGTAAGATATCATAATCATAACTGTGCTGTAGCAAATCTATTCTCTTGTGATACAGTACCAATACACAAGTGTCAATATATCATCTAGGAATGAGCTGACCCATCTGTTCATCTAAGGAGAAAAAAAAAATCACACGTGGCACTCAAGCACGAAGGGCTGCACACACCCCCGGTTTAAGAAATGACTATAGGCAATTGTAAACATTTGTCCCTGTCAACGCCGCATGACAGGGCCCAAATGAATCACAATTATCGGGTTTCCTGCATGGTAATTGAGCGGCGAGTTTGACGCTGAAGCGAGCGTGTCATCTGGCCTGCGGGGAAACGGCGGCCAGTAGCCGCTGGACACCCCCTGATCGAGTATTGCAGCCGAGGAAAAAAGTAGCCAGCGCCTGGGCGAGCCCGATCAATAGGCTTTGATCTGGCGGAATGCAAATAGCAAGGGCGCTCGCTCGTTCGCACGGCGGGATGATGCGACATTCTGGCGCCATTCAATATCATCATTAGTCCCCCCCCCCCCCCGTGTCAAATCCGCTCGATAAAAGGGCATTATTTCCGAAAGGAGAAGTGCTGCGTTAATCCGTTTATGCTGCTTTCAGCGGGATAGTCTCGCATCGCTAATATTAAAACCGCAACGTGTCAAGAGCATGATGATTTGGCCTGATAGCGCGCCGTCTACTGTATGGCCTAACTGCCAAAATGGGAGGGGGCTGGGGGCAATCAATTAAAATTGGATTTTTGTAGAAAAAAAAATGGTGCTGATATTGGAAGACAATATTGCTAAGCACCGTGGGATGGAAACACGAAGGTGATCAATTACACAAGAAAAGCCGTATTCTTTCCACCGTTGGCATTTGGATATAAATCTGCATCCTTCTGTCCACCGTCCTTAACTGAATCCCAAATGTACTTTTCCCGTAACAAATCTGCCTTGGCAGACGCCGTCACGTCAGCGGTGAGAGTGACAGGCGGACGGGACATCAAGCTCACTCCTCCTTTTCCTCCCGAGGTGAATAATGGGCATGTTGCAATGGATGCCTGCCAGCGTCCAAACAAGGCCGCAGTCTGTTGCTCATGATAAACAAACCAATTAGAGGGGAGGCGTGTTATTTCTCCAGCGCTGATGGGAAATAATCAATTGGCTCTTGTTTCGACCGGGGATGAAAAAGTAATGTTGGAATTACAAGAGAGGAAGACGTGAATTGATTAATTAAAGCGAGGTGGGCAAGCTATGACTCAGAGGCCATGTATACAAATACAAAGCTTTTTTTTTTTAAGTTCTCAAAGTTTATTGTGGTATTTGTCAAGTATACTAGGGACACGTTTGTAATTGGACAAAATTTCAAGTTCACTTTTGAACGCAAAGTACGCTAAATCATTCTCCTCAAAGCAAAATTAAGACTTGGGGTCTCTAACTCATTCATTTTTCTAACAATTCATTTTTCCAAAACAGTCTAAAATGGCCGCCTCAAAGCAAAAAGACTTCCAGCGCCATTTCAGACATTGTGTTCTTGAGATTTTTTTTTTTTTTGTGGCTCTACTCGTGGTCGCGCATACCAAATTTCATAAGTCAAACTAGCTTCAGTGGCGGAATTTTTTTAAATAGTTGTAGTTTTGAGAAGGCCCTTTATGAAACCTAAAAATAAGAAGATACTGTATCATGTTTTGGCATCAATTGAGCATGTGGCTCACAGGTCTTGAATGAACTGAAACTGCCAACGATTATAGAAATAAATAGCAATGCCAAGTTAAGCACTCATAATTCCAGGCAAAAGCAAAGTTCCCCCCACCCATTTTTTCCCCTTTTTGGCCCCCCTTCGCTCGCAGGGATACATGCCCTTCTTGTATGCATGAGTCAGCTTACATCTTCTGACAATCAAGGGCCGGGGGGGCTTTGTCAAAAGGGGGCCGATGTTATTGTTGTGATTGCCCGCCGCCACCCCTCCCCACTGTGATTGCGCCACAGCATCTGCGACAAAGGCACGCACATGTGGAGCATCAAAAGGACTCGAGGTCTGCTTTTTATTTACCGCGGCCGACAGTCTTGTTTGGCGGGATGCGGTCATGATGTTCAAGCAGGCAGGCGCTAATCGCAATGTCCCGCGGACTTGCAGATGCTCTGGCAAACAATGCAAGACCCCCCCCTCTGCCCCCGCCGACATTGCCCTCAAGGCTCTGGGCACCAGCATAACCAATGGCACTAGAGTACAGAGTCCCGAGAAGAGTTTTTTTTTTTTTTTTTTTTTGGAGCAAATGATACAAATCACCTCATTGGTCTGGATATAATCGTTTAAAATCTTAGCCACACGCTTACTTTTATTTTGTTTTATTTACGTTTGCTGTCCAGGTTGGCATTGCAAATGAGAATCTGTTTTCAATTACCTTACCTGGATATAAATAAATGCAAATAAAATACACAAGACTCCCAAATTTCGTGTCGCAAAGTGAAACTACTTTCTACATTTTTGTGGTTTCACGCCTGTGAGTTTTGGAGTGTGGCAAAACCCTCAAATTAGGTTCGAAAGAATAACGACGACAAGACGCTAAACTTTCACAAGCGCCTTCGTACGGCAGGCTAATAAAAAGAGCCAACGGGGCGACATATGAAAAATAGATTACAGGCAACTTGTTAGAATTGGGTAGCAGCGACCAAAAGGAAGCCAGCACAGAAGAAGAAGAAGTAGGTTAAGATGTTATTTCGTGTGTGGTTGGACATTTCGACACTTTCCAGACAGTCCAAATGTTGCATGACAAGAAGCTGTGAAGCCTCCCAAGTGGCAAGGAACAAACATCATCAGAAAACAATCTCTCAGTAGACACGCTTTACCATTTACTAAGAAGAGCCAAATAAGGCTCGATGACGGGGGGGGCTTATTTTCCCCCTCTCTTACGGGCAATTTAATTTTTTATGCATTTAATGACTGGGAGAATCACCGCAAAACTGCAAGAAACAATTTTGACCAACTTTGCCTTTGACGCCGAACCAAGCAAAGGCCAAATAGAGCAACACGGCTTTTTGCAATCTATGTCGAAGTGCCGCAAGTGTCAGGTCAAGCCCATTTTATCGATAAAGCGCCAACTTCACCGCTGGTAAAATGTAGACCCTCTACAGCAAATACCAAACAGTTAACCAGTTTTCCTTGAATATTATTTCAACTCCTGGATTAATTATTCCATTTTGACAAGTAGTAGGTTTCAGGGAAAGGTGTCTCAATAGTTCCGCCCGGCAAAGGCTTGGCGAAATTGGAAATGCAAGCGTGTGTGTGTGCACGGCTCGAGTAGATCGGCAGTGTGTGTGTGTGTGAAAGGGGGCGGGGGGGGGGGGGGGGGGGGGGGACACCCAAGGCGCTATATTTAGTCACATGGTGGCATGTGAGCAGTCTCCATGACAACAGAGCAAAAATGTCATCCTCCTCCACTCGAGATGCATTCAAAGACATCAGGGGAAAAAGGTTAAGAGTTACAGACGTCGGGTCAAACTTGACTGCCATTAACAATGCAAAGTAATGGCCCGCCGAGGTAATGAGACGCTACGCAAAGCCGGCTGTAAACATTACGAGGCGATCGCTTCTCCTCGTCAATGAAAGGTATTGGCAGTTGAGAGTGGAGGGAGGCCAAACGGGCTGCGAGGCTCTCGTGACAAAACGTAAACAGAACGTTAAAAAGAAGGAGAAGGGAGAAAAAATGGGTGGGGGGGGGGGGGGATAATCGCAAAGTTCAACATCTGTTAAGCACACGCTTTATGATCGGGGTGACCGACATGCCACACGATTCAAGGACAGCGATTTAAAAAACGTATAACGATTCGATTCGGTTCAGGGGGATTACGATTGTATTTAATATGGTAAGAATGTAGCTTTGGTCAAGTTTATTAATACGCAACAACGCTTCAAAGCTCCGCAAAGCCAACACCATCCGAGTGAATGAAATTTGAAGAAATAACAAATCATCAGCAAGCTCAAACCGGTTTATATCTGGTGTTGATCTCTCATAAAAGACGATTCATTCATTTTCCGACTCAAATCAGTCTTAGTTGCACCCCCTCGTCATCGCCTCAGCCACGTTTAACTTACTGCCACGATACAGACAAAAACAAAATATGAATATGCTTCCGCAGCATCCACATTTTTGTGCCATCTTTTTTTTCCCTGAAAGAGCTCATCTATTTGCAAACGATATGACATTTGAGCCGAACAAATGTCGCGGTCCGACCCACATTCGCTGATATCGATTCCGTCGAAGCTCAGGCGCCATCGTGAAAAAAAGGCACTCTAACTCGCCATCTTTTTGTGCCCAGGAGACGCGCACTCCTCAAACGGTGCCGAGTGAATCTTAATCAGACACTCAGCCCGCTCAAGCAGGTTCCTCGCACTCCCTGGTGAGAGTATCAACACATGGCCATCAGGCATCCTTCGCCGCCGCAAAGTGGCTATTTATTTTCCCTCGCCTCGGTATTACTCGGCAAATAATTACTCAAGTCGATTCAATTAAAGCTCTCGCCGACGGTGGGGGGGCGGGAGCCCGTTCTACGTCGTAGTAAGATCGGCTGAAGCTGAGGCAGCCGAGGAATAGCGACGACGTGAGAGGAAAAAGGGGGAAAAAAAACTGCATCAACGCGCCGCATCGGGGTGAAAAGGGACACCCGGGCTAAAGCAAAAGTGTTGGAACAATGTCACACCATCATCTGAACAGCCCCCCCCCCCCAAACATGAGCGGCCCTTTTGGCCAGGCGACGATCGCCCAAGATGCAGAGGATTAAAGCATTTCTCTCCCTGGTGGATCAAATTATGGCGCTGGCAACAACAGCAAAAGCCAACTTGTAAGTGCTTCCATACAGAAGTGATCAACAATATTGCTCAAGCAAACGCAGATGGCCGACTGGTTGTGCCACACTGATGCACCGTTGCTCGCGCAAAGGGTTGAGAATGAGATGAAAGTTGCGGCCGTGTCGGCAAACGCGGCGCCACTTGTTCATGTTTCCTTTTGACTTGTGCGGTGATGATGATGATTGACTGCTGCGTTTTTCTCACTTCTTACGTTTGCTGCGGTGATGATGGACCGTGATGGCATTTGCTCCCTTTTTTCCCCCTTTTTCGATGGTGATGGACACCGATGGTATTTTCCTCATTTCTTTGTTTTGCTTCGGGGGTGATGGACACTTATATTTTCTTTTCTTTTTTTTGAAACTTTATTTTACTTCTGTGGGAAAAGACAGAAGGACGCCATTTTCTTGTTTTCGTGTTTTATTCCCGTGGTGCAGTGATGACATTTTTTAGTTTCTTAGTTTTAGTTCGGTGAAGACAGACATATGAGATGTTTTCGTTCAACTTTATGATGATAGACGGGCGCAACAGTTTATCGTTTATTTGTTTTAATTGTCCGACGCGGTACAATTACACCTTTGATGAGATACAAAGTAATAATCTCTGCTCTAACGGATATATGTCAATATCGTTAAAACTAATATCAGCACAACAACAACGACAATGAATGTAAAAGCACAGTAGCAGAGTGCTTGTACTTTGTTACTGTAGCTAGCATGCGCCTGTGCTCCCTCATGCCTGAGGGGCCGCGCATCCCACCCCTGCTCCCCTACGCTATACTCCCGACAGCTCATTACCACTCAATTAGGCAGGTGTAGCCCAGCCGCGCACCCCTTCGCCCCTCCCCACCGACGACAACAACGCTCCCACGTGTGTGTTTCACATTGCCGGGAAAAGACAGACACTTGAGCGCTGAAACGCCTCTTATTAGGCTT
This sequence comes from Hippocampus guttulatus, assembly GCF_054856545.1. Taxonomy (NCBI): domain Eukaryota; kingdom Metazoa; phylum Chordata; class Actinopteri; order Syngnathiformes; family Syngnathidae; genus Hippocampus; species Hippocampus guttulatus. The sequence goes on from NC_141279.1 coordinate 8,523,101, forward strand.
GATTGAAATTCCGTAATTGGCCACACATGCCGATTTAGCGCGATGCTGTCGTTGGGGATTCAGCAAGACATGCGTGCAGGCAATTAGGGAATTATATTATTGATGCAATTGGCAAAACTCAGCCTCCAGAAGGGGGCGCTGACCATGCGGGCTTTGCCGGTTAGGGACCAAATGCAGCCGGTCAGTGTCCATATTGATAGGAGTCAGGGGGGAAAAATATAAGGCAACGGTATGATTTTCGCTTGCAACACAGTGTTAACACACAAGCGGCAAATGACTCACTCATCTGGGTGGGGAAATGTCAATGGGAATTTGCGCCAAACTGAATCACCTCGCTCGAAAATCGAATCCAACCTGGCGCTCGTCACTTGTTGCCGCCCCACCCAAAAATAAAAAATAAAAGAGAAATCTTTTTTAAAAAAGGGATTGCAGAGATTGGCAACCCTGAGCAGCTTGCACAAACAAAAACACGTGAGGAATGTCGACCCTCGGGAGAGTCGATTTGAACAGGGATGAAACGATGTACAAATGTATTTAATAAGCCTGGCCACAAGTCCAACTTGGCATGTAAATGCGGCGGGGATTCAGTTTGGTGGGCAAGCGGCACTGTAACTGATCGGCTGCAAACAAAGCGGGGAGACTGCCAGTTTTTGCCCTCCCTCCCACCCACCGCATTTTTTTTCCTCCCACCCTTCCCATCCCTGGCTGTATTTTAGACTTGTGTTCCCCTCCCAACATGGAAGGACCAAAGTGTGTGATAGCACAGAGTGGCGAGGAAGAAGGAAGAGGCGGGAGGAAAAGCAATGCCGGAGACAAACAGCGGTGGCGAGGAATCTCAAGGTCAGCGTGAGGACGCCACGCTGCACGTGGTTGCTAATCGTGCCCACGGTTGCCCTTTAACTGGGTGGTTAGCGGGATTGAGGAACACCTCACCATTTTTTTGGTAGTTTTGCCATGGGTTGAAAACAAAGCTTTTCTCACGTGAGCATTGTTGATGTTTTGCTGCTAGCGAGCGGTAGTTTAGCCGTTTTCTCTCTCTCTGGAGCCAGTTGGCAGAGGCCGGTGTCTCCTCCATCTCTCCTTGGCTACTTTCAGACCATCTGCGCCCGCCGTTAATTAACGGGGCCTTTTTACAGCCAATTGTCCTGCTCGTCTACCGCCCTCCCTCTTCATCATTCTCCCCGATGTGACTGGAAGGTGGACATTGTTTATTTATTTGTTTATTTTAAGATACATCTATATTTTATTCGTGCCTATGCATGGCATGCAGATTAATTCAAAGTGGCAAGCTGAAGGATGCATCCAACGAGTGGAGATCAAATTACAGGGCAAAGCGCTCAGCGGTAAGAAAAACAAGCTGGTGGTGATGCTGCAGAGTGGATAAAAGAAGAACATGGAAAAGGGAGGGGGGTGTTCACACTGGGGGGTGAGGCGTGGAGGGGGTGAGTGGCATTGAGAGGAAGGACGGGAGGGAGGGAAGGAGGCTAACTGGGCCAGCATGAACACATCATCCCGAGCAATTAGAGTCACTCACACAATACATCAATACATCAGGCTCCCTGTCTGACGCTGACTGCACGGCTGGGACCAAATAGCAATCGCGTCATGTCTCGTATTGTTTCATCTTCCGCCACACTATCGATTTCATTCGTGTCCGGTAGGGGGGTGAGAGAAAACATCGATCCTGGATTGCGCCGTATCGTTTGAAATGTCTTCTATTGTGATAACACAACATCGATATGCAAGCGTCGCATGTCTGGCAGGGGTGGTAGAAAACAGCCACGCGGGGTCGCACCTTATCGTTTTCTTTTCAGATACCGGATCAATACAGGTTTCCAAATGTCTGAGTGTCGTTTTTCTGTCACAATACAGTTTCGACAAACGAGTGTTTGGGATCATCTCCGTTTGTCTCCTGATGTCGTTTGGACACTCGCATAAAATGTGGATATTATGTCGGTCTGGAGTCAGTTACTGAGCTATTACCCCCCACCCCCAACCCTTAAAAAAAAAAAAAAAACGGTCACCCCTCCCCATCCTCTTGCGCCTTTGATATTACTCTTTGTGCAATGCTTTGCCTAAGGAGGCACATTTCCTAGCAACAGCCTGCCACTGAGCATTTGGCAGCGCTTCAACATTCTCTCTCTTTGTGCCTGCCTGCCTGCTCTCTTCGCTTCCGTCACCAGCCATGAGGATGATCCTTTGATCGAATCGCACCAATGTAGCGGCAGCTGGCACCGGCCGTCGATCATGTAACAAATACAACACCAGTGCATGTGTCGTGATGATTTGTCGCATTTCGCGCGAGGAGTTGTTCAAACACCCATTTGTGGGCCCACTTCGCACCGCCCGCCCTGTCACCCACCCCCAATTCAAATCCCACAGAAGCTTAACCACCCCCCACCCAACCGTGCACCATTTGGCTGGGATGCCAATTGACCGAGATTGCGCCGCGCTTGCTAATGAGACGTCCAGGCGAAAAGGAGGGAGGGCGCCTTCTTTTACAACGTTGACAGACCATCTTTGATGTCGATATGAGGGTGGTCCTCGAGGCAACAAAATATCGCAATTGAGACGCGCCCAATTTCGAAGGCGAGTCAAATATCAATACGAGCGCTTGATATCGGCGAGACAAGGGAATCGGTATCGCTCTGAAATTTCCTTTGATGTATAAACGTTCCTTTGCCTTGAAAGCACATTCCGTTTGTTACCGGAGCAGCACCTGTTGCCTCGTGTCGCGGTTCTACGGGGTGAATGAAGGCAATACGCGGGCGGCAATGATGTGGAGGCAGGCGGTGAACGGAGCTGCTCTTGTCTTACCCATGTGGACCGGCATTTATGGCCAGGCTGACACTTACTGCGATGTAGTAGACCTTGGCTTTGGTGGCCAGCTCCCAGTTGCTGTCCAGGTCCAGGTGTTGCTCCTTCTTGTAGCATTGCGCTGCAGCCAGGTTGGCCACCAAGGACCTGGCGCACACATCATAAGTATTGTACAAATGTGCCCCAGTGTGTTTGTGCTTCATTGCAACTGAAAAAAAATGAAGAAACTGCAAGTTCGAGTGAAAATGGACACTGACATCAATGCTGTATCATAGGTTAGAGAAATAAAATTACAAATATGGTCACGGTATCAATATTATAGTGACAACTTTCTTATTTGAACTCATGTATTGATACTATATTGCAAGAGGAAACAATACGGATCCAATCCGATGCATCGTGTCCGTTTCACATGAGTGGAAATTGTGTTGGAAATTGTGTTTTTACGGCTAACGATAAGCTGCCAACACGGAAACGCATAAATGTGCGGGGGTGACAAAAACGACAAAAAAAAAAAAAGAAGCAGCACATCATGAACATCATTGAGTTGTGAGTGCTGACGGTGGCATTTAGTTGGGAGTGGCGGATATAAAGAGAGGCAGGTGGCATTGTGTTAACACGGGCCATTAGCTTGCAGCCCCTCCAAAGCGGCCTCTTTATGAGCGCCTATCAAAGTGCGAGTGCAACAATCAGAGCGACTTGATGAGAGAGCAGGTGCCGCGGCACAAAGCGCTCGCTGCCTTTCAAAAGGGATCTCAATGAGGAAAGAGGAAATGACATGCAGCAGGGTTGCAAAATTCCAGGAATTTGATTTTTAGGGCTCCTTTCACGATTAGATGCAAACTGACGTAGAGGATGAGAGCAGCCTTGCTCCAAGAATATCAAAAGGCTGGTTTACAAACTGTGCCATGAAAGGATGCTCATCCCATGCCACCCGGGCGGATTTCTTTTCACGTCCGTTCACCAAGTTAGCTGAGGCATCGGCTGTAGAGTTGACGACAACTGACCGGTTGTCGCTGGTGATGCAGGCGGCGCAGGTGCCGGTGGGCTCCTCGCTCTGCTCGTAGTAGCGGGCGTCCACGTGCGCCTCCTCCGCCTTCTTCTTCAGGATCTCGCCGAAACGGTCGGTGCCGATGCAGCCGAAGAAGGTCGCCACCTTGTGAGGCTTCTGGATCATCCACTGGGGTGGGCACAAAAAAAAAAAAAAAAAGGGTTCAAGAGCCATCGTGAACAAGCCTGGAGTGTGCACGCAAAGGAGTTGTTGTCATTGGAGAGCCTCTGCCGTAATCGTAGGCTCATTTTATTCATACAAGTGGAGTAACTCAAGGCCTCGTCCTCGCTTACACAAACACTGACTCTCCTTGTACCTGAACGCACTCCGTAAACATTATTATTTTTTTTTTACCCTCATGATGTGACGTTTTAGTCTCATTGGCATACGCTGAAGTCTTGCAAGAGAGTCTGAAGATATAAATGGAAGTCTTGCGGCGTTTGCTCAAGTCTCGCCAGATTTGTTGCACAAATGATGCCCAGGTCTCACAAGATTTCTTTTCGAGTTTTCCTAACCGCACTGAAGTGTCACACAAAGATTTTCTGAAGTCTCCCGACATTGGATGAAGACTCGCAGAAATCGCTGAGGCTTCAACAATATCTGCTGGAGTCCCGCAAACTTCTTTTAAGTCTCCTAAAATGTGCTCAAGTCGCACAAAAGATTTGTTCTGTGTTGTTTTCAAACTCTTGTGATACCTGCTAGACTGAAATCTCACAGGATTTCGTTGGGACATTGCTTGAAGCCTCACAAGATTTGTCAAAATCTCAGGAAACGAAATGTTGAAGTCTCATGAAATTTGTATTTTGGCATTTCTTGGAGTCATACGCCATTTTGTCAGGTCAAGATTATTTCTTTTTTTTTCTTTTTAAATCCTCAGAACTGTCAGTCCAGGCATTTTGTTATTCTTAGTATTTGTATTCTTTATTTTGAGGGCTGTGGTATTTTTTCCACTCCCAAATAATAATAATAATAATAATACATTTTATTTATAAGCGCCTTTCAAGACACCCAAGGACACTTTACAAACAAAAAAACACAAAACAATACAATACGGGTTGAGCAGCGGCAGCCAAACGCGCCAGCGTTCACTCGACCCGGAAGTCAGAAAGAGATATCTGATCACTGAAAGATAGGGAAGAGTTTGGAACAACCCATTTTTGAAGAATAGGCTTTTACTGTATAATGTTCCTACTGCACGGACAATATATGGTGAAGTGTTCCTCCTGTTTATAAACAGTAAAGCTCCCAGATGACTCGTGTTTAAATGGAAAGACGGGGCAGGTCGACAAGAGTGTCCTTTCCGCTGCTGCTTTCGTCGATCAGGCCGACGCCATCCATCCACTCTGCCCCCCACCCCCGCCGCCGGCCCCCCTCCGTAAACGTGCACGCGCAAATTGCCGGCGAAAGCCAACACAAGTGCACTCTTCTTCTTCTTCTTCTTCATCTTCTTCTTCCCGCTCTAACCTTCTTTGCTGCAGGCGCCTCGCGCTTGTCAAGGTCAGCGGCTCGGGTACACGTCAAGTCCAATCTGATTCTGCCGTCGCCGTGATGAGAGCCCAAGGTTAGGCTGTAAATAACGACATGTGCCGGCCACTCAGGTGGGAATGCATGACGGGCACCGAGCCCCCAGCCCGCCCCACCGACGTCCAGCCACCCCGTGTCCCCTCTGATGACAGCGTGGTGAATCACAGCAGCGCCCTTCGTCTTCACCTCCTCCTCCTCCTCCTCCTCTTCCTCTCCCTCCATGACCCTCGGCTGTACTCTCACTGCCAACTCAGCTTGTCATTTTGCAGGGTCGTTAACAGGCACACATACACTGACATGCGCATGAGTACACGGTGCGCCCACGCAGAGAAGAAGCCTGACAAACACACACACACACACGAAAAATTCAAAACACCTCTGCTTTTTGCCAGAGGCTGCCTTCCTACACTAATAAAAACAAAGCAGCAATAGATAAGAAGGAATTGTCTGCAAAGATACGTGTTCCATTTCTGCCCTGGGGAGAATCTGTCTCCATTCACAAATTACATGTGATAATGTCACTTTTCAGCTTTCCAAAAGGGTTGGAAAATTACTGGTAATTTTCCGTGGAAAGTGAAGAAAGGGAATTTTTGGAAGTCTTCCAACCTGGAAACTTTCCACAGGGGGAATGAATTGGGGAGTCAAAGTCATTTCATGGAAAGGTTTCACATCCAACACTTGGTTTTGTCATCGGCAGACATCCATAGACAACGGATGCTCTCGCCTGCTCGCGCATCACAACCAAGCTCCAGTTTGGTTTATTCCCAGGAATGCTCATCAATTCCGACAGAACTTTTCCCAACTTGAAAAACTGCTGTTATTCAACATACAAACGGACATGGGGTGCAATCCGGGCCTGTTCAGTTGGGCAGATTTTTTTTTTCTGCATAAATGGCCCACAGGTTAAACGTGCCTTTGTTCAACCAGTCACTCCACATCACTGCCACAGATAAATGAACTACCACATACCTGTAGTTAATCATTTTCAGATTAATTAGGTGAATTGTCTCATTTGCTGCACCGCTGCGCCGCAGCGCGCTGGTTGGGAATCACCGGCTTCAAGTGTAATGACAGGCAAGAGTGTCGCATGAGCGCTTAACTCAACCCCCAACATCCAAGCGCCTTTTCAAGAACAATCTGCGTACTTCAGTCATCGCCGCCCGCGCAACGCTCGTCTCAGCTGTTGCTTGATTTAGACCGGCGCAGCCCGCCCGGATAATGAAGTCGCCCGCCTGCGCGTTGGCCCGTTCCCGCCTCGGGCGCCGCGCTATAATTGGGGTTGCGGCAAAGCGTGAATAGCCAGCGAGCAGTATCGGTTGACCTCTCGCTGACGTTCCTCCCTCAAACGGCGATATCGCGGTATGATGCCGAACAATTGTGTGCGGGGTGGAAGTGGGCATGCATTTTGGGATTTATTAGAATTAGGGCGTAGAATCGCTTCGTCGGGAATGAAACTTACTGTATATACTTTGCGATATTTGTGTGAGATTTTTCTCATGTAAAATATGTGCCTTCCCTCAATAAACGTTGTGAAACACCGCTTTAAGCTATGAAATTACTTTTGTATGTAGATGATGCCATAATGGTCTCACTTTCAGTCCCCCCCCCACCCCTGGGGTCAATGTGTTCTTTGCCAGTTGTCTGAATCATTTCTGCACTATTAATGATGCAATTCCGATGTAACGACGCTCTCGCGGGGAGGCTGACAGAAGACTCACAAACAAAGCGTCGCCTTCTGAAGGTGGTCCGGAAAAGACATGGTGGGCGTCTCTCCAAGCTTCCTATACTGTGGTTTGATGTTTCTAAAAAAAGTTCAGTTCAGTTCAGCATCATGCGTTTTCTATCGCGCCTGTCCTCATTCAGGGCGGGGGGGGGGGGGGGGGGGGGGTGTTAGCTATGTATTTCAAGTCCCGGTGCTTCCGGTCTTGCTTTTCATGGCTGCGACACCAGTCAGTGAAATTCTGCAAGCTTGCACTTTGGTGGCACCAGTGAAAGACTAGCCAGCCAGGCAGGCGGGAGTAGAATGATCAACACGATAATGAGCTGATGATCAGTCAAAGACTTGGGTCGCTCTCACTCCCTCTCATTTCCTTTCAGATCAGTCTTGTCTGCAATCGGCACTCAAAGGGGGAATCAAGCCTGTCTCCCAGACATCCTCATTGTATTGCGATTAGTGCCTGGCTGCTGGTTTGTGCTGACACGCTGCCATCGCGGTGACGCAAATTTGCACTGACGCTGGGGTTGTTTAGCAATCAAAAATGTGCATTTTGCAAGGCTTTACGGATGCGCAAGGTTGCCAATTAGCGAATCACCTTTGTATTTAGTGACTGGGAGGGAATCATTTTGGTTTGTGGTTGCCGTTCAAATGAATAATACAGACAAAGTTATTCAGCAAACATGAAAACGACTAACAGGCAGTCCTGAGATCCGACGGGCCGAGTGCACACCGGAAAGTGCGTGGGAAGGGACCTCTGATATCGTCTGCACCTTGACTGAAAAGGCCACTGGGACATTTTACTTTGACAGGCAAGACATTTGGCTTTGGATATGATTGGTCGTGCAGGTCCGGGTTTTAATAAGAAGAAATAAATAAATAAATAGATTCTCCTATCGAGTTACGGGCGTCTTGATGTCCTCTGCAGACTTTGACAGATGGAAATATCAACGAGGAGCTTCTCCGCTTACGCTTGTCTGCACAGGTAAGCAGAAAAAAAAGAGAAGGAGAAAAAAAAAAAGCTCTTAGCTGCTGTCTGACCTTGAGATGGACGTCATTCAATCAGCCAGCTTTCTGTGCGGCCTATCACCGGACGAAGAGAGCGACTGAAAGGACAGATTATTGAATGAAATAAACAGGGGACATTTTTAATCACGGACGTGCAAAAGTCATCCTGTCACATTGAAACACTGCATGAATTTTAGTGAGATTTACTTTAGACATTTTGGGGGAAGATTGCCGAAAACGGGTGCAAGGATTTTTTTGCTCCACTGCTGAATACACTTTTCATAAAAACGCGCACATTATGATCAAACTTGTTTCTTTTTATTTTTGTTAAGAATGTGTTGAATGCTGCATTTTAAGTAATGTTTCAAATCTGGACATTTTTTTGGACAATTTGACGGCTTGGCAAACAAAGTACTTGCCGAGTTTTCTTCTTGCAATTGTGTCGAGTTCCTGCGAGGTTCTCGAGCGGTGAGATGAAAGGCCAGTTGAGCTCTCATCCATCCTCTCTCTTATCTATCCAGCAGGTCTTTTTTTTTCAGGTATGTATGTTTTCCTGACAGCTTACGGCGAGAGGCGAGAAAAGCGCCGGCGTGGCATCATGACGCGTCGGGAAAAAAATAAAATAAAAAACTTTGGATTTATCGCTCCGATAACCTTCTAGATTCCTTTTGGCTGGTGCCGGCGTGCCAGACAACGCCGCCGGAGCCATCCATCATTCAACCCCCACCTGCTCAATTCCCTCTTACCCCCCCCACATGTGAGTCGCCAGTGATAAATTGGCCGATGCCCCGTATTGCGTGAAAAATAAGACGGTTCATAGCGAACCATAAAGAAGGGAATCCGTATCATCACTTCAAGCGGATAATGAATAGCGAGATGCGAAATTACAAGAACGCATCGTAAGTCTGCTCTCGTTAACGCGCTGCTGGACTCCGCCGGTAAATCACCGCGCTTAAGCCAAACAAATGGAGCGGCGTCTTTACATTTGCGAGAAGGACGATCCATCGGTGGGTTAAACAAAGACGAATGTCATCTGGAAGACGGTGAACGGCAGCGAGAAACCGTCATGTCGTAATTTGTAAATTGACGTATAAACTTGACCAGGTCCCGCCTCTTGAAACCACATGCATGTAACACAGACAATCCGCATATTATTATTTATCCACCTTTAATGTTTTGATCATTTTAAATCTCTTTGCCGTGTTTTTTTTTTTCCCGCCTATTGCCGGTATGTCTGGAACGTGTCCCCCGCGAGTTTAAACGGGGGTTCACTGCACACCGCTGTCAAGAGAAAAGGAAACGTAAAGCCCTTTTCTGTTTTGTTTCCGACTTGTCCGCCAAGTTTGGTGAAAATCCATCGCGTGGTCAATGAAGACCTCCCTGGCAGAGAGTAACACAAGTGTGCCTGCTAACTTGTTTCTTTCCCCGTTCTTATGGCGAGCCACTTCTCACACTTGAGTCGCTTCCAGTCAACACAGTAATGCTATATCCTGCTCCAGGTGGACATTCTCAGGAGGGGGAACCGGCGTTTTGTTAAACCAGATGATGCGGTGAGGCCCTTCTGCTCCGAGTATCGCCGTCGGGTTTTTTCCCCCCCTCGGCGGAAGGCTCTAAAGGCAAATTCAGACGGCGCTATAAATCAAAATATAGATTTTCAGCCGGCCGCACTTTCCCGGGAAGGGCTGCAATAACAATGTCATCCGATTCGGCCTGGTTGCCATTAATGCGCTTGGCCTGCGTCCACGCGGCCGATGCGGGCCCCCGCGTGTCGTATGTGTGTATGTGTGTTTTACAAAAGCCGAGAAGAGCAATGGAAACGTTACTGACCTATTTAACGCTTGGCATGTTAAGGCGAGAGGAGCGCATTTCCAAACACTCGCCGAAAAATGAGCGCCGTTCGCCAGATCATCGCACCAGCCCAGCTTTGGATGCGGCGACTTTGTCGACGGCCAGAAGAAGACAATGCGCTCCAGTTTAATGGAACCTGAGTGACTAATGTGATTGCTATTTAGATTATGACTCTCTGCGCCAGGCCTTCCCCTTTGCCAAAAAGTGAATTTGATCTAATTCATGTGTGCTCTCCCATGAGAGCGAGCGCTGGAAAAGTTGAAGGAGGGCGCACAGGATGAAGACTGCTCGATCCAGCTGCTCTTTTTCGTGACGGGAGACACGCTTTGGGAACTTCAACTGCAACAAGAGACCTCCTCCAACCCCATCACTGGCCCGAACCTTCATCCTAATCTCACCCCCCAAATTACTGAACGCTCTCTTAACCCAAACTAAAATCTTCAACCTGCACCGTACCCTGCAACCAAAAAAATCGAACCCGCTTGTGGTAGTCGAGCTCCCTAAACACTTAACTAAGCTTATACTGGACTACCCTTAAACGTCAACCCTAACTGAAACGTGACCTAAAGCCCTTACCCTAACCTCAACCCCCCCCCCCCCAAAAAAAAAACACTTTGGCAAAGGTAAAAAGAATACAAATCAGATGTTTGTCTCACCGCCAATTATGGCAGCGAGAAACAGCAAGAGGCTGTTTTCAGTACGCAAATGGACCGTAAAGTGCACATTTTTTCATTATTTTCCTTCTTGCTGAGGCGCCTCCTGTTGGCTTTGGCAGCTGGACGGCGACTTGTTGGCCGACGCCGCACGGACCCGCAGCTCTTCAAGAGAAGAAGCGAGGTCACGCTGCTAGTGTTGCGGAAATCTCTCCGAAAAGGTCAATCAACGCTGGCGGGAGGAGCGCCACGGGAGTGGAGTACAACACCCAAAAAAATCCTCCGTGGGTGTAATTACGGCTCGAGAGTAACGGCCGCTCTCCAAACAGCAGTTAAGCGTTACAAGCGTGGCGCGCACTGTGTTCTCATTTCGCGGAAAATGCAGTAAGTCACGCAGCTGGGCTCAACTTGTGACTTTTATGATCACAAACGTGTATACAAAAATGAATAAAATGGGTGGGGGGGGGGGGGGGTAATTCAGCCAAACTGACCTCTTCCTTTGTATTGTATTTATTTAAATCGGGAAAATAGCACTCTCCAATATCGCATGTTTAAAAAGGCAAGGTAACAATTTATTGAGTGTCTTATTGTCTGTCTACGTCTCGATGCATGTATTCAACACTACCGATGCTAGTCGTTAGCCTACCTATGGTTGTTTGTATTGTGTGCTAGCACTAAGCTATCATATCCCAAGCCATCACTGTGCATTGAAAATATTTAGAAAATAAAACACATTTTTCAAAACTGCGCTACTGACTCAGATTTTGTGTATCGCTAATTATTTTTCTGACTTTATTATTGTTATTTATTAGAATAGCACACCCCGCCTGATTGCAAAATCTCCAAGTCCGTCACGCATACCAACAAAGCTAATTTATGCATTGTATGTGATTATCATTATTTCCTTTCACTTGCCCTTGACGTGTAATAATAATCAATGCATTGGCTCGTATTGCCGCGCTTTCCCTGTCGGTTGCTGGAGACGAAGACGACGTTCTAATCGCGGACGACGGGGAAAAACGACCCCCGAAGCTTTTCTCGTCTTTCTCCGAGAGCCGTCATGCAAAATTGCAAACAGCTGCCAGCAGCGGCACTACAGAAATGCCAAAGCAGCACTTTGTGACTGGCACGGGGAAGTTACACCCGCTTTGCAATAACATGTTGAGCCGCGGCGGGCGGGCAGGCGGGGGAGGCCAGACGCCACGCACGCATCACATCACTCGAAAGAAGCAAAACACAAGTCAGGGAATACGCCGATTAATCGTCTGAGGTCGACATGACGCTGATTAATACTGATTACGTCGTGTATGGAGTAATGACATGCGTCAGTGTTTTTACAGCATCATATTTCATTCTGTTCATTCATTCACCACGTGACGTACTTTCATTCAGAGGATATCCCCCCCCCCCCCCCCGTTGTCATTCAAGTGGGGCTGCCAATGTGAAAAAGTGCTCACTATCAAGATATATTTAGAATCACATGCAGGATAAACTTTGGAGCTCAATAACATTACAGTTTTGAGTGAGTTGATTTTTGTGAAAAAATGCATGAGTTCTTGCATTTAATATTAGTTTGTGCCATCCTTGAATTGCCATTTTTGTTCATGGGAGTCCTTTGCACTGGGGAGGGGAAAAAAAATAACCCCCCCCCAAAAAAATATCGAAATTACAAAAAAAAATTTAATGGCATCTTTGTTGTGCTCTGCCCCCTCCGTCATTTAGGTTGCCAAGCCACAGCTTTGTCTAATTGAAAAAAAGGTGCATTACCGCTATCTTGTGTCATCTATTTAATAACCTTTTTGAGTGGGTGGCAATTCATGGCGTTTTTGTGCTACTCTGGGAGCGGGATATTGTGCTGTAGTCATTCACAGTCTCGTCGGCAATACACAAATACAGCATTGAAATTTCAACATGTAGTAGAGAGAATATTCCATCCACGCGCTTTTCTTTCAACTTCGCAGTCGGGTTTTAAACGGCTCCGTCCGTCTGTGCAAGGCAGCAGCGCTGCGAACCGCCCACTTTCCCGACTTCTAAACGTGTGCTATTTTCATATCGTAATAGTCGCCGTGACAAAATTCATTATGCTCAAAGGTCTGTTTGCGCTCCCAGTGTTCTGTTTGTGTACAGTACATTAGTGCCATATGGAGCCACGCGCGTGGAAATAGTCCACGCTGGCCGCAGATGGTGGGATGCAAACAAGAACGCAGATTTGTGTTTGGAAATCTAGATGCTATCTAAAACGGATGCTTGCAAATGAGTAAACAGAAACCTTTTGTCATGGCAAGTGTTGTAAAAGGAGTTGGGAATCAGATTTGGGGATCACGTTTGGAAGTACTGTACATTTCAGTCGTGCTGTACAAAGTATATTTAGTATTCGACAAGCATATTTAGGGCTTCAAGCGGTGTTTCTCAAACTTGAATGGTTTCACAGCGCACCGCCAAACAATCTCACGTATCTTAATCCTTCGATATTGCGAATTATTCCGGAGGTTCAGTGAGGTGAGGTTCCTACGACAACCTGGGATGGATTAATAGCAATCAATACAAAAAAAAAAAAAGGTTTGACGATGATATAGAGAGGAATCAATCGACAATGTTATCCATGAAAAACAAGGATGAGCTGGATACAAAGAAAATAATTAATCATAAATAATCATTTTGGAAATCTGCGAATAGGTGACTCCGGATATGTCACCGCGAGCATTGCCAGGGGGGTTTAAAGACGCAAGTCAAGGTATCAGTGTATGGATGTGTGGATCTCAGGAGGTTCAGGCCTTGCCTTGAGATGTATGACGTGTCTGTAATTGAGGCTTTTAAAGGCGGAGCGATTGGGCACCATGTTTGTTTCTGTGGTAACAGATCGAGCGGAGGAATGGCCTGCTGAACGCAACCCTCCCTCTGGCTCTTCCTCTACTCTGGATTTTTCCCCCCCACTCTGTCTTTTCACTCTCCCGCCCACTCGGTGCTGAAGAGGCTGTCACGGCGCTTCGCCTTTTGTTGTGGAGAGGCGAGCACAACGTGTCCTAGTTAAAACCAGCCAGCCAGCCGGCGAGCGTCCCATCTGCCCCGACGTAATTACATAATTACGCCGGCAGGATCCGTCATTAGTTCCTTTGTGGTGGCCAATTTTGCAGAACACAAAAGACGGTCTTCGGGTTTTGGTTTTCTTCCTTTCTCTAAGCCCCCGTTATCATCCTTTACGAGCAGGTATTGGTCGCGCGACAAGCCGGGGCGACGGCCAAGATTACCCCCCCCCCCCCCGGCAATATCGACTCTTGCGTGCAGGTGGAGTAAATAATGCTCAGTTGAAGGGATTTTCAAGCTCCTTCCATGGCATGAAACCATCACTTGACACCTTAACGCTAGCATCAAACCCTCATTTGAAAAGTTCACCCTTGCTTCAAGCCCGAGTTTGAACTCGTAACGTCAACTTCAAACCCTAATTTGAAACGTTTATAATTGGAAACCGTAATTCCAATTTGTAACCCTTAACATCAAAACAATCGAGGGTAACTGTTGGTTCACTTTTGTGTATTAGCCTTTACAACAAGTGCTCTGATTAGCATCAGCATTTAATCAAGACAGCCACTCAATCAGGCGTGAAGACGACAAAAGGCGCCGCCGAGGGTTTTTGGCTGCACAATTACTAAAAAGTCTCACAGTGCTAAATTCAAACTCTAATTATGACATATTATCTTAATTGCCGGGGAGATGCGAATCAACGCGAAAGACGCGCTGGGAACCGAATCAGCCGGGTTTGACATGAGAGGCTGTCATAATCCTAGCCGCCAGCGCAGGCGACAATTACACCCGACAGACACCCTAATTGTCGTGCGCTCGTTTGCTTTTATTGTGGCCGACAAAGCTCGCTGACAGCTCATCAGCAGGCGCTAATCCCGCAGGCTGTTGGGCGTTGCAATACGACATTCCCAACGTACTCGTCATATTGTGTCCACAACACTGGGAGATACGCACTCACATTGCATTCCAAACCCTAACCCTGCTACGGAACCCAAATTTGAAAGCCCTGAACCGAGATTGACACCCTAATGTGTAACCCTAACCTTGGCTGAACACCCGAATGTAAAAATCCCAAAGCGGTCTTTAAACTTTCAACCTTATTTGAAAGAAAAGTGTCACGATTTAAAGCAAACATCAGCTCTCGCGTCCAATATTGGCAAACGCGCAATTTGCTTGCTAATTTTGGGAGAGTCTGTTGGCTCCCAACAGGGAACGATTCTCGTAATTGGTGGAGCTTCGCTTTGATAGAGCAGCTCCCATGTTTCCGGTGGTTCTCACAGCTGGCTAATTACATCATGTGGCGAAGATACAGACATTTGGGAAACATCAAGACAACAAGACGCAGACATTGGAACTGCGTTTGCCAATCAACTTTTTGGAGTAAGTTCCTGAAAAAAAGGCGGCCTACCCAAGGACCATCAAGGTCCTTTTCGACCCCGGTAGTTCTACATGACAACTACGATCGCTCCCAGAAAAACAAATCTAACCCCGGAGTAGCCTTTTAGCCAGGCAGTATAAAGACATGATGCCTCCGATCAGTCCAGGGAAAGCAAACGCTGCTCGGGAAACACTTAAGTACTCTCAGGGGTGAAGACTAACCTGATCTCAGGTATTGCGTCGAGGCCACGTTGAAGAATCTTGCTCAGTTATCAACGTCCTAGCGTTTCGGAGCCAGGTTGTTTAACGTGACCGGTGCGTGCCCCGGTGACCTCGCCATTAATGCGAGGGTGGGGGCGGATGGTTTTAAAATGGACTCCGAGAGCCAGGGGTGAAAGTGCTGTAACTTAATAGGCTTTGCTCACCGATCAAGAGACTGCGCCGTTTCCTGCGGCGGTTACAGGCCAAAGCACAAAAATAAACGTCGCTTGACTGAACGCTCGTCGGCGTCAAACAGACCCGCCGCCGCC
Source organism: Hippocampus guttulatus (assembly GCF_054856545.1). Lineage (NCBI taxonomy): Eukaryota > Metazoa > Chordata > Actinopteri > Syngnathiformes > Syngnathidae > Hippocampus > Hippocampus guttulatus. Next base: position 8,538,644 of record NC_141279.1, read on the forward strand.
CCCCTCGCTGCTATCAATGCAGACTCCTCGGCTCGCCCTCCACTAAAAGGAAAAGGTGAGCACTTTTTGTGCAAAGGAGCCATTTGTTCAGGTGAAAAGGAAACTTGCATGGTAAGCAGAAGTCGAAAAGAGTCGCGGGTGGGGGTTACGAGGGATCGCACATTCATCATACCGACTGTACGGAGCGAGGACGTTCGTAATTGCCGAGGGGTTAGACGTACTGTTAGGTACTCTCCCCATGAGGTAGGAGCCGGCAGCGGAGAAAGGGGATAATAGAGTAAGAGGATCATATTAAAATGTTTGCTGCTTCAACCTTTAACTTGGAGCTTAACCCTGACCTCGGATAGTAATCACAAGTTAATTGCTTGCTGATTTGAGCAACGGGCGGGGGGTGGTGCGGTGGGGGTGGCAGGATCTATGCAGCTACGATGTGGTTGACAGCTGGGTGAAGCTTCCTTGTGAGGACCTGATACGCGGGTGCGGTGTGCAACACAGCCAAAGCATTGAAGCAAAGACGAGATCGGGTAGCATTTGGCGTGAATCGAAGGAAGGAATGGTTGAAGTTCAACTTTCGCCGTGCTCTTTTTTAAAAATTGGGAAACACCGAGTTAAGTCATGCGTCCGAGTTAAACGTATCGGCAACTCAAAAAAAAGTTGCCATCAACGCCAATTTCATCAGGGCACGTAATAAGACTCCTGTTGTCCTTTTTCTGAGTTTGTTTAAAAGCTTCAGTAAAAATAGAAGCACCACATGCCCCCCTGCCACCCCACCCCCCCGTCCTCCCTCTCGCGCGGTTCCGCTCAAGAAAGTCGCATGTCTTCCGAGTGTCAAGTTGCGAAGTTGAGCTGCCGCTGTTGCCGCCATAAACCCGGTGGGAGAGCTAGGAATAATCTCGCCGATGTTAATGACGCAATTTATATGTGAGGGCGAAGCGCTTTCGGCGGAGTCTTTCCGACTCAACGGGCCGCAGCAACCCCCCCCCCACCCCCTACCCCTTGCGAGATGGGAGTGCAGCAGCGGTGGCGTGGGCGGCAGGAGGATAAGTGCCATTACTACCGGTATTAGTGACTGTCTGTCACTCGACTGTGCCTTTTTCTGTGCGCGCCGCGTCCACTGTGCACTCACCTACACACTTTCCATCCTGGCCAGTCGGGTCTGAAATTACTCAAACCCAAGTGTCGCCGAAGTTTTTATTTGATAAACAAAACAGCTGTCGATAAACTGAACAGGCGCTGTGTTCTGTTCCAGACGCACCCCTTGTCAGTTTTTCCATCCCAACATAAGAAAAAGAAAAAAAAAACTCATTTGGGGTTTCATTTATTGCCTGGCAAGTCACGACAACTCGCTAAACTTTTGAACTCGCAAGGGAGAAACGGTGACAGTAATTGCAGGCTGGGCTTTGTTTCCTAAAGAGAGGGAACAAAATTATGGTTTCAAACCCAAATATTGAAATGTGTTTTTCCTCTCTTGTTGCTATGCGACACTTGAGCCACAGAAGGAGAGAAATGTGCCCAATAAATTCCACTGTCAGACACACTCGGTTCCAAAAAAAAAAAAGAAAAAAAAAAAGCCCAGCATTCTATAATCATTGCAGATTTATTGAGCAATCTCAATTGTGGTGAACTGATAATAGATAAATGCGTAAATTCTATTTTCCGGCGGTTCCCGCACGCGGACAATTTTCTGTCACACGAAAAAAATTTATTTTAGTAAATCGAGATGAAAACTGCAATCTTCTGTGCCTTGTCGGGTTGGATGATTACTCGTGAGTACCACCGATCACTTCCTATTCTTTGTGGCCATCAATTTATTCCTTGACAACCGCACCGCGTTTTTGTGGTTCCGTAAAAATAAATGATTAAAAATACAGTCCGGTGTATTTCATTTAGAGTCTCTAAACATGTTACACAGTCGCGTTTTTTCTCTGAACCGACGCCCGATACTTTATTGCTTCGTGCGTGGGCGGAGAGTCGCCGACCGTAACTTGTTGCGATGGTCAACTTCAGTCGCTTTCGGCTGCGTCGCTCGGCGCGCGGTGGGCCTAACGCGTCCTAAAGATAATAAACGGGAAGCTTTTTCTCACATTCGGGTCAACCGCACGCTTGAGAAGCCGCTGTAATCGAAAGACTCACGAGGGCTTTAATCGGCCCTTCGCAGAGCAGCTGCTAACATTTTTGCAGCTAGATGATTAAGGCGCGAGGTCGGGGCTCTTAGGAAGAACCGAGCCACTAATACCGAATGTCCAGTCACAGAGAATGTCTGTCCTAACGCGAGTCATTAGGTGTAAGTAATAGTAAAAAGGCCTAATGGCCTCTTTTTTTTTTTTCGGGGGGAAAGCTCATCCTACGCTGGTGGTTGGCAACACAAAAGCTCCACTCTTTCTCCTGTGGCGGTCCCCGTCTTCGCTAAGTGGTACCAGGCGCAGGAATTTCTTCATTTAGCCCGTCACTGCTCTTTATTTATTTAACGGAATGAGCTATAAAAGCCAAACATTAGGTCATGGCATATTTTCACCCGGAGAAATAAGTCAATGAGACATCAAACCTCGTATTTCCTAAAGCGTAGAGACTTTTTTTTTTTTTTGGTTAAAATGATGCAGTGTGAGATCTTTCTGGCTTTTAAATAAAACTTTCAACAGCGTGCCGCACATGCGTTTCCAATTAGGAGCTCCGAAGCCTGGGGCCCCCATTCAGCCCTTCTGCAATTGACCAGGTCTGAGGTAATGTTAAACAGACATCATAACCATAACAGAGACGGCAGCCCCCCTCCTCTTCTTCTTCTTCTTCTTCTCAATATATATCGATAATTAAGACGTCGCTGTAAATGGATGATACGGACTGCGAACGCTGCAGAAAATCGGAATAAATCATGAAAAGCCTCATTGGTTCGTGACACGTTAACAGCTCCGCCAAAGTAATTTGTCTCATTGTTGAAAGTCTGTTTTGGCAAATGAGGCAATGATGCTGATTTGTTCCGATTCTAATGCAAACACACAATTTGCGCTGGGGATCTCTGCAGTGGGACGCACTTCGCCGGCAGCAGGCAAGGAGACCAAAACCCGGGGGCTCCTGAGGAGCTGCTGCAGGACTTTGATGTCGTGACTAAATGGCATACGCCAGCAATCCCCCCCGGGGGACGACGACCTCCCTTTCCCAATCCAGTCACCTGCGAAAACGCCATTACACATTTCAGAAGGTCAGCGTTTTCACCGGGAACGTTAGGGAGAAGCTTCGGAGGCTCTTTGATGTGCCAGTCGAGGTTTTGTCACTGCTGCACATCCTGTAAGCGAGCCTTCATGTCGGCTTCGGGGCACGGATGTCTACACTGGTTCGTCTTCCCTATTGCAGCAGAGTCAGGATTGTATCCCAGAGAAACAAGGCTTTCGCTCAAATTGGTGACCGGCGACGTAATCAAACGGCCCTGGTTGGTGAGGCCGGCACCGGGTCCCACCGAACAACGGACGGCGCAACATGGTCGCTTTCAATCCAAGCTTTGTGACTCCGAGACGCACTGGAGCAAATTGCTAGTTATCCTTCTAAGCTTCTGTTTGGTCAATTCCCATTTAACTGAATCCAATTACCATCGATTGGGCCTCTTCTTCAAGCCCGGCTTCGGGTTTTCCTTGATCCTCGCCTTGGACGGAGCGGAACTATTTAACCCCATTACAACCGCCGATGAAGCGGTTGGTGCTTAAGTACGCGTGTTGAGCATTGATCCACACACGCACACTTGGGGCTCCCCACAGTACGCCTCCCTCGCTTTACACCAGCAGGGCATCTTGTTCAGGTGGCGGGGTGCCTCTGCGTCCGCCGAATTTTTTATTTTTTTATTTTTACCCAAGGTGCACGAAACGTGATCATCCGTGAGCAGAGTTATGAATTGCGCGTTTGTCATAAAAGGGCACCTTGAAGGTATAAAAGCCAACAGAGTCTGCAAGGAAAACACTCACAGAATCAACACGACATCTTTCCTCTGAAGAAAGCTCAATAAACAGATAAGAATAACATTCGAGCGGGCTCTGCCATGCCGTTAGAGGAGCAATTTAGTTGACTGAAGGCTCCTCTCACAAAAGGGAGCATGTCGACTTTCTCCACCGAGGACAATTTGCGCTTGATTTCACATGGGAGTTACAAACTTACCTTTGGGCGGTCTTCCCGAGTGTCATATCTTGGCCGAGGTCAACCTAGATTCCACTAACGTGGGCTATGTTATATTTCGGTCTAACACAGAAACAAGACTCAATCCCTTTCGTTGACTCCATGCACACCAGAGATTGATCATCGGCGCGTGCCGTCGGGAGATTCCGTGACGAATCTTCTAACTCAGACAGCCAGTCAAGATTTGGACAAGCACCAATTTCTTTTATGTAGCGACCCGCCTCAGAGCGCAACATTTGTCTGATGAAATTTATTGTGACGCGTCAATTGTGTTGCGGCTGGTAATTTCTCTCTCTAATTGACGCCTCTCCGGGGAATTGGGCCAGCGAGATAATAGCACAAATATTATAAAAGGCTTTTCTTTCTCCGTGTGACACCTCTGATAAATTGCACAGACAAATGACTAACCTGGGCAATCTTCACAGAGTTCTGCGTCGAGCCGCCGGCGTGATATTCAACTTCCCTCCTCTTGACAATTTCTTCAAACCTTGAAAGAAAGCACAAGTTGAAAGGAGTCTCTCTTAATGCTCATGGATGATCAGTCAATGACTTCGCAAAAGACAAAAAGAAACCGTGGGCAGAGACAAAAAAATAAACACTTCACACTCGAACAATAGATGGTTAACTACATTACACAGGATTTTTAAAAATATATATTTTTGAGAGAACACACAAAAAATTCATCAGAGACAAAATAAAAAACAAGCTAAAATCGCCCCCAACTGTTTCTTCAAATTCAAAACAACAATTTTACAATGTAATTTTCAGGGCAGTGTGCAAAAAACGTGCTCAGCAATTTCCCCGTGTAGCTTGCTGGGGAAATGCCAGCACATTTCACAGAATGACGTCTGCGAGACAAACACTGCGGGAGTAAACAAACGTTCAGTGTAACACTTCAATCGATCCTGCATCTTTCCAAAGGCCTTTTTATACAAATAGCGCCCATGCTTGGCGTATGTGATGTACGGCCGCGAGGTGCTCGTGTTATCCGGGGAACGGCAAACATGAATAATGTGCATTCTTCACACGCGCTGCCCTCCCGGGAAGGCCGCGTGTGTGAACGCGACCGCCCCGCGGAGAAAATTGACCCGGCGGCCGACGAGATGATACGCCGGCCGCCTTCCCAAACGGAATAGCGTCCATTCCTCGACAAATTTGCAATTCGCCAACAAACGCGCCGTGGTGCTGTGAAATTCCCCCTTAAATGAAGTGAGCGTGGAGGAGACGGTAAATCACAAGCATCGCCGCTTGTATCAACAAAGAGTTGCACGGTGTCAAGCAGCATTCCCTTTTTAGGATCTTTCTTTTTTTTTTTTTTTAACATGAAATGTATTCCAAGGGAGCAGGCTTGGAATTCCCTGGCCCGGACAAATAAACATGGGCTTGAACGAGCATACACGTGCTGCACAGGTGCACTTTCAGTCGCTTTATTGACCAAACGCTAACAAAATAAACATCGAACAAGCGCGTTCATCAGCGAGCCGCTATGAGCTCAAGTGACACCGAGGCACTCGACAATAGGCGGACTGCCAAAAGAGAACTGTACATCGCAAGACTTGGAGAGGAGTTGAAAAACAACCCTGGAAAAGTATCATCTCAATCCTGCTCTCATTGTTTCCCACACTGCAATTTTTTCCCCATTAAACTCGACACAATCCTGTCGTCGGTGACATAGCGGGCGAAGCAGCCGCCGTTTCAATTTTTCCGCAATTGCCGAGCAAATAATCAGCCGCGGTTTGCTTGTCAAAATGTCATCCGACGGCGCTCCAAACTCTGGCCATGTTTTAACGTAGCGTGGCCAGAGTTTTGAGCGAGTGTGAAAGTAACCTTTCCGGCTTCAAAGAAAGTCTTCATCGCAGGTCTCCAGGCGGTCGAAGGAGACGGGGGGGGGCGAACATGTTTCTGAAAACTTTCCATGCAAGTGGAAAATAAGCTAACCAGGTGGCGAGATGGGAAGGGGTTGTCCACCCCAAGACACCCGCTCTGACTCCTCGACAAAGGAGGAATTAAAAAGCACTGTGGGTGTTTATAACACGAAGGCAGGCAAAGGACTCCAGAAGTCATTTCAAATCAGCTTCTGAGGATAACCCCCCCCCAAAACTCCCCACCCCCTTCACGTCTTCCCTTTCCTTCCTGGAAGCATTTACTCCACCTTTCAGTGCAGACAGCACAGCGGGGGCTGGCAGGGCTCAAGGGGTGGGTGGGGGTTGGGCGGGGGTCTCGAAAATCCCATCCGAAAAGGGAGCAGCTGCCTGGAGACCTTTACACCCGCAAACAACATGTGATCCCACAGTAGTGGCAGCCTAAACGGCCTCCCTTTGGCCATTTAGGGAGAGAAAATCCCTTCTCGAGCTGCTGAGCCGGGGGACGAGAGGGAGGGAGGAAGCGGGGAGGGCGGGTTGAGGGGGGGGCGGGGGGGGGGGGTTGTTTTGGACAAAATGTCCTCGGCTACGAAAGTGTGCTTACACAAGCATGGTGGCGGTGGGGCTTACTTGACGAGACATTTCAGCTATGCGGTCATACATTCCGCTGAAGGAGAGTTTGTCCAAACCGTGTAGGGTTTTTGCCAACAATTTCTTGGCAAAATGACTTTCTGATTGAAAGACAGTCTTGCCGCTCTGGTCTGTGAAATGAAATACGAGTTTGCGAAGCACTCTAATGACTAACAGATCCCTGTAGATGGCAGCGTTGCATCGCTTTGCATGTGAGATCGGCACAGCTTTTGAGAAGAAGAAAAAGATTAGCATGTCACGTTGATTATGGAGGGTTGTCAAAAGACGACGGCATTCACAGAGTGGAGGAGGAAGGACATGTAAAAAAAAAAAAGCAAACTCGAGCCTTTGAATACATTATCTACCATGTCACGCTCTTTCTCAAGCTCGTTTTTATTTCATAGTTTGAAGTGACACAAAAGTAAAAATATTAGCAGGAAGTCACTGTTCTGCTTGTCAAGTTACTTTAAAGAAAAAAAAAGAAGCAATTTTTCCCATCTTTTTGCTCCGAAACTGGTGTTTTGGGTGAAGCTAACCCATTTTCTAGTGCTGATTACTAAAGAATGGAAAACACTTTTTTTTTCCTAGTGAACAAAACGCATCTTGTGTTTCCTTTGGGAGATTCATGGCTTGAAACTTATTGCCACTTGGTGGACTACTGTGATTTTTAATTTAGCCCTCGAGTGAACCCGTAATATCTGTGGCTTAACACTTTAAATCATGAGGTGGGGGTCCGAAATACTGGGTTGTTTACATTATTGTCATTGACGCCCTCCCCCACCCCCAACCTCAATCACCAGAGCTTCCCATCAAAGGGAAATCCAAAAGTACTTTCAGTGCCTTAAAATGACTCACGACTTCCTCGTTCACCCCCCCTACCGAAAATAAGCCAAGTAGATTATTTACACGAGGCAATAATTCAAGACTTGCTCCTCTTAAGATCTTCCACCAAGATGCAAGAGGAGCCCCATTTAGCCCATTTCTCTTCAGGGCCCTTTTGATGTTAGCCCATCTCGAAAAGGCCGGATGAGTGCCCGACAATCCCCGTCGAGTGCGAACGAGTCCCCGTTAATCAATGGCTAGACGGGATCGGGATACTCGGGACGGGTAAAGCGCCTAGAAGAGTCCCAGAGTGGCTGAGCGCGCCGCGGGTCGTTTATCTCTGATGATCACGGCGGCACTGCCCGGGCCTGATTTAATTGCCTCGTTCACGTTTAAGCAGCCAACAAATCTCCGCGACGCGGGACCATCAAAAACCTTCTCCTCCATCACTGCTCAAGAGAGGCCAACGAGGGAGGTAGGGAAGGGAGGACTCATTTGCTTGCTCACCACGGGGGAGTCAGGAGGAGGAGGGCGAATTATCTCTGATTTGACAAGAGCAAGCAGACACTCTTGGGCTGCGTTCTCTCACACACACACACAAACGCGATATGCCAAATTGGTTGCTATCCGATGAAGAGCAGTACCTTGACTGACAACTTTAATTCATTCTGTGAACAAGCTGATCTTAACAAGAGCTGTTGAAAATGACTACTAATCAATTATCAATTGAATTGACAATTTTTTAAAAATAATAATAGGGTCATCGTTAAGAGCCACTGTTTACCTCACTTGATTTTGCTTGGACCAAAGCAAAGCCACCCAATCTGTCTATCTGACAGGGAGTACGGGGGGGCTCACAGAAATCCCCGTTCCAGGAGTGGAGCCGAGTGGCATGGCTGATTAGAAGCCCCATCAGCATGTGCATCGCTAGCCTACATTCCGTGGCAGTCTGGAGGCCCGATGCGCAGTAATTGTTTCCATCGGTCAGGCTGACTTGGGAAGGAAAAAAAAAAACAGCTTGAAAGGTAGATGGAAGAGGGCAAGGGGTATTGTTTGTTTGTTTGTTTGTTTCCTCCCCCCCAATTAAATTGTTTATCAAAGCCTTTGTGAGGGGGGGTTAGGCAGTTGATCTGTTGAAAAATCGATCTGCGGCGTCTCTGCGCGAGTGCCGGTCCCGATGCCAGACAGCCCCATTAATTATTCGCCGGTGCCCCACGCCTCAAGGTTGAGCCTTATCTTTTCTTATTCGCAAATCAATAAGTATCTCCTCGGCCTTTAGAAAAAGATGTGATCCCCGCCGCCCCCACGCCTCCCAAAGAAGGGAAGCTACTTCTTTTGTTCGAACGCTTAAGTCGATTTTGCAGGTATCTGGATGAGAGCATTTCTATTTCTGGCAAATCCTGCCTTTTACTTCCTTCATTTGGAAACAGCCTTCATTTTAAGGCTTCAAACGCTTCTTAACCAGCGGTGCCAAAATTCACAGAGGGCCTTGTTTTTTTTTTAATTCCCAACCCGCCGAGGATGATGAACGCAGAATGAATTGGCCGTTTGTATGAACATGGGAGTGAAAAAGAAGTACTGAGTGCAAATGAGTCATGATTGGAGGACACGCTCTAATCGAGAGTGGGATGAGCGCCCGTTTGCCGAAAGCATCAAAACATTGTTCAGGTATCGCAGCCTGTTTTGGCGAAATCCCCATTGAGCGGGAGAAAACAAGACCCTATTACCTCCAGCTTTCGGGTGCACAATTAATGACTGCGCAATTACACGGCGGTAATGGGGGACTAATTGCATTAGAATGTTGGAAGAACAAACAGGCAGCGCTGCTTTTCGGTTTTGTGCTTTTTTTAATTTTATTTTTTTAACGCCCCCTTCAGTTAGCGTTAGCGTGGGGACTGAGTGTACTCAATGAGGCCACACTCACACGTATCACTTCCTTTCACAGTTTTTCTTTTGCTCCCCCCACCCCTTTCTTTGCACTGCAGAGGGCGGCGTTGTTTGTCACAGTGCGACAGTGGCGGAAAAGAGGAAGGGGTGGGTGAGCGGAAGGACGTGAGGAAGCTTCTGGCGGTTTTTTGTTTTCTAACCGAGGACTGAGACTCCAAGCCGGGGAGACGTTCTGCTTATCTCAGAGGTTGGCCGTCCGCAGCCCTCCCCTCCTGCGGGGGACCTTGTGGCCCCGTGTGAACCCCCTCCAATCACGTCTCAAACATCAGCCCACATAGCACACTTGAACTATATCAGTCTCCACGCTGAAAAAGAGAGAAGCTGCTGCCATCCGCGGCTTTTCCTCTGTGGCTGCTGGAGGAGGTGGGGGGGGGGGGGGGGGGGGGGGAATCAAAGATGGCTAAAAATAGCCCTGAGCACGCTTATTTTTTTCCTCCTAAAACACACTGTTATGCAGCAGTTGAGACACCCACGGATTAATTATAAAATGCTCTTTCAAAGGGAGCATCGGAAGCAAACGACTGGCAAGGAGGGATGGGGGCGGGGGTGGGGGGTGATCATGTTTGGTGCACCACCTGCTGGCCACCAACAGATGCCGAACAAGACAACAGCCCCCAGCCAACCATTGCATCAGCCGGAGCCCCTCTCATGCCACACTTGTGTCCTGACATTCATTCAAGTCAAGATCGAGCTGGATCAAGTTGGATATTTTCGGGAACTTGTGACAACGGAAATGCGTACTGTCCAGTAACAAACCAGTAAAGGAAAAAAAAACGTTTTGAACTTCAACTTTTTACAATGGAAATGCACTAAAATGTTGTCCTGAAGCTAACCTTCCTTCCTGCTTTGTTGGCGTCCAAATGAGCACCCCCAAAATTCTTTTTAGTCACAAAACTCTCTGGCAGTCATGTCAAGTCATGTCCTTCGGCTGCACATTTCTCACAGCTGAGCCGTTGCGCGAGGGGGGCCATGTCACATTTATGCAAGCGCCCCACTTGATCACGTTCATGCGGATCAATAAAACATGACGAGCGCCGCGTTCCTGATGTTTCAATTACGGCTCGAATGCCATTAATCTCGGCGCTGTCTCTTTGGCTCGGGGGGTCCGCCACTGATGGATGCCGGCCCGTGACCTTACGCTGGTCGTGGCCGGTGGGTTGCTGGATGATCTGACCGTGGCTGTGGGAGGGGGGGGGGGATTGAAACGGTGTACTCTGATAGCGCCACTTAGCAGCATACGAAGGAGGCAGGGTGGTTGTTTTGTATCCACACACTCAGCGAAGCATGAGAGCATCCTGTGAAGGTGGATCACGCACAAATGCCAGAATGGCCTCGCCTGAAATGCTGCTCAGCAAAACTGGCTTCAGGGACCAACTTTGGGTGTCACACGTGAATTTTCACCGCTATTTTGTTGCGTTTTGGAGTTCGGGAAAGCCCTCGAAACGCGGCAGTCGAGTATGTTGACGAAGCAAAGTACGTCACACACAGCCGCAATCCTTGTCGATTCCCCTCCTGGGAAGACAATTGAGTGGGAGGGGCGGGGAGGGGTGCGTGCGCCGTACCCACACGGCGGGGCGCACGCGAGACTTAGAGGAGCGCCGTCTCATCTTCCGTGTCGTGCGAAGACGATGCGTGAGTCTCAAATTGCCCAGCCCCTTCGCAGGAACACCTCCCCTTCTTCCCTAACGTGGCTTGAATTATTCATGCGGCAAAGGGGGTCACACGCACAATATAATGAGCAGTTTGCGATTGTGACGCGGCTAATCTGCATTTAGCGCAGAGGAAGAGGGAGATTGATGAATTTAATTGCTGTGAGCAAACAACCTCTGCAAAGACCATCAACAATTCATTATCATGGAATGGTAGGGATTAAAAAACAAACACACACACTGTTTCGAATCATTAGCAGTGATATGTTGTTGGTTTTTTTGCAGTGTTACGGAATGCTACGTGCCTCCCTGGAATCCAGTATTTGCCCACATTGTCATCTCCAGCAGAAAAGAGGCGGGCATTCACCATGATGACATGTTATTTCCTGCTGAGGCTCCTTGGAAAGCTGCAGGAGGCACAAGGAGGAGAAACAACAGGCGACTGTTGCCTCCTGGTGGACACCAAGTGGAGATCTAAAGGGGAAAATCACTCACTTCCAGCTCTTTTCAAAGCACAGTACAGTATTGAAAGCCGCTCTACGTTGTTTTTTTTTTTTTTTTTTTTTAAACTCACTGACACAATATACTCTCCAATGAAAAGAAAAAAATGAAGCTTTTCTTTCACCAGACAAACTAAAGTTTGTTTTTTGCATTTTTTTAATGGGGAAATGCAGACTATTACATATATCTGAACATAACTGGATCAAAGTTTCAACTGAACATCTTTTTATAAAGGGAGAGAAACTGTACACATGGAAAAATAATTAAATTACAACTAATTTCAGACTTGGGTGCTCAGTTTTTGGTGTCCGTGTCACAAACGCAACTCAAGAGTGGTGGACCACATTCGTGGACAGATATTTAAAAAATCTCCTGCGAAGAAAAGGTTCGCAAGTTCACTTGCGGGCTTACAAGTCACACTCGTGTTGCACGATTTCTGAGAACAACGCTTATCTGGTTTTAGAGCAGATAAGACCGCAGCAGCCGGAAGTACACGTGATGTCGCGATGAAAACGTCTTGACTGGATGACTCCTACTGACATATTGGATGGCATATTGGTGTGGGCTCCCGTCACGCGTGCTACAGATGGCGACGCTTTTCCATGTGGGCACCAAGTGAACCCAGACAGACTCCCTAAGGGGCGCCATCTGCACTCTCCCCTAAGCTGAGACGCCAGCCTGAGTCAGCGCGTGTGTGTTGACCTGGCACGGGCCACCTTGTCATGCATGTTTCACGAAAAACGCCGATGTTTTGTGGAAGGAGGGGGGCATGCACTTTTTACGATGTTAGATGTTACACATGTTGATACCATAAGAATAAATGTAATCAATGTAATTTACTTGATTGGCTATTTCATAGTACAGTAGTTGTACATACTTTAAAGGAAATATTTCTCCAGCTTTATTTCAATGTACTCCTCATGGTGTTTATAAAAAATGAAAACTGGAGGACTTACGGTAAGGTGCAGTAACTTGAAGAAAATAAAAGGTAAAGACAAATATTTTACTTTTTAACATGCAAATGCACTTCTATTGACTTTTAAAGCCACATGATATTAATGGCTGCACCTTCGTGTTGCCAAACGGTGGGCGTGTCACGTTCAGGGCGGATATATGACGTGGCTATTTTGGGCTTTGGGATGAATGACCAGCATGAGCCCTTATTTGGCTCCAACACACATCCTTTAACATTGAGCGTTTTTATTATTTTCTGAGTTTTTTTTTTTTTGATTACTCACAAGGCCTTGTGTTTGTCCTCAGCAAGGATCTGGTCATTGGGCTTCAGTCCGTACCTGTTTCAAGACAGATACGGGTGTCGTTAGTCACAGATAATTGCAGTTATGACAGGAATTCGACAATATACTGTACTCCCACTTACTTATCGAGGAAGTCTTTGTCAACCACTGCAGAAATGTCCAGCAGGGGATTGCCCATCCCGAAAAGGGTGTTTTCACTGAAAGAACATTGTTTTGGCGGAGAGAGGGGTATTTTTTACAACATGGCAGAGGCAATATTTGATTGTATTATGATTGTTGTTGATTATTGTGGGATGAGGACTATTGTGAGCATCTGTGTGTATATATATATAGATATATGAGTGGCTGCCTTTCCAGCAGCTCCTATATTTTGTTGTTCTACTTCTTCCTTTCATAACTTTGCTGCTGTGAATCGGGAATTTCTCCATTGCGAGACTAATAAAGGTTTTCTTATCTTATCTTATATATATAGATATATATATCTAATATATATATCTATATATATACACAAACACACACACACACACACACACACACACACACACACACGCACACACAGTAGATATTGTGAGCACCTTGATGGTTCAAATTTTCTCCCCTTACATAAAAATCCGCTGAGGTCAGAGTTGTTTTTTAAATAGTGATTTTCCTGAAAAAAATATGTAAAAATCTTTCCCAATATTCTTTCTTTTATTAATTAAAAAACGCAGGTTGCCGGCCACTGGACTCGCAATTGCCATTCACAGAACAGTAGAAGGTATCTGTGACATCTGTGGTCAAAGTCTATTTTTTTATTACGTTAGCCAACTTTCGGCACAAACTAACTGTCTCGTGTAAAAAGTTACATAGCGCACTATAAATTCAGACATGAAAAGAACTAGCAAAAAATAGATAGTATGTCGGTGTCACGTTCTTCAGTTGGATTCACGGCCAAAAGTGATTCAAGTTAATGATGTTAAACTGTCCGGTAACCGCCAAAGTTTACTTTTACATTATAGAAAGCGTGTCACAAGTGCTGTCTTACCTTGGAGCTGTCATAATTGTCCGAAATGTGAATTTTAAACTATTTAACGGGTTTGTTAAAAGACTAGCAACGTGGTTTTTGGGAATACCGGAAGTTCAGCAGTTTGGCGAGGAGCATTTGATTGGCTCGCTGAGAAAGAAGGCGGGTTGTGTTTCCGGCAAATGGGACAGATCAGCATCCGTGTACACTCAGTTATTCCCAGTTCCAACGAAGCGGGATTCCGTTTTCAATATAACACCATACATTTAAAACCCGAATAAAGGTCATTATTTAACATTCGTTGAAAAATACACACACCTTCTTTTTTGGTTTGTTTTAATTCAACGGGTGTAAAAATGGCGACGCCTTATTTTCGCCCACGTTAACCCTCCAGTTATTTCTGGGCTCTGGTTTACTGTAAAGCAGGATTTGTGTTCATCAATTTTTAAAACAAGTGGAAAGTCATTTCAGATTACATAAAAAATATAATGAAACAGAATTTTTAGTATGCAATTTTAATTTGTATTTCAAGAGTGACGAAAGTGTGATTTGGAAACATTTACAGAGAGGTACAGAATAACCGATGACGAAAGTGCTGACTGGGAGTAAATGCTAAAATATTCATTTATGGTTACTTAAAAGACATTCAAAATTCATAGATAAGGTCGATTGCAAGGCAAATTGGTATTAATCTATCTTTTTTTAATGAAAAATCGTATTTTGATAATAAAAAAGAAATACTTAATAGGCGGTTGTGGTCAATCACGTGACGAGCACCCTCCACCCTCCGGGGCGACTAGCGGCGATTAACAACTATCCTGCCCGGGAAGACGATGTCAACAGCGGCGTGAAAAGTGCCCGGTGGCCGGTTCGCATCCGGTTCTTCAACATTAATCGCGGCGACACCGTGTATTAGTGGCTAGCTAGCTATGTGGCTAACAGCACAAGAGCTCCCATCAAAAAACACTTACCTCAAGGCAATTTTCCTCCATTTGGAAGCATGTGTGTCTTCATGGGACATGGTTGGTTCAATGATCTTGTTGGATGTTGCTGTGGAGGATGAAGATGCTGAAAGAACTCGTGATGACACACAGACACCGCAGCTTCCTCTTGAAATAAATACAGATGGTGCCAAGTTCACTGCAGGGGGGAGATTTCTATCGGGCTGTGTCTTTCTCTAACTTAAACAGTCGTCAATGAATAAAATATGTATATGGCCAAAATAATGTAAATTATAATTTAAAAACAACTGGGGGAATAAAGCTCTGAAAACATTTTTTTTCACAAATGTTACTCTCATGAACAAATAAACTTTTTTTTTAATGTTCTTTGCTAATTGTCTTTTGGAGTAAAAATGTTTTTTTTTCCTTTAAAAAATGCTTTATTTATGCAATGGTATCTTTCAGGAACATAACTCACTCAAAAAAAAGCCATGTCACACAAAAAAAATTGAAATTTTTGATTATTGCTCATATTGTACAGTATTTTTTGATCAAACAAATCTTTATATTACTATATTCAGCACTTAAGTGGTTTACTTACAGAATTCTATTGAATTTTCTGACTCAAGGGTAACAACACACACAGGACCAAACATAACTCCAGTGCTATAAAATGCTTTATTACAAAAAAAAAAAAAAATGGTGAATGATGAGGAGGCCCGATCGTTGCCACTGGAGTACACTTGGCATGATCCAGGCACTCTGTTAATAAGCACACCTCATTAGGATATTTGCATAGCAAGGCAGTTTTTTTTTTCTTTGCGCAAATGATACTAAACATCTGAGAATGTGTCAATTCAAGGCACATTGGCGGTCTTTTTTGTGTGTGTGTGTGTTTTTCTTTTTTTGCTCACGGTGACAATGTGCTTCTTCTTAGTTCGCATCCTACCTGACAAAAATTCCTGACCATGATTGTGCACAACAGCGTGGCGTTCTTTGGAATAGTTTTTGTCTGAATTTCTACAGCGCAATCATTTTAATCTCTACGCAACGCAAGTGAGGCATCTGAAGACCAGTCTTTGGCAAAAGTAATTTGCTAAAACCGTATTGCTACGTAAAACCAACAACAACAAAAAATAAAAGAGCAGTGTTTCTTTTGAATGTTTGTGATCATACAGCAAGTAGTGTAAACCAGTTATTCAATTCCGCTAACTTGGTCCAAAACATGGATATCTAATTTACATTAGCCGGTCTATAGCGTTTTGCATTTAAGGAGCAGTAGTTAGCATTAAGCTATCAGACTTTAGTTCCAAAATGGTTTAGTTGAACATTTTGTTGTCAAATTTTACAATGATTAATTCTATGTTGTGTCAGTTTTACAGTAAATGCACTGCTTTTATTTTTAAGCTTTTGTTTTTTTGGGTTTTTTTTGCTTGGTGGTGTGCCGTAAAGTTGTTCGAACGTGAAACATGTGCCTTCTCAAGGAAGATTGGGAAACACTTACAAAATACGTGTTAGGCAAAAATCCGCAAGGAACTGTCGGCCCTTAAAAAGGTTTATGATTGCCTATAGGTGCAGCATGGCGGCAGCAAACCACAACTTTTGTCTAAAAGCAGCTCCTCAACTCACTTCGACATCATTCCCTGGCAGCTTAGAAATACTTTTATCTTAAAAACCTGCAAACCACTGTACGCTATCTTGCGGAGGTGAGACGCAATTATCAGTACGACGATGTCCAAACTCTCAAGAGTACAGCAAAAGAAATCTAAGTTCTAAGAAATGCAAGTTCTACTCCAAATATATCCTGTAAATTCCCGGGATTTGTCAACACATTTGTACACACGTTCACAGTCCGAATGGAAGCCCCGGTGAGGCTTTTTCTGCCCATTCAGTGGCGTCCTGCGTCCTCCGGTCTTTTTCACTGGTACCAAGGCGTCTTGCGGACCCAGTGCAGGGTGAATCCAGCGTCCGTGCGGATCTTGATGGAAGCCGCCTCGGCCTCGCGCACCGTCTCCTTGACGGACTGCATCAGGTTCTGTGCGTTGTGGACCAGCATCTCGGTAGCCTGGCGGGGCGAACAAGGCACCGTGAGACACGCGCGATATGTTCATTTATGATCCTCGAAGAGACAAAGCAAAGCAAAACATCACCTGTTCCGACTCCTCTTCGCTGATGTTGGTGCGACCCAACATGGTGGCCTTGACCGTGGACAGGATCTTGAGTTGGGTACTGATGGTGGGAATGCGTTCGCAAACCTGGAGTTCAGGTCAGAGTATAATTTAAAGCGACTGGAATCACGTCGGTCAATTCACTTGCAAGTTGCGCGAGCGCGTGACCTGCAGCAAGTTGGTGCGGATGCGCTTGTCGGTGCACTGCTTGGCCACCTCCTTGGCGAGCCGCGTGACTTCGTCGGAAGCCTTGGCGATGTCCTTGGCACACTGGATGAGGGCGCGCTTGTTGCCGCTGCTGCCGCGCACCAGGCGCGACATTTCCGCCATGAGCAGGGCCATTCGCTTGGCTGCGCCGATGATGTCGTTACCCTACGGCGCAAATGGCCACCGTGAGGATGCTGGCGATTTCGTTCCACATTGCTCAAGGGAAATTTGAGCCGTTTTGTCTTTTTAAAGCACTAAAAATCCCGAGATCTTTGGCGAGCCTCACTTCAACTTCCGTAAAGACTTGTTTTTCAAGGGATGGCAGGCATGTACCTTGCTGGACCACTTGCGGGCCTCGTCGTGCAGCTGCCTGGCGGCCACCATCATGGGCTCGTTGACCATGTCGCCGGCCTTCTGCTCGGGGAACTCCTCGTCCTTCTCCTCGGGGGGCGGCGGCCTGGGCGGAGGAACCTCGCCTTCGGGAAGAGGAGGTTTGGGTGGAGCCGGCTCATCGTTGAGCTGCGGGCCAGACAAATATTCGCGGACGATTAAATCGTTGTATTGCATTGAGTTCGGGCTAGTTGTCAGGATTTTTTTTTCTTTGCGATCAGGGGAAGGAAAGCAAAACCCCGAAAGAGGAAAGCTTGTTTTGAATAACGTCACCGTCAGACGATTTTGCGATAAGCAAAAAGGCCAGCAACAAACCGTGACAATAGTGAATGGTGCGTTCGGTCGGACTTACGTTCAGTTGCTCCAATTCGGGAGGCGGCGGCGGGAAATCGGGCTCCTGAGGTCGGAACGCCTCCCTGACCTTCGCAACCGCGTCGAGAATCTTGTAACCCGAGTCCAGAAAGCCCTTGCGGAGATCTGCAGGCAAACACGTTTTGAAAAGGCCGGCTAGAGAGGCGGCGCCGGCGCGACGGACGTACTGGGATCGTGGATGTTCCCCGCCACGGCTTTGGCGTCCATGACCATGGGCGAGATGGTCTGACTGAGCTCCTCCGACGCCGCCTTGACCGCCTCGCGGAATTTGGGGTCCTCCGAGTTCTCCACCTCGCGCTTGGCCACCAGGAGGATGCGGTTGGCCCGGCGGGCGATGCTGGTGGCGCCGGCCACCAGCATCTGCGGCTGCTGCATGTCCATGGCCACGCGACACTTGTCCAGGTCCTTCTTGATGGCCTCCTCCGACGCATCCAGCAGGGACTTGGTGTCGATGGCCTCGTCCACCAGACCTAAACGCACGCCCGTGCTTTTATTTATCATTATTATTTTGGGGGGGGCAGGGGGGCAAATATTTTTTCCCCAAATCTTTTGTAATATTTTTGTATTATTTCCTTAATACCTGTGGGTTCATACATGATCGTATTTTTCTTGTCTCGCATATTTTTTTCTCTATTTTTGTATGCTTCTAAAATTTTATTTTTTTGTCAAAACATTTGTGTCAGTTTTACTCGACTATTTTTCTCATAATATATCTGTGTAATTGATCAAAGTTTGTATTTTCCCCCACAATTTGTACATTTTCTACTCATATTTGAACGCTAATTATTTTATCATTCATTTGACCATATAATTATTCACCATTATAATTATTTTTCCTTTCACATTTTGTATTTTTCTCATATTTGTGGACTACATTTGTATTTTTTTTGTCTGACATTTTATATCAATTTTTGATATATTTGCTGCAGTATATTTTGCGAATTAAAAAAAAATCTGTAATTTTGTTTTATGACATATAATATGAATCATTGAGCTTTTTTTGGGGGTGGGCTTTTGTTCTTAGTCAATGTATATCCTTAGTCATAAATGCCTGTGTGCCGCTATCTATTTTTTGGAGTATTTTCCTCGGTACCCGTCATCTTCTCGACATTGTCGATCCACTGATTCTTCATGGTCTCGAAATGTTCGTAGGCAGCCTGGTTGCCGGGGTTTCTCAGCAGGATCCTGGCAGCGGAGACCACCTGCACGCAGAGTCCCGCCCAGTCGTCAACTACGTTTGGGAAAAGCCTCGGGCGAGCCGTGAGGAGTCGCTACCTGCGGCGTTAAGTCTCGGGTGGACTTGACGGCCGCCTGGATCCCCTCCACCGTGCTCTTGTTGGCCGTGCCCACGGCGGCCGCTTTCTCCGCCGTGGCGCCCAACCTGTTGGCGTGGTTCTCGAAGTTGGCGGCCCGCTCGTCAAACACCTGCACGCCATCCGATCGGACAAGTAAGCCACAAGGTTCGGCGACGTTCAAAAGTTCCAACTACGACTTTAGAGAAGGCGGCTAAGAATTATTATTTTTTGTTTGTTTTCTCTGCGCCTCGGCCTTTGGAACGCTCGCGCTATTGGCATCACGGCGAGAATGTCTTTTGGAGCCCAACGCTGACCTCATCCCTGTTGGGCGCGTCCAGCGGCGCGGTGGCGGCCACGGCCAGCAATTTGATGGGCGTGGTGGTGTCGCTGAAGATGTCGGAAACTTCCTGAGTCATCGCCGCCTGCATTTTCCCTTTCAGGTCCTGCGAAGGGACGCGCGGATGTTAGCGTGACGCGGCAACTGGATGCGCGACCAAACATTTTGGATTGTCGTCGAGTTTGTTTTTGTCTTCTTTAAATATTGTTGTACTCGTTTCTTGGTATTTTCTTCAAACACTCATGACATTATTTTTTCTGTCCCGAGACTGCGTTAGGGCAGCCCCGAAATTGCCTTGTACTACCGCTGATCGCCAGCAGAGCGAGTCGTTTGGCAGTCCGTGACGGCAAACTGATCTTACTCTCAGGGCCTCCTGTAGCTGGCGAGCAATGGCGCGCGCCTGAGGAGAGTCGCCCTCGCCGCGGGCCGCCAGGTCGGCCAGCTGGGCCATGAGCTGCTCCACCTGCTCGCATTTCCCCAGCAGCTCCTGCCTCACGGGGCCCGGCAGCGCGTTGGCCAGCCTGCGGCCCTCCGCCACCAGCCCGCGGATGGCCGCCTGGCCTGAAGACGCACGCGTGGAAATTCACCATTCGCGGCTTTCGCCGTATTTCAGGAAAGGGGAACGGCGCCGGAGGGACAAAAACAACGAGGGGGAGGGGGGGGGGGGGGCCGCACCCACGCCGTTGTCGTCGACGTTGGGGTTGTCGATCCAGCGCTGGGCCTGCTCGATCTTTCCTTCCAAGTGGACGTCGGCCTTGGCGGGTCGACTGTTGGCCACGGCTTTGTTGGTCTTGGACTGGAGATTCTGCAGGGCGCTGGCGATCTGTTTGGCGAAGGCTCTGGCTTCAGGCGTGTCGCCTTTTCCTCTGCGGGGCACATCGACAATCTGGTTTCACTCAACGCAAACGACTCAACCGACAAAGGAAACGACGTTGAGATTCCACTTTCCTAAAAAGAAGACAAACTGGTGATGTTACCAAAAAAAAATCCCCCCACGAAGAGCCCAGAGCTCAAGTTCTTACTGTCTCCTGAGATCCGACAACTTGGCAGTCATGCTGGCGATCTCTGCGACGGAGCGCAGGATGTCATCGCGTTCTTTGGGGTCCTCGCACATGTCGGCGATCTTCTTGGCCTCCATCAGCAGGGCCTTAATGTTCTCCTCTCCCTCCGGGGCGCCGTTCGGGTCGGCCAGCCAGTTCTGCCGAGAAGGAAAAGCGGCGTGAAAGAGCGGCCCCGGCGGCCGAATGATTTCCCCGCCGGGGGTGCGGCAACTCACCTGGGCCGCGTCCATTCTCTTGGCGATGGCCTGCTTGGAGTTGGTCATGGCCTCCAGCTTGCGAGCGGCGTTTTCCACCTTGCCGGTCAGCACGTCCAGACCTTGGGACACCTGCTGGGCCTTCTGCATGGCGGCCGGGGACGCACCCTGACCTCTGGGGTGGAACACGGGCAATAAAGCGCCACGCGCGCATCAGGCCTCGCGACTCTGCTTTCGGTGCTTTTCGTGACACGTCGCAGGATAGAAACAAGAAACGCGATGCGGTGAGTTGAGTTTTGGCGTCCGTACCTGGCCCTCATCTCCGACACCTGGTCCGTCATCTGACCCAGAGTCTTGGCGGTTGCCAGAATATCCCTGCGCTCCCGTCCCGCACACAGCTCGCCGACTTTGCCGGCTTCGTCCAGGATCTGCCGGACGGCCTGCTCGCCCGCGTCCCCTGCGGAGACGACGAGATCGGCGTCGGCGAACGAGTCCGCAGCGGCGGCGCGAGCGTTCTCACGGCTTTGTTACCCGGCGGGGCGTTGGGATCGCGCAGCCAGTTCTTAGCCTGAGCCATCTTGGAGTCGATGAGCCCCAGGGCTCGTTTCATGGCCTCCGTGTCCTTTAGCGATAGACAGAAAAGGATGGAAAATCTATTACGGGGGAAATCAAAGGAAACTCATGCAAGGCAAGTCCACACTCAAATTTCAGTGACTGGTGCCGTCGCTTGGGTTAAAAAAAAGCAAGTCAAGCCAACTCCAGTCAACTTCCTAAAGTGTTCAAGTCCGAAAATCGCCGACTTCAAGGGTGACTTTCGACCTCTGCCGCAGATGCACACTGGCGGAGGAAGGAAAATCCCAAATTGACCGTCAAACAACAGCAAATGCTCATCGTTTAACCATTCCTCAATCCACAACAATTTATTAGCATCCCAAATTGGATCTGCGCACTGGAAAACAAAAGCGTCACAAAAAATAAAAATAAAATAAAAACCAAGATGGTGCACGCGCACACACGCAAACACAAACAAACAGCTGAGGCATGCCAGTGACAGAGAGAGAGGTGACGCTTACCTTCTACAGAAGGGGGGGGAGAAGTGAAGGTAGAAAAGAACAGTGGGGAAAAAAAGAGAGATAAAACAGGAAGAAGAATAACCACATAAATACAAGCACTGATCCCAAAACTGATGGCAGGAAGAGAAATCGAAACCAAAAAGGTGAGAAAAGTGGATTTAGGACAGTTAACCCCCCCCCCCCCCCGCAAAAAAAACAAAACAAGGTTGTACTGGAGGACGCACCTTGTTCGCCCAGGCGTCCTCGTCCCAGGACGTGAGCTGCAGCACTCGGATGATCTCCACGATCTCGGCGCTCATCTTCTCAACGGTGAAGTTGCGGTTCTTTAGAGCCTCCTCCACGCCCTGGCTGCCCGACGTCTTGGTGGTCACGAAGATTTTGATCCCTGGACAAGCGACGCCAATGAGACTTCCAAGCCCAAAAAAAAAAAAAAAGGGGGGCAAAGGCGGCCGTGCTCGCCGCCGCGTCGCTACCTGAGATGAGGATGGGCAGCAGCTCTTTGACGGTGTTCATGGAGTTGACGAGCATGACGCGGTGCTCCTGGTGGGTGAGCTCCTGTTGCCGTTCGTCGATCATCTTGGCCATCTTGGTCATTCCTGGACATTGAAACGCCTTTTTTCATTTCCACGCTTTGCTTTGAGATGTCTTTCACTCTTTTGTTTGTCAATGCTTTTGAAACGTTGCGTATTCCATGTTGTGAAGCACATCGCGCTATCTTGCCTCGCCTACAGAGCGAGAGCACGTTTGCCACCTCTACCTGGTCCAAGATTCTTCGTGTACGTGATCAGGTCCGCCATGGACTCCACCACCTCTGCCACCGTCAGGTACTCCAAGATGCCTTTGCAGACCCGGATTATTTTGCGGACCTCGGCCTCGTCAAAGGTGAGCAGCAGGTCCGAGGTTCCCGAGAGGATGCCCCGAGAACCGTCGATGAGGTAGTCCCGAGCGGGAACCGAGTACGGGTCGGCTTTCAGCATGGAGGCGGCCTTGACCAGCTTGGTGCAGGCGGTCTCAACTCTGCGGAAGGACATTTTTTATTTTATTTTATTTTGTGGCGCTTGAGGAGAACCGTGGGGGTTAAGGCACGCCTATTTCAGAGCCCAAGTGTCCTTCAGGCGCAACAAGCGTCCACTCATCGGACCCCCCCCCCCACCTGCTATATTTAGCCGCCGGCGACACATTCCGACACATGCGTTGACGGATGACGGCAGGGTGACGATGTGACTCGCAGGCGCCAAATGCATCGTGCGGGCCAACCTGCGCCTGCCAATGCAGTTCATCCCCAACCTTGGGGGGGGGGGGGGCTCGGAGGGACTGAGATATGTCCCTCGGCTGCGCTCGGTGAGATGCAACAGGCGGCAGCTGAGCGCTGCTTAATGGTTAAAATGATCTTCCCAAAACAAACAAAAAGCCACGTTTGAGATCGTGCAAAAAATAGATAGCTTGGCTTGACTTACTCGTATTTCAAATCAAATTTTCCCCATTAAAGACTGTAAGTCCGGTTCCACACGAGTCGAAGGCTGTGGCGATCCGTTATTTTTGCTCCAGCAGGCCAAGGCGCAAAGGCGCTTAACATGCCACACGTGACCTTTGCGCGGGCGGCAACCATTCCGTTTCAGTCGGAGCGGCAAAGATGACGACGACTTACTTGATGAACGCCGGCGGCATGTCCCTTTTCATGATCTGGTCATCTGTGGTTTGGACGGTCTCCTTCCCCACCTGGAAGAACGACGACAAGACGCGTAAATAACAAAACACTAGCGAACAAAAATCGAATCTCTCCGTTCATCTACCGAGTCCAAGTGGGACGCCGGTGCCAAATTTGAAGACAATCGCTTAAATCATTCCAGATGGGCAGACAAATCAAACACACAAAATGTCAAGAGGGGCGTAAGAAGCCTGAGAGCACATTAGCGGTTGTCCTAAATTTCTCATTGCATCGGATTGTAAAGACGCTTCATGGACAAACTAATGTCATTGGTTCAGTCGGTTCCTCGGACCAAGACTTTTTGGACCACTTCCGACTTTGCGGACCTCTATTATCTCGTGTGAGTGAATCAGTCCGACACACCAATTCAACCTATCATGTCATTGCGTTTTTCGGAAGAGATGCTTCATGTCTTCCTGTCGCTTTTGTCCTCAACATCGGAGACTCATACGTGGCGCAGCGTTAAATTGGCGAGGAAATGCAGGCAGCCAAGTCAGGAAGACGCGGCAGCTGTCACCCCCCCGGCTCAGCTGCGGGGAGCCAATCAAAAGGGAAAGGCCCTCTCCCCCTCCACAACGTTCAAGGCTACAGGCCGGAGCGGAGGATGCTCTGCCTTTCCCATTGTTTGCTTTGAGCAAACACATCAGTTTTCACCGGCCACTGAATTCGACGGCTCATGCGTTGAATCGGGCCACTTCCGCACGACTTGTAACCAGCGACGCAGACGAGGCATCAATGAGGCAAGCCGCCGCGATGTATCGATAGCGCTTGACGGACGCGATGAAGGCGTCGACCTCGGAGGGCACGCGCGGCCTTCGGCATACGATGCGGACTCAACATTGGTCAAAGGCTTTTTGATAGCTGCTGAATTGACTGGCTGTTTTTCAAGGGATCCGACGATGGCAGGTGGGGGTGGTCCTGAGGACGGCTGGACCACCGCCACTGCCAACGACAACGACATGGATACAGACTAAAAACTCCAACTGCGACTGTGTGACTTGACTCCTCTTCCTATCCCCCCCACACACACTTTTGGACCCTTGTCGGGGAATCAAGAACCCGAGGCTGCAAAAACCACGCGGCGGCTCGACACATCCTTACTACGGCGGCCGATCTGTTCTCTGGGGACTGGCGAAGCATTGTGCTCAAGCTGGCCGCCGTGCGAGAGGCCCGCTCGCGTCTGAGCCGCCTTTCATTGTCTCGGCGGAGTGATGTGCCGTCAACAAAGCCAAGTCTGTTCCCGCTTGAGAGCGGCCACTTCATCTGCCTCCACGTTTCCACTCCAGACGCTCCATGCGACAGTGGACCAGTGGCATGCCGTCCGTGCACCCTTCTCCCCCCCCCCCACCGGTCGTTCATCTTGAATTGAATGTTGCATGCCAGCTAACGATGTGGCCGTGGCACTCATCTGGGAAGCTTTCGGGAGTTGTTCCCAAGATTTGTTGGGCTTCTTCCACACCAAATCCCCCGAAGCATTCATCATTTTAACAGAAGACAGAGCTCCCCCCCCCCCCCCGAAGCTCTCCCGCAAGTTTATTCCAGGGTGTGACCTGGCAAGATTGAAAGGTAGAAAGGTGTGTCCCGAGACTTGTCCTTCTTGTTCCAGACTGAAGCGAGACTAAGAATGGCTTGCCACTTGACGCTCCCCATCTGAAAGAGATTCAAGCAAACCTCAACAAAGCGCCGTTTGTACTCCAGTTTCCATCTGAGAGAGGACACGGGGGGGTGGGGCGCCGTGATTTATTGAAGTTTTTCACGTGCAAAAACAGACCGCGTGCACCAAAACAGATGTGGGAGCTCACCAGGATCACTTTAGACAAAACTAAATTTTGACGCAGGCAGGACCGGACTGTATATCCACACCGATGACTTTACCAGGCGCAAGGTGATCAAACCTGGGATGGCTGATTTGACATCTTTTTCTCGTGCAAACGGGCAACGCCGGGTGTAACCGCGACGGCGGGTATTGCAAACGTCAGAAACAAAAATGAGAGCAACACACGGGGGCTATTCGGCGATGCAATTTGGGAAATTCTGAGTCATCTCAGGGCGAACGTCTTCACAAGAAGGTGTCATGTCATATCATCTCTGGCAAAAGTGCTTTCGAGCCTGCGTTCCCTTCGATTTTGGGCATTTCAGCGTTTGAGACCCCCCTGTTGGCAACAACGCACGCGATTTGATGCGCCCCCTATGAAGGATCTTCCTTTAAGATCTCAATCTTAGTAGACGGCCCGCAACACTCCAGAAGAGAGTAAACATGCTGCTTTTTGGAGATTGTGCGAAATCAGCCCCGGAGTGCTCGGACGGGGCGGGACGCTCCGCGTAATGCAGCATCTCCAGGGGCAGTCCGAGCCTTGTGATCGGGGCGCAACACAAACAGGAAGCGAACCCTCAGCGGAACCGCGTGTCCCGGGAATTCCTGTCCTTCTCCCAAAGTCTATAAAAAGAAACCGTAAAAATGGATGCGGCCCAACACGGCTCAGAGAGGAGTCTGAACTCCCAACAGATAAAAGTGGCGTCCCGCTTTACAATAGCGAGGTTCCTTTTTTTAGCCCCTGCATCGGTTTGCCCGTGTCATTTACCGCTAAAGCCGCACGCAGCCGCGCGCACCGCGAGCCGGCTTGGGGCTTGTTGATATGCGGCTCACGAGCGAGTAATTCCGGCCGCGTCGTTGTTGCGCAAGGCTCCGTTACGACACGAGAAGCCGTGCACTTGAAATCAAACGACATTGCGCGCCTCGTGGCGCCGACTTTAGCCTACTTTTGAGCCGGCTTTGGCCCGTCTTCTTCAAAGTTGTCAGAATTTTGGACAGAGGTAGCTTCAGGACACGACAAACGCAAAGAAAGCTTGACTCTTAAGAGGCAAGCGAACGAAAGCGGCGGAAGGAAGAAACAGAGCCGGAGTCTCGCATATTTGATTAGCGGCCTCGGCAGAACAGAAGGAGGTCATTTGATCGGCGCTCTGCCAATAAACTGAAGCACTGGTCTGCAAATGTGAACTGAGGTCGAGCTCCATCCCGTCTTCTCCAAATTTCATTTTAAGCTGCTTGTTTAAGGGGGGGGGGGGGGGGGTACACTTCCAAAGTGCATCGGGATGCATGCCTGCTCGCTGGGAATTCCTCACATAGCCGACGTTCATCTCTCATCAGCATCCGGCTCATCATTTCAAGCTCAATCAGCCAAAGAGCACTTCAACACCTTTTTGGCTCCCTTAACTGACTTTTGTGGGACTTTTTATTTCACAAAAAGTAAAAGTAACAATTTTTACATCAATTGTAATGAGATATCGTGCATGATTTTTCACCAACTGTACGCCAGCGCAACAGTAACGTCATAACTGGAGTAAATATTGCTCCGAAAAACACTTCAAGGTCATAAATTTAAAAAAAGAGAGAAGCACACAAACCACAGTCCGTGTGTCACAACGTGCCTCGTTGTGCCGCCTGATGCCTCCCGATTTTTTTCGGTGGATGCAAATGTTTTAATCCAAGCCCGAGTATCACCCCGGGGGGGGGGGGGGGGGGGCATTCTTGGGACTGAACACTGTCAAATAAGTCAATTGAACGTCTCCAATGTGCCTTGGTAACATTCTCGAGGCTCTGTCGCAAGACCATCCATCAAAATTCACTCACAGGAAGCGTGTACGCAACATGCGGTTTCCTAACCCAGCCCTGAAAAGGACGATTGGCGCAGCCGCGCCCGTCGGATATCAACAAACTATGCACTTAGATGAGACGGTGGCTTCCTGCTCCTTTGGAAGAGCGCGTCGCGGACTCCCTCATCTACTTGACAGCTGCGTGGCAAAGATCACTCAAGAGCGGTGAAATACATTCTGGAAGGATTCACGTCATCGCCAATCAGGACGGAGCTGGGTGCGGGGTTCCAGTTTTTCCTCTGAACTTTGTATGTATGAGTCATCATGAACACACAACCAGATGGATCACTACCGTGGAACCGAAGTGACATCATGGCGGTGTCAATGTTATATGGTTGCCGTGGCAACTGGAAACAGTAAAAGACCCATTGATTAAACAGCCCAAAAAATAATAATAGTGAGAGTCAGGAAAAAAAAAAAAGTTAGCTAAACTAAAAATGGCCGTAAACACGACACGGCGATTATCAGTCCATCTTTAATGTGGCGACCATTCAAACGTCTAGAAAACTGACCACACACAGGAACTACCTGAATAAAGTTTACAGTATCAGCCAAGCGGTTGTCATTTCCTCTTGTGTCATTTTTTTTTTTTAATTAATAGTTTGTTTCAGCGCTTGCTGATGAGCTGATCATTCGAATTAGGTGTGTTGGAGGATGGAAACGTCTTCAAAATACAGAGCAGTGGCCCTCCAGGACCAGACCTTGACACCCGTGGCCTACAGGCACTGGAATGACCCTTCGGATTTAGGAATCTTTCTCGCAGGACACCCCTCAGAGAAAACTTTGGTATATTATTATTATTATATATGCATTTTTTAACAGAGGATGTCATACTTCTTACCTGGGACCTGCAGGGGGTCTGGGATTGCCCTTGAGGTTCATTTATTTTCTTAATTTTAATGCAATCTTTTATGAACCTTGATTTTCAAATAATCAATTGAACTGAGGGCTAGGTAGCTAGCTCAAGATACACTTTATTATGATTTAAAGTGCATAATACATCTGCAGTTTCGGTGCAAAGTTGTGCCAACGTGCCAAGGCTACGGGAGGCAAGAGGGGCCATTCTCAAGGGGAAAAAGGGCGTCAGCGCCTTTGCCCCGTTCAGTAACTTGAGTCGCATTTGCACCTCTTTGATGCCCGAGACGACTCCCCACCAACCGTCTAGTAACGTCCCAAAAAGTTTCTTCGGAGAGCTACAGGTCGCCGTCACAAGCAAACGCGGCGGTTCACTCACCCGGACCAGGTTGCTCACTGCAGCTTGCACAGCCGCCACCGGTGCCGTCAAGTCGGGGATCGCCTTGCCGTCCACCTCGCCCTCTTCATGCATGATCACCAGATGGGAGATTTGCTGGGCCACCGGCTCCAGAATACTTTCTATCGTCTTCGTGTGAAACACCGGCATGGCGATAGGGGTTTTTCAAACACAGGAGAAAGAAAGG
Organism: Hippocampus guttulatus; assembly: GCF_054856545.1. Classification (NCBI taxonomy): domain Eukaryota; kingdom Metazoa; phylum Chordata; class Actinopteri; order Syngnathiformes; family Syngnathidae; genus Hippocampus; species Hippocampus guttulatus. Next base: position 8,567,311 of record NC_141279.1, read on the forward strand.
GGGGAAAAGTCAAACTTGCAAAGACCGGAGGAGGCCGCTTCTCCCAGTCAGACGCCCTCTTTCGAGTGACGTTTTTCCGCCCCTGCAAGCTCGGACACTCGGCCTAAGAACCATCAAACTCCCATGACTAACTGAAGCAGGGCGACGTCACGTTACGACGCCCCACCATCTGGCCAATCACAATGCCGGGAGGGCGGTCTTTCTCGGTTCCCATTGGCCGAGGAGAGCCGTCGCTCAACATCCCGAGCCTTTCCTTTTCTTTCCTTTCCGCATCCCGTTTGGAGAGCAGATTCGGAGAGCTGCCGTCTGCGATTACGTAATAGATTCTTATGCCCTAAAAAGGCGAATATGTGTGTGTAGTGTTTGTCACATTCCACACGCGGAAATTCAACCGGTTGGACGTGTTATCGCTTTTTCTTTTCTTTTTTTTTTAACACGCTGCACAGCTGATCACACCGCAAACAAAACAACACATTACTAACTTCATACGCACCTGATTAAACGATAAAATGACGACGCCAAATCTGATGTCGTTGAAATATTATTGTCGTTTTATGGATGGTTTTAGTTGGCCAAAGTATGACATGGTAGGCACTTTACACAGACAAACAAACAAACAAACAAACAAACAAAACAATCAGAATGGATAATCATTTGAAATAGCGAGAATATGACATGAAGGGGAATTTACCCCCGCCACCCGCCCCAATAAAAAAACAGCTGGATTTATTCTCAAAACAAAATGGCCATCATGGTTAAACTATTCCAAATTCTCTGGTAGACGGTTATTTTTATTTGAAGTAGGATACATATGATTATGATAATAATAATGTATGTCATGGGGGAAATGCGGTTTATAATGTATTTAATTATCAGTAAAATGGATACTGTAATATTTGCCCTCACTCTGTTATCACCAATACAATAAACGAATTCACTACATCATGACAATTAAAGCGATTTATTAATCCATCTGTCCGACATCCCGGCTTTGAACGTATTGATATGAAAAGCAGCAAAGGAATTTGCAGCGAATGCCGCAAAGAGCTGCAAGGCAGCTGCTCCTTTCCTAAAAAGGACTCGAGAGCCCGAGGACGGATTCAAGGAAGTTTGACGACCTGCGTAAACAAGCCAGTGCTGCATGTATTTTCCATCTTGACATTTGCAGGACAGCATATATGGGTGCCCTCCTTGAAGCCGTTGTAATATCCACAGAAGAAAGTCACACTTTACCGAGAAAAGTTACTTTTTTTGGAGGGGGGGTGCGATGGAAGATATTCTATGTTTATGGCCCTTCATCAAAAACAGTAGTGCGTGTGTGTGCCGCCCCTCCCCTCAGGTGGATGCTCGGGACACCCGCCCCAATGGCCCCACCCGTTGCGCACCCCTGCTGAGCAGACAAAAATGAAAAGCAAATTAGTACGGGTACTTTTCCGACACACGTTGACTTATTCTTACAATATCATGTCCAGTCTCAATGTCGACATCAGAGATGCCCTACTGTTTTTTGTGGTTCTCCGCTTACGGCTGACAAGACCCTCCCCGCTGTGGAATGTGTTTCGCTGTTGACGCGGGGGGGGGGGGGGTCCCGCCCCGCACACCCCCTGACCCTCATACCTTCAACCCCCAGTCGAGCAGATAAGAGCAGCTTACATGAAAAAGTCCAACCAAGCGCAGTGAAACGAGTGGCATGAAAAGATCATCGAAGGAAAAGTGAGAAGCGGGCGCCATCTTCTGGACAAAGGAAGGAAGCGAAGCCAAGTGTTACTGCGCCTCATGACCACTTGAGGGCACTAAAATCTTCCAACGAAAATTAGTTTATTGTAATATTAAAGGTTCGTTTCTTGTAAAGTACAACGTTACTTTTGCAACTTTACTCTCGCATCATTATTCTAATCAATAATTTTATGCATAGTAAAAATAAGGACATGGTCATTTTTTTTATTTTGAGTTTATTCTTTGAATCTGGAACATACAGTATATCATACAAAACTGTGCACTCTCCGAAGTAGAAGTACAGATTTTAGCGTAAGAAAGAATCGTAAATATGATTTTACTGATTGAAACCTGAATATGAGTAAAAGCGAAAGTGTCTGTCGATAAAAATAAGCTTTGACGTCGAATCAGGTATTAAAGAACTCTTATCACTAAATTCCACCCAAACTGTTTTGACTCTTCACTCCCGTTTTCGGAATTTATATTAATGTACGATTGAGGTCTGCCTTCACATATTCAATATTTAGATTTATCATTGAGATTGTGTACATATAAGATTGATTAGCTTTAACCTAGAAACCAGCAATTCAAAAAAATGGAGATGTCTGCTTTTGCTCTACCTGTTTATTTATCTGGCCATCTTTTTCCAGTTTATTATCCAAGGAAAAGACGATGGAGCAGATACTTCCGCCGTCACCCATGAGAAAGTGCTCTCCTCAGCCCTGACTCAGAGTAGGTGTGTGCATGTTGCTTCCTCTCGCTCCTCCTTCCTCCTCCTCCTCCTCCTTCTCCTCCTCGCTTTCCTTCGGCTCACTCGGCTCGCTCGCTTGTCACTCAAACCTTCCCCAGCTCTCAGCATCTTTCGGAATATACTCCTCACGTTCATCCCAGTGGACCCCCGCCACCCGGAGTCACCATTCCCACCCCGGAGAGCTCCACGCTGGCAGCCCAGCCACTTCCCCGGCTGAGCATCGGGCGCAAGACGCTGGTGGCGGCCGCCGTAGGGGTCATGCTGGTGCTGGTCCTGGTGATGCTCATCCCCGTGCTGGTCAGCTCCGTCGGAGGGGGCGAGGAGGGCGGCGGCAGGTTCGAGATGCTGGGCAGCTGCCGGATGGTGTGCGACCCCTTCCCAACGGCGGAGGAGCCGATAACCGCCGAGCAACAGGTGGACGACCAAGCCGACACCAGCGACCGCGGCGTCGGGCCGCCGCTGCCCACTTTCGCCGCTCACGCTTCAGAGGGAAGACCCGGACGCCCTGGCAAGCCGGGCCCCCCGGGGCCTCCCGGAGAGCCGGGCCCACCGGGACCCAAGGGTCCGCCCGGGGACGGCGTGGACGTGGTACGCACCGGGATTCTAGGCTTAGGGGGTACGGGCTCGGTGAGCACGGCCATGTACAACACCACGCCCCGGGTGGCTTTCTACGCGGGGCTCCGGAACCCACAGGAAGGCTACGACGTCCTGCGCTTCGATGACGTGGTGACCAACATCGGGGGGAATTATGACGGCGCCACGGGCAAGTTCACCTGCAAGATTCCCGGCACCTACTTCTTCATATACAACGTTCTGATGAGGGGAGGAGACGGCACCAGCATGTGGGCCGACCTGCTCAAGAACGGTCTGGTGAGTAACTGACTTCCTGAAGAGCTTTTCGCCATGAGGTGGAAAAAGCTCAGGTGTCATCTTTCAGAAACAACAAGTCAATTGATCAGGTCAGAGCAGTTGAGAGTACGGGCTAACCGATGGGAATGACGATTTTAGTTTTCTCGACCGCCGTAAGCTACCTTGGTGCAGACTGTTTTCAAGCATTATCCGCATTCCATTATTCGCTGATTGCCATTTGTGATCTAAAAATCTGACCTTGGCGCCACCCGCTGGCATCTTGCTGCCAGGCCACTATGTTGAACTGAGGCCAGGAGCTTCTTTTCGTCAGGCCACATGCCGTGCTGCCATCTTGTGGCATCTGTAGGCAATTGCACACCATTTTTCAGAGCGTCAATTATTTACAGATATTCGCAAACGGTGGGAAGGCTCACTTTCTGATTGATAGACAGCCGGCCAGTCCGGGATGGACTGGTTCTTGTACAGAGTCAGCTGGGATCAGGTCCAGCACACCCAAGACCCGAATGAGGATAATGGATGGGTCTGAAAATGATTCATTTACTGTATTTCAAATAATGAACTGTTGTTCATCGATTTATGCCGGCAACGTATCGTCATGCCTTCACGTGTGTCGCGATCTCGGTTCAAAGCCCGCAAAAAACGACAAAGGCGCTGCGGCAGGCAGCCAGATGGCGTACGCAAAGGGAAAACGAGCCGAGTGCGATCCGCAGCCCCGCCGCACATCAAACCGTCGCCCGAGGTCTTAGCAAACAAGTTCAAAGCGCTTTGAAATACAAAATACAAACTCTTTCGCCGCCGTCGCCGTGACGTCTGTGCGCATTCCGTTTATCGCGCGGCCTGCCCGGGCTAGGCAGCGTTGGCGTGAAAATGAGGTATTGGTTACGTTCACGGATGATTTGTAATGTCTTGGAGGCCTCAGGTGGTGATGCTGATCAAACACCACAGAAATCGGAACTGAAACGCAAACATGATGGGAGTCCAGATACAACGTGTAACCTCAAATAACACTAGTTTACCTAAGGACACTCTTGAGCAACCTCTACGGACCCAAAGCACATATTATCGTCATGCACACACCGTTCATCTGTAATGTGCACTGTGGTGACTACATGTACTTTATCAAAACAAAAAGGCAACGACAGATGCGCAGTGGCCGTCCGAGGCGCTCCGCTTCCCACCTGTCAAATGTTTTAAGGGGGAATTTGAATGCCCTCTCGCCCTATGGTGTCTTCATGACGCCTATGGGACGTGGCACTCCAGTCGTGGTGGTTTCAAATACTCCGTGCAGACAGGCAGTGATGATCAAAGTTCAAGACTTGGAGAGAGAGAGAGAGAGAGAGAAAAAAAAACCAGGAGAGAGAGGGGTGGGTGAAGGGGGATCGTTGGCAGCACTGTGCATCCTCTCAGGCGGGGTGAGTCAAGCCGAAGCTTTACACTTGAGTCACCACGTTCTTGTAGCCACTACGGACGCAGAGGATTCCTCTCATCAGCACGTTTTTTTTTTTGTTGTTTTTTTTTTGGGGGGGGGGTTGTCTGCAAAAGATAGGCATCATAGGTTCACATTTTGAATGCTCATAGCAATGCAGTGGTACCCTGAGTGACCCCAAATCACTCTGATCTCAAATTAACTTTCTCCATTGAAACGAATGGAACCTTCCCTTTTTCTTTTTTTTTAAGTTGAAAAATAGCATTATCTCCACGTTTGATACAAAATCACATTTTTTGTGGATGCATTTGCTATTTATGCTCAAAACGTCATTGTCATCCGCATGAGAAATAGTCATATTTCATGAAAGAAGAGAAAAGATTTGGACCAAATGTAATGGAACACCGGGTTTGTTGTCGCCGTCTAGCGGCCAAGTCCGGGAAAGCAAGAAAGATCAAGTCAAATTCTTGCTCACAAAGCAAAGCAAAATACCAATAAACACCGCTCGTTCTCCAGTCATGCGTTCATTGGCCCGATTTGTTCTAATTGGAGCATTTTCTTAATTTCAGGTCAGGGCGAGCGCCATCGCTCAAGACCAGGACCAGAGTTACGACTACGCCAGCAACAGCGTCATCGTGCACTTGGACGCCGGCGACGAAGTGTGCGTTAAACTGGACGGGGGCAAAGCGCACGGCGGCAACAGCAACAAGTACAGCACCTTCTCGGGCTTCATCCTGTACGCCGACTGACGAGCGCCGGTCGATGACTTGGGCCGGAAGGCAGGCCGGCGTTGGCCCGGAATTTGCGGATGGGAGGCGAACGGTCTACCTCTTTACCTCCGCGTCGTCTCCGTGCTGACGTGACGTCACGATTCGGAAGACGCACCGCCCGATGACATGTTTGTTGGTGTTCTTTGCTTTATTCGTAGTCAGCTGTTGTGTCAAGACTTTTAATTCAGCTGCCAAAATGAGGTGATTGCTTTGGGAGACGATACACGTGTTACAATTTCACCCACTCGTCGTTTTTTTTTTTTGGACGGGGAAAATGCCAATTGGTGAATTTGTCAATAGTTGGGGGTTCACTGGGCACTATCAAATGTGATATGTGTTAGTGAATTTTGTCAATCCGAGTCGTGCGCATGCATCCCGGTGCCGGTGTGTGTCTGTTAAAACCCTTTCAAACTGTCGTGATTCTTTCATGTGATGTGCTGGCAATGACCATCTTGCATGCAAAAATCCACGAGCCCTCCGACGACGACTAAACATGCAGAAAATGTGTTCAAACTTGCTCGGTTTGGAATGGAAACCCCAATGTTTTTTTTTCTCATTAAAGAAAAAGTTCTTCACGTCAGGGGTGGTCTCTTGCTTTTTTTTTTTTTTTTTTTTACCAGAGCTGTATGTTCCAAATGTAGGTTTTCAATGCATACCCCCCTGTGTTTTTTTTCTAATTAAAGAAAAAGTTCGTTCTGTAAATTAAAGCACATAAACAGTTTGATAAGTCAGATGATGTGTCCTGACAAAGCTGAGATCAGCACATCATCCAGGAGGGCAAAACGGCGACAAGACAGTCGCTTCCTGACTTCAACTAAGAGATCCGATTAATTCCCCCCTCGAGTTATCTTCAGTATTGCGAAACTCTCAAGTACCACCGAAAATCCAATGCTAAGTTGCGACGGTGTCAGAGTTACCAGTGTTCAGTACCATCCAAAAAAGACCCCCCAAAAAAGTCAGCAGATGATAAAAAAGAAAAACAGCAGCGACGACTGGATTGCTTTGCAGTGTCAGAGCATCAGTGTTATTTAATGCCTCGGAGACGGACAGCTCACTTCCTCCAGACACAATTAAAAGTGAGCGACCGTGCCTCGGCAGAGGTCAGCCGAGCCACGGGGGGAGGCCGAGAAGCTGGCTTCCCCTCGGGCGCTTATGAGAGCATCGTCAAATTAGAGACTTCATGTCACAATGTCAAAGACGAACGGCCCCGAGGCGCCGCGACAACGCGTCGCAACGGCTGCCGTGGACGTCCTCAGAGCATCCCGCGCCGACCTGAACGCCGCAAAGGGCGCGCCGAAAAGACTCGGCTTTAAAAAGAAATCAATCAAGAGGACGAAGAAGAGAACAGGAAGAATAAGCGGAAGGAGAAAAAGAAAAAAGCAAAATACGGGAGGAAGGCGTTTGGCGGAAAAAAAAAAACGGGCAAAAGAAAAATTGCAATTCTGTGACAGCTTTAACAGCCAAACAAAGGAACAAGTCCATTGAGCAAGAACCGTAAACTCGACACTTCCCTCGCTTCAGTAGGCCGCATGAATTGATGTGACGGGCCAGATCTGGCCCCCGGGCCTTGACTTTGGCACCCGTCATATAGATGGATTGCAAAGGCTTTTCCAGATACTCCCCAAAGCGATCCCGCAGAGATGCGCAAATAGTATTCTGCAGCTACTTTGTGTGCGTTACGACCAACTGTGACATTCATCCAGGCTCGCTTCTGTTTACGCGTCGCCACCCCGCCCCAATTAACTCAGCGAGAGGTATCGGAATTAGAGGCTAATGCCTCGGCTAAATTAGCCCCGCGCCTCCCGCGCCGCGTTCCCAAACTGAGCAAGCAGTGAACCCATCACCAATTCACCGACTCCGAGAAGCGAGCTCAGTAACGTTCGCATCTCACCAGTATATAAATAATCAGCCGGTGTTCTTGAAAAATCCAAACGAGGTGAGCTAGCACACTAACAATTGCTTGCCCGATACGTTTAACCCTTTGTCATCATGCGACATTGTAGCCAACGGAAAGCAAATAGAGCAGAAAGTTTGCTGCGGCAATAGGAAAGCGCCGAGAGGCTGGCGGTGGGCCGACATGTGTGCAGCCATGCACGCCGCCGCCGCCGCGTGTTAGCGCTCCTTGGGAGAACGTGACCGCGTACGCCGCACGCCCTCCCCGCCGCATCCCAGGGAACAAGTCCAGTGTGTCAGTGACTCAACACCAGTGGCCCTCCGCGCTGCCCTCGTGGCCCCCCCGCCCCTGACAGAGCGGGGCCTAACGCGCGCGGACAGGTTGACTCATGTGGCCGGGGATGCTCTGCTGGCGTGTTGCCTGTCTCTTCGCCTCACCCGATGTCGGCGGGATGCGGCGTGACAACACGCTACGGAGGCGCTAGGCGCGGCCCGCCTCGGCCTAGCGTGACGCCAGAGTTCAAGATGGCTGACCACGGAGGGCCGCTTCACGGCACCCGTTGGTGTCGAGCTGCATTTGCCAGCAGTCGGCTTTTGCGCCTTGCGACTTTTAGATTCCTGGACTAGTTATCGAGCAAGTTTTGGATGCCGACGGGGCATTCTGCGGTCGACGATTATCCATTTTCTTTATGTGCGAAAGGGCGTTTGTGTGGAGCTGCAACTGAATGGCTCTAAAAAAACACACACACAGGGTCACTGCAAGGGCATGTAGACAAACTTGTTGAGGCCTATGCACAATTTAGCTTTCAGTCACGCAAACATACGTAACCAACGTATTTTTCCATTATGGGGTTAAAAAATAATTAGCATTCATGTTGTGAACAATTGCAATTGAATGTCACAGTGAAGCCATCCTTAATATTTTGCTTTGCTTGCTTATCAGCTAGAGCAGTTTTTTTTTAATTTAGCACAAACCCAGCTTGGTCTTGCCTGATGGTCGGTGGGCGCGCAGTGATGAAAAAGCACTCAGACAGATGACACTCTGCGGGCGCCCGCAGGGGGGCAGGGCTCGGCGATGGCCAGATCACAGACGCCCGCTGTCGGGAAACGGTGAGCAAGTGGCGGCGGGCTCCGCGACGCTTTTAGGACCGTCAACTTTCTTGGCTTTGTTCAAGCCACAATTAGTATTCCGACAGGATGGCTTCCCTCGGGAGTTTTCACGCTGGCTGGTTCAGATAAAGTCCAAGCTTGCATAATGTGCCCTTCCTGACACGCAGCGGTTAAAAGACAAACTGCTGTCCGGGGGCATGCGGGAAACGCGGTTGAAGGCAACATAAATATTTCTTAGTGTATGCCGGGTTTTTTTTGTTTGGGAGACACCGACGCCAACACATTGGGCACAATTTGGACAGTTTCATTGTGGGGTGTGCTCGCTTTTGTTGCCAGGTGAAGGTAAACTTCCACTGTTATACAAGCTCAACACTGAAAAGCGGTCATAAATTTGTTTTTGTTTTTTTAATTTGAGGTGTGTACTCACTATTGCGTGCATGACTATTTTTGCTACCTGAGGTGTTGATACGTACGATATGAGTCGTAGTCGTAACCTCTTGTGCCGCTGGACGTATTGAAGGCACAGCCCTGCTACCCATCACTCCGCATTAGCGACTCGGTAGCTTGGAGGGCCCAAGACCGAGCCAAGTGACATACATCGGCGAGGGGTGGGGTGGGGGGTGGGGGGTGAGTCAATCCTCCTGTCCGCGGGTCTTGATGTTCCTTTTCTGTCCAAGAAAGTTTTCGATTACTTTGCACTTTGGCCTTTGCCGCGAATTCTACTCGGGGGGCAGCAGAGAGTCAGGAAGAAGTCGCAAGAAACAGTGTTTGATTTCGTTTATGTTAAGCGGCTTGGTTTTACAAAAACATCCTGGTATCTGCATTTTTTATTCCCCCATACCTAAAAGTTGGGAATTTCAGAACAGTAACGAAATGTTGAAAAAAACCCTGTGGAGATACGTACATGCTTTGCATTTGAAAGCAACCATGAAATTGTCGTAAAACGTGTTTAATAAAGTAAAAGTCAGTTGGCTATAAATTAAAGTGCACGTTTTTTGTCAGAAATCCTTCGAAATCCCAGTGAGAACGTGGCTCCAGTGCCTCACCTCACAGTTCAGCACCCGGTTGCCAACCTGCCTGCCTTTCACACCCAATTACAGTCATCCGCCCTCCGTTAGGACAAAAGCATCTTGGCGGCATAGAGCAGCACTCCGCCCAGGCCGGCGGCGGCGGCCACGGCCAGCACCCGCACCAGGAGGAAGTCCATGGAGTCCTCCAGTTTGGTGTGCAGCCGCAGGACCTGCCGGTGGGTGTCCTCGCGCGCACCCGAGTTCTCGATGACGTGGCTGGCCAGACCCCGCTTCTCGTTGAGCGGCATCTGCGCCGCCAGCCGCTGCTCGGCCTCCTCCGCCGTCAGGCCGTCCCGCTGCATCAGGCGCGCCAGCTGAGTGGCCGGGTCGCTGGGAAAGGGGAATTAAATGATGGCTCAATGTGCTAAATGTAATGACAATACATTGAATCATTTCACAGTTTTTGATTTCATTTCATTCTGCAATTGTTTGACGCTTGCTTTTCATCAGAGTTACCAGTAAACGACAACAGTGTGGTTGAGAAACTGCGTGAGCTTTCTGGTTTCAAAGAGAAGCGGCACGTCCAGCACGACGTAGCGATAGCCTGAAAAAAAACAAAAACATTAAATGCACATCATAAGATACAAAATAATAAATGAACACATGTTGAAAGGGTGACACAAAATGCCAGCGCCATGCAAGATGGCAGATTCCATACCAGGAAAAATTACAGTAAAAATTCAAACTCAAGAGAACTATCTGAATGCTTTTTTGAAGTTGGCCAGTCAGTTGCTAAGCAGAATTCATTCGGAGGAAACTGTCAGCCAAGCCCACTTGACAGACTCAACAACAAACATATAATGATTACGCAATGCGATCTGCGCTTTGCCTGGAATATAAAACTCCTAACGGGAAGATGCCGATTTTATTTTTATTTTTTTCAAATCAAGTCCTACCTCGGAGGAAGTAGAACACGATCTGCTTGAGCATTTCCTTATGGATCTCCGGGTGTGTGATGGTGTTGAGCAGCTTGCGTTTCTCCTTGTCGGCGAAGATGAGGCGGCCTAGTTTCTGCCGGTCAATTTCGCCGCTCTCCAGCAAGACCTCACGCCCAAAGTGGAAGACGATGCGCGAGTGGGCGGGTGAGTGGGGTTCCACCACTGCATTAAAAAAAAATAAAAAAATAAATAAATAAAAAAAATAACACACTCAAAGAGTCGACAGTGTTTGTGGTCTGGAGCAAATTTGTGGTCCAAAAGATTTTCCCTCAATATGTGGAAGTTCCCTAGGAAGAGCTAACCTTCAATTTTGGAAATTCCCATTACACTCCCATGGAAGAAAGTGTTGGCGGAATTTTGAAATTGTACCACTGATACCAAATTACCTTTCCTGGCCACGACATCCGCGTCGATGATGGGACAGCCAAGCTCGCGCAGCATCGCAGAAACCGTGCTTTTGCCTGAGGCGATACCTCCCGTCAGGCCCACCAGAAACATCTCCTAAAAAATAAACAAAAAAAATCATGAAATAAAGATAACATTGAAATCTAAACCTGGTTAAGGCTCACCCTGTACTATCTAAACGGGTGTTTCATCGACCTTGATTGAACAGTTTTATGTCAGGAGGAGACTATACATGCACCTTCTGCCATGTAGTTGGGTGAGGAATTAATTTTTCTGGCTGTCAATACACGTCGCTGACATAGATGAACAAGGCAGCGGAGTCATTCCCTCATGAGCTCGCTGACCTGAAGTAGTTTGCAACATCTTCTGGCATCATGAGAGTATTTTCCACTCCTTGCATAAGTGTACCATTTGACCAGCTGGCCTTATTTGTAGCAAGACTAGACTTCATTTGAGGACAACACACGCCCACAAAAAACTATGTGGGTGTGTTGTTAATCATTTAACAACACACACACGTGTGTGTGTGTTGTTAAATGATTAACAATAAAAAGTTATTCTAATTGTTTCCTTACTTCGCAGTTGTTAGCCGCTCCTTAGACGAAGACGAATGGGCACTTAAATATCCGGACTTCAAACTAAGGCTAACAAGCTAAATGTCGACGACGGCGTCAACACGGCTGCAAATGGACCAACAAAAGAAGCCATCGTTCTCATTAGCGGGTCTCGACAACTTCACAATCGGCATTGGTTGATGTTTTTCATCAAGATGTCAGCGTTAAGTCACTTGAGGTCAACTTCATGCTACCAACCGGATGTTGGCGATTGTGTGTTTTGCAAAATAGTTCCGGTAGTCCAACAAAATGGTTCCGCATACTCGGGCTCTCCTAGTACATTAAATAGGCGGCTTTACTGTACTTAAAATATTTTTTCACAATATCATAATTGAGTTAATAATACAAGAAATGAATTCCATAATAAAATAAAATTATTTCCATTCACGCTCGCAACTGTATTTAGATTTATGATCAATCAACATAAATCCACAGACACACGGCCCTTTTTATTTATGTATGTGTGTGTGTGTGTATATATATATATATATATATATACACATGTATAAAGAGAGAGAGAGTTCTTTCTCTCTCTGTGTATATCTCTCTCTCTATTTTTAATTTATTATACTCATTACTGTCAATGGGAAAATTATCTCTCATTGAATATTTGTGGTGCTTGTAGAGCGTCTCTCCAATAACAAGTTGCCATTTTATTTCATTTTTTTTCTGCAGTGGGATCATTACCGTGCTTACATATGAGATGCAGCCTGAATTGATTGAGAGGTGTGTTTATTTCACGGAACCCCGGCCCCCTCCACCTAAAAAACAACAACAACAATAATAATAATAATAAACCTCAACACAAATCTTTTGAAAAACCTTTCTATTCTAGACTTATGTTAGTCACCTCAGAGACAACAGGTGCATTTTTGGATCGCTTCCCTTTGTGAACAGTTTCTCCGCTGCCCTCACCCTCCTCCAACTCCAGCCGGCCTCTCTTCACAAAGTGCTCGATGCGTGACTCAAGACTTTCACAGAGCGGGCGCTCCAGCAAGGGCCGGTATTTCCTTTGGCGGCTGCCTTCCACCAGCAAGCATAGGCTGGACGACACCCCGCCTGTGATTGAAGTGGTTGGGCGAGCAGCTTTAACCATACGTAGAGTTACTCCTATCCATTCATATTCATCTTTGCGAATTCTTACTCATGGGCTCCAAGCCCCGAATCATGTCGCGCAGGACTTGAGCCTTGACTGCACTCTGCGTCCATTGTTGCTGAAGAGAAGATAGGGCGAGACTAAGCTCCTCGGTCTCCTGCTTCCAGCTCAGGCCGTCAAAGCGGCAGTCATACAGGACAAGCGGGTAGTCCACCGCCATGCTGGATGGGAAGTGGGGGTGGGGTGGGGGGCATTCATTTTCTGAAATACAAGCCAGGAGACAAATGGATGGATAGATCCATCGATAGCATGTGGTGACGTCACCTGTATTGTGGCTTCCTGGGGTTGTTGTGAACATCAAGGAGGCTCTGGATAATTTCTGGAGCTTCCAACTTCTGTCCAATCAGAAGCAGCACGGCCATCATGCAGCGAACCTGCAGCGTCACGGCAACGGCGGTTAGGGGCAATGCTTCAAATCACATTTCAACACTACTTAAGGAGAGACCTTCATCACTATAAGAGGGATACCTGGTGGTAGAGGAAGGCGAGTCCTTGAATCTCAAATACGAACAAGTCGTGTGGGTCTGTGCTGTCGGCACATAGGGGTTCTGCCGGCTTGACCTTGGCTGACAGGATGGTCCTCTCAAACTGCAGGACGCCGTTGCCCACGTCCATCTTGCACAGGTTACGGAAGTCGTGGGTGCCTTCATACCTGATGGTGAGGACATAAAAGATTATATGCACTCAAGATACATTATATGTATGAAAGAAAGTTGATTGGACTCCAACTTCAGTTGGCCATTTTGCCATGTAGTTCTGCCTGCTTGACAGTGTTTTTGTCCCACCTTTTCGCAGCGTTCGCCATTGCTGCCACATCCAAAGAGCCTCGCGGAAAATAGTAGTGGTACGTGCGGGACTGGCAATCGAAACGCGCGCTGAAGCCCTCAGCGACAGGGGCCCAGTCTAAAATCCGAATGTCCTGAGGGAGGACTCTATTCAGCATCTTCACATAGGGGAGCTCGGAGGCGGCGACGGCGTCTTTTTTGGCGTTTTCAGGAAGCGAGACGCCCAACCCGGAATACTGTGTGGAGCGAAGGTCGATTGTTATCACCTGTCCAGGAGAGAGGAGAGGACAAAGAAAGGAATGTGAAAATCCACAAACTTAGAAAAGTGGTGAACTCACCTGTGCGAAGGCGCCGACGCCTTTGTCTGTGCGTCCGCACCGGTGATAGTTCGAACTCTGTCGGTGCTGGATGAGGCGCGTCTTGAGAAGGGCTTCGAAGAGCCTGGCCTCAACTGTGTTGTCCGTGTTCTCCTGGACGGCGAAGCCCTGGTAGGCCCATCCCAGGTAGGCCAGACGTAGGGCAACGTGGCGGCGAGGGTGTGCAGAGAAGTCAAACGGCCGCTCCTTGCCTGCTTTCTTCCCTTTTTTAACATTGATCTTCTGGTTGTTGGGGGGCGGACTGCTCTCCATGTGGTTTCCATTCAGCTGGGACTTGAGCTTTTCCACTTCCCCCTCCAGCTGCTTTATCCTCTGGATTAAGTTCTCAGACATTTTGCTTCAAACGGACAGAAAACAATGTGTTACCAAAATGAAAAGGTTCCAATAGGATAATGATGGTGGAGCAATGCTGGGCTACGGACTATTAAAAACAAACTATCGTTTAAATTACGGTTCAACTTCTTACGCCAGTAATAGCTAATATTGCAATAAAACAACCGTTTACCTTCACTTTTAACGTCACGATAGTTGACGAGCGTGATTTTCTTCTTAAATTGCTTATCCCATTCGATTTTCAGAGTTGTTGCTGCATTTGCACCCACGCTTACTTTACGGGCTGATTTTACGTCAATTCCAAACAATTTACGATACTCAGTGACGTCCTCTGGGAAATGAAGTCCATGACTCAAAAGGCGCGGAAACGCCCATTCATTCGTCATAATCTCCAGACAGAAAAAGATGCAAACGGATAAAAACGATGGACTAAAATTGTCCATTTCTTGTACACATTAATTCACTTTCTCATGTATTTTGTCAATATCTTGAAACCAATACGGAATGCACATAGGGTGTAAGTATGGTTATTTAAAACAAGCACCAAAAAATGCAAAACCCTGAAAATTAATTGAACCTAATTGCATGTTTTAGTAATTCCTGGAGAAAACCATTGCAGAAACTTCACACAGCAAGCCCAAAACCAAGATTCCTCTTGCGGAGACAGCCGTGCAAACCAAGTCACTATATTCGGATGTAGTCAACCCCCCAAGTGATGTCCAAACACAACCTTTGAATTATATATTTTAAATTGAAAAGGTTGTTAGTAACTGGCAGCAAATACAGATCAAAAAAGGTTATTTGCTGCTCCTTTAAAAAAAAAAAAATCGAATGAATTCTGGTCTCCATCACCTGGAGCCATGATAAGGTTTTATCGTGGACACCACCTGTTGCATCTCAAATGTCTCGAGTCAAATGTCAAAAGTGTGTTTCTATCTGCCATATATTAATCACATAATGTCAAAATACTTCTTTCAAATTGTGATTTACTGTTGTGGCGCTACAGCTCTTCCGAATTGCATAACACGCAAAACGCCATAGACGGGGTAATGGAACTAGTTGACACACATTAGTATGTTTTCAAATGAAGACGAAGTTGCCAGAAGTGGCACATGTAGTGGGGGAAAAAATGACTAGTAGGACAGTCATTCGACTTGCGCTCTGAAACGGCGTCCCACAGCCTTCGTTACAAGGCAACAATTGCTGCGGGGTGAAGCGTTCAGCCACAGGAGGGCCTCATTTCACCCTTCTTTTTAAGCCGTATCCAGATGATGTCAGTCCTAATCGAGCGGCCACATTTGGCTTTGTTGTGGGAACAGGATGCGAAACTACTAACGCGGCGCCTCTTCTCATCTTCCTGGCAACAGGAAGACCAACCGGTGCCAGCCTCGACTTTGTTTGTGCCTCGCGTTTGCTTTTTCCTGTTTACAATTCCTCAGAACTCGCTGGAACGATAGTGGCGATAGCCCGGAAAAGAGGCACGGCAGCGAATGGGCCGGATGGAGACCTCAGAAATATCAGGACGAACGTTCATGTTGTGAGGGAGACTTCCATATTTGGTGAAGAGCATCTGCTTCTTTTCAAAGCTCCTGTTGGAGGTTTTAAAGGTCACCGTGAGGGCCACACTGATCAAAAAGCAACTACGTTGACAGCTTAGGGTATTTTGACGCAAGCGTTTTGCACGCTTTAAGCATCAGGGGACCGGCTGGTAGTAAATAACGTGACCCCCAGCACCTTGCCCCTCCCCCATATGGTTAAAATTGACACGGAGCAGCTCCTGTGAGAGCAGAACGCACACATTCTCCACCACAGACTCAAATGACTTCAGAACGAGATTGCTACATGCTTGTGTTTGTGTTACACAAAGAAAATGGGTTATCGAATTTTTGTCATGCAGTCCTCATTTCCTCAAATAGACGTCATCAAATTAAAGAAATAAATGCCTCACCCCGAATTGACAGCCATCCCACGTGTTCCATGCTGACTGGAAACAAAACAGCAACAAAGAGAATCACACGTGAGCTACGATTGCATTCTTACAAATTACCGACATCGGCATTTCATAGAAATAAACACCTGACGCCGTTTCGTTTTTTAAAATTTTTTTTTATTGACTGTTGTATGCCGACCAGAAAATTAGCGACAGAGATAATAGCGCATCGGGCTCTATTCAGAGGTTATCTAAGTGAATGAAGTCAGCCATTGTCAAGGCGACAACAGTCAGTGAACAAAAAGCCACAAGAGCGCCAGCTCGGCGGGCCGCACCCTCCATAGAGGAGCAGCACCGAAGCATACGAATGGAGGTGAAGACGTCTACATTTACAAGGCACTGCCGCCCTACTCGCTTTTCCTGATTCCCGGGGCCACTCTGGTCGCTCCTCCACTTTGTTTTGCACATCTATACTCCTTTTTTTTTTTTTCTTTCTCGCTGTACTCGTCATCACTGTTCTTTTGCCTCTCCCACACATTTCCTACTGAAGTGCTTTTCTTTTGTTTACCATCACATGTGACTGTCTGATTTCGAGAAAGCAAGGGCGGCAAAACAAGGAGTTTCCTGCGTCCCTCGGGGTGCGGCGAGGAGGGGAAGGGGGAGAGGGGGTCCCGTGGGGTCACGGCACGCAATCTCCTCCCGACATAAGAGGCGTTTTTTTTTTTTTTTTTGCACAGGAGGAGGCCCGTGGGATGAATCTCTCAAAGTGAAAGTCAGCTGCTATTTTAAAACGCAAGGATGGACGAGGATGTTGGCGAGCCAAAGACTTATGTGTCCACAGTGCGCCTGCTGCTGCGGGGGCGCACACGCAGCAAAGCCGACCCGCTCGCCGACGCGACGGCGATGAGAAACGCCGCGGGGTTCTCACGTCCAACAGGTAAAAATCCTCGACTTCCATTTTGCCCATTTCTTATTTACGACCGTTTGTAACTTGAGCGCATCTCCTGTGAAACGTTTTGGCTTCTGTACAGAAGCATTTAACACCCCCTTTGCGAGGCTGCGGGCGCTTCACGCTTGACCTTTTTTTAACTCGCAGCCTTTTGCATGAGAACATTGCAGAGCGTCACCAGGGGCGAGCGACATTAATGACTTTTGGAGGTTTGCACGCCGCCACTCGAAATGCGCAGACATCCTTGCCGTCCCGTTTGAAGAAATAAACGCCTTACTGCCGATTGACATTTCATTTCGTCTAAGTGGTACGTGCTGACACACACATGTAACAAAGAGGTAGAGTTACTTTGCACTCATGCTACTAACATATTTCCGAAAATAGACACCATGCCTCGGTTAATCACCGGACATGTTTGTCGTCTACTGCGAGAAATAAACGCCATACCGCTAATTGATGAGTCCTTTCATCCAAGTGACAAATACTGTATATACATCACAGAGTTAGAGCTACTTTAGCTTCTTGACAATTTTGCTACGATCCTATTTCTTAAAATGCCTCTGTTATTCGCCGGATGCGTTGGATGTCCGCTGAGAGAAATAAATTCCATACCACTGATGCATGTGTCATTTTGTCTGATACATGCGAAAAAAAAAATACATGCAACAATGAGATGGCGATACTTTGCTCTCATGCTGCAACATTTTATAAAGTAGAAGCCATTAATTACCGGGTGTGTTAGTCGACCACTGAAAAGAATGAACACCCTACCGGCAATTGATGTTTCATTTCCTCCGAGTGTTATACTCAAAAACAAATATACATACAAAAAAGGGATGGCTGGGTGAAGGTAAATACAGTATTTAACATGTCCAGATGTATCGGTCGTCCACATGAAGAAGTAGACGCCTTACCTCGAAAAGAATTGTGATTCATTCAATTGGATGTGAAAAAATGTTCAAAAACAGAGGTCATAAAGACGCCACGTGAAGTAGGAGTTGGAATGCGTAGCGAGTGAGAAAATGGTAGGGGGATGAATACACACAAGCCTTGGATAGGCTTGGAAATTAGGGCTTCAAAAAGGTTTCGGGTTTTAAATTAAGGTTTCAAGCATGTTGTTGAGTTTTATATTGGAGTGTTTGCTTTGGGTTCGACTCTCCAACTAATGTTTCAAGCATGAATTAGAGCTGCAAGTTTGGGCTTCAAAAAGGATTCGGGTTTCGACACTCTTTTAGGAATTCAAACTAGGGATATGGCTTCAAATTCAGGTCCAAAACCTGGGTTAGGGTTTCAAATGAATACTCCAGGGAAGGCTTGGGGGTTTTAAACAAGCGTTGTGGCTTTGAAATCAGTCAAGTGCTAATTGTTATTTCCTCTTTTTTTTTTTTTGGCTAGGTGAGAAGGTTCACCAGAGTCCATCAAATTTCATAAATGGCGTCACCGGAGATGACACAACACTGAGCTGCGAGAATTCATCTGGAAGTCACGTTACAGGCATGTTTCGATTTTTTTTCGGGACATAATCAAGGTCAAGGTCCTGTCTTTGAGTAAAGGCGTGCCACGACATTGTGTGTGCACTCAAACAGAGAAAAACACAAGTTGCAGCTCAGACGCGATGGACCTGGCGGCAGACAACACGCAAGCGTCCGGGGAAGAGAGCGGTCACAGGACGGAAGCCGAAGCGGGTACGTTCACCAGAGGAAGCATTGGAGGAAAGCCACATCGAGTTTTGTGATCACGTGACACCTCAATCACTCAAGTCTTGAGCTCACCTGCCAGCGACAACGGCTGGTTAGTGCCAGCTGGCGCCAAAAGCAAATCAATACCTGCTCACTCACGATTGGTCTCATCTTATTTCAGTCTGCCAATCGCGTCACGCCCTCGTAACCTCGCCCTCTTCTTCAGTTTGCACAGGCCGCGAGCAGTTGGAGCCCCAAACAAAAGGCCTGACAGGAACACGGCGCATAATTACCTTTGATTTGAGTTGGTGCTTTGTTTCTGTCTTTTCAAGGCTCGCCTGTCGACTTTCTCAACCCGCCGGAGCACGTGGCGGTTCGGGCGGGCGAGCAGGCCCGCTTACGCTGCGATTTCCGCTCCGCCTGTGTCCCCGTGGCTTGCTGCTGGATTTTCAACAGAGGAAAGGTCTCAGGATCGTTTCGCTTGGCATGATCTTTTGAGCGCGATGGATATATTGGGGGGGTGCAGAGGTGTCATACATCATGATACAGTGATATCGCTCTACAACACCGACGGAGTGACTGGAAGAAAACTGGCCACGACACGTAATGATGTGGCGACATCACAAATCACTCTAATGCGCGTGTTGGAGGAAACGCATGATCCTGAGATGTGCCAATCTGGCATAAATTGATACAACACAAGACAAAAATCTCAGCGCAATGATGATACAGTCGTGTGATACTGTGTTAATCAATACATAGATGATATCACAAAATACTAGACTACGGTTGGATTCAAAGGAATGAAAACATCTTTGATGCATTGTGATATCGTGATAAAGCTAATTGATACATTGGCAGCAAACTATTGATTCCGACATTGATCGGTTGAGCAGTTTTTACACCATATAGCGGGGTCACTGGAGACCCAAATATTAGAAGGAAAGCATTTTTGATACTTGAGCTGTATCGTGATATGACAATGGATAGATTGCAATAAAACCACCCTCAACAGACCAACGTCATGTTACAATATCGCGATACGGTGCAAGTAGATGTACTGGAAGTAAAAAAAAATAATAATTTGACGCAGCACTAATGCTGCTAACTACAGTACAGAATTTTCTGCTTTTCTACAGGCGGTTCTGTCGGACCCCAGGATGTCCGTCAGCAGCGACGATGCGCACAGCAGCCTGGTGATTTCCGAAGCCCACCCGGACGACACGGGTTCTTACACGCTCATCGCTCGGAACCGAAGCGGCTCCTCTGAACACACTGTCTCCCTCAGCGTCATACGTGAGTGTGCAGCTTTGAAATAACCTTCTGATACCCAAGTACTTATTCCCGAACCTTTGCAAAAGATCGCCCCGACCCGCCCGCGTCTCACCCGGTGATCTCCCAGCTGTCGGCCGAGTCCCTCGTCCTCTCCTGGACGGGTCCCAGCTTCGATGGCGGCACGGCCGTGTTGGGTTACATCGTGGAGGTCCGGCGGCAGGGTGCCGACGCATCTGGAGACTGGACGGAAATAGCCGAACGGTGTAAGAACACCTCAACCCAGGTCAGCGCGGGCCTGGAGCCCTACGGGAAGTATCGCTTCCGAGTACGGGCCTACAACGCCGAGGGCGTCAGCGAGCCAAGTCAGGAGTCGGACACCGTCACGATGGCCACAACCAGTTAGTTACTTTGGACGTTTGACACTTTGCCCCCTGACCTGTTCCAAATTGACCACTTGCTGAAGTACCACTTCATTTGTTTGTTTTAGAAGAAAAGAAGGACGACATGCGACCTTTTGTGAAAGTGGTGATTGATACCAAACAGGTGCTTCAGGACCACTACAACGTCCACGAGAAGCTGGGAATGTACGTTTGCCTGCACCATCGAAGCCTCTGTGAAACATGGTGTGGAATCAAAGCATCCATGAGACACATTTTAGACCGCAATGGATACAAGAAAACCATTCACAATTGGTGATGATCTTATGATATCGCGATACAGCACTGAATGTATCAGAATATGGTGCTCATGGATGTACTGCGAGATAAGCATCTACGATTGGGTTCAAATGCTGTTAACTATTCTCCTGCGCAGGGGGAAGTTTGGGGAGGTGTTCCGTCTGTCCCACAAAGAGTCGGGCGAGGTGTATGCGGGCAAGTTCTATCGGGTCAGGAGCTCCAAGGAATGCTCGGCCGCCCGGCAGGAGATCGAGCTGATGAACTGCCTCCACCACCCCAAACTGGTCCAGTGTCTGGCGGCCTACGAGGCCCCAACCGAGACGGTGATGGTCATGGAGTAGTAAGTAACTGAGAGGCGCAACCGGGGACTTCGAGCGGGACCGCAACTTGGTCTTTTCCTCCGTCCGTCATAGCATCGCAGGCGGGGAGCTTTTCGAGCGCATCGTGGATGACAACTTTGAGCACACGGAGCCCACCAGCGCCGGCTACATGCGGCAGATCTTGGAAGGCATGATGTACGTGCACAAGCAGGACATTGTCCACTTGGACCTCAAGCCCGAGAACATCGTCTGCACCGACCACACCGGAACGCGCATCAAGATCATAGACTTCGGCCTGGCTAGTAAACTGGGTGAGGAAACGGCTGAGGACCGCCAGGACTTGGGCTCTTTACAAGACCTGTTGATGTGCGTTTTTAGAAGAGGGGAAGCCCCTGCTGGTGATGCATGGAACGCCAGAGTTTGTGGCCCCTGAGGTGATCAACTACGAGGCCGTGGGAGTGGAGACGGACATGTGGAGCATCGGAGTCATCTGCTTCATATTGTAAATAAATCACTTTTTTTTTTTTTAAACGACCCTGCTGGCAATACTGTTTGAAATTCTAGAGGGAATTCAATTCTCATCCCCCAGTTTTTCTTCTATAAATAACACTGTGGCAAAGGCAACGCATTTCCATCTTGGCTTAAATGGCAGAATACAATCCGCTAACCCCTGTAGTACACCAAGGACATGAATTAGAGTCGGGCCGCAGACCTCCGCCAAGGCTCAACAGGCCAAATTTGGATCTTCACCTTCATAGTTGCCCCCTTCTTAAAGTTCTTGCAACATCGAACCCCCCGTGGGGGTTAGCGACCAAGCCTGGAATGATAGATGACCCTCCCCACCCCTCGCAAAGTCTTTGTTTCAACAACCTATATTAATAGTTTAAACCGTAAAGACACCCTGATTTATGATCTCCAAACACTTGTAAATCATTTTCAAACACATCTTACATTACCCATAAAAATGAATAGCTTGTATATGATTTGTTCTTGGAAGTGTGAGGACACATGTCGCCGCTCTTATCTGTAAAAACACCAGTTGGTACTTTTTCTCTTGAACAAGACTGTAGCCTGATTTAATGAAGCGCCTCCTGTCACTAAAACATAGTTCCTTGGCCACAAGAAGGTGCCAAAGTGATAACATTTTAAAAATTGATCGCTGGCATCAACTCCCTCCCTCCTTCCCCAACCCACAGGCTAAGCGGAGAGTCGCCCTTCCAGGGAGGGAGTGAGGCCGAGACCTTCGCACTCGTCACCGCAGCTCACTACAATTTCGACCCGGAGAGCTTCGAGGACATTTCAGACCAAGCCAAAGACTTCATCAGCGGCCTTCTGAAGAAAGACCGAAGGTTGGTAGGAAGCTCGAGGACGCAGGGCGTCAACTCTTGCTACAGCCCTCCAACCCACGCAGATTTGAGTTTTTACCTGTGAGGTGTTTTTGCTTCACCTCCCCAGAAGTAGGATGTCGTGCATCGAGGCCCTGGTCCACCCATGGATGGCCTCCTTCACCGCTCTCAACCGACCCACCAAGTCCCTCAGGAAGGAGAAGATGAGACGCTTCCTGGCCAAGTGCAAGTGGAAGGTAACGAGGGGGAAACAAAAAACACAGCATACATCAACACCGAGCAACGATTATAATCATAAAACCACAATATGCAAGGAAAGAAAATTGTGTTCGACTAGCTTTTTTTTTTTTTTTTAACAACATTGCCATCTGCTGGAGTAGACTTGCGTGCCCTAAATTGGGAAAAAATGGTTGTTGGGGTGTTTGAGGAGTGGATCCGATTTTATCCCAAGTGTGTTTGAGCGCATTGCTGTGTAGTCATGCTGTCTTCTCAAACTTGCAGAAAACTGGCAAGGCTGTTCTGGCCCTGCAGCGCATGGCCAACCTTTCCAACAAGCCAGACTCTCCTGGCAGCTCCTCAGACGGTAAGATTGGTTAACACACAAAGCTATGCAGTGTTTTTTTTTTTTTTTTTGCACACTAACATTTTGGAACGTTAGTCTTATTTCAAAATGGAATAATTTTTCTCAAGATTCTACACATATCCCATTGTTAAAATGTAAAAGGATTAAAAAAAATGTACTAAAAATTTTTTTATTGGCCATAATGCTCAGAATGGTGCAAAGAGGAAGCTGTACAAAAAATAATTCTGTTGCATGTGGAATTTAAGAGGAAAATGAACTCCCTTGTGGAATGAGGCTATCACAAAATGAGAAAAGTGAGTCGTTTGTGGATGCACTGCAGTTGGAGCTCCCGGTCTTGGAGCTCCATCTGGATGGCGGTCAGATGACTCTCACTTTCACATTGTCACTACATGTTTGCGCCCCCTGCCGCAAAAAAATCCCGAAAGCGCGCTTTTCTTTTTGATCCAGAGCCGAGCTGGAGCCAAGAGGCAGAGGAAGCCATCCGCTCACTGGATAAGCAGCTGCACGGCGAGCCTCGCTTCCAGGAGCCCCTGAGGGACGCCAGCCTCCCTGTGGGAGCCACTGCTTGTCTGGCGTGCCGACT
Source organism: Hippocampus guttulatus (assembly GCF_054856545.1). Lineage (NCBI taxonomy): Eukaryota > Metazoa > Chordata > Actinopteri > Syngnathiformes > Syngnathidae > Hippocampus > Hippocampus guttulatus. The sequence continues at coordinate 8,590,867 of NC_141279.1, forward strand.
GGATGGTTAGAACGACCGCCGGCGCTTCATTAACCCGGGAGGCAAAACAACAGCCACACACAAAAAAAACCACTTCAGCAGGAATATTTTGATTGGAGTGAGCATTTTTAATTAAATCGCATCATGTCAGTTATGAGCTGAACATGACAAGTTGCCACAGTCACGAAGTCAGTGCAAAAACTAAGTTGACCCCCAAAAAGACAAGAATTTTGTTTCAATGCAATTGGAGATCATGTAAGAAATGTGATCAAGATATGATATCGCAATGTCACTAATCGTGACACTGTTCTTATGGCGAAATGGGAATAAAACTTTAGACGATACACGATGCCTATATTGACTGTATGTTTGGGTGTTTCTTTGTGTCTTTTACCTCTAGGGTACCCTCATCCGGAGGTGCAATGGCTCCAGGATGACAAGCCGCTGTCCGAGTCGTCCCGAGTGAAGATGCAACACAGCGAAGACGGCCACTGCTCGCTGGTCCTGTCCGGCGTGGAGGTATCGGACGCGGGCGTCTACGTGTGCCGGGCCAGCAACCAGCTGGGGGCGGCCTCATGTTCCGCCCGACTCACAGTAGACACGTAAAGGGAAATACACGGCAATGTCGCATTGCCGGCAGACGCACTTACTCAAGTATTCCTCCTTTTGAAAGAAAGCATGCTGTTACAAGGTCAGACGTTTGCATTATTCAACATGAGTTGAGAAAATTGTTTTTGTTTTTTTGCATAGTCCATGTTCAATGTGAATCTTTTAATAGCATTCGTAAATAAAAGCTCCATTTAAAACAATCATGTGAGTTGAAGTCACACTGGCGCATCAGTCACTACAGTAGCTTTTTTGTTGTTGTTGACAGTAGCAGAATGCTGCCCACTGCAGCGACTGCTAAATTTCGACTTCAGCAAATAAAGACCATTGATTTTTATTCGGGGACATTCTCCACGGCACAAAAAAAAGCATGACTTAATCGTAAAACGTTCTGTCCCTTGTGAACTCAAAAGAATTGACCGGTGCGAGTCATAAAGACCAAAGTTCTTAAATGGCTTGAATAAGATGTGCATAAATACGCCATTGGATGGGTTGAAAGACAGCTGTGGTTGCCCCACTTCAGGTTTCCCAATATTTGACTCCACAGCAGTCTTTGAAAAAAATATCTTCTACACTAACTGCCCCCCGTACACTCATTTCACGCACGATAAAGCTATGGTAGTAAAAAAAGAATAAAAATTCAGAGCGATGTCAATGGCCCCGTACGCACAGTTTTGACCCCGCGTCACTGACACGGGATGCAAGATGAGGTGGCAATTTTCCCGCTTTGTGGGCCGTTACAAGAACAACCGAGATTCATTCAGCCTACAAAAATCAGGGGCACAAAGTTTTCTCCCGCCCTTTGTGTCGAAAGCAATTGTCACTGTCCAGAAAAGGGGACCGCCTTTGCTGGGTTGAGTGTGAAAGGCACACGTTTGAGTTGATCTTCGTGTCAAAAGGCAACTGCAGAGGCACATCAACTTTCATGGTCGTACCATTTCTTCGCCTCCGGCTTGACCGCCGTCTCTATTATTTCCTATAGTGCTGCCCGTCTCTGCTGCATCCTCTTCTGAAGTAGATTCCAGGCTTTTAATACCTTTTTGGAATGGAAAGTGGACAAAACACAATTTCACGTCACAGTCTGACGAGATGCGCAAACGGAAAGCTTTGTTTTTGAGTGAATACTTAGCGGACGAGGAATAGTCCACCTGTTTGCGAGTGACCTCTGGCTCCCACAGCGTGCTGAGCACCACGTTGGCGTGCTCCAGCCGCTGTGCGTTGGAACCTTGGCTCTGGAGGCGGCGCTGGGCGTCCTCCGGCGACACGCCGTCTCGATCTATTATCCGAGACACCGCCTAGAGAACATCCACCCCCGTAAAAAAGGTTTTTGGTAGACCATAGTGATGGCCGAGTAACAGCAACCGGTTGCATGACATGTAGCGCACCTCCTCCTCGGGGATGATGGTCACCCACACCTCATGGACCATGTCTGTCCAGCCTGCCTCCAGCAGAACCGCCGCATCGAGCACGCATACATCTTTACCTGACCAATTGGGGGGGAAAAAAATCAAGTTTGTATTCTCTGTGACTTCTGACAGTGTCACAAATTAAACCTCTACCTTGTTCCCTGGCTTGGCTGATAATGTTCTTGACCAGAAGTGCAATTTCAGGCCACACGATGTCCGTTAGTGCTTTCAATCTTTCCTGAAAAGGGAAAAAAACAAATCAGCCGGGACCGCAACATGTGACTCAATATGTTTTGTTACCTGTTTTCCAAACACCTTCTTCCCTAAGGCGCGTCTGTTGATGCTTTTATCTTCATTTAGGATATCTAAGGATGATTAAAATATATATATAATTAAAGTGAGGGTTGACTATTTTCCAGTGATGGGCGTGAGGCCAAGTAAGAGCATACCCGATCCGAATTCCTCCACGACGCGGTGGTAGGCGGCGGTGTCCGGCTCGTAGACTTGGTGGCCCAGCTTGTCACAGTCGATGCGGACGGCTCCCAGGTCCTCCAGACGCTTGGCCACGGCGCTCTTCCCGCTGCCGCTCCCGCCCGTCAGGCCGATCACGTATGGCTGGAGGGGGAGATGTGGCGCGTCCTAACCCGGGAAAACAGGAGGAGCCGAGATACAGCTCAGTGGAATGATTTTTTCCTACCTTTTCCTAAGGGTTGTGAACAATAAGCTACAGCTGACTTGAACCGAAAACACAGACAAAAGCTTTTTCAATTTCTTGGGGAAAAAAACCAACAACAACAAAAAAAATCTAAATTGGTGAATCTACTTTGGGTGGAATGAGGAGGGTTCCCAGCAAGCGGGAGCGCAGGCTGGATGAGCTTATCTTCTCCTCCTCCGTTTCGGAGTGATGCGCATCCTTGAGCAGTTGGATCTCGTGAAGAACCAAAGCGGGAAGGCCCTGAATGACACAGAAAGCAAAAAAACCCCAAAAAAAACCCCTGTTAAACACAACACGGTCACTCTTCTATATAAACCTGGGGCTACTTTACATTCTTAATGCGAGTCCTGTTGACGGCCTCGCCCCCCTTGCGTGTCTCCTCGCTGACCACGATGCAACGCAACAGCGGGTCGACCACCGACACCCCGAGCGGGTCGTCCAGGGGCACAATCTCCACCTGTAGCGAGGGCCTGACGTCCCGCAGGAACTCGTGGAGCTTTTCTACGCGCAGGTGGTATGGCTGGATTAGCTCCTTCAGGACCTTTTCTGTGGGCGACAAGGAGGAAATCTGAATGTCGGAAACCTGAATCAGGGTCCAATATTAACAGTGGCCCTATGGCCCAGGGCCACCACGTGACTCTGTCGGCCCCCCCAGAATTTACTTCAGCTGGCCCGACTAGGCCACCAGTTAAAAGTTCAGGATTAAATGAGATGAATTCAACACATTCATGCTTTTTTTTAATATCCAGTACTCAAATGTTTTGAGTGTGATGCACTCAATTTGTTTTTTCAACTGATTCATCAATGATTTAAATAATGGTTAGGTGCAGTCCTACTTTTCAGCATTCCCTGGTCGCACACTCCGATAAGAAAGCGTCTTGTGGCGAGCAAGCACGACACGTTTAGCAGGGTCTTGTGGGCCCCGTGAAGGCGGTCGAAGGTGCCACCCACCACCACGTCAGGATACGTCTCCAATGGTTTACCATCCCCTTGGGGCTCCTTTACCCCGGACTCAGACTCTTCGTGCGGCGTGGCCGGCTGCGGGCGTAGCAACACCGACGGCAGGCCTGGCTGGCACGTGTAGCAGTGTCCGGCGTAGCCCTGCAGGCACTGCGTCACCTGGTGCGACTGCGCCGGGTCCTGCAGAGGGAAGTCTGTCAGGAGCACCTCGGGGGAGTGGGACAGGGACTGCGGCGTGGGGAAGGGGCCGCCCATGTTGGACGGGGGGTGGATGTGAGTGAGCAGGACGCGGACGTCGAGGTGTGAGCACACGTCAGCCGCATTGCTGTACAGGCGCGTGATGAGCGAGCATAGGTCGACGGCCGGCGGGATGAAGACGGGTCGCGCTTGGCCGCCGCCGCACAGGTTGAGGCCCGGGTGCAGGTGGACGTAGAGGGTGCGCTCCACCAGCTGCGCAGCCGAGCGAAGCACGGGGGCGATGCGCAGGGTGTGGATGGGCGATGTCAGTACCAGGATGCCTGTGCTGAACATCGACATGGTCCCGGATGCCATTGCCACGGTAACTGCCACAAAAAAACCTGATTGGAGGTAAGACGAGATATGAACAACATTAAGCCAAAAATATATATAAAAATCACATACCTGTATCTTCAAATTTGTCTGCTTTTAATTAGCAAAATTATATTTGTTTTTAGCGTGTGAAATACAAAAAATATCTGCATGGGTTTAAAATGATCGTATTTGATTTTTTTAAATGTGTATTTAAGAGGGAGGAAGTCATTACTGGGTCACAACAAGAACACCACAGTCATCAATGTGGTTACTCATTAGACATTGTGTTTGCCTTTGGGAATGCAGTTTGTAACTGTTTATTATTCCATTGGCTCACCACAAGTTAGCGCAGTTTTGGCTATTAATTTTTTTTAGCAGAATATAAAAGGCAGCCATAGCTAGTTTGCTAGACATACAGAAACACTCCAACCAAAAATTGCGTATCTATTTTTAATATCCACAAATCATCGTTGGGAAGCTCTACGTACGCATTGCGTTCGTAAAACTAGCAAGAGTTGTTCACTGCACAGTGAAAAAGAAATCTCGTCAGCTTGACACACACTCACGGAAAATACACAAAAGGGTGATATTTAAGTAGTCTGCCTGTTAACATACCTGCTTAATTCCGTTATTTTTTTTTGGTCCACACTTTAAGAAAACGGAATGTTTACAAAGCTCGCCCAAACGGCTAAACAGCCCCTTGGACAGAGCAGTACCGGAAGAGAGAGTATGAGGACTGTCACGTGACACCCAAGGATTACTTGATTGGTTGGTGAAAAACCGAAGTGATGCTTGGGATGTGAAGTTCTTTTTGCGTTATGGAAGTGAAGGATTTTTAGACAAGGAATAGTGCTAATAGGATGGGAAAAAGTGCCCGTTTTGCGGCAGCCCATTTTGTTTCATTCATTCAATATTTTAAAATGAACAATTAGCGTCTGTGCAATCTATTTCACCCAAAATGTTTCCTTGCATTTTTTTGTACTGTTCTTCTAATACCTTTTAGCAATTAAGGGGATTTTTTAAAAAAGTGATTTATTTTGTACAAAGAATTCTGCCATTTGAACAGTTGACTTTTTACATCCACTTGAATGTGAATGGTTGTTTGTCTTAATGTGCCCTACTCGTGGCTTGTGACCAGTCCTGCGTGTAGCCTGCTTCTCACATGTCAGCTGGGATCAGATCCAGCCTCATCCTAACGAGGACAAGCGCAAGAGAAAATGGCAGGAAGGAAAACATGTGACCAATATTGGTTGCAAGTTGAGAGATATGACATAATTATTGACAAATACAAAGAGTCTCTGAGAATGTTTCGAAATCGTTTTGAGGCAAACAGCTTGTTTTTACAAAACATAATTGAAAACAAATCAAGCACAACTTATTGGGCTACAGTAGTAGAAAGAGTTGCATGACTGGCCCTGGGAGGTGGCCGGCTGGGGCAGCAGAGGCGTTGCATAATTAGCATAATATGCACAACATTGGCACGTGTAAAAAAAGAACAAAATTCAAGTCACATTAAAGCTTTGTTGAAATTCAAACTCTTCTTCAACTCACGTGAATGATGCTCAGTAAGGTTTTTTTGTTTTGTTTTGACAAATTCAAGTCAGTATCAAAATGTATGTTGACCAGAATATGTACGCAGCGAGATCTGTAGCACCCGGAGTGACAGTGTCATACGGGAGTGGACAACCGTATTAGTTGGCTTTCTTATCGGCGGCGCTGTTGACGGCGGCGGTGTCGTAATGGCACTTCTCCACGCATCGCCGGGGAAACCATCCGCGGATGCGCTCTCCCGCTGGAAATGAAAGATAGTTTCGGTATCGGTTCAAATACAGTGAACCCCGCCGATCGCGAAAACCCACAAATTAAAGACTGCCTCAAGGAGGTTTGTAAATGCGTATGGATGCCAGAAAATGGCAGCAAAGGACTCAAAACATAACAGCATCAACACTTTGCATGTAGCATGTGCACAATCATGAACCCTTGTTACATCCACAACGACAGTGGCTATGCAGCTATGAGCTGCTGTCACATGACTCATTTTGTTGTTGTTCTTACCTCTTGTTTGCTCCTCATTTAAGACTTTGTCTCCATACATCCACCACCTAAAGAAGAGAAAGAGATGCTTTATTCATTTGAGAGAAATTCAATTGACGGAGCAGAAAAGTTCACACATAAACGCATGTCAATAATAATGTACGACAGAGGATGTAGAGAATAGATGTCTCCTTAAAGCCAAGAGCAAGTGAGACTCACTTGGTGCCACGGGTGGCCAGGATGGTATCCCCCCGTTGTAAGGGTATCCTGGGCTCCTCGGTGCAAGGGGTCAGGAAAAAGGTCTTGACGCCCTTGGTCATTGGGCAGCAAGCGCCATTGTAGTCCTCTACCGCCTGGTACTGGACCTGCTGGGCGAGCCACACCACAAATGTTGGTTATTCGACCAGGTTGGTGCTTCAGGCCCCTAAAAATGTCGACACTTGAGGGATCCTAGCCTGGCCGCCCATCGTCGCCGGGTACTTACACTTCTCACCCGTTTGTCGGCCTTCTGCTTGAGTTGCTCGATCTGTGGCAACGGGGCAAGGACAATTAAAACCGACTCCATCATGACATGGACGCGGTGGGAGGGAAAAGGAACGCGAGCTAACCGTTAAGGTGTGCTGGTGACACTTGGGGTGGACGGGCCACAGGATGCCGTCTCCTTTGGGCACCCCCGACCACGTGAAGACTTCCTTCAAGTTGAGCCAGCGGCTGCCGAGGTCGTACGGAAAGATGAACTCCTCCCCAGTTTGGTAGTGCTGTATTCTGTCTTTGGCCTGCTCGGCCGGGAGAGAAGCCCGGTCTTTTAGTGGTCCGTCTCCCACAAGAAGGAAAGCTCTTGAATCGAACACAATCTGTTCTGTGATGCTGAGAAGCAAAAATAATAAGAAAACCATTCTGACCTTTTCCTCGATCCAGGACTCGATTGAGGTTTTGTTTCGAAGGATGACTTTCATCTGAAAATAAATAAATGACATATTTACATACCACTTAGCCAAAGCAGGCATTTTACATGAGGAAAAAAAAATCTCATGGCACACCAACAAAACAAAAATGCCACAAAACCGTTGGAAACAATTAAAACAATTCATCGAAAAGTCTGACTTGAGCAGCGCTCAACCCGAGCAAGCACAATATGGCCGCTCGCGCCCCCCCCCCGATTCCAACGTACCTGTATGACGAAGAGCATGCCGACGGCGATGGTGGTACCCAGCGCCAGGCCCAAAGCGAAGAGTGTGCCGGCGAAGGCGGCGACGCTGAACGGCATGAGGGGCTGGCTCTGACGAACGGCGCTCATGTCGATTCTCACTGTGCTCCAGCCGAAGGAGATCTGAACAGAAACCCACAGTGATTGATCTTTCTGGACTGCTGAATAGATGTAAAAATAATTCGAACCTATCTTACGCTTACGCTTGTGAAAAACTCTCCAATTCACTGTATTTGTGGTGATGGTGCAATGCCTGAATAGGCCACAGGATGGTGCTCAGGGCCCTGTCTAATAGAAAATGAGTGCTTTGGCGCCCTCTCGTGACATTTATATGCAATTGTAAACCTTTTTAGGCAGTGTCAATTACTCGGTGCCAATCCACCGTTAGTGGGGAGTTACTCCATCACTGAGTAAAATAAATAAATAAATAAACAGATAGATAGATAAATAAATATCATAGTTTGTCATATATTTACAGATTGAACTCTCAATATAGGGAATTATTAACATTTTTAAGGGCGTCCACAGAAGCGTTTCACTGTTTGGTGTTAGAAAGGGTTAAGGCGGTGCGCTCGCTCACCCTCTCGTAGAGCTGCGTGTACATGGTCATGACGAAGATGGCGGCGGCGTGGGCGCAGCCGAGCGGGGCCAGCAGCAGGAAGCTGGTGAAGTAAGCGTGATTCCGGTGGCCGCAGCAGTTGTTGATCCATGGGCAGTGGTGGTCCATCTTCATCACACACCTGTGGCGATTTAACACACTTAATATGTCCTGAAATTTGCTTTTGCAGAAAATCTGAGTGAACAAACACTTTGTAGCGCCTGTACATTGTCATCTGTCTGAGTTATCACATTTCAGGGTAAAAGAATGATGACAAAAATGAATATGCATTTGGAATAAATTGCATTATTTCCTCTGCAAATTATTTTAAATATCACACAAGCAGCCTGTTGTGTGACTTGTACCTGTTACACTTGCGGCAGTGGTGTGACCTCGGGGCCTTGAACCCTTGGCAAACTTTGCAAAACTGCAAGTACTGCGTGTCGTCTTGGTTCTCCTGTTTGGGAGGTTTGTGGAGCAGAGGGGTACACAAATAAATGAAGGATTGCTAATCTCACATTATGATCCCCACTGAGAGCGCTTACTCACTGGCTTCCACCCGAGAGGGATGTACCCCGGCCCGACGAACATTGCATTGAAATAGTTGTAGAGGATGAGGACGGTCCAATTGAGGAGCATGATGAAATTGATGCTGCCGCCGGCCGTGTCCAGGGGCCAGTACCAGATGATGGAATCCAGCACTGCCACCGTGGAGCACACGGCAATGACTGACAGGGCGATGACCGGCCCCCAGTGGCACAACCGGCGCACCTCGTGGAAGTTGTCCCACGCCACCAAAATCATGATGATGCAACAGGGACTATTTGAAACACAACGGTCCAATGGGTTATTTGGTGTTATCTTGCAAAGTGAGCGGTGAGGACGGCGCACATATTTTGACGCTTCTGCCTCCGGTGACCCAGTAAAGGGAATGATCTGGTCTTAGTAGGACATCCTGTGTGCCTTTGTTGTTCGTCCTGAGAGTGAGCAACATCCTCTACTGGTGCTCTTGGGAGGATGCTATGCTTGGGACACACACCAGCTCCCCATCTTGGAAGGAAGAAACAGTACGAATGACATCTAGAGACAAAAAAAACGCCCAAAATGTTACATCTAGTCTTTGGTCTGTGTCTATAATGACATATCCAAGTTGAAAATTGCTTTCAAGAAGCCTCTTGTAAGCAGAGAGGATGCGTTTGAAATTAAACTAAGTTACCGGTTCAACGGGCCACACAAGCCAAAGAAAAACAAATCAACCAAGCACTTTGCATGAAGGAGTAACGATTTTTGTGTAAGTGTGTGTCCATTTCACCCCGTGTTGAACGTCACGAATGACAATCGACACTTGCTAGTCGGCTAGCACATGAGCGGGCAGCTCAAGACAGGCGTCAAAAATGAATTTACGACAGTCTACACGAACGCCAGACGATAATGTTACTTACAGATTTCGAAATCACACTTTGTGCTGATATTTGGGTTTGAATGACAACGAAAAAGCCGTCAGTTTAATTGACCGAGCCGGCCACTTCCTTGTTTTTTTCTTCTGCCTTCGTTTGTGTCGCGAAAGGAACCTTTTCTCATGTCGTAGTTTGTTTCGGACATTTTTGGAAGTTACTGTCCTATGGCATCAACTAATTATTATATATTTGACAATACACGTCAACATAATCATATGACATTATGAATTCATTGAAAATAATGTATAATAAATGATTGATATCAAATTAACAATCTGTAGTGTCATACAAAAAAGAAAGACAGAAAAAAAGGAAAACAGGAGAAGGAGCAGAGTCAGTTCTTTGGCGGATGTATTTTAGAGAGACACAAGGAAGTGATAGCCGAGTACTTCTGGTTTTGCTATTGTGAGCTTGAAACCTCCGAGATAACTTTGATTTAAACGCACACGACAAAATGTCTTCAGACTTCGAAGCCTACGAGCAAGACTTTGGAACCGTTACGGCGGAAATTACCAACAAAATCGGCAGAATTCCCAAGCTGGGTGGAGGTAAGCTTGTGCAATGCTCATCGTCGGTAGACGAGGAAAGCTAATGATTGCAGGGGGAGCCTCACGTTTTGAGTGTTTCAAATCATAATGGCGTCATTTCAAAACGGAAATGTACGTTTTTAAGTAGTTTGGACTCTTAATTCTGTCGCTTTCTTTGTTATTTTTTTGTGTCATTTGCTCTGACTCGTAAATGAATCGTACTTCTGACCAAAAGATTGACCTTTCTGTTCGCACCTGATAAGATTTATTCTATTAACATTATATCCTTCAAAGGTTACACGTTGAAGTCACTCAAGTCAGACAAAATAAGATTCAATACGTGAACACGACGAGAATTACCCCTAAGTACCAAAATAACTAATATTAATATAGTTCTTACAAAAGATACAAGCAAATTAACATGAATTGATGAAAATGAACAAATAAATTGATTATTAAAACACAAAGGGGTTCAAGTCAAAGAAAATAGTGCTGTACAACAAATCCAATCTTCTCAGTTTGTATTGATTGCAGTTCAGAACACGTGCCTCTGTGGTCAGCAATAAAAAGATAATCAAATTGGAAATTAAAACAGAAACTGAATTGGTAATCATATCAAGCTATTCCGCATCAAGTGTAGGGTGACAGGGATACGGATCTGAAATCTAATTGGTCATTGAATCTGATATGAAATAGGAAATTAAAACAATAGAATCAGAAATTAATTGGATCGGAAATCGAGTCAAAGCAGAATATAATTGGAAATCAAGTTGAACTGGGAATTCAGTCTGGAACGGAATTGCTTACTGTCCGCCTCTGTTTGGTATTGGAATAAGGAAGGGCCACATTGGCCTTTGTTACGGTTTGCCGCCATGGAAAACATCACAACAAATGTCCTCAATTAGGGAAGAGCAGTATGATGCAATCATTCAAATGGATGTCGCTGGCCAAAATAAAGGCACAAGCAGTCCAAAAGTGTTTTCAACGGGGCGATTGTTGAAGATGAACAGCTCCAGGGTGAGAGGAGACGCGGCGCTTTCCCGCCTCGCGAGGCGAGCTGACACGACGTCGCTTCTCCCGTCGATGCAACAAAGGCCTCTCCCCCGCACGCCAATAACTACGAGGCGTCAGGCAAACGCACCAGCAGCGTGTAAATATAGCTTCAAACGTGTCCTCGTGTTGCTTTTTTTTCCCCCTTCTTCTCCACCCCCACCCGCCACCACCATTGGCACCTTTTTGCGGGGGCTGTTGTCACAAAGCGCCTCCTGATCAATATGTGTTCTCTTCTTCTTCCCTTTCAGAGGAGAAGACTCAGCTGGTTCTAAATGTCGACAAACAGCTTGAAGAAGTCAGAGAGTTGGTACGTCTTTGATGGCTCATTTCCACTTCGGAAATAACGAACTGGGCGGGAGTGTCACCGCGCCCCGTCAAACGTCGAGTAGGCTCCCCACTTTTGCGCGATTACTCGCCGCTAATGTCCTTTTTTTTTTTTTTAAAGTGACACCCACCGTGACACATTTCAAGCCGTTCTCACCGAGTAGGAGTCGTCATGCGAACAAGCCCGACAAGAGACAAATTGTCTCGTTATGTCACGGTGATTAGTCAAAAGAGCCGCCTTCGCCATGCATCAAATGCACTTGCACCTCATCTGCGTAGATTTTTGTCGACGTTTTCCTCTGTCGCAACTTTGATGGCGGCAAGATGAGTGACGCCGCCTTGCGATCTACGCGGGAGCGCGCTTAATTAACGGCACGCCGCTTGTGTCATTTGCTGAAGTTGACTATTTTCAGAGCTGTCATGTTTATGCCACGCCACATGTAAATGAAATCATACTGACAAGAACACAAACGTGTTCTGTGCTTCCTTGACGTACGAGAAGGGTTACCAAAATTCTGGAAATTCGCCAAGTTGGAAACTCTCCATGGAATTAAAGAATGACGAAAATAAAGCAGGAATGTCATAAAATTGGAGGTTGCCTCTCAAAGAGGAACTCAAGGAAAATATTTAATTTCATTTCACCCATCCATCTTATCCACAACGCGAAAGCACCGTATTCATTTTGAATGTGTTTTGGCAGTTGGAGCAGATGGACCTGGAGGTGCGGGAGATCCCCGTCCAGAGCCGTGCCATGTACAACAGTCGCCTGAAGAGCTACAAGCAGGAGGTGGAGAAGCTGGAGAAGGACTTTGTAAGTACTCGTAATTCATTTTTTTGTTGTACCAAAATCCTCTAAATGCAATCGGTAACCCTGAGACCTCTCAATTGTGAATTTTCCCGCTGTAACTGTTCCAGCCCGTCGGTAACGCCCTTTCACACAAACACACACCAAAACGGTGAAACACAACTGAACAGTCCTTAGGCAGTAATTCAATGGCCTGCCACCAGAGAGAGCCGTTGTAGGACATTTTGAGAATGGCTGAAGTAAAGGCTGTCATGAAAAGCAGCCGCCGACGGATGCACTTTGCTCACAGAGGCAGAGAAAACTGGCGCCTCTCAACCGCCACTTTGATCACGCAAAGAGGAGGCCCAACGTTGGCTTAATCTCATCAAATTTATCGGGTAAACAGAGCCCGCCGTGTTCAAAGGAGCCTGTCGCCGTGTCCCAGCGGGGACGGCGGGGGTCCGCACACGTCTGCCGCGGCTTGGGAACAACACTCCCATTTTTTTTCTTTTCCTCTTGCTTTTAAAATGATCGGGTGTCAAGAGCGGGCTTGTTTTTTTTTTTTTTTGGTTACGTCTAATGCGATGAGATGTCAGCCATAAAACATTCTACATGAATAATGATAGTAAGAATGACAAGAATGAATATGTCATTGAAAAACAAAAATCAGAATTAAAATAAACAATGGCGATCAAGACGATGATATACTTGGGATAAAATACAATGAATTATTATTATTTTTATAATCTGTTCATATTATGGAATGATTTTGTCTTTAATCAGAAACACACAAAAATATTTTTTGTGTCGGATTCAATAAATAATTTCAATGGAGTTTAAGTTAAGTGAAATGAAGAAAAAATATTGTAATAAATTTCGAGCTTGTGTTCAACACAAGCTAGTTAAAAAAAATATTAAAAAGCATTTCTTGCAACCCTTTTGATTTTTGGGTGTTTTAAGCATCCCTGCTTGCCGCTTCCTCTTTGTTTCCAGCTGATGGCACCATTGCTCCAAGAATCCCACCCCCCCACCCACTTTCTGTGGAAGGTTCACGACAAGGACAATATTGGGCTCCATTTAGCAAATGACCGTCCCTTTTTTTGATGTCTGATCATAAAAGACATCCTCTTATTGCGCTGCTTGATCTTCCGTCTTTGTAAAACAGATGTGAAAATAACGCAACGCTAATGTCCTTTGCGGGAGATAATTTGCCTCCATTTATTGCCGCACACGGAACCAAACCCTCGGCCAAAATTGATCATTTGGTCATTTGTTCAAGTGGCACAACTTCCTGCACGGTGCTACCTTGACTTAAGGGTTCGATTTCTTTGCTCGTAACGCAAACCATTTCCACCCAGACCCTCTCAAATGCCAAAAGATGCTCTTTTTCCACTCCTTCTGCTTCAGTGTCTCTGAACCATTAAATTGATTGTCATTGATTCATCTATAAATCGACGAGTTGTGACAGAATCACTGCCCCTCTAATTTCAAGCTGGAATCGAATGGACATCATCCATCCGCTTCTTCGCAAAGCTCACTTTCTTGGGATCCACGGTTAATTTGGAAAGTTGGTCAAAATACCCCGTGAGCTGATTGTGGCAGAGTGTTTTTAAGTTGGCTGTTGCCATCTCGTCGCGGAAGCTCACTTTTAAGTGACCATAATCGCTGTACTGTTCTTCATATTTTCCCATCGCAGGTTTCCCCGCGACATTTTGGCGTTATTGTGTCACAGGTCTATATCCTGTACTGTCGCACAAACGTGTACTTTTGACAAGCAAATTGTGAAGAGGTTTCTCCTTCTATTTTGCATTCTCCACTTAGTTGAAGGTTCGTCGGCAGCTATTCAACACAAAAGCGTGCAGAATCTTATTGATGGACACAGCAGAAGTGGGAAATCGAGACGGGCCACGGTCAAGGTGGCGTCGGCCTGAGAAGCGAGGACGCAATGTTCCCGCTCACAATAAGTCGGGCGATTTCATTGATTACCTCCAGCTTGGCAGCGCTGCCAAAGTCCCCTTTGTGAGCCTGATACTTTTTCATCCAGACACTTCTTTTCAATCCGCCGTCATTATTGCTCCACATGTTGTCTTCGTCACATTGTGCGAGTTGACTATAAGATGGCCGGCATTGGGCGTCATCGATGACCCTTCCCTACCGCCACTTACGTCCCTACTTCACTTCAGTGAGGCCTCAGTCGCATTCTGTGCGCCGTTACGCTCACCTATCCCTTTGCTCATTTCTGTTGTTTAGCGTTTGAGTCACGGTCAAGTGGGATCTGTGACTGTGCCTTTTCATTTGGGGGGGAAAAAAAAAAAAGAAGCCGCCCAGGGAGGTAATTAATGCCTTTCCAAAGCCCAACCTTGAAATGCGGAGCACTTTATTTGCCAGACAGACGGATCTGGTGAATAGAATGTTAGTGCAGACCCCCCAGCCCCCCCCCCCCCCTCACCCTCCGCAACTTTCTTTGTATTCTTTTTTTCCGCTCTATCAGTTTCATTCGTGACCTTCTCGAAATAACTTCAGCTTTCAAATGGGCCCAACAACCACGCAATCTGTGTTTAATGAATATCGCCAAACACCCTCCCAGCCCCCCCTTGTGTGCAAATGGTCGCATACGAAATCATTTAACGATCAACTGGACCCAGGTGAATGTTCCTCGCAAAGAGATCGAGGGAAAGTGCCGCACTTTGTGTCATGATGGCGGTAATTGCTCTGGGAAGGAGCTCATGATTTGCCCCCTTTTACGCTGCCTGTAAACAATGGCATTTGTTGTGCCGATTGTCACTGCTTCGTCAAAAACATTGGTTGGAGGAAGGCGTTTATTTTTGCAAAGTTGGATGACGCACCCGGCCCTCACATTTTGAGGAAATACAAGCCCATTGTGAAAGTGCAAAAAGTTGCCATCGCATGCTACTTTACTGTGTTACCTATCGTTATTTTTCCCCTTTGGGAAAACGCAGATATTAATGTAAGCAGGCATGTATTTATTTTACTTGTATGTATGGCACATTTCCCACAGCCATTTGAGGAAATGCGATTATCTGCGTAGTGGGCGCCATGTAGCAATGTGAAAGCTCAACTTGTCCTTGCAATTTCCAACTTTGCTGAGTTGTGTAAACTTTTTTTTTTGTTCATGAATGGGAAATGGGAGGCGTTCATTTGAGGTATGTCTTCATTTTTCTGATGTCTGAGGAAATGCGATCTATGAGCGCAGGATGTCACAGCAATTTTGTGGGATTTTTGCATTAAAAGACAGCCATTTTGCGAGATGTCACCGAAATAACATTTTGTCCTTTTTTTTTGTGGGTTTTAAAATGACATCTCAATTATATCCGATTTAGAGCTGGCCTCTGCATGTTATTAGTCCTTGCTCTCAAAGCCACGTTCTTGAGATGTTGGCGCAGTATTTTGTGCTCGTGGGTTGTTTAAGGCATGAATGAATATTCACGGGCATTTTTTAATTAGCGGTCGGGGACAAGTCAAGGTTGCGGAGGCTTGACCAAAAAAATGGAAAGTTTTGAATGTCATTTTTTTTTTTCCTTTTAATTTGAAAGCCGAGATGTAGTTTCTTCACCATTACACGCTCACATTGTTGTAATCCGTGATGAAGGCCTCTCGTCGTTTTGACCTCTGTCGTCCTTAAACAGCAGCGGACATGACAGTCCGACACGAGTTGGGTGCTTTAAAAAAAAAAACCCTCCTCACTTGTTCTAATTCAGCCGAGGAGCCAAAGCAGATTGGCTCTTTTCGGCAGCCCCATCAGTGACACCAAAGTCTAAGCACTCGCCGCTCACCATGAAAAGCCAGGCAAGATTTATGATGTAAACAAACGGATCTTGTTGTCGTACACATGCGTCCTTTCCCTTTTTGCGCGGATTTGTCGTGTCGTCAGGGGCTCATCTTTAACAACATGCAAGTTTGCGGGATAAGCCCCTTTTTTCCTCCACCCCGCTCGCGCTGACTCCATTTCTTTTTGTGGGATTTGATATTGGATTGGCAGTGGAGGGTCAGAGCAGGGATGGAGGACGGTGTCGCACAAACAACTGCAGGGTGTGTTGATGCAGAGCACGCTTTTTTTTGCATGTCACTCTTAATGAATTTTAACGAACTGCACGGGACAGGATTCAAGAAACCTTTTACGTTCTTAACGGACAGTCGTCACAAGATTAATAATAATAGCTTAGAATTTGAAAGTCAATTCTCATTTTGCCATCAAAAGCTCCTTTCTCTGTCTTGTTTTGGTTGTTTGTAGTAGCTTGACATGGAAGCTGTATATTTTGTGATTTGATACCCGGAGAACAAAAGTTGATCTTTTTGGGGGGGAAAAGTTGTATATTGCTAGTCTAGTAACATAATTGGCCCATGTAATTTTTCACTTCCTGTTCCCTCCCCGCCAAAATCGATGTAAAAAGTATTTTCCATTCAAAGATGACTTGGGCAACTATGCTAACACGCTAATGTTTGTAATGTAAAATTTCCCGCCCCCCACTTTTCGTTTCTTTTCCGCATCCTCAATCACGTGATCTCTTCTCGCTGACACTTGTCTATATGGCCCACCGCGTTTTTCCGCTTGTTTGTTTGTTAGCCCGCAATTCGTTCTCCTTTTGCTTCCTCTCTCGCTTATCTCACAAAGTCGCGCACACTCACTCGTTGGCTGACAGCGATCAGTATAGCTTTCAGACGCTCGTCTGGCTGTGCAAAAAAACAAAAAACAAAAAAAGGCCCTCCCATGGTCCCCTCGCTGTCCTCGGGGCTCGTGTGATTGAGTGACTTGCCGTGAGTGTGGAGGGAGGGCGCAGATAATAAGGGAGGGAAACATAAAGACGCAGGGTGATGATATGATAACATCCCCTTCCTCCTCACCCCCCCTTCCCCTTCTAGCGCATCACTTTCTTCTTCGCCATCCTACCCCCGGTGTCTGCAGCCCGTCCCGCGCAGCGCCGTAAACCAGAAGTGACATGTGACACCCGCTCCCCAGTGATGTGCTGACAAGCGGGTACTAGAATAGGTGACAATGTTCTTTTTTTTTTTTTTCCCCCTCCCTCCAAGACTGGCTTAAGTATGGAGGATTCATGAAGTATTCATGAAATATATTATGAATCATTGGCTTCTCTATCGCTGTTTTTCAAGGCATTGGAATTTTGCTTGAACAGAAGGAGAACAACAGAAGGGTTCATGCGCATATATATATGTATGTGCATGTGTGTATAACATATTTTTGCTTAAGTTAAATTGGCTCAGTTTTTTTTCCTCCCCGCCACAGTTGATTCTGACACTTCCTTGACCGCAAATACGTTGTACAAGATGAGTTCGCTGTGTTACTTTAAAAAAAAAAAAATCAGCAGGCTTTAGAGTACTTATTACCATAAGACAGCATTAATAATTAGATTTTTTTTGTGCAACAAGAGATATAAATTTGCACTTCTTTTTCAGAATAATTGATCGTTTTTGATTAAAAACAGTGTAGCTAATCGCATAGCTACCAAAATCATATTTGAACATTTTCCGAAAATGTAAAAATTCCATTGCAGCAGTTAAACATGACTGCAAGTCAGACATTTTCAACAACTTAAAAAAAAAACCACGAAAAAGCAAAATTTTTTTGCATATTAGTATTTCTTTATTCACGTCGTTAGCCTAATAAAATAATTGACCAAGTCATTTTCAAACATTACATTGTCACCACTGTGCGTGATAAATATATATATATATATATATATATTTGTCACCACTGTGCGTGATAAATATATATATATATATATATATATATATAGTTCTTATTTTCCAAAAATGCTCAAATATGAGTTAGACATTTGAATACTGCCATGACAATGTCTTCTTTTTTTGTTTTGCAAATTCCATGACAAGGCCCGAGGACTCCCGGGAAAGTGCTCGGGTGGTTCAGGACTCTGCATATTGGAGGCTTGTCCAAGCGTGCGTGTGCTCGGGGGAGGGGACGGTGTTCTCATCAGCATGTGAATGCGTCCCCCGCCATGTGAAATAACAAAGTAACACCTCAATATGTTAGCGATAATCATCTGGCTAAGTCCCGTCGTATTCTTGTGCTAATCAAGTCTGCCATTGGCCAGCGACAATTGTCACGTTACAAGAAAAGGCAAGATAGTCTTCGGCGAGTCCATGTCCACTGCACACACACACCGGCAGGCCGAGTCGTCCGCCTTTTGTGTCTCGCTTTTTTTCCCTTTTTTTTTTTCACGACAGTTTTCAATTTTAGATAAGAGCCCGCGAACAGACATCAAACTAAAAATGAATCGCAAATGGAGGTCAAAAGTAAGTCTCCTTCCAAAGCGCTTTATTTCCCAGAAAGTCCAGTCCACTGTAGTGTCTAGTGTATTTATTCATGTCAATACTTGAAAGTTAAAAGTTGTGTGTGGGGGGGTTATTTTTTATTATTATTTTTTTCTTCATAACAATGTCTGTTTTTGAGTTACATAGTCGTGATTGATACTTCAAATATGACTTGGGCGACTATGTTATTAGGTGACAATATTTTCATGATGAAGAAATTGTATATTTCCTGACAAAAAGTTTTCTTGATTGAAAAAGATTTTGCAAACAAAAGCGGCATTTGCCCGTCAGAAACCAATTATTTGCCACCATTTTTTGATATTATCTCTTGAGAAAAACAGGCATATGTTTGTTTCAGCAAGTCATACATTTTTAAGAAAAATAAATATTTCTCATTTTGCGATAAAAATAAAACCCAGACCAACTCGCCCGCCTTTTGTGTCTAGCTCTTTTTTTTTCTTTTATGACAGTTTTCAATTTTAGGTAAGAGGCTGAGAATAGACATCAAACAAAAATGAATCACAAGTGGAGGTCAGAAGTAAGCCTCATTCCAAAGTGGAGCAATGGGTTAAAAGTGAAGGTATTTCTTTCGACAAAAAAACTAAACGTGTGTGTGTGTGTGCGCAGTTTTGTGTGGAGGTGTCGGGCAAGGAGGGGGAGGTGTTTGGTGAGCCTTGTGTAGGTAGCCACAGGCTAATGGGCCGCTTGGTTGCTGGGCTTGCCAGGTAGCCTGTCAGGAAAATCCCTCCTCCACTTTGCTGTAATCTCACCTTTCTCTCCGGTGCTAACCTGGGGAGGCCCACTTTATTCCCCCACAAACCCCCCCATTTCCCCCCTGACGGCTGTGCTCTATCGATTCCATCCTGCGAATCGACGCAGTCTGCCTGTCTTTCGCACCGGCAGTCCCCCCCCCCCCCCCCCCCCATTCGTCCGTGTTCCTCTCTCGCCTTTACACGTCCCTACCGCACAACCGCGGCGAGGAGGCAGCAAAAACGGGCCACCTTTGATTTTTCATTAGGCGCACCACCATATTTTAATGTGAGGTGGAATGGAGAGCCCCCCCAACCAAGCCTTGGAGAGCTCCTACAATCAAAGCCCTCCATCAATTTGCTCCCTTTTTGTTGGGTCCGCACTCCTCGCCGCCGCCGTCGTCGTCTTCGGGCCGCTCAAATGACTCGACGGCTTGCTGCTATCACAGAGGCCCGAGCTTCAAAGCCCCCCCTCCCCACCCCCACCCCTTGTCACCCTTTGGACCCCCCAGGGACACTGTTTACTCCATCTTTGATGGATGGTGGTCATTTTAAGTGAAATGGATGCCTTCAAGCAAACGCAATTCCCCCCCCCCAAAAAGACTTCTCACCTCACTCTTAGCGCGCTTATTTTGTTGTTGTTGGGTGACACACTTTTTGCGTTTTCATGGAAGGAGAGTGAACACATTGAAGGCGTCGAGTGGAAAGCCACCAAAGGCGCCAACCTGTGAGCTAATGAGAGGGGCCCCCATGCTGTTATCTGAGGCACCCGGCTCCTCTTTTCTCTGCCGTGTGTCGCCTTTCTTTCCAAAGGACGCTCGCGCTCTCTCTGTCTCTCTCTTTTTTTTTTTCTTATTTTCCGTGTACAGTAGCCCCTCGTGCGAGCGAAGCAAAGGAAGTTGGCAAAGACGGAAATAAAACAAACGACACCCTCCTGTGCGAGGAGAAAAAAATATTCAAGCTTGTGCTTCACTGTATTGCGCTGCTCGATTTCCACTTTGGATGGCGGAAAGGAAGTAAAAAGGGCCACATTGGAAAAGAAGGATTAAAAAAAAGATTAAAGGCATATATTTTCTCGACAGAAATCTGCTTCTTTTTTTTTAAATAGACAGCTGAATCTGATTTTGAAGAAACTGTGTCTATTTTTCAAGAACAAATAGGAAAGACAAATGTTTCATAATTCAAAAATAATTATTTGTATGTAAGAATCCAATAGTGTATGAGAAAAGAAAGTTGTCTGAAGGCGTAACATTGGAATTAAGAAAATCCTCTCTCTCTCTCTTTTTTTTTTTTTTCCATTTGCTGACTTGCGGCGCTTTTCCGCCACGTCCTCCCTCCTCTTGGTCTTCCTGCCGGGAAGCGAGGGAAGATGCCACCTTGCAGCGAAATGGCTTAATTGCACTTCACGTCATGCCTGCTGGCCAAACAGAGCATGGAACTTCGGGGGCCCCTCATTACACTCTGCCTCTGTTTTTTTTTTTTTTTTTAATAGACATGTCTTGTATTCAACCCCCCCCCCCAAGAAAAATAACATTTAAAAAATCAAGATAAAACAGAATCTACATTGACTTATTTTTCTTTTTTTCTTATTGTTATTTTTCCTCCCAAATATATATAATTGTCAATTTTGTGAAAGAAAATTTCACTTGAAAAAAAAAATCGGACTTAATTCTGTTTTGTTTGATATTTTTTTTAAATCTAGAAAACAGGACACAAAAAAATCGCATAAAATAAAGACTTTTCTCAAAAGCGCAACTTTTTTTACATAAGAAAAAGATTATCTAAAAATACAATTTCATCCCCCCCAAAAACTTTCCTTTCTTCTTGAAAATAAAGGACGTAGGACTTTATTGGCAGATTGCGACTTCTCAAATATATGAAAAAAAAAAAGTTGAAACATGTTATGATAATGAGATAATACACACAGAGGATTATGCAAAATGGATTAGCATATCTGGTGTGAATGTTCTGCATGCATATGTAATTATGTTTTGATGGGTGACGAAGATGTGTCCCCCCCCCCCCCCCCCACTTCCTGACAGGACACCAACACCTGCACTGTTTTGACGGCGTTTGCATCAAGTTCAAGAAGTACCTTTGTACCGTTCTCGCGTGTGCGCCTGTGGGAATAAGATGCGAAAATGTTCACCCAAGATTAGAAATGTGACAAAAGACAGACCTTTGAAAAGGATTCCAAAAAAAAAAAAAAAAGCCTGCTCCTCCCTTAATCTCGGGAATAAGCGACCATTCTTTTTTAGATGACAAAGCCTGATTTTATTTAAAGATGCTGGCTGTGTATCCATTTACATGGGATATGAAAAGTCTACACACCCCAGGTCAAACGGCAGGCGTTTGTGACGTCGAGACATGAAACTTGAGATCAATGCATTAAATGACCTTTGACCTTTACAACCCAATTGGAAAAAGACGACACGAAATGAAAACTGTAGCCTCCGAGGATGATTGCCTCCCGTTATTTTCAACTCGTATTCATATTTTGAAGGTTTCCAGCAGCAAATGCACATTTTTGTCTGCTTATTATCAAACGTGTCAGCGTATTACGGCGGCACACGTCGTTGATGTTTGACATGAAATGGCAAGGTGCTAATCATTGCGGGGAGGTGTTGTTTTCCAGAGGGGGAATCGGAAAAACCCGCCACCGTTTCCCCCGTGCGCCCGCGAGCGCGGCGGCGGCGCTTTCATTGCGCTGACATTTCCCCGCCCTTTTGTACCGTTTTGCTTTAGTTACCCGTCGCATTGCGGAAGTGCTTCACACACAAACAGCTATTTAGAAACACGTTTGTTGTTTTTGAAGACATCGGAATCAATGGCACTCGCGACGCTCCTTCGTCTCAATTACGGCTGCAAGTCGGCGCTCCCCCGAAGTTGCACCCAGGCTCTTTAGGATGAATCTCCACTTAAATGCAATACGTGGGTGTTTTTTTTTGTTTTTGTTTTGGGGTCTCTGTTTCTTGATTCGCCTGCAAAATCAGGAGCGCCTTTTGCAAATTCACGCCGTTGTTGCTTACTTGATTTGTGAAATTGGACGTAGTGTCCGCTAAATTTGTGGACTTTTTTCTCTCCCTCTAAAAAATATTCCCTTTTGTCTTGAAAATATGACCCAAATTCACCAAAATATTCAACATTTATGAAATTAAAAAAGGACTTAATCTCTAAAAATATATTTTGTTTTGTTTCGATGAGATAAGCAATTTTTTGTAACTTTTTAAAAACGTGACCCCATTTAATTTTAGATATATAGTCAATAAAATCAAACAAAAGTAAAAATGATCTTACCCTCAAAATGTTGTGATTTATTTTGATAATCTATGACTAATACTTTTTTTTTAATGACAAAAATTTCAGATTTCTAATCCAAATTGATACCTGGCCTCTATTTGATGACCTTCATGAACAAGTCATTTGCGTCCCTTTCTGCTCAATTTTCAGCTCATTTCAAATGAAAAGTTAATGCAGCAAAATGCCCGCCTACGAAAGAAATCGTCCTGTCAGCCTGTTTATCTTTTGATATTTTTTTGCAAAAACAGCAGTGAAGCAGAGCAGGGTGGGCTTTGTTGGGGCAGGGGGGTTGGTTGTTGGTGGTGCGAGCGAATGCGGCTGAGTAAACACTTTAGCGCCCGTGCTGTCTGTCGCCACACGCTCGGTTTAGGAGGGCACGCCGACAAGTTGTTTTTCCACGGGGCACCCGTCTGTAAACACACTCTACATTGCCAACCCACTCCTGCAGGTGTCTTATTTTTGTCACGTGTGTGTGTGTACGGACCAGTGGCTGATGAATTATTCCCTGTCTGAGTCCCAGCATTGGCGTTATCACAGAGGCTGCCGCTGCACTGGGAAGACAGCGTTGACAGTCACCCCCCCCCCCCCCCCCCATCTGCCTCTAGTGCTCCTCTTGGAAGAAAAGATTTAGTGCTGACAAGTGCTACTTCCTCCTAATATCACCACAAACGTCCCACAGACTTTTCATGATTCCAGGATTTGATTTTACTCGTGCGGGCACCACCCCGTGGCACGAGTTGACCTCGTATGCGAGAACAGCTCCCCCTTCGACTCTCCAGCCGAGCAAGGACCTCTCCCGTACAACAAGACATTCATGTTATGTTTTTCCTCATGTTTAGGGCTGCTGCTGTTTGGCTTAGCTAAATCTCAGCTTTCAGTTTCAAATCGTTTTGACTGCCCTTTAGGTGATTTTAGTTTTTTGTCAGTCCACATTTTTTTTTTGGGGTGCTTCTCGTTTGTCACCCACTTCCATTAGGGGGCCCTCGTGCTTCAGGAATGTCGTTTTCTTGTTCTTCTCAATACAAAAAACAACGGTACTAAGCAATATTTCTCAACCGTCTTTCTCTTTTTTGCCACCCCCACCCCCCACCCCCCCCTTTTCTTTTTTCCTCCCTCCTGGCAGAAAAGGTCACGTATCGCCTACAGTGACGAGGTGCGCAATGAGCTCCTGGGGGACGACGCCAGCTCCTCGGAGAGCCAGGTGAGCCGCTAATCAGCCTCGGCCTGACTGGACACCGACCGGTGTGGGAGGCCGACATCGGGGCCTGGGGGTTGGTTTGGTGTGGTGGTGCTGGGGGGGGGGGGGGGGGGGGGGCGGTAGCGGGCTCCCCTCATCCTTGCCAGATCTGAGGACAACGCCGGCGTATTGTCACCAAGTCATGCGGAAGCAACACTGTTTAATGCAAAGCTGGGCCGACGCGGGGCATGGGACTGGCCAGATTGACAGCACCCACCCGAACGCACGCACGCGCGTATGCACACACAATGCAAAGCAGCAGTTCAATAGCAAACCGCAGTCATGCCGCAGCTGGGTGTCGCTCCGTAATAGGCCCTCAAACACAAACCGATCAAATCTGCTTCTTTGCACATCTGTCAATCGATTAAAAAATAAATAAATCACCCACTAGTGTGTTCAAGTTTACTCTTAGGGGCATTCAGATTATTCATAAAAATTTTTTTTGTACTTTCCTTAAATCTCAGTTTGGCATGTCATGATTTTAAAATATCAGTTCCCTTCACTTGCCTCCCACCCCGACTTTTAAGTGCAAAACAATTGCGCAAAAAACATGCACAAATCGCTGAAGATCTGATTGTTTTCATTCCACAAGCTGTCAAAAACAATCACTCCAAACTCTGCTCAAAGTGCAAAAACAATTCAAGGATTACTCATCACATTGCAATGCTATGAGATCAACAACCAGTGTTTCCTTTCGTACAATTTTGTTTTCGCGCATTAACAAAACTAAAATATTCATTCACAGCGGTTTTGCAAAATAGGTCACGTATGTTCTGATCGCAAAATCCAACTTTTTTTTTCACAATTAGACAGCCCCAATCAAATGTTGTGTTTCTGAGAGTCTAGAAAAGTACAGTAGCAATCATGGAGTGCACAACTCCGGCTTTCTTCCTCGGCCTGGTTCTAATTTGCAAGCTTGTTCAAAATTAGTTGTTATCAGGACAAAAAAAACAGTTTATTGCATAGCAGCTATGAAAATGAGCAAAGCTGAATGTAATGAAAAAGATCATTCAGTCAATTTTATATGATCAGCATTTTTTTTTTTGCGTTCCTATTTGCACTTCACATTTTGTTCCAAGAGTATTTTTTTTAATGCCGAAAATCATAATTTTAACACTCAGAATAAGACAAGAGCTGTATGGAATTATTTAATATCGCGACACACGCACAACAAAACCCTTGCACACAAAAAATGGTAGCGTCTGCTTCATTTCATAAAAAAAAAACAAAACAAACATACCAAAGTAGAATATTCATTCACAACCTTTTTCTTTTTTTTTGCAGCCTTTAAAGTGCAAAATATGTCTCGTGTTGTTTTGTATGCATTCTTAAGTATGCATTCTTAAAGATATAGAAACCTACGCCACACTCACACACACACACCTACACACACACACACACAACTCGGACCAAACCTCTTTCGACTCATTTATAGATTGCGACAATTCAAAATGCAAAATCGTATTAGCCTAAAATAAATGAGATTATATTTAGAAGTAAAATAAGGCACATTTTTTTTCTTATCATCTCCTTATTACCATTTCAATGATCATTCACCATCTTCCAACATATGCCCGCGTGTGTGTGTGTGTGTGCGCGTGTGAGTGTGTTGATACAGGCTGCGTAATTGATATGCATATTTGCCGGCAAATTAGCAAGGCACAAAAGTGATGCGCGCAAGTGGGAAAGGAGATCCGCTGTCACCAATGTCACGTTTGAGACGCTGACGGCCGCCGATCAAGGAGAAAAGAAGAAACGGAAAAGAAAAAGCCCAAAAAGAAAGATTGTGCCGTCTCGTTTGGAATACCATTCATCTATTTTTTTCTTAAATGGCTTTTTGCAGACAGCTTGGGAAAAAATTCAGAGACGACAACAAAACATTTGAATGAGAAATAAAATATGTGCTACATAAGATGCACTATTTTTTTTCAAAATAAGCAATGATAATGCAAAAAAATGTATCTTCAGATCTTATGTGGATCTCAATAGGTTTTAAAAAAATCCCCAAAATTCTTCACAAAAAGATAACTAAACTGGTAGAGTGTGATGATAGAAATCAGTGTGACTGAAAACCCGGAAAAAAATACAGTTAAAATAAACCAGTTTGGCCTAGTTTTGCATTTAATGTTGTTCTTTCATTTCTAGTTCCATTTGTTTCTGAAAAAAGAAAAGAGAAACAAACAACATTAACTACCATAATAATTTGCCAAAAATTTGTATTTTAAAAAAACATTGAGATGCCTCTCAAATGAATTTTGTTTTTATTCGGAATATAATTCAATATAGTCTACCCTAAAAAAATGTAGGTTTTTTTTTTTGTTTAATTATTATTTACTCAGTCAAGAATGAAAGTCGAGTATTACAGAAATAGTAAACCAATATTTTGGGGACTTTATGACTCGTCCTTGGCCTGGTTTTGCATTTAACATCTTGTGTCAATAATTTTTGTGTTGTCATAATGAGAGTACTTATAAATAAATAAATGTATAAAAATATTTTTCTAAAAGGATGGCGGCGATCGGAGAGAGAAGGGACCAGAAGCCGGGGGCAAGGAGGGGTCAACGAAATTGTCGGCCGTTTGTAAAACGGGGGCCCCGGAAGGTGCGGCGTAGGCCCTTGCCGCCACCACCGATCATTACGGCTCCCAAATGTGCTGGTTACAAGGCCAAAGGATTCCCAGCTTAAGGAAATAGGCCAGCGTCCCAAGTTGCGATAATGGCTAAAGGACCATTTAATAGAGTCGCACATTTATTCGTTATCTGTACGCCAGCAGAGGCGGAATTGGCGCTATCACGTGCTAGGCACATTTTTTTTTTTGCCCTCCCCGTCTTTTTTGTTTTTTTTTTCTTCTCCCACACGCACACATAAACGGAACGCCGAATAGTTTCGATTTCAGTGGCAGCAGAAGGCTTGGCCACGAGAGATTGTGCCGGTTTCAGCCGGCACCGACCAGATTTTCCGGAGCTACAAAGGAAGCACATTACCACTTGTGTCGAATTCCGTATTGGGGTAGGGGGCGGCAGAGAAAAAAAAAAGAAAGGGAAAAAAAAATCTTTTGTTGGGGGGGAAAAAAAAATGCTGATTATCATAATGGAAAAATTGCAGCAGTGCAATTTTGAATGCTGGCTGGCTGGCACCACAAAAACACAAGGCGAACACGGCATAATTACGACATTCACGGCGTTCCACAATGCGAGCGGCGTCGTTGGCCGCGCTAAAGACGCTGTCGGGCGAAGGAAAATCAAGCTTAAAAAAAAAAAAACACACTTCTCAAGCAGGCTTTTGTGCAAAGTCCTCCCGTGAGGATTTGCAATCGGTCAGGCGGCACAAACCAGCCTAGAAAAAGTTTTGTTTGGCGGCCCATTGAGCGATCATCAAATCTGCTACACTCTCCAGTGAGCCCCCACATCATCACGCCCCCGCCCCCACTCCCCGGCCTTAGCGTCGTTTTAAACTTTGCCCTTTTAAATAAGCCAATCATGCTGTGTGCATCTTGTTAGCTGCGACCGGCCGGCTCTTTCGGAAGACGCACATTTTGTCATGTTTACTTTGCGTAGTCTTTTTATTCGTGGAAAAGAAAACTAGATGAGTGAACTGCGACGATGAGTTAATGGCAACCCACGCACTCTGGTGTCATTCAAAAACGCATTGTATTCTTCTTTCTTTCTTTTTGCTGATGTACACACCTGTTTGTGGGGGTTTTTTTTGGTGCTCTTCCTGGAATGCTCAAAAACTCCCAAATCTGCAAGAATTGAGTTGGAATTTGTAACAACACGTGATAACGGACCACCAATTTTTCGTAATTGTCGTCGCGTTAAACAACGTTAGCCGCCCATTTCTACGGAAGTTCGCCCCTCTGCGGCGAAAATGGTTTGCTCGTGAATACCGAGCCTCACTTTTCTTCCCCGTGAAATTCATTTTTGATCGACTTCAGTTTCGGTGCCTGTTTTATCAGAAACGTGTCTGACTAATTCCCGTCGCGCCAACGCCGTGAAACTCGGCTACGCGAAATCCCATTCCAGAGAATTTACGCGACTGACAACTGAGCAACGCTAAAGTCCGTGTTTTGACATATTTCGAACAGAGCGTAAGCCCGTATGAAAGTGTGCTCCCTTTTCTCCGGCAACATCCTTCCCCGTGACTTTGCGGCTAATGCTAGCTGATGGTGCCAGGCGGCGCTCTCCACGTCCTTGCCGTCGTTTAATGTGACAGTGCGACGACTTGATCTTTGTTTGTGCACAAAAAAGTCAGCGCTCGGCTGCGTTTAGCGCGTTTGTCTGCTGATTTCCGGGCGCGCGGCGTGCAAACAGAAAAATCGTCAAGGTTAATTTGCACGCGCCGCCGCGTGACGGATCACTCATCGTGGAAATATTTCCTCTCTCATTTCCTTCTCCTCTCTCTCTTTTTCTATCTCGCTCCCCCTTTTGCCTTGCTCTCGTGATGCAGTTGATAAAGTTACGCGAAGAGGTAAGTGCTTCTCTGACTATTTAAATTGCTTTTTTTTTTTCACCCCCACTGTCCCTCCACTGCAATTTCCATTTGCCCTCTTCGTCTGTTGCGCAGAAAATTAAATCGGGCTCATTTGGACCGACTTTGGTCTGAAGCGCTTAAAGGCCAAGTCAAAGATAATGAGTTCACAAAAATGCCAGGTTCTCGAGCTTTTCTTTCTCTCAAACTTAAGACGGTGAAGAGTTTTGCCCCTTTTTTTCAAGCAACGAATCCATAACGTCATCGGTCAACAATCGTTTGCAATATTATCATCCTTCACCACATGCTGTGGTGCGTGTGAGCGAACACGATCCATCGCGTTTCGTCAACGTTGTTGGTTTTGTCATGACGAAAACAACGCACGCAATATTCACACCTATTGACAATTTCGAATCTGCAGTGGATATAAGAAGCCTGTTTTTTGGAATGTGGGAAGAAGCCGAGTACCCCAAACTCGAATCCTTAGAACTTTAAGTCAGACATGCCAAGCTCGGTGCGATATGTTACATTGTTCATATCAATATTTAGCATTTGCTTATTTTTGCCGAAACCCCGTTCAGGTCCTACGAGACGGTTTGCTTTTATTCGCAGGTGCTGCAACGTGCCACCTTTAAACGTTCCAGCTGCTTTTTCTCACTCTCTCTCTCGCCAATCTGCGGAGCTGCACTCCTTTTCATGGTGATTCATAATTTAAGAGTGCCAACCCAACAGGCCCAGATGCTGTGTTGTTTTTTTTAGTTGTCCTCGATTTTGCCTCTCTTCCTCCTACACTTTTGTTAATTTCCTCCTCGCCTCAGGGTCAGGAGACACCTCGCGTTTACCTCACCTGTCGACTCCCCTTTTTAAGCGGCTTCGGTGTAATCGGCCTCGATCGGGTGCCCCCTTTTCGCCGCCAGTCTTCAAAGACTGCACAGCTTATACGCACTTAAGCTTGGCTTTAAAGAAAGAGCAAAAAAAAAAAAACTATACTTTTTTTTTCCTTCACCCATCTCTCTTCAGCTGCAAAACATGTTTAAATATTTAGCAGCCATATTCACAGCTGTTTGACACTTGTAATTCCTCGTCTTACAAGTCCCAAACAAACGGCGCGGAAGATCACACAGTCAGTCTGAATCACAGCTGTCATCATTATTCACTTTGACTCACCCCCTCCTCCTCCGCCCCTTATTGAAATAATAAGGAAATCATCTGAACTTTGGAAAATGGTGATAGAAACCGCCCGTGTTTGATAGTGGAAGAAGGAAGGGAGAAAAAAACGAGGCAGGAGAGTGAAAAAGAAGAGGGGAGAGAGAGAGAGAGAGAGATTTCTTTTGAGCTCCAGCTGCATTGTTCCGGGGCTTCCTGTTAATAACTTACAACTGAGGAGCGTTTCGCCACACGCGCACACACACACACACACACCAAAAACAACAACACAATTTTCGCTCCTCCTCAGATGAAATTGTAGGCGTCAGATGGGGGGAAAAAAGGATGCGCAGATGGAAGGAGTTGCGCTTGTATTTACACAACATTTGGCCTGTAATGTACTGAAAGGCTCGGGCTGAGGTCATTTCTCTTTGTCCTGTAGATTTGGATCGAAAGGCTTTTTTTTTTTAGATCACAACCGCAGGAGTCAGCATTGAATTTGTTGATACCGTACGTAGTAATATCGGTTTTGTTCTTCCTCTGGTATCGATGTCGTACTGTGAAGCCAAAACCATACACTGCATTGCGATACTGACATCAAGTCCCAACCCCGGTTATCGATACTCTGATTTCAATATCAGTATTTTGTCTCACCCGATTATCAATACTCTACTGCTTGTGTTAGCGACCCATCATAGAATGCTGATATCGCTTTTTCATCCCAGCCCTAGTCTTGCTATGGTGCTTTAAGATAATTGTCAGAATCCCATTGATAC
Source organism: Hippocampus guttulatus (assembly GCF_054856545.1). Taxonomy (NCBI): domain Eukaryota; kingdom Metazoa; phylum Chordata; class Actinopteri; order Syngnathiformes; family Syngnathidae; genus Hippocampus; species Hippocampus guttulatus. The sequence continues at coordinate 8,621,053 of NC_141279.1, forward strand.
GGTACTGTAGGTGATAACAATCCAATATAATGATACCAATAATTTGCCTTCCCCGTAGTGTCTACACTGTAGCCTCAGAGATAACCATGCCGTATATTTCCCCATATTTTGTTCAACCCCCTTGTATCGATAATTTCGACTATCCCCTTTCAGGAATTCAAATGAGTAATATATGTCATAAAAAACGGAATTCATTTGCACACTAATGATGCCATGCATCAACTTTAGAAGTGTACTTTCGCCGACAGTTCTGGTGAAAATCGAGATTATAGAATGGCAAGGACTTCTTATTGTCTTGCCCTAAGTGAGGTATTTAAAAAAAAAAAATCCCGGTGGGTTTGTGTCACTATTAGGAGCGTCACAGCGTGTCATTATTGCATTCTTAGCGGCTGAACCCTCACCCTTTCGCCTCGGGTTCTTTTGCCGTCTAACTTGGGGCGCATTATTCTTAATGATCACACATGCGCGCACACACACATCCAACTCTGCCACCTCCAGCGAGCTACCTTCCCCCAACCCCTCACCACCCACCCCCGGCCCAGAACGGAGGAAGAGAAGCGAGAGCGATTCAGGGGGAGAAGGCTTTGAAGTGGCTTCCCATCGCAGCGAGTCTGCCGGCCGTCTCTCCCCGAGACGTGTCACCTTTTGCCAAGAGGGAATAGAAAAATCACGTTTCCGATGGTAATGATAACATACTAATCACTTGGGCTTCTTTGAAGAAGCCTGGGGAGTGCGCCACTCTGTCAGTGTGCCCGTGCGCGCACTGCAGCCACGGTCGAGGTGTGTTGGCTTCGACATCGCGCGTCAATACGTGGTCGCCGCCGCCTCAGCTCTTCCGTGGGGGCTCATTATATAGCCAAACACGAGGCTGTCGCCATCCGCCAAAGCCGCGCCACTGCGCCACCGCCTCCAATTTCCACGCCAAAAAAAACAAAAAACAACTCACTTCCTGCCGCTTGCTCTCTCCACATATCTTTAGCCTGCCCTTGCTTTTAGCGACGAAAAAAAAAGCCACTCCTGTATTTGAAACATCTGATATAGAAGCCGAGGGAAAGAAGGAGTTCTCTATTTTCCTTCGTACCTTCATTTACAAATATGAAAATTATCCCTACCCCTAGTATCGAAGAGATACTGATATATCTAGTATCATTTTTTTGTTGATCTCTCCCAAGTTTTAATGCTGTCCGGCGAGAGCTCGCAAAACATTTTTTCACGGCAAATTCTTTTTGAAAACAAGTCATTTCCTCCGCTGCCTCCCTTGCCATCACATTCACATTTGCTCCATCCCCCCCCCCCCCATCCTTAGCATGCACTGGCTTTTAGCGACTAAAAAGCCACTCTGCGCTATTTTAAATGACATCTGTCAAGAAGATGGAAGCCAAGTTCTCTCCATCCCCTTCGTCTTATTGTCAAACTTTGAAAAGTGTGTCGACTCATTTGCAACCTTTCTCGCGTGTTTTCCCATTTCCTCTGAGTGATTAGCTGCTACGTGTTTTGACAGCGAAACCCACTCACCAGATTTTATTTCCCCCCGCTCTCCCTGTCCCCTACGCTCATGTGGTGGGCATCAACTCGTTTCAGTTTGTTTTTGGGTGTCAACAAACGTCGCATATTAGAGAGGCCATCAAACGCCGACCCTGTTTGTGTAAACATGGAAGTCTCGCATCCTCGTGATCTTCAGTGTGCTCTAGTGAAGGCGGTGGAAATCAAATATATTTGGTGCCCTGACAGCTAATGCAACGACACAATATCAATACTATACCGTAAAAACCTAACGTAGATTGCAGGATCTACATTTGGCCCCAAACGATAAAGATACACATCAATACATTAGTATCAGTAAACGACCGTATGATATATGGTGAGATATGGTGTCGACTGGATGAGAGCTAACTTAATGATACATCACAATATCGACAATTTCCCCCTACCTGTGGTGTTGACTTTAAAAGATAGAGAAACGATACATCGACGTATCGGTATTTTGTCCGACCTCAGTACTGATATCGTACCGGTCCTTGAGACCCGACAAGATCACACATTGCACTCTCGATATTTGGTTCCATCAAGTATCTTCGATACTATGTTGTCTGCGCTGACGATATGATCCATACGGTCGCGAGCACTGTAGATATTTTATCCCAGACTTGTATTGGATCAGTATCGTGCGAGCTACTGTGACGATACATCACAAAGGTTACATGTTGTCCTATCCCTTATATTGATGCTGTGCAATGTGAACTAAAGGTAGAATACGTCACAAAATTGATATTTCATCCCACCTCAAGTATCAATACGCTACTGTCGCCGCTAACAATACCAAACATGGCAATATCAATATTCTGCCTTCTCGACCTCTCGATACAACTGTGTCCAATGTATACATTTTAAGTCTCCTTGTATTTGTTCAGTCTCTTAAAGGGTCCTAATGACCTCGGTATCGATGCTTTCGTTGGTCCGCGAATGGTTAAATGTTGTCATTGTCATCGCCGACATGCATGCGCTTGCTATTCCACGAGCACATTAAAAACATTGTTATCCGTGAAGGTTATTGGCAACCTTGGCGCCGCTGCGTCGGTCATGCCGCGTTTAGGCTTGGCGACGTGTTTCTTTTGAAATGCGTCCCAGCGCTCTCTCTCAATCAATGTTTGTGTTTTTCCTCAACGTTTTCTCCATTTTGTTGTTGTCATCGTAGAGAGCGCATCTGTTGGACAACACAGAGAGGCTGGAAAGGTCATCGCGACGACTAGAGGCCGGCTACCAGATTGCGGTGGAAACCGGTACGTCGTCTTGTTTTGGATTGGGGTGCGATTCTGTGAGGGATGAGTGAGCGGCAGCAAATTGCCTCGCTCAGATGAGAGGTAGGTGGAAATGTGTGTTTGTGTGAGCGGGTGGGGGGCAGGGGAGGAGGATTGTGGGAAGGGTGATGTTTGGCAGCGAAGTATATATATAAAAAAAGAAAAAAATGGTTCCTTGACGCCTGATGACATTTTCGGGTGCACATCAAAGGTGAGGCAGGCTGAGAGTGAGAAAGCGAGCGACACATCCCAAAGAGGAAAATTCATGCATATGCCGCACCACACTGGGTGCGTCTTGCGTGTGCGTGTGTGTGTGTGTGTGTGTGTGTGTGTGTGTGTGTGTGTGTGTGTGTGTGTGTGTGTGTTTGGGTGTTTTATTAATTCTTACAAAAATAAACTTTCGAATTCAGGTGGAAGATTTTATAAATAAAACATCTTCAAACCAAACTTATTAATAAGGTTGTTTTTTTTCAGCCTATAATTCCATCACCTCATTTGGTTCTTAAATAGATTTAACCAGTTTGCGTCAACTTTTTATTTTATTTTTTTTTGTATCCCGTCTCGTTTTCCTTGCCACGCCGTATTCCTCCGAGAGGTATCAAAGGCGAGTTCTTCAAGTGTCGTTCCGCGGCTTCCGTTGTAGTTTTCCAGAAAGTTTGTCAATTTACACTATAAATGGCGCGCGTGCGACATTGACACATTGAATAATTCAAGTTGAGGGAGGACTACAGACTTTTGTATTTTTCTGCTCGTGTAACTATTCATGGGTACATAAATACAAGCCGCCGGATGCTTAAAAATGCGCGTAAACCGGCGTCGTCATCCATGCTGCAAATTCTGCGAAAGCCCCGCAGAGCAAACGCAGTTACTTGGATCTTTTATCTGTGGAGGGACTCGGCGCTGAGTGTTCAGGAATAAGCACGAGCAGGACATAACTGGACAAATCACGAACAAATGTATACAAACTCACTGCAACAAAATAACGTTTTGAGGAAAATCGCGTTTTGAAGCGGTCGCTTGACTTGTGAACTCTGACCCTCTCTGTCACCGCTGGTCGACTCATCCAAGTAAAATCCCGCGGAGGTCCCGCGTGCACCGACGGCAGGGTGCGGTGGTCGGCTGTTTGGTTGCGGGGGCGGATGGAAAGCAGGGGGTTGATGCCTCGCCCCGGCGCATTTAATCTGTGACCCCTCGCTTTACTCGCCTGTCGATCGCAGCCCTGTGCTCAGCTGCGCAACCTGAAATGGCGACGCCTGCTCGGGTCAAACAAGCGATGCATCTGCAACAGAGAAGAAGGATACGCTGGGAATAGACAGCGTGCCGCTTTCCACCGCCGCAAGAATTTTTCTCGCCCGCTCTTGGATAGAAATGCGAAGCATAAAGAATAAAGCATCGAGAATAAAAACAGGTTGCTTAAAAATCGCAGTTTGCCACGTAACCATGGTTATGGTTTGGTTCAGGAGCCAAATCCAAAATAGAGCACTTGTTTTGGCGGAATGTTTGAATGATGACGTGACGCCGTTCGAAACAATGACGTGCAGCCTTCAGCGTAGCGCTGGCCGTGACGATTCCGCAAATCGTAGGCTGAGCTGCACTGTATTTGTTTGCGCACGTACTTTTCTTCTTGCGCTTTACATCCGTTTTTGTGAAGGAGCCGTACCGAAGGATCCCAATGTTTTTATCCCGTACTTTGACACGGACGACACACGTATGGCGTCTGTTTTAGGCAAACATGGGCGAAAGCGACAGGTGGCGCCACAAGTCGTTTTTGAGCCGTACCTGAGCCAATCAGAAGCCTGAAGAAAGTCCTATGGGGGAAAACGCGCAATCAAGTCCACAGTTGAGGAAAGCAGGGAAAGAACGGCGAGCGGAAATATCAAATGAGCAAAACAAAGCGCGGTGCAGCATTTCAATCATTCATGTCATTCATCCAATCGGACGTCAGCTGTGTCCAGATGTGGTCATTATCTTGCGCTCATTCAAAGTTGCGGCCCACGTTCTCACGGCGGGGCCCTTTGAGAAATGCAATTGACCGCCGATCGAGAAGTGGAAGTTTGAAATCTATTTCAGAGAACAAAGAAACGGTGGTGAAATTCCGCTTTTTCTTTTTCTTTTTTTCTCCCCCTCCCGACTCGAGCGTCGTCTCTTGTAATGACCGCGAACAAAAAGCCGGGATGCTTCTGGGTCAGATTTAAAGGGAAGGGAGGGGGTGCACTTGTTCTAAGAAAAGACGAATCTTCACCATGTATCATCATCACATTTTAGCATTTGTGTTTTTCTTTCTTGTTTTTTTCCCCTCTTTTTAAACTATTCTCAGCGTCTCGCGTGTATTTAAAGAAAACAAAGGCTTGTCAAGAGCGGTGAGAGCCCTCAAAGGGATAGCGAGTACACTCTTTGGACACGCGGCGCTATTTATTTACCACACACGGACCCCCTCCCCAACACACTGACAAGCAGGCTTTTCTGTTTCTCTCATAAATAAAGTATAGAAGTTCGTTAGTGAATAAGAACAAAAAAAAAAAAGAAAAAAGGCAAGTGGCCGCAACAAGCAAACGTGCATAGCAGTTAGCTTTGGCTTGGAGAAAAATGTATATATAAAACCGCTCTTAACTATTCATCTAATATAAGATGTAGAATTGTAAATAACAAAGCTCAAGGGCAATTTCCAATCTGGCTCAGGAGAAAAACCTGATGGGTGGATGTACACGTATTCTTGAATTCAGATTTTCTGTCATTTTAACAACAACAAAAAAAAGAAAAATAATTTCATTGTATTTTTTTGTTTTGTTTACAATAGTAGGACATGACAGGGGCTCCTGACATTCATCTAAATTAAAGAGACGAATAAGAAATTGTCATTTTTCGTAAACATTAATATATATATATATGTGTGTGTGTGTGCACACACACAGCTCATTTGGGATTGATTTCACTCCCGTTTCGATAAGCCGAGTGGTTTAGGCTTTGCTGCCTTTACCCCCCCCCCCCCCCCCCCCAAAGTTTACGGCGTGCCAGGTAGAGAGCAGCACCGCGGGCCATCAACTTTATTAGGATTGTAGATAAGCTGATTAAAGCTTGTCAATCAAAGGTTCCAGAGACTCTCAATCAGAGTCGGGGGGGGGGGGGGGGGGGAGACGCACCACATTGTTTCTTTCTATCCGCCTTTCCTGCTCACTCCCTCTTGATTATTTATTTATTTATTTATTTTGTCATAAATCATTGAAGCGAGCAACAAAGTGGCAGCAGTAGCAGAGGCTAAGCTAAGCAAGGGCGCTGTGATGATGTGACGACACTATTAAAGGCCGCACCGGCTTGTGTTAAAGCGCTTTGATTTGGGGCGGCGGCTCTATTAGACGGAGGGATGCAGGCGGGCGGGCTGCGAAGAGTCGGCGCCACACCAAAAGATTAGTCGGCGGCCGGAACAAAACCAGAAACAAACAAACCAACAACAACAACAAAAAAAAAGAGACAACTAAATATGGCATTTACACAATTTGTGCTCGTCCCCCGTCGTGCAGGGATTCCCAAAATGGGCTGAGCGCAAGATTGAAAGTGGGCCTTGCTATGTGTGAGCGTTCGAGACCAACCCCATCTATATATACAGTATATATATTTTTTGTCATAAACGCCTATCTTAATATTTTAAAGCCTAACTATCATCAGTCTTTGTCAAATGGAAGACTGATTGGGAGATTCGGCAGCAATGGCGAATAAGTGGAGAGCTTTCCAGTAAGCATCCCTGGTGGCTAATATCACATTTAATATTATCATCTTAAGTTTCCCCTCATTGCTTTCAGTTCAAGTCAGCAGTAGTCACTCCCAGTTCCACCACCTGAAAGTACCCTGGCACAGATTCTCTCCAAACTTGATAACAAGGTCTACTGCTCACCGGGGAATTACTGTATTTTTTTTTTCTCGCCAAGCTGGAGTCTGTTGATTCAGCGCTTCCCGTCCCATTGAGGGCTCCGTATGCTAGCTGGCTTTTGTGTACCGAAGGCCTTTTGTCCAGCGGCACCTCAGCGAGCGCAGTTGAAGCGTAAAAATTTTTTTTTCCCTTTTTGCCCCTAAATCCCCGCGGAACAGCTCAGTCCGAGGGTGTCAAAGATAATGGCGATTTATTGCGGCGCTCGGCTTTCTCATTGGCCCTCGTGCCCCTTTTCCATTCGCCAGCCGTCCCTTCCTCCTCAAACAGATTAAAATTAAGCCGTAAACATGTGAGGACGGAATTAACACGTTTAGCCAGTCTCCTCGTCCCACATCCCATTTTCGTTGCGGCTGATCCCCGTCGCCGCCGCCGAAAAAGGGACGACGCCGCTGCAATTTTAATGACTTGCGACCGCTTTTTTTGAAGTCCACATGAAAAAAAGAAAAAGCGTGCGCTCGCTGTTTGTGGCGGCGCTAGATACGGCGGGGGACGAGGCCCGGGCCCGTGATTGGCGGGAGGACACGCGCCGCAGGCTCGGACTCCGGGGCTCCTCGATAGCATCGGTGTCATTTTCCTCTTCTCGATAAGACCGCGTGCTGACAAGGTCCGATTAGAAGGGGTGGGGGAGGGAATAATTACAGCATTGCCTTTCATCTGGCGATAAACAGCATGCCGGCGGCTGGATTTTTTTTTTTTTTAAAGAGCTGAAGCATATACATTCAGGAAATAGAGTTAACTAAATTTGAAGAAAAACACACTTGCCCCCCAACCACCCCCTTCCTTCTTCAAAACATGATTTTTCTTTTTCTTTTTTTTTTTTTCTTCCAAGGCCTCCTTTTCTCAAAGCTGTGAAATATTTACATCCTGGCTCTGGGCGCCATTAATCTAACAATTATCAAATGACGCCCTATTCCGTGTGAACACACAATGCTACGTTGCGGCGGCGTACCAAAAGAGTCATTGATTATGCTATACCTCAAGGAGTGTCCTTTTGTTTTGGATTTATTTATTTTATTTTACTTTTTTTATTTAAGCAGCCGAATGAAAAGAGAATATGCAAAGCACATTGTGGAACATAGACAACAAACAGCGAGCGTGCGGGGAGGAAAAAGTCATGAAATAGATCTGTATGAATTATAAAATATGGCAGGTGGCACAAAACTTGGAAAAAAAATGTTAGATTTATTTAACCTTTCTGTTCGTGTTGTCTTAATAGCGAGATTGTCCCCTGGGTCAGTTTGACCCGAATCCTCTGGCACAATACACCAGAAATGTTCCTGGGTCAATATGGCCGCTAATTTTTAACCATAAACCAATTAAATTATATATTTTAGGGGGAATTATTGGATGATGGCAGTAATAATGAGTCAACAAAATATTTGAAGTCTATGAAAAAGCGTTTTTTTTGTTGTTGTTTTTTTTTAACAACATAACAGCATATTGTTGTCTTGGTGTATAGACAGATGTGCTTGTAGGACTGACTAATCCACTTCTTCCCCTCATCCAATCGGTAGTAGATTCCAAACACCTGCTCACACCTGTGTCTTAAAAAATGGGCAAATATAGTTTTCTATTTTTAGGTCACAATGAGTAAAAAGACCCCCACACGCCCCAACACGCACATGCACACTCCGAGCCTTGTTGCATGCACAAGAAAAAGTGTAGCATTGACCTCTGGCTGACACGGAGAGAGCTGGAGGAGGGAGGGAAGCGTCGATGGGAGGAGGGGGTGGGGGGCTGTGGTGGAGGGGGGCAGCAGTGTGGTGTTGGGTGGTGGTGGTGGTGGTGGGGCGGGGGGTGGGGGGTTGTTGGTCGTAGGAAAAAAGAAGGAGCCACACAGCGAGCAGAGAGTCGAGACAACAACTGTGAAGAGCGGCGCAGGGTTCAAGAAAAGCAGTTTCAGAAGGAAATGGGAGACAAAAGCGAGGACTCTGAGCCCCCCCACGGGCGCTTGAAAGGGCCACTACATCTGAGGCGCCCGCCGCTATATTTAAGAAAAAAAAGGGGGGGGGGCGGAAAGGGAGACCCAAGTGGGAGAGAGAAACAATGTAATCACGACTCGATGGATGACAAACTATCATATTTTTACCATGAAACGAGCATTTTAGCGTAACATTTTTTTTTTAATCCAAAAGACCACCTGAATGGAACCTTCCTTCTGTTTTAATTCCACCAAAAAGTCCATATGCCATTTATGAATCAAATGTTTATTATCTCATAGCATGTTAGTCAAATATATTTTGAAAAATTACTCAAGGGGTTTTATTTGATTATAGAATTTAACGCTGGGCCTGAAACAAAAAGAAACCAAAAAAAAGTTAAATGTATCTAAAAAGGCAATTGCTGATGCTTCTTAAATTGGAATCAAATATCGATTTCACTTGGTCACTAATCCCAGTGTCATCATCAATTTTTGATATTACATATACGTGTGTAATTCAAATTTCATGATACATTATATAAATACTAAATATTAATTAAGATAATGTTTTTTTTTCTATATTGAGTAATTGGTAGTTCAAAACAAATCTAAAAACAGTTATGGAACAGTAAAAGCAGATTTCAAGAAGCAATATTTGAGTTTGATTGCTTTTGTCTATTTTTTTTCTAATCTCCATCTCAGATAATCACTATAAATATTCGGACCAAAATTACGAAGATGCATGATTCATAAATGAATAAGCAAGCCCATGTAAAAAAAAAAAAAAAAACGATGATGCACGTCTTTGTTTTACACTCTTGAGGATGCAGCAGTTTTGCCGTTTCGCCACAAATCTTTTGTGTTCTTTTAAGCACGTGCGGACCTGATAGCCTCACTTTTGCAACGTGACACCTTTTCAAATGTAAAAATAATAATTAAAAAAAAAAGAAAGAAATGGACAGTGCAGCAGCATCTGTGAAGTTAAAGTGCCTTCGGGAAGTCCCGCGAAAGAAACGCGCATTTTCAACGCCGGCCACGAGCTCCTTCCTCATCTGCTTGTGCCTGGGCTTCCTATCCGCCCAGGCACATTAAATGTCTCCATCTGTCCTCGCGTCTCCTCAATAGGACGGCCCAAGGACCTCCAACCGTAAGCCCCCCCCCCCCCTCAATACACTCTTCCCTCGAGCGTGTCAAAGGAGCGTCCCGCTTTTGCCGTCCCAGTGCCCATCAGACGGACTAGCCGCCTGTTTAAGACACCCAAGCAAGATGAAACGGAGCCGGGCCGGGATATCAGCTGGCCGGCCCATCTGCCCATCCGTGGCGGGAGGGGCACAGCGGGGACTTGGTTTCGGAGTGGGTGGGAGGCCGGGTAACCTCAGAAGTGCTCGGCGGTGGGTGCTCCTCGAGCCCGCTTACGTGACTCCCGCCGGCGTTTTTAGGTGGACGAAAACAAACCGATTTGGGTTTGTCCCATTGTGGCCACAGACGACGACGACGTTTGCTAACCTGACCGGTGCTGCTCGTATGCCACCCGAACACGTCATCATCGCCCACTGCCAGTCACAGCTTCAGGACAAAAACAACTCTTTAACCATTCTGGGTTGTTCCCTCGAAGAAGCAAACAAACAAACAAACAAAAGCTTTCAGGAGCAAGGCAAACGCTTTTGTCACTGGAAGGAATCTTCGGAGGCTGCCGCTCGAGCGCATCACACAACCGGAGTCAAAGCGACTTATTTGCCCGGCTTGTTATCAAAAACACAACTCTCGTTGCCACGCCGGGGCAAAGCGAGCAAAAAGCTTTTGTCTTCGAGGTGGGCTAACCGTAGCGCTGCTGCCGCTGGAGCGTGTCGCTCAGCTTGAGTCTCTTAGAAGATGATATTGTTTGCCATCATTTTACCAAAAATAACACAACTATTCTTGCTTTACTGGGGCAAAAGAAGAGAAAGCTTTTTGTCTTGGGAAGGGGCCTAACCTTCGCGGGGCTCAACCGCTGCTGCTCGAGTGCGTCACACAAGAAACGGTGGTCTCGTTTTTAAAAGACAAAGCCCTTAAAAAAAAAAAATCTAGATATTGTTGCCATATTGAGACAAAATAAGGGGAGGCTTTTTTTTTCCCCCTGTGGGAGGCAGGTAACGCTCTGTGGCTACTACCCGAGCGTGTCACCCTCAGTCACAGTTAAGGCGACACCAAATGCACCCAATTTGCTTTGTTACAACGGGACCAAAGACAACAACAATTTCCCAAAGCTTTTGTCTTTGGGGAGGAAGGTCACTCCAGGACTGCTCCGTGGTTGCTACTCAAGCGCATCACCCTGAGTCGCAGTGTAAAAAGAAAACGACTGGGTTTTGTCTTCATGTGGCAACAACAACAAAAAAAAAAAAATATTTTCCTGATAAGCCCGAGCCGAACAAAAAAAAAACAAAAAAAGGCCAAGCCTCGGTGAGCGCTCTGCTACTACTACTCAAGCACATCACCCTGAGTCACAGTTTAAACTAATAAACAAAATTCATGTCATATTTCTCCAAAGACAACAAAAACTTCCCATCTGAGGCGCAATCACATCAACCTTTTGTCTTGGGGGCAGGGGAGGGGTAACCGCTACCTGGGCACGTCGTGCAACTTGAATGACAGTTTTAGACAACAAAACAAATTCTGGGTTTTTTTGTTGGGTGGCGGTTTCTTTTTTTTGTTGTGTGTGTGTGTGTGTCAAAAACGACCCCAAAAATACATCTAAATTAACAACTACAATGACTCGGCCCTGTATCGTTCTCGTTTCGTAGCTCGTTGATGTAGCAGAACCAGAACCAGAACCTTCCGTAAATGCTCTTTGAAAGCCAAGCAGTTTTTAATTCCTCCTTCCTCTCGCCCTCTCCCGCATTCTATTCTCCGATAGATAGGCTGCGCCCTTGAGCTGCCGAAGAAAGTGGCGCCGCCTGCTCTCACCACAAAGTGCTTGAGGGGAGTGCGCCTGGATACACACGCAGACACACACCAATCATTTGGACGGGTGTGTGAGCCCAAGTTCCTAAAAAGAGAAGGCGAATAGAAAGTAGTTACTCATCCACCCCTGCTTTTGCCAAGTGTAGCGGCACATTCATACATGAGCACGTGTGTCCTAAAGTCATATGTTCATTCCGGATTTAGAAGAGAGAAGCGAATCGGGCGGGCGGGGGGGGGGGGGGGGGGAGAAAAAAAAAGTCCTCCTGTGTCCTGCACTCTAATGGCTCTCGTGTCAACTTTGACTGTTGACTAGCAGGTAGAAATTGGCGGCTAAGTGGCCGACATGGTCCCCGACGCTCACATCAGTCGGAGCCTCGCCGCGTGAGACGTGTGCCGCTAATCCTGAAGGGCTGATGTATGCGCAGCTCGGGTAGCGGCAGGGCCGCTCGGCTCGGTCCTTCCCCGAGCGCGTCTCTGATCTCGGGTTAGTCGAGCATCAATCAAGGCCAGCCGCCGCCCGCTTTTTTTAAATTTTATATATTTTTTTTAAGTGGACTTGTGAAGGACTGGCTAAGGTGGCCTAAGGGACCCGTTTGCTTGGTCTGGACCGTCTCGCGATTTGATGTGAAGGTGCACGCGGTCGTGGCAACACGCAGAATTCATGTTGACTTTTTAATGTCGGGACAGTTACATGAACAACAACCGGAGAAGCAATGACCCCCAAATTTTAACGAAGAAACTGCACCTTTTCCTTTTTCAGACATTTATGGACAGGGGTAGCCAGCGGGGTCTGACAATCAAAGGGAAATATACAGCGGTCTCCACGAGGCTGCAATCGGCGTGCGTTATCCCGCGCGGACGTTTCCGCAGTCCGTAGCGTCGCCTGCCAATTTTCCCCTCGGTTCCTGTGCTTGAAGTCAGGTATTGTGGAGCTTTTAATGAGCTGTTTAGACGTTCAGGCCCTGACCAGCGGTCCTGCCGATAATTCTTGTGAAAGACCGAATGTATGGAATTCATGCAAATGCAGAGCAAAGGGAAATGCCTTTCACACACACATGCACACGTGCACTTGCATTCACACAAAGGACATGGCGCTGATTAAAATCTTGTATTGTTTCCGCGGTGACACCCCCCACTCCATTACTGTTCATCTTTCACAGTCCTTATATATCGCAGATATTTTAGCGATTGTTTTTAATGGGTTTTGGTTTACTCTGGGTCTACATCCTTTTGTTTGTTTGTTTGAAGCTATCTTGGGTGAGTCTGGAACGTGTCCCCCCCCATTATAAACGACGGTTCTCTGTCTGAACGTCCATCAATGAGATGTACTTCCCGACACGTATAGACTTCGTGAAGCAGTGTGGTCATGTCGCACCAGTCACGTTGGTTCAAATTCCTGAATCAAATCATTCCAAAATGTTAGTCTGGACTCTTGAAAGATTTTTGTCTTGGTTTCATCTTTATCTTGACTTGGTCTTGGACATCTCTAAGACTTACTTTGGAGTCCCCAAAATTTTGTTCGTGACTTTGTCCTGGTTTATGTGGTCTTGATTACGCCACGACGACTCGCCACCTGTTTTTACAGTCGTGAAACTGTCAAAACCCCAAACGTTATTGATCCAAACCAATTTCTATGAATGCATCATTGGATCTAAGCACCTTTTGCTGTTGTACTTTTGCTCCCAAGCCATTTTCAACAGTCACTTTTCAGTCAACTTTGAGCATTGGCACGAGTTTAGGGAGTTTGGGGGCTGAAGTCGCGTGGTGTGACGGGGGCGTCTTGAGCCACCTGGATTATTTGGGCCAAACATGAGGAGCCCGTGTCTGTCCGGGCCCCTCTTCTCTCCACCGCGGGGCCTCCGAGCCATGAGCAGAAGGTGCCTCCTCACAACTCGCACCTGAGCTCCTCCCACCTTGGGACTGAGCCCTTCCACAGCCACGCCGCCTCCCTCATTCTCGCTCGTTCACTGTCCTCCGCATCCTCTCCCTCCCAGGCTGTGGCCTGGCCTACTTTTACCACTCGCATCATTCCGGACCCTTTTGATGTCGACTTTGTTGGCCCTCTCCGCTAACCATGTGTACAGTACTCTCAAAAAAAAAAACACCCCCCTTGGCTCATTGGAGTTTGTTTATGACGATACATTTCACACCCAGCATTGCAGATCGGCTACAAAGTGAGCATTATCTGCGCTCATTATCAAGAGCAACTTGAAAGTTGGCCTTTTCTTTTCAACGCCGCAGAGTTTGTTGTGAATGGCTTTTCCTCGTCTTAGATCTTGTGTGGCGTCTTATTCATGTGAGGTGACCAGCAGTAAGCCGGCGTCAGCCAAAATCACAAAGGTTGCATGTCCTAAGTAGGGATGCCGCCGATCTGTTGATTATTTCAAGTTTATTTGTGAAGGTGATTTTCTCTCCCCCCCCCCCCCCCCCCTCCCTTTGGAAAGCCAAAGCTGGTCCGTCATTGAACTCCCCGTTTCGGTCTTGTGACATATTTTCTTGAAGACAGTAATTGTCACAGTTCAAAAGCCAGAATGTATGCTACGTTGTGGGCTGTGGTTGTAATTGCTAGGGAATTCCGAGTGTTCCCGGCGCCTCAACACAGTTTCTCGAAACTGCAACGTGGGCAAAATGTAATTGCAACCAGCATATCCTTGTGCAGTACGTCCATTGGAGTTGACACCCTCAAATGAAGTGACTGTATCGTCAGCTCAGGTATTTCTTTTTTTTCCCCCTCGTCATCTGCTAAGAAATGTTCAGTTTCAGCTTAACATTTTTTTAAATAGATCTCGGGCCCACGATTGCAACTACGATCACTCGGCTAGCTTTCCTACCTGGCTCCGTATCTAGCGCCACGTTCACGATGTTAACTCGCATTTTGGTCAAGGGATAGGAAGTGTCCAAGCGATCTACCTGAAGGGGTTGAGACCCAGTGGACCCAAGACCACATAAACCAGCAGCGAGTCAAGACTTTGAGAAGTCTGCACCAAATAATGAGTTCGAAGAGTCCGGCCAACCCCCCCCCCCCAGCCCCTCAAAAGTTTGTGCTCAACTTCAGGCCTTACTTTGCTGCTAATGCAGGTCACGGCCGACGTAGCGACGTGCGTCTGTGAGACTAATAAGGTGATCGTCGATTCTCCGCAACGTCTGAGGCGGTAATTAGCGGCCGACTTTGAGTCAATGGGGAGTGGGGGGGGGGGGTGGAGACTATGGCCGCCTGTTCCCGAGCTCTGATGGGGGTTACATTTTCCGCGACAACTGGACCAGAGTAATCAAAATGTGTTAATAATCCCTTCAAAGGAGTCTCGCCGGCTTTGAGAAGCCTCAGTGAACGTCAGTCACCTCTCAAGACCCTGTTTGCGGCAGCCCCACACCCTCGCACGCCCTCTGTCACTCTTCCATTTGTTTTTTTTTGTTTTTTTTTTTTGCTCCTATTTCGCGTGATCTTCTCATCCAAAGGCATTTTCCACAAATGTTCTTTCATCGCTTCCTTTCGATTCCCGTCTTTGCATCGAATACGCGTCAGTCATTTTTAAATTCACATCTCTCAATAAAAAACTAAACAAAAAAAGAGCATTCTTATACATTTTGATTGACTAAATGATTGTCTCAGTTATGAAAAAGATATTAATTTTAGATGTAAAAAAAACAAACAAACATTTTTTACAGATACAATTTTGCATCATTTACATCTACATTGAACTTATTTTTTCTACCACAGCCACCAATGAGCCGGGCCCCATCTGTCACTATTAAAAATCCAAAAAGCACAAAAAGTTTGCCCACGCCTGGTCCAAACCCTTGCGGGGTGTTCCGTTTCAGAACCGATAGTGTCCAACAAGTTCCACCCTTTTGTTGGTAAAAGATCTCTAAAGTCAAAGGTGACAAACCCAAATGTCCTGAAGGGTTCTTTCCAAATCTTGCCCTTAAAAGATTGAGCGTCTTGATCGATAGGCCATCGATCTATGTGACGGTCAGAGTAGTAACGTTGGTTAAAAAAAATGTTTAGGTTGGGTGCATATTGATCAGAGGGAGGCTAAGTAGCTTGGAGGATATTGATTGGGCACAATTTGGATTTAGGGTGTTGCATATGCTTGAATGTACAAGCACCTGATGCAAAAAACAAAAACAACAAAAAAAACAAACATTGAGTAGACATCATTTGGGGATTCACTTGAGTCAAATAATAGATTGCGGATACTCCTGCCAGGGTGGGGAACCTTGATGAGCTCAAGGGCCAAATGAGCTTTTTTAGAACTGACAGATGGGCCCCGAAACACAAAATGAACCGAGATCAGCTCAAGCTCTGGGGAAAGCAAAGTGTCGAGCTCATTGGGCGACTGCATTTTTAAAGTCGTCACCTTCATCAAAGTCTTTGGGCTCAACTTGGTCTGGACTCCTCAAAGTCTAGGTCTTGACATGATCTTGTTTTATTCTTGACTTGGTCTCAACTCCTTGAGGTATTTGGTCTTGACCTGGTCCCAAATCCCCAAAGTCTGGAATTGGTCTCGATTCCTCCTCTTCCCTGATCACAGATTGCACAAGTCGATGAGGTCGCGATTTGCGTATGGATGAGATGAAAATCTGAGATGAATGGCAACCTAACACAGTCGTGCTCTGGCTCTACACGCTGCGTTACATCGGCAGATGAATTTCTCGTATACATTTGTATATCCGCGGCATACCGAGCGTGGCTGCGAGCGCTTCAGAACTCATTGACTTTCTAATGATTAGCGGTCAGGCCCCCAGTCCGTGCTCGTACCGGGGATTTGGCCCGAGCCGCCGCGCCGAGCTCCCCGCGGCCACTCTCGCGCACTGCTATCGATGCAACCCCCGGACTCCCTCGCCGCCCCCCCCGCCCTTCCGGCAAGCACGTCAAAGCCCATTAAACGCCCGGTTCCGCGACTACAAGCGCTGGGATCTTGTTTTGTTTTTTGCCCGGGTTTCTCTTTCTTCTCTCATGTCTTTCGCCTCCATCTCCTCTTCCATAGCCTCCTCGTTCCGAATGAAGAGGCAAGCGTGGAGAAAAAAAAGGAGTAACCTTTGACAGGACTTGTTCCACTTGCGCTATATGTATGGTTATGTATCGATCCGCAGCTGGCGTTAGAAACTATAGCCAGCAGAGTCGCGAAGTTGACTCTGCTTTTAAGTCCTACACATTTTTATATATATATATTTTTTCCCAACTCTTGCATCCGGGGAAAGTTTTTCAGATGCACGCTGACCTCTGAAAGTCCCATGAGCCACGCGCCGAGAAATAAGACCCCTATGTAATCTTTTTTTTATCATGTTAATTTCCAGATATGTTTCACGTTTTTTAGTCTGTGTTTGTGCGGGAAGAAAAGCATTCCAAGAGAATGCAGTATGTCGAGTAATCCAAGGTTGTGCGGGCGATTTTAAGACAAGTCAAATTTACTCACATGGCCCTTAATCTCAAGAAAGTCTCCAAGCTGCTTCGCAGTTGACAAATACGAACAACATCAAACATTTTATTTAATCGCTTCTTTTTTTCCCCGGTGCTTTTGTAGTTTTTCCCCGTTGAGAAGCACTGCTTACACTAACAACATGGCTGCGAATAAAGATGAGCTTAATTCCTTCTAAGAAACCACCAGAAATAATATGGCGGTCCCAATCTGGCCCCCGACCCTCATGTTGGAAATTGGTGTCATAGGTCATGCAGGTAATCATCCAGGTGGTTGCAGCAGGTGAGAAGCCCTCACACAAGTATTCTTAGCCAGCTCTTTTTCTCTGTGACGAGCTCCCGAGAGAGAAAAGTGCCTGTCAACAACTTTTGTCCAAACAACAACCAAAACATCAGAGCTCATCAATTCATCTTGTTGTGTGTGTGTGTGTGTGTGTGTGTGTGTGTGTGTGTGTGTGTGTGTGTGTGTGTGTGTGTGCGTGCACGTGCACGTGTGTTTCTTATTTATTTATGAAACATTTGTGACGACGGAGGGAAAACAACAAAATGACAACCACACCAAAACCACCCGAGGGCATGTGCCAACACATTCCATCAGTGTCATCCCGCCTTGATTTCCACCCCGCCCCCGCCAGGCTCACTGCAGGTTGCCGCGCATACCCCGCCACCCCGCCGCTTAACACCCCATTAAATCAGAGCAAAAAAGCTTTCATTTGCTCTCTTTCGACTGAACATTTTTTAGTGACCAATAATCTGACGCCGAAATGCATACACCCTACATACGGTACAAGGGCCAAGTGTCTTTTGACAAGACGGTCGCGGTGGCAAACTGCCGGGCAAACCAATTGATTGTGCGGCGTTCATAACTTTAATTGCCCACTCCCAAAGCGGCGCAGCCCTCACTCTCACTGATCGGCCCGCCTGTGCTCATCTCCCGAATTACCGGGTCCAACTTGCCTCCACGCGGGGAGACACCCTTGTGCCGCGCAGGATTTAAGCTGGTCACGAAACTAGCGCCACAAGGGTGTTCCAACTTAGTAGCTAGTTTTGATCGCTCGAAGTTAGCAACACAGGCTTTTTTGTTCTCAGCACGGTGACTGCATCCTCCGGATAGTTGTGTCTTTACGGCCACGGCACCATAAGAAAAGCCTTAAAAGCACAAAGGCAGCCAACTTGTCCAACAACACAAGCACCCGCCAGTCCTCCCTCTTGTCTTGCCAGACAAGACGAACCCCAAACCCGAGCAGCTCAGCAGCAGCATCAACAAAAAAAACATTGGGGGAGCCCCCCTTTTGTTTGCCGCTCTCATGGGTTGATCCCGGGCCGAGCCCGGTAAGGGCTTGTGACAGAGGTGATGTCTAAATTAATCATTCATGCTCCCTCACATGGGCTACAGTAACGGGCCTGAAATATTAATGGCCGTTGCGGAATAAATTGAATTCCCTTTTCTCTCTGTGATTATAATCCACCGGCGCCCTTGCACACATATTTGTTTATGCCCTGGAGATGAGGAACGGGGTCACTATTGGGAGTTTTTCTAAGCACGCACATCTACACACACACACACACACACAAGCATGCATTGGTTTCCTTTCCTTTTTGCCACTTGGAACTTGTGTACCACCTCCCGGTTTATGAATATGTGCATATTTCTTTTTCCCCACTTGTGCCCGGAGAGCGGACTATACATTAAACATTATATGCTTGTACCGTCATACGACCATATACTGTATGAACACCGTACAACTGGCAGCTAAGGGATTTGCTTTTTGCATTTTATTCTAATTAGGTAAGGTGCTTTTTCACGATTGGGTGCGCGTGACCTGCGTTGCCACCTTGAGAAACATCCAGAGTGCTGCCCCCATTCCACGGACAGGTTAGCCGGAAACAGCTTTGGCTCATTTGATGTAATTGGCAGCGACTCTTTTGCATTCGCGCCCCATTGTCATTAAACCAGGCGATGCCGAAACCAGTGCAGGTGTTTCTTTTCCTAAAAAGCAATAGAGACATTGATTTGTGTTTGTCAGGTGATTTCTGGCTAATCTCTTAGAATAACATTCTCCCGGGTTGGATGTTTGCACTCTGATTAAGGCTGCATTCAGCTAATCCGTCATGTAGGTCACGAACTGCAACCTTTCTTAGTCAAGCAATATTTTGACAGAAAAATACAACTCACCGTTAACGCTGAAAGCTCTTGTTGTATTTAGTTGTAGCCCTGCGCTTGTTTGTCTTTAACGAGCCGGTCGCGTCTCGGGCTAATTAATGGAGTTCATTTCTTCCAGCCACTGATGATCCGTAAAATATTTTTTGTTCAATCTTTCAGCGATCGGTTGTACTAAATGGTCTAATGAATTATTTTTTTTAAATACGTGATTTGTTTTTGTGTTCTACATTAGTAGAGTTTGTGTTTGTGTCCATTTCAGGAGGCTCATCCTCCTGATGCCTTCCTCCTGCACTGTATTGGCCTGTCAGCGCTGCAGCCGGCGACTGTCATCCCGCCGAGATGGGTCATTTGTCAATGTCAAGGCAGGCAATTGCCGTTGACACCGGATAGATCCGTGAACTCGCCTGCCTCGTTATTCTCCGTTAGCTTTCCTGACGCCGACAGCAACTTGGGAAAACGGCCGGGTGCGCTCGGTGCTTTGTCGCAATTAGCCCCCATTCAACTGCGCGGCGCGCGCAATTTGAGGGCGATACGGTACAGTAATGCCCCTATTTGCCGTTTACTATTCGCCCGGACACTCAACAATTTGCATTTGTGTGCTAAAACACACTCAGATGCCACGAGACGGTGTCAAGGCACTATGTTGAAGTGATGCATCTCGGCCGGCGTAAACCTCAGCCCCCTCCCTGTACGCTGGTGTATGTCGACATTTGTCAGTTTGAAGCAGGTGTAGCCGGGGAAGTTGTCCAGGTCAAGGCCCGCGCACCCCGGCGGTGTGGTATTTTAATCCGGGTCTATTTGTAATGACAGGCCTCCGCTGAGCGCTGAGGAGTGGCAGGTCGGAGAGCCTCTGACAGCTTCTAATCACTGTCAGGTAAAAAGTAGCCCAGGAATGTGCCAAAGATGGACCCCCGCCACCCCCATCTCTCCTCTCACCTTCTTCCGCCACTGCTGTTCTCTGTGACAGCTGCGTGCAACTTTCAGACGTAATATTTGCGCATTCCGCTTGTGTTTGCCGTCTCGGAAAAAATGAGCTGCTTTTAATAAGCTGTTATTGAGCCGCAGAGTGGGCGAACTTCATTTTTGTCAAGCGAAACATTTCTTACTTTCTAAGTCTTCTCTGAACCTCACTTTCTGTTTGCTTTTTTTTTGTTTGTTTTCTAGGAGTGGGGGTAGTTTTCTTAGAAATTTCTTGGAAATTGTCTGGATCGTTGAGGTATTTGCGTTTTTGTCATGAACAGATGATTTTGAACGTATCTGTGTAGTTTAAACATTTTCTCCAAAACCTCTAGCAAACAAAAACAGCGCCATATCCACCGACCCATGCTCACAAATCGACCCCCACCCCTTGTGCAGAAGTGATGAAATTCCAACTCGGAGTGAAGTTTCCCGGTTGGACGCAAACTTGTTCCTCGCCTCCTTTTGGCATGAAGGCTTTGCCCAGGTGCCGTCTGTGCCATTGGCAGAAGCCGGCACACTTTGGGCACGGCCTCGTCCCCTACAACCCCCCCTCCCCCCTTCTTCCTCAAAGGCTCGCCTCATTCCAACCCACCAACCCCCACGACCCCCCCCCCCCCCCCCCCCCCTACAGTCCCTGCTGCTCCGTAGCCCAGGGAGCTCATTAAGGCCCGACTTCCTCTTCATTTAATCCATTTTTCATAGCTTAAAAAACACTCCCTGATCTTAAAAAATCCCGGCTAATTTAAGCTTGGAAAGATTGAAAAAATATCATAGGGCGAAGGAAAAAAAAAAAGAGCACGCCTGCATGCCTTTTTATAAGGTCTGATGTCGGGATTAAATGACCATGAGAGGATGCAGAACCTGTTCCGGGTTCTATGCACGCTCAACTGCCCGTGGTCGGTGGGTCCCATGTGCTAGCTTTGCCTAATGAAAACATTGGTAGCAACACGCTTCCGTCTCTGCGTTGCTTCAATTATGCATCGCCCTACGGAGGGCGGGAGGCCTCCGTAGACTCACCCGTGTTGGGAGGGTCCAGTTGGAGTTCAAACTCAGTCCCGCGCAAGGAAGCTCATAATAGTAGTTCCGAATTTAAGATTAGTTTTCTTCTTTTTAGGCAAGTGCCGCCTCACTGTTTTATCTCCTTTTCAGTAAGTAAAACATCAAAATATTGTCTTCTTTTCATAGGAAAGCGTCACATCAAGTTTGTGATCTTTTTAGGAAAGTAGATGAGTAATTTGTTCACGCTTTGCTCTATCGGAGGAGCACAGAGAGGCTGTTTAAATCCCCGTGCAAGTTGTGCTCGCACCGCTGTTGTTCAGGGCGCCTCGATTAAGGCGTCTTAGGGAGCTCGGTTTCACGATTTCTCCCTGAAGGTCTGCCTTTTGTTCTGTCCAAGTTAACGCCGTCAAAAGTTGTCTCGGGCTTTGTCCTTCATCTTCTTCTACGAGGACAAAGACTTTTTTTTTTAATTCTTTCCCCTGCTCACCTCCTTCCGGAAGCTATCAGAGCATTAATATACCTCCCAGGTACAAAGCGTCTCCTTAGCTTTTGACACTTGTTTCGCCGAGGGTCTCTCGGGGAGCTGCTTACACATCCAGCCGACGGATGAGCTTGAATGGCTAAGCAGGCTCCCCCCCGGCCCCCGCCCGCGCTCTCGTTAGCCCCCGTGACGCCCCGGTGACCGAGGTGGGGCAGAGTGCCCGGAAGGGGGCCGGGTCGGCGCCCCCCGGGGTACGGCGAGGTGGCCGTGCCGGGCCGGGACCCTGCACCGGGCTGTCAAGTGTCAGCCTCAATCAAAACGGAGCGTGCTCATATTGGAATAAAATATTTGCATGTCCAGCTGCACTATTTCCTCCTAAGTAGCTGCCCGGTATTTATTTACTCATTTCTACTGAACTCTTCTACTGGCTGCAAAAACATCTATTCAGGGTGGGGGGGGGGGGGGTTATTTTTCCAAATCTGTAATAATACCAAATTAACATCATACTTGTTCCAATATAATCCGTTTTGTTAACCCGAGGCAGAAAACGCAGAATTTTATTCCGAATTTATTTTTATGACAGCGTAGACTATCTCCCCGCCGTCCCCCCAGATAAAATGAAAGTGTAGTCACGTTGCCTCAACACAATCAGCAGTGAATGACCATGCATTTATTATTATTATTTTTATTTTTTATTTTTTTCCATTCAAAGCAGACAACCAACATGCGGTTCGTAAGAAAAGATCTTGGCCATAAGAGCTCCCCATTGTTCGTCCTCTTATATGTTGTATATCCCACACTGCGCGACATGGCTTTCAAGCACAATAACTTGACGACTGAACGAAGAAAGGGACAGAGAGGGAGGGAGAAGAAAAAAACCCTCATGCTGTACACAAGTGTGTTGAAATGTCCTCGCATGTGGTGCCACGACGCGTCTTCACAGTGGCAAATGACAATATTCGGCCTTCAACTGAGAGCCCCCCCCACCCTGCCCCCCCCCCCCCCCCCGCTCGCTGTTAAATGAGGCGCGTGATGTCGCCAGCCGATATATAATAGCGCTGTTATTGTCCTTATATCGCACTCGTATTGTTATTAACCCTCAAGTCAAAGACAAACTTTGTGTTGGAGCTGCCTCGTCATCGGTCTTTTGTCGCCGCCGCTTGTTAAATGCGCCTTTATATTTGCACGGCAAGGAAATCGGGGTGCCACGCTCCCTTGATGTGCAACGTTTGCTGAGCTTCTCCCTTGTACAAATCCAGCAGGAGTTGTGGCCAAAGCTGTCAGGCTTTGGGAAACGTCCTAAAACAGCCAACAGCTGGACGCAAACATAGTCAACGTTTGGAAGTTCTTGTTGGTTTTGTCGCTTGTTTTTTTTTTTTGTTGTTGTTTTTTTTGTGATGTGGCTATCTCCTTCGGCAACTCCTTCATGTGGACTTCGCTCGCTCAGCGGAAGGGCGGGCGGGCGGTCGGTCGGCCTGAGTGGCGTTTAACAAGCTATTTAATTCATTTAGCGGCAAGGGGCCTGTAATCAGTAGTCATTGAGGTAAAGACACTTGGAGGACTCAAAGGGAAGAAATAAAAAATAAAATGCGCGAGGAGGCGGCTCCCAGACAGGCCTTGTCAAAACATGCAAATGAGCTTGATGCCGTGTCCCATTTTTGACAAGGATAATGAAGGCGTTCCAATTCGGGACATGTTAACGGGCTTCGGAAGACCTCCTCCCAGATCCTCGCTAATCATCAAACCTGAACACTTGCGTCAATGTGTGTGTGTGTGTGTTTTCTTTTTTCTCACCCGTCTCCCATTTGATTGGGTAATGAACTGGTTTTTGGAGTGTTAGATCTCCTTTCGTGGAGTTTGAGAGGATGGGCAGTGAAGGAGTGTGCCCGAGGTGTGCTGTTGTACACATAATTAAAAGGCAAGAAATGTTGTGTTAGCCTCTTTGATCTGCCCGTCAACTCTCTTGATTAAAGACGCCCACACCTTTAATCAATGGTAACGCCATGATTAGCGCTCTTAAACTGTTGAAACTGAACGTCAAGTTACCCCCACGCCCCCATCTCCCACCACCCGGGAAGACGTCTCTTGCCGCGTCCGCTTTCCCGACAAATTGGGAAACTTTTCACCTCTGCCCACGTCGTGTTGTATTTGATTGAAAATGACAGCCCATGGTGTGCTCGTGGCCAAAACAGAGTCAAAAAGGGGGTGCGAAAAGTTGCGTTTTGTTTGTGCAGGGTTTTGTTTTTTTTAATGGGGTGTAATGTTGAAAATTATGGTTCGGGAAAATGCAATATCAATCGTTTGTCTTTTTAAGAGTCGAACAATGCAAACAGCTATTGCCATCTCAAATGAGTCAAAAACTTGACTGCACTGCCAAAAGCATAGCGGTAGCCATGATGACACCTAGCCAGAGGCTGAGCTGCGCTGCATTTGTTTTCAGAGTGGACGTATGACGAGCGCATGAGTCAGTCCCTGTCCGTTCACCAAAATCTGTGTAGGAACTCAAAAACCCGAATACATTTCAGCTGCAGCATGTCGCGTACAAAAGCAGCATCTGTTCCACATTTGCACATTTGGAAGCAATTTGAGGACCGATTTACTCCAGGTTGACAACAAAGACAACAAAAACACAAAACACTGTTTTGGCCATTTGTCTGCCTGAGTGGGAAACCGCAAACTACAAAACCAATTTCTTCGACTTTATTTTTGCAACTCAGAAGAAAAATTCGACACTTAGCCTGTCAAATGACTTTGCTGTCATCATTTGTTGTTTTTAATTGTTCTGGGAGCTCGTGCTTTACCCCGATCCATAAAATTTGACAACATATCCACACCGTAACAGTGTTATTGATTTTGCAGGTGACAAATGAACATTTCCGCCTGCTCCACCAGCATCGTGTCGTTAATCGTACGCCATCCTTCAGCGTCACGCTGGTCGTTTTAAGCAGTTTTAATGGACTTAAATTAGTTTCATCTTGCAGTACTTATTATTCTTTTGTGTACTGTTTTTCTTTTTTTTTCTTTTTTGTCATACAGTCTTGCGCGACAGTGTGTTGAATAATGCATACAAGGTTCGAAGGTGACTTTTAATTCTGCGCTTCATCCATTTTTTTTAACCAATTGCAGCAAGTTAAATTTAAAAAAAAAACATTTTCTCAACAGTGGAAATGGAATTCATATGTCAGCTCGGCTGTATTGGCTGACCGGTCGTCTGTTCAATTTTTATCATTGCCTTTTTTTTTAATTGATGACCTCCCCAAAAAAAAAAAAAAAAAAAAATTCGCCTGCCTTGTCACACCCAAACAGCCAAAGTCCATTAGTTTTCATTTGGATGCTTGAGTAAAGAGCGCTTGATTAAGTCCAAGCAATTTGCGCTGGCGGCAGCCCGGGCTTTCCGCGCTCATCCCTCCCCGCCCCGCCGCCCTCTGCTACCGGCGCCGGTTGGCGTTCAGGCTAATTTAATGGAGTTTGTTGAGCGCGTGAACACAATGCCTGTCGACGCGCGCCCGGGCTACATTGTCAGGGGTCTGTTTACGGCGCTAAAGCATTTTGCGTATGAATGCTTTTTTGATTCGCTTTGGTGATTGCATTTATTGTAAATATCACGTGTCATGCCAGGTATTAAATATGAGCCGGCCTTCAGGAAAATGCCGCAGTGGAGGAAGTTGATTTCCGGCTGAACAAGAGTGACTTTGAGGGGCTTAAATAATACATGTAAATTTGAAGCTTTGAGACTTTGAAAGGGGGAGAGGATGGGGGGGGGGGCTGGAATGCAGCTTTCAATTCTCTGCACCTTTGCTCATTTTTAAACAAATGCGTCTATTAGCAGCTGTTCTCCTGCCAGCTCGGTCATTTATACCCATTACACTGGCGTCTTATCACCCATAAGACTACCTTACGCCGCGCCGTGCCGCCATTGTCCATAATCAGCCGTTTAAAGCGGCGGCGGAAATTTCTCTCTCGCGCCACGCTTCGGTCTGACGGACAGGCAAACGATCCGGCGGCGGGGGAGCGAGGGATGGCGGAGGGGTCGCGGGAGGCGGCGGGGGTAAGAGGAGAAAGCGGGAATGATGAATAGGCCAAGTTGAGTGGCTGACTAACAGAGATCTGTCTTAATCAGAAGTGATTTGTCAGAACAGGAGCCGTGCGGGGTCAGGGCGCCGGCGATGAATAAAACACAGCCTGGCCAAGTGAAGAAAGGCCCCACAAATCCACCCTGACTGCCCTCTGACGAGAGGAAGGGCTAACGTGGGATAGAATGGAGTCCAGCCTGCCTTACCCAGAATATTCAATTTCCACAGCAGGCCAGGAAGGACTATTACCTTTTTCTTTTCTTTTTTTTAATGTCCATTTACAAAATCAGGCTCATGTAAATGTGTAATGTTTTGGAGAAACTCCTTAACCCAAGCAAAAGACCAACCCGACCCTAATCCAAATCCTGGCTGAAGCCATCAAGTTAGCCGCATCCAAAACGAAACTGTACCCCGAAACAAACAGTCTCATCCTGATGCTTTTGGTACCCTCATGTCCATGCTGACAGCATCTGCCAACTCCCAACTAACTTGGACAGGAGTTTGTTGTTCCTCGACTGAATCTTGTGCGATACATGCTGTGCGCTCGGCACCGCTTTATTCCGAGCCGAAGAAGCGGGAGCACTTCAGCTCGCTAGCCTCATGGCCTGTGGGCTCGGCATCACAAATGCGTCCCAGTGTGAGTCCAACTTTGATGAAAGGTGATGAAAGTGTGTCACCAGCCAGTTGTAGAAGTTGTTACTCCCTGAAAAAAAAAAAAAAGTGTACAAAGACAGGTAACTTTATGTACCAGGGAGTCGCTGGCAATCGGCTGCTCCGCTTTGTCACACACACTGTCTGAGCTACAGAAAAGTCGGGGGGGGGGGGGGGTGGTCTAAAATGTTGTCTGGGTTTCTGTGCATGCCCCTGTGGGGTCGCCAGAGACTGTTTGCTGGAGTGTGTGTGTTTGTGGGGTACGGGGGTGGGGGGTACATCTGCCAATAAACCTTTGCTCTTTGCGGTAGGTGTTTCCACGACACACACTTCCCAACCATGCTCGTAAAACTGCGAGCCACAGCGATCGTCGTAACGTAGTGGGCCAATTCCTCGCTTTATGGAGGGAGATCTCTTTTCACATCTGATTTCCCTCTTCACAATCTTAAATGCAGGCCTTCGTTTTTGAGGCTAATTCTTTCCTGCGGCGCTTGCTCGGAGCGACCAGTTAAACTGGAGCTGTGGAGCGTCACGTAATGTAATAATGGGCTTGTTAAATAGACCTTAGGGTACGGCCATCTTTTGCGAGTGAGTCAGCGCGAGCTCTCAGCGCCGGGGTTATTTAAATTGTTAATCACTGTTTAAACTGCCAGGGAATATTTGACTCGCTAACGAGCAACAAGTCCAGGGCAGCGGCTGTAGAATTTCTCCTGCTCTCCGGCTCTTGGCTTCGGATGGCCTTTTTTTTGTTTGTTTTGTTTTGTTTTGTTTCCATTCCCTGTTCCTGATGATGAATGCGTGTTAGTTTCGCATATATCGTTGTTGTTCCCATCAAGTACTGTAATGAACTCTGCAAACCAAAACGTTGAGAATTGTGATGAATAGAAAAAATGAGTAACGCTCGAAACAAAGTACGCTCAATCCAATAAAGTTGTTGTTGTTGCCATTTTAAGTATTTGCGTTAACAAGCTGTTATTAAACCTTGTTCGTCAGACAGCAAAGGACTTTACTGAGCCATGTTAAAAAAAATGATAATAATAATAAAAAAGTCTCCCTTTGAGAAGGTCATTGTCTAAATTTTCCCTCTTACACAAGGTCAGGCCGAAATTCGAATGGAACAACCTCGAGCATGATGGGGTGGGTGGGGGGCCTCCTTTCCGACACAAATCTACTTGCTAGCAGTGCTGCTTGTCACACTCATTTATTTAGGAGAGAAAACACAGCCGTGACACCAATGTGCTTAGTTGTGCCTTAAAACAGAAGATTTCCGCTCCCGCCGCCTTCCTGTTCCTTCCCTTGTTCTACTCGGATAGCGACGGGAGGCGGGGGTGGGGGGGGGGCCGGGTGGGCTGTTAGGGTTATTAATACCTGCGCTCAGTCTTTTTAATCTGCCCTATTTGTCACATGTGACTGTCTGACTGCGCTGTTTAATCTGGGTATCCTTCAATCTGTCTACTCCCGGATTAGAAATTAATGAAGGCAGGAAGCGACGCATTTGAGTCACTTACAGTGTCGGCGAGCTAAAAGGTTCGGCAGATAAATGGCGTGTCATTCGTTTGACGGCGTCGTCTCATTTTCAGACCACCCCCCCCAAAAAAAGAAAAAAACAATGCCATCTATTTCTTCCCCCCCGTTGCACTCTCTTCTTTAGCTGCCAGATGTAGCCCCGTTTTTTTTTTCCCCCCGCCCCTCCCAAACAGGCGCTCAGCACGTGGGCCCTTTGGTGTGCGGCACCTGTGTAGTGTAATACAGTCAGCAACTGTGTTGTTTATCCCGCATTTGTTTGGTGCGCTTGAAAGCCCGTCTTTGATCCGCGCAAGGATTCTTTACTCCCCTCCCGATTCATCCTTTCGCCTCCATCATTTTTAAACGCTAATGCTGCAGCTACGTTGATGGAAGGAGTGTTGTTGTTTTGTTTTTTTCTGTGTGTGTGTGGGGGGGGGGTGGTCTTTTTTTGGTGTATCCAACCCAAGGGACAGAAGACTGACAGTGACCAACGTGGAGCTTGTCAGGTGCCTTGTCGGCAATGTTTTTTTGTAATTGTGCGTTAATACGTTTGCACCCACGACTGGCGAGAAGCATTTCAAGAAAACAAAGGGATTTAAAAAAAAAAAGAAAAGAAAAAGAAACAGAAAGCCGTTACTCATCGTGACTAATGCTGCAAAAACTCAAATCAGGCCACCAAGATGGATCAGTAATATCTGTCCACTGAGCTGTCAAACGTATCTTTCTGTGTCGGTCTGTCGATATGTCAGTCGCTCACTAGTCGGCTGAGTTTCAAAAATTGCAAACTCCCCCTGAAAAATCTCAATCAGGTATTTTACTGTACAACTTGGCAGATCATTTTGCTTCATTTAATGTATTCCTCCCTCCGTGATGTTGATGGACTATTTTTCATGCTAGTTACCATTTTCAAGGATCCGTAGATCTAATCGGCACAACTGCTTTGTTGTTCCACAGAACAAGTGGGCCAAGAGATTCTCTCCAACCTTCACACCGACCGCGAGAAGATCCAGCGGGCCAGAGAGCGGGTGAGCGTTGCCAGCCAAGCGTTGGCCCGGCCGATACACGCGGACAAACATGGTCATGACGCGGCGTCGCCTCGGGAACGTCTGCACTTTCGTGTTTGCGGGTTTCCGTTCGTTATTTATTTGAATGAGTTTGTTTTGTTTGCGTAAACACCGGCGTCCATCAGGTCACATGCGGCGCTTGCCAAACACAGAGAGAGAGAGAGAGACAGACACGGCAGGTAGGCAAGAGGAGAGCAAAGACAGGAAGGGCCGCCCCACCCCTGGCGGCCCCCTCAACGCAGACTGCTTAAGGATCACAACAAGGCAGTGGGCCTCGCTCAGGCCTTTTCAAAGGAAATCAAACATCTCCTTTCAAAAATGCTCCACTGTGTCTACTGAGGCTATGTTCTTTCTTTCTTTCTTTTTTTTTTGCTCTCTCTCTCTACTTTCTTCCCGAGAGTCTTCTTTACTCAACGCCCCCCCACTGCACTCACACAAACACACGCGCACAACTTTAAAGTCCATTGGCGGGGCAGAAGCAAAGTAAAAAGAAGCCAGGAGATAAATAGACACGTTTAGAAGAGGTAGTTAACAACCATAGAAATGTTTGATGCATGAAGATTTGTTCCATTTTGAACCGCCGTGCCTCTGCACCACTCCTCCCCCCACACCTTTAAAACAACCCACCATATGCACCCACAGCATCAAGTGCTACAGTACGCTCAGAAGAAGATGCAGCGTTTTGTTTTGCTTTTGCGGTCCAAAATAGTTGTCTCACCTCAAGCGAAGAATCTCCTTTCTATCTTGAATGCCCGTTTATGATGGCGGCTACATTCTAGAGCAGCCGTGCCCAAGTCCGGTCCTCGAGGACCGGACTTGGGCACCCCTACTCCCGACCCACCTGCTTTCATTTCATCCTGGTCTTTCATTGTCAATCATCAAAAAAAAAAAAAAAATGTAGTCAGCTCGACTTGACGAGTGACGGTTCAGGACCTAACAACAAATCATTAACGTCATCCTCTCCCCCTTCCAGCTGCGAGAAACGGACGCCAACCTGGGCAAGAGCTCTCGCATCCTCACTGGCATGCTGAGAAGGTAAGCGGCAGGTACGAAACTCTACCGACGTGCCGTCCAAACAGCTCGCAAACACACAGCGCCGACATCGCATTTGTGCCATAGAGGCTTTTTGGGGGTGGGGGGTGTTGTTCTTTTTCTTGTCGTCACCACCTCCACCAAAAACTCCCATTTCCGCGCTTGTAAAATTTCCTCTTTGAACTTTTGCGACCGTCTCTCGTATGTTCAAACTTCTCGATCTCATTTTGTGGCGTCCAACTGAAGTAGCGGAATCGCGCCAGCGTACGCACACCGCAGGGAAAAAGATTGGCCTCCATGTATTTATTAGCCGATGAGACACAATCTCATTCTGGCAGCCAGAAGTGGGCCTCCCCTTCACAAACACGATTAAAAGCTCGACAGCATTGGAAAGCTCCCTGTTCTGTTCATACATGATGATGCGCGATGTCGATGTAAAACTTTGCCTTAGCCCCGTGTGTGTCCTGCTGCTGCCGCCATCAAACACTCAATTCAAACACGAATAATTCAATCCTCGCTGCTGCGCCACCCGTGTCTACACACGCACGCTCAATCACATCTCCATTTCATAAAGTGCCAGGCCCCTGAACCGCGACGCCACGGTTTTGTTTCCCCGCTCCCTCTTTCTTGTCGCCCCACCCCTCACCCCCTCTGGCTGTCGCCCCACTGTGGATTTTGATTAAGAGTAATATGTAAATGACAGCGCCTAAATGTAAAATCGAGGGGCCGGGAAGGAAGTGCCAATTGAAATAGATGCTTCAGTGCCCGTAGACAATTTGGGCTTGCGGTGGGGGGGCGGAGCCGGGGGTTGGCTACGAGAGAAGACAGGCCGACTGTAACCGATATTTCTGCATATGTCTCCATTTTGTCACGTTTGATTACGGCAAGCGAAGGGAGATTGCCAGCGGGGGGGCCTTGGGCGAGGGGCGGTCAGTCACCCAGAACTGTCCAACAATCATTCATCATCCCGTCTCCTGCGCTAAGTAAATAACAGCCTTATTTCAATATTATCATATTAATGTTAAAGTTCAGCTGTCACCTAATGGGAAGACTTAATCAGACGTAGCATCCCACCAACGTGCGAGCCCCCCCCCCGAACGCCCAGCTCAAATCAGGATTTATGAGCGCTCCCGCTCTCATCCCCCTTCTGCCGCTTCTCAAAGCACAAATATTTGGATTGTGTTTGAATAAAAGAAAACTTGCCTTTTAAGTTGGAAGAGGCGCATCTCAGAAAAGTACGTCGAGACGGCTCCTCTGCACCCCCCCCCTCCTTTTTCCAGCATTTACCCCTTCCCTTTTCATTGATAATGTGGGACTCTTGACTTACAAGTGTAATTTGTTCCTTCAAAATCAACTTTGCCCATAGGAATGAATAGAAATGACCTCCATTTCTGACGCCTCCAATACACGTATTTTTTTTAATAAAAAATGATTCATTGTGTCAGTGCTCCGCCGCGCTGGCCGCTCTCACAGATGACATTTTTTGCGCACTTTGAATTCTTCGAACAGCCGATCGTTCAAGTCTTCAAAGGTATTGAATCTAAACGCATGAAATGTCAACAATCGATCTTTTGAGTCTTTTCAAATGGTAACGCATGATACGTAGGATTTTCGGTGTGTAAATAGTCGCAAATGTCAAACTAAATTAACGTTCTTAAAAAAATTAAATGAAAAAAAGACAAAATGACTGTGGTGGTAACATGACGTTTTTGTTGAAGGCAAAAAAGCCGCCCTGAATGGCATGTTTTCCCTCACGCCTCCTGTTCAAGCGTCGCCTCGGTTGTCCAGTTGTCACCTCAGCTGAGAAACAATTAGACACCCATTAGGCCAGTTGTCAGGGTTCGAGAAAAGCCAATTAGTCTCAACGCTCATCACCACGTAGCCGCGGCTTTGTCTAAAAAGGACCTCCGGGGCATCTACTTTCAGTTATTTTGGGGTGACCAGAACTAAAATGCGAGGCATCTTTTGTGTTTCTGGCTTTGTCATGGGCACCGGGAACCTGACGCGGGCTTATGTGAGCGGTCCACCTCCGAGGCAGTGTCCATCCCGTCAGCCCCGCGCCGCATGAATATGGAGCTGTTCTGCGGCCGGGAGCTTGCTTATGTTTTCCGTCTGATATCCAGGCCCCTCCATTCCCATTTCAAAGGGAGGTCCACCCGGGGCCTTGACTTTTTTGATCTGCCTGGCGACCGAGTCGACCACCTGCATGTGGGATCAGCTGCCAGCCAGGGTCCGACCGACGGCACCGCCGCTTCACTCCTCCTTGTCTTGCCTGCTTCACTGCCCCCTTTTTACCGTGCCCACTTCTTCCCATTGGTCCCGAACTGGGCCGGGAGCCACGTTTCCAACCCAGACATTTCCGCTGCTAGTACTGGCAGTTGGGAGGCTCCCGTTACCCTCGTGTGTAAAGTCTTTTCTGGATCCAGCAACATTATTGCTGTTTATTTCATTTTTATTTTTAACTCACGAAGGCATTGCAATTTTGGAGTTCCGGAAGGATCCCAATGGCTGGAGCCAGTCACAAGAAGGTGTCATGCCAGATCACTAATCATAACCCCCCCCCCCCCCCCCCCCCCCGGCTCCGCATTCTCTTATGTCTGCTGTTTAGGATCTGAGCAAATCAGGCTAAAATTCCCTTTGTCCCTCTGCTATGGTGTTATTAGGGACATACGTTGTAAACGTTCCCGGCTCGTGGGTCTGTTTTTGTGGAATACGGCTATGTAGGTCACGTCACTGATGGTGGCATCCCGGGACCCTCTTGAAGCGCACGATCGAATGAAACGATTTGATTTTGGCAATAATTGAAGCTGAAAGATAGAGCGCACTGCTGTTTACGTCTTTCGCCGTCGCCTTTTGTACTCTCCGTTGATTTATTTAGTGTTGATGTCGAGTTTTAGGGGCAGACGAGTGGGGAAAACGTGGAAGGGGGTGGGGGGGAGTTCCACGCAGGACGTCATCTTTTGGGGGAGGCCTTTATTTGTAAAATTGGCATTTGATGAATATTTTGTCCCTCAAAAAAGTTTCACAATGAGACTACAATTTGGGGGAGGTTTTTGTTTTTCTTTACGTGCATCTCGCGACCAATTCGGACCAAGTACTACACGTTTTGTTTTTTTTAACCTACAAAGCTTTTGTATTTTGTGGTCACTGTTTGGGTTAGCAACATAGTTTAAAAGGGCGCAATCCGTCTTTGAAAAGCACAGTCTGTTTTGGCTGTTGAACTTGACTCGTACATGCTAACGTGAACTCATCATCGCCCGAGCGGCAGAACACTCCCGCCGGATCCCGTTTCCCTGTGATCTCGCCCATAGATTCCATGTAGTACTTTGAAACACGTTTGCCTTTGCTTACGATGCCATATAGTCACATCCCCTGTGGGTCAGTCCTCATCCCGCCGAGCCCGCCGGGGAAGCTTTTCATGTTCATGTCTTGATTCTGGCGTCAAGTTGAAAACGTGAATTGTGTCTCACCCTTGCAACTTTTAAGTGCCGAAATGGGCGCAGCTGCGCTCTGTACATGAACGCATGCCACGGATTGGGAGTCTTTGGTCGGCTAAGCAAAGTGCTGAATTTATTGCCGTCGTGGACATGAACAGCAAAAGACCATTCAAGAAGGCACTGCTGTTTTGGTCAGCAACTGAGTTTGAATGGGCTCGGTGGTTTCAGGTTACCTGTCAACTATTTGTGAATATTTCCATTATTTTCTGTACGGGACACTTTTACGTGTCATTTGCGGGTGTTTATTGTTGTTTATTATTACTTAAGTGGACGACACACCCAAAGGCTAATTGTGACTTATTGTTATTTGCTGTATTTAGAAAGTGGCATTTATTTTTCTTTAACTGATGCACCTTGCAACTAATTCGGACATACCATCTTTTTTCCCCCCTCACAATTTGATGGAGGCATTGATTTGTTTCATTTACCCGGTGACCGGATTGGGACCCATTCCATTTGATTTCAACCACAATTAGAGGGAGGCTTTTATTTGTCTTTCAACGAAGACCATCTTGCAATAATTGGGATGCGCGATCTTTTTTTCTTCCCAATAAGTTGATGGAGGCGTTTTTAACATTTATTTACTTGACGACCGCTTCGATTTTTTTTTTTTCCCCCCTACAATTTGAGGGAGGCATTTATTTGTCTTTAAGTGGCTAGCGCATACGGTGACAGCCGCTATTTGAGGAATTGCTGCGTGTAGGCAAAACAATACTTTGGCGATACTTACGCTAGACTAATAACGGGTTGTGTGTTTGTACGGGCCGCCGCTGGGACAATGGCAGCGTTGCTCGCCTCACCCTCATTACTCGCCCAACAAGCGCCACCGCCACCTCCTCTCTCTCTCTCTTGCGCTTCATCTTTTCTCCTCTCCCGTCTCCCAGCTCGCCCATTAGAGATTGCTGATGCGGCGCTTTTGGTTTGGCCCCGTTAGAGGAAACTGATGTTGACAAGAGAAAGAATGGTGACATTTTTTATTTTTTTTCGAAAGCACCATCACGATCCACTGAGGTTATCTTCTGTTCTTCAGACCCTGTGTGGTCTGTTGAAAAAATGTGCGGTGCTGCTGTTTTGGTGCGCAATAGAAGGTGCTCGTGTAAACAATCGCCTCTATGATTTTAAAAACTTCTTTACAACCTGAGTAGGGCGTTTACGAACTGCTCGGAAAGCTATAACAGGAAAACGTTGATTCCCACTCTGTGTCCTTTAGCTCTAGTCGTCACTCCGAAGAACGTTTGGACAGGTAAAGCCTTCCTGGACCCCCCCCCCCCCCCCCATCCACCCACCCTTCCGACGGGCAAAATCAGAGGCCACCTCGGCCCAACAGGCGGTCGACGGCGGATCAAACGGGGCGGGTACCCTTGGAGTGACACCTGGAGGCACTTCAAGGGACCCCAGCGCCACTGATCTCCCGCCGTCTTGTCAGAGTGACAGTCAGCCAGGGTTAAAGGAGGGCTAGGAAAAAAAAAAGATGCTTGACGACACATCAACTCCATTTTTTGGTGCGGGTGGACCACGAAGATGCCTTTTGTTAGATTTATTGAAAATTTGAAACTTTTTTTTTTTTTAACCATAGCAAACCCATCATAAGGATCACTGAGTGAAGTTGCAGACTATTCGATGAACTTGTCTTGTTAGCCACCGACCAGCTAGCCGTATTTTATGAGGCCATCATGCTGATTTGAACAATCAGCCTCAGATAAATGACACAGGCATGACCACTTAGGTGCATTTTCCGCCTTGACGCGATTGAATTAAGCCACCAGACCCGTTGGAGCACACTCTCATCTTTGTGCGCAGCACTGACGCAAATTATTTGGTTTGTTACTCTCATGCCTGGATGCCTTTTGTGCCAATGTAAGAGCATTCCGCTGGCAACTCCCCCCGCCGCCGACTGATTAGTGTTTCGGGAATTCGCAAAAATGCCTTTTTCCGGCAAGCACGACGTAAACCCAAACCCAAAGAAGAATGACGCCGCAAAAGCCTGTCGAGCCTCGATCGATACCCTGTAATGTCCGATGCCGAGCCTCCATTTTTAGCCGGTGGAAGTTGACTCACTGTTGTGTAATTAGAAGGTCTGAAGTTAATCCCCAAAAGACCGTTTGGCATTCGTCTCGCACCTTCCAAACATAAAAATACATACAAGTCAAACGAGTTGCACCGCTGCTGATAAAGCTCCGAAGCAGCCAAAATATCTCCTTTTGGCCGAAACGTTTGTACGAGACAAGTGCGGCGCATGTTCGAGCCTTGGCGGAGCTTTTCGGGGAGTCGACCAGTCAGTCATGCACGACTGCTAATGACAGGTTGCATGTAACCGACGGCTTGTGTTTGTTTGGGGAGAGTGCTACTCTGCGACGAAGTAGCGGCCCAGCTGGCAGCACTTCTCTCGCCACCCCCCCTCCCCCTCCCCTCTCGCCTTTGGCCCACGACAGCCAAACAGACTGGCATGCGCGAGGCGATTGGAGGGGTGGGAGTTCTGACAGAGGGGGACAGGCTTTTGGCCGAGCACCCCGGTGCTAGGCTAGGCTCACTGCCAGCCTGTGGTGGTCAAGTGGGTGGCGGGGGGGTAGGGGGAGGGATTACACCGCGGTCTTCACGTCTCTGTGGCGACCGGGACCTCGGCTTTCACCTCGAGGGGTCAACATCATCATTCCACGAGCTGTCTCGCGCAAGAATTTGCTACTGTACTGTGTAATTGGGTATTTATAGTTTTGGCAGCCAACGCCTGTTTTGTCCACGGCAACATAAGGCTCACATTTTACAAACATGTTACGGCTCCTGGCAGAACAGAAGACTCTGCAAGCTCGCGCGGAGGTGCGGCCGCCGTCCCAAAAAGGTCATCGGCCCCCGTTTAGCCGCGCCGCCCTTTGTGAATGTATTCGCCAAAAGACCCGACGCCTGGAGTTACCGTTGCTAAGTTGCGTCAGGTTTTCACTCGACGATTCCCCCGACTGGAAATTCCACATTGAGGAAATTGTGCAAAACAAATTAAGATGGAAGACGAGTACGACATTTGACAGACTTACCCGACGTTAAATTCTTTCCAAAAGTCAGTCTTTTGTCCGGGTCTTACAAAGTTCACGAATATGGAGGCTGACCTGGGTCAAACTTGACCCTTTGTCTCTTAAAGCTGTGAAACTGTACGAGCCATAAATTTGGGGGGAGGGGGGGGGCATTAGCACTGTCTTCACGGGCGAGTTTGAAAAGTCTTGAGAACTGTTTGTGTTTCATGTTGCCTTCCTATGAATTCAAAGCTTTTTTTTTTAGGGGCCTGAACATGCCCAAAGCTTTCTCAGTTAGTCTCGAATGGTCAGATGACGGTTTATTTCAGGTGGTATGTTTACTAGTGGTGCCAATGGATTTGACATCATGGTGAAAAGGCACATACCACAGAGTCCACCATGTTCAATTCTTATCATGTACAGCCCAGAAAATTCACATTTCTCAGGTTTTGTTTGTCTTCCCAGTCGGGGGGTCACGCGGGCACATCCTGTGGGCCATTGGCTGAACTTTAACCCCTGATGCCCCCCCCCCCCCCGTATTCCGTCGGCGCCAGCCTTGTAACGTCGCTTGAGTGTTGAAGGCGAGTGGTGAGGATCTTGAAGTTTTGGCTTGGCGTCCCTGTGTTACTTTCCCATCCCTTCCCCATCTCCTCATCTGACCCGACTGCATCAGCGGCTATTGCACACAGACGCCAGGATCCAGCAACAAATGTTTTCCCATGTTTTTTTTTTGTTGTTTTTTTTTAGTCTGGATTGTTTGACTGTTGAATAGTCTCAAGAGTCTGTTCCAAGATGTTCCAAGAGCAACCAGCCGACAAGTTTTTCCTTTGGACGAGAATGTCGGGGACGACGGGACTTGACGCAAACAGTTTTCTAAACACTGGTTTCGCTCGACCAATCTTTAATTACATCGTTTGGTAGGAAAGCCGAGGTACGGAATTGAAGTGGGGCACCGTGTTCGCAAAGCGTATAATAGTGAGGGACACCGCATCCACAGGCAAAAATATCATATGCAAAAACCAACCTTGGAAAAAAAGCAAGAAGGTATCACGGGTGCGCGGGCTTAATGATTTTACTCCCCGGTGGTGTCGTTATTCACTCGCCTAACCCGGTTCATGGTAGTCTCCCTCGTATAGGTGCCCGTTGATTTGATGGCGACCAGTCCTGGGTGTCTACTATGATCGGCTACGACTTCTGCGACCATAAATGGGCTAAAAGTTTTGGGAAAAGGGTTTTCCCCCGGCGGCACGGTGTGCGACCGGTTAGCACGTCCGCCTCACAGGGCAAAGGTCGGGGTTTCCAATCCGCCCTCCCAGCCTTCCCGTGTGGAGTTTGCATTTTCTCCGCGTGCCTGCGAGGGTTTTCTCCGGGTGCTCCGGCCGCCTCCCACATTCCAAAAACATGCTTGCTAGATTGATTGAACGCTCGATACGGTCGCTTGGTGTGAGTGTGAATGGTTGTTGTCGGTTCATGTGATTGGCTGGCAACCACTCCGGGTTGTTACTCCGCCTGTCTTCTGTCGTTAGCCGACAAGCCCTACAGAACCCGATGAATGGCCGCTTGTCGAAAATTGTCCGAGTACCATCCTGATCCATTTTTTTTCCTTCATTTGGCCTCTTTCGCTTAACTTGCCTCATTCCCAACATACTTCCAGTCAATCAGCTGTGCATACAGGGGCCGGCATTTCACTGGCGCTCGCCGCCGCGGTCCATTATGAGTGGCGTGAAGCGCGGCATTGTGAAGGAGAACAACGGATAAACCTCGCGACCATCAGAGCTATCGGCCCGGCGGAGAAAGACGCCAACAACAAGCCCTGTCACGCAGTCAACGGCCCGATTGTTTGGTGGCAATTGTGCGCGGAATGCGGCCGGTTTAATGGGGACACGTCGCTGTCTATTGACTGGACGGGGGGGGGGGGGGGGGGGCTTGGGTCTGTTCCTGCGCGATATTGTACTTTAGTGTATGCGCGACGTTGTTCTTTTGCGAGCTTGACAATCGTACAAGGGAAGATGACAGCGGCCAATTGTTCAGCGTACTTCCCTCTTGTTTGTTTTTTTTAAGTCGGAAATGTCACCTTTCAACCGCTGCACACCACACTCATCCATCCAAGTGGAATTCCTTTTTGTTCGATCTGCATTATTTTTAATGAACGGCTTGGCCAAACAACTCATCGACCACGTATGCAAATCAGCCAGTGCCTTTGTTTTCCCGTTTTACATATCTGTTCTATCAATAGGAATTGGTCACAACTGCAATTTGACAAAGACAAGAATCAACAATTTTGCCCCCCCCCAAAAAATAATCGCCATTTCCGTCTACTATGCCCTGTAAGTCAACTTTTTTTTTTCTTACCGAGATGCACGAAACTGTATCACTGATGACGTTGTTTATGACTATGAACAATTTAGCAAAATAGCCATATTTGTCTTTTAAGGCCACGGAAAAATGTTCAAGGGCTCCCACTTGTTTCACTCCATCGCGGTGTTGCATACGCCTCGTCACGGGGTTCCGGACCCTCACTTCCTTTGTCCTCTTGTCGGAAACTTTTTTTTTTTTTTGGTTTTGTTTTCCAGTCACCCCCTGCGTGGCGCATCACTCTCCCAATTTCCGCCCATCTTCCGTACACTTCCTTGTCGGACCTGGCTGCAAGAAAAGATTCTCTGTTTTCTTTTTTTTTGGAGGCGGGGGTAACCTTCTCCCTTGGATCACACATCCCCCGCCCGTCTTCTGTCTCCTAACGGTAAATGTTAAGATCTCGGAGTGGATCAATGGCGGATATCCTTTGATGTGCCAGGACACGTTGCGAGCCGCGGCTTCTAATTGGAGCGCCCAACCGGCGATCAATGTCGGCCGTAATTGCCTGACACGGCGAAGGGCTGTGAGACTTTATTATCATTAATATTTAGACGTGACGTGGGAGGACCGGAGTCGGGGCTAAATGTACACGGGCGGTGCGAGGCTTTGATCTCGCAGAGATAAGTAGATCGATCGGCGTGTCGGTCGGAGGGAAAATAGGTCGTGCAAGTGTGGCGAGAGCTGGGATGAACAAATTAGAGACGCCCGCTCCTCTCGGATGCTATTGAATTTCGCTGGGAAGTTTCCCTTCAGCTCGCGGCGGGGGGGGGGGGGGGGGGGTCAAGCGAAGCCCTTGTTCAATCTCGTGGCCCGGCGTCGTCAACTTTTGGGTTTGGGAAACAACAGCCACCGTCTCATTAGCGGACTAACAATGCAACTTGACTTGCTCGTTGCGTCTCCAAAGGCAGTTCGAGTTTGACTTCCTTGACAGCCGGCATTGTTTAGGACACAGGATAGCAACCGAGAGCGAATGGGTCTCCCGCGGGGGGCGGTGGTGGGGGTGCTTCGGGCCGTGTCATCGGTGTCAGCGAACACCGGATACTGTTACCTAAAACCACGCAGTGAGCACACTCCCCGTCTGAGCAGCTCAACTAATCCCCCTCTCGTGTCTAAACTGCTTCCTCAAGGACGCAAAACCTTCATGGCTAACGACATAATGGGATAAAAATACATCTTGGTTGTCACCTCCGTGACCTGATTTCATAAACAAATACAGTAGCCACTGATTTTAAAAAAAAAAGTTTATTTGGTTTGTTTTATATTCTTTGCCGGTTTTATTTCTCCTATCACGCATGAAAATGTGTTTTTCAATCATTATTTTAATGAAGAATTTTTTTTTGTTTTGTAGTTTGAGGTGTCATAGAGGCAAAAAAAAACAAAAAAACATTGTCGCCAAAGTCACAGTTCTGCCTGACACATTTTTTTCCCCCCGATTTTGGATCAGAAACCAGTGTTTTGGCTGAAACCCGCCCATGTTTTTTTTGTTTTGTTTGTTTTTTTGCTGTTTACTTCGTTC
This sequence comes from Hippocampus guttulatus, assembly GCF_054856545.1. NCBI lineage: Eukaryota > Metazoa > Chordata > Actinopteri > Syngnathiformes > Syngnathidae > Hippocampus > Hippocampus guttulatus. Next base: position 8,661,356 of record NC_141279.1, read on the forward strand.
AACCGCAGGGCGACTGACCGGAACAGCTGAATGGCATTTCGGTCCGTTTCACCGGTGAAAAAGTTTTTCGTCCAAGCGCCACTGCGTACCTTCTTCGGGCCTTCCCCATCTGTTTGCCCGGGCCGCCAACCCCCGCCGTCGGCCGGCGCCGCCATATTTCTGTAACATGAAACAAAATGCTCCAGATTATGGGCGTTTGTAAATCATGGTGCTTGGCTCCATTCCCCGCTCATTAATGCGCATTAACTCTCCCCCAAAACGGCTCCTCGCTTGTCCCGCTGGGAATACATCCCAATTAACGATGGCTGCTCGTATTCTCTCCTTTCAGACGCGCCTATACGGCTGCGCGCGTGCATATGTTCCGGTGACACGCGGGGATAACCTCGCAATTAACCAGACGCGTAATCGCGGCGCACATCCAGCCCGAGACGACCGGACTTCCTTCTTGCCTCTCTTGGAAATAAGCGATTTTGTTCAATGTTGTTTTCAGGGACGGGGGGAAAAAAAAAAGTAGGGGAAGAGAGAGTGAGCATTTTTGGAGCCAAGCTCCAACTTGCAAAATAAGGCAGTAAAAACAAACAAAGCTCTCAAATTAGATTTCCCCAAACATCGCCTTCCTTCTCATCTGTGGCTTCCGGACCAGAATAGACCAGTCGACCAAATCCGCTCCGCGCTCGCCGTGGCACCGCGGCAACGGCGCTTGACCAATAAATGCCCTCTGGATCGACCTGAGCAACAAAAGGCTTCGACAAGGCCCTTTTGGTTCTCCTTCACCCCCCCCCCCCCCCCCCCTCGCCGGTTTTATCGGCGCATTTTGTGTTCGGGCTCCTCGGCTCACCTCGCCATGCGAAGTGACCGGGCCGTGCCTGTGTGTGTGAAATGGTAGCTCAATTTCATCTTAGCGATCTGCAATCGCAAGCGTAGTTGAAGCGGGTTCAAGCGACGCGTTGGTGTCATACGATTGATTTCTTTCTTTCATTTTCCAAAATGCGGCTGCGCTTTCCTGTCGACTCACTTCCTGAGGGTCCGCCCCGCTTTGCTTCTCCCACGGGGCGAAGTCGAGGGGGCGGGGGCACGCTCGAGGCTACGGCAGCTTTAGCGGGGCTTCGGATAAGTATGGAAGGTGGTGCATGGGGGGCTGGGGGGGGGGATCATTTACACCTGCTCCCCTTTTGATCATCCGCCACTGTCAGAAGTTGTGTTTGTGAAGCAGCCGTGGAAACACTTGCTACCCGCGATGATGTGTCACAAGTGGCACTTTGTCGCGGCGCTTTTGTTTTCTGTCTCTGGCAGGTTCGAAGTTTGGTTTTTTTTCCTTTCTTTTTTCCTACCAAGTTGTAAAGTACAGTGTTCAAGTTGTGATCTCCGTTTAGCGTAATGCAGCGCCGTCAGAACTTTTCTTGTCGTGACGCGTTTGGTTTATCTCAAGTGTTCCTCCGGTTGTTGGCCGTCCGGTACGGTGCTACCTTGACTCCCGAGTTTCTCCAACTTTGAATTGTCACCTGGTCACTTCCTTGTTGACGGCGTCCAAACACTCGCATGCAATTATTACGAGGATCTTCCGGGCCGTGCGCATAGAAACTCATTTACGTTAGCGTATCGATGCCGACGCGAATTTCGCTAAGTGAATCAACGCGGGCCGTTCACGTCCCTTGCACCCCCTCCGTGCCAAGCAGGTAATTCCCGGGACATCGTTCCGGACAGGCCACACCAGTCAGACTGTCTGCACATTCCTGCCGCCGACGGCAGACTGCCCCCCCCCTTCTCTGTGAGTCCTGCAAGCGCAGGATCGAATGGGCCTCCTGCCAGAGCGCCATCACAAAGGCTCCTTTGACAGCAGGTCAGTCGGTTAAGCAAGCAAGCAACAGAAGCAGACGCGGAATCGGCTGGGCAACAAGGAAAAAAAACCCCCAAACCTTTTCTACCTTTTCACCCCTGTGATTCCTTCAACGGGCCCTCTGCTTCTACACTTACTAGCCGAAAGAAGAAGTCCACCGGCAGGAGGTTCGGCGGCCCTTGTCGGCCCATCGGCATCCATTTTATGAGGGAGTGACATTTTTGTCTCATTTTGGTGCCGTTGACGTTTGTCCTCGTAAAAGTTCCGGAAGCGTCCCATCAAGATTCTGCCGTCGTACTTTTGAGACGGACAAGAAAACGGTCACCCGACTTGAGTCCTGTGCTCAGCCCGATCTTCCGTTCCTTGTCTGGCATCCCAAATGTTTGCGGCGCTGATGCGACAAACGTTAACCAGCTCCTGACGCTCTCCCTCGGGGCGCCCCCGCTTCTCATTATCTCGCCGGTCCGGGCGGGCTTTGCTTCCCACAACTCTCCTTCTCCTTCCCCTCCTGTGTACCGGCCGCTTTGCATACGTCTGATATTTAAATGCTGCATTGTTAACTGATGCCGGGTAGCCCTTTTGCTGACCTGGGAGGTATTTGCCCGTTTGATCACCCCCCCCCCCCCCCTGTTTTAACGTATCCAAGCGGCTCCTTAAGCCCCCCTGCTCCCCATATCGAGGAGAAGGCGATTATGATTATGTGTCGGTCAGCAAGGCCGTAGGGGCACTTTGCTGACCTCGCACTTTTGCCGCGCTCCCGGTGGTCGGCGGGAGCTTGTCTGAAATTTCCCATTCGGGAGCGTCGGGTTTCTTTGCCATCCTTGGCCTGATGGAAAACGGACTTTTTTATTGTCTGAACACACAGAAAGTTCAGTCCCGGGTTGTTTCAGGTGTGTCTGTTTCAAAAGATGTTGTGAATTGGGTGTTGGCGTGCTGCAAAGGAAAAAAAAAAAAAAAAGAGAGGCACAAACTGCCGACAAGTTTGTGTTTGCTACCCGGGGACCCGCATATCAAGAGCCAGCTTTTAGGCGCCGGCCTTCAAAAAGAAAAATATTGTACACCCAAAGATGTTTGTAGCCTTTCCTTAGCCCACCACCTTTTGCCCTCGCCTCCCCCCCATCCCTCCCCATCCCCTCTTCCAGTCTCCATCTCTCTGTCGTCTGCTTTTCTCTTTGGTGTTTGCTCTTCGGGGAACTCGGTGACCACGAGGAGAAAAAAAAAACGTGATCATGAATACTTGATGGACATTTCCTCCATGAATTTTGCATCGTTGCGGGCTTGTGATGTGGCCAACACTCAAATGCAGATAGATAGCCTCGGCCTGCTGACCGGTGACCCCCCCCCCCAAAACAAAAACAAAACAAAACCAGGCATTTGTGTGTTTGTTGGTCACACGGCTTCTCTTCTGAGTAACACGCACGTGCTTCCAATGAATGCCCTCTCAACACTTCGTACCCCCGCCCCCCCCCCACGCACCTTTTTTGCACTATGTATCAGCCACTCCTGAGATTTCACCGTGGCTTCCTGCAAATATGGATTGGCTTTTGCATTTTCAAAAAGTCCCAAAGCATCTAGGGGGGCGCCCCCTTGACTCTTGAACCCGGTTCGGCAGCAAACGCAAAAGGTTGAGGTTGCCGATTCTGCATCTCTCGTGGCGCTTGACGCCCACGCCGATGCTGCTGATGCTGAGAGTTTCTCGCACCCGAGAGAGGAAGAAAAAAAAAAAAGACAACTTTTTTTTTCTTTTCTTCCCTCGTTTGCCCCCTTTCCTTTTGCCGAACGGACTGACCACCCGGCTGTTGAGTCTGCGACATTATCCATGTGTTGTCATAATCAAACTTCCTTTTCCAGACTCTCTCTCTCTCCTCTTAAACAGTTAAAGGCAAGCAAGTGTGTTAGGGGGCTGCGGAAGCTGGTGTGCAAATTTAATGGAACGGCATGGATTATTTAGGATGACTAAAGCCTCCCTTGTAGTGTCAAACAGTCAGCTGGAGGATGACATGAGAGCCCTTACGTTCTCCGCTACCTCACCCGCGTGCGCACATCCAAAAAAAACGTCCCAAATCTCGAAGCCTGCCCGTGCTTTTATTTTGAAGGTCTGCCTTGTATACGGAGCTTGTGTTGCTCTTGATGGAGCCTTTGATGCGCCACTTGCCAAGTGTGTCGTATGTGTCACTTTGAACGCGGATGGCTTTGAAAGGCCGAGCTCAGCCCGGTGAGTGACGTGGGTGTCACGGAATTGGCCGTGTGAATATATGAACGTGCTTGTTTGTTTTCTTAGTGCACCGTTGGCTGCGTCTGTCCTTGACCACTTGCGGAGATTTTCGAATATGTTCTAAGCGGGAGTTGTTTAAAAACGAGCTAATTTCACCCTAACGAGAGTCATACTCTTCAAAGCTTTGAATCTTGATCCTTGGGGTATTTCATTAATATGCAGGAAAAGGATATCAGGACAAAGATACGGCGCATCTTTTTCCCAAATGTTCACATGAAACTTGGAACTTGAGGCTTGTGTTTCTCGCCCGAAGTAGTGAGGTCACGTTTCACCACAATGAACTTGGTGTTAAGTAGCCGAGCGTGGAGGCTTTTCCGTCCGTTTGCATGACGCCGAGCCGGGTGAGGAAAATCCCCGACTTTCACAAAAGCGGAGGTTGCCGAAGCCGCCCGCTAGAAAAATCGGCAAAACAAAGAATACCGCCCCGTTGCTCACAAAAAGCATCCGTACGTTGTTCCTCATCCTCAAAATCCGGCTTTTCAGTTGCAAATGGACGACACACTACGCGAAGGATGAGTTAAAAGGATGACACGGAAGCAGAGAGCACCAGCGACACCCAAAATTGCTGCCGGCTAAAAAACAAAAACAGGGAAAATTCCAGTGCCGGTTGCAGCGTATCCGCTTTCTCTTCCTCCTTGGCGTCATTTTTTGTCCTCTTCATCTCTCTCGTTCTCTCTTTCCATTTCACACAGAGTCGATGCTTGCTGGCTGGCTGCTTGTGGCCCGGGAGAGAAGGAGGTCCCAGTTGAAGGCAGCCAGCCTTGTTAGCCGTGTGAATTAAAAATGGATGAACCTGTACAGCCTTCGCCGCCGTTCTCCTGCCTTCGCGGCTCCCACTGAGTGCAGTTGGGAGGGGGGGGGGCGAATTGGGGGAACCCTAAAGGAAAACAAGCAAGCTCGCCCACAAAATAAAAACCTGTTGCTCATTGATGCGGTGGATCCGATCCTTTGCAACATCATTTGCAACAAAACGCCTCGGCACTTTCACCGCGACGGAAACGATCACTTTGGACCCGACGCGTCGTCAACATTGGTCGGAAAAGAACAAATAAAAGCGATGATCTTTCAATCATTCATTCGCGTAAACAGCTTGCAATTAAGCGGCGGGCGGACGGGCGCCACACTTGGGCAGCCGCTTTGCTCAAAAGGGGGAAAAAAAACATTCCAAAATAAAAGCAACAGATAAGTCAAATCGTTTATCTTGAACGGCCCCCTCGAGAGCAACGGGCGCAACGTAAACGCGGCGGCGGGACGGCGGCTCGGGTCAACTCGCGTCGACGCGGAGCGCGGAACATGTTTCAAGTCAGCCGAATATTCGTTTCCTTTCAAATTATTCACAAAAAATAATAAGAATAATTCTTAAAGTGTATGTAAATATATAAAATCCTGTGAACAACAAATAGGTTTATTTCTTTGAGAATAAATCAAGAAAATGATGCCCAAAAAAATAATTTTTCGTTGTACAAAAGGAATTTTTTGGGGGGGGGGGTATCCGCGTGTATCTCGAGCACAAGGAAGCATTTATTTGTTTTGGGGATTTTGCTAACAAGTGGAGGCTTTGGTCCGGCGCCTCCCCTCCGCCGTGTCCGTCACTCAAACCATTTGTGAGCGCATTGATCTTTCCCTCCCTTTTTTCCTCCCCCTCCTTCTCTCCTCCCTCTCTCCCGCTCTGTTCCTGGCCCGTTCGCCAGCCGCCGCAGCTTCCCAGGCTCTTGGCGGGCAGAGTCAGAGCAGCTCAGACAGCCATTGATTTTTATTTTATCGGGCTTCTGGTGCCGAGGAGGGAGGCCCTGGGAGATGAAACTCTGCAGCTAACTTTGTTCTTAGCGGACATGTTGGGGCCTTTATTTTTATTTATTTATTTTGCCCACTGAGTGGGTGGGGCCTAGCCCTTTGCAATGGGCCCGTGTCGAGCAGTTTTCACCGTTTTTTTTTTTTTAACCAGTAAACAAAACAGTTTGCCTATCAGCTTCCCAAAATCCTTTGTTTTTTTTTTTGTTTTTTTTTTGACACGCTGCCAGACCACTCGTGTCCTTCTCGTCGTCGCGATGGGCAACGTCGATTTGAGATGCGAGTTGCCACGCGTGAGTTCCGAGCGCGCTCGCGGAATAAATTCCACTTGCCAATCAAGGTGCCGGCGTACCAAGATACGAGGGCGGCATCTAGGTCGGACCCGAGCCCCGACACACACACACACACACACGCGCGCGAGCGCACGCACGCACGGTTAGGTGTACCCTGCCGCTCATTACAGCTAATAAGGCTGCGGAGGGAGGGAGGCAAAAAAGAAGAGGATGGAAGGGAGCAAGAAGAAGAAGGAGGAGGAGGAGGAAAAACGGGAGATTTTAAATTTTAATAACACTGGTACGATTTTGTAAATCTTTCCTGACAGAAAAGTCCTCATTATTTTCATGTGGACTCCGAGGGGCCTCTCTCTCTCTCTCTCTCTCTCTCTCTCTAGCTCACTCTCCTTCCAGCCCTCCCAACCCCCCGCAGCTAAATGGACCCTCCCTCTCTCTCTCTCTCTCTCTCTCTCTCTCTCTCTCTCTCTCTCTCTCTCTCTCTCTCCACTGTTCTGTCCGTCACCGTCCTTTTTCTTTAGAGCTTTGCCTCTTGTCTTTTTTTTTGTCTCTCCCCCAAAGCTGCTGACTGAACACGCATCGTCAGTCTGTAGAGCAACCAATGTGGGTTGGCAGCCATCGGCCCGTTTTTCGGTTCACCTGTTGCACCGTAAGCGTGACTCCAACCCTCCGGCCAGTGCGTTTGTAAAACGAAATGAAGCCAAGGCATGGCAGCTTTATTTCTATTTCGCATTTCATACACAAGGTAGCTCAATGTGCTTCACAATTGAAAGTAGAACATTTAAAAGCATTCACACCCAAAAGAGTTAAAGACATTTCAAAGCAAAGTAAAGAAAAAGTGACGAAAGTTCAGGGTGAAAGACTCACATAGTTTTGTTTTGGGGTTTTTTTGGGGGGGGGGGGGTTGTCAAATGCGAGCGAACAGTCCGCCAAGGTTCAGCTCGGCACAAATGTTGCGATGCGCTCCCCACGCCGGGATGCAAAATGACACGGATGCGTGTTTTGGGTGAGCGTGACAAGGTTCGGTGGCCCCGTAACACGCACCCAAGTGTCGTCTGCTTCAGCTTCAGCTTGTACGCGAGGAAGAAAGAGAAGGGGGGAGGGGGCTGGGGGGGGAGCCAGGAGAAGTTCAAGTGTGAAGAACACGCGACTCGTTGATCCTGTCCTGACACGTGGCGAGACGGAACACAACTTATCAAACCACATCCGTCCTGCAGCTTTGACAGGAGGGGGGGGGGGGGGGGGCGGAGGCACGTGTGTGTGTGTGTGTGTGTGTGTGTGTGTGTGTGTGTGTGTGTGTGTGTGTGTGTGTGTGTGTGTGTGTGTGTGTGTGTGAAGTCTTGGATTGCCATGGAGGCTTACTTTCAGTGGAATCCAAGGCTTTTTCTGCCACCCGCCAATATCTGCGCCGAGTACATTTTCCAATGGCGAGGCATGGAAGAGGGTCAGCACAGCTTTTGAAGAGAAGATACAGATGAGGTGGCGAATCTCGGCAGGTCACGTTGATGATGAGGGAATGAAATGGCAACATTTTGGATGGATGACAAGTTTGGGCACCTGATGCTCGAACAGAGATTGTATGAGTATTTGTTGTGGTACAGTCGGCAGGAGTGGGTGCGTGGTGGGCCACGAGCATCCAACTCTCCCCAATTGAAGTCAGAGACCATCCAATAACTGCCTTGAGTTGGTCGTTCCCCTGCCTCCCTCTGTTAGCACGCGTGCTAACGCGAGCAGGCTTTTCTGCCAGCCCCTCCCCTCCCTTAAGTTCCTCATGTGCAAAATTAGCATTAACACACACTCACACGCACCCCCTCCCTCCCTCCTCTGGGATATTTGGCCGGAATAAATAATGACAGTAAATAATGCATGTCAATTAATAGCGGTGAGACGGGGCTTGGCGAAACACACCGCCGCGGCATCCCCCCCCAGCTGGCGCACCACCGTCACCGCCGGCACTTTTGAACCCATGCACGTCTTCCAGTAATGAGCGCGTTTAGAAATAAAGACGTAAGCACAAGATGGTGGGCAGCGGGCTGGGCCGGGGTGACTGAGCACCCCCGGTGATAAATGACCACCACTGGGGTGGCTATTCATCTCCCGCTTAGAGAAGTGGACAGCGCGCACCTCCCCAAGCTCGCCCTCTCCTCCACATGTCAGCAAATGTGATAATTCTCTCATTTGTCAGCAGCAGCCAGTGTGGAGAATTTTTTTTGGGGGGGGGGGCACCAATGCTTCAGCGCTCGATCTATCTTGTGGACATTTTACCAGGCGAACGCACCCTTGTGCCCCCCCCCACCCCCTCTCCCCCCCCCCCCCCCCCCCCCTCCATCCTCCGTCCTCCTCCAAAGTCAGGCCTGGTCAAAATGTCTTGATGGTAAATTCCGTCGTTAGTTTGCTATTATTATGACTCCCAGCAAACTAGTGATAGACTTTTTTTTTTTTTCTCCGCGCTCGCAAATAAACTTTTAGGGGCGCACCTCTGCGCTGGCATGTAACTTTTGTTTGTTGCAAGGTTTCTCACTGTAATTTTTTGACCTCACACACGCCTTTTAACCCTTTGGCGGGCAGTTATTCACACAGCGAGATCACACAGCTGGAACCAAAAAGAACCTTGGATAACTTTGACATAGAGAAAGATAGGGTGTGCACCACGTTTAAAATTGCTGACTTGCGGCGCGGCAGAAGTGAGTCTCAACTGTGTTAAACTTCACACTCCTCTCGCAGCCTTGCGTGGGTGTTACACGTAGCTGCCGGTGTCCCGCCTCTGTTACTGCTCCGGTATGACCTCCAAAGGCCAAAAAAATAGTTCTAGCGTGCTTGCTTCAAGTTGTCACTTTTTTTTTTTACACAATGATTTATTATGACACATAAACGTTTTGCATGTTTGCCCAGCCCTGCGTGATATGCTAAGTGAGGTCCCACCCCTTTTTTCTATGTTTGCAGGATCATCCAGAATCGCGTGCTGGTCTTCGTCCTGGGAGCCTTCATCGTTCTCACCATCATCCTGGCCATCTATTTCAATCTGCGGGGCCGCTGATCTTCCAAACACACACACACACACACACACACATGATTAATAGCGACAAAAAGCGTTGTTGGACTGTAATTAGGACAAATGGTCACCATGAATCAAGCTTTTCCAACGGCTGACAAGGACTTCTTTTTTTTTAACCCCCCTCGTCGTCGTCGTCTTGCGTATTGTTGTCTCAAAGTGGGATCCGCGGGAACTTATTTCAGATCGCCGTCCTCGCGCCCCAATTTTTAAAATGAACCGGGAGATCAATGACGGGTTGTTAGTCAGAAATGGTGATCTCATGTCAATGATTGGTTTCATTTCAATGTATGGTACAGACGCGTTCCCCTCTCATTCTTCTCTGCGCGACTCAACTTTCTACACTGTGCACTAATGTCGAAATGGACTTCATGTATAGCTTGGAGATGTTTATGAAAGTGATTCTGCTATTTATTTATAAAGGCGTAACTTTTTGTGCTCAAACTATTTTCTGAGTTTTTTTTTTTTAACAGGTTACAAATTCAATTTGAGCCATTTAAACAGTTATTTACAGGGCTCACTATTTGGCAAGCTAACTCTGGCTATTTTTTTTGTTTGTTTGGGGTTTTTTTGTGCAAAGTAGCCATTTTGTGCAAATCCGACTGGAAAAACTGCCGGCAACAGCGCTCATGTTAGCTCGCAGGCTAGCGATTGATTGGCTCATTTACACAAAAGACAGCCCGAGCAAAAACTTTTTTTTTTCCCCTCCCAGCCCGTTGGAGGTTGAGACGGGGCGACAACTTTTAAGGATAATGACAGTTAATTAAATTCATTTGAGCAGGCAAGGAGACGGATCAAGTACAACCTGACGGCCGGGGAAGGAGTGTCGACCTGTTACTGCGTCTGCAAGGTCATTTACAATCCAAACATAAGGAGCAGTTGTGGCGCGCCGGATGCAACTTGTGCCCTGCCCCAACCGCAGGCCTCTGAATTAATCTCGCAGCAAAGAGAGGAGCAAGGTCGACATTCTTATCCGCGCCCATTTTCCAAACCACCTGGATTTACCCCCGGCGCCCATGCGAGAAACATGGTGCTCGTACCTGCCGTCTTGGCGGATTAGCAATTTTTTTTTTACCCCCCCACCCCCCTCCCTTAATGTGTGGGGGGGTAGTAGCATCACAAACCGACCGTCATCTGCTTCAAAGTCTCCCATTAACAATTGACAAAATAGCAGCCCGTCCCACGCTGGGTGGGGGGCGACCCACCGAATGTTGTCACGAAACAGGAACGGGAAGTGATGCAGGAAGCACGGGTGGGGGGGGGGGGGGGGGGGATGTAGGCCGGTTAATGACCAGCGATGCGTGCGTGCGTGTGTTCAGCCTACCTGCACGCTCTTGTGTTTCCTGCGTCTCCCTCCTCTCCTGGCACCTTTCCTACCCCCTCCCTCCTTACCTCCCTCCCTCCCCCCCTCCCTCACCTCCCCCGCCAGCCTGTCAGACGAGAGGGTGGAAGGCAGCGTGGCGGGCGGCGGCGGCTTCTATTTGAAGTTGTAATGGTGTCAAAAAGTCAGGGCTGACTGACAGACGTCAGTCCCACAGGGCCTCATTAAAAACACCGCCACTTGACAAGGAAATAATTGAGCGCCGGCGACAACCTGAGGGAGGGGGCTGGGGGTGCGCTGGGTAAGGGAGGTGTGTGCTTACTATCCCCCCCCCCCCCATCTCCTTTTTAGATGTTTTTATTTTCTTGTCACTACTGTCACCGGGCGATTATGTTCATTAAGAGGCAGCATTAAAAAAAAAAAAACGGCAAGCCAAGACTCGTTTTGAGGGACGTCAGCCCACTACCCCCCCCCTTCCCATTCATTAGTATCCCACCTTTTAAACTTGTCAAATATTGGTTAGGTCTTCCTCCAGCAGGCAGGTAAGGCGGCCACCCCTCTCCCTTTGAGACGCCACCCACGTCTCCGCTTATATTTTCAAATGATCGCTTAAGCCCCCCCCCCCACTCCCCTTATTGTGCAGGACTAAAAATAAATAAATAAGTCTCAGACCCCCTTCCCGCCCTCCATAGCAACAAACAAATGGTGATGATGTCATGCCGCCCCCATCCTCAGTGTGGGGGGCCCAGCGAGAGTGAAAACGTCCCTGCTTGAATGTTCAAAAGAGCGTTGACATCACTCTCCGCCTCTTTCAGTTCCCTCCGCCACATGAGCATTAAAAAAAAAAAAAGTGTCGTGGATTTGCTCCCCATCTGCAATGTTGACAAAGTGAATGGTGGGAAGATGATTTGGGACCCTCAATAAAACTTTGGGACCCCACCCCACCCTTCATGATGTTATACCACCCCTGGCCTCAGTGGGGCGCTCCACTCCCCGAGTGGTCTTGACTCTTGACCATCGAGAGACATTCCTGCTTGAATTTCCAAATGATTGTTTCGCTGGTCTTCTTGCACCCACTCAAAGAGGCACCTGCCCCAAGTTGCGGACCTGCCCCCCCCCAACCCTTCATACCGACAAAATGCTGATGGCATCCCTCTTACGTCCTCGGTGGGGCGTTTCTATGAGAGCAAGTGGGGAAAAAAACAGTACCAGTTTCCCACCTGCCTGATGTTTGTCAGCCATTTACCATGACAAGGGATCGTGACGAGAGGAGCACCGTCACACAAGGGGGGGGGGGGGGGGGTGGCCGTCCACTTGGATAAGGCATCCCAGCACCCACCCCCCTACCTGTAACACCCTATAATGCACACGTACCGACACACGTGCACATGAGAAGGCTCGTCACTGCGACAACTCCCCGAGGAGACACAACAATGGTGTCGTTTGAGTGCCACAATCAATCCGCCACTGTTGTTGTCAAGCCCCCCCACCTCCCCCACCTCCTCCCAGCATGGCGGGACACACGGTGTAGTGTTACGCCGTTCACAAGAGGCGCCACATTCTCCGCTTGTACGCCAGAGCGAACGGCTTGTTTGGCCGGCAGAGTTTTTCAGGTTCTCCCGCTGATGCAACAATGGCCGCCATTTTCACAGGAAGTATCGATCCACCGGCATCTAATATCATGTCGTTCTAGATCCATCAATATCGTACGGTATCACCGATGATTTTCCTCCAGGATTTTGTTTTTCACACCCGTTATCGCTTCATGACTGACGTTATTTCTTCGGTACGGTTTAGATACACCGACATCCAATTTCGTTCCGTCTTTTGTTACATCGATATCCTTTTGTATCATAGATGTGCTTTCGCCGCTGATATCGCTTTCGGGAGAGTATCGATCCACCAGCATCCAATGTTTGTCATTTTCAGATCCGTTGAGATTGTCGCGTCGCTGACGCTTGTCTGTCAGAGTTTTGGCTTATGGCATCGTTATCACTGCATGGTGATACTGTCCTCTCTTTTGGTACAATATCAATACAACAGCATCCGATAGCCTTTCTTCTTTCGTGAGATAGCTAGTTGTTTTTATTTATTTTTTTCCTTTGAGACTACCGCATGATGCGCAGCCGCTGTAAAATTGAATTGCCTGGAAAAATTCTTTGAAGTCAATCGAAGACTTGAAGACGGCGGGATAAGAAGTCTGGTTACGTCTCTGACAGAATACGCGTATTTCGTGTCCCATCGCAGTCCAAAGAAGCCGAGACACATTCCTCCTGGAGGTGGCTCGGACGTTGATCGAGAGCGAGCACCTTTTACTCTGCTGGCCCTCCGCCCAGCCGCGCGCCCGGCAATTTACTTTGCGTGCGGCGTCTTAGCCGACACGATTCTAAATTTCCAACTGGGAGGAATCAGCTTGTTCAAAAGGCGGCCTGCCAGTCACGCTCCGCCCGTAGCCCGAGATCTGAGCGCCGCGTGATAACCCGCGACATCTCGCCGCGAAAAAACGGCGGGCCGATCAGCTTTGATGGAGCACATCCGCCGTGACAGGCTACTGAAGAGCTTGCTAATGAATGAGGGGGTTGGGGGTGCCGAGGCGGGGGTGGGTGTTGGGGTGCGTTTAGCACCCGCGATGAACAGATGGACCGACGGCGAGCAGAATTCGTGCTTTGCCACCAAACTCCTTTGGAGCAGGCGTACGGGTACCGAGGCACGGTGGAGAACGTGACGATCTGATTGGTTCTCCGTTGAAACCGCAGATTTTGCAGGAAGGGGCGGACCGCCTTGTGCCCCACCCCTCTCCCCCCGTGATGATAACAAATAATGAGCCCAACTGTTTTTCTTGGGGTAAACAAAACTCGTCTTCCGAGGGCTAAGGCAACAACTTTTGCTCATGTCAAGGCCTGCTGAAGACCCCCGTGAGTTGAGAGGCCATATTGATCTCCCCCCACCCCCACCTCCCCACCAGCCCCTCCTTTCATGACTCTGGGATTGCCCATTTCCTCATTCATTTTTAAAGACGACTCATGAGATTCTTCTGTCCCCTTTTCTCAGATTTTTTGAATCCCATCAATACCACAACCACACACCCCACCCCCCTCCACACCACAACGCCACCTGTTGCAACCCCTTTTCCCCATTGCTCCCGCTCCCTCCTTGACCCTGAAAATTATCATTCAACCACAGATCACAGCCGCAGAATATGACGCCTTACAAAAGCCCTTAAATAAAATATGGTGAAAATTTCTAATCCCAAAACGCGTGGGAAGAAATTCTTGTCATGTGAGAGAGGAATTAATGCATGTCTGCAAGAAATCATTTGGATTTTGCACCCCCCCCCCCAAAAAAAAGAAATTTGAAAAGAAAAAAAATGCTGGAGGGATTTCAGCACCATGGACAGATTCTGCAGCTTCCTTCATCGTTGAGCTGACCGGAAAGATTGTCCAGATGCTGTCGGAACTTCCCAGTCAAAAAGGAAACACGGACCTTCCTGATCAGGACGTTTATGCTCCGCGACAGCAACAACAAAGTAAGAGATCTATTTTTTTCATCGATCATGCCGCTGACCAGTGGTTGGGTCATATTCATGGTAGAAATCATTTTATCTTGGTCTCATTTTTAATACCACAAAAAACTGGCATTTGAGCAAGGGTGTGTACACTTTTTGTATCCATAACTCATTCTTATGCTGTTTTCCTCTTTCACATTTTCAAGATTCCTCCCCGACCAACAGGTGCTCGCGTTTCTCTGGGGAACCTTCACAAATGTGGCGAGACCACGGGCAGTTCGCTGGGCTCTTTCAAGCTCCCTCTCGAGCACTGTCGCCACCGTGTCATCATTTTATTTCATTTTCACGCAGGGTATGTAACGGATTAAATCGCAAGTCACAAATAACGGCCTTCCGGTTTGCTTGCGCGCTTCCTCTTTCACAATTGCCCCCCCTCGACGCTGACAGGGAGTGGAGGTCACCCAGAGAGGCGCCTCGCTGATGGATGCCACTCGGCGCGCCTCATCCGGCCGAGGCGGCAAGTGAGCGGGGGGAAATAAATAAATAAGTAAGCAGCGGCATCAAAGGGATGTTCAAAAGGAAAACAAAGCCTGCGTGCGTGTTCGTTTGCGAAACACACACACACACACGCACGCATGCATGTAGAGTGTGGGGGGGGGGGGGCGAGAGAGACACACTTTTAGTTTTTTTTATTTATTTTTTTGCTCTCCAATGACATCCAGCTGCAGACAAAAGAAGGCAGAAAAACGGCAAATGTTTGATGTTTTTTTTTCCACGCATGCATCCGGACGGCATTTTCCAAAAAGCAACAAAAGCGAGCCTGTCCATTTGCCACTGATAAACTCACCTAATTGCAGATTTTTTGGGGGGGGGAGGGGGCTACAAACTAACCAACAGAGATATGCAATGAACTAAAACCTAAATTGGAGGGGTGGGGGGGAAACAAACAGGTCAACCTCCTTTACCACTTTGGAGGTTCGCATCAATGCTAACAGCTGCCAATCTAATCTATGAGTCGTCACTTGCCCGAGCAGTTGTACTCCGTTTACTCATCTAGTGGCGCCTGACTGAAGACTTTTTCCCTTCGCTGAGCCTCTCAATCCAATAAGCTTGATGCTAATGCTAATTAGGTTGCAGTGTGTTAACCTTTCAAGCAAGTGACTGAAAACAAAACGGCGCAGCAACATGCGCGCGGGGCAAACAGGACTCACGTTCAAATATCAAATATAGCGACTGATACTAGCGCCGCACTAATGAGCTGAGAGAGAAATTGAGGCCTTGTTATGCATTCCGCTGGGGTTCCAGGCAGGACACGTAACCGCTGCAATGTCGGCTGCTCCATCCAGGCAGGTGTTCCTCTACTGTAATAGGAAGAATGGCCTTACGTTGTTTTCGTTGACAAGCCAAAGTGAATGGCAAATATCTGCAACTCGGATCCAGGCAAGATTGTAGCCGTCCTTTCTGTTTGTGTTGTTGCTCTCTTTTTTTTTTTTTCATTTTGTAGCCTGCTAGCGTGGCCTTCACATACTCAGCATGGGCTCAACACATGAAATATTGAGGAGGCAGGGGGGTGGGGTGGGGGGGGCTGATGGGTGGCAGGAGACGGGGGATCGTGTGGGGGGCTGCTGTACCAGCTCCCCAAATCAAAACAAACGTATGAAAGCCTTACCTTCAGAAATTAATGTTTTGTTTGTTTGTTTCGCTTTTGTAAAATGATTTTGTTTACATTCCTATGTTTCACGCCTGTGATCTAAACCAACTTCTGCTTTTTGGGGAGGGGGGGTGGAGGTGGGGGTTCCTCGGGGGTGGGGGGGGCTCTCCTTGAGATTGACAGGAACACAGAAAAGGTCGACCCGCTTTGACGGGCTCTCCTGTCAGGATGAAGCCGAGGTGCTCTCTCAGGGCTCCGCCAGTCTGCCCGCCCGCTTTCCAGCACACCGCACCGCTGCCCTGATTGGCTCCTTATCGTGCTGCTAATCACCCAAAACACGCACACACATTTAAAGGTGTCCTTCCCTATTTGGAATCAACACCGCCCCCAAAAAGCAAAAAAAAAAAAAAAAAAAAAGAGGTCATCCTATTGCCTACGGTTGTCGTGGTAACCCCATGTTATGTTAGTGTTAGCATTGATGCTACAACGTTGTGACAGTTTCGAGATGTTTTGTTTATGATTTTATTTTTATTTTTTGGTTTTAAAAAAATGGCAGAGACTTGGATCTCGCTGCGCTGGCTCGTCGACGTCCAGCTTCACGCAAAGACTCCACTCTGTTAGGATTTCAATGATGGTCTTTTCTGTCCCGCTCTTCATGCGCTCTTGAAATCAAGTTCGGTTGAGTTGAGTCAAAGCTATTTTTGCGGACATGGTCAAATTTGAGCTCAGGTGAACTTTCTTTTTTTGTCGTATTTACTCCATTAGAAGACTATCCAGCGACTTTAAAAATCTCCATCTGGGTCCGTATTATTTCATTTTGTGCAACCACTTCACGTCAATTAGCTTGTCGTCTCTTTTGAAATTCGATGAATTGTGCAGCTCCAACAGAGCGTCGCGCTTCAGCACGCGCGCCCGCACGCGCTTCTTCTTCAGCCACACAGCGCTAGCATGCTAATGCGGCCGCCTTAATAGCCCGTATGATGAGACTTTATCTATAGTTTGTGCATATAATCAGCAAACTAAAGGCGCCGACCCCCCCGGGAGCGAGTTCACCCGCTGACACTTGACATCTTTATAATTAAGCGGCGAGGTCTAATCTCTTCCTCCTCACATGACACCAAGTGGCCAGCCGTCACATTGCGGCCCGCCATTTAATATGCTTATAAGCAGCATGTATTATTCACATATGCAGATGAGCTCCTGCGCCCAAACAGACTTTTTGACACGGGTGCGGGTGGACCTGCCCTTCTTGCAATTTTTATTTCGAGCCTCCGACAAAGACAACAAAGTTTGCTGCCAAGGACAGTTTGATTTTTTTTTTAAAGCCATATGATAATATGGAATTGTTGTTGTTGTTGTTGCTAGCTCGACAGTTCATTTCAACAAGTAGAGACTGACTATCGATAACATGAAATCTTTTGATACAGAACATTTCTGTGAGCAAAATGACAAACGTGAGCAAGGATCTTCCTTTCCTTCGGACTGAGAAGATAAGTTGCCGTAGTGTTGCGCCTACTAGTGCTGGGGATGACTTACTCAACATCATTTTCAGCCAACATCATTTATGTGTCGTGGCTGGTATCGGGAGCCTTCGGGAGTACCCGATACTTTGAAATAAGGCCCGATCCCGATCCACTTTTCTTCATTGTCCTCACTTGCAGCAGCCGCAAATAAAAAGATCGAGAAAGATAAGAGTTGCGCAATATTTTTTCTCCCCGCGGTCGGTTGGCACCAAGATGTAAATTTGCCCTTGTATTTTAGTCGCTTGGGTGAGATATATTTGGAGTTTGGCTTGATGTTGGGCTGAGGTTGAGGCAGCAAAGCTTTTTGGGGACGCGAGTGGAAGAAAGAGCCTCTTCTGTTCCCTTTGAGCTTGGCTGACCTGCGAGGGGCTCGAGTGAGCCGCCGCCGCGACGGCCGTCCTCGGCGGGGCCGACGAGGCTCAACCGCCTCGTAGCTTCGCCGCCCGGCACGGCTCAGCGCAGACGAAAAGGTCGTTCGCAAATTAGGATGACCTTGTGCAACAATCTTTGCTATTGAGAAATAATAGGGATGCATAATCAGGACCGGTTAAGAGTTAATGCTTCATTTTAATTATGAAGTTAAAGATTCGATTTATTAGTTATTTTTCTAATTATGTTTTATTTTGTATTTGTTTGCATTTTTGGGTATTTTTTTTTAAATAGATTTCTTTTTTTTGTTGCTGTTTTTATCCATCCATCCATTTTCCGAACCGCTTGATCCTCACTAGGGTCGCGGGGGGTGCTGGAGCCTATCCCAGCCATCTCCGGGCAGTAGGCGGGGGACACCCTGAATCAGTTGCCAGCCAATTGCAGGGCACACAGAGACGAACAACCATCCACGCCCACACTCACACCTAGGGACAATTTAGAGTGTCCAATCAGCCTGCATGTTTTTGGAATGTGGGAGGAAACCGGAGCACCCGGAGAAAACCCACGCAGGCCCGGGGAGAACATGCAAACTCCACACAGGGAGGCCGGAGCCGGAATCGAACCCGGTACCTCTGCACTGTGAAGCCGACGTGCTAACCACTGGACTACCGGGCCGCCCTGCTGTTTTTATGAATTTGTTTATTATGTAGGGGGACTTGTTTTTTTATATTTTTGTGCTCGTTTACATCGTTTAGAAATAGGTTTAATTGTATTATTTCAAGTTTTTGAATTTTTAATTTTTTTTGTTTTGTTAGATACATTTAATTTTTGTTGTTTATTATTTTACTTTTTTAGGTCACCCTTCATGACTATTTTATTTTATTTCTCGTTTTGTTTTGTTCTGGTTGGTTGTATTCTTATGATTTTGTTTTAGACTATTATTTAATTATTTAAGTATTTCATTATTTTCCATTGACAATGATCATCATTGTCCATGGAGGAGAGCTGCAGAAACATATTAAATCAACACATACAATAAATAAATGGGCAAGTTTATTTCATTTTCTATTCCTTACACTTTTGTCTCGGATGAATGAATATATATTTACCTGCAGTATGTCTTTTACATTATTATTCATTCTCTCTTTTTTTTTTTAAATTAGATTTCAGGTAATTGTTTCCATTTGTTGTTGCTTCCAGTTGGTTGATGCCATTGTGCCACTGTCGTAACCACCTGTTGTGTTATTCGGGGGGTTCAGTTCCAATTTTTAGTGCGCACGCGTGTGTGTGCGCGTGCACGTGTAGGTCACGTTGGAATGTGTTGCACAAATTGAGAGAGGCTCCAGCACGTTGTCCGTTGGTTCCATCTTTGCCTTTCGTCGTTATCGACCAAACACAGTCCGACAAAGAAGTTTTTTTTTTTTGCCTCCGCCCTACTGAACATCAAAGTAGCAAAGTGCCCCCCCCCCCGCCATTGCAGGTTGCCCGCCCCCTTCTATTAGGCGCCCTTAAGAACAGAGGGGAAAACATCCATTTGCGCCACATCAATAGCCGCTTGCTAATCAATTGAAAACGACACTTGTATGGGGATGCAAATCAAATCTTTGTCTTCTTCGAGCTTTTAGGAGATGCGTGTCGGGTATTATAAAATAAAAGGAGGGGTGTTTTTTTTTTTTTAATAAATCTAAAAGATGCCGAGGTGTTCGTAATGGTCCAAATGAAAGCCCTGAGGAGATGGCGGCAATTCGTTTTAATGTTGCATCCGACGGTGCTTATTGTCGTCCAAAGTTTGATAAGATCTTTCCTGGGCGACGGACTCGCGTGCGTTCTAAAAAGTTGAGCAGGAGAAGCTTGTGATCCAGCAGCTCCAGGCCTTTACCTCAGTGACGCCGAGACAATATGTCATCCCGCGGCCCGGAATATTCATTTTTCATCACAGGCAAAACTCATTAGCGCCGCCGCTTTCATTGAAATTCATCTGGCCAAATCCTGCAGCGATGTGCAGCGCATTGATTGTTGCGCAAGACGAAGAAGACCCTTCGGATGCAAAACTTGAGGCCCATTGATTTTGCCGCGTTCGTTTTCTCAAATTAGGACCGAGGAAGACCGCAAGGGCCGCAGCCCCGAAACTCCGCTCGAGTGTCAGCGAGGCGCGCTCGTCTACGAGTGTTTATTTGCGGCACCTAACGATCCACATTTTGGCAAGACCTGAGAGATAATCGATAGGTGAAACAAATGTGGCCTGAAATTTCAAACAAAAGACGGCGGTTGCGTGCGGGAGTCTCACACTCAACAAAGCGGCTTTGCCGCGAAATTTGTGAGGACTGCTACTTGCTATCGCCATCGCCGAAGAAAAGGTGGCCCGTATTGTAGCTCGGGTCAAACCGAAATTTGCAAAATCCATTTTTGTCTTCAAACTCGCTAGAATGACTGTTATTAAAAAGCCTTCTGACACAAACGGAAGCTGTGATTGCGTCTTCCGCCGCTGCCCAACGCAAGTGTGCTGTGTGTGTGTGTGTGTGGGGGGGCAAGCGTGGGAGTGCTTTCGCAAGTGAAACCAACTTTCGAAACATTCTGATGAATACATTGACTGTAGTTTAGCGCGCGCCGCTTTACCCGTCCTTTATTAGCACAATATGCTCACACAAATCCGTCGCCACCGCAACCTTGATGACGCTCGGCGTCCTTTTTGACTTTGCATTGTGGCGAACACAATAGCCCCCCCCCCCCCCCCGTGTGCCATCCCTCCGGCTAATGAACGGCACACGTAGCTCTCGTTTGTGCCGGCGTTTGACTCAAGGTCAGCCGCCATTGTGGCCCTCGTTAATAAGTGTGTGGCGTTTCAAAAGGGAAAAGATTCGACAAGATTCTTCAGCTTTTGCCAGACTCGTCGGTGGTGGAAGAAAATCACCTGCGACAGCTGTAAAATGAGCAAATGAGCGGCGGTGTCTCGTTGAAATCGGAGAAGAAAAAAAAAACGTTACTTGGTTTTGCACAGTGTGTTTATTTCGAATGGAAAAATTCAACATTGGATTTACTTGATGGCTAATCCTGAAAATCGTGATCAAATTATTTTGCCATGCTCCACCCACGCGATTGGCTGAATTTGCTTGTCGAATACAAAATCATGTCATATCATAACAGGACTTGAATTTAGCCGAAATTCTACAACGCAATAGACTTTGGGGGAAGCTGCATGTGAGAAATGTCGAGTTGGCCAAATTTTGGTAGAGGCAACGGTAACCCTTCAATACAATCGTTGTAAGGAGCTTACAAAAATTGGTGAGGTTTTTTTGGGCAAGGGGGTATGTGTCCAGCCCCCTCAAAAGAGGCAATTTGTGGGGGTTTTTTGTTTTTTTAGTCCCTCAAAGGCTTGGAATGTAATTGTTGAAGAACCCTTTTACCTCTTTTGCTTGTGTCACAAAGCAGACCTCCTGCTTCCTGTTTGAGGAAGACCCTTCGACAAGATGCTCCCCGGCCTTTTAAAGGACATTTTGTCCCTATTAAAACATGGGGGAGGGGGTTCCCCTCGGTCAAAACGTGGGACTTGTTGGGTGGGAACAGGAAGTGCTTTCTTTTTTCCTTTCGTGATGACAAGCATTGAGCTGGACTTTATCACGAGCCTTCTCATATTTCTTGCAATATTTGGCCAATTTCCCGCAAATTTGTAGTTGTTTGTATAATTAAATAATTCATAATTTAACAAGAATTTTAAAATAAATAAACAATGTAATGATTCATCATTAAATAATTGGTCACATTTTTTTCTTGCCAATAAGAAAATCTAAACCATGCGTAAAAAATTTTTACTAAAAAGAAAAAAAAAACCAAATAGGCAACGGAGGGACGAAACAGAAAACATGAATAAGCATAAGTCAATGGGTGTCCTGCTGACATTCACCTTTGATCAAACTTGGGCCCCTTGAGCAAAAAAGGTTTTGTCCGCCCCTGCTAAAAAGAGATGCACGCGA
Source organism: Hippocampus guttulatus (assembly GCF_054856545.1). NCBI lineage: Eukaryota > Metazoa > Chordata > Actinopteri > Syngnathiformes > Syngnathidae > Hippocampus > Hippocampus guttulatus. The sequence goes on from NC_141279.1 coordinate 8,682,941, forward strand.
TCAACTTCACTTTTGTCAAAATGCACCTCTGAGTTGCATTTAACGGGCAGCAGACGTCTGCTTCTCGGCTTTGCGGTATGACGGACAGCTGAGGCGTGTGAGCCTGTGTCTATGAGTGTGCGTGTGTGCTTTTTGTCCATCCTATGAGGTCGCTCGTCTCGCAGGTGGACTCCATGTTGGGTGTGTGCAGGACCCGCCGCGGACCATGATGAATGACTCTCGCGTCTGCGGTTGAAAAACGTCATACATTTTCCAGCGACCATCATGCTTTGGGGGTGAGTAGCAGCCGTCTTGGCGACTTGCAGCGCGGTGAAAATCGACATCAATCACACAGGTGTTAACAACAACTCACATTCTTTGGCCGTGAGCCCTTGATTTGGATACATTTTTACTATTTTTCCTACAGCCATGCCAAGAATTTTAACAGTCATTGATTGAATTCCGTCAAAAAATCTGTGGCTGAAGTGGTGAGCCCTGCGGAACCTCGCCTGTGTACTTCTTTGCGAGGTTCACAAATCAGGTTTTGGTTTGGTCCCATTTGTTAACGATTTAGCCTTGGGGATTAGCGCATGAGAATTGATCCGTCTTTTGTTAAATGGCAATATTGGCCACAAAAGGGGTGGTGCTTAAATGCATAATTAGCCCTTTGTACACTTTTAAAACAACAAATACGTGTATTTGTTCAAATGGTGAAAATCGAGCTCACAATGACAGTCACGTTGGATCGTCGTGATCCGAAGCGACAACTGCTCGGCGCTCGTCTGCTTTGGTCTGGAAAGTGGGGGCTCATGCCCATGAGCTCAGGGAACGGGTGTGTGTGCGTGTGTATGTGTGTGTAAGCTGCCTCCCCATGTAATTGGCTGGAATGTTGGAATTGCCAATGCCGTGTTCATAATTGTGTCATTTGTGTGTGTCGTCCATGTGAAATTCATTGTGAATTTGCTCACAGTTCCATTAAACCACAGCTCCAAAGGGAGATGGCATGTTCTGAAACGAGGAGATAGTGGAAGCGGCGCTCATCACCGATTGATATCACACACACACACGCACACACACACACACACACACACACACACACACACACACAGCCCCTGGAAAGGGAAAATGATTCTTCCTCCTTTTGTTTACATTACAGGTAAACTACTAGTACAGCATTGTGTGTCTTTTGTTAACCTTTTTGAAAATAAGGATAGTGTACATTAAAAAAAAAAAAGAGATAAATAAAAAAGCTCATCATTTGACACCCTCTCCCCAACATGGAAAACACCTTATGTGAGCATGTTTCATCATCTCATTAACATGGGTTAATTTTATGAAAATGTCTTGAGAATAAATATCTTAAAGATGGTGGTAAAAATCCAATAATTTTATTTAAAAAACAACAAGAAACACCTCAAACAAGTCCACATGGAGTATTTATTTTTCAGACTTGGTTTAAAAAGAATTTATTTTACACATTGTGATCTCGTTTTACATGTGGATCAATTGTCTTTTTATCTCAAAGAAAAGGTTGGAAGATGATTTTGAATGAATAATAATAATCATCATTTACCCCCAAAATAGAAAGCAAATGGACATTTGTTCTTCCCACTCTCAATTTTATATATGTGTGTATATATATATATATATATATATATATATATGTATATGTATGTCTACATTATAATTCATGTTTACATGTAGAAACAATTCTCTTTTTTTCTTTCCACAATCTCATTTACAAACAATTTTCCCCTGTCCGCTGAGGATGATAATACAAAATGGAATTTAAAAAGAGATTTCTTGGTTCCCTTAAAAAGGGATATCTTATCTTATCTTATTTTGAGCAGCCACGAGGAATTCTGGTTAGTCCCACAGGACACCTCACCTGTCACGCAGGCCGAGTGCAAAAAAAAAATTGTGAGGAAATATTACCTAATATGATGAAAAATAGATCACTGCAGACCAAACAAGGGTTTGTGTTTTTTTCCCCGCAAGATGGCCTTTGAGGAGAGGAAGATGGTGAAATATTTTAAAATGTAAATAGATGTGAGGGAATGGTGAAGCTAGTTCTCGTTTCAGCCCGCCCATGTGTGCTTTTATTTAATTTTTTTCATGCATGCAACAACTCCTTGGTGTCTTTTTTCCTGCAGTGTTGCCTTCACTGTCCTACCTCGCATGCTCCGACAGAGCCGGCTTCCTTCCTCCCTCTCTCCTCCTCCTCCTTTTCTTTTTTTTCCGATTTATGAAAACGTCACTTCAAGTCCCTCCCTGTTTGAATCTCATTAGTTTCTTGTGTGTTTCTCCCTGTCAATAATCCCGAATCCAGACTCTCTCTATTTCCATCCCTCTCTATCTGTCAATCAGCGCCGCCTTTGAACTGAAAACCACTCCGACCAACTTCAACTCTCTCAATCCGAGCACCGCGGCTCCTTCACCGGCTTCCCCGTTTCCGGCAAGGGTCCCCTTCTTTTTCTTTTGGGGACTTTTTTTCAGTGGGGACCGCGAACGCCACACGCTGTGTGTGCGTGTGCGGGTTTTTTTTCTACTGGAGGGGGGCAACGCCACCAACGACACCCCCGAAGTCGCGCAAAGTGGCACTTTTTTTCGACGGTGAGGGGTCCTTTAAAAAAATATATACAAAAAGTTTCTCCTTTTGGAGGACTTCCGCCCACCCCCCACCACCACTAACGAGAGCAGCAGCAGCAAGCTAGCCGCCTTCAGTGAAGCTCGTGGGGGGGAAAAAGCGGAGCGAAAATGCCGCAACTGAACGGCGGTGGAGGGGACGACCTGGGCGCCAACGATGAAATGATCTCCTTCAAAGACGAAGGGGAGCAGGAGGAGAAAACCTCGGAGAACTCGTCGGCCGAAAGGGATTTAGCGGACGTCAAGTCGTCGCTCGTCAACGAGTCGGAAACAAATCAGAACAGCTCGTCTGACTCGGAGGTAAGTTGGGAGCTCGGCAGCCCCTCCACAACGCCACCCCCCGGACAACTCCGAGCCGAGTGGCCGGCGGCGGCGGCTCGTGAGGCGGCCAACTCGTAGGCAAAGTTCGGCCCGGGGTCCCGCTCACGCAATGCCCGTGTTTCATAGTTTTTTTTTCTTTCTTTCTTTTTTGTCTCTCCACTCCAACGTCTCTCAAGGCGGAGAGACGGCCTCCGCCTCGGTCTGAAACTTTCAGAGACAAAACGCGAGAAAGTTTAGAGGAGGGTGAGTCTGGCTTCCATTTGAAACTCCACACAGCACACACACACCCGCCCTGTTTGTGTCTTTTTTATTTATTGTTCAAAAACAAAACTTTTGGCCCTTTCTTTACTGTGTTCTTTCCGCCACAACCACAACTCCGGTCCCGCCATGTTAGCAGCGAAGAGGCAAGATGGAGGGCTGTTCAAGAGCCCACCGTACCCGGGCTACCCGTTTATTATGATCCCCGATCTCACCAGCCCCTACCTCCCCAACGGATCACTTTCTCCCACAGCGCGCACAGTAAGTTCACCCTTTTTGTTGTCTTTCCTGCAACGACGCGACACGACACGCGCAAACCCTGTCACCGGCGTCTCGCGAAGGGGGGGGCAAAAGTAGACAGTGTATCAATAGTCGACTTTTTGCCACTGTCCGTGAAGTGTACAGTTGGAGCGGCTCCCGAGTCCTGGCTGTCGTCGCTGCTAGCATGCTAAGTGGCTAATGAAAAAAGGGCTTTATGTGGCAGGCCAAGTGTGTGTGTGTGTGTGCGTGCGTGCGTGCGTGCATAGTTCAATTTTTGATCACAAGAACAACAACAATTCTTCTTTATTATTATTGTTATTATAAAAAATGATATTGCTTGATTGGGATTTCTTTAAGTCATGAATAATGCATTTACGTGGTGTTTGCTCAGCCCTCATCAAAAATGCCCTCTTTTCCCTTCTCAACAATGTGAAAGCTGCCCCCAATAAAATATGCAAATGAGCTGCAAGTGTGCTGCTATTTGCATGTGTCAAAAAAAAAGCAGGAAGAACGTCCACACATTCGATTATTTTCATTTGTAGGATTATTGCCATGTTATTTTCAGGGGTGCAGTGCACCTTGTCATGAAATCGAAATTGAAATTCCAAGTTCATCAATAAATTCAGGTTATTTATTTAGCTGGGGTTTTAATTATACAACTCGCAGATTCCCACTGGGGCAAGGGCGAGCCTTAAGCGCCGTTAACCCCCCGCCCCCACCCCCAATTTCCTCCCTTTTTACATACTCCCCTTATATTATTTTAAATGTTTGCAATTACTAGTCAAGCACTTTAGGGCCTGTCATCTCATTTTACAAGGTTAAGGCGTAAGCGAGGCATGTAGGAAATTGGAACCCTCCAAGCCGCAATACACCCCTCACCCCCTTTTTCAGTACAAGCTCAACGCCTCATATTTATCTCCTCCATTCTCTATTGTGCACACCCTGAAAATGAATACGTTGGATGAGGGAGAAAATATTGTGCGCCGCTGTAAATCTTTGAGGCGTCTATTCCTGGATTATGTCATTTAAAAGGTAAACGGGACTATACCCGTCTCCCTTTTTTATTAAGGTCTTTTGCCGTCCATCATTTAGTCTCATTAAAACTGACACACACACACATCAGTGGAAAGCACTTCCTCGTATAAGGAGTCGTGTGACGACGCTTTGCACTTTGCTCTTTCGATTCCACCTCGGCGTTATCCTTTTATAATTGTGATCCACAAATAAATGAGCATCGTCTTCAATTTCTTGATCCAGATTTTCCCTGATTTAAATGCATCGTTCAACATGTGAATTTTCAGAGTTAAGACTTTCCTCACTTCAACTAAAAAGTAGCTTCGATTCCCGGATAACACACATCCCTCGAACTCCAAAAGGAAGGCCTTAATTACGCTTAAAAAAAAAAATTAATTGCTACTTCTTGCTTAATTTTTTTTTCTTTGTGTGTTTTGTGTGGACGGACTCATTGCGAGTCATTTGTGGTGGGGAAGCTTTGCTATTTGTAAGGTGATAATATTTTCTTACATTTCATCAAGGTGGGGCCCTAAAAACCCTCAAAATGTCCGCAGTTGGACTTCCTTGAGCCTGCGGATGGTCTGTAAATAAACCCCCCAACCCACCCCAACATCCCCTCCTGCTGTGTCGAAGCCATTAGCGTCTTTGAAGTGGTCGGTGGCTCTAATATCAATGTATTCGACTTAAAGCCGCCATTAATAATTCACCTGGACATTGATTAGCTGTCTGTTACGTGGCAACTCGCGATGATGACGGAGAGGAAAAAAAAACGAGGCTTTGATTTGGATTTGGAGGCAATGTTTTTTTTTTTTTTTTAAACAGAACGGCAGGGAGGGTTAACATCATTTATGTGACCTCTGGTGGGAATTCGTTTCGTCAAGCGCCGCCGAGTTCCAAAGAGGCCGCCAATTGAGTATAATTTTGACACGTGTCCAGGCTTTAAAAAGCACCCCCCCCCCCCCCACTCTCTGTTCACTCGGCAGACGTCCGCTCAGCTCGGACTTTTCCTTAAAGCCGGCACAAAGACTTGCTGGGCTGCGCTTGGCCTCTCGTTTATGTTTTTTTTTTTTTTTTAACACTGGTTCAGTGTGGGCTTACATCCCACCGCAACAGGTAAATGCCCTCCATCGTTCCACGTTGGCCCACCCCATGGCCTCATTATTTAGAATTTTGGCCAAGGGATTGTATTCATCCGGATGTAATATTACCACCCCCCCACCCACACTGAAACAATAGTTCATTAAAAAAAAACATTTAAACACACTACGCTTCTTTTTCTTTTCTTCATTTCAATAATGCATGTGGCTTTTATTGTCCCGAGAAACGTGCAGCGACGGCATCCTTTTGTATCCGTTCTAATTGGCGCGCTGAGCGACGGTATCTCGGCTCAACATGGCGGCATTGTCAGCACAACAATGCGTCATCGTATGGATTACGTGTGTTCGTCCTCCTGTAAATGGATTTCTCTTTTCTTCCTTTTTGGGCCAAAGATGAGGATTTAAAGGATTGTGTGTGTGTGTGTGTGTGTGTGTGTGTGTGTGTATGCGCGTTTTGGGGGGTGGAACGTGGGAGGGGGCTACACCTTATCAAATTGGCTTTACATGCTAATGGGGTCTAATTGGTGTCTGCAGGGGAGCAGGGAGTTGGGCTGGGGGCTGCTGGGCGTCAAAACCGCGCAACGTTGCTGGGCCCTTTTGTCTTGCAAATCATTTTTGTTGAGAGAAAAAAAAAGTGTGGCAGTGGAAGCTTCCAGAATTTTTTTTCCCTCCACGACTCGTAAAATCTGCTTTGGATTTGCCGAGTTAACTTTAAGCGACTGCGGGGGGGGGGGGGGGGGGGGGGGTAGGAAGTTTGGCACACTAAAACGGGGCCTGCAATACATTATCGGCCTCGCATTCTCTCGGCTTAATTAGTCCGAAATGTAATTGTTCACGCTCTGTGAGCAGAGAGAGTGAGAGGTTTTTCTTTTTTTTCTTTCACTTTTATTATTAATTTTTTTAACAGAACAATAAATCACTCGCATATTTGTGCTGTGATTCACGTGGAGGCTCGACCTCTCCCCGGCTCGACATGTGGTAAATTGTGAAGTCAATGAATCGCAGATGTAGAAGCGCGGGAGGGAGGGAGGGGGGGGTGGGGGGACTTTGGAGAGGCAGTACAGTAAGGTTTTGTCAGTGCCTGGCGAATGAATGGGAAAGATTTTAGCCGTAAATATTTACTGAGAGGATGACTGTGTGTTTTTTTTTTTTTTTTTTTTACCCCCCTCGCCCCCCGGCCCCCATCATCTCTGGTAGCAGGGCTTAATTGTCTAAATCGGAGGATGTTGGCAGGCTGAGCTGTCACCATCTGAAACATCTAAAAATAAAAAAATGTGGATGTGTTTCCTATCAGATTTTTAACTGGTGCGAAGGGAGTGTTGAGCAAAATGGCGGCGGGGCGGTTCAGCTGCAGTCACGTCGAGCTTGGATATTTTTTTTCTTCTTAAAATGAACTTTATTGACACTATTGTTTTAACATCTTGACATATTTTTAGTTTTATGTCGACAGGCTTGCACAAAGGCATTCGTTTGGCAGCTGTGCACGAGTAACCCCAACCCCCTTTTTAGTGTAACCCCCCCTTTTTTTTTCTTTTTTTTTTTTTAGCCGCACTCCCAACCTTCCCTCCCGCCGTCGCTCTCCCCTCTCTCTTATTCACTCCCTCCCTCCCTCCCGCGCTCACTTGCTCTTTCTCCCGTGCATTTCTATAGCCGCCGCCGCAGTCGTGGCAGCAGCACACAAAGATGGCACCGTACATCCGAAACGCCAACTTTTGTCATCTTGTTAAATACAGGCCCCATCCGGCTCTTAAATCCATGTGTGTTTACGTTAACCCGTTTTCCTTCTTCCATCTCTCGAATCTGCGGTAAAAAGTTGACATATTTTTAAAAAAAATAAAAGGCTGGAGCGCAAGCGGGCCTCTTATTTTCGCCGAAATGCCACGCCTCCGTTTGCCTCGAGAGCAACCTCAGCGTCCGAGAAGCTGCGAAGAGGGCTTTGGAGTCCGATGGATAACCATCAAAATGCTTGTCAGTGGCATCTTTCTTCCGCGGTTTGGCCTCAAGTGCTTCTCAAGTGCAAACACGGGCCACAAATGCCAGATTCATTTGTTCTCCTAGCACAGGTGTTAAACTGCGGCCCTCGAGGGCCTCTATTTCGCGCGCTTTCGATGTTTCCCCTCCTCTAACACAGCTGAGTCAAAATGATCAGCTCATCAGCAAAGACGTAAATGGCGGACGAGTGGATCAACCCGCGGCGGCTTGGAGAGCGCGCTAGCGGGTAAATTCAAGTACGTTCGCACAAACTCGAAGTATCTCAGGCGTCACGAGCGCAATCAAACGTCCGTAAATGCCGCATTGATTTCCTCTCCAAAGTGGATAGAAGATGAATAAATCCGTTGGCAGCGATTTGGAGGCTTCCTCGTGGTGTCACATTCAAGTTCAGTTACATGAACGCAAGTGTCACAAGTGCCAACAATGGCTTTTCCTTTTGTTCTCCAAAGCGGATAGGTGACTATTAAAGAGCGATGTTCCAACCACATTTTTTTTTTTTTGCACCGCAGTCTGAGTCCGAGCCACTTGATTGAAGTACCCGCCAATATGTTGTCATGATTCAAAACCTCTGCAATGCAATGACTGAGAAATTAACAACCGCATCAAAATTGTCTCAATTATCTTAATTTTTTTGGGGGGGGGGGGTAAAAGTAACCTAAGATGATGTTTTTTAAAAAATTTTTTATGGCTATATATCAGCAGTAATGAACTAAAATATTTTATTCTTGAATCAAGTCCATTTACAAATCCGATCTTTTCGGCTGATACCGATCAGTGATCAATCCCCGATTTTCGATCATGTGGGTCGGAATCGGGACAAGCCTACTCACAAAACCCCCCGGGGATGATTTGGAGAGTTGCTCGTGGTTAAAATTCAAGTTCATTCACAGGGGGAAAGTCGTAAAGTGGGAGGGGAAAGTACAAGAAAGCGGGAAACGACTGCGAGTAGAGAGGAGGGAGTCGGAGGGTGGGGACAAGCTGGGTGGCGGGGGGGTTAGCGGCAGTGGAGTTGGGCTGCGGGGTCACTCTCACAAAAGCCAACTGAATGGAGTGCATAATTGCTCCTAATGGCGGGGCAATGAGAGCGGTGACAGTTCCTGGTTAGATGTCTAAACAGTGACCCCCCACCCCCACCCCCACCCCACCCACCCCGATGGCTCCACAAAAAGCAGAGCGGGAATAGAGCGCGGTTGGCCAACTCACTTTTCCCGCAGGTGTTGAAGTCTCGCTGTGCTGGTCTGCCGCCGGCGGATTGTGCGGAAAGTTTGGGAAAGGGTCAAAGGGCACCGGTGCTTGACATGCTTGTCGTTGACAAAGAACCCTTTCTTTGGTGTTTTTTTCTGACCACCACACGCGCCTTGTGACAACTGTTGGTCATTGTTTTCTCTCCGAGCAGCGCCACTGCAGCTTAATCGCTCCTCATTGCAGACCCCCAAAATGCACTTTTCACACATTTCATCATCAATCAAACCACATCAAAATGAATTCATAGAAAATACATAAAAGTCTTTTTGGTTTTTTTGGTTGACCTAGTTTGCAGCATGGGATCGGGTCAAAGATGGGGTCATCATAGTTGTCAAAATAAAACTAATTTCTCACCAATTATCCATCTGTCCATTCTCATTGATGCACTTCTACAATGTATTTATTTTTATTCATGCTAATAATTTATATCTGGCGCGTTCACTCTGCAGTGAGTTCCTGTTGGAAATTGGCTTTGCTGTATCCTAAATGGCGATAAAACTCCAGCCTGTGTATTTTTAATCTACTCATTAAACTTTTAATTGAAGCGGGATAAGCGCTGAGGAGTTATGTGCAATTGTGTAAAGAAAAAAAAAACAGTGCGAGGGCACTAATGAGGCGATCTGAGTGGCGGACGCGTAGCCGCATGCCAAAGGTAAGCGGAGATTTGCCGGCGCAATAAATTCATCTGCTCATCGACGGATTATGGCAGGATTTGCACGTTAAAAGACAGGGAAAAAATGCGCCATGATTTGAAAATGCGAAAGGCTAATAAATAAAATAACCCCCGCGGTGCACTTTTTTTTTTTAAATCCCTCCACCCTCGGAGGTTGATGAGCAAATTCTAGTGGAAAAGCAGATTAAGAGTAAATTCCAATGTTGGCTCTTAAAGCAGATGTTTGGAAACCTATTTGCACAATAATAATGCTCTTGTAAAGAGACAGCTGTCAACTTGTGTACCGCTCGAGATAACATTTCATGTGAACAGCTTGTTGTGGCCACACATGGCACCCCCCCAGCCCCCAACATGTGGGCCCTGCCAAGCATTATAATGAAGGTAATGGGCTATGGCGTCGCTAATACGGCTCCAAAAACACAACGGCGACAAATTGCGAAGCGGATTTGCTGTGGGTTTTTATTTTTAATAATTGGTTTGATTTGCTTTTTTTTAACGCCACTTTCACCGATGACTTATTTAAACTTCCAATTAGTTTTGTTGTGGGGCGTTATCACCCTTTACCTGTGTGGGGCCGCAAGCATGTCCCAAAATGTTATTTTTCGGATCTGCGGGACACAAATTCGCCGTTGCGCATTACTAGAAACACCGAACGGTGTGCTCATTTTGAGGCCCAAAATCCAGTCATTATTTCGTTTCGGCTCCACCTCGTCAACGTGTTCAATTCAGTGCGCCGCATCAGGTGTAGGTCACTTCCCAAATTGACTCGCCGCATTGAGTGAATTGTCAATTGTCCTCCTTGCGTGGAGGGGTCAGATTGAATCAAGTCACTTGCGTGGGCGACCGCAACCCTCGCCATCCAGCAGGCGGGGATTGACTAACTTGACTTATCGACAAGAGAGAGCGAGAGTGAGGGGAATGGGCCAGAATTGGCACTTTTGAGGCGGAAGGCGATGCAATTTGGTCACCCCGGAATGACTTGTTTGATTGGAATAATGATCGCACGGTACACGGTGGCTGACAGCTTTTCGCCGCATCTCCCCCGCTGAACAATGGCATTTGTTTTGCCGCAACGAGGCGAGGCGGAGGCGAGCAGAGCCGAGCCCCAGCGGTGACGGATATATTGGAATTTTATGGCGCGCACGTCCCTGCAGTTTGAATCTCAGCACCTCGCGGGCGATATCCTGCTCTCTCTGTAATGACGGGGTCTGGAAACAAAATTGGGACGAGTTCTACGGCAGGTTCCCAAGTGGCAGTTTCTTTTCCTATCCGAGGGAGTGGGAGACCGAATTTTTTTAAAATTTATTTATTTTTGTTTCGTTTGGAAGCCACATAAGTGTCGGAAGTCCAAAATTAACACCGCAAAATGTGTCTTTGGAGGCCTCGGCGACAATGCGAAACTCTGGAATAACACGGCGTTCACTTTTGGACACCCAAAAAAAAATCTGGGCCGTTCCCGCCCAAGTCGCTTCGGGTGATAAAATGAGCGTAACCCATCGGAGTCGCCGATGGGAAGTTATTTTAGGTCACAATCTATCGGCACGCAATCGAAAGGTTGCTAAACGACGCCGGCTATGAATCAGAAACCACAGCCGTCATTATGAAAGTCGAGATTAGAAGATGGCATCACTCCGGCGGGGGTGGCCTCCGTGTCATGTGACGCACGTCGCAGTGCCCTTTAGAACCTGGAGGCTCCTTATCTTCACTTTTTACGGTGCCGCCTATCTTTATTGGCCGCCGACGCTTGCGCCTATTCCGGTTCGTCACAAAAGACGGAGGAGACGAGCGACTCCCTGGGTTCGCGCCCCGAGGACCAGCTCCGGAAGCCGTCGCTCTTGTCGCCCTTCTCCCGATCCGTCACGGTCCAGGCAGGCGTTGGTGTCGGCTCCTTTGCGCAAGAATGCGATATCCACTGTTTGAACAGTGGCTTGTTTCAGGAGCGCAGGGAAGGGAAGGAAGTAGCTGCCGTGTTTACATAGTTGAATTGTGCTTTGCTCCCCCCTCCCCACGTCTCCTACCCCCTCTAGTGTCTAATGGACGTCTCTTCAAACATTCCCAAGTGTTGAGATGACCCCTACTACTAAACAAGTGCTCAATGCCTGCCTCGCGGGGGGGTGGCGTGCGCGTGCGTGCGTATAGACTGATGAAGAGGTCGACGGCGACTCTGACGAGGAGCTCGACATTGACGTACGGTCCAGTCGTCGAGCTAATTGTTGTTTGAATTAGCACGTTATGATCCGATGACAAATGTCTCGTGCGCCGGCCCCCGGAGCGGAAAATGTTTCCAGGGGATTGGCGTGATCTTTTGCGAGTGTGTAAACCCACCTTCAACAAGATGGATAAATGCAATTATTGGGCAGACCCGCAGTGGAGGAAATCCATTTAAAGCCCGTAAAGCTCAGCAGGGTCCGCGCTTAATTCATTTGGCCAATTTGCGGAGTGATGTACGAGTGTCAGGGCACATTAGTCAGGTTGGGGGGGGGAGACGCGCGCGCGTGTGGCGTCTCGCCGGCGTGGTAGGACGCGGCGGCGCCGGGGGAGGCCGCGGAAGGATTAACAGAACGTGAGAGAGATGCCCGTCGCTCGCGAAAGGAGTTTCCTTGGCGGACAAAACAAATGACGCCCGGACGCGGAAGTCGCTGAAATTCGTCCATCGTTCGCCGGAGTCGAATCACTTAGCAGTTGCAAAAAAACAAAACAAAAAAAAACCAGAGTGACTAGCGCAGTGTCCGTGTCGAGGGAAGCTTCAAACTCTTCATCCCGCCGTCTTGCTATCAGACGTGGGACAAAAGCCCTTTCGTCGCTCGCGTCCCTCCGACGTGTCTCTCGTCACAGTTGGACGCCGAGTGCGCGTGTTCGCATTTGTCACCTGACAGAAATTCCGGCCGGCCTCGGCGTGAATTTGGAGGCTTGTCAAAGACAGGTGCCGGTTGCTGTCCCTCATGCTTGACGCGCCGCAGCTGGGGAAGGACTTAAGGCTCGCGGTCAAGTTCGGGTCAGAGGCCTCGGCTTGAATTCCCTCCTTGACTGTGAAGGAGCCGGCCGGGAACAACAAGACTCCAATGAATCCCCGTAGCGGAAGTGAGCTGGATGCACCTTTTTGGAGCCACCTAATGGTCTCTGGGCTGCCCCAGGAAGTCCTCTGTGCATCTTCGTGGCAGCCCCCCCCCCCCCCCTCCCCCAGTCCCCATCCATGGGAGTGTGAAAATCCAGCCCTGTAACTTTTGCATGTGCATATGTCATCATCCTCCCCCTATTTCGGCTGCGAGCTGCCGCCCAAAGTGCTTGCCCAATCTCCAGAGAGAACAACTGTTTTCTGCCGTGTTTAGTCAGGAGGAATTCCCTTCCCCGACTCGGAAAAAGGAGAACTTGTGGAAGTTTTCGATACGCCCCTGCGGATCGAGTTTCATCGGTCGGGCCAGCGGTCTTTACACAACTGTTCCCAGTTAGTGGCGGGATGCCAGTCTCACTCGGGTCGCCAGTTGGACAAATGGTTTTCACTACCGCTGGATTTAGTTCCACACTGTGCCGCTCAGTTGCAGAGCTATTCAAGGTATCGTTTTCCAAAAAAAAAAAAAAAACGTCACCTGGAGAACACGCGTGGAATTCCGCACGTATTTCTGGACCGTCGGCACGGTTGAGATATTCTGCGGCTGAGGCGGAAAGAGGCCCCCGCTGACATTTGAGCGACAAATGAATTGACAAAACTGGCCCCAACTCCATGAGAGTCTCCTTTGTTGGCTTCTCGACGTCCTTGGCGAGACGACGAGATGCGGTCGGAGACGCCGGAGAGAGTCGGCCTCTAATTGCTTCAAAATGATGATTGAGGCATCAGCATGGGTGGATGCTGCGATGGGACTGCTTCCACTCGGGGGTGGGGGGGGTTAGCTGGAAGCCAGTGGAGCCCGCTGGGATTGCTCCCCAATGACAAATGGTTGTCATAAAATCGACCCCCTGCTAACCACAGCAAATCGCACTTTTCTTGGCGTACGGCGAGGAGACAATCGTTTTCCTCATGTTTGGAATTGGCCTTGCCATGCGGTTTGCTCGGATCGGGCTGCCTGGAGCCGACTGCTTCCCCATCAGCCCTCCGCTCTGGTTTTAGTTTCAAGAAAAAGAGGGCCTCTGTATTTATTTATTTTTCTTTTTTTGTCTTAAATACCGCAGCGATCAGTGCCAAACTTCCCTTTTTTCCCCCCCAAATCGCCACACAGTCATCGCCTTGTATTCTCAACTCTGACAAACAAGAGGCACACCTGCCCTTGTGACTCGCTCTTTTACCCCACTTGTAGCCCACCCCACCCCAGCCCTCGCCTCGCCTCGCTTTCGGCCATGCCGTGATTTAGCGAATCACCCCGCTTAATGATTCAATTGGGCATAAAGTCATTGAGAGGCAGCCTGCTTTCCATCTGTCCGGTGAGATTAATACTCTCTGTAATTAAATGTGACCTTGGGGGGACCATCAAGGGAGATTCTGGTGGGTGCCAGTAGCCAAAGATTTAAAGTTTAAAAAAACAAATTGCATTGGATGAGGACACAGCCGTTTACAATGAAACGTTTTTCCGCCCCGTCTTGGGTTTGCCTTAAATAATGGTGACGATGGTTGAGACGAAAGCTTGACCGAGTGTGTCCGCGCGGTGCGTTCATAGCCTCGACGACGACTGCTGTTTTAACTCCTTATTATACGTGTGGTTTTGTACGGACTCCCGAGCTTTGGTTTCTCTTTTGGACGGCGTCCAGAGACTACAAGGCCTGCTTCTCCTCAGCACTCCAGCCAGGTCGGCGTAAAGGGCCCTGCAAAGCTCCGTTATTGGATTTCAGGCCTGATCTGGTTGTTTTTGCAGCGTAAACAGGACATTAAAGACGGAGGGTGGTGGTGGTGGCGGTGGGGGGAAAAGATGGCGAGCTAATGAGTCTTTGTGTCAGCGTGAGCGCGGCGGGCGGCCGCGCACGGAGTTTTCAAGCCTTATCCTCTGCATCCGCTGTCGCGGTGACACGCGGTGAAGAGGAGCCGACACCCCTGCGTCGGTCCGATTCGAGTCAACAGAAATAACGGATCTGTAAGAGACATTAGCGCGCTTCGGTCTGTGCCTTGCAACGCGCCCGTCCCCGTTCTTTCGGGGAGGAACAACATCCCTCTGGTTCCGCCGGACCAAAAATAACCATCGAAATTGCTATGGTTGCGTTAGGTTGCGGCGGCGGCGGCCTCGTGGCAGCCAGGAACCCGATTTGAGGTGGCATGGGAGGCCCGGGGGTGAGATCCGGGCTGACCTCCAAGGAAATTGCAGGGCGCCGTGGACGGAGCGCGACGGTTAACAACCAGCGCGGGAAAACGGCCGAAGCTGAGATTTGAACCCCTAACCGCTCGGCCCACCGTGCTGCCCCAGGTTGTAAATGATGTCAGCATATTTTTTTAAACGTACTCAAAAATCCGTCATCACGTCTCCCCAGCATGCCTCACGTTGTTCCTCTTCTCAACTTCTTTTTCTGTCTGCCACGCTTGCAGCCTTCAAACTCTCTTGGAAATCCCTCCGCTGCCATCTCGCTCTCTCTCCGTACGCGCTGTGATTACCTCTCCAAACTGGCAATAAGTTGATTGCTTTACAGAGATGATGTAAGCCTCTGCCCTAGGGTACATCAGGTTGGATTTCTCCTTCTTTATCTTGCAAAGCCTAAATTAACAGCTGGTTTGGTCGGAGTTCTCCCGGATCTGACTCAAGGATTAGGCCTGGTTCTCATGCGAGTCAATCCAGTTTGATTTATTGCAGGTCTATCAAAAAAAAGATCAATGGGAGTCCTTTTGAAAGTAAATCCTTAATCGCTCTTTGCACTTACGTGTCATCATAGTGATTTCTTTCCCCCTTCTCCTTTTCCCCATTTCTCACTCCCTCATTCTTATTCTTTCCGTACACCTTGTCTCCCCCGCCCCCTTTCCGCTCCGCCAACAGCATCAGGGTAGCTGGATAGATAAATTATTTTTCTTCTTCTGCTCTCATTAGCGATATATTCAAGCAAGGCAGCTCCAAGTTGGGCGCCTTTGCGTTCCGTGGTCGTGCTCGCAACCTTTTGTGCCGCTCGTGTTGCGTCTTCGCCGAAACTTTCTCATATTAGGCCCCGTCGCTCATGCCGGGCTCGGTAATAAGGAAGTTGAAGAATTGATGTGTTTGGGGCTTCTCACCTCTGACTCTGCGATCCATATTTATGAGCGCAAGACTGAAATGACAATGCTAGTGAAAGGAAAAGGCTCTCTCGTTGGGATGCTCGCCGCTCCTCAAGGAATATTCCTTTGCTTCGACGAGGCCGTTCGACTTCCCTTTGGTTCGGCGCAGCACAGTGGGCTTTTTTTTTTTTCTTCCGCTTTGCATCTTCATTGTTGGAGGGTGTCCGTTAACGATGTGCAAAAAGCTTTTCCTCCTTGCCATACGACAAGGCTGCTACGGTTCCTCGCGTACGGCTTTATCTGAGAGTATAGCCATGCTCGGTGTAATTCATGCTAACGTGACTCATCAGTGCGTCGTTTTTATTGAAACGTTCGAAGAGCCAGCCGCCTTACTCCAGCCCCGTTTGGATGAAGCTCCAGTCCATTGATTGCTCGACGGTAAATCTTCGCTCCGTGTTTGTTTCCGGCTGCAGATGCTAAGCGAGACTCCAAAATGAGTCTTTGAGGCTGTGTCACGCCGCATAAGACGTCGCACGATGACGTCGTGGACGCCGCCGAGACCGGCCAGATCAGGATTTGGTGTCGAGCTCGTAGGAAAGATGACTTCATGTAGCCCACGTAGGGGAGGGTTGATATGACCTCACCATCCGAGCGTGGGAACGTATCCAGTCGCTTGCGTTGAGGACACCCAGCTTAATGTTTTCAACGGTTTCTAAGGCTCCCGGGCTCAGTTTACCGATTCGCCATCAATCGACCGACGTTCGTGCGCCGCAGACCGCCGCTTCCTGAAATGATACGAGAGATGATGTGCCTTAAATTCAGGTGTGTGTCGCGCTAGCACGCTCGGCCCAGCTGACTGGCACACAGACCCGGGCTTCTGCAGGGGTGGGGTGAAGCCGGGCTGACAGGATACGTGGGAAGGAAGGGGCTTGCTGTCAGCCAGCTGGACCTCTTAATCCTACAGCCTTGGGGAAAGGGTGTGTGTGTGTGTGTGTGTGTGTGTCAATTCTCATGCACACCTCTCGCAACACTGTGGCGCAGCTGAGTCCACGTGTATGTTTGCGCTCCATTGAGACAACCGAGGTTTGTTTACCGCAGTCCTGCCTTTAAACACCGCTCTCGATATTCACTTCCGTCTCTCAGCACTTGACGAAGGGAGCTTCGGAGGTACTTGTCACACCAGCAACCCCCCCCCCCCCCCCCCCCTCTCTCACATACCATAGCCCCCTATCAATTAAATCCTGTAATCCCGTGTTTTTTTTTTTTTTTTTTTTTAAACGTCACCTAAAATGTCGTCATTGAGGGGTTGGCTAATTGACTCTTCTGTTGCCTGGATTGGAACAATAATAATAATAATAATAATAATAATAATAGATTTTATTTATAAGCGCCTTTCAAGACACCCAAGGACACTTTACAATAACAAAAAACACAAAACAATACGGGTTGAGCAGCGGCAGCCAAAACGCGCCAGCGTTCACTCAACCCGAAAGTCAGAAAGAAACAAGGGAGGGAGAGGGGGAGAAAAAAAAAACCACGCTCGAACTACCCTCATTTGAGGATAATTTGAGTGAGGCAAAAAACTCCTGCACAAGCATATGACAGTTACAACAGGTCACAAGTAATAACATTATTGTACTGTTAAAGATACCTGGCAAAAATATCGAGATGACACTTTGCCCATATCACACAATCACGCCTTTCAAGCTCATATGGAAACAGTTTCGAAATATTAACTTCTTGAATGCACAATTGTTGGAACATCTAACATGATGGTTGTACAACTGTGTCGGAGTACCTAATGAATTGTTCAATGTATGTTTCACCTTTTCATAGGAGATACAGTCGATTGTGGTCGAAATCACAACGGCTGAAACCCCTATGGGAATGTAGTCACAATGGTACCGATGTGCTCGTTGGGTGATGAAATGGCGACCATGCTGTAAATAGAGCTGTCGTTTTCTTTTCAAGTCAACGGCGCTCACCTGCAGCCGCAGTCCTCGCGTTTGCTCCATTGTCACCATCCAAACGCGGCGCAAGCAAGCGGCCGGTTGCAACGCGTTCTTCTCGTCGACATCGTATGAGATTTCTTTCGTTTTTCTATTTTATTTATTGATGTATTTATTTTATTTTATTTTATTTTTTTAGCTCTTTGCATATATCACAAGCTGGCAGGCTAAGAGCTTGGGACTTCCCCACGCCACACACTCCAAGCCTTTGATCGCTTGCTTTGGAGGTAACATCAAACGCCGCGGCACAGAAAGGCAGCTACTACTGTGAAGTTCAATGTTCAACTTGATGGCTTGGCTGAGGGCTTTTGCCTCCCCCCCACCACCACCACCAGGCTGCACCCCTCAGCTCCTCTCCTCCTCTAGCCCACCACCACCGCTGCACACCCCAATGCTACACGCCCTCCCGCCGCTCCCTCGATCCCTCTGCTGCATCTCTCAGCTGACAACCAGAAAAACACAAACTGTTTTTCGCCAAGGTTTTTAATACCTCCGACCTCACCTCCATCGAGTCGAGGTTGCGCGATGCGAGACCTCCTCCCCGCGTAAATTTCAGACGTACACAAAGGTATTGCTGTCTGGCCTGCGTGGTTAGAAAGGGCAACCTCCTCCTGTATATTTCAGGCGGTTGCATCAATGCCAAGCGTGAGGCCCGTTGTGGCAGGAGGGGAATCGCAACGTAGTTATTCCGGGAATTAATCTCCCCCTTGCCTTCATCACACCTGCCAGAAGTGAGGAAAATATCCCAATAAGAGCACACAGTTTCGTGAGTTGCGCATCAATGAATGAGAATTTCACCCTCTGTCTGCTCATCTTCCATGTCCCGCCATCATATTTAGCAGATGTTTGCAAAAGTTTCTTTTCATGCAGATTGGGTGCAGAGATTTTGGTTTCACTTTTTCGGTCCACCACAGAATCGAAATGCTCCACTTGTGAGCATTCGCTGCCATGAACCAGGAATTAGTCTGTCCCCGTGCCTCGATTAAAAAGAGGAGCCGATGGAGCGTCCACAAGGGAAGCAAAATTCTTTATTCCCCCACAGTGAGTGCCACTAAATCCCGCTCGTAGCCTGACTCCGCTTTGCTTTTCCAGTATTTAAATGAGTTGAGACCAGCCAAGGTGCTCCGCTAAACGCTTTTTCTCACTTTCGCTCTCGCTCTCTTTCTTGCATATGAGCTTCCTTGTCTGACTGTGCCAATTAGCAACAACGACAAAAAAAAAAAAAAAAAGCAGTGTGGCCTGCTTTTCTTCTTCCCCGCTGCAGCTTCCTTGATAGACTTGAGCACATGCGCATGTTTTGGTGTACCATTAGCTCGGTGTGCGGGGAGGCGTGCGCCGGCTTCTGCTGCCTTATCTCCACGTCAGTCACGGCATCCGTGTGTGTGCATGCGTGTGTGTGTGTGTGTGAACATCAGTTGTAATGATCTCTATCTAGCCTGTCGGTGCGTGTTAGCGCCCAGCCTCCCTCGCCCCCGGAGCAAACTGTTCCCTTGCTAATAGATGCAAAATTAAGCTGATCAATAGATGGCCCCAGCTCATTATTGACACGTTATCTTCGGCGTGGGATTTTTGTCCAGGGGCGGGTGCGGGTGGTGGGGTACTCAATGCGAGGCCTGAAGATACCGAAGTGGGAAAGGGGTCGGGGCAGGGGAGGGGGGGGGGGGTTAGAATATGGACTTTATTTCAATAATTGTAACACACAGAAAGTCAATTAGTCTCACTCGAGTATTTTTGTGGTTCTGTTGGATTCGTCAATAATTGGCATGTTATGCAAAAAATGTTTTGATCACTGGTCGTTGTGCTACCATGTGGCAAAAATGTTTTGATCATGTTTGATATAAAAAGAATTCCACAAAAAAAAAAAAGTCCTGTGTGACCTTGGTTGGGAAGTTGATGTTTTGATCACCGCTTGTAGGTTGGATGATGCCAAACCAAGCAAGTGCTTGCGTGCAGAATTTTATTTGAACGGAAAAGACCAACCGAGAATCAAGGTGCCATCCAAACATCTTGATTGCGCCACGATGCGAGCGACGCAACGCTAAAAACGAATCCTTTGATAAATGATGTGTTTATAAATCCAGAACTTGACTGGGACTCGAGTTGTGATGCATCATTTCTCAAGTCATGAATATTCAGGCTGGACTGCTTCCAGGAGGTGCACTTTCAGGTGCCGACGAGACAAAAAAAAAAACGTTTGTTTGCCGCTCGGAACGTTGCTTTTGTGAGGATTAATTGCTTGTGTGTGTACGCGGTGCCTCCTGCGTGATACTTTGGGATTGATGAATATGTGTAGGTGGATTGGTGTGATAGTGCGCGGCGGCGTTCCCGGCGTGTCGGAAGTCTTTGTTGAAGCCTGAGAGTGCACACATTGTCTCCCCTGTGAGGAGCAGCTTCCTTATATCCCGTCTGCCGTTTAACTAATTCACAGCGAACTCTCGCAGAACAAAAAAAAAACAACAGATAAAATAAAAAAACATCAAGGGCAGCTCTCCTCGTAGCGCTATAACAAATAACGGCAGACTGTGGGCGCTGCGCATTTCACACCCTCAGCTGAGCTCAGTTGCCGCTTCACCTTTTTAACTCGCTCCCCCTCTTTCGCGATGAGTTTATGATAAGGGTTGCCCGACCTCCTCCCAACCCTCCCCCTGGCCTTGCCTTTCGCCAAAAAGGAGACGGACCATCTCGTAGGTCAGTCCAATCAGCGCGGTAGAGCGCGGACAATCCAAGAGCGGGATTCACGGAAGAGCGCTACAACCCACGCGAGATTTTTAAAATTTTTTAGTTTTTACAGATTTCAATCTGAATAGTTGAAAGTATTGTGTACATAACTGCGAATTAAATGCAATAAAAAGTCGAGCCACTCAAGATTTTTTGGGGCGTAGACTATAATACAGTCAAACCTCGTTACAAGGTACCCAAAGGGACAGAACGAATATGTATGAAGACTGTGTTACATTGTTGGCCGGACATTTTGCTGAACCACATAAATTTCGGGAAAATGGCTTCAGGCAACATTCATGTTTCTATTTATTTCTAATGCTTTTGAAAAGGCTTCTGCGCTGAACTGCAGCGGTTTCTCGGGCACTTCGAATTGCTGAATGTGACGGCCTTTTTGATGGCGGACCAGTAAATCCAGTTTCTGCGGCGTTAGCACAGGTAGATTGCGAGTTGCACGCTGGAAAGGAACATGAGTCGGCAGGCGAGCCAAGGGACTCATTTCTGATCCCTTTTCACAATGTGAAGGGTGTTCACCCAATGCCAGCAAAACGACAACTGATGTCTCGCGCGCTCGAGCCAAAAGAGTTGAAGACTTGGCACCCTCAAGTGTAATTTTATTATTGTTTTTTTTTTTTAATTATTGGCCAGCTTTTGAGGACGATGACTCAAAAAGATTGTCGCTGCTTTCGTTGTCCGTTAGCACAAGTGCCATTTGTTTGGGTCGTTGGAAGTTTTGTACGTTGATTGTCGGTCGATTAGCCGGATGACACCCCCAAAAATGTTCTGAATGCTGTTTTTTAGTTGACAGGATTATGTGAAAAATATTTTGATGTGTAGAGGGGTTGGATGACGCAAATATTTTCATCGTCTTATGATAGTTAGAAGCAGCCGGGGGGGGCCTTTCCTAGTGGCCAAAGTCAGCCGGGATAGGCTCCACCTCAGGCAAAAGGATGTTTTCATTTTGGTTAGCATCCATTCAACCATTTCAGCACCGCTTATCCCGATCATTGGGCTTGCTGGAGCCTATCCCGGCTGACTTCGGGCGGAGGGTCGGACCGCACCCTGAACTGGTTGCCGGTAAGTCGCAGGGCAGATGAACAGCTCGCGCGACTCTTGTTGGAGTAGGAAGCATCTTAAAAAGAGGCTCCACAGCGGCGCCCGATGCTAAAGGTTGCCAGGGAAGGCCTGTTCATTAGTCAGGCTGATGGAAGCCTCGCCATCTCCTGCTGGCCCTCCATCCTCACCGTCGCTATTTATAGAGCGTCCAAGATACTCCTGATGGCGCGGGATGAGGGGGGAGGCGGGACGGGGGAGGGAAGAGTTTGAAGAAATGGAACACTGCGGACTCCTCGGGAGTCAAATTGAGAAGGTGAAAGATTGCACTGAAGCCAAGTTCTGTCACTGGATCTTCACGTCAAATCCACTTCAACTATTTTAAAAATCTGAATTGACCTTCCCGATGATGTCACGGTATTTGCGAGTCCAGCTGTAATTTTCATTTTAACGGGTAAATTGATTTGAAAATGGGGAAAATTCCGACATGGCTAACGTCATCATTTCAACATTTTCTGTCGCTCAGATTAATGGTTCAGATATGTACTGTACATAAGATGCATCGTTTGACACCGAACGTTTGCGCTGTAGAGCTGAGAATAGCCAGCAGGCTCGCCGTCGTTTTGCAACATTTTTCTTGTGGACGTTTTTTAATTTATTTTACAAGGTAGCAAGCAGTTACGCAATCCTCACCATTTACTGGTCAATGGGGTCGGTGTTTGACTCGCACATTTGTCCACACCTATTAAGTCAACAGCGCAAGAGCAGAAACTGTATTTATCTCACGAAGCAATGTTCAAGGGAGCAGGATAAACATCCATGACAGGCCGGGTCAAAGGTCAAGTGTTGGTTGACGGAGTCTTAAAACAAGGGAGAGAAAAAAAGAAGAATAAAAAACTAATGCAGTGGACACCCAGGACTGGTCACCAAGCCAATGGCAGAGCAAATGTAGACAAACAGTCGCACCTATAGACAATTTCGTCTGTCCAGTTAACCAAAGAATTGTGTTTTTGGGACCTGGAACGTGGAAACTCCAGCGCAGAATGAAACCCGGATCGCCTTTCTTTGAGGCAGGCATGCCAAGCATGACACACAACCACTAATCGAGCGTGCTGAGTTTGGAAACATTTTCTGGAACGAAATCATGCAAGATATTGTGACGGGAGTGGTGTACATGTCTTCTCTTGGCTGTTCAATGACCAAGTTGACAAACACCAACTCATTCGCTGCCAAACGTTTTTAAAGCCGACTTCCCTCTACTGCTGAAACAAAGTGTTGACTTCTTTCACCCGAAAAAGAAAAAAAAGTCTCTATTTCTTGCTCTTTCCATTTTTTTGTAATGAGAAGCAGAAGATTCACCTTAAAGCAAAAAAACAAACAAACCTTTATGTTGGTCCGTGGTTAGATTCCAAGTGACGAATATAAAAGTCCCAGGCGGCGAAAGAATATCTGAGGTTGATGCAACTTAAAAATTGCAGTTTGACAATCGTGCGTTCATTTTAAAATGCGAGTCAAGTCTACGTTTGGTCATGAGACAGGGGAGGCCGCGCGGGCACCACCCGTCAGAATTCGCGTTGATTTGTAAGAGTCCGGTCGAGCTCCTCCCTGCAAGGCACCAAGTCGGCCCGAGCGCTCTCGGGGCCGGCGGAACCCTCCCCTCAATCCCCCAAGTGGAGTGAATATCGCTGTGCTGGACCCGTTCCCGCCGCAGGGCACGCAAACCCCAGGCCTTCCCGTATTCCGCCTTTTATTTTCCTGCTTGCGAATTGCCTCCGGCTATCAATGCAGGTGGGGCGTATTTTTTTTTCTCCGCTCCAATATTTACTCATAAAATGTGTATTCGTAGTTGCGTTGCTTGTTTTGCGTCGGAATTTCATCCAGTGACCTCTCCAAAAACATCTGTATCCCCGCATTTGTTTTTCAACCCGGGGGGGGGGGGGGGGGGGAGAGAATTAAGCTTCCGCTGACCTCTGTCGCACACCAAATTAAAGTGTCCCATCCTCAACAACTGTTGTTTGCGCCTTGCCTTCCACCTGTTCCCAAGAACGGACTCTCACTGCAAACAGATCAAGTGAAGACGCGGCCTGGGTGCTTTTAGAGGGATCAGATTGGAGTCAAACTAGTTGGGTTAATCCGTTAATCCACGCGTAGTTTACTCACATGGGTTTTCTTTTTAATGGGCTTCTCAAACTCGTTTTTAGCTCGTCAGACTTTAATAAAGCTCTTTAAAGCGCCAGCGGTTTAATTGTGTGTTAATCTGTATGATGTCAATCCTATCTCCGAGCGTGTTTCTTTTTTGTTGTTGTTTTTTTTATTTTTCTGGGCTTCTTTTACCAAACGTGTTTCCAAATGCGGCTTTCAGGTGTGTCTAATTTGCGCAAGTCTGAATTTTCCGCACAATCGTGTATGGTTTATGGTCGGCCGTGTCTGACAGAGGGGTTGGAGCTCTGCTGCAGTCCCATCGCCACACACAACATCCATATGCTGACTGTAAACCCAAGCTGCTATTTGTCCGTTTATGACCCCGCCACCCCCTCCTCTTGGCCCGAACGTTGCCGCCGCGGCCGGGGTGCCTGTCAGACCCCTCGTCTGTCCAACGCCCCCCCCCCCCCCCTCCTGCCGAAGAGCGAAACAGAATTTGAGCGCTAGCGTTTACTCGTAATCCCACGACGAACGCGATGCGCTTTGGCTTCTGTTTCAGCGGTCGTGTGATGCAATTTATCAGGTGGCAACTTGATTGACAGAAAAAAAATGGTGGAAAAGTCAATGGTCTCTTTTTAAGAACTTTCCAAAGACTTGGCCTTTCGCACTTGGATGAGTGAAACGGCATCAATCATTCGGTCAATAAATCTGCCGGCCGCAAATAAATTCTGATCAAGGCACAAACGAGCAACGGCCATTCCAGAGAGAATGGGAAAGTGAATGGCTCGTCCAACATAAATAGGTAAGGACTCCACACAAATCCCGAGATGCGCTGGTCTTCACTGGAAATTTGAAGAAATCTTTGGCTTTTGTGAATGACTAACACACCCATTTCGACACGTGTGTGTCATCACACACGCGTGTCACTTGGACTCGTGATCATTCAAATGATTGCTTCCAGCACCCAAGCTATTTCAAGACTTTTGCCTTTTAAAAGTCTTTCTTTTAATAGGATGAAAACCAGAAATAATCCCAACTCCAACCCCCCGGCCCCCACCAAAAAGCTTTGGTTTGCCTGGGGTGAAAAATTTACCCCGGCGGGAGTTGAGTTCATTGCGATACAATGATTTGGAGGACCCCGTTGTCTTTCACTTCATCAGACAATTGAGTCATTCAGCTTCCGTTGTGGGGCCGGCTGGGGGTGACGAGAAGGGGTGGCCTTGGAAAGGGGGGGGGGCTGCAAAGGGAAGAGAGGAGCAATCTGGGTGGTTCTTACCATGTGGGGGGTTGTTTGAGGAGGGGCGGGAGTGCAGGAAGAGAGACAAGCGGAGACGAGAGAGTTATCCTGGAACTCTGCAGCAATTTGTCACTTTGGAATGGCTCTTGAGTTACCCAGGAGGCCCCCCTCATAGCGGGAGAGTTTTCAGGTTGCGGCGAAAAGGGGCGGGGGGCAGCCGGCAGGGGCTTGGGAGCAGCAGAGACGGGTCAGAGGTTGCGGCCGACTCAAGCCCAGGCAGTGTGTCCGTTGATGGAGGGAGAGAGAGATGGGGAAAGGGGGGAGGGGGCGTTGGTCGGAAAAGCCGGCGCTTGCCAGGGCTCCGTTTTCCTTGGCATGCATGTAAAAGCTGCAGGAGAGATTAGTGCGCGAGGACATTTGCAATCGGCGAGCTAAAGTGGGGCCACTTGTTTGGACATGCGCTCCGTCCCCCCCCAGAAATCAACCCTGTGCCACTCTCGAGAGGGTGTCACCTTCACCCTCCCTCAGAATGTCCTCATGCTACAGCTGCGTTGACATATTTGCGAGCATGTGCGCACATGCGCCGACGGGACATTCCAACGGTCGGCTTTGCAGTTTGCCCCTCCGCTGCGGCGGCGCTGGCCTCGCCGGCCTCGCTGGCTCATCTCCCGCACTCATCTTGAATTACCGCATAGATGACAGCAGCATACAGCACATGCGTAGACTCCTCATTGGCTCGTTGTTGCTGCAGTCCGCCGGCACTTCCGCCAAATTGAAAATGTCAGATCTTCCCCCGTAAACGAATGCAAGTCGAGTGAACGGCGTCCATCGCAGGGGATTCGTTCCTGGCCCGCGCAAGCACCATAGTCCAAACTCGGCAGTATTGAAAGACAATATGACTTGACTAAAATGCATTTAAAAAAAAACACATTGCACAAAATATTAATAATTCATGTCATTTTATGTTTTCATGAGTGTTTACAGCTATCAGTGTATGTAACGTTGTTCCTCTAATATTGAACTCATGATTTATATCAACCTAATAACTTAAAGAGGCTAAATGCTTGGAGGCTAGCTTCAATATTCTGCAAATGTGGCACTTCAGTTCGGCACCAATTCGTCCAATTCTGTTTGCAAAATGACATTGTCATGGCCAAATACAGTCATGACGTTGTTACTTGACAGGTAATCAAGAGAAATTGGTTTTGTCAAATAGTCGATACGTCTTCAGTCAGCAAATTATGGACGCGTGCTCTCCGACCGCGCCACTTTGACACATCCAACATGGCGGCGACATTGCATACATGGCGGCTCCGTCACTTCCTTCCATCCGCTCCCCATCATTCTCCCCTTGCCCCGCCGTGACAATTAATTACCAGCGTGTAGGGGGTCCATAAATCCTCGACAGACCTCAACGCAGGTTTTTACAACGGTTCATCCCCCCCCCCCCCCCCGTCCTCCCTACACACACACACACACACATACAAACAAGCATAAACAAAGACAGCTTTCCAGCACTAAAATCTGTCTTGTGGTCATAAATGAGAAGTGAAGAAACACCAGGCAACAGTCCACCCCCTCCTTTGCAGGGGTTGTAACCGTGGTCATGGAGTCAATAACTCCCTCCAGCCTCGACCACTTGCAGGCACCCCATGGTGAACTCTGCGCTAATTACCACTGATTTAGACACAGTCTCAGGAAGGGTCGTGACACACTCTCTCCGATCAGAGCTGACTCAAACACACACACGCACACACACAGACGCGCATACAAACTAGCGGGCACTCCTGCTGGATGGCAACCCAAAAGATACTTAATCTGACCTTGCACTTGTATGGCAACGTACACAAAAAAGGTCAGCATTAAAAATAAACAAAGATCCGCGCTCACGCTTTATACGGAACGTCAGTCTGACACCGTCTCGACCTCAAGCAAACTTCTTCGTGCGGATGTCTTGATGGTGGGAATGTACAATATTATTCCTTGGACATAAAAAGGCAGTGTGCTCAAAGGAACAAAAAGGTCCTTCTTCTAGAACACGCTAACACCCATATCAAGATTTCAATAGGAGACATTAAAGTCAATTTCCTGTGGGTAATTTAAGTTGAATTGATGTGCGTGTGAAAAGTCACCCAAAAAAAAAAGATTTGAGAAACCAATCCCTAAAAAGAACCCGCCATTTTGTTTTGAAGCAGCCATTTTAGGGTCAAAGAAATCTTATTTGAACTACTCATTCAAGGCGCCGATGTCGGGCAGAATCGTGCATCTCCAAAACTGTCAATTTTCAGTGGGGTGGGGGGACCCGAAATTTCTACCAGACATCTTTTTGCCTGATTGTCAGCATATTTGAAGCACGTTTCCAGGTCGTTCCAGTTAGGTTGACATTTTAAGGTTCAGGTGAATTGCGGTGGAACACACACACACATTAAAAAAAAAAAGTGATTTGCGAGTAAAGGAAAAGTCTCCGGGAATAGTCTTGCTGGGAAAAAGTACGACATGCCGGAATCGTCCATCCAGTGTGTCATCCCGTTCTGACAAACGTTTCACATGAACCCTTGTTTCTGCTTATCTGTGCGCGAACGTGTGAAGCGGCGAGCGAGAGCGAAAGGCTTTGGGTGAAACGTCTGATATGGGCCGAGTCAATCATTTATGCGAGCCGTCAGGAGGTCTAGCCTGCTGAGACGCCACGCTCGGACCTTTTTATGGCTGTCAATAAAAGACTCTCAACAGTCCCATTTATGACATGAGGTCACCGCCGAGCCACAAACAGCGTGGCGCTCATTGGAACCTCCACCTTACCTTGTCTGGTTTTCATTGAGGTTAAAATGTACATAATGCAGAAAATCACACACACACGCACACAAAAAAAAAGTCTCGGCACTGGCCGAGTGTGAAATCAATCGTACCATCCATCCACCATCCATGTTTTTGAGTTTTGCACGGCCATCGAAAGAAATGTCCGTTGTCGTCGTCTGACTTTACGTTGTTCTCGTTTGCTTTCTGCATTAACGTGTTTTGTTCCCTTTCTTTCCATTCTGTTTCCTTTCTGCCATTCAGTACCTACAGATGAAATGGCCCCTGCTAGATGTTCAACCGGGAGGTCTTCAGAGTAGACAAGCACTTAAAGATGCCAGGTCCCCGTCACCGGCACACATCGTCGTAAGTAGCAACTGCTTCCCCCCCCCCCCCCCCCCCCTCTCCAAAGCCAAATGCAGCCTCTTCTCCCCCTCACCAACAGAGATAATAAACAAATGCCTGCGTTTATTTGCACGTTTTGACTCCATTGGCGAGGCGCTAACCTTTGGGAGAGCGGCAGGTGCAAGCATTTCGATAGCTTACTCGGGAATGATGTAACGCCGAGTGTGGGCGGTTGTCCAACATTGATTATCCGACCCCGCGGAGATGCAGGACAGAAAACTCTGGCAGTTGTCGGCGAGAACGAGAGAAGCCGGCCGGGCCCGAGCATCCGTCCACCGCGGGCATGTCGATACCGAAGGAGGCAGCCGGTCGCACTTCCAGCCTCGTTGTTTAGTTTGCGCTTAGAGGCGGAAAGTTTTTCCAGAGGTCGGCAGTAAGGTTGAGTGTGAGGATGAGGTGGCGGTGGTCGCCCGCCGGGGTCAGCCAGGAGGGAAAATCAATGAGAGTGGGGTTGCTGGCAAATTAACAACCTTAAGTTTCTGCGTTTGAGATGGAGAATTTGAGAAAGTGCTCGTTGGAGCAGCAGTGGGCAAAATGAAATATGTTCACTTGAAGAACAGAATTTATTCTCATTTTATTGTTTGGAATTGCCTCTGGATTGGCAGGCCGGGGTAGGTGGTGGTCCCTCTTTTTATGAAGGGGGACCGGAGGGTTCACACTCCTCAGCCTCCCTGGTAAGTGTGAAAGTGTAAGTGTGATTGCGAACAAAAACAAAACAAAACAACAAAACCGGCTGGAATCGCTCCTTCTCTTGCGCTGAATGGTGGTGTTATTTTTAAACCCGCCAGTTCAGCGGGTCCCCCTTTTTTGTTTTTTTTATCTTGCGCTGTTATTTCAGGACTCGCTGAAAATGAGTCCTTAAAGCGGTGGTAGGCAGGTAAATACTCCTGTTTTTTATTTTTCTTGAAAATGACTCATCCGGCTTGAAATGCCCACGGGGCCTTGCTTCCAACTTCCACGAGCGCTTTTTATGACTCCTTTTAAACGGAGTTCGGGAACAAAGTTTATTGCTTGGCGTTGCAACCTTTGTGCACTAACAAAGAAGCGTCTGACATCACTGTGGCTGTGATTGTTGTTTCTCTTTAAAACAGTCCGAAGTGCAAAACAAAAGGCAGCAGTGCGTTACAACTCGAAACTGGCGTTTGGCTACATGGGGAAAATGAACACGTTTGGCCGTTTTTGTCATTTTGACAATCTCTGCTGTGCTCAGCTCTCGCATCGCCGCCAGCGGCATGTTAAGTTGGATCCTGACGCTGCTGCGTCACGCCAAAGCACAAATCGACACGCACGCAGCTCATTGTTGCAGCCTGCTGTCGCCGTTGTTCTTCTTCCTCCCATCGTGGCTGAGTGTGAATCAACAGCGCCTCTAGTGGTTGCAGACAAATACTGCACTCTATATTTCAACATCATTTATCCCCTGGGGGAAATTCGATGATCACAGCTGCAATGTTTACACAAACACTCATATTAATAGTACATTAATGGTGGACCCCTGTGTAGAGGTCCGGGGTTTGAATCCGGCCCAGGGCTTTCTATGTGGAGTTTGCATGTTCTCCCCGTGCTTGCATGGGTCTTCTCCGGGTACTCTGGTTTCCTCCCACATTCCAAAAACATGCGTTAATAGAACACTCTAAATTGTCCCGAGCTGTGATTTTAAGCGTGAATGGTTGTATGTGTGCCCTGTGATTGGCTGGCAACCAGTCCAGGGTGTCCCACTGCCCAGAGTCAGCTGGGAAGGGCTCCAGCGCGTCTGCAACCTTCGTCAGGTCAAAGCGCTGCAAATAGTAGGTGGATGGATGGCTAATGTATACAGGCTGTGCTAATTACTTTTGGGCAAAGCTCGCCATTTGTGGTTTTTCGCTATTTGCAGGATTTGCTGTTTGTGGATTGTCGATCTCCATGAGTTTTTGCTGTTTGTGGATTATCACCATTTGCAGATATTTCGGCACTACTCTACTGTGATGGTGTCTAATTCCTCAATTGCTTGAGAATACTACAAGTCCGCAGTGAATCAAATACAAGTCAGTGTATTGCCATGGCAAAACACTTTGTATGAAATTATTTTCAGCGTATTACACCCCTGTAGCTAAGTTGATGCGTCCATTTCTGAAGGTGTCTTTGTTAGGTCAAGAAAAACTCTTGAACTTGATGATAAATAACTCAGTAGGGCCCCCCCCCCCCATTTATTAATTTTTTTTTCCTCGTTCTTTTCCCCTTCAGCACACAGGACGCAAAGCTCCGGGGCATTGCAGCATCACGCGCACACACAAGTTGCCGTTGCTGCGCGTGATGAAATTGAACGTGAAACGCAGCTTGTATTGTTGGCGCTCCTTCTTTTCCTCCTGCTCTGCTATCAACCTCTTGACTGAGAAGGAGGTGCAATTGAATGTTTCCTTGGTTTGCATCATACCAACTGTGTTGCATCTGGAAAAGAGAAGAGCAAAAAAAAAAGGGGGGGGGACTGATTCCTGTGGACTGCGTTCATTGTCGACCCCGCCACCCCCTGCCCGTGTCACTCAATCAATCTTTTGACCGCAAGCCGGCCTCGTCGTTTCAGCACCGCGATTCCCCTTATCAATAAGCGCTGTCAACAGTGGTTTCCTTGTTTTTGTTTGCAAATGAGAGGAAATCACTCCCGACACCTTGACCTGGCCCCGCCCGCAGCGCTTGTATCAGGGCTGCTCCCGCCGCGATAAGACGCCGCCGCAGATTGGTCAGCGAGATAAGAGCCGCCGGTTTGAGTGTTGCTAACAAGCGGCCAAATGGCCAGGGGCCATCCAGGCGAAGAATCGAAACCACTGCAAATTAAACCTATTGCGATATGGACACGCGTTTCGGATTTGGCAAATTGGAAAATATAGCTTGTAGACACTTTGCCACAACGGTTGATGTTTTTTTTTTTTCTTTCGAGGAAGCCATTCCAAGAAAATGGCAGCGCCGCAGGGAAAAGGGCGAAATAAAACACTTGTTGCTTTGTCACCTCTCGCTGCTATATTGATAGTTTTTCATTTATTTTTGCGGAATGTGAAATATCAACCCCAGCAACAGAAATAGTTCATTTTTTATTATAGAAAAGTACATCAATATTGTTTTTTTTTAAAAGGAAAGTGCCACATTAACAGTTTGTCTTCTTTTTAGAAAAATATTTTTTGAAAAACATTTTTTAAACAGAAGTCATACCATGACATCATTTGTTGGTGACAGGAAAGTGGGCATAGGTAGAAGCAACTCACAATCTGATTGGTTGTCTTAATTTGCCACTCTCGCAATTGGGGCAGGAGTACGAACACACGCACTCGCGCGCGCTCACAGCATCAACGTCTAGCGGGCAACAATGCCGCCATTGTTTCGCCGGCTTTCACTGGCAGCAGGGGCCGGCTGGAGCGTTAACCATTTCCCGACTGCGCTTCGACGAGCGCGTCATTGTGTCGTCGAGGCTGTGAAGAGAAAGCGTCCCGGGGACCAGGAAATGGGGCGGGCGAAGAGGGCCCTTGCCGCGTCGCACCCCCATCCCACCCCCCCGCCACCCCTCACCTTGAGTGTGTGATAATTAGCGAAGAGGAAGTGATGGAATCTGGACATTTTTACGGCTAGCGGGACCCCCCCAGCATTTTAGCGCCCTTAACTTTAACATTAGGAGCACGTTGAACTCTTGAGTGGCACTGGATGGTCACGTGACTGCTCCATGAGGTCAGCGAGTGAATAGACAGTTACCGGATCAAATTCACCTTTCTTTGTCACTTCTCTCTCCAGTCGGATACAAGGGGGCTTCCTGTGGTCTGAATGGGCCGTGCACCTGGACCGTCGGAACATTTACTCAGGACTGAGGGGGGAGGCCTGACGGGATTTTCTTATGAATGAATGACCCCGTGATCAGCAGACACCACCCACGCACCGAGCTTAGGACCTCACCGAGACCGCGCACGCGTTGATGCCTATCTGTTCCACGTCGTCCTCCGCAGAAGTTTGCTTAAGGCAGGCGCCCTATTGGGCCTTATGTTGTTGTCTGGACGTAGACAATCCACTCACAGTGTTGACTTTGTCAGCAAGACAACAATGACTCAAAGAGTCACGTTGATCCTTTCAATTGAGGACCCGTATCTAGGAGGTCCCCTTCTGAAAAACATTGTCAGAATGATTTCTTCTCTGAGTAGCTGTGATGTCATTGTCAGTCGACAGGAAGTGGCAAAATGGCCGCTCCCTGACATGGACAGAAAAAAAGGCTGGATTTTACTGC
Source organism: Hippocampus guttulatus (assembly GCF_054856545.1). NCBI lineage: Eukaryota > Metazoa > Chordata > Actinopteri > Syngnathiformes > Syngnathidae > Hippocampus > Hippocampus guttulatus. The sequence continues at coordinate 8,715,181 of NC_141279.1, forward strand.
CTAATTTCTATTCCACGTACGTGATATCAGTCAGAATATACCGTGTTCAGACCAGTGGGGCTGCATGGAACCTATTCCTGTAAATATAATTTGACGCTCCCTTTAAGAGTGAGGCAGAGAGAGAGAGAGAGAGAGAGAGAGAGAGGGCAGAGAACTTTGCCGAGAAAACCCAACCTAACCTTTGGTGTACTGACCAACTCCGGTGCCCGAAAGCAATCCGACAAGTTGCTTTCTCTGCGCTGAGATCACTGGCTTCTATTTGCACTTGCACTTAACCCCCCCGAGGGCCGGCTGAGATAGCTCGCGCCAACAGCTGCACGCTCAACAACACGTACAAAGATGTGATCGGCTGTGCTGCTCTTTTGCGGATGTCCCGAGGTAGCCCAATGTTGCATATGCACACTTGGCAAATGAATTAAAAAAAAAAAAAAAAAAAGGAAGGGGCAGGATGTGGGTCCGCACCTACTAATAGATTATTTTGTATTCATTTGAATAGATTTTGGAGGATTTACGGTTACTTTGATTTATTACTTCTTCGTTTTTATTTTGGCCCGTGCAACTTTGGGAGATTTACGGTTGCCCAATTTTTTAGGACTTGAAGGTGGCATGTAAATTTCTCCATTGTGAGACTCTTACTTAAATCTGCACATTTTTGGGGCGCATTTATTTATTTATTTTAATTGGACTATTCTTTTCCCCCACAACAAATTCCGGCAGTGCCACTGAATCCCGGCCCCCTTTTTTTTTTCTTCTCAAAAAGCAAGCAAAATGTCCGGAACGTACTCAAGAGTGTAATATTGTTCGAACAAGGAGCCAGCCGGTACAGACAGCGACGTAACCAGAAACGAGCGCCGTCTTTCTGCTGGTTTCTGACAGTAAAAGCTCTAATAACCGACTCCGACATGCACCCCGGAGGAGGCCGAGTCCAGAGAGACGAGCTCGTCGTTTGAATAAGTCAGAAAATAAGGGAGTGTGGGATTTTCTAAGGAGAGCGCCTTGCTTTTGCATAAATCCTGGTCCGCTTTGTGCGTGTGTGCGCGTGTCTGTGAAGAGCTCATATAATTGTGTGACTTGGGACCGTCCATCTTTGCCTTTCAGGGGCCCTTCTGCTGGGAATTCCCTGGACAGTCAGATCTGAGCCTTCACCAATTTCATTTGGTGAGAGACCTTTGAATTCCCCCAAGATATCATGCTAGACTTTTATGGATTTGTTTTTATTCCACACCACCCAAATTAACCCTTGCTAATTGTTGATTTGAAAGAAAAAAAAAGATACCGTGGGATGATGGTGATGATGATGATGATGATGATGATCCCGCTTTGATTCTGCTTGTTGCTCAGTCAGTTGCTGCTGCTTTCTTGTCGCTATGTTGCTTCTTGGGCTTTTTGGGCTTTTTTCCCATAACCAAACTAAGTCTGATATTTTCTCTTTCTGTATGCTTGCTCCGCCCCCCCTCATGCTTTTTTTTTTGTCTCATCCTAAACATTCCTTGGTGATCCAGCTGATGTGTTTCTATTGTGCAACCCCCCCACCCTCCCAATAAATAACAGTTGGCGTGTGTCTTCAGAACACACCTGCCAAAATACTTTCGTCAACATACCCCCTCCCCGCACCCCCCCAGCCCGTAATTTTACACTCCTCTGAAATCGGCCTGTTTTGAGGAGGCGGTATCGTTTCATGCAAATGAGCCCCTGCATGCTTATTAGCCTTTTCAGTAACATGACGACGAGATACTTGTTGAGCTCCGAGCCCGAGTCTGTTTAAAAACAAATAAATACGTGCACGCATGTCCGCATATGGAAAACCAAAGCTTGGATTGTATTTTTACTTGCGACACTTGGTCACCAATCTGCCAAAATATAGATGGACAGATAGATGCTTCATGCACCATACCCCCTCTGAAAAATGGATAATATACAAGGCTCTGTTTGTCATTCCACTGCTTGACAAGCACAAGCTGGGCGAGACCCTCCTCCAACGCCCCCACCTGTCGCAAAACGGACTTGACAAATAGATTTGTCGGTGGCGATAAACTGTTGGATTCCAGCTGACGAATCAACAACGATGAGGGAGTTAGGACGCCAAAGTTTGTCCGTGTTTGTCTCAAAGTTGGAGTACTTCAGATCAATCCCGGAGGGGTTGAGTCGGGACTTCCTCCCGGGATCATTTGGCTCGTCGCGGCCTTGTTGACTAGCCGAGCCCTTCAAGGCACAAAGCGCGCTTGATTGTGCCAACGAGACGAGCCAAACACAAAGGGAAACGGTGCTGTTTTTCCCCGTGTCACCTTGGCCGGCTTTGGCTCTCATGCGATGCGTCTTTGCTAGAACTTGTTTGACGAGGTCTGGCAGGATCGCGTTTGGGTGTGCCCTCTCGCTTGCCTGTCTGTCTCGCGTGTATGCATTGGTGTCACACGAACACACTTTTTCACGGCCCGCCGTGGAAAGGCGTGACCGGAGTTTCAGATGACAGCTCGTCAGACGCGGGTCGAGTCGCAAGCGTCGCTTGTCACGGCCTACAACAACTTGAACTCGTTTAATCCCCTCCGGCGGTGTTAAGTAGGCGTTGGAAAAATGCGGTAATCACAGTTTACTCGCAGCTTTTACGTCAATAATTAGGGTCAAAGTGGCATCAATAATCCAATGTATTGTTGACGAACTGCACAGCCGACTGCACAGCCCCCGTCTGCCATAGTCCAAACTTGAGCCGCCTGTGGCAGCTGGCTGGCCGGCCCGTTGAGTGACAACAGAACCGGCGGCTGGCTGTGCTACTGTATGAACACCGGAGGCCGTTTCACAGGGAAACTTGTTTTGACAGAACTCCAGGTGTCTCATTGTTGGCTCAGGCATGGTTCAACAGATTTAGCAATTAGCACTGGGCTGAGGGCACGGGAAGGGAAGGGAAGGGCGGGGGCGCAGCCAGAAGGAGGAGGAGGGAATACAACAAGGGGTTGGATGGCGGGGGCGGGCTCGATGGGGGATGACAAGTTGGCTGCAGTGATGGAATGAGGAGTAAAACCTGTCATTTGACAAAACGACACGCATGTAAAATACAATAAGGAGATTATTTCAAGGGTAGGGGGTCCGTTTTTTTTTATGACAAAGAAGTAAAAACAGCAAAATATCACAAAGATTAAAAAAAATACAATCCCTATTAGATTTTTAAAAAATTGGGGGGTTGGATGGGAGAAACCGAAAATGAATTGCTCTCAGGAATGAAGTTTGAAAAGCTCCAACTAACTATTGGCCTTTTTCTCAAAGTTATCCACAAAATAACACGTAGGCTGTTGTCGCTCCCGACATGTGTGGGCCTCGTCACATTTCCGTCACCGTGAATGACCCGCTTTGTTATTCCCAAGAGGTCTGCCCCCGCTTTTCGATGAAGTTTCAAGACGACAAGCTTTTGAGAAGAAGGTGAATGCTTTTTTTTTTTTTTTTTTTGCCTTTCATAAGACGCGGCAGTCTGAAGCCACGCAGACACAGACAAAGTACGCGGCGTGCACGAACAAAAGGGAGACGGGCATCATTGTGAAGAAGAAGCGAGACCGAGGCTTTGCTAACAATGCTTGTGTCAGGCTTTCAGGGAAAACAACAAACAAACCAAAACAAAAAAAAACCATGTGGCTTAATGTCAAAGAGTGCGTCAATTGTGCCAATAAATGCTGAGCATTCGGGGTCAGGGTTCTTCTTCGGTTGTGGTGGAAGTTGCAAACTTGTAAATGCAGTGGATGCCGCATTCGAGTCATCAAGACACCCTTTCTGCAGTTTTATTGACTTGAAAGTTGCTGTTTTGTGCGTGCGTGCACATTGAAGTCAAGGTGGCAAAACAAAAGTGTATAGCAAGCATTGACATTTATTTTTTGGGGCAGTGGGGGTGGTGGGGATATTTGAATTCCCTTAAGGAACAATTTGAAGTTGTGGATGAGTACACCGTCGCAGTCAAATTTGAACGTTGTTGTGGAATGCCGAGTGATTCCCTTGAGTACTTAAGCTGCCTGGAATTCTTGTTTCCAGCCCCCTTAGAAAAGGAGAGGGGCTTTTTTTGGGAGGTTTTGCAGGGGTGGACGCGGGGTATCTGCTCAATTCTGTTTTTAGGCGTCTGGCGTCATGATCCTCCCTCCCTCCCCACCCGGCCCGGCCCCATCCGTCCTACTCCACCGTCACGCTGCCGGTGTACTGCAAACAATGCTTTCAGGTTGGTTTTGTTCTTCTCCGCAGTTCCAAGAAAGACCCACCTGAACTCCATCCAGTTTGTTTGGCACTCGTTTTGATGCGCGTCTTGTTGCTGTGTGTCGATATCTATTTCTTTTCTTCTATTCTTTTTTCTAAATGCGCCATCTTCCAAGTCGGTGTCGCAGACGTTGTCGGCGTGCCAGGGTTTTGTTTTGGAAGGAATTCGATATGAGGCGTAGTTTGCTCTCGGCGTGCTTTCCTGTTCCTGTCCTGGAAGTTTTGGCCACTTGAGTGAGACGGGCGATGATGCGATCAGACGGCGTACGCATACCTGTGCAGGTGTGCACATGCTCGGCGGGTTACTCATCCTTAACCTACCGGTGTTATTGTGGCCTTGCCAAAAAGAAATACAGCGTTTGCCAATGGGAGTGGCACGAGGCAAAACATTACATACGCTGGCCTAGTTGAACGCCAAATGCTTAAGATGGTACTCAACTCCATTTTACTAGGAAAGAAAAAACACGCCACCACTTCCCCACACCCCCAAAATATGACATGAGAATGACAAAAATATCGCGAAAATGACATAGCTAGCAAAAACATGCAAGCGTGCAAAAAATACGACAACATTTTTATAATATGAATAAACTATATAACATAAATCATGTGTAACATTCAGGTAATTGTCAACAAAATAGCACAATATAGTATAATGATACCAACATCTGATTAAAAAAAAAAAGGGGAAAAATACGCATGAAAATATTAGCTGGAAAAATGTATAACAGAAAAAAAAATATTCCACCAAAATATCTGTTACAAACTGCAAAAAGAAATGCAAAAATATTTCACATCAATTTTGATAATGTTGTGACCCCCCCCAAAAAAAAGTTCCAAAATTACTCTCCAAAAATGTTTTTAAAAAAATCCAATAAAAAATACAAAATTAATAGATGTCAAAAGTTGGCACAGAAATATCAGTAAACAATATCTTAGAAAAAAAATACAAAATATGACACCTGCTCAGGTAGCGAGTTGCATTAAAATGAACAACTTGAAGATCCCGTTTGGGGGAGGAAAAACAAACCCTCGGCGTAAGGCGAGTGTGACGGGGTGAAAAGGAGAGCTGGATTTGCGAGATTAAGGGGGGGATCATCATGCTTGATGGCTCAATCCTGACGGCATATCGGGGCCGATACGTCCAAACTAATAACGGCGGACCGGTGAAAGATTCCGAGAACTGCATGCCAGGGAAAGAATAAACGAGCCTGTCATGGAATCGGCGGCGCTGTCAAAGAAGCAGCCTAGCGTTCATTCATGATTAACATGACCAAAACACATTAGCGCTGTATTTATTCATTCATTTGTCTTGTTAACACCCTCCCAGAGTTAACCGAGCTGTGCTTCGGCACCAGTTTGTGTGACAGTTGCGCCGGATATGGAAAGAAAAAGATCCGGCGTTGTGATTGGAACTGGACAGAAGCCGCCTTTTCCTCTGCGGGCTCATTAGCGGACAGCAAATGGCGCTGATGTTGAATCGGCAGACGTTGAATCCACTCACCTCCTCAAGCTAATCTGGTTTGGATTTGTTGTGATTTTTTTTTCTTTTTCCTTTCATTTTTCTCTCTCCCCCACCAACGGGTATTGTAATTGGAACTTTTGGCAGTGTCTCCATCTTGCGTCGGAACGTCAGACAAGTTGAGTGGCTGCTGATGCAGAAGGGGGCCGGGCTGATTGGCGTGCAGTGAGGCGTGCCTAAATCAAGCGCCGGCATGAATGGCTGCCTTGCTTGTGGCTGGCATTCAGGGGCAATCTATGGCAGATTCTTTTGGGGGGGGGGGGCGACTCTGGAATAACGAACGCGGAAGATGCTCCCTTGAAGCGTGACTACCCCTTCGCTTTGTTGCTGCATTTTAGCCACACTGTCCCCAAACCCCCCACCCACCCCTCCGCATTTGTAATGTCTCATTGTTACTCGACTCGATTCATTGCGCCTTGATGTTTGCATCTGACAAATCTGTCCGTGTTGTACAAAAGCAACTGCTGAGACCTTTTTCAGGATGTTTGCTAAATGTACACATTTCGAACGTTAGCAGTTTGGGTTCGGAGTTTTGGCTAGTTTCAAATTCATATCTTTTAAGAGCGCTCGATACTTTTGGTCTGCCCTCATGCCGCCGGTTATGAAAGTGTCGCAAATAGCCGGAGAACAAAAACCCTCGACTCTTGGAACACGCGAAGCGTCTGAGAAGTGTTGAAACTCGTTAGGCTGGCTACAATCGCTTCAGTGCAAAAAGGGGCCGGTCGGCCACAAAAGTACGTTTGTGTGTCGATTCATTTCAGCCAACTTAACTATTAGTCAGCTCATTGTTTTTTATTTTTTTATTTTTTTATTGCATCAGTCGTGGCTCTAAGACTTTTGAATAAAGAGTTTGGTAAGATGCTATAACCACAGTCGTCGCGTTTCTAACATTGGTGTGGTGTGATCGCAGCCTTTGTAGTCTGCTGCAACCGTATTGCACCGTGAGTCATGTTTTTTGTTTTTTTCCCAGTATGTTCAATTAGCATTATCCAATAATTATGGGGTGGCGTTGTGTTGATGGGAGCTGGCAACGGTTTGTGGTAACATCATACACACTTGAACAAGATGATGCTCGGTAGGAGTGGCACTCCGGTTCAGGGAGGGTTCGGGTCAAGATTTTCTGTCGACACTCGTGATTCCGAAATACTCGATGAAAGCAAGATTACTGTCACTTCCCTCCCGAGTTGCGCATTTCAGAATCTCCCGGACAGAATTGGCTTCCTCGACGCGGGAAATTTACGAGGCGGCCAAATGACTGCGCCTGACAAGCTTCCCTTGGCCCGCGCCGCGCTCGCTAATGTGAAGCACATGCTCGCCCGCCGAGCATCTGCATGGGCCGCACACCTGTTTAAACGCTCTTTGGCCTCGCTGCCGTAAATTCAGGCGCGGTCACGCCAGAGGCGGGCCGGCTGGAAGCGGGGGTCAAGTTGGAATGGTTGTAATCCTCCTTGACAGAATGTCGTCCTTGTGTTTGGCCAGGCATTAGCGCGTGTTTGAGTGTGTGTCACGAGGAGGACGAGGAGGAGAAGGACAGATTGCCAGTGGTGCAATTGTTGCGCTCTCCATACAAATGTGCGCGTTTGTGTGTAATCACCTGGCCGCCTGCCACCGAGGCCCTCTGGAGCTTCCCTGTTCTGGGCGAAATGCGGGCCCTTGCGAGGCCAAGATGAGGTCACGGCCTGCGAGCTCTCTGTGCATGCTCGCGTCCACCTTTGTTGTGTAACACTGGATTATCTCGCCGGCGTCAGGTGGAAACCTGGTAACTCCAAAATCAACCCCCCGAAACGGCACGTTTGTTTGCCCATGAACAAAAATGATGTATTTTCCGCGTGAGAATTTGTGTTCATGTGCAGAATATATCTCGTCTATATCATTTCATTTAGCGGCCAATATATCGGTTATCAGGTGATTAAAAAAAAATAATTAAGCACCTAATATTCATATCAGCCTGAAAAAAAATCTATTAAAAAAACGATGTAATTTAAATTAAATTGTGAATTTCCATGCTACATATTGAAGGCTAATTCTTAAAAAGAAAAGAAAATTGTACCCCCAAAAAATGGGATGATTGTATTCGGCAAGCGTTAGTTCACTGCCTGGGCGAAATAGTCTCCTAATAAGAAATAAATGCTCGCATGCAGCTTTTATTTTCTTTTGCAGGGAAGGCACCGTTAGCCAAAAGCCTTCTAGGTGCTTCCTCAGTCACTCCTTTACCTGATTTGGCGTCGATCGCTCGTCGACCAGCTTCTGCCGCCATTTTAATTGCGTCTCGTCAGCGCTGACGGCTGCAAAATACGAGCGGGGAGGGCGGCGCGCAGCCGCAGCACATGAAAGGCTACCTCCTTAGACAAGTCGCCCCGGCTTCAGAGAGCCAGAAAAGGCGATTGGTGTGCTGCTGTGGATTCCCTGCCGGAATAAGTTTGATGGGCTAATTGTAGCCCCCAGTGGACACGGATGCACATCACAGCAATTGAGCGCACGGTGAAAAGCACACTTTTCGACACGCTACGTGCCTTTGATTCTTTTTTTTTTTTGTAACTGTCCTTGAATACACGGACGGACGTACTGTCCATCAGTCGTTCTGTTTTTGTTTTCTCATTTTAGCGTTGGAGGCCTCATGGTAACACTTTCTCTGGGCCATCGGACAGCAGGAATCCTGTCCGCCATTCCTTTATGGTCACTGCATCTAATAGGCCCCGCATACCTTTTTGGAGGCTGCGCAATGGCCGGCAATGCAATGCAATGCGCAATCGGCACCACAAACTGGCCTCGCCGTAGTGCTGATCAAAAAGACTCTGCCCATCTTTTGAGCTTGTTTTTCTTTTTCGCATCAAAACGGAATCAATATCCAAAACTTTGCAGCGCCCGTATCAGTGAATCCTCCCGTCCCTCTTTAGCGTCATGCCACGGGAAGAAAAAAGAGGGGGAGGGCACAAGGAGATGACACCGGGCTCGGAAAGCCGGGAGGAAATCGATGGGAGGGAATTCACTCCGGTTCGTGGAAACGGCGCTACGGGAGGGGAACCTAGTTGTGAATGTGGAAAAATGTTTTTTTTTTGTTGTTGTTGTTGTTGTTTTTTTTTTTTTTCCTCTTTCCTTTCCTACCCAGGGAGAGAACATCTGAACATTTGAAAAGAGTTCTTTTGGTGAGGTTGACTTGTGCGGTTAGGCTTTGTTTCATCCGAGCGTGCACCAGCGCGTGTACAAGTAGCTGCCTTTGGAAAGGCTCCTCACGGCGTGTTCGAGGGTACTCGGTGGACGCGCATGCCCTGCAGGAGGCCGAATTATGAATACAACATGAGTAAACAGACACCTACGTACGTGCCATTAAAATAGCACTTGCCGTTTTGGATGGGAAAGCATCCTCGGCTGTGTAAAAGCTCTCAAAGAGTCCGTCGTTAATGAGAGTCCGTTTGGGCGAAACTTCCTGGGTGTCATCTTGGAATCGTCTAATAACAGCCACAATTGAAATGGTTGATTGATAACAGGGAAGCGGCAAGTCGGAGGCAATTACAGCCGCAGATAATTACCCATACGTTTTTGTTTTTGTTTTTGTTTTTTTTTCCTTCTGCAACGAGACAGCAAATCTTCACGAAGCTCCCTGGGGGCATTCCTGGGTTAGCAAGCAATGGCCACAAATGGAGCGGTTAAGTGGAAGCAGGGCAAACTTGAATGCCACCCTGAATTCAGACAGGAATCAAATTTGCACATGTCAAAGGAATTTTACCCTGAAATGCCACATTAGATTTGGACCAAACTTTCTGGGGGCCGTCTTTGGATAGGACTCTTCGTTTAGCGTTAGCGTCCTTTCCTGTACCCAACGTAATCTGAACCGCGCGACATTAAATACAAAGTATGGACAAAATGAGGATTTTTGGTCTGCTGTCGCCCCCCCCCCTTTTTTTTTAACGGTTTCCGAGCAACCTAGACTTGTTGCTGCCCCCCGCAGGACCGTCCCGGTACTATGCCAAGTCACTTATGAATGATTGAATGAATATTTTGGTTTGTATAGCACGCACAAGAGATTTTATGGTCATGTCAGGTTAAAAATCGTTTATTTTGCGGGTCACCAATAAAACTCAGGGAATCGTCTCTAGTCAGGCTCACGACGGAATGATTTGCACATTAATTTATTCCTCGATCCTTTTGCCCTTGACATCCGTGAATAAAGTTTTTTTTTTTCCTTTTCTGGAATAAACGCAGCAGCTGTGAACAAAGAGCACAATAGCGCGCGCAAGCTCGAACCACAATTCCCAGCCCGAGCCGTGAATGCCATTCAGGCTGGTGGAGCAGTGGTGTTGAGTTGCCTGGTGCAGATGGGGTGGGGTGGGGTGGGGGGGTCAGCATGACTGGCACAGTTGGCACCTTGGCACTCGGATGCGTCGACTGAAGGGGCGGCAGTGATGCGCCTTCAGCTTTCATATTGTCGCCGCTTCCTGTTTTGAAAGCCATGAAGGAGCAAAATTTCCCCGCAGATGAAAAGGCCCGCGCTTTTGAAACGTGTCCAAGCGCAAATGTGAAAAAGAGGGGGAATGAGAGCTGATCTGTAAACATCTTCATCGAGGGGTCGACGGAAAAGGAATTGTGAGGACGAGGAGGAGGAGGAGGGATGGAAATGATACATTCATTTGCCGCCTTCTTCTTCGCCGTCGTCTTTTTTTTTGGGGGGGGGGTCTTGTTTTTGATTCGCTGATGAAAGAGAGGCGGCGTTTTTTGTTCGCAGCCAGCTGTATTGCTCTATTCAGCGTATGGGGGGGGCCACGGAACGATGCGCACAGCCACCACCCACTTACCCCCTTCCGAAAAATTGCTTTGTGGCATCTGCATCCCGACGAGTATTTATAGAGCGGTTTGTTTTGTAACCTCGATTCTCTGATTAAAAAAAAGACTTATAAAGTCAAATTTCTTTCTTCTTTTTTTTTGACAGCCGGAGTTACGTGACCCGCCAAGTCACCAGCGACACCGGCATTTCGTTGACTCTCACTGGCTGTCACATTTGTTTCGTGCCTGTTCAGCTGCTGGCCTGCCAGAGAGTCGCTTGCTTCTTTTTCTTCTTCGTTTTTCCTCGGCTGCCCCCCCCCCCCCCCCCCCCCCCCCCCCACTGACCAGTCTGCACCTCTTAACTCAGTAAAAGGCTCTAATGGAGCTTAATTGTAACCTTGGGGTGTCGTCAAAGAAAGTGTCGCTAAACAAACTGCAGCAGGCCACCCGGCCCACCGAGGCCTCCAATGCAGACGGAGGCGTCGTTTTCAGATAACGAGTCACCAATTCTGAAGGGCCTTTTATTCCGATTTTGGGTGAGACTTCCTGAGTGCCATCTTGGGGTAGTCTCCAGTCGTCCTTTGCCATATTGCTGTTCACTTTTTGCCTTCTCACTGATTCGTCAAATCTGAAACGGTACATACTGGATCAAAATTTATGTCAGGGAGTTTCTGCTGTAGTTTTTGTTTGGTTTTGTCGACTGCCGCCTTTGTTTTAAGACCTTATCACTCATTTTGGCTCTTTGCTATCTTGGACTAATCGCCGCGTGCTTTTCCTGCTGGCCGCAGCTCAAGTCGCACTCCCACGCGCCTGCAGCAGCGCCACCTGGGGGCCCAACGGTGATATGGGCCCCCATCTAATTCCAGGAGAGAGGTGGGGCCGGGCGCCCGCCATGCGGGCCTTTGCCGGGTCGCTGAGCATTATCGCTGGAGAGCTGCAGATGCCATTGAGCCACTGAAACGGCAAAGCCCTCTCAACCTGTGTGTGTGTGTGCGTGTGTGTGAACGCAATGGTGGTGACCCCGAAAAGCTGCGACCCATGAGGAAAAAGGGAGGAGATAATCACACTGAGCTGGAAGTCTTGGGGGCCATTTGTTCTCGGTCTTCTCTACCTTGTGAGGTCTTAATCCAGCACAGCCTGCTGCTCTTCATTTTGACAGCATGTTTGCTTTTTTTTTCTTCTTCGACGACAATGTGAATTGGGCCCTGCAAGCGAAATAAAGCCCAATGTGTGTGCGCGTGGGTGATTTTTTTTTCTTTTTTGCGCAGACGTGTAATAATGTCCCCGTAAAAGTCAAGACGGGAAATGCCTCATTTTCTGTCTTCTCGGAGAAGATGCATAATTAAGATATATAGCCTGCTGAATATATAGACTGAAAATATAGACCAGTGGCAGCGTGTGGTTTTCATCTTTGGCTGAAGACTCTGCGCAAGTGCGTGCATCTTTGTGTGTGTGTGTGAGCAGCGTGCTATAAAAGGCTAGCTACTCAAGCTTTTTGGCTTTTCTGCGTGTGGGGCTCACCGCCAGCCAAATCTTTGCATCTGTATGTGAACACGTATACATAGTTGCAAAGAATGGGAATGTGTGTGTGTGCGCCTGTGTGAGAGCGAGCGTGTCAGGTTTGCCATGGATAGTGAGAATGTCTCGGTTGCATTTTAAGTGTCAGGTATTGGGTGTGTGATGATTGTTAGCATTTGTGCTTGTGTTGGAGACCTTTGTGGGGGTCCTCATTAAGCGCGGGTTACGTTTTACAATACGTAACGGCAAATTACCGAGTGACGGTTTTCTCATGTATAATGAGGACATACATTGGACTTGATGAGCTTGTTTACAAGCCGGTTGCGTCGGAGCACCTGCGGCCCAAAGCCAAACTGAGGCAGGGTGTTTGCTTTCCGGATCTGGATTTCCCATCTCTGCCTTGAGTGATATCAAATAGCAGGAAAGGTTGCCATGGTGGCTCTCGGCCAGGACGCATCCATACGACTGCACGCACGCACTCTGCTGCATACGCCTCAGTTGTTTCAGGCCTTTGTCACTTTTCGAATGCTAACTATCCATCGATGGGTGGGGCGTCGCCGGCGGCGATGAAGACGGATGGAATAGTTTGCTCCGTAATTACAGCGGCAGGACCAGTGAACGGCCAGCCGTACGCGGCCGTATTCCATTCGCACTTGATTACGAGATTGCTTGTGGTGCCTCATGGCAAGTGTCATCATCGTGTCATCCCTTGAAAACTGTATTGTTTAAAACGCCATCGATTGGGCGGTGGCTCGCCCTTCTCTGTCTGTCTCTCTTTTGGCAAGAAGCTAAAATTGGGATGAAGTGATTGTTTATTAAAGGTGTCCAAGAAATGGACTTTATTTCACAAGGAAGAAGTACATCACTCGGACCAATTAACCTCACCGCAGCTCATTATAAATCTTTCCTTTCGAGCCCCCACCGAGCAGCGACTTGTCCGCCAACACGGCGCACATGAAAGTGCAAATTTGTCCAAACTCTTAAAAGTCATTTGGAACGGTAAGGGTATGATCTTATAATAGGGCTGAGTAATTTGGACCCTTTTAAGACTCCGAGGCTTAAGAACAGGATCTCAAAAGTCGACCCTCAGGGCACGGTTGTCGCGACTGCAAAATTCCGTCAACACCTGCGAATCAAACGTTGACTTCGCACGCATCAATGTTGAGGCGAGGGGAACATCTCGGTGCGCGGAATGCAAAAGTGCCTTTGTACTCTTTCTCCTCCCGTTGTCGTGGAAAGTCCATTTGGGTGGTTAGTCTTAATCTGGGAAATACGCGATGCTAATTGCGCCTCGCTGCCGTTTTTTTTGTTTGTTTGTCATTTTGATATTTAGCCTCGTAATGGGTTAATAGCCTGGAGTGGCTCTCTCCAACCAGTGTGCATGCACAAGGCTTTTGTTTGCTCAGACACTGTGCAAACTTGTGAAGCAGCCTGTCCCCCCCCCCCCCCCCCCGTCGAATAATTACAATGCAAATAATTGCAAATAGACCATTTGGCCATTTCGGAAGTGATCTAATATTAAAACACACACGGTCGACCGGTTTTGCTCAAAGTGTGGAGCGCGGGGCTCACTTCAGAATCACTGAATTAAATAAGAGTAAAAGTGACTTTCAAAACATGCTACTTGGTGTCAAAGGTTTGATGGCAGAAGGTCAAGCCCCATGTGGCCACGTGACACCCATTTTTTAGTTCACCCGGCGCTAAACTACAAATGTCCAAAATGAAATTGTTTGGCGAAGAAAAAAAATGTGTTCAGTTGACTTATGTGAATCGTAGCGATGAGCGTAGCATCACATTTGCGCTTGTTAAAATGTTTCCTTTTGGCCTTTTGTCTCGGCGAGGGTATTGCTTACGAGACCTTTTGTCTTGTCTTTAGCCCCGAGGCAAACAGCAGCCCGAAATCTGATTAGCCTCCATTATAAAGAGTGATGTTTTCATCCCGCTGATTCTCGGCACCGCATCCCAGCGTCGGGCCGCTTCATACCGGGAACCGGCCCGCTCTTTTGACAGATAGTAGATACTCTCCCGCGTGGCTTGTTTGGACGGCGGCTGTCTTTAGTGTCACGTGAGCAACAAGACGGCCGAGGAAACGGAAAAAAAAAATGCATCGAAATAACGTCAAAAAGAGCAGGAATCGATGATGGGCCGGAGGAATTTGATACGTTACGAGCGTCTTCCCTCCGCCGCCAAAGTTGCTTTTGTTCGGGTCCCTCGGAGATGTAATTCAAGCATAAGGAAGCCACTGACAATAGCTGGATTTGGACTCCCAAAATAGCCTTTTACTTAAAGGTTGCGGCTTTATTGAGTTGCGGCGGGTGGCCGGCATCCGATTTCAGATTTTTAATGAAACGGCAGCCGCGAATCAATGCCGACGTGAAACATGAGATTAAATTAAATCAAATGCCACTCTGTGATCTTTAAAAAATAAAAATAAAAATCATGTTGGTTTTTTTTCCCCCCAATTTGTTTGAATCAGGTTATTTTTTCAATTTCCTGCAGTGTTTGATCTTTTAGGAACGTTGATTATTCTGAAAGTGTAAAAATATATATTTTTTGGGGATGTGATTCATTTCCACAACAAATTAAGAATAAAATCTATTTATATAAATTATATAGATACATACACAATCAATTCTTAAAATGTTTTGAAATGGCAAAATCAGGGTTCATCTGAAAATGATTTTATTTAATGACGATACATTTCTATATTTGGAAATAAAAACACGTTTGTGGTGCAAGCATATATTTTGAAATATGTAATAATAATCCTCTTGCAATATTACCTATTTTGAAATTTTAATGAACAATTGAAACCAAAACAATTAAAATAAAAACAGAATAGAAATATTTAAAAAAATAATAATAATAATAAATAGCCGGTGTATGAAAATATTTAGATGTTACAACTTTAGCAAATGCCTGCTTTGTTTACCAAACGCGCACAATAGCGGATGCTTTCGATTTGCAACATTGACACACGTTCCGGAAAAAAAAGAATCATCTAATTATATTTCTTTTCATGTGATAACGGCATTTATCGTTTCTAGCGCTTTGGCTGTGAACGCTCGGTCACATTTAGGCGACTTTAGCGCATAATTTTCCCCCGTCTGAAGCAACGCCGGACCGTCTTCAAAAAATAATCTCGACGGGTCACGCGCGGGGCAACGGTGTTGGGTTTCAACTTCTGTGGGGAATTGTGATCTGTTCTAATGAGAAATAATACAAAAAAAAAGAAAGAATGCAGCTTTGACACAAAGTGTTGCCGCGCTGAGGCTGCGAGATAGACGTCGGATTAAAAATGGAAAGAAAGAAAGAAAGGGAGGGGGAAAAAAACAATTCCTGGCCATTTGGATGAGATAAATTTAATTTCTTTGCTATTTGGAGGTCTTCTTTGAAAACAGGCAATCGTAATGAGCACATTCAAAACCGGAGAATAGATTTCCCTTCTCGCTTCAAATGAGCCGCCGTTATCGGCGTCCGTCATTCGCGCTTTCCCATTTTCCAGCTGCTAATTGATGTTTTTGATGTTGGCCGGGGAAAAATTGAAGCAAATGTCACATGTGAACCGGCGTGGAAGTTAATAAGATTGACTCCATCGGGCCGAATCCGCAATGAACGCATGGGAAGCGCGTAATTTCGTTTTTTTGTCGACGGCGAATTTAGCGCGTCCATCTGGCCAGGAGTGAAATCGACACCGTCGGAACAAGAATTTCGCTCATTCACAAGTCACCAAAACCAAAAGATTTAACGCTAGTATTTGCTTTTTCTTCGTCGGCGACTGTTTTCTTCCAAATGAGAGCGCAGTTTTTCTAGTGGGGGCGGGGGGCAAGATTTTCTCTCTTAGCATAGGAACAATCCGCATTTTGAATGCCGTTTTGAGTTTGAAAAGCCGCATTGCTTCAGAAAGGGTTAGCTTCAGGAGGGGAAAAGAAAAGAAAATGCTGCGATATAAGTCGGGGTCAGCGCATATGCTTGGCCGATGTGTAACAGAGCCTGATCTTAAATCCCCCCCAAATAAAAGAATAGGAGCGCCACCGGGGTCGCACCATCTTGAGCCATTTAGCGAGCTTTCGCGGCTAGCCAAACGCAGAAGTGTCAAACATTTATTATTTTTTTAAAAAATCTAAAACATCAAAAAATGTGTTGTTTGATTGCTTTTAAATGTAGTTTTGAATGAATTCGCACACTGTTTAAGTAGCAGTAAAATAATACAATTGTCATGTGGATTATTTCAGTCGAGTGCACTTTTTTGGCCCTAAATGGGCCACGACCCCCACTAGACACTTTGCTTTTTGAAACAAAAAAAACCCAAAAAAAAAACAAAGTAGCCTCTGCTCGCGTTGAGCCCTTCGAGGATTGCGGATAAGGGACATTATTCTCGAAATAGGCAATTAATTCCGCTGGCAACGATCGGTTGGCGCCCCCCCCCCCCCCCACCCTCAACGCCCTCCATTCGCCATTTGAAATGCTAACACCATGAAATATTTTTCTATTGGTCGGCGTCCCCTCGGTTAAGCCGCCACCGGCCGCCGGCGAAGAATTTCATCGACTGATGAGACCACAGGCGAGCCCGATAAAAAGGTTAACTGTACGTGACATGCACTCCGAGTAGCCCCTCCCACCACCCCCGCGCCCGCCGCTACCTTGAACTCGTAAGTTCGCCGTAAACTTTTGATTGACTTTATCCCCGTTGTTGCCAAGCGCGCCCGTTTCGTCGCCAAAAGCTCAAAGCAATTTTCTTTCCCCCCCGAAATGAAACGGAGCGACGACTTTTGCCGGTTATATTTTGGCTGAAATGTGACGCACGGTTAAATTGTCCCTTTTTTTTCCCGTCGATTTTTTTCGGGTCCATAAATATATCTACATAAACGGAGGTTTTGTGAGGACGGATGCAGGTGACTTTAGCTTCTCCATGACCACATGCGATTGGAAATGGCGGGCCTGTTGATCAATCCCGCCGACATGACAGCGCCGCCCAGAGTCCCGCCGACTCTGGAGTGCAGCGGCAGAAGCTTGAGCGGCACAAGCAGCCCAAGCATGAGTACCGGCTCCTTTGCCGTTTCTACTCTCTCATTGACCCAGCTTGCTTTTTATACTTGCAGGGGTTTTTTTATTAGTATTTTTTAGATTTGTTTTTTTTGTTTTTTGTTTTTTTACATCTCAAAAATACTTTTTGTAATGTAAAGTCTAATGCTAATTTAAAAAAACAGTTATTTTAATTGATCAACTGTAAAAAAAAAAATCAAAACATAGTGAAATGTTTTGTAGATATTTTTAGAATGTTTGTTTTTTCAATACTAGTTATAAGGATGAATAATTTTATTGTTTGAATTCTTTTTGTTTAGCAGCTCTTTCATTTTGTTTAATAATTAAACCGTTTTAATTACGGAAGTCATTACACAGTGAATACAAAAATGTATTTTTTTGCATGAATTGAGCAGTTCGCCCCCCGTTAATTGGTTAATTTAATTGACATGTATTTGTTGATTTGTATTCTTTAAATTATTAATTTGTCCTTCCGTCATTTTATTTATTATAAATAATAACCTCCGCAGCTCAGAAATATTTTAGTAAATTGGTACATTTAATTGATATAAAGAACATAATTAAAAATGAAAGTAATGACAGAATTAGGCTTTTATGTTTCTATTTTTTTTTTTTTTTTTTTTTTACCTCACCTTGTAATGACCAAGCCCATCTGTCTGATTTACAGATCAAATGTGGCCCCTGAGCGTTTATTTTTTATTTTTAATCATCTCTCCTGCCCCCGCCCCCACCACCGCATCCGATGCTTCTCGAACCTCCATCTTAACACGTGGAATGTCACGATGTTGCTGTTTTGGCAGTTGAATGCAGTCACATTACAAGTTGAGGTGATGATGAAGCAGAGTGGGCATAGTATTATTATTATTATTTATGTATTTATTTTGTGCTGGGATTTGACATTGACTCTAGGCAATATGGGCATCATTGCGGAAAAGCATATCAGGTCTTTGGCAGTCAGGATAAAAGGGAGAAACAAGCTTTTATTTCACTTATTTTAATTGCAATTGTTCTTCCACCGCTCAACATCCCTATATACATAATTAAGTGGAGCTGTCATTTAGTCTTTGGTTTATCACGCAGCCCCCCCACCCCTCCCTTGCCCACCACGCACCCGTCCAACCTCTTGCTAACTCCATCACACCCGCAAGTAAGTCGCAGAACGTCAACGCAACTGTCAGCGAACAGCTGTTTTGTCGCTTTCCTGACTTGTCGTGACACGTCGGCCGCTCTTAATTCCGCCGCCCAACAAAATGGGGGGGGGGGGGATAAGCGCGCTTCAAATGTTTAACCGTCATCAGTTTTCGGCCCCTTAATGAAATACAGGCGGCTTAGCGCACACACATGCACACGTACACACACGAGCGGCCTCTTGTCGACGATTAATGTAGCCGTTAATATTTATGTCAAGTCACAAACACAGTGGAGCGCACATAAAACGTGTCCTATTGTGCTTCCAGCTTCCCCAGATTTATTTCTCCCTAAATATCTCTTTGAGGTTAGCATCTTTGTTTGTTAGCTCGCAGAGTCATACTGCGTTGACTTCAATGTTTCCAATTTAAGCAGAAAAAGGCAGTTGTCATGTGTGTCAAAAATGTCACCACAAAATACGTCATCCCTCTGACGTGGTCAAATGTAGTCGTTACCATGCTCGTCTCCTCCTGTCACGACCATGTTAGCGTTTGGCGGAAGCATCCTTTAAATGGCACACGTCTATCAGTCTCATTGGCAGGATTGCGAGCGCGGAAACATCGACTTACTACCACCACCCAGCGGTAACAAGGACAAGAAAGTGCAGGTGTGATTGGCAGCGCGCCGCATTTAATGTTGTGTGCCTGAAGCCAAGTGGGTACGGGTGTTCCGCGCACAATAGTGCCGCTATCTCGCTCGCGCTCTTGCTTTGTCTGGCTCATTGTGCTCCTTATTACATGCCGTATTTGCCGCGAAGAATCCTCCATCCCGGCTTCTTATTGCCGCCGAACGTTAATGGCCATCGTTGCGTCGTGTTGTCGTTTGAATCGCAAAGCGCGTCTGAACAGAAGCACTTGGGCCAAAAAAAATATATATATATATTGCCACAGTGGGGTTTTGTTTGTTTGTTTGTTTTTTTGTCATGCAATTTCATCTGCTAGGTACGAAATATCAAAAATCTGAAAAATGTCACCAGCATCCTTGAAATGCTTTCGGACTCCTGCTGGAGCCGGATCTAAACCCGGGCTGGATCGGGTTAAGTGTGAGGCGAATTTGGTTGGGGGTGGGTGTTTTTTATTTATTTATTTTTTTTATCCTCCCCGGTCGTGTGAAGGCCTCGCTCTCCTGATCAAAGCGTATCTTGTTTTATGCGGCTGCTTTGAAGTGGCCCGAGTCACCTACAGCACTCACTTCATCAACTTCACGAGTGTCTTAATAGCAGATCAATAAGTTTCAAAGTCGCCGCGTTAATTTGATACCAGCACCGATGTGATCACGCTGGGCCTCTCTCTCTCTCTCTCTCTCTCTCTCTCTTTCTTTGGTCGATCGCTCGCTTGCTCTCCCCTCCACATTTTTGGAGCTGTGTTTAGTCGGCAGGATTTGTCTGCTCATCAATTTAAACCTCCTTTTTTTGGAGCATCCTTGAAAAACGATCACCCTTCCGGGACGTCAGCGTAGGGCAAGAATGACATCTCTGTGATGTTAGCGTTCGATAGCGGCATCGTTCATCAAAATTGATCATTTGATACGTCTTTAGCGTTCGTATTATTTATTCATGTGAATTCGCAAGCACATTGTATGAATTCATTATTCTGCTTCATCTTTTTTTTTAACCTCTTTGAAATCTGCCTCCCCCCCAAAAAAAATCTTGGTCTAGGTGCAAATTACAATATTATTCATTGTTTCTGAGTAATCATGTGTTTTATTTGTAGCCCAAATTACCTCTTTGAAATTGTGTTTATTTTTTAAGTCACACCAATTGGTTTTATTGCCACTATTATATTTCTTTCTGTAGGCCAATTTCACTTTTTGGGAAAAAAAATCCAAAACATCTTTTGTCCCCTGCTATTTACAAAGTTTCTGAGAAAAATTGCAAATTAAAAACAATATCATTTGATGTTAGCTATTCGACAGATTTGTTATTTTTAAATCGGTCTCCTAAAAAATTCCTCACCAAATCTACTCATGAAAATAACATCATTTGAATGTTGCCTTGACTAACGTGAGTAAAGCATCAAATGATGCGTCTCCTCTGCATGAATTCAACCAGCAAATAATGTTTGGGTTGTGTGTACGAAGCAAACCCGACAGCTTTTCGGCAGGAGCGAATGAGCAAACTTTCCCCTTTGCGCTCGCAGCCGACTTAAGAGGAGAAAAAGAAAAACGCCATCTGCGTGCCGGATCTGCAACCCGGAGAACAAAAGCCAATTTAGTGTGTTCATCGAAGGGTTGCTAATGGTATTAGGGCAGCCTGCGGGGTGGCCGCTCGCCCCGTCGCCCGTCCGGGCGGCTGCTCGGTCGGGTCTGGCGAGGGCCACCTCTCCCACCTCCCGTACTCGACGTCGATTCGCAGGGCGGCCGGCGTTTGTGCCCCACATCTGCCGAGTCTTAAAATTCTTTTCGCTTTATTTTATGATGACAGCTCCCAGGACAGAATGATGACCGGGAAAGGAACAGCAATTCACATTTATAGTCTGGGAATTATTGCCGTTTTGTTGCAGCGAGACTTATTCGGTCTTGTGAGAGGGGGAGGGTCTGAATTTGTGCAAAATAAAGGAAGCAATTTTGGTGGCGAAAAGGTTACAATTATTTCACCAAAAAAAGGGAAGAGTGGCCAAATAAGAAAAGGGAAAAAACAATATTGCTCAAAATAATGATCGGTAAAAAGAAGAAAATTTATGGTCCGAAGAAAAGTGTTCGTTGAGAGAGCTAAATTGACTTGGAATGACAGAAATCATTTGAAGAGTGACACGGTTGCTGCTTTTTTTTTTTGGTCGTCCTTCTCACTTGCCGGGTGCAGCAGAAGGCTGCCTGTGTGGTCCGCGGCGGTCGGCCCGGCAGCGCTCCGCCGTGGGAGACGGCGAATGCCGGGGGTCCGGAGTTTTCTTAATAAATCTTTCATGATAGATTTAAGCAGCGCTCGTGGCAGGAAAAAAAAAATCCACTGTTGTCCGCACCCCAAAAAAGACAAAATCCCGTATCTTTCGTCAAAACAGTGAAATACAAGATTTGAAGTGTATATATTTTTTATGCCCCCCCCCTCCCTTCCCATTTCTCCCCTCAAGTAACTACGGAATCTTGCTTCATTAAAAGTGTATTAATCTCGCCCGGTCTCCCGGGAGTCACCTTAAAGACGATGTTGTGTCTTTTTCTTTAAATTGTCAGAAGGGGGGTGAGAGAAGGGAGGGGAGGGAGGAAAAAAAAAATCTTCCAGATTTGGTCCCTGTCAGTCAGAAATAATTGTGTGCTTAATCTTGTCCCTGATGGATGACTCGGAGTTCAGCAATGGGCCAGCTCCAATGACAAATACAATATTAATATTCATTAACCGCTTTGACAATGCTAATTTTGATGCAGTCGTAAAAGGGCCTCGCAAAGTTGGCGGCCAAAAGCATCAGAGCGCCGCGCAAGGTGGCGAGATAATTTGTGCTGCTTTCGCGAGCGAGCGGGCGAGTGTGCGTGCGGCGGCGGCGAGCCTTTTTAAAGTCTTCAAGCGGAGGACAAGAAAAAGAAGAGGAAAAAAGAAAGGGGGGGGGGAGAAAAGGCAAGGTAGCACAAACAAAATAAAAGAGAAAAGGGAAAAAGTTCAGACGCATTGGAACGCAGGACCGTGGAAGTAATACGATCAAGAGGACGCGGCTGGGAAAAAAATTTGACACCTTCAATGCGAAATACTTTTTTTGGTCCTTTCTTTTTTTTTTTAAAAAAAAAAACGCAAAAGCGCTCCGAAAAAAGCTGGCAACAAAAAGGAGAGGACGCACAAAATGGTAAGTCGGCGCATTCTTGATTTTTTCTTCTTCCCCTTTCTTTTTTTTCCTTGTTCTCCTTTTTGTTTCATCTTTTTGATCTTTTCAATTATCAGCATTTGAAGATCAATAGTCATTTTTGGTGTGCGGCGGTTGAAAGGCTCACAGCGGTGGTGAGCGGCGGCTGGTCGGATCACGGCTTTAAGAGTGGGCTTCCTCCTCGCGCCGACGCCACTTGGCCGCAATTTCCCTCCGCCGGCTCCTCCGCCTTGACTTTTTGTGTTGTTTTTTTTTCTCTCCCCCCACCCCTGACTTTTCCCTGTTTAGCTGCTGCCGTCGTTGTTGTTGTTGATGTCGGCGACGTTGCGGACAGGCTTGCCGTTGTTGCTGCTGACTTTTTCGGCAGACTTGGAAGTGTTCCGCTTGCTCTTTTTGACGCTTTTTTTTTTCCCAGCTGTGGAAAATCTTCGGAATGCTTTTTCCACCCCTCGATTTTGTGTCTAACGTAGTGTGACCGGCGCTGAATGGAGCGTGGCTAGTTTTTCTTTTCTTTTTTTTTTTTCCTGGGGTGGGGGGGGGGATTACTGACATGATGGGAGAGACACCCCGCTGCTCGTGTTTAGCCAAGTTAGGGCAACTCCTAAAAAGACGCATCACTCCACTCGCCTTATGTCCGCCGAGCCGGTGAGTGAAAGCCTCTCTTCTTTTTCTTTTCACTTTATCAAAGACGGGAGACACGGACACAAAAGGGCCGTTTGCAGCGAGGGGGGGGGGGGGGTGGTGGATATGAAGATGCACGAGGTGGAGAGCGAGGGAGTCCCGGGTGGACGGCGTCGACGGAGCGTCGGATGGCGCCCGGGCGCGGCCGGCCCGGGCGACGTTGGCCGCGCCAGCCGGCGCGACCCCAAAGGGCCGTCCGGCCGGTGTCGGGCCGGACGCCATGGCGGCAGCGGCGGCCGTCTTATCGGCTTAACCCATCGGGGCGTGAGCGAGGGGGGCCGCCGTAGACGAGGTGCTGCCCCCCAGTGGATTAGTGGCTGACATGGTGGTGGGAGTCTGCTTGGAGTGAGTGCACGAGCGCGAGTGGCGGCATGCGCGTTTTAACCAGGAAGCGAGCAGCATCCCAAATCCGGCTCTTTTAAATGGTAAGACTTTTCACACTTTCTTTTTCTTGGTTTTTTTTCACCCCCCTTGTGTGCAAATGCCGTTTCTCCCCTGCATGGCTTCGACGATCATATGGAATTTTGTTTTCTTGCTTTTCCTGCGGCCGGGGCGCCGTTTGGGAAATTTATAACACTTATGTTGCTAAGTGACAGATTGACAATTTGGATTGATGAAAGGCGGCGTTTGATGGCTTTTTCCAGACAGGCTGACAGGAATGAATTAGTCCGAGGCGTCCCGAAGAAGATGTTCCTGATTATTCGTTTGCCGTCTTTTAGAATTGATTTGACGTGAAGGACGACATTCGTTGTATTGATTTATTTCATCACATTTGGACTTTGGCATTCAGTCTTTTGTATGTATTTGTTTTGAGTCCAACGTGATGAATATTAAGTTGCAACAAACAAGGGAAATATTTCAAAGACTTTTCTGTTCCTCAAAACAACACTTGTTTTCTTCGTGTAAAAATCATCACATTTGACCCCCCCCCCCCAAAAAGAAAATATTTCAAAAGCAAAGAATTTGTTTTATCATTGAAATTGAATTGTCCTCCCTGCTTTCTTAATTCTTGCGCCACTTTTAATACAGTGGAAACTATTTCATGCTCCCCCCCCTCTCTTTTTTTTCCCGTCCTGTGTTGTTGATGGCGTTGTGCCTGCGCGATGGCGAGCTGTCCATCACTTTGCGTTGACTGAAGAAAGTGCACGTGGGACAAAAGGGAGGCGGCGGGAGCGTGGCGGGCCCGGCTGAATGGACGGCGGGCAATTAGCCGCCGCCTCGTCGTGGGGCTCTTTTACTTGTCAAGCCCAGGAGCCCCCCTGCCGTCACCCGCCGCTATTGTGCCTGACATTCCCCCGCCTTTGTTTTTTTGTTTTTCTTTTTTGCCTTTCGGGCCTCGGGACGGGACTCGCTGCGATGCGGCCTGCAGGACGCCCGGGGAAAATGTACAGGTACATATTTGGGAAAGTTTTAAAAATTCAGGCACTCGCAGAAATTCGACTTTGGCAAACCTGGTCGAGATGAGATAGAAGTGCCCGGTTTTCTCCTTAAAATTTCATGATTGATTTGTAAGTATTTTATCATTGAAACTTTTATTTTGGCTCGACTCGGTGTGTTTCGCGTCAGAGCTACAGTGCCCATGTTTAAATAATATAGCCTATAAATATTTAATTTGGTGTGGTTCTTGTTGTTAGGTGCTTGGATGTTAGGTCATTAAAGCATACTGTATGGTTGGAATTTAAGGCCGTAAAAAATATGATGAACCTAAATGTTTTGTTTGGGTTTTTTTTTTTCAGTTGTAATTTTATTTTTTATTTTTGAGAGATGTTGGAAATGCGTCATTCTAATATCACCAAGATGGAAACCATTTCAAAGCGGCCGCTCCCGTGAGCTTTTATTGCCGTGTCATTTTTCAAGGCAGTGGTAGTCGCAGTCGCTGATTGGCCGTGCCCTGTGGTACAAACAATGGAGAAAGTTTGGATTGTGTCAGGTCTTGGATGGAGACGTTTTTTAGGGGGTGAACCTGTTGAAGGGATTCTTGAAATCAGGACCTCATGGGCCTGAAATGGCCTGCTCGAGTGTTCCGTGAGAAATAACATTTGAGAGGATTTTTATTTATTTTTTTTGCTGCTTTTGCTTTGTTTTGTTTTTTCATAGGCCCCCGAATTTTTAAAGAATGCTTCCCCCACCCTTTGTGAGGAACGCAGACTCTTGTTTGGCAAAGCGACTGCCTTCTCTTTGTGAACTATGTTGTGTGTTCCCCCCCTTTGCCAGAGCTTGTCATCCGAGGGGCAAGGCAGCCCCCCCCCGCCCCCTCCCAACACACAGTCACCATACTTACGGCAGTTTTTGGGGGTTTTTTTCTTCTGAACTATTGTTGCCTGAGGTCATCCACCGCCTCCCCATCCCCCTCGCCCCCACCTCTTGTCACCGGTATCAAAAACTTTCTGCAAGGAGAGCGCGTGTGATGGATGAGGCGGGATGAGGTAGCGCTAGGCCTCGCAGCCCGCCGGAGAGCTGCTCAAATGACTAACACCCTTGGGGAACAATGGTCGGCCACGGGCGAGTGTAAAGAGAGAGTGCACAATGAACACAAGTTCACCCACACGCAAGCACGCTTCACTCAGCGCGGGAAGGCGGCGAGGAAAGAAGAGGTTTTACGGCGCCGCAAAAGGGGCGCTTCTGCACGCCGCGAAAGGGAGGGCGGGAATCGCTGGAGGAGGGGGGCGCGGCGGTCGGAAAGGGGGGCCGGGGGTCATGTACCCGCGGGATGGATCTCCATCCGTGTCTGAGGATGCTGGAGTCCTGGGCTCGGGACTTGTCCAGAGGGTGGGCGCCTGGCATCTCAATCTGGGCAGTTGGGTGAGTAGGCCGTGTCTTTTTTGGGGGGGGGGGGGGGGGGCCCTTTTTTAAAATTTGAGCTGTTGTTTTTAAGGCAAGGCCACCTGCTTTTGGTTGATGTAAACACACTGAGCGTCATCCGCTTTAAAAAGCCGTCAATATCCGTTTTACAAGTGGATTTTATTCATCCCCCCGTTAAAAGCGGTTTTATTTCACCGAGGAAACTGTTGAATCAATCTCATGTCTTATCCACGGCATGGGGGGGGATCAACGCGCTCGACAGCCTAACATATTCTTTTGTCGGCGTCCAATTCAAAATCTTGATTGCCAGCCTTTCAAGTGAAATTCTGCGCGGCTGATTGCATTTCAAAAAGCAGAATTCGCTGGCGCTCTTGACACAATATCGGCCATTTAACTCAGGTACGAGAGCTCAAGAGGCTGTTTATGTTGAAAAGTGTAGCGAGAAGAGGAAGCTCGGTGGTGGAGTACGGGAGGGGGGGGGGCAGCTTGAACGCACATGCACGCCTGAGAGTCAATTTGTCAACACTTCCACCAAATAGCACTTCATATTTCAGCGACTTGCGCGCCGCTTTATTTGCGTGTGACACATCAGAACGTGTCCTCTCTGTCATTCCATTTGATGTGCCGACTATCAAAGGCGCGGCAAGCGGGGAAATGAACGCTGACGAGCGACCTGAGTGGCAGTGTGAGGACGGGGGAGCAAAGGCCCGGCCCGCGTAATATTTTTGTTCGGCACTCTGATCAAGCAACTGCAAAGTGAATAATTAAGTTCAATAAAACATCTTGGGGTACCCCCGCCCCCACTTTTTTTTTTTGCCCCCGGAGATGCACCCTCTCTCGGCAGAGAGATCAACACTTCCGGATCAATCTCGGGCTGGCCAAGAAATATGATTTGTGAGGGCTAATCAGCGCGGAATGCCGGCGGATCCAGCCTCCGATAAGCCTTTAATTTGTCTCGGCATTTCATATTCCATTGCCGTTAATCTCTTAAGTATTCCTTTTAGATTGTCTGCTTGAATTTGAGGATTTGCGCCCCGAAGGGGCATTCAAAACCCCCGGCCCCGCCAAAAAGAAAAAGAAGAATCCGCTTTCCACAGGGCTGACATTTATGAGAATCGAACTTAATCGAAACTTAATGTGGTGCACTTTTGTTTTCCCGCCCGGTGTCGACCCCCCCCCCCGGGCCAGCCTGCCCTGCAATGCGCCGGCCCGAGCGGACCCCCGATCCATCACGCCGCTTTCATCCCTCCAGGTCGGCCCCTGCCTTGGCCTCACTCGCAGCTCATTAGCGGCCCGGCGAGCTGTTGTGACAACTCATCATATCATGACACAAAGCAGAAGCAAGGCGGCGGCACTAGCGTAGGACAGCCCCTCCCCTTCCGGGGGGGCACGCAAGGTCGGCACCTTCGCATTTAGGGCCCCCGCGAGGTGCCGGCAGGCGGAAATGCGGGCCAACAGCTTTTTCCTGTCCGGCCTTCACCTCGCCTCCCCCGCCGCCTTTGTCTCGCTCTGTCCCGCTGTCACTTTTTGAGCCCCCTCCGGCCTACCTCCCGCGCGCCCCCCGCCCCCCCCTGCTCCTTTTCTCTCACTGGCGGTCTGACTTGAAGCATCACATTGATTTGACCGCCTCTCGGGGGCACTTTTTAACAGTTAGTGACTGCTCTTTCCAAAAGTAGATTAGTGTTGAGACTCGAAGACTGCGAAGGACTTTTAAGCCAACCCGAACGCCGAATCCCGATCGGGGCGTTCGGCTGCGGCGCCGCGCACATTTTGTCTTCCCGTTGGAATTGCCGTCGCCGCGTGGGAATTGCAAAGTACAGCCTGTTGGAAATGGCATGCTAGAAAAAGGGACTAAAAGCTCTGTTTTGAATATGTAAGCCCCACCCACAGCAGGAAGTAGGAGCAAAGCAGTGAAATAAATAGAAGCTCTGGTAATCTCAGTAGCATAACCGGAGGTGTCAAGTCCCACGCACACACTTGAGTAGGTTGCCGTACTCGACAAGCGGGTGCCCTGCGTGTCCTGGACAATTGAGGAAGTCTGCGCGTTCATTGACGCCAGTTGTTTTTCAGCGCCTTGAAAAGCTCGGACGTCTTTGTCTGATGCTATTTTTGTTTGCTCTAGTGTCGAAGGATCCGAGTCAGCGGGGGTGTCGGGGCAGGAAACGTTCTTTCTTCTTACCGCGGCCCTTGTAGAGAAGCCTCCCACGTCGCCCGCTTTTGTCTCTGGGCGCTTTGTTGTGCGACAGAAGCGCCCGAGCCTCCCCGCCAGTAAAGTGCGAGGATTCGGAGCAGGTGCCGGGCTTCGTTGCTCGCCGGGGACCGCCGGCTTCTTGACTTGACGTCATGGGCGGCCGAAGCGGATGCAACCGCGTGCCGCCACTCGCGTCGTCGGAGACCGTTAGTAGTCACGTGTTTAAGCTTATCTGGAATTTGCTTTTTTCTTTCAGAGGGGAGCTTGGCGCGCATCAGCCATTTTGGTCCTCAACTCCCAGAACCCCAAAAGGTTTTGCCTACTGTAGCCAAATACAGAAAGGGGGTTTATGATGTAAATCGACTTGGTCTCGAGCCCTTTTCCCCCTTTAAGTTGCGACGCGGGCATTTTGAACCGTCCTCTCAATGGCCGAGGCCCGCGGACAAAAGACTTCCTTCAAATAGCCAGTAAAGCTTTTCAGAACACAGATGAAGAATCGACAACATTCTTTCACATCCTAACCCGAGGGAGGAGCAGGCATTTGCGAAGCAAGAGGTTAGGAGGTGATAGGAGGAGGAGGAATGGGGGTAAGAGTGTGGGGGGTGGGGGGCAAGGGAAACAGAGTGACAGTGACAGAACTCGTCAGCTGCATGCGACAGCTGTCATCACCCTGCTTTTTTTCCGTCTCATCATCCGTCTATTGTGGATGTGCAGATCAGATCGCGAGCGCCTTGGTTTGTGTTTCTTTCTAACGAATCCCGTTCCACCTCACACCCCCACGCCTCCAACTCGACACACAAGAACATATACGCGACCCCCCCACCCACCCCACCGAACCCCTCCCTGCTCTTCTCAGCCCCGCTCCTCCTCAGCCTTTTCAGCTCAGGGCTGTGAATGAGTCCCAGGAGTCTCGCTTGCCTCCCCGGAGTTCTGCGGGGGTTCATTAATCTTTCATTGGGACCATGGCAATAGGGAACGCCACCCTAAGCGCCCCCCCCCCGCCCCCTCCTCGCCATCCACCTCCCCGGCCACCTTCCGCAATTCTCCAACCAAAATAGAAAAGGTCTTGGAAGAGAGATGGCGTTGACTATCTCCTCTACACAACAAAGTCCAAAAATTTACCCGAGTCGGGTTGCCATAACCCATTGGGGAAGATCAACTCCAAAATCCCATATTGAGTCGCATGCCCCCCCCCCCCCCCCGGTCCTATTAATGCTTTTCAAAGTCAACCCTACATCCGCCATGATTGTTTTTTTATGCATAGATTTAAGTCCCTAATGAGGTTGTATGAGGCCCTACACGAGACCATGCACTCAAGCAGATCCACCCCTTTCCCTCTCTTTTGACACCACTCCTCACCCCCCCCCCCAACTCCCCTTGAACATATCATCCATGTTATGATAAGCCTGATTAGTGCTGCTTCTTTAACTGCTGAGGGTAGGATAAGGATGTGTGGGTGAACGGGCGAAAGCCACCAGGCTAATCTACAGACCCGCTCTAATCTGGTTATCTGGTAGCCGGGGGTACAGTCCCGGGCCCAGAACTATGGGGTGGAGGGGGAGATGGCCACGGCAGCTCCACTGTAATCTTTGGGTAATTGAAAAAAAATAAAAGGAGAAGGGAGGGCTGCGCCACTTAGGAGCACAAAGAAAAGATTACATAGCTCCAAGTAATTTGGCAAAAATGCAGAAATGGATTTTCAGCTGCTAACCCTTTAAGTAGGATATAGTCCGACTACCCCTCGAGAATCAGGCCCAGGGGGGTGCGAGGAAGACGGAGGCAACGGCGGCGTGTTGACCGAAGCCACTAATGACTCTGGATTTACATGCGTTGTCTTGATTTTCGGCGGTTTGCACAAGATCGATGACTTGCGCTGCCGCTGCGGTTAAAAGTGCTTCATCAAGCTCCAAATGAGAAGTGGCAACAACCCCTCCCCCCCACCACCCCCCTGTCCCCCCAGGGCCTCATAGACGCTCTCTGAATTCCAGGGTGACACCGCAGAAGTGTTTTTAATTACAAACCGCAATGTTTTCACTGAGG
Source organism: Hippocampus guttulatus (assembly GCF_054856545.1). Lineage (NCBI taxonomy): Eukaryota > Metazoa > Chordata > Actinopteri > Syngnathiformes > Syngnathidae > Hippocampus > Hippocampus guttulatus. The sequence continues at coordinate 8,744,942 of NC_141279.1, forward strand.
CCCAGCGATTTGGCACCTCCAGGACGCACAAAATACGAGACGCTTTTATTGTATGTTTCTCCGAATATGAACCCTGACCGCTTTTTTTTCTCTCTCTGTCACTCTCTCTCTCTCTCTCTTCTGCAGTCGAATAAGGTTCCAGTGGTTCAGCACCCTCACCACGTGCACCCTCTCACACCGCTGATCACTTACAGCAATGAGCACTTCACACCCGGGAACCCGCCACCACACCTACAGACAGACGTGGACCCCAAAACAGGCAAGTGTCGGGACTCTGGATCAAGTCAACACCAAGTACTAAAGCAAAGATGGTTTTTGCATCTGCAGAAACCTGAAGGTTTTTTTTGGGGGGGGGTAACTCTATAGCCCAGTCTGTGATTAATCCTTTACCCCCGTGGGTCTCACAGTTTCTCACATGAGTCATTCTCAGGCCGTCACTGGAACTTGATCTGCTGCCCTCCTTTACTTATTTATTTATTTGTCTGTTTATTTTATGGTCAACCTGCCTCTTCATGCCGAACCATGTCGTTCTATTATCGAGTATTTCATTGGTCTCCAGTCAGTCATTTAGATAATGATGATGTCTTATTACAACGGCCCTCACGGGTAGGGAAATAATGTAGCAGCTGCTGTTTAATGCGGTGCCTAATGGGGCCTTAATCGGGGCTCAGTGTTTAATTAACGAGGCGTATTAGGTCCGGTGAGCTGCTTGTGTGGCTTTTAAGCAAAATAGCGCTCCAAAAATGCACTATAGATTTCTTTAACGCTGCAGCCTGGAGATGCAGTCATTCCTGGTGCTATTCCAGAAATGATGGCACCATTGAAGAACCCTGCCCAAAAAAAAAGTCTCGTACTTAGGTGAGAAGTTATTTTTAAACCAGACTGGCTGCAAAGGACATTTGTATCTTATCAGGAGAACAGAATGTCTTTCAAACATACCAATGGAATAACCTGAGGATGTTAGCTCGGGCTCGGTAGCTAGCATTAGCCTTACATGCCGCAAGTCACGTCGTTTCACCAACTCTTAACGCTTTGCCAGTGTGTGCGACGTATCTCAAAATTCCTCACGCAATACAATACATCCTGATTTATAGAGCGCACTTGCGATCGATAGCCAGCGTTAGCATACTGCCTTCACTTCACCCAAAGCTAATATTAGGCCCTTTCATCCGCCTTATTGTTATTCGTCTTCTGCAGTCAGAAGCGACACTCGTGCCTGCTGCGCGATCCGCACGCTTTGATTGATGTGGCTAAATCAAAGGAGCCCGCTCCCCAAAGACAATTGTACATTTTTCACCGGCGCTGACACCAAACAGCAATTGTCGTAGTCACCAATTAGCCTAAACCGCTTTGCTAACCATGTTAAACAGCTGCACATTTCCGATAGCTTTTGTTGTGCATATAGAATGATGGGGCTGACAGGGAATCGGGAGGCAACCTCCCTCTGATCACATGCAACGGCGTAATGATATTGTTGAGTTTTGTTAACTTCTAAACCCGCGTCATTTTAGATCATTAATCTCCCGAATTCGCGTGACAAACGTGACAAGAATCACGCCTGCGTCTTATTTATTTATTTTCATTCCAATCCTCCTCCTCTTCCTCACCTCTCTCCCCTCTCTGCCTCCTCCAAACACATTGTGCCGCTGTCGCCTGACGAGGCCTTTGATCAGGATTTTTTTTTCTTTTTCCCTTTTTTGTGTTCATTTCTTTATTTATTTATGATATATTTTTCTCTTTTTTGCGACACGTACACGCTAGCAACAAGGCTTCTCCCCCCCCCCGTGATGTGTGCGATGCTCCGGATTCTGACAAAAGATTTTGATTCTTCATCCTGTCCACCTCCTCAATGTGTCATCTTCCTTTTTCCGCAGGAATTCCAAGGCCTCCGCATCCTCCAGATATTTCTCCTTATTACCCGCTGTCACCTGGCACTGTCGGCCAGATCCCCCATCCCCTAGGATGGTTAGTACCACAGTAAGCGAATCCCCTTTTTTTTTGTACTACTACTTCTCCTCTTTGTACTTTGTTCTTTCACAAACTGTGCGAAAAGTTAGGACGAGTCCACTTTCCGTTGTGAGTAAACACCCCTTGATATTGTGAAAAATCGGCTTTTTAATGGCAAAGCCAGGGAAATCGCCGAGTGATTGAACGCTCACGGGAAAAGATTTAGAACCGCCCTCAAATGCCACACGATGGCGACAAAGCACCTTTTTTTTTTCTTTTAGACTGACAAAATGAAGCTACTCCCTTCAGTTCAACCTAGTTCCTTAGCACAAAAGATGGCACCCAAAGCGATATTATTCAGGAGACATGGATTTGGCTTCTCGGTAAATAAAAGTTGCTGAACAGCAGAATCCTGACACGAATTTCTCATTAGCATTTAAAAAAAAAAATTTTTTTTTAATGGCGCTCACTGCTTTGCATGTCTCTGTAGGGTCAAATTAGAGTAAACGAATGGCGATTGCCCGCCTTTTACCCGCAATCCCGTACTGGGACTCTCCCTTGGTAACTCTTGTCAACACTTGTTAATTTGACAAAAGGCTACAAATTAAGCTCTGTTAATTTAATGTTTTCTCGCCGCCATCTAAATAGCGAGAAAGGGCCCCCGAGCGCCGCCACGCCGCCCTTTGATTTGCTGCACTTTATTTTTGGTATAAATTTACATTCATTATTGTTTGTCTTTTGGAGGTGTAGACCTCAATTAGCGTGATGGCTCCATTAAAGGGAGCCGCACTTCGTCTTTAATTATCACAACAAAACACCTAGTTCCAGCTTGGGGAGGGCACCAGGGGGCCGGCGCACAGAGCGAAGGGTTATGAAATTTAATTAGCCGCCTCTATCAAGATTTGCAGCGTTAAATATTGTCGGGAGTTTATTCCCACCCCGCCTTTGATCCGCCGCTCGGCAATCCCCTAGATTTTTGTCCCCGATCAAATGAGAATGAAAGAGGCCGACTTGAGGGGGCTCGCTACCTTCTCGTCTGTCAACCTTGTTTCTTTACCTTTCTTCTTTTTCTTCCCAGGCAAGGTCAACCTGTTTATCCAATCACAACAGGGGGTTTTAGACACCCCTACCCAACTGCGCTCACTGTCAACGCATCCATGTCAAGGTGAGTCGAGCCCTTGGCGCGTGCACACACACGCACACACACACACACATCCGTGTACACAAACCCCTCTTAGCTAGCGTTGCAAGTTTTCCCTTAAGGACCCTCACGCCTTCTCATATTCAAAAGGCCAAATCTTCAGCAAGGGTGCTCAAATATTAATTATATTTATCTTCTCCACCCCACCCCAACCTTTAATGAGGCCCCCGAAGAACATTTAGCCCCCGCTGCACGTCAGGCTAATGCTAAATCAGCCGGGCTGCGTAATTGGCAGACGTAAACAAAACACAACAGCGCTTTGGGAGGTACAAAAGTTACGAGGCATAGTTTTATTCCAAAGTGCCACTATGAACGTTCATGCATATAATGTGTACGTGTAAGCATTTTGTGCATACATGCGTGTGTGTGTGTGTGTGTGTGTGTGTGTGTGTGTGTGTGTGTGTGTGTGTGTGTGTGTGTGTGTGTGTGTGTGTGTGTGTGTGTGTGTGTGTGTGTTTTCCTCTTTTGTTGTTTTTACAGTCATGCAATGCCCTTGAGAAACTGGCTTTGTGTGGAAAATGAATTAAACATGTTTGGCATTTCTTGCGGGACACTTTGGATACACCAACATTTGATATTGGCGAATCCACTTTGATCAAAATTGGACGCATGGAAATCAATTTGCTGCAAAAAAAAAAAAAGCTCAGAAGTCGCAGAAGTAGAAAATCTGGCCTAAAAAATGTCCTCAATGTTCCACGTTCACTCCATAAAGATGGCGCCGACTTGTCATGTTGCTATTTCGAATGTACCTAAGGAAACAAATAATGTCGTGTATTCATTTATCTATCGCGCCAATGAAAGGTAGTCCAAAAATGATCGAATCCCTGAGGACAAGACATTTTTGGGTGTAGTTTCTTTGCAAAGCCGCCAACTAGTGTCCTGGCGTACATATTACCGCCTTGTCAGCCATTTTCCAGCTCTCCTCCTCGATAGCTGGACTCAGCCCGGGACTTCGGGGGCTGCGTTCAGCGCCGAGGGACCCTTTGGAGCTGGAGTTTAATTGCGGCCCGAATGGAAAAGCAGCTCCTGTGGGTGTTGTATTTAGACCTCTGCGACATTGATGGATCACGTCCATGCGGGGAGGCAGGCGGTGTGGAACCAGGGATTTCGGGAGAGGGTGGGGGGGTGAGTAAACTGATTTTTCAATCTGACACAGCTGTTCCCAAGTCGTTAAACTGTCCTCAGTAACTCGTCTACCTCGTTGAAGACGATCTTTATGGAAAAGGCCTCTCCAGATTCTCCCCGCGGGAGCAGAGGTCCAGACATCTGGCAGTGGCGTTCGCGTCCCAACTGGGCCTTTAAGTGACTGATAATTCACTCTCGGCGTTGTCATCATCCTATTTCCATCGTGGCTAATTGAATCTGCCGGCTGCGGGGTGTGTGTGGGGAGCTAATGCCCTGTGATGAAACCCCTAATTTAATTACCCAATAGAGAAAAGACGGGGGGCGGGGGGCACCAATGCGACCACCGAGCCGTACAAATGTACAGTACAATGAAATTCTACTTAGAATTTCACATTCTTAGCCGAGTAGTATGATTGTCATTGAGTCATTTTGACTGAGCGTTATTTTTAAAAATTCCAATGTACTTGCTAAAATGTCATTCCCCCCCCCCCCCCCCCCTTCGTGTAGATATCCAGGTCATGATAATCAGCAAAATTTTAATTGAGGCAGCAGGTTTCTTCAATTTATTTATTTTTTATTTTCAAAAAAAAAAACACTCAAAATGACTTTGGCCATTTTGCTATAGACTGACAATATGCACCTGTAGCTAAAAAGCGGAACGCGGAGAGTCTCTGTCGCCAAAACATGACTGCCATAGATTTATTGGACTATGCGGCCAACAGCCTCTCGTACCCCTTTCCTCGCTTTGTATTATTACAGTATGACCATGTCTTCCTTAAAAATCGAGCCTTGTTTTTTTTTGTGTAAAATACCCGATAAGAACCCAAAGGATACAGCAAGTTGGTTGGTGTGCGAGGGTTTGGCCGCACGGCTCTCTGCGGCAGGTTGAAGACTTGAGCATAGAAAAGAATCGTCTCCCTCTCTCTCGACTTCGGAACCATCGTGCTCTTTACACCTGACCCCAAATTAGCGGACAGGAAATGGATCTGGTACCTGCTAGCACCTTGCACCTCCTGTTAAAAATGCATCATGGGGTGAGATACGATTTTGGATAATAATGGGGCTCTCGGTACCTGTATTGTGTGTGTGTGTGCGCACACAGCTGCCTGTGACAGGTGGGCTGCCCTTTGATATGCCCCCACCCACTGCCAAATCCCGTCGTTCCTGCTCCTTCTCAGCCGGATCATTACACATTAAACAGGCACGGGGGGTTGCGCTTCACCTCGGCAATTAAGCGGCACTGCTTCGCGATACGCCCCCCCCCCCACCGACATACCTTTCTGATTGAGACATACGGGCCCGGGGTCGGGGCGGAGCCCTCCACTGCGTTCCTTTCTCTGTGTTGATTAAATTGGGCCGAGGCGCCGCGTTTCTTGACGATGGCGATGACGATGCCCCCTGCTCTTCAAAGGGACGGCCGTCATGTTTTAACCATAACCTGGGCCCGCCGAGGGGGGGGGTTGGTTCAGGCAGCGTGGAGGTGGTGGCGAGGGGACAGGAAAGAGAAGAAAAAGGGATGGGGGGGGAAATAGATTTGGAACTGAGGAAATTTTAACAAGTGCACCGAGAGGCGAAAGGGAGGGAGGAAACGGCGGCGGCGGCAGCCCCTAATGATGGGCGACGCTCAGCCGCCGCCCGCCCCGCCGAGCTCCCCATCAGCACATGACATGGCACAAACACCAACGTGTCAGGGATGAAGGCAGGGAAAGGGAAAAGAGTGTGAAGGGTGTGTGTGTTTGGGGGGTGGGGGGGGCGGCGCCCTCGCTCTCCCCTGAGATGGCCTCCAACAGAAAGTAGTTGTTCCTGGCGAGTTTATCCTCATCATTATTTTCTGGCTCCGAGCCATGCAGCCAGGCACGGCGAGATAATGAGCTTTACACACACACACACACAAGAAAAAAAAGAGAGAAATGGCAGAAATTGGGGAAAAAATATTCTTTTCTTTTCTCCTCCTCCTCCTCCTTCATCTTCATCCCTCTCTCTTGGATGTTTGGTCACATGGTGGCCCTGCACTGTCAACAATTGCGGATGGCTGGATGTGTGCACACTCGAGTGCATTCCTGCGGGAACGCGCCCGCTTTCATAAATTGACGGAGAAGACGGAATGACCGGGGAAGAAGAGAAGGCAGGATGAGAGAAAAGAACGAGGCGAGCCGATGCTCGATGTTGCCATTTATCGACTTAGATGGGCTCTCCCGTCCGACTCAAGCGGTAGAAAATGGATGGATTTGCCGACTTCTGCTCTGTAGTCCACCACCGAAACAAGTCTGTACTGTTCGACTTCATGCCCATGTTTCACCAATTAGCAGCTAACTGGCCGAGTTAAAGCTTGTTAGATTGCAAGGGAGCAATTTATGGACTTTGATAACGGGATAAGTGGAAGAAAGCAGATGGACGGATCGAAGGATTTGCCGACTTTTCTACTTTTTGTAATCACCAATTTACAAACGAAGGAGCTTTCGGTTTCTGCGGCGTTACATTCGTGTCTCACTTAGTAGCAGCTTTATGTTCTCGGAACGCAACAAAAAAAAAGTCGTTTCCACACTATACAAGTTTCTCAACGTTGAATGACTGTTCACTGATTGTTGGTAAATATGTACACTGTTTTGCATTTTGCTGCCCCGCCCTTACCCGCGACGATCAATCCGCGTAACGGAACCTAGCCCGCTGAACTGTCGTGTTATTGATACATGTGCGCCATTGCCCCCATTTCACCCGTGTCCATTCTGACGATTTACACAGTCTTCTGTCCTCTAGGTTCCCCCCACACATGGTGCCCCCCCACCACGGTTTGCACACCACGGGCATCCCGCACCCGGCCATCGTCACACCCAACGTCAAGCAGGAATCCTCCCACAGCGACATCAGCTCCCTCAACAGTTCGTAAGTAGTCACACAATGATGGAACCCAACCCCCCCTTTCTTGGGGCAGGCCTTTTTTTAGTTTCTCCACCTTTCTTTGGCATAGGAAACAGTCCGATGCTAAAAAGGAGGAGGAGAAGAAGAAGCAGGTCCACATAAAGAAGCCGCTGAACGCCTTCATGCTCTACATGAAGGAGATGCGGGCCAAGGTGGTGGCCGAGTGCACGCTGAAGGAAAGCGCCGCCATTAACCAGATTTTGGGGCGGAGGGTGAGATACCTCGCGGGAAGCGCTTCGGTCTCGCGCCGCGTTTCCCCGCTTCCTGCTCACCTCATCTGCCACCTCCCCTCTCGTCCTCTTCCAGTGGCACGCGCTATCGAGGGAGGAGCAAGCCAAATACTACGAGCTGGCCAGGAAAGAGCGACAGCTCCACATGCAGCTCTACCCAGGCTGGTCGGCCCGAGACAACTATGTAAGTTTTTAAGTTTACAAGTCGTAACGGGCTCCTCTTCCCTCACCCCAACAAACCCAAGCCTCTCACCTTCAAATAATCTTTTGGATCCGCTTCCTCAGAAATCAATTTTTGTCAGAGAAACCATTCTGTAGAACTGTAAGTCTTTGTAACTCCACAAGGCGAAAGCTTCGAACACCCATCAGCCCCGGCGACGCTCACTCACTGACGCCCACGTCACTCACCAGACCAAAGCCATTCACTCATTGTTACGTCGCAAACCTTCGGCATGTTGTGAATAGCAAAAACGCCCGCTGTTGTGAGCGGAACAGAATCATCAATCTGTGGGTAAACTTGGTGAAGCAGCATGCGGCTCATCACCTGAGGTCGTTCTTGCAGTGTCGGTTCCAGAGTCAATAATTTGCTGTTTGCTGTTCAAATCCAATTGTGACCGTTGCAACTCTCTGTATTTCTATTATTTATCTGTCTTTGTTTACTTTGGTGTCGACGCTGGCCCACGTTGACTCTCCCGTAGTCGTTTTTAGCGCCGTGTGAATCCAGCCTCGCAAACGATTGGTCATTAAAGTCCGGTTTTGGGAGCCCATCAAGACAAATTGAGGAAAATAAGCGAGAGGAGCGCAGGCGCTACAAGAAAACACAATCCTCATCAGGCTCGTACCAACCGCAGGGCAAAAAAAAAAAAAGGACGGAGAAAGAAGCAGTGAATAAATAAATAAGTAAACACAAAGAAGAGTTGTAGTCTCCCGGTTTCATGTTTTGGGGCGTCCTGCAATATAATAACTAAGGTTCCTGTCTGTGTCTGTCTCCCCCCTTTTTCTTCCCCCCTCTTTCTATTTTTTTGGCGGCTAACCAACAGGGGAAAAGGAAGAAGAGAAAAAGGGAAAAGCAGCAAGCGGAGAGCAACGGTAAGCAAGCGGCAATTATCTCCCATATTAGAGCGGCCCCGTCATGTGTCAGCCACATGTGACACCCCGCCAGATAAAAGTCAAGCTAGTTTTGTTGTGTATGTGTGTGTGCGTGCGTGTGTGTTTATGCTGCTTTTTTTTTTTCATCATAGTCATGCAATGCAATATTTAAATGGTAGCGTTGGCTGTACAGTAACACTCCCCCGTCCTCCCTCCATTCCCTCTTTTCTGTAGTCTTCCCTTGCTAATAATAGCTGAATATGCATGAAGCCCCTTAAGACCCCCTCCTGTCCCATCCCATACCCCCCCCCCCTCTCCTTTTTTGCCCGCTAGCATTGTGTGGTATATGTGTATTTGAGAATACCCTGCGATGAAATTAACTGTTTTTATAATGCCTGCAGCCTGCAAATACACTCTCGTACTGTGTGTGTCGGTGTGCGCGCGTGTGTGCACAGTGTGCGCGTGCATGCGTACGTGTGTGTGGACACTAACTGGGCTGCCCCCTCGCTTGCCTCGCTCTTGATCACAATCGAAACAGAAATTAAGGAGGTTTCCTCATTCTGTGACTGCTCCATCTTTCATCATTCACACGTATATATTTCTCCTGATCACGTTCGCTTTCATTGTGATTATTGCCGCTGTTTTTTTATTTTTTTTAAATATCTATAATTTGGGGTTGTTTGTTTTGTTTTTTGGTGACGGTGATCTCCTCTTGAAGGCCTCTCTATCTGTTCTTGTTTTCGTTGCAGAACACAGAGAATATTTTCCAAACCCTTGCCTTTCACTCCCTCCGATTACAGGTGCTAATGTCATTTTTTGACTCTTCAATATACTAACTTGTTTTCCTTCCTTTTTAATTGCTCTTTATCTATCGATGGATGTGTTGAATCTTTCAAAATATTCTCCTTTTTTTTCTGCTGCCTTTTTTTAAAAAAATCTGTAAATGCTAAAAAAAAAATGTTGATATACATTGATATCATTTATGATCTTACTGTCTGAACGGTTTGATGCCAGGGTAAACCTCCTTAATGGATAAAACGCTCCCCCTTGTGCCTCATCTGTAGGCTCGCGTGCCCACTCGAGATTATTTTAAGCCACTCTCCTGCACTAATGCAAGCGACTAAGCATGGGCCGGATTCGAGCAAATTTGGATGGTCTGATAACCATGAGCAAAAAATATATAGATATATATATTGATGCAAATAAAAAACTATTACAGTGGACCCAAACTGTTGCCAGCGATTCAGGACCGAGTGTGGAGCAAGGGATTGAGTTAAAAAAGAAAAAAAAACTGGAAAAGGGGTTTCCCGGAATAACAGGTAGGAAGTTGCAAATAGGTGAACATGCAAATACGGAACCTTAAATAATTAAGGGGTCCACTGCATTTTTAAATGTTTTCTCTTTACTTTTTTTGACAAAGGGAAAAGTTGTCAGGCTCACGTCGAACCTTGGAATAGTTAACCGGCCCATGCCTACACGCGAGTGGCTGAAAGTATCTGGGAAGTCGGTTTCCCCTCCGCCTTATTAATCCTCAACCCTGGCAAGGGCTAACAACAACTAGTCGCCACTGTCTGGCCGTTTTGATGAATCCACCTTGCATTTTCTTAACTTTAACTGTCCGCTTAGATTCCGCTACTGCAATGCGATTGATATCCTGATTTGATGGTGTGCATGGAATGTGGTTGGACTACTAATAATGCTTGGAAACAATCCCATGGAAGACTGGATTTACACTGCAGGTCGAAGTCCAGGTGAAATGGAGATCATCTCCAGTGACTCAACTGCAAAACTTATTTGCCTGATGTGTCATTTCCATTTCGAGCAGGAATGGGCAACTTAACAATGGCGGCGGCCACAATTCTGTTCTCAGCTCTAGTGCGGGGGCCATTGAGCAGTTGTGTGACACAAACGGCATTTTAAATAGGGAGAAAATGCGTGCATTTATGTTTAAAAATAAAAATATTGAACGAATGAACAACAAAGCCTTTTGCTGAACGCCATATTTGAACTGCAATATTTAAAGAGCAATGCAATATTTAAATGGTTCACCACATGCGTCTTTTACTTTGTGTTGTTTGCGTAGCTGCTCGTCCTGTACGTGGCATGAATCGGCGTCTTCAGATCACGCGAGGACGGAAAATAGTCAGCGATATTTGTTGGCGATATTTGCTGCCGTTTGGGTTCACCTCACACATGATTTAATTTTGGCGAGACACTTTTGGCATCGATCGGGGATCAGGCCTGAACCCCATTTGGGGGTAATCGATGAGTGTAGCATATTTGGGCTTTGCTCACTCAGTACGTCGTCGTTGCACGCTGACAAATGAATCAAATGGGGTTTTTTCAACCCCATTTCCAAAGTGGAACCAGGCAGTGTAAATCCAGCCATGAGGCACTATTGAGAATAGCTGTCAATCTCCATAGACTCAGTGTAACTTTCTCTTTATTTCTCTCCTGCTTGTGCTTTGTTTTTGTTTTGTTTTTTTGTTTTTATTTTGGTGCGACTTTTGTTTTGGGTTTTTTTCTCCCCTTCTTCTTCCTCCTTGCTGGCTTCCCCCACCCCCTTTCTTCGCCGTCACGGCATCAGACCTGAGCGCTCCTAAGAAGTGTCGAGCGCGCTTTGGGCTCGATCAACAGAATAACTGGTGTGGCCCGTGCAGGTGTGTATGGGGTGTGCTTGCACCTAGTCGGGGGGGGGGGGGGGGTCGGGGTCGGGTGCAGGCTCGGCGGGGTGGGGGTGACGCCACGCTGGGACTTCCTCCTCCTTTCGCTCGCTCCCTTGTTTTGTTTGTTTGTTTTGTTTTTTCATTTGGTCCCCCCCCCCCCCCCCCTTCATGTTTGTATCGCCAAGCTACGCCAGCTTCCTCCAGCCACGCCCTGCCGGTCTGTCTTCTATCTCGAAGGGTGCCTGAGTGATGCTTGTATGAGTGTGATCAAATTTGAGGGGGGATTTGTTGACTGGCAGATGGGGGCTTGGGGAGGTCCAAAATGGAGGAGGTCCCAGTGTTTACCAGCCTAAACCTCAACCCAGGCTCCATGTGTGTATGTGTGTGTGTGTGTGTGGGTTTTTTTGTTTGTTTGGTTTGTCTGTGCAATGACGTGTCCATTTTTTTGTTTTGTTTTCTTTTTTCCTATGTCTCCTGTGTGTGTGTTTTTGTTTGTGTCCTTACCTCTTTGGCTATAACAGATGCAAATACCCCAAAGAAGTGTCGTGCCTTGTTCGGGCTTGACCAGCTGAGTTTATGGTGCAAACCGTGCAGGTACATAACTTGCCTGAATGAGAGGAAGGCGACCGCCATGAGCCTTTTTTTTTTTTTCTCCTCCTCTCCTTATTTCCTTGATGATTTCCTCGCTCTGTCTTTCTCGAAGCCACGTTTCCATCATTGTGCTTAACAGATGGAAAACTGCTTTTTCCCCCCGCCCCACCGGAACTTCCTGCAGTAGACAAATTTGAAAAAAAATAAATAAATCCCTTTCCATTAGGATGAGTTTGAGCCAATCGGTAGAAAATGGATTTCTTTTTTTTTTTTTCTTCTTTTAATGTTAGAAATCCATTTTCTCCCCTGACACCCGCCCTTTCTTATTAACTGTCATGTCTGCCCTAATTGGCGCCTCCCTTTCATTGAATAGCGATGTGATGCTCGCCATTTTTTTAATTTTAGCCCTGCTTCCTCTTAAGGGGCCCGCTCAGTGACACTCTTTTCTGTGCTCCTCCTCCTCTTCCTTCCCTCTCTTCCTCCTCTTCAATAACCCTGACTTAGTCCCTACCTGTTGTCTTTCTGTTCTGACACAAGCAGTCTTTGAATTGGGAATGCTTTCATGGTAGGTATTTGTTTCTGCTAAGTAAATTCCCTGCCCCTCTCCTTTCCTTTTTCTCCGTGGCATATTCCATTTGTGTTGTGACCACCGTGTCCGATGTGGACAACCCCCCTTTTCCAACATAGGAACACGCCGTATTCAATCCAGATCGCAAGATCAGCGCACGATAATTCCGTCTTCATTACAGAAGCCGAGAGGTTAAGAGTCCTCTCCGGGGCTCCCGTTGCTGAAAATCCGCCGTAATTTCCCGGGAGGTGGTGGGGGCCAAAAAAAAGAAAGAGAAATCAATAGCGGCGCATATGATGGATCAATGCGCGTGTTCAAAAAAAAGATGGATATGAGCTCATTTGTTGCTCTTTGACGGACAGTTAGCAGGAGCCGGCCACGTACTTAGCGGCCAAACGATACCCCGGTGGGCCCGCTCGATGCTTTTCTCAAAGTCCCGCCTCCTTGAATTGCATGTGTAACCAGCCCCCCTGCCCCCACCGAGCATGTATGTGCTTTGTTGGTGTTGCCTCATCCCCAGTAATGTGCTCTCTCTGGTTTTTATCGCCCCCAAAATTGGAAAAAAATATTTTTTGTGTTTTGTTTTGCTAGTCTGAGTTTCCGTTATTGCCCTCAGGCAGGTTCACCGCCAGGGTCAAGGTAAAAGCACGAGCGGGGGCAGATTTCACCCCCCCCCCCCCCCCCCTTAACCAGATCCAGCCCGGGGTGGTCACCTTAGGACTCGAGAGGGGTCCCGAACCCGACAGGAATGCAAACACGAGGCCGTGACCCCTCATGTACACGCTTGTGTCTGTGGGGCAGGTGCTCGCCAGTGCGCATCTTTCTGGATTATTTTTGAAAGCAAAATTCTGTGCCGAGTGTACAAACTGGGACCCCCTCAGGAGGAGGAGGACGTAGAGTGGGGGTTGGGGGGGGGTCGGGGCTCAGGAGCACGTTGATAGGCAATTGTAGCTTTTCTCTAGAAGAAAAGCCTCTTTCACACAGAAAACGCTGGATCAAAGTGTTTTTTTTTTTAAACACAGAACCCAGCTAAGAAGGCATTTGGATCGCTAGTAGCTGGCGACAGTGTCTGACGTTTAAAATCCTTGTAGGATAGCGCGCAACAGGAGCAGGCCACGCGAAGTGACGGTGGGAAATCGTCACCCGCGGAAAATTCTAGAATCGGGTCATGAGATGACCGATTGATAGATTGCTGGGTGGCTGAAGTCTGTGTGTTGGGTGTTGAACTTCACACGGACACACAAGCATCATCCCGCCTCTGTTACGTCTCTGCGACCTCCTCCGAAATCAGACTTGGGGCCTCTTCGGGTTCTTTTTTTTGCAAAAGAGCTTTCCTTTCCTATCCGAGCAATCTGACCCCGGAAGTGCTTTGGAGGAAAGTGAGATCGGATGCTCCAAAATGCCGAGGGTGCCTCAAAACAATTTTTTATCCACCTTTTTGTATGGGCCACTCCTAAACAACCTCTTCCATTGCCGTCACGTAATGATGTCGGTGAGCCAAAGTGGAGTTGAAATCATTTTGCAACTTTTCATCTCGTCACTTTCCACTCAGCTTGTGGAAAGTTACTATCAGAGTGAGGAGATTTGACTTTCTGAAGAGGCCCCCGCGGTCATCGCATTTCCGGCGCCATCGGTACAAAACGGCGTACAAGACGCGCGGCAGCGTAAACCCAGAGAGGGAGCATTACTCCATCTTCGTGTCCACTCCTCATCACCGCCACGCTCATTTCCCGCCTGCTTGATGTCCTGTTTTCCCACTCTGGGGGCGGGCGGGGGCGGGCCATTTCTCGATCACGCATGGCAAACCGCCGCCTCGCGGTGCATTCACGCGAGCCGCCATGGAATCAGACGTCTGAAAGGTTGTCTTGTCTCGCCTTGCCCTTCCCGATCCAGGAGGAAAAAAAAGTGCATTCGCTACATCCAAGGTGAAGGCAGCTGCGCCAGTCCTCCCTCCTCGGACGGAAGCTTCCCAGACTCCCCCCCGTCCTCGCCCTCCTCCGTGGTCCCGTCCCCCTCGCCAAAAGAGTCCAAACCTCAGACTGAACAAATGCAACCTCTTTCACTGACTATGAAACCCGCCCACCAGCCGCTCCTCCCTCACCCGCCGCACCTCCTGGCCGGGCCGCCGGAAAACGCCACGGCGGCGGGCGGCAAAACGCTGACCCCGGAACCCGGCGACGCCCCACCCTCGCGGCTACCGGGCCCCTCGGTGGTGTCCCCCATGGCCCGGCCCTCGCCACTGCTGTGTCATTCCCACTCGCTGCAGCCTCTGTCGCTCGTGACCAAGTCCATAGAGTAGCAGTCGGACCCTCTTCTTCTTCTTCTTGGTTTCCTTCTAGCCGCCGCTGCTCGCTACTGTTGTGTTTTCAAGTTCATTGGTCAATATTTGACCCGCCAAGGAGCCTGTCGAATTGTCCTCAAGAACGATCACCCGGAGCTGCAACACCAGCTCAAACATTTTATTTTATTTTATTTTTGCTTTCTACGAAAGTTGAATGGAGGTGACGCAACTTTTGGTTGTTGAAGACTTTTGAGCCAAAGGGCTTCTGCGGTCAAAATTAGATGCGGTGGTCATCAGAGGACCTGGAATCTTCGAAAGGCTTTTCCGGTTCTAAATTTGACAGAAAGCCTTTCAACAACCAGGAAGAGTTGGGTTGCCTCCATTCGACTTTTGCGGACGGTCGTGACTCTGATGACTTTGCTTCGTCAGTTCTAAATTTGACCAAAGCTTTTCGAACAAACTGTGGACTTTTCCTCATTTTGGTGAACAATCCAAAAGATTTTTCCAGTCAACATTTAGAACTGAAGAAGCTCTTGTTCAAGATCTCACAACAATGGACAGGACAAGCGTAAGGCTAGCGTTGGTTCTCCTTCTTATTTGTATTAAATACGAGCTTGCGAACCAATCACACCCCTTCACACAGCGCGCGAGGGCGGAGAGCCTGGCGGCGATGCCGCCAAGGAACAACTTTTTTAATTGTGATGTTACTTGTTGTTTAAAATGTACAGAATCAAACAAATTGGAGCTTCGAGGCGAAGGGGGACGGGCTGGTCGGGTCGGGGATATCGTGTTAATTATGCATTCTTCCACTGCTTTTTCTTTGTTTACCTTTCGGGGGAGGGGTCGGGGTGGGCGGGTGTTTAAAAGGGGTCGTTGGATTGAAAATGTCACCACGCTAGGACCAGTAGTATTTATTGCTTTAGAGATTTTTGCTCGTCGTATCTTGTTCGTGTCTCTTTTTGGACTTTTTATTTCTTCTTAAAAAAAAATGTACAAATATTTTTTTCGTAAGGTAAGCGACATACACATATATATATATATATATATATATATATATATATATGTGTGTGTGTGTGTGTGTGTGAATGATCCATTTTTACAAGAAGTTTTTCCCCCCACACCATCTTCTTTCTGAAAACCGAGATTCCGCCCTTGTGTCCCGTGTCGATCTCACCAAGCGAACGTCTGCACATATTTCGAGGAACGCGTCGGTCGATAAGCCATGACACGAAAACCAGTGCGTCGATAGCCCTACCCGTCACCATTTTCACCTTTCAGACTGTTGCTCCGCCGTGTACAGATTTTTCCGTGCCAATTTTTTTTCGCTAATTTCATCTGCCACCCCCCCCCCCCCCCCCATTGCCCCAGACCACGCTGTAAGGATCCTCCTCTTTTCGTTTCAGTTCAATGCCATCCTTTTGCTGTGACGTTACATAGATTGCTATGTATGTAGTATAAATGTTGCTATAACAAATGTGTTTGGTAGCAAATTGTCAAATATTAAAAATTTAAACCTAATAATAATAATAAAAAATAAAAAAGGAAAAAAAAATCACGGGCATCATACTGTATAAAACCCACACGGGCCAAATTCTGTATATTAGGAGGTTCATACAAAAAAAAACTATTAAATGCCAAAAAAAAAAAAATACACAAACTGCCACTTTTAAGTACACTACTACATATAGGTAGGTAGGAAAAAATAGGCATGTTGATGTTGCAAGAGGCTGTAAAATATTGAGAAAAAAAAAAGCTACAAGAGAAATCATCCACTCGGTGCCATTGTAGTTGACACGACGCGACTGTAAACTGTCGATTTCTTCTCTGGTTTATTAAGATGCTAATGATAAATAGTTTGAATGTTTCCTTAACGGCTGTGATGTTCCTGTTCTCTTTTATGCTCTTATCTTTTCTTCTCTTTGTTTGTCTGTTTGTTTGTTTCTTTCCCGTTCTTTTGAAATGGTTCCCCGAAACCACGTTTTTTGTAACGAAAATAAATGTTAATGCTGTACAGTCTCTGTAGCATGCAGTTCTGTGTTAATAAAAGCAACTTAGTATGTGCACGCCTGCGTCTTCCTTTTGCTTCCGCTCAACTTGGACGTCCTATGTCTAGACTGATGTGGACACTTGCGTGTGTTGTCTTGATTTTAGGAGAGTGCAACATCCTCATACATACTCGTCCTTCTGACAAATGGCGAGCTTGTGATGAGCTCGCCAAGCTACAGCAACATTTGTATTAGAATAGTCATATTCTTTTCAGAGGATAAAGAATATATGCTCGTGTGTATTTTCATACTGTCTTGCCTCCAGGCGTTGATACGCCGTTTGTGTTCAAATGTCCATCGCTTTAAGTGTTACAGTTCCGTCACAGGGAAGCTATTTAAGCTAGCAGACTGGAAGGCAATATGGTGTGGTTGTTTAAAATACAGTGTCCTCGGTTCAGTTTGGCAGAAACGGCTTGAAGACTTTACAACCCCCCCCCCCCCCAAAAAAAACACTTGAACATCTGCCAAACTGAGTTGCGTCTACTGCCACCGTACGGCGCGCGCACAGCGACACGAATCTGCCCATGTTCTGCCTTTGCGGCTTTGTATATGTTCAACATAGAAATACATGTTATTTGACCTTCTAAATACCAGCTCATTCGTGGTTACCGTGCTCTCCTATCGAGCGCATGATGGCATCACGCTCAGACTTTTCCATTCTTGGTTTATTTATTTATTTGTTTGTTTGTTTCCTCTAAGTGTAAAATTGCTTCTATACTTGCTTTTATATATGGATTCCGAACAGGTATTCTGCTATAGGCTGTCCTCCAATCACGCAAACAACAACCGGGGAGGAGAAGTGTGGGGTGGGGGGGTGGTCTTTGTTCTCCGTGAATGCAGCGTCTAGAGTGTGCACCCTCAATGCATCGACGTGGGCCTTGCCCTTGAACTGTCTTGGCGCCATGTAAACACGGGAGCGGTTCAATTTCATAGCGAGGAGAACCAAAGGCTTTGTATACCCCGGCAAAGAAACACGCCTTTTGATGTGGCGACTCGACAACAACGGCGAAGGCCAACGCCGCCGGCGAGCGTACGAATCGAGCGCGCCATTTTTCCACGTCCCTCAGCTCGCCGCAATCACATATGTTGTCTTCCTCCCCTCCCCCCTGCCCATTTCTCGATGCTTTTGAGCAAATTGAAAGCTTTGATAATTGGCCATAGTTCAGCTGCTTTGAGTGTCCTTTTGGTTTTGGAGGTTGTTTTCTTCCTCGGCTACGTACTTGAGTATTTTGTGAAGGGAGGCCCTTAGTTTTGGGGAAAAAAATCGAATCAAAAAAAAAATTGGAGTCAGTGAGGTCAGTTTATGGATTTTGAATTGACTTCCGGGGGAGTATTAAAGCTTGTATTGTATCGGCAAAACCTCAAGAAATCCCCGCAAGCAAGCAAAACTTTCTTGGACTAATGTCCTTTTTTTGCATTACCGAATACTCTATCGCCCTCTGCTGTCAAGTGAAATTGACGTCTAAGTGCCCTCAGCTGGCATTGCAAAAGTCAAGTGAGCGGTGACGTTTTCATTGCGAGGGCACTCTGTCGTCAATATCAGAGGGTGGCGCAATGTCAAATTGTCAGCCCCCGACATGGCTGAAAGTCGCTGGATTAATTGGCTTCCGTCTTTGTCCACGACTGCAATTTTAATCGGAATACGGCGTCGAGTGTGGCCACCAAACGTTTGACTCGAATTCCCTTTACAGTTGACATTTGACCTTTTGTGAAGTCGCGATTTTATTGCATTTTATTTTATTTTTAGCCTGCTTCCCTGTAACAAAAAGGAAAGTGCCATCCAGTCCGATACGAGGCCCGACGGCACACCTCCGCGCTCGTCTGTCCGCACACTTGCTGACTGACGACTGGTGTGTGCGAGTCTGGGCGTGCGCTTGCATGCGTGTCACCTTGGCGCCACGAGCGCCCTCCTCCCTAATGATGGCGCTGTGCCGTGCAGGCGGCTAACTAGCCTCAGAGTGGAGCGTGCCCCCAGGCTAGTGCCACATCTCTCCATCAAGGTCCGCCTTCATCCCGCTTTGCGATGGGACACACACACACACACGTTGCCAATGACAAATAATTCATATGATCTGGAACGGCTGAAAGTTTGCCACACTGCCTCATTAAACAGTCCTGACACTCCCCGGGCTTAATAGCACACCTTGCTTGGCGCCTTTTCCTCACAAAAAATAATTTGAAGCCGCATCCCACCAGAGGGCCTCAAGAAGGAAAAAAAAATTGTCGTGTTGCTCCCCCCCCCCCCCCCCCCACCTTGTCAAGGTGATGCAACTTGCGTGGCTGTCACATGTCAATAATAATAAAAACGCTGTCCTGTGGATCGGCAAAGGTGGATCAAATGAGTGGCTTGGTTCCCTTT
Organism: Hippocampus guttulatus; assembly: GCF_054856545.1. Taxonomy (NCBI): domain Eukaryota; kingdom Metazoa; phylum Chordata; class Actinopteri; order Syngnathiformes; family Syngnathidae; genus Hippocampus; species Hippocampus guttulatus. The sequence continues at coordinate 8,763,963 of NC_141279.1, forward strand.
TGCTCGTTTGGCGCGAGAAATTTATTGAAAGACCCTGTAAAAAGAATTTTGAGATTTGTCTCTAAATACGTGAAACTTGTTTCAGCATCACTACGTAGCACTCGTGGAGCGTTCAATTTTGTTTTTCACCTTTTCAGTTTTTTCTGATTTTCAGGACGTGATTAAAACAACCCCCAGCGTCCGGCGTCAGTGGCCCCGCCCCTTCTGTCTCAGTAAGTGCAGTGATCCGCAATCGCAACCTGCAGTTAGGAAAAAACAAAAGACAAGGTGAGTGTGCGCAAGTCGAGCTTTGCACTGTTGTGGCCGATCGAGAGCGTGTTTTGTTTTGTTTTTTTATCCTAATTTACATAATTATTATCAGCTAAAAATATTACAAAATATTTCATTGTAAAAGTTATATTTTACATGTATTTATTTATCATTCGTGAGTGATATTAAGTTTTTATTTTCTTGTCATAAAATGTGAAAATAATGACAAAAAAATTGATCAGTTTGCTAATGAAATGAATTAGAAATTTATAAATTACAATTTTTAAAAAAAATGATATGAACCATTTTGGATACTTTACGTATTATGTATTCATCTTTATATATATTGTAAGTTTTAAATATATCTCCGGGTACTCCGGTTTCCTCCCACATTCCAAAAACATGCGTGGCAGGCTGATTGAACGCTCTAAATTGTCCCTAGGTGTGAATGTGAGCGCGGATGGCTGTTCGTCTCTGTGTGCCATGCGATTGGCTGGCAACCGATTCAGGGTGTCCCCCGCCTACTGCCCGAAGACAGCTGGGATAGGCTCCAGCACCCCCCGCTACCCTAGTGAGGATCGAGCGGTTCGGAAAATGGATGGATGGATTTTAAATACAGTGATTGGTGAAGTAATGATTTCAATTGACAATACATTTTTTTAATGATCAAATAAATTACATTGTAACTGGAGATTTTTCTCATCAATAAATCAGCCAGTCAGTTTGGCATTTAGCATTCAAATGTTGCCCTTGAGCCCCAAATAGTTTGCCTACGCTGCTGCTCAAAAGAAATGTCATCACTCATTTCTTCCCCGCCCAGTGGGTGACGCCACCTAGCGACTCCACCGTAAATTGGCCGATGCCGCGTCTTGAAGCATCACAGCTCAACTTCTTGTCACTCGCGAGGTGACTTGCCGAGGGACTCGATAACTTCCTGGCAAAATTCCTTCAACCAGCTCGCTTCAAAAAACTTCAGCTTGTGTAGTCGTGCAAAAAAAAAAAAATGGAAAAGCGAAGAAGGAAAATGTGTGTGGGACTGAAGTTGAGGTGTTTTAACTTGCTCGAGCGCTTGTTTCCCCCTCTGCGCTGTTTCCACACCAAAAAAGTTTCCTCTTCCTCCTCTCGTCGATTCCCCTGGAAAAAGTGCGCGCGCTCTCTCGCCCTCAGGACAGAGTGCGGCTCGGCGCCGCGCTGTGCCGCACATGCCTCGTAGGCTTGCCAGGAGCTCGGCGGCTCTCAACTTGACGGATTGCCACTCAGGCAAACACGAGACAGGAAAAAAAAAAAAAAGCCTCCTACACCGTTGCTCGACTTGCGTTTGCTGCCGCGCACAAAAGCGGAACATTTTTACCCCCCATCTGTCTGCTGCCTTTTGTTTTCAAACTTTTATTTTTTTTGGGCTGGCGCAATCACAAGTACTCGTTACGGATCAAATCGATATCCAATCAAATCAATTTGATGTGGAGTTTAATCAGCTTCCAAGAGCCACTTTTTATGTGGTTTTTTTTAAAATTTCGTATCGAATGCGCGTTTAAAATTTGGTCTGCAACGCCGTGCGAAAAAAGGACCAAAATCTGCTCCCTCTTACGCGCTCCAGTTAAGGTCATCCCAGAATAAAGTGTGCCGCAGTCATCCAGCCAAGTGCTGTTGTGCGAGAGGATGCAAGAATTATTGTGATTTTTATTACAAACTATGATTATTTGCTAACCAAAACCGCAGCAGGCAAGCAGTTTCTTGGTTGAATCAAGCAGCGCCAAGCTTGAGGAAAAGGTGAGCTAAGGAAAAGAAGGGGGTGGGAAAAAAGGAGGCCCCATGCCCCCTCCCCCCCCCCCTCACATCAAAGCCCTGCCCTCCAGCGGCATCTTGTGATATTTATTTATTGAGATGATTTTGCCAGAAAGACTAACACCCCCGCCCCCAACAATGGTCTTTGATATGTTGCCTGGCGGTCTTGGGCTAAGGCGGGTTCCAGGGGTCACGAGGGGAGCTGGCGGCTGGAAGAGCGGGTCGCGGAGCGCCGCAACGTTTCCAGATGAGGCGCGGGGGGTGGGGGTTCCTTATTGAACACGGGAGGGGGGGCATTGATTACTGTTAAAGGGGCAATTATTGTCTTCCTCCGCCGTTTGAAGGAGTGCGGCGCACATCTGAATGAATATCGGATTAAGATGTCGGCACTTTCGCATGGGCCAGGAAGCTACACAAACGTTAGCGTCCGACAGCTGCCGCATGAAAGACCGAAAACCTTTCTGTTGGTTCAAATAAGACATTTTAAATACGAACTCAAGCACTTGAAGAGCTTTCACTTTTTTAAATTGTTTATGCATGATGAACAAAATCACTTTGAATTTGGACTCTCGTCCACGGAGGAAGGGTCCCGACTGCTCGTTTTTCATAATTACGAGGCTGCCTCCAAATGCCAAAACGTCCGCTGAGAATTCTTGTGGTGTTTTTTTTTTCGCGCTCTTCGTCACCGTTTGCATGTCTCGTACAGTAATTGAAGCGCGTCTCCCCCACGGCCCATCCTTCAAGAGATCTCCGCCTTGTTGCCTCTTTCTCGCCCGTCAGCCATCTTTGATTTGGGCGGGGGCCGACGGCCATGTTGGGTTCGATAGCGCTCACGCCGCTAATTGAAGCGGCACAAACAATAATCCGTCGCTTGCGTACAGGGAACATTTAACACGGAGTTGTCATGAAAACAAATGCAGCCGAAACCCCGCCGGTCGCCCTTAAATGAAGATGGATGGGAGGGCTGGCATTTAAAAAAAAAAAAAACAGCGTCAACTCCTCGCGCCGTCCTCATGCGTTTCATTCAAAGAGCGGGGGAGGCATCAAGTGTGGTTTTGTTATGCGGGGGCCAAATGGTGTCATCCATCAAGGACGGACACCGCAATTTGCCATCCATTTCCTCCTCGATCAAAATCTTACGCCAGGGCGAGCGTTGGCGCTGGATGTCACCTGCAAACAGCCAGCAATCCCAATGCGTCACTCATTCCACTTTTTTTTTTTTTTATTATTATTTTTTTTTTTAGCCTTCTTGCAACAAACCGCAACATCATTTATTTCAAGAGCACATATGACAATTATTCGGTTAGCTCTATGACAAAAAAAAAAAAAGATTTAATTTTGCTTAATGTTCAATCGAGCTCAGTTGGACTTGCAACCCGGCTCTCATGGTGGTCACATTTGGTGTCCTCTCACCCACTGCGAGGGGGGTGGGGGCACTATGTCTCATAAGGCACTTAAGTGTTATTAACCCGACACATTGACCTATGACCTGTGCAGCAGCCGCCCACCAGGCGGCAATATGTGCATCGCGTCGTGCGGCGAGGGCCTCCTGATTTATGGCTGCCGCCACGGCGACAAGGCCCCTTCAAATGCCGCCGCTACTTCTCATTCGGGGCGAGGCATTCGTTTCTTCGACTGACCCGCAATTGACTGAAGGCGGAGAAATATAGTCACGTGGAAAAGGCCATCTGCCAATTTTGTGTCAGGACACCGAACGCCTATTTAGGGTAAGGCGTTTATTTTCTTTGCATCCGTGTTTGATGTTGTTTGCCGCGGATGAATTGCGCTTCAACATTTGTCATCCGTTGGCTTGAGCTGCGCCGTCTGATTCAACGCCACCTTGCAACTCTTTCATGTCGGATGTACAGGGCGCCGGCATTTATTGACGCGCCGTTGTGGAAAACGCGTTTGAATGTTGACGATCGCGCGCCGCCCGTCATTGATGCGACGCAACGACAGCGTCAGCCTTTCTCCTGTCATCGATGCTCATCACAGTTTTGCTCCCGTTCGGATCTAACCGAGAAGCAGAGTTCAGCGTGTACAAGGGGATTGTTGGGATTTTTTTTTTTTTTTTTTTTTTGTGTAGTTGTTGTCGAGTGCGAGTTTGCTAAAAGAATAAATATGCATGGAGAAAAAAAAAGGCGCCCTGGCATTCACCATCCTGAGCTGGGAGATGTTCTAAAGACCTCCTCTCACTTTTGTGCCAGCTCGTCTTTACCCGAGTGGCACTACGTTTAAGTTCCCCCATCTGCTTGTCTTTGCATTATCTCGCTCCAGGGCAGGCACCTTGCCCAAAATACACACACGCACACACACACTTTCATCTTTGGGATGATGACGCACTTTTTGTGTCGCCCACACACAAACGCGCACGTACTCTCACACTCCCCCATCCGTAGCCTCGATAAAGAGGAAAGCGGGCGGCCTCCGGAGAGGCAAGGCCGCTAACTTCCTCGCAGCGTTGCGATTGCGGGCGGCTCCATCCCGAAATCGGCAATTCTACTTTTGGGAGGGACGCTGCTGCGCAGGGAGGCGAGTCGGCGTCTTGGGTGCGTTGCGTCAGGAAGATTTTTTGAAAAATACAAATAAAAATAGGAGGGCTACTTTTGGTTCGGGATGGTGAGTGCATAGTACAACTTTTAAAATAGATCATGAAAAATACAGATTTAACATACGGGAGGGGTCATTTTGGCTCAATTCTATCACATCAAAGCAAATAAGCAAATTTAATAATTTCATGTCAACTTTTAAATTGTATGTAGTTATTTTTTATGAAAATACATTATTGAGGCCACTTTCAAATTGTTTCAAATGTTTTTACTTTTTCACTTATTCTCAAATATTTTTGAAAAAAAATAAAGTACAACTATTACTCATGTATTTGGACTTCAAGTGATATTTTAACAAAATACTTTTTATTTAATAAATACATTAAAAATCATTCAATCAGAATTTTGATTCTAAAACATGACTGAGATTACTTGCAAATGTATCTTTCCAAAAAAAAAACTTTTTGAATTTCTATTGACATTTGAGAAGGAATTTATGACTTGCAATTGGATAAAAATGTTCCTTAGGGGGGAAAAAAAAAAAGGAGGCCCCACTTGTTTTCCAACACGGCGGTCAACGACGCGTCTTGCAGGCGTTTCTTTTTGGGCTGTTTTTCAACACTTTGTCTTGACCTTCCCATGAAAGGAAGGAGCCAGAACACAGATTGTTGTATAATTCATCCGCACCCCCCGCCGAGGACGCGCCGCGCCGTCGTGTTCGCATCTCCATCGGAATTTGCTTTTGTTGGCGCCTGTTTGTAAGCGACAGTGCCAGGGCCTCGTCGTCAATTACCTCTTTAAACATTCATCGGCCTTAACCAAGAGAGGCGGGAAGGAGGTGCTTGATTCCCCCCCACACCCCCTGCACGATGAATAGGTTAATAAAAATATTTCTCTGGCATGCTTGAAATGCCCCCCCCCCCCCCCAAAAAAAGATGCACAGTGTCTGCGTGTGCACAATAACAAGAAGACGAAGGAAGAGCTCCTGGAATGACGCTTCCCAGTCGTCCCTAAGAGCGTTAGCGTCTCCTGAAATACCTCGCGCTGGAAACTCGGAAGCCGCGGACGGCGTTCCCCAGGGAGCCTCTGCTGGTATCATTAGCGCGGCTCAAGTGGCGTACAAACTTCAGCAAAACGTCAAACGAGGGGAAATGTGCTCACATTGCACCTCTTCCTCTTTTTGCCTTTGCTTTCTGATGCCGCCGCCGCCATACTCCTCTCCCAAATTAATATTTCTCCAAATAAAAGTCGGGGACAACTTGAAACTAGCGAGGAGAAGAGAGACTTGTCAGAAGTGGAGCTTCCTCTCATTTTTTTTTTTTTGTTATCAGCTCCATCTTGGAGTTTTCCAAATGATGAGGTCGGCGTTTGGCGTGCGCGCACAGACACGCACACAGTGGCACATCCATTGTGTACATCAGCAAAAAGAAGAAAAATCCTTTTTTTTTTTTTTGTCCTTCCAGAGGAAATTCTGTCAGTGTTTCCTATTGTCATGCATGTACAGACGCACTCGTGCGGGAAAACAAGCACTCCTTTTTTTTGGGGTGGGGGCAGTGAGGGTTATCCCGCAACTTGTCATCGCGTTCCAAGTCAAATTTTGCTTCCAAAATGCAGATATGAAGAAGTAATGCCAAGAAAATGTTGCTGGCCAAAACCTGTGAGCCCTGTCAAAGAAAACCAGCGGCCCCATCCCCACCTCTCCTGCACCCCCCACCGTTTTGAATACAGTATATTGAGTTCTACATAGCTGGACAACAACAATGTGGCAAAGCCGTATTTGCAATTTGTGTCTGAGCCAACAAACAGCTGGCAGGCCGTCTGGTCGGCGTGAGCTTCTATAAAGAGAGCACTTGAGACTGTTGTCATAATGAGCACTCAGGCCAAACATGGTGCAAACGTACAATTTGACACTTGACATCAGGGGTGTCCAAACTTGGTCCTCAAGGGCCACTGTCCTGCCTGTTTTCCTGCTCTCCCAGGAGCAACATACCTAATTCAAATAATCAGGATCGTTCTCATGCTGCTTCAGAGCCGGCTGATGAGCTGATCATCTGGATGAGGTGTGTTGCAGCCGCGAGAGCTGGAAAACAGGCGGGACAATGACCCTCCAGGCCCACAGATGCTGGACGTGACATGCTGTCACTCTTTTCATGTAGGTTTTAAAATATTTGCTTTGCAACAAAACATTGAAGTAAACGTTGGATTCCGATTGATTGAGCGGTTAAAAAAAAAAGAATGGTGTTGACTCTTGTTTCGTTGTTGTTTGAGGAAACTCATCACGTGTTGACAGGCGGAAACGACCACAGACTTGGACGACGCCACAAACGTTCAACAACAACAAGCGATGAGTGCTTCGCGACTTTTGTTGAGCAGACTCTGAAAAGTTCGAGATAAGACTCAGCTTTCGGCTGAAATTTCAGGATGAACCACAAATGTTTACAGGTCAACTTTATTTGTATATCGAGTTATAAAGTGCGATCCGGTCAGCGAGCTAGCTAGCTAGCAGCCAGCTATCTGGCTAATTAGCCAGCTTGCTGCCAACTAACTGTCTGTCGAGCGATTTATTTAAGATTAAGATGAAGATATCCTTTATTTGTCCCACACTGGGGAAATTTACAGTCTAAAGCAGCAAGATTGTGGGTAGAAAGAAGAAAAAAAAACAGTTCAATTAAGTGCAATATAAATACAAATATGGATAAGTCGCAGTGCTATTTACAATTGTTTTAAAGATCTATCTACAGTTACATTTTAGGGCATTCGTATGACAAGGTACCATGGAGGAGCTGGGAGAAAAAAAAACATTTTTTAATGAAAAAAATACTTAAATGCTCAAAAGCAAGCGGGGGGGGGCGTCTATAATCATCTGATTAAATTCTTAGCATGCTTTTTTTTATATTGATATTCCTGATGGTATTATAGATATGTATTTCTCTTGGGATCATGCGTTTTTTTAAAGGCCCAAAATAAACCAGAAGCAAGGTAAAAAATAAATAAACAAATGCCAAAACAAAGCCCAAAAATGCAAGTTATCCATCATGTTGTGACAGCATTGATGAACAGCCCCCCCCCCTTCCCAAAATAATAAATCAAAGTGCTGCATGCACCGAATGGAACACGAATCATTGCGCTTCCTCCCTCTTGCTTGCTTGTGACATCACATCATATCAAGCTACCTTTGATTAGACTCTTAAAATCATTAGCGCTCCACACACCAAAGAGTGAGCTGTGTGTGCTTGTGTGCGTGTCCCACTGAGTGCTGCATACTGTCAAGAAGGCCGGACCCCCCCTTCACCCTCAACACCCACCCACACACACATCATCATCCCTTGTCAGATCATCCCCCTTGGGAGAGATTTGGATGATGCCTGGACAGACATTTGGATAGCTTGGAGTTGACAGAGCTCATATACAAGTATTCAAATTAAATTATATTGGCAAATAACGTCTTTTTAATAACCTGAAAAAAGTTACAATGAGGTCTGATTGTACAATAAAGGATGCCAAATTAAGAGTATAGTCACATTTTTATTTGATAAATAATATTGGGAGTGTCTGATTTATTTTCTAGAAACTCATAATTGAACCAAAAAAATGTATTTTACAACAAAAATTACATATAGTTTAGAACCAGAATTGCCTTTTTTCTTGACAGTGTATAAAATACTAGAAAAGCAGAACCAAAAATAATGAGAATATTAAAAAAAAATAATAATAAAAATACTAAAATATCTCAAGAGTTTACTAGTTAAATAAATCCACAAAAAGCAAGAGAATAAAGTTGATTTCTTCCAATGGGAAAAAAGTTGCAATATTATGACAAAGCTTTATATATATTTTTTCCCTCCAGTGCGAACATCTGGGTGTGACTCGTGGCTTACCCGAGCTCCTTTGGAGTGTTTTCATGTTGTTTTTGTGTTGGTTGCGAGGCTGAAAGTGCATTGGTGACTGTGACTCTTTGTCATTTCACAACCTCAATTTCTCTGCTCTTTTTCTCATTCAACCCAACAATTGAGGAATTTGAAAAAGTCGTGCAAGCGTCAACTCTGAACCAAAAACAAGTTGAGGTACCACCAAACAAGTAAATTGAGGTCACGGCATCACTACAAATCCTAAATCAAGGTACTGCTCACTGTATGTTGTCGTGTTATTGGTATGGTTCATGTCAATATTAAAGCATCACTACTTTCCATATCTAAGGTGAGAAGCTTGGTCATCCGGGAGGGGCTCAGAGTCGAGCCGCTTCTCCTCCACATCGAGAGGAGCCAGATGAGGTAGGTGGCTTGGGCATCTGATTCGGATGCCTCCTGGTGAGGTGTTCCGGGCATGTCCCACCGGGAGGAGACCCCGAGGAAGACCCAGGACACGCTGGAGAGACTATGTCACACAGCTGGCCTGGGAACGCCTCGGGATCCCCCGGGGAGAGCTGGAAGAAGTAGCTAGGGAGAGGGAAGTCTGGGCTTCCCTGCTAAAGCTGTTGCCCCCGCGACCCGGCCCCGGATAAGCGGTAGAAGATGGATGGATGGATGGATGGATACTTTCCATATCAATCCTGCCCTTGAATGCCTCAACGTCTTGCCGGTCATTATTTATTAGCCAGACACAAAAGACAAGTGGGCGCACGAGAAGCAAAATAGCCGCCCGCAATTTTCCTCATGTGTGCACGCGCGTCCGTCCCGCGATGGCCCGCAGTCGTAAACGACAAGCGCGGCGAGCAGCGCTTTGATGTGGCAATCATTCCCAAGTTAATTTGTCTTCAGTCGCCAGCGCTCACGGCGACCATTGTGCAGTCATCAAGTCAAAAGACAAAGCAAAAGAACACAAAAGCAGGAGAAGACGGAAGAGGGGTGGGGGTGGGGGGCACTCACTTTTCTGAACGATGTTGTCACTTTGATATGTAGCCCGATGAGAGTTCACCTACAGGCCAAACAGGATCACTGCATGTGGACAACTGCACATGTAGCAGTCGAGGAATTAAAGTACAATTTCACTGTAACAAAAAATATCATTTTTGCGTTCTACTGACAGTAACAGCGTTGCAAATCAAATGCAAAAGCTATTGTCATCTTCCGTGCTCAAGCGTACATGCTACCTGCGTTAGCTGCAATGCTAACTGCTTTAGAGCAAATGTGGTCAAACTGGTCCCTTGAAGTACTTTTTCTTCTTTTTTTTTGTTAGTGGGGGCATTTTTCTTGGAAACGCACTTATTGGTGGTACCTCCTTACTTCATCCATTTTTTTCCAATGTTCCAAGCTGCCTCCAGTCTCGATTGCCCTGAGTGTACCCAATGGAGTGGACGGCTGTTGGACACGCTCAGCGTGGTGAGTGAGCGTCTTCTCCATCCTTGTGCTCTTCTGCCACCTGGTGGTTAGTGTCTGGATGTCTGCCCCCCCCCCAATCCCTGCCATATCCAACCACCAACAGTCTTCCCACACTGCTTGGGTCTCGAGAAGATTCAAACTACATACACACTTACATTCTTTTCTTCTTTGTGTGTGTGTGTGTGTGAGATCCTCATGACAGCTGATACTTCTTTTAATGACCAACACAATTAACTTCCAAATAACTAAATACGGTCTCCTCAGTGTGTGTGTGTGTTGTCGTCATTAAAGTGACGGCGGAAGCTGCAGTCGCAGGCCCTCATTTGCATAATTGAATGGAGTCGCCTGTGTTTTAGACTCTGGAGACCGCAGGCGTCATCATTAAATGTCCTCTTCCTTCTTGGTCTTTTTCTTCTTGTTTTGCCACAACAAAGACATTCAAAAGAAAAATCCTGACAAATGTAGCAGCACCCCTCCCCCCTAAACATCCCCCAGCACTGATGAAAACACTGCCGTGGAAAACTTTACATGTCTAATTCATTCCACACCCACTTGCTCCACCCGCAAAAGCAATCAACTCATAGTTGTACATCTGCCGTACAATCAGCCCTCAAAATGGGATTTTACAGTGGTGGGGTTTTTTTTAGTTGTTGTTGGACATTCTCAGTACCAAGTGTTCTACTCACCGCTTGTCTGGCTCGCACACGCCGCCTTGACCCACTCGCAAAAGCTGCTAAGAATAAACTGTTGAATTGGCCAGCAGGTTAAATGGGCGCATAACTTCCTTGGTCTTCACTACTCACCTCTTGTCAGCCTCACAAACACACCCACTTGCTCTACTTTAAAAAAAAAAAAAGGGGGGGGGGTGGTCAGAGTAAACCATTCAATCTGCCCTGTATGCATACCCTTACTCTCCCAAAAGTTGCATAGGTGAAATTACACAGCTGTGCTCCTCACCTACCCCCTCCTTTTTTTTTTACCCCCCCAGCTCCACCAGATGAGTGTTGGCATGCGAAACGTTTGACGTTGGACGAAGGGGATGAATCACTGAGCAGGTAGAGACCTTTTCTCCCAAAATATCCTGAAGGGCAGGTGAACAAAGGAAGCCCACCTGCTAGGAGGGAGCATCGCACGCGTATCCGGTCAGGTAAGCGTCTTAAACCAGTTGGTGAAATCATGTCAAAACACCGTTGATTGTATTCGATGGATAAATATAAATTCCCCGAACAGGCTTGTGGCCATTTTCAGACATATCCATGACAAAAATGTGCTCATTTTACAACTATGGAGGGATCTACTTTAATATTATTATAATATGCTTTTCATCTAGTATTGTTCAATTCATATTTTGCTATCTAAAAAAAAAGACAAATATAATATTGGTCAAAAAATTATTGACTGACCCTGCCTTCATGTAGTCAGTACAATTTTTAATTTTTTAAATCCTCAAAGCTTTTCCTCCATAATTCAAGTAAAGCAGTTTGACTCTCAATCGAAATTAATCTTCCTGGCCGGCGATTATTATTGATCATAAAGCGAGTCGATAGGAAAAGTGTGACAAATGTCAAGTTGCAATTGGGGAAAATGAAAGTGTCTCCCCCCTCCCACCCCATTCGAAGGCCTCGGCCAGAAGCCTGCCGGGATGCAGGCGTCTCCATGATCCGCTCTCGGAGATAGCATCTTTCTATTTGCCCCGCGGCATTACCTCTGTAGGGTAAGGTATTTATTATCGGGAGCGCCGATAACGGCCTTCTCGTCTCGCTCTGCCGCTAAATGGTCCAGTCGGCGCTGCGAGATTGTTTACGCGCGTGTGTGATAAGCCTCAGGACAAACACTTGACCAATCGACACTTTAACAGCGAAATTAATGATAGCGTGGGCCTGCATCGGCTCACCTGTCAGGTCGTGAAAGGCTCCCCAAATAACCCAGCAGCGCCATTTGTTTTGGTCTCCCTCTTGCAGGAGCGCAAATATACCATCGGAATGTGTCCTCTGCTTGTTGCTAGGCAGAATGTGAGGTGCACAATCCTTGATGCCCCACGCGTAGCGTTTGGACTGTGTTCAAAACAAAAATTGTTTGGGTGAATCTAAAAAATAAAATCTTAAAATATTTTTAGTTTGACATAAAACATATATATATATTTTAAATTCTTTATTTTTTCGAACTTTGCTATTTGCAAGTTGCTCGGCAACACATTTGTTGTTCAGATGAGGCGATGCAAACCGGACGGAGATCACCGCTCTGAACGGTACGGTAACCGACGTAAAACGAGGCTAAATTCCACCCGGAGACAAATTCCACATGAAAGCCCAACCTTTCAAAAATAAAACAACATGGGCCGTGTTCTCGCTTGAAACACTTTGGGTGCTTTTTTTTTTTTTTTTTGCTCCAGTCTCAAGCTACAAATCAGTACTGACACGGGCAATCTGAGCGTCCACAGCGGAGGGGAAAAAAAACTGTTCAAACGCGGGTAGGAGACTCGTCGGGCGCTAAACGCACAATGCGGCTAATGGCCTCCCTTCTGCGACTCCCAGCTGGCGCGCTTAAAAACTCTTTGGCGCTTTCATGTTGCCGCAACTGATGCGCGCGCCTTGCTCTTTGGGAGCGCTGTCCCAGATTTAAAGGCTCGTCACGTGCCGCCGGCCCTTTATTTTGCCGTAAACGCTTTTTTTTTTTTTTTTAATCTTCTCGCATTCCTTGTGGGGACTTGTTGTCATCGGCGGGTTTTGGAACGGGTTGCGGGGGGAGGGGATGGCCACAAATGGGAGTTGAAATGGAAGGCGTCTTCGTTTGTTTGGCTGTTGCGTAAGAATATTCTTCTGAAGTTCCCCCCCCCCCCCCAAAGTTGTTTTGAAGAAATGTAGATTGAATGAGACAATTCATCTTGGAGGCTAAAATTCACGAAAGACACTTGTCCTGGACTTACCTACACACAGATTCCCCCGGCCCTTCTCTTTTTATTTGGACTCTCCCACTTATCAAGTCACCAGAAGTATTGGAACAGACAAAGTATTATTTTCAAGTGAAAAATAATAATAATTGAATATTTGGTGGCCTCCGCCTTGCTTGCAAAAAATAAAGCATCAAGCCGCTGACTTCGCCACACTCTTTGAAATGCTTTTGCAGGCCTTCCCTTTTAGTTCTTGTTTGTTTCTGGAGGTATCTCCCTTCAGTTTACTCTTCAGGGAGGTAAACTGCATTTTTTTTTTTGCTGCCGTAATTTCACCAGCGAAGGCCGAGGCGCATGACTTCTGGAATTTACAGAGGCCCTTCTTTTTCCCACCTGTTTTTGCACCGATCGTCCCACACCTGTTCCCCCTTTTATTCCCCCTCCCTGTTTTACAGATGTCTTCCCCGATTGCTTGGAACGCGCAAAGCTGAATAACTGATTAAAAAAAAAAATGAGATGGAGGCGTGCAGACGTGTGCGATGATTGGAAGCTCTTGAAGTCAGCCAGCCAGCCAGCCAGGTGTCGAGTGTTTGGGAGAGCTCACGTTTGAAAGAACTTGCGAGCGGCGCAGAAAGACAACGAGAGAGCGCCGAGTGTTTGAGAACAATGCGCCGCGCGTAAACAAGTCCTCACATCTCCAAACGCGAGCGGCGAATGTTTGAAAGTTTCCTTTTGCGCGCCACGCTCATTAGCATGGCGAGCATGCGTTCCTCGCCGCTCGGCTCCGTCCCGGCGTCTCTTTGCCACTCCCCCCCCCTCTGCCTTCACGTCACGTGCGGCTCTGCCCTCGCAACTTTGGTGTCATCTTTTGGCAGGGAGGCGAACCCGAACTCCCGGTCTGCGGCACACCCGCGACCGCCGTGAGGGAAAAAGTGGGCTCTGATCATGGATGGATGAAACTAATACTCAGACTCATAAAACCTGAACTTATGACAACATAAGAAGCAAAATAGCCCGCTCTAAAAAAATAACAAATCAAAACTTTTCAAACTTCTGCATTGAAAGCGTGCGCTCTCCTCCGGCCTTCAATTTGTCCCACGGGCGTTTTTCTCTGCTTAGCTGTTTTTCCCTCGCGTGTCCGGCGACAAAATTTCTTTTGTGGCAAGTGTGCGCTTTGCTGCTGCCTTGCAATAGTTTGCAGCGGTGGCTTGGACTTTGCTCTCACCACTTAGCTTGGTGTTCGCATTTCCGGAGAGACCGCTTTAGCGTTGTGGTAGGAGTGCTCCATGCTTCCTTCCACCTGGCAGCAGCTGCGTGCACTTTTCGCTTTATTTTTTTTTATTTTTTTTGGGGCGAGTGTCTTTTGAGCGTGACTTTGTGTCTTGGCAGCAGGAGTGCACTCGCCTCTCCTTCCAGCTTCCCCCTTCCTACTGCCACCCCCAATGAAGCTTCCACGCGGATCTCGCCGTGTTGTCTAACCCTTTTGCGCTCCTCTTGTCTTTTTTTTTTATTATTATTATTGGATTTTTTTTTTTTGAAATCCCTCCCTTGCTCTTTCTGTGAGTTACGTTCCGTATTGACTGCTCGCCGCTTTTTAATGTTGCAGGGAAAAGGAGAAAAAAAAAGGCCCGCGGCTTGCGGCTGGGTGGTGATGGCGGAGGGAGGGGTTGACTCCTGCCGCCCCCGTAGTGAACTCGAGTTCCCATCGCTCTCGCAAGTACACTTGCTCTTTTCTTCTTCTCTTGCCTCCTCTTTTCCCGCTTTCCCGCACCCCGTGCAAAGATCACCTTATGGAAGATTAAGACGTCGGAGCGGCATATTTGCACAAATAACCTTCCCCGCCTTGTCTCCTCATCAAAGCGGGCGAGCGGAGCCGTCCCGCGGGGGGCCGCCGGAGAGCGCCGCGGTCACAGAGGCCTCGGTCCAAGGCTGCCAGGGAACAAACGGGACGGCTCCTCCGCCGGTCGGCGCATGTTCAGATCCCCTCTTGACTCGCATTCGTCTCTTTTTTTAACACGCTTTGGCGATCGATGCGCTGCGCCGCCGCCTGTGATGAGCCGGCGTTGCCTTTAATGGGACTTCAGCCGCTGATATCTCACTCTTTGTCTTATTTGATTGCCAGGGTGCAGGAGTCGGGGGGGCGGGGGCAGGTCCGCCAGGTGGCCCCTGTTTGACCGTCGGGGGGGGGCGGCCAAGGAGTTGCCAAGCGAAGCTCGGCCCGACCCTTGTTGCGGCGGCTAATGCGGGATGACAGTTAGCCATTCGGTAAGTGTTAGCAGAGCTAAAAACACGACCCGGCTCGAAGGCTTAGCGGCGTTAGCTCTGAAAATCCAATACAATGAACATGTGGTTGTCTACTCACAAATGTATCCGCATTCTCAATTTTTGCGCTCCTTCCGTAACGCTCTGAGACGCCATAAGATGATGCCACACCCTCAGTTCGTAGGAAAGCAGTAATTGCCGTCAAGAAACGACAGTGTACTCGCATGTTTACCATACAGTTCAAAGCGGTGCCAAATCAAATTGCACCCTCCAAAGAATAGGTCGTTAGGAATAAATGTTCTGCTTTCTGGACACCCCCCGCCCCCATACAAACTCTTGAGCCCACCCTCTTCGCTGCGTGTTTCCTTCCCATCCTGTTTTGCTGTCAGAAGCTCAAAGACGCCGACCCTGGCGTGATATTGATCGGACACTCGATAAAAGGTCACGGGGAGGGTCCATCTTTTGTTCCCCCCCCCCCCCCCAATCATTTCCCATAAGACTCAGTGGAGACATCTTGAGTGGCTTGCAAATGTCAGGGATTTTTTTTTCCCCCTTTTCTGAGGGAATTTATTAATTATTTGTTAATTAGCTCCCTGAGGCTTGCACGCTAATTGAGAGCTGGCAAGCTTTAAAAAAAAAAAAACGGCAGCACCGCACAACTTGTACATAAATTAGCCGGGGATTTAAAAAAATAATAAATAAGCAGCTGTTTAATTTTGATCTGCTTCTCAGGCTTCCTCGATTTTTGCCGCCGTCTCAGCGCAACCTGTCAAAAGCATCCGTCGGCACCCGCCGTTCGCCAAAGTTTTGAAGCAATTAGCGCGGCCCTTGCCGCAACCCAACTTTTAGCAGCGCTAAAAAGTCTCCCCGCGCAATTAGCGCTTGCCGCTACCTCAACCAGCCCCTCCCAGAAAGGAGCGCTTTTGTCAAGAAGTCACAAGACTTGCGAGACAAAGGTGGGAAAGGTTGACTGCGGGTGGGCTGTTTCCTCAATTACCCCCCCCCCCCATTCCCCCATTGACACACCCCGCCCTTCCTGTGATATATCGTGGAGCGAACACAAAGTCTTCCGACTTCTTATAAATAGATCACAGGGATCAAACTTGTTTTGTGTTTTTAATTTAAAGTGCGACATCGGTGGCGTCAAACTTTAAAAAAAAAAACGAAAAAAAGAACTCACGACAGTCTAATTGCTAGCCTGGCTGCGGGTTTAATTGTTCTTTTTACGTTTGTTTTTTGTCATTTCCACGAGCGTCGCGGTGACAGTAAACATGCGAGGATATTGGTTTTGTCGGTTTGAACTCGCGTCACAAGTCGTCAGTTGACTCGGGAGAAAGTTCGACGTTTTCATTCGAAAGGCTCACGCTCGTCAAGCATATAGGTCAAAGTTTGTTATCAAGGGAAAAAACTTGAAGATTAAACCGCCCCGTATCGCTTTTTGGGGGCGCTCGTTGAACAACGTTGATATTCAACATTTCCGCACGAGCTAATTATTGGGAGTGCACGACAAGACATTTGCCGTGTTCGTCAGATTAAAAAAAAAACCTTTTCATCTGAATTTGGCAACTTTTTGTCCTCTCGTACAAAAAACTTTGAAAAGTCTATCGGATTGTTTTTTTTGATTAAAGAAAACATCTAGCCTTATGCTTTTTCTTGGAATATTATTTGTATTCAAAAAAAATCTTTTGGAGCTATTTTTCGGATCGAGCATTGCAACCCAAGCTGCTTATCAGAGTGCGTAACTGATAAATAAAATTTGTTTTATTTCCAAGGGATCAAATAATAAAGAAGGTGGATCCTGCCCAAAAACCAAAAACCTTTTCTTCATTCATCAGATGACAAAAGGAAAAAAAATATTCAGCGTGACTTTTGTTTGAAGGGGAAAAAACTTTCCGGGACTACTTTTTGGATAAAAAGTTTTTCGGATTAAACGTTAAAATAAGACAGAAAAATCAGTCCGTTTCCAGACATTGGATCAAACATTTTTAGACCGTTATCAGGTCTGTTGTACGCCCACAAAACAAAAATTTGCCGATTCTGGATTAGGAGCCAATTTTTGATGGAATATTGTTTACTTATCTGGGAAAAAAATGTTATACGCACACACAGCATAAATGTTGTCATTTTTCATTTTCAGTCATCAATTTTTCCTTTTATCCAAATTTTTTTTTTGCCATTTCTAAAATGACCTTTGCATAAAAAGGAAAAAAGTGAGTCTTATTTTATCTGCAGCTAATACCCCCTCCCCTTCTTCTCTTTCTGGGGCCTTCCTGTCACAATCCCCTCGGACGGGCCCACTTGGATCGATCGCTACTCTGTATTGACACGGCACCTGCCGAGGGTAAGCATTAAGCTGTCCGAGAGCCGATGTGTCACATCAAAAATTTTGAAAAGAAAGAAAGAGACAGAAATGTCTGCCACCTTTCATGTTTGTCAACACCAACCATTTCCATAATGACCTTAAAAAAAAAACAGACAAGGGCAAAGCCGCTTCATTGTTCGTCTGTCGCCTAATTACAGCGAAGCGAGGGGCCGAGGCTGCGATCGCCTGCAGGAACGCAGTGTGATCGCCTTGACAAAGCGCACCTTTTCTAAATGAAAGCCCTTCTTCCCTCTCCGTCTTGCATTGCACCCAAAAAAAAAAAAAAAAAAACACCTTCTAGACGTCTCGGTAGACTAAAGCGCTGCGGTGTCACTTTGGTGCGCATGCAAATGACAGCGGCCTGTCACAATCGTTTATTGACGGAGGTCGTGAGCGGGGTCGTTCGCTTGGCGGAGAGGCGCTCATGTTTTTTTTTTTGTTTGTTTGTTTTTTTGAGGTTGCATAAGTCCATGTTGTCACAGAATGTTTTCCCGGTTTTGTGGCCCAAACTCAAGTTCTCCACATTTTAAGCATTCCGTGGAGGGAAAAATATCTGTGCGAAAGTGTGGAATTTGATTTCCCTCCCCTGCGGAATCGTCCCCTTTTCCTGGTGTTGTCAAACAGAATGACTAAACGCGGCGGCTCTTACTAATTTATAAGGTTACGGGCGCGACGCGGCGTGATTGACGACGTGATAAGTGTTATTTGAATATGGTTGACATGAATTATGTAACGACGGGGAGAGGCGCCGCCGGTGGCTTTGTTGGCCCTCCCGTTGCGTTGGCACGGAGGGCCGCGTCGGCGTGACGCTAGCTGGGACAAAAGATGCGCCAAAGAAATACAAACGCTTGACGCGTCGACAGAAAGAATAAATTAACGCCTTACCCACAATAACGCTTGCGTTCACCTTTATCACCCGCTTCGGCTAGTTGGGCAAACTGATGGAGAAATACCCCAAATAGAAAAAAAAAAAAAAAGAATGTAACGAAATCAATACCTTACCCTCAAATAGTTGTTTTTGAAACTGTCGTGAGCTCTCATTGTATTGGGAACGTGTGTGTGCGTGAGTTGACATCTCTGGAAGGACTTCCTTGTCCCACTTGAGGTCGCAACAGCTTGTTCGGCATCCCGTCGCGGCGCCGCGTGACATGTTTTTAGCGCGGCAGCTTACTCTGTTGGTCTTGACCCGTGCTAATGGGAAGACTTTGAATACTGCATTCCGCCTCCTCCAGACAATTTCTCCCATCAATTTTTTTTTTAACGGCTATAAGAGCAGTTTTTATCTCTGTGTGTGTGTTTCCTTCTTGTGGCTCCTCGCCTTTGTTGCCGACAACCACGCCTGCCTGCCGAGCCCCGCTGTTGTTCTAGGACGCCCCCCCCCCCCCCCCCCCCCGTCAATCATGGCTCGATGGCTCTGTGACAACGCGTACGTAGGAACATTTGAAACGGGGCCTCAAAGGCGACGCCTGACAGGCGAGCGTTTGAAAGTGGCTGTAGCGGCGCCGGCGACAACAAGCTGCAAAAAACAACGGCAGGGCAGGGAGGAGGGCTCCCCCCTAAAAGTAAGAATGTGGGTCTTGATGACGGGATTTAGATGGTCATGCTTTTTTAATTCGGCTCCCTTGAGTGGAGGCGCCGCTGTTGGTCTTCAAGGAGCGGGAAATCCGGAGCTCCTTCCGCTCCTCGGAGGCCTCGCTCTCAAATTTAAGGCAGAAGATAGCGTGCGGTTGTTAATCCCACGCTTGATTTCTACCTCCTTTGCTCATCAGTCCCAGTAGGAAAGCGGAGAAAGGAGAAAAGAGGCCTCTTCAGAGGAACTCGCCAAACGGGAGATGTGCAGCTGAAGCCGAGTTATTAGCGTCTCCGTTTTTATGGTGAGTCATCAAACTTGGTGTGCTATGCTCCGCCCACACACACACACACACACAATCATGGAAACTCAAATTCAGCCGAATGTCGTGCTGATGATCCGTCTCGTATGGCAGCAATGGGATGAAATCCCTCGGACGAGTTAACTTTTAAACGACCCTGCGAGTGAGTCACAAAAATGGCCCGATCATGTCTGCTTCAAAGCAAACTGCTCAACTTTGTGTCTTTTCAGGCATGGCTTCTTCACTTTTTTTGAGCAACTGATGGGCCTACCAAATCTCTCGTTGCCGAGTGAAACTGGATTTAAGAGATGAGCTTTCCCCAAATTACAGGTGAGTTCACTTTCAAAGCTCACTGGAAATGACCAAAATGCCACTAAAATGTCAGCTCGAAATCAAAATGGCAGCCTTCCGGTGATTTTTCAAGCCTGACTACTCGAGACTTTTCTTTCTGCATCCTATCGTAATAGATGTGTCCACCAAATTGCAAATTGCTCAGTGCAGCTGGATTTTCGAACATCTGGAGGGCCACAGGATGTCAATGATATCATTTGTTTGACCTAAGAATATACGGCAATAAAAAAAAAAAACGAAAGCATTCCTGGAGGGCTGCCCAAAATATCACCGTCGTCGTCAGACAAAAATGTACAATCTGTAAAGGAAGAAAAAACCCAACAAAACATGGCAACCGTGCTGTTTTCACAACAAGACGGAAGAACATTTGAAAAGGCCAAATGCAACAACAGTACAAAACGAGTCACAACCGCCAAAGGGGGCCGTTCCCGCGCCAGGCCCCGACATTCACAGCCCCCGTCTCCACGGTCCTGCGCGCAAAAAGAAACGCGCGCGAGCGCGCACACGATGCTACAAAAGCATGACGCGTGCGTGTCTGAGACTTTTGACTGTTGGCTTTGAAAGCGGTTGCGTGCTGGGGGACGCGGGTCACGTCAGTCTTCGAGTGATTTTGGGGGGCTTTTTTGTTGTTGTTTCTGTTGCACGCACGCACACACATCGAGCTCTCGTGTGTGTGACAAATGTTTAGATGCAAGCAAACAAATGCACATCCAAGCTGCAACAGAGACATGGCTGCTGTTGAAAAGAAAAAGAGGCAACCATAAAAAAACAACTGCAAGTTGTTATGGAAGCTTTTGCTTTGGCTTCCAGTGCCCTCTAGTGTTGGGAAAGGATTTGTCAGTTTCATCTGATTTTAAAGAGAAAAAAACCACATGCATAGTTGTTCATGTTTGTATTTGAAATTTGTGTGTTTTCATGTTAAATATCAATCCAAGCTTTTTACTGAAATAGAAAATGTATATATTTCAGATTTGTTATTCATATCGACTGATGATGATAATAAAGGAAAGTTATTCATGGGTGCGAAATAGGCTAAAAGTAAAAACTTATTTTTACTTACACTTTAATATTTAAATTTGTTTGATTTAAAAATATGTGGACGGACAGACGGCTAGCTATAGTGTCAAAAAATGAAGAAAATAAAAGGCAAAGTCAAATTTAAATAGGAAAATAAAAGGTGTGATTTATCAGCGCTTTCCTTTAAAATGAGCCAAAAACTTTAGCCATTTATTTCATATTTACTTCACGTGTTTGCTCTTTTTTTTTCTGAAGCTAGCTGGGTAAAAAGTTGAAGCATGAATAGTTAAAGCATTTATTATCAGGCTTAATAAAGTCACGGCAGATGTGGGGTTTTTTTTCTTCTTCTTTGAGCGTGAGGAGCGGCGGCGGCGGCGGCGGCGGCGGCAGCTGCTTGGGCTTCTGCTTCTTCTCGTTCTTGTTGCCGCGCAGTCAGAAGCTCATTTCAAACAGCGCGCAAGGCTCCCCTTAGGACGCCGCCTTCTAATGTCATCACTTCAACTCCTCTAATGCCGCGCTTTTATTTTATACGCGCACCTGCTGTGAGACGAGGGCAGGAAAAAAACAGATTCAAAATCATTCAAACACTCGCGGTATGTTGAAAGACGCCGATTTCGCTTTGGAGTCGATTTTATTGTAATTTGATCGTTAGGCGCAGGTGCTTATGTTGCATTATTAATGCTCAAATGTCTTTTTTCAATCCTGGGGACCCCCCCTCCAACAATTTAAAGGTATTTGTGTCCACATGAAGCAGACATCTGATTAGGTTACAGCAACTGTACCCAATTGTCATGACATTTAAGTCTTTTTTTTGAAGGCCTGAAGTGATTATGTCGGAAGAAAATGTCCTCGTATTGCTCTTCGAGGAGCACATCCCGTACAAACCCCCCCCCCCCCACCCCCCCGAAAAAAAAATCCACAATTTAAGATAAGAGTGCCCGGTTGTGAGTGACACCATCAAACAGGTGTCACTCTCAAGTGCTCATAGAGGCGCTTTTCGGGATGATGCAATCCAACGAGCTCCAAAACGACTCCAAAAGAAAAAAGTGATTGTTCCATGCGTGCGTCTCTTCCGATGCCAATCAAAATTGAGCGCTGTCATCTGAAACGAAACCCGATTTTTAGTGGACTCGTGCGTTGCAAATACTGTATTTGTGATTTAGGGAAAAAGAAAAAGACACATTCAACTAAAACCTCTCAAATTGCCCTTTTCATCGATTAAAACTTTTATACAGGAGCTCGTGATGAGCTTTGCTCATGTTAAGTCCCTCTCCCCCCCCCCCTTTAATTTTTGGGAGTATGGAGGTGTCGGTTGTCCCCGCTGCCCCGCTCTACCTGCCGGGACAGGACGACGCGCTTCCTCTAAATAAATTTCAAATGGCCTCTGGCTATTAAAATGAAAAATAACTTTCATGTTGCCAAGCTGCAAAAAAAAAAAAGTGCAGGCAGTCAATCAAAGTCAGGCTATTTTTTTTTCTTCTTCTTTCCTTTAAACGGATGTAGTTCATCATAAGCATAACTTAGCGGGGCGGGAGTGGTTGGCAGGTGGGCAGGAGTGCTGGTGGGTAACATGATCAATAATTGATAGGCGGTGCAATGAAAAAAAGAGCTGATTTTCCACCTCCCCTCTGGTGCGCTTGTCACTTGCTGTTGTCAGAACACATTTGCTTTGATGACAAATTTGAAGATGCGAACAAGGGCGTCACATGTGATTAGAGAGCTGAAAGGCAGGCGGCGTGCAAGGGATGGATGGGGGGGGGGGGGGGCCCTCTGGAGGACCGACTGGGCTAAACTCGGAGGTGAGGTTTCGTCATGTGTCAGTAAACAGCGTGATTTGTTTGAAAGGCACCCGGATGGCAGGGTGAGTGAAAAGTTGCCTGCGAGTCACGCGGAGGATCGGTAGCCGTGAACTCAGCTCTGCTCAACTCGGACGGGCCGTTGATCGGTGGCGCGACGCCTCACGTAGCTCCCTGATGTGGTAGCGGAAGCTCCGAAAGCGGCCGTCCAACCTGATTCGAGATGATTGCAGCCATGAGCTAAGTTGACTCCCAAGTTCTATGGAGCAGATGGGGGGGGTGCCACGCGGCGGACTTGGTTTGTTCACATGATGTTGGAGATTCCAAAGTGATTGATTGGGAGGCACTCGCCACGTGACGCGCTACCCATCAACTGCTCGTTTGAACTGGAGCACCTGTTGCGAAGGTCGTTCATTGAAACCAACCTTTGACATTTCTACGGCCACTTAAGAGTCTCCAAGTCAGCTATGTGACGCGCCGCACTAAGCAACGAACATGGCGCGAAAGGCTCGCCAGCGAATGCCAAAAGAGCCGTCGGGTTCCTTTTAATGGGCTTTTTCATGAAGTGAAGCTTTGCCGCAAATTTCCAAGAGCTGCAGTGAGCGTAATTGACAGCTGCATGCATTCGCTCGCCACGTCCAAGCGCCTCACGCCTGCTTCCCGCTCTTCCAACAAACCGCTTCCTCTTTTAATTATCCCCCCAGCAAAAAAAAATAAAAAATACGATGGAGCACATCAGACACATGGCGGCAAATCCGGAGGCCCTGGCACAGGCTCACAGCGCCGCCGCCGCCTGCCTGCCTGCCTGCCGTTCCCGATAGACTTTCCAGCACTGGCAGTGACAAGAGAGGCGGCGGCACGCCTGCAGATTGGGCGACAAAGAACGGTTAGGATGAGCTCGCCGGCTCCTCATTTGGGAAGGCTTACTTGGCCGGCGCAGTTTTGTTTTGGGGGATTTTTGGGGGGGGGGGGTATTTTCCCCCCATCGCCAGATTAAGCCGACCGCTCGTGCCGGGGAGCCATTGTTTACACCTCGGCGGAGCGAGAGGAGCCGCTCTCCTATCTTGCGCGGCAACATTTTTGGGGTGACACTTGTTCCATACGCCGGGGTCGCCCCGTGTGTCTGTTTTGAATTGTGCGAATCGTACATCGCCAACGCCCGTCTCATTGTCGGGATGCCAATTGACAAAAAGTGGCCTGCAAACCGGAGTTAGGATGCTTGTTACGTTGAACTAAGTTCGGGGGGGGGGCAGTTAGTTGGTCGTTTATTGCGTCGCACAGCCCAGGTTTTGTGCTCGCATCATATTGTTGACTCCGAATTGACCTCTGAACCTTTTGTATGTGAATGGCCATGAACTCGGTCACTGGGAGCCATTTCCAAAAGCAAAGTTCCTCATATTGCCGGCCATTTCGCAGCGCTTTCTTCCCCCCCCCCCCCCTCATCTTGATGCAAAGAAGCCAAAGAAATACTTAACCTGTTTTGTTTTTTCCAGTGCTTGCTTTCTGTGGCATTCACCATTCCTTCCACGAACGGCGTCATCTTGTCCCACCTGGCGCGGCGCTACCCGACTCTCACTAGGTAGGTAGGGCTGCGCAATCTCGCTAAAATGTCATCTCAAGATTTTTGTCACATGTCTCATGAACGATATTACGATGGGTTGAAGCTATTTTATTTTAAATGAGAGAAGAGAAGAAAAAAAACAAGCACTTACTGACAACCATCAACATGAACAAACAAAAAGAACTTGAATTCACATTGTACTGCGACTTTCAAAGTGTTTGCATGATCGATGTGACAAGATTGGCTGCCCAACATTGACCTTCCGCCGCGCTCATCTCCAATCCAAAGCGACGCCGCGCCACCATCTCTGGCCGTATGTTGACGCTTTGAATTTCACAGATGAGCTGAGCGAGACCCTTTTGCAGGACTACCCGTTGAAAAACAGACATGACGAATATATTCGGTACGAAATGGTTGGATGGCATTTGATGACGACACAATGAAATAAAAGTCGTCGGGTACATCACATTCCCGAACCCGATTGAGGAACCACGGTCTGTTTTCTTTTGTGAGGCGCACGGATGAAAGTAACTCGTGCCGGCGTCGCAGTCGGCCCGAGTTTCTCCTCGCTCGGTGGGGCGCGCGTCAATCAAGCGCCTCCTCGCTTGACAGCCCCTCCTCTGGGCTAACGGTGTCATCATCCTCCCGCGTGGCTACACGCCAACGCGCAGCAGCCGGCACCTCGGACACAAATGAAGCGCCCCCCCCCCCCCCCCCCCAAACACCGCCGCTATCACGCTGTTCCCTGTTCTCCTTTTCCCCCCGTCTTCCGTCATCCTCAGATGAAGTGTGTTATGCTCCACAGCGGGGGGCTTTCTTCTTCTCCGAGGGGGAAGCCGGGAAGAAGCAAGAAGGCGAGGCAACGCGCTATGTGATGTTACAGTGCCTTCGGGGAGGGGAGGCGATTGTAGCCGATGAACATTTGGGGAGTTGCCGAGGTTGCGTCACGTGGTCGGTCGGGGTGATGATGACGACAGTGTTTTGTTTTTTTGTACTTCGGTGCAGCGTCTCAAAAGAAACGGCACATAAGCCAGCGGTCTCCGTCGTCTTTTCTCATACGTTCGACATAAACGCGGATGTTTAAAGTCACCAAAGAAAAGCATCGGGCGTGTGCGCGAATCTGCCGCCATTAGGCAGCGCGCTGTGATGAAAGGCTCGGAGCGATCTGCTTGTGTCATAGGAAATGCGCGCAGAACATGAAACATGAAAAGGCGCCAAAGCTTTGCCGCGATTCTCTTTCCGCAGAGCAAAAACAAAAAGCCGATGCGAAGAGAGCGGCGTGCGCACTTTGTTTTGCCGCGAAAGGCTAAAAGACCAGAGTGACCTTTCTGGCACGGAGCGGGACCGTGTGAAGCGCCGATTGGTGGCGGGATGGCTTTTTGGCCCGTTTGCGCTGGCGGCGATTAGCTCAAGAGTCCAAACAATCTTGGGCTTTTCCACAAAGACTTGCACCCTTGCCCCCAACCTTCCCACCGTCCCTTTCATCCGCACGCAAGGACCACCGGTGGAAACGCGCTCGTCCCGTCTGGCTTGACGCCGCGAACGCTGCGGGCTACGCAAGTGAGCCCATCGCACCTTCCAACAAAGATGGCAGACTTGACTTCTCGAAACTTTCGGTGTGCCTCTCCTCATGACAGCCTTGGCGATTAAATTTCAACGCTGCGAAGTTGAACACTTTTTCTGCCGCGCATCAGCTGTCCTGAAGGGACGCCGCTTTCCACTTTGCATTCCAGGTCGTATTCGACGAAGGCTGCCGCCTGCGGGGCTGGCGCTGGCACCTGCCGCCGCTTGGGCCACCACGACTCCATTCGGGCGAACGACGGTCACTGTGAGTGGCTCGCGAGAAGGCCGACTTGACCGGCGATCCCGACACGCGCAGCTGGATGGGCGCCAAAGACCGCATCCGCTCCTGCCAGCCGTTCCCGCCGGTAAGTCAGTCAAACAGACAGCTCCAGCCCCCTCTCAAACACCACTCAACCACCCCGCCCCCGTGTACCGCCGCTCACCTTGCACATCAAATGGTCGCCTTTTCAAAATGGGTGTCAATCAGCGCGGCTTTTGATTCAATTTGGAGATCCGCTGGCAGGTCGCGGCATGAAAGGCTCTGCCTGCGAGGCCCACAAAGGAGAAGCAGTCAGCCTTGAAAAAGAAGGATCATCCAACCCCAGAAGACTCGCCGCCTTCATTCTAATCCGGCTAATCACAGGAATGGCTCCTGGCACTTTGAGGCAGCGGCGTAGAAATGTTTGAGAAAAAAAAAGAAAATAAATGAATGAATAAATCTAAATCGTGTCACGCCCCTGAAAGACCCACTGGCTTTCCAAGTGGAAGATCATCTGAGGGCACAGCCTTCACAAGTTGCAAAACTGGCGTCATACTCGCCGAGCTGTTTCAAATACCCGACAATCCAATGGTCAGGAATCTCAACTTTACCTGAATAATTGTATATGTCACAAAGAACCCAGCCGGGCCAACCAAACCCTACTTGCACACCCTCATCTCGAAGACGCTACATCTGAGGTCCAGCGGTACCTGGCAGAGGGGAATATTGTACGCAGTCAAGACCCTCTGTTATATTGGAAGAACCAACGCACTACTTTTCCAAAGCTCTCCCACATCGCAAAGGAGTTCCTCTGTAGGCGGCATCATCAGTGCCAGGTGAGCGTGTGTTCTCCACAGCAGGGGAAATGGCATGCAAGGAACGCATCAGACTCAAATTCTGAAACACTGGAGCAACGTATTGTTCTGAAAAAAGATTTTTGAAGACAAAGCCCACCAGCATCCTCATTCACATAATTTTCACGATTCAAACAGAATGAATCATACAATATGAATGCATTGATGTCAATTATATTGGATACACTTTGTCATCAAATCAGTCTGTTAAATGGGTTGCCTGCAGGGATTTTGACAGTCCAGCAGGTGTCAGTGGTCAGCGACACAGGATACACAGTGCGTCATCGTGTCAACACGCTTCATGCCGCCTCATGGACCCATCACGAGAAAATTGTTGGAGTTTTCCATGATCTTGTGGAAGGGCGTGCGGCGCAGCGGGTGGAAGAGGACGAGCGGAGGCTGTCGAAGGTGAGAAACAAGTCGTAATTCTGGGGCCGAAAGTCGAGCAATTTCCGGGGTAAGCCAAAGCAGTCACCCTGGCGGGTCAACGGGTGGCGCTCGTGTGCAAAACACCGTGGAACAAGCAGCGGTAGAAGAAGGTTGGCTCGGATTGGCCGACGTGACGTCAGGCTAGCAAATGAATTGGAGTCAGGTGTGCAGAGGGGCAGAAATCGAGCGCGGTGCACAGCTGCGGCAAGATGGCGGCCGAGCGAGCACACGAGCAAATGTTTGTCGCTTGTCGTCCTTTCTCACGATGTCCTTTTGTTTGTTTCCCGATTTGCAGCGTAGGAGGTTGGACTGCAGGACGCCACGACCCGTTCGCCTTTCCCTTGATTCCCTTGACATTGTGCTCTTCGTTTCTCTTGCCGCGTTTTCAACTTTTGGGGGGTTTGTTTTAAAGCTGGCCAGCTTTTTTTGTTTTAAATTGTTGCAAATGACAAAACCATTGTCTTTGTGCTTGGGAATTGAACGATGAAAGGTTTTGGTTTGTTTGTTTGACCAAATGTTTGAACATTTTCTGACAGGTGGTACGCATTTATTTCTCCGATGCATATGTCTGGTTTGATGAAGTTTACTGTCTTGGTCAAAAATGTTTGGCTTTTTCCCCCCCTCAGCCAATATGAGGAAGCCCAATTGCATGTCTAAATTGCAGGTTATTCACCAATGTCCTTCGCTGTTCTATAAAAGTGAATCTTATTGTGGAAGCCTGAATCGTTTCACGAATGCACATTTTCAGCCCTTTCTGCTCCAAACACAGCCCAAAGTACATCTTTATCCGTCCACTTGCGGGCTGCGAGAGGCAACAAGATCCATGAGGCGAGAGTAAGAGAACCAACGGTTTGAGTCATGAAACCTACAGAACCCGAGTGTTTTTCATTTTGTTTTTTTGCAGTGTGAAGTCTCTATTTGGGGCAGGATGCGCCAGCGAATTAGAGCAGCATGAAGACGAGAGCCGGACAAAAGCAGTCTGCGTGCTTTGGAGGGTGGAAGAGGGGCCCGATGAATTGGAAGAGTGTGCGGAGGTGACGATACGCATGGCAATTGAATTAACGAGGGACACCTGCAAAAATGTTTGACTTTTTGGGTTGCAGGGCTCACATGGAGCTGAATGGGATGAGAACAAGGAGCAGTTCAACAAACGAAGCGAGCGGCGCACCGATGAGCATCATCCGTCCACCGGCTGCCTGAAAATGCTGAACAGGAGGGGCCAGAGTATTGAGCTTTGCGTTGTGCCTTGTGGTCGGCGTTGGTTGTCGATATCTGATGGTAACGGTGGCCGTGGCGGGCGGCGCGTTTGGAGCCGGCGGTGGGACCCGTGTGCTCTTGGGCAAGGCGTGTTGGAGATGGTCAGCTATTTGTTTGGCTTGTCCGGATCCGGAGCAACTTTGTGGCTGTTGTCAGTTGGGATGCTGCTTTGTGGGCGACAGTGTAGGCAGGCTCGTTTTGCTGGATGAAAGAAGGGTCGAAATGTCATGAAACACAAGTTGCGCAAAACTCAGTCGGTCGTCGGCGCAGCACGCGAACAGCAGTTGCAGCTTCCGTTCGGGCCGGCGGCGGCGGCAGCAGCCGGACCCTTCCCAAGGCAGCAACGCGTCGGTTTGACATGGGATTTTTTGGAGGGGGCTACCTGTCGGCTATTTCCGTTTCTTTGTTCTTGAACCAAAGTGAGAAGGGCGGTCAAATGGTCTACTTTAAGCATTGGGGACGCGTAACGTGTTTTGTTGTGGGGGGGGGGGGGGGTGTAAAATAATGACGATGTAGAATGAATGAGAAAATGCCATGACTCGAATAAACGTATTGGGGGGCTGGTGACGTTTCTGCCTGGGGCAGTTGGGCTCTTGTGCAATTTCATTTTATTTGCTGTGAATACAGTACCATCCTCCCCCGTTGTCAGTCACGCTTCACGGTAGCTTTCGACGACTCCGGTTCAAATCCTCGTCCAGCTGCCTATGCTGAGCGCAAGGTACGGTAGACCATTTTGAATGCGCCCGTATTTATTTTTAAAGTATGTATGCATGCTATAGTTACATTAACCAATGTAAATTGGTTAATTTACAATAAAGGAATAAAACGTCGTTCACATTTCTCATGACATTCGGTTAGGATTAATGACACACGTTGTGGCAGCTTTAATTGGTTAGGGTTAGTGACACACACGGTTGTTTGGTTAGGGTTAGTGACAAGCATAGCGTAGAATTCATTGGTTAGTGCGGTACAGTACAGTGAATACAAATGCATTTTCCCTGCCGAGATTCGAACCCTGGATCTCAGGTGAACGAATCTGCGGCGAACTCTCTCGGCCAGCGGTGACCTGGCGCCGACCGCCGCTCCGTCTCCATACATCCTCAAAAGTCGGACTGCTCGCGCCTCGGGGCTCCGGCTTTGACTTGCCGAGGATAAAAGTGTCCGTCGTGGCCCAGCGGCAAAGGACACGACGGTACGATTCGACTTCTGCCAAGGAATTTTAGGTGGCGGCTGGAGATTACCCGGGATTCAACTGGACAGGAAGGCGGCGAGTTGGATGGCTCCACTGTTTCACTTCAAGAAAAAAAAATAACCTCAATTCAGCAAATGACGTTTGTCAGCTTCGCATACTTGACAGTTTGTCCACCGCGTGCAACTGGAAAAAGAAAACTCATGTTAGCGGCGTGCCCGTCACCTAATTTGCGACGTACTCCTTACCCTGGGCCGAGATCCTCTTGCGACTCCCCTCATGCGGTCCGGTGCCTGCGCGACCCTGAAACACAGACAAAATGGTTTTCCTTGACGGTATGACAGAGTCCTTCCTGCAGCCCTGCCTACACTGTCGCCCACAAAGCAGCTTCCCAACTGACAAGCACCAAAGTTGCTCTGAATCCAGACAAGCCAAACAACTAGCTGACCATCTCCAACACGCCTTGTCAAAGAGCACTCGAGTCCCCACAAAGACACGGGTTCCACCGCCGGCTCCAAACGCGCCACTGCCACCGTTACCATCAGAACAACCTGCGGTGACGACGCTCAACCGAGGCACGCCGCAAAGCTCAATGCCCTGGCCACTCCCGTTCAGCATTCTCTGGCAGCCCGCGGACGGATGATGCTCATCGGTGCGCCGCTTGCTTCGTTTGTTGAACTGCTCCTTGTTCTCATCCCATTCAGCTCCATGTGAGCCCTGCAACCCAAAAAGTCAAACATTTTTGCAGGTGCCCCTCGTTAATTCAATTGCCATGCGTTTCGTCACCTCCGCACGCTCTTCCAATTCATCGGGCCCCTCTTCCACCCTCCAAAGCACGCAGACTGCTTTTGTCTGGCTCTCGTCTTCATGCTGCTCTAATTCGCTGGCGCATCCTGCCCCAAATAGAGACTTCACACTGCAAAAAAACAAAATGAAAAACACTCGGGTTCTGTAGGTTTCACGACTCAAACCGTTGGTTCTCTTACTCTCGCCTCATGGATCTTGTTGCCTCTCGCAGCCCGCAAGTGGACGGATAAAGATGTACTTTGGGCTGTGTTTGAAGCAGAAAGGGCTGAAAATGTGCATTCGTGAAACGATTCAGGCTTCCACAATAAGATTCACTTTTATAGAACAGCGAAGGACATTGGTGAATAACCTGCAATTTAGACATGCAATTGGGCTTCCTCATATTGGCTGAGGGGGGGAAAAAGCCAAACATTTTTGACCAAGACAGTAAACTTCATCAAACCAGACATATGCATCGGAGAAATAAATGCGTACCACCTGTCAGAAAATGTTCAAACATTTGGTCAAACAAACAAACCAAAACCTTTCATCGTTCAATTCCCAAGCACAAAGACAATGGTTTTGTCATTTGCAACAATTTAAAACAAAAAAAGCTGGCCAGCTTTAAAACAAACCCCCCCAAAAGTTGAAAACGCGGCAAGAGAAACGAAGAGCACAATGTCAAGGGAATCAAGGGAAAGGCGAACGGGTCGTGGCGTCCTGCAGTCCAACCTCCTACGCTGCAAATCGGGAAACAAACAAAAGGACATCGTGAGAAAGGACGACAAGCGACAAACATTTGCTCGTGTGCTCGCTCGGCCGCCATCTTGCCGCAGCTGTGCACCGCGCTCGATTTCTGCCCCTCTGCACACCTGACTCCAATTCATTTGCTAGCCTGACGTCACGTCGGCCAATCCGAGCCAACCTTCTTCTACCGCTGCTTGTTCCACGGTGTTTTGCACACGAGCGCCACCCGTTGACCCGCCAGGGTGACTGCTTTGGCTTACCCCGGAAATTGCTCGACTTTCGCCCCCCCAAAAAATCAGTGATTAACATTGCATAAAATACAACAAACTCGGCTCCCGTTACATATCCATTCTTCTTGGCACCTTCAGGCGCCACGTTGAAATGCTGTCAGTGACAACTTCTGGGAAATCCAAAGTAAATAGATGAGTCGACCCAAGTTCGAGACCGGGTGTTTTCCATAAGCAAAGCCTCTATCATTTCGCTCGGGATTTTTTTTCAGCACAATATTTTCACATTCACTTCCTCTTAAATATAATATTTTCCCGGAAGTGACGCAATTGAATGAAAGTTTCAGAACCTGTCATCTTATTTTTTTGTCTTTCAATGTAAAGCTCATAATGACATTAAAAAAACAGTAAAATCTCTCTTTTTTTCCAAATTAAAGAACGAATTGTTTTATTTCTGATTCAGTTATCCATCTCTCCTTTTTTTGGGGGGGGGGTGGCATTTGCTGGCACATAGTCAACCGTTGTCATCAAAGCAAGCGGCGGCCTCCATCTTCTCTTGGAGGTCGCGTTGCGATTAAAGAGCACGATAGGCTACAAGCGGATGTACAACAAGTTAGCGTCTTTAGCAGATCACATGGCGCCATGAAAGACGTCCACGTTAGATCCACATCACACGCGTCAAAGACACGCCGTCAAAGTGTCCTGCTATTAGCCCCGAGCCAGCAGGCGCGAAACTCGCTCAGAACCAACACACACAAAAAAATAAAACTGCTGCTCATGCATTTTACATCAGCCTGAGATTCCTCTTTCAGAAATAAATATCAATTATTGAAATTGTTAATTAAGCACTGCGTAATTGGCTGAGATTCGCATGAATAAATCACTCTGAGCATTAATTCTTGACTGCAAAGGAAAGGAGGAAAAGAATGGAGCACGTTTGAGGGTCTCTTAAGATCAACTGCGAGAGAAAATATGAGTTTTGGCCCCCAGTTATGTCCAATTAAAGGATTTCCGCCTTATTCGGTGCACCCGTCAAGCGCTTTGACTTTTTAGATGGATGGATGGGATTCATACAAGGCGCTGTGGCGGCGTGGATATCCGCCCCGTGGACCATGTCAGATCAACTCGGAAGTTAAATGTCCCACGTCAGTGAAAGAAGTGTACATACATACATACATACCTAAATATACAGTACATTATCTCTCTCTCTCCATTGTGCGACAAATAAAGGTTTTCCTATCGTATCTTATCTCTCTCTGAGAGATTGACATATACATACATATACGGTATGTGTGCATGCATGTCCAGTACATTTGTGCCTTTATAGTAGATATGGTATTTTTTTTATTGTTCCAATGAAAATAAGCACAAAATGACAATCACGCAATTCATCTAACAACTTTGTAAATTGTGTATAAAGGATTGAACAGATGTCGAGGGAAATTCCAAAATGCCACCTTTTAATAACTTCAAGCAATCAATAATCGCAGTCTGCTCGGCACCGTTTGCGCAACATCAGCGTAACACATCCTGCCAAAAACTAGACCTTCAAAATAAAAGCACACAATATAAAACCAATTTCCCGGGCCCGCGACCCCAGCCCCAGATAAGTGGGAGGAAATGGACTCCGTAACCAAGCACAAAATGAGTTGAGCGCAAACGTGTTATTCTTTTATTGTCACATGTTTTAACTTCTTTTGGCCACTCTAAATGTTTTTTTTTAAATGGTAAATGTAGACTAACTTCAATCATTTCATGAGTTGGCATGAGGGAAAAAACTTTGAAAGTTTTCCCACCAATGTCCTATCATAACACTTGAATGTGGTCCGTATGTTTTAATAGTAGTCTGCAATTAAAAAGAGGACGTGCGCTCCACTTTTTCCTGCCTTTTGAACGGAGAAAATTGTGGGGTTTTGTCTGTGCCTCTTTGGTGCCGTGGAGCTGATTGAAGGGTAAAGTAGTGCATTTTCGGGACTTCTTTAGGTGATAAGAAGGGAGAAAAAAAAAAGAGCAAGAAATCCTGTGATTCCCATTGTGAAGTCTCCTTCTGTCTCTTTTTCAGTTGTGACGGCCGGATAATTAAACCTCTGTAGTATTGTCTTGCATCTTTTCTCTTCTCGCCCCACTCACAGCAGCAACGGGGGAAATTCCCCTGTGGGCCCGATGCTTGCGAAGACATCAATCGCACTTCTTTCCTTTTGAGCCCTTCGTTAATTTGGGGGGAAAAGCGGGACGATACGGCGGCCGTGTCGACCAAATCCGCGTTTGAAACTAAATATCCAAATACTGTATTCTTTTTTAAGGCTTTTTTTTTTTTAGATGCTCCGATGATAATATTCAAGGAGAGACTTCATTTAAGAAGCCATCATTTTCTAACAAGTCCCCGATGGAAATAGGGATTACACTCTGTGCATGTTTCGTCTGATTTAATTCCAGTGTAAATTCTGTGATCAGCAGGACAAAAAAAAAGTTCAACAACTCTTATTACAGTCAGATTGAAGCTCATCATGATAAAGATGAGAAAAAGGAATATACTATTGATGAAGATCTGCATTTTTCCGTACATTTTCCTTTGAATTTCATCGGATGGAATATGTGGAACTCCACATTTGTTTGTTTTTATGATAAAAAAACAATAAGGTGTGTGTATATCAGGTTCAAATAAAGATTTCAAATTACCACATGATAAACCTGCATGCCTTCTTTTCATATTAAAAAAAAACACTGAACTCATCTAAATGATTAATTTATGTTTCAAGTTCGAAGAAAACAATTTGTTCGAGAAAAAAAAACATCACCATAGTTTTTCTTTTTGTTTTGATTCAATCATAATTAAAAACAATTTAGAGACAGATGTTTCTCAATGGAGAGCGACGATATGTTGAATATTTTTGTGTAAATTTCATGGAAATTCCCCACTGAGGGAAGAATAACAACTCCTGTGAAGCTTTAGGGCACTCCACAATTTGCTGTGCAAAACTGACAAGCTAGTCACCTGAATGAAAAGGTTTCTTCAACTCAGCTGTTGCCGTTCCTCGGCTGGGCCCTCCCGCAGATTCTCGTGGAGAAACTCCATGGTGCCCGACTCGCTGAAATCGGCGGCCACGTGGCCTTCCCCCCGGAGGACCCACTTGGTGGTGAGCAGCCCCTCCAGGCCCACGGGGCCGCGGGCGTGGATGCGCGCCGTGCTGATGCCCACCTCTGCTCCTGTGCGGACAAAAAAAAAAGTAGGAAGAGGAGGAATAGCTGCCGGACAACAGGGGAGTCATGCGGCACTCACCCAGTCCAAAGCGGTAGCCGTCGGCGAAACGGGAGCTAGCGTTCCAGAAGACGCAGGCGCTGTCCAGCTGCTGCAGGAACCACTCCGCTGTGCCCGCTGAAAAGTCCTTCTTTTTAGACTTTTTCTTTTTTGAAAATCAAATATTTGTTTGCTTTTCAGATGAGAAAGACACCACTCAAAACTTGTTGAATGCAAGACAAACACACGTGCGTGTTTTTCCCCTATGAAATGCCTTTGCAAAGGCCACGCTTGCGCTGGGTGTACCGTTTTCCGTGACGATGACGTCCGTGTGGGAGCTGCCGTACTTGCGGATGTGTTCCACGGCGGCTTGCGCGCTGTCCACCACCTCGATGCAGCACTTGAGGTCGCCATACTCAGTGCGCATCGAGCGTGCCTCCAGAGGGCCGAACGTTAGGTAGGAGGCGAAGCGGGGGCCGCCATAGATCTTCACCTGCTCACAACACCATCACGGGAAATGTGGCAATCAATCACTCATTGGTGGAGATTTGAGAGTAAAAAGACAAAACCCAATAAAAATTACATCACAAAATGTTTTAGATGGCAAACACATTTTGTGATTTTTTTTTTCTCTTCTCCATAGCAAAAAAAATAAAATTAAAAAAATGGCTTTGGCTGTTGGCAAATAGTGTGTGTGTGCACTCAGTACTCGTTCTGCGCGCAGCATGTCAATCATCTGATTGAAGAGTGGCATCCCGAGGACATCCTGGTGGATCAGCAGCGTTTCCATGGAGTTGCACGCTGCCGGGTCGTCGCATTTGGAATCTCGGACTGCAACCACATCATCATCCTCATCACCATGAAACGTACCTTATTTTCCTTCATTGCCATGCAAAGTTTCCAACTTTTCCACAATCTTTACCAATTTTGAGTGCTTTGTCGGCACTGGCTTGGGCGTCCAAATAAACGTGGCAGATTCCCTCGCTATCGGCCAGCACTGGGATGCCATTGCTGGCCCGCCGGATATCTCGCAGTAGCTCGGCCGAGCCGCGAGGGACAATCAGGTCGATCATTTTGTCCAGTTGGCAGAGGTCCCGAACCTCCTCACAGGTGCTCACCTGGTAAGAAAGAGCGTGAGGCTCCCGTTTCCATGGTAACATCAACATCAAAATTTGCTAGACGTAAAATAAAATAAAATGGTGAATGGGAAGAATTTCAAAAGAAATTAATAATAATAAAGAATACATTAAAATGAAAACTAAATCACACAATTTGCACAATAAATGGACTGTTCTTTTCAATAAAAAATACGTGTAAGTCTGACTTTGAGCCTTCTTTTCTTTTTCTAGCCAATCAAAGCAAACAAATAAAACTGACCATACCATTTGCACGGCCTGTGTGACGTCATGCAAGGCGAGGGCTTCCTGGGTGAGCTGGTGGAGGACGCGATTGGTATTGGCCATCTGTTTGCCGCACTTCAGCAGACTAGCGTTGCCGCTGGCGATAGCCAAAGCGGACATCTGCAGTGAGGAAATAGACACGACATCAACTTTGGCAGTCAACAAATCGAAGCCTCCCACCGAATGAGCGCCTCAATTTTTAACTGAATTGGGGGGGGGACAGGTCATTATTGTAATTATCACAATTCACATGAACAGGAAATACAAATATGTTGCTTACCAAAACAGTAGCATCTACTGATACACACACAGGCTTTCAGATTAAGTCCTGTGTGGGGTCTCCTTGCAAATTATTTTACTTTATGACTAGTATTGGTCACTCCAAGTCTCCATGTCTTGTGCTGCCGTGTTTATTGAACTTATCAGCTCTGTTTTGCAAAAACTGTCCAGTTTGTTATCTCTTAAATTCAATTTCTCCCGATGTTGGGGTCACCTGCGGCAGGCAGTCTGGGCGTTCGTCGAAGACAACCAGAAGGACCCCAATGGGCACGGTGATCTGTTCCAGTTCCAGTTTGTGGGCCAACTTGGTCCTGCGCAGGACGCGGCCCACGCAGTCCAGGGCTGTCAAGGCAATCTGGCGGAGACCGACGGCCAGGTTGTCCAGTTTGGAAGGAGTCAGGATCAGACGCGCCAGCAGGGCAGCCGACAGCTGACCTTCGGGGAGGAATAACTTCAGGAAGTGATATGACTCCAAAAAGTACTCCAGTTTGCTTTACCCTGGCTGACGGCCAGATCCACGTCCATCTTGTTGGCGGACAGGATGTCGTCTTTCCTGTCAATCAAAAGATTTGCAAGGTGGCCGATGATATCGCTCCTCTAAAAACATGAAGAAAAATTAGTCCTGGAATACCTCACTCTGCCATAAGATGTCAGTGTTAATAAAGGAATCAAATAGCAAATATGGATGAGCTTCAGCAGATGGACAAAAGTTTTCGTACGCCTGGCCACACAGGAAGTTTAGCTTTGGACAATGTGCTGGGATGCTTGGACATACACAAAGGGCAGCTTTGGACACATGTATTGAGACACACACAGAATTAGAATTCCTACCTGCTTCGGACTCAGTGATGCCAGTTTTCTCCAGACGGTATGTGCCACTTCTGTTTGCTGCTCAACAGTCATGCCTGGAGGCAAAGTCAGAAGCTAGCAGCACTGGTGTAAAAAGCAGGTGAGGAGTTGGAGGGGAAAAAAAATGTTCGCTCACCGGCCGGCTTGGTCTCCGAGAAGAACGTGCCCACTTTTTTGCCCTCCACAATGTCGGCAATGACGTGGCCCGTAACTTTGGGATGCGTGCCGCTGGCTATGACGACCGAGGTGCCCCCTTGTAGTGCCCAGATGGACGAGTGGACCTGCACGGCAGGAAAACTGACAAGCTCAGACAGCTAAGTGTGGAAATAAGGTCCCACTTTTAGACAAATCACTTGACTTGTGCAAATATGATTCCAGGCCATTTTAGGAGCACACGTTTCCACCTACTTTGGCCTCCATGCCCCCAATTCCAACTCTGGACTTCATTCCGTAAGTGATGGACTGCTGGTCTCCAGGATAGAAGATATCTATAAGCTTGGCGTCGTCGGTTCCAGGGCAACAGTTGTACAGTCCTTATAATCAAAAGGGTCAGGGGTAAGGTGATAAGTGTTGTATCGTCAAGTCAAGTCAACTGTATTTATAGAGCACTTTCAAACAGCCATCGCTGCATACAAAGTGCCGTACATGGAGCAATTTAACATATACAATAAACATTGCGATGTTCCTCTTGTGAAAATATTGTGTTGTGACGTTGGGGCATCGTGACATCTCTTGTAGACGTCAAGCCCACGCACTACTGACACTGCCTAAGAGTAGTTCCGAAGTGGTGTTGACGTGGCGACAGATACCTTCCACGTCGGACAGCACGATGAGGAGGTCAGCCTCCATTTCCACAGCGAGCCGTGCCGCCAAGCTGTCGTTGTCCTTAATGCTAATCACCTACAGGGGGGAAAAAAATGGGCTGATGTCAGCACACATCAGTCACTGAGCTGTCATGGAGGAAGTCAATGTAATGTTTGCTAAAGTGCAGGAAAAAGAGTATAACATGCTGTCAGCCTATTTATTCAGATCTCGTAAAAGAGCTGATTCAAAAAGTTTGTCCTGACACGTACAGTACGTGATCAAGTTAAGATCATCCTGCTATAAATACACAACAAATAAATCCAATGAAACAGAAGTCCCCATCTCAAGATTTAGTTTGCTGCCGACATACTGTAGGTGGCAGAGGAAATAAGCAGCCTTTAATAAGATAAGATAAGAAAACCTTTATTAGTCTCGCAATGGAGAAATTCCCAATTCACAGCAGCAAAGTTATGAAAGGAAGAAGTAGAACAACAAAATATAGGAGCTGCTGGAAAGGCAGCCACTCTCGCGGCGCCATTTTGACGTCAAAATAACACAACACAACACAACACATAGGACACAGACAGTCGTGCAATCTTCACCAATTTTCTGCATACACTTTGTTGTCTGAAGCAGTTCTAGATGAAAGAGGAGAGGATCAAAGTGTCCTTTCACCAGTGGATCAGAGACGTCATGCTGAATAGCTAGATATATAATAGCTAGAAAAGCAAGATTTAATATCCACCAATTGATTAAGTTCTGCAATTCAGGCCGTACTTGTTTGCTGCCTCAACGGGTTGCAGGGGAACATACAGCCCTTGTCATAGATTTTTTTGCTCTGTGCTAGTGTCGCGTATTTTTCCAGCTCGCGCCCATCACCAAGCGTGCCCCCTTCGACCACCCCTTGACATCGTTACCCACGTTTACCCCCTGCAGGTCGCTGTCGGGCTCCGGCGGGGCCGCCACTGCGTCATTGGTGTTGACGATGGGCACGATGTTCATGCGCAGCAGCTCCCGCAGAGTGCTGTTCAGGTTCCGGCGCTTTTGGTCATCATAGAAGTCCAGGTTAGTCACCAGAACCTGTGCAGGAAGGTAGGATGGAACATGGGAATTTCTCTCCCCACAACACACCACTTTAAGGAGGCGAAGTGAGTACTTGTGCGGTACAGGTGCTGTATTGTGAGAACATGGCCTCATACAGCGCCATCAGGCCACTCTGGCCGGCGGCCGCACACGCCCGGGCCTCCAACACGGGCAACGACTGCAAGAACAATGCAGAAAAACCCAAAAATAAATAAATGTTCACATTCGCTTGCGTTAATGTGTTGAATGTACAGCGGTAGCTTGACTTAAAAGAACTTCAGTCTCAAATCGGCTGCTCCTTTTGAAATGAATGAAATTAAAAGAGTAGTCTTGTATTAAACACATAGTAAAATAGAATGTAAAGGCAAACTGTCACCTTACTGTCACTGAACACCACAGAAAGAGTGGTTTGTAATCACCAAAAGATGCCACAAGTTGGCAAAGCGAGGAAACCACTGATGGTGGTCGGATGATGCGTAGCTGAATGACTCCATCTAGCGGCGGTGTATCTGAAGCTCGTTCAAATGGCAAATTTTTGAATCGACGCACTTGTAAGTCAAGGTAGCGCAACAGATGATTTCAGTGACCGTGTCTTTGAGCTGACTGTGTCCCGAGTGCAGTGCCTGCCGGACACTCTGGGACAGCAGGATCTCGTGCCGCAGCCTCTGCTTGCCAAAGGCCACAGCCCCGCTGGTGACGATCATCATCTCTCGGCCCTGGTTCTGCAGCACCGCCACCTGTGGACCACGTACAGCGTCAAGTTCAAGCGGAGGAGTTACTGCTCCTTTGGGAAGCAATCGCGTTCTGATGCTGCAACTTAACAGAACAAAATGAAGAGAAATAAACAGATTTTTAACAATACAATTACAACTACAATTACATTGACACAGACTTTAATGAATTTTTTTTTTTTTTTTAGAATACTACAATGATCCAAAATAATACCCTCATCCTGATGGACACCTTCCCCATTTTTGGTGTTTTGTGTGATATGTTTCTCGAGCACACTACGTTTCCTCGCCGGAGGCTGTCATCTTGTTACGACTGCTCATAAAACTATCGGAGGATGCAGGAGGACACTTTTTATTATTTGCTTGAGCAAAATTTTCACCTGCTCCACGATCGACGCCAGCCGGCCCAGGGCCAGGCCGCACTCGTCGCCTCGGGTGACCACGGCGCTGCCCAGCTTCACCATGATCCTCTTGGCGTGACGGAGCTCGCTGCGGTGGGCGAAGGGGCCGCTTCTCCGGGGACCTGGGTGGAGGGCGAACAACAGGGAAGCAAAAGTATGCCAAAAGAATCATGTTGACCAGAGGTGGGGACGGGTGTTACTTTGGCTTGCGTAAATAGTAAAAATATAGTTTCACCCACATTCTGCTGTTATCTTGGTAAACATAAGATGATTACCGTACTTTGCCTTCAGACACAGTAAGGCGCGCAATGGATATTATATGCAGTAGGATAGTAAAAGAAGACATAAACATTTGGCCCGAGGGAATATAGTGGAGATGAAGCGATTACTCTACATTTTTGTTTTAAATAAGATTTCTTATTTTATTTCTTGGTCAAATATGACCCATTTTGTCAGTTGACAGCAATAAAGTATGCAAAATGTCATTTTTGCGCATTTTTGGGAAAGTTGATGAAATGAAAATATTTAACATTTAATGTCCCATCACTGTTACGGCATCGACTGTATAATATTTTATGATCGAACACATTGAGCACCCATTCCCATTCGCGCGGATCTGTAATCTTGGTCAGGCACAGACAGCCGCATCAGCACAAAAAATTGCCGACATCACTCGGGAACAAAGAGGTGTGCAACAGGCGGAAAAAGTTCACCACGAGCAGTTTACTCACTCAGTTAAGGCACTTAACTTTATTACTCACAACGTCAACGCTGTCGCTAAGTAAACCGGTTAAAAGTATTTAGCAAAGTCAAACGAGGATATTATTTAACCCTGGGGGTGTATGAACTAAGGCGACCTTTGGAATGAGTACGGAGTATAAGGGTATACCCGAAAGAAGAAACAGAAGCGTGAGGTTGACCATCTGACACTTGAAGAGAATATTTATGTGCATCATGTAAAAAGATTTAAACTTTCGACGCAAACATACACTGAAAAGCTGGCAATGAAGGTACCGGTATTTCCCATTGAAACGTCTTTCCTCCCGTTTCAACATCAAGAATCTGGGATGCCGCTCGCTTGCCTTGTGAGAGCGTCCTGGTGATCCTCCAACAGTGGTTGTGGGGGCCCAGCTGAATCCCGGAACGCAGCCTCTGGAGCAGCATGCCGACTTTTGACAGTTTCTCACAGATTTACAGCACCTGCGAGAGCATCCACAGGAACTCAATTGGCATCAGTTGACACAGGCACAAAGTGAAGAGTGCGAGAGTGTCCGTACTTACACTGCTGATGATAATCCACCTTGTCGGTGAGCTATTGACCCTTTTATGGCAACTTTAGTACCAAGTGGAGGCTGATGTTGGTGGGTTCGGCCCTCCCTCACCTTCCCTTCCCTCCCCATCCTGACACAAAACGCCGGATGAAAGTGGCCGTTTTCGGCTTCCGTGCTCTTTAAAGGTGGCGCCTGCCATTGTAAATACCGTAAATGCCTTCTACACCGCCTGAAGGTCAGTGGAAGAATAAATAAATTATAGAATGCGGGATCGGTAAAATAACAACATGAAAGAATTCTAAAAGTTCTACACAGAACACTGCATAAAAAAAAAGGGATATGAGAGTACTTAGTTTTTGATCAATTTGACTTTGCCATTTGATTACGTATTGAAAACAAAAGCGTGACTTGTGCATCTTTTATATTTACTCTCTAGTGAAAAAAGAAAAGTTGCATAGGTGAAGGTAAAGGCGAGCGCAGAGAGCCCCAAGCACAGCGGACTCCCCGCCACCTGTCCCTCAGCGTGCAACATAACTCAATCGTCTCTGGGTTTAAATGCACGTTATTCCATTATTTCGGCCCTGTTTTCTCTCGAGTCCACTTTTTGCTCTTTATCTGCACTTCGTCATCTGTTATTTGTCCATTTGAGGAGCTGAGCCTTGCTTACCGTGATGCTCCAAGGCCATACTAATAAAAATGCACGGACTAACACAAAGTGTGGTAACATTTTGAGATATTCTCTTCTCTCTAAATTGCTTTGGTTGCATGATTTCTCCACACAGCATATCACAATTGTTGGGGGAGTTGCAGTTGCGTCTGGAACATTTCCTCGATGAAAACTATGGGCTCACTATCCCGGGGCATAATGGAAAGAGGTTTTCAGAACGTCGGCCCTACCGTGCTTTTGTATTTCACATTGGCATGTCACCAAAATAACCGCAGACGCACAACTATGTAAACAGGGCGCTAATCCGCCTTCCACCCACCCTGCCCCGACACTTGTACCACATTCTGTCAGGCGCACTCAGTGGGTGCAGGAGAAAAAGTAAGCCTTTCACAGTTGAATCAAATTTAACAACGGCATTTCTGTTCGGTTCCGACTCTGTAAAGATGAGCGGCGTCGGTGGCGCGCTGGACTGCTGCCTGATGGAGGAGGACTGGCTGAGAGGACAGACCTACTCGGCTCATTGGCACAGTCTCGGTGTGTCTCGGGTGCAAAGGTGAGCAACCGACCATTTGTTCTTTTCGATGGTGTTTTGTGCTATCACGGCCGCCATTGCACCCCTTGAAAAATGCAAAAATATCCGTCTATGCTTTGGGTAGGGTTGGGTTACGAATTTAGGGTATGTTTCGGGCTAGAGTTAAACTTTGTGGTTTGGGTTCGGATAAGGGGTAAAGATTAAAATTTGAGTTAGGATATGTAGCGAGATTTAGGCTTTTTGGATCTGGATAGGTGAGTCCATGTGAAGGAGGAACAATCGATTTCATGTTTCTTTGTGTTCTCCTCCAGGCCCACAGTGACCGAAGCAGAGCGCTCGGAGAAATACTGGGAAGCCAGGCGACTCCTGCAGCGTTTCCTCTCGGGGGCCATCAGTCACAGGCTGCCACCAGAGACCGTAAGGGGGCCCTTCAAAAAGATTGAGCAAGGAAGCTCACTGCACATCCAGGAAGGAGGGTTCGACTGCAAAACTCCAAAGAGCCTCGTGTTAGAAACTAAGACGACCATGAAGATGACATTACCGAGGTTCCTGGGATGAAGGATTTGCTGATTATCAATGAATATAAATGCTTCAGCAAATGTTGGGGGTTTTTTTTCAATAAACCACAAAGCAGAGGTGACCGGGTTGTCCCGTTTGTTTTCATTCGGATATATGAATAGTTTTGAGTTATTTCATCACAGAACTGGCAAATGCTCTCAAAAGTGATGCCAGGGAGATGATCACATAACCTAATTTTAAAACTGACATGTGGCAAAATTCCACATTCCAAATACTGAGACTGCGACACTGTGTGCGTCCATCTGCCGGGGATGAACGAGGTGTCAAGGGACCCCTGGGGAAAGCAGTTTGAAGAGAACGTGGCAATTTTCCACAGCAGTTCAGCTGCTGCTTACACTGAGAATAGGTGTTAAATTAATCGAATCAGCGGCTCAAACTGTGTTTTGTCAGCTGTCCTTGGTTGCTTGCGCTGTTCAAAGTCTAACATGGGCCTTTAACCCCCGCAATAAATAGGACTCCAACCTACCAACTGTGAATATTGGTTGGCTATGACTCTGCAGAATGAGTCCAAGCAACACAAATGATGCATGTGTGCCTTGTTTTTATGTATGCTGAATATTTTGAAGTACATTTGGGAACGCGGTAGTTCCATCCGTCAGGGATTGGCCTGGGGACTTGAAGTGTAACCAATAACCACTAGAATACAAAAATGGATGCCCCGCATATACAGCGATATCTCGAAGAAAGAGGCAAAGCCGTGATCTGCTCGTGGGCAGGCAAAGGCAAACCTGGACTGATCGTGAAGATAGAGGCCTGCTGAAGGGTGGTTACAAGACCTGAAAGCAATGATGCATCCATTAGTGTTGCTGAAAGCCCCCTAATCTGATGGCATCAGTGCTTGAGGGCAGAGAAAGAAAGCACAAACGCACCCTATCAGGATTCAACACGACCGTCCCCAAAATTAAGACCTAGGTACACCCATAACAAAACGGCTATATAAGGAGGCTCCAAACGGGTAAACGGTGCACCTGGAAGCTCGCAAGTGAACCGACTTGTATCCGCAGCGGAAGAATGGAGCAAACGGGGACAGAAAATGGCGTGGCAGCCATGGCAGCCTGTTACCAGCGTTTTGACCCGGCGGCATATTTACAATACAACTACACGCCACCGCGGGCCGACTTTGATCGGAAAGACAGCATTGTGCCGTGGAAACTGGCGTGTCTGCATAGAGCCTTCACTGAAGGTAAGGCTCTGGGGCACATTGCCGAGATGCTGGTCCCAACCTTGTAGGCTGACGGCAAGTATTATTGAACATGTATTATCAACGCAAAGGCAATAAATTGGCGAATAGGGAAGCAGATTCAGAAGTCATTGGTACGTTTGCGTTTACGGCAACACACATGCCGGCATTCTCACACATCCGGTGATTTTTATTTTTTTCTTGCCAAAATCTAAATAATTTTTAATACATTTAGTGTAAGGGTAATGCGGTAAGTCAAGTTTGAATTAATGTCAAGGTTAGTAGGTTTGTGACCATAGCTTGGATTTTACAGCGGGATAGGGACGGAGCCCTGCCACAGAGAGCAGAAAAACGACTTGAGGTCAACAGAAAAAGGCTTAGAATTGCCCGTAGATGCTAAAAAACGGATATGGTTACGGCTTGGTCTGTTACCCCGACGAACAGTAAGTATTATATAAACGCACATCTGACATTTTGC
The DNA here is from genome assembly GCF_054856545.1 of Hippocampus guttulatus. Taxonomy (NCBI): domain Eukaryota; kingdom Metazoa; phylum Chordata; class Actinopteri; order Syngnathiformes; family Syngnathidae; genus Hippocampus; species Hippocampus guttulatus. Next base: position 8,808,777 of record NC_141279.1, read on the forward strand.
TAAGGTGACATGAGCGGCGAGCTGCTGGTGGACATCGGCTCGGGACCCACCCTGTACCAAGTCCTGAGCGGTTGCGAGGTGTTCAACGAGGTGGTTCTTACAGACTTCCTGGAGGCCAACCGAAAGGAGCTGAGGCGCTGGCTGCAGGGTGACGAGACCTGCAGCCTGGACTGGACGCCTTATTTGCAGCACGTCTGCAAGCTGGAGGGGCGACGGTATTAAATGACATCATTTTTTCATGTGAAATACAGTAATCCCGTGAATGAATGCAGTTACTATTCAACTACTCTCTGTGAAATTTTATATTGATACAATCTGCTGCTTCGGGGCCATCTGGTGCTATCTTGGTGTCAAGGAAGTATGTTGAAGTGTTTCATTGAGGCCAGGGGTGTCCAAACCCGGCCGTGAGTGCTGCTAACCTGCACGTTTGAGATGTTTTGCTCCTCCAACACACCTTATTCAAATGATCAGGATTTCAATTGTCACTTTCAGTGCCTCGGCATGGACAGAGAAGGCGGCCAAGCTCCGTCAGGCGATCACCGACATCCTCCCCATCGATGTGCACCGTCCCCAGCCTCTGGACCCTCGCGTCCTCCCCTCGGCAGGGGCCGACTGCCTGGTGTCCTGCTTCTGCCTGGAGAGTGTCAGCCCTGACCTGGCCGCCTTCACCAGGGCCCTGGGCCACATCGGGAAGTTGCTCCGGCCCGGCGGCCACCTACTGCTCATCGGAGCCCTGGGGGAGAGCTTCTACTTCGGGGGGCCCGGGGTGAAGATCCCCGTAGTGCCACTCGGCGAGGCGGAGGTGTGCACCAGTTTGAAGGAGACCGGCTACACCCTAATCCGGCTGGAAGTTTACACGCTGCCTCAGGACATGAGAGTGGGGGTGGATGATGTGACTGGGGTGTTTTTTGCAAAAGCGAAGAAGGATTGAAAGATGATGAGTGTGTCCAAAATGTGCTGTTCAACTGCATTCTATGTGCCTTTGCTGAATTGAGTTCTATTTTCAGATGGACAAGAGGCTCTCCTTTTGTTATGTGGTTACACATCACACCCTGCAGTCCTAAAAGAGCTACTACAGGAAAACCAAAGTTAGCCAAGTCTTTCTCCACTTATTCAACTTTTAAAATTGTCCACAATACAATGATAACATATTTTATTTTCTGCATGTATTAAATCTTTATGGAAAAATATATAAAACCTGATTACTGGTATAAAACTGTAATTTCATGTATTTAAAAATGAACTTAGATATTCAAAAGGAATTATTGCACAACGGTACTATTTTACATCTTGTATTTCAGTTTTATTTTCATGAAAAATCAATTGGTGTTTATACTCTGCACATGTATGCACCCTCTGCATCTATGTATAGTGAAGTGACGTCATTCCTTTTGTCTTTATTGTTTTGAAACACTACTATTAAAAGAGCTTCCTTTACTGGTAAATCAAAGTCTTCCGTGTCTTTTAATAAAGACACTACATAATATGCTTCAAAAGCCATTACGGAGGTTTTATTAGCAACCATCACAAAGCATATTTTTTAATACTACTATACTATACAGGAGAAGCACATTAAAAGCCCAATAGGCAAACCATCACTTGTACCATCAAATGGACAAGAATGTCTGGTTACATTATTGTGGGTTCTTTTAAACACCACTTTGTAGCACCGACTGAGATGTTCTTGCACATACTGTATTTACAGGACATTTACAAGTATCCATGCACACAAACCTCCTGTCCATGCTTTTATGCAAAAGAGATCTTCCGTCGTTCTACTTTGTCTCCAACGTCGGCCTCCTCTGTGGGTCCTAACAGTGACGGATCCCTCTGCGCTTTGTTTTGCGTTCCAGCATCTGCCGAGAAATGATGGCATTGAGAAAACAATTATAGACTGTTCCATTTCCACACAATGGACATTCCGGGTCAATTTTGACCTTTGACCTCGTAGTTCTTGGGTCCATTGCTTTTTGTGCACTTTGGGTCACGTCAGGATGAGTTATCATAATTTTCTCGAAAAAAGAATGACATTGAATGTGATTTTGTTGTAGTCAAATGTCAAAAAGTGCACATTTAACCCATAGAGTAAAGGGTTAATGAAAACCTGTCTCCATATCTGACTTTTTAATGATTAATTTTATTTTATTTTTACCCGAGTCCAGCTGCGTGCTCTTTACATTCTCCTCTTCCTCTCTGGAAGGTGGGTCGTCCTGGTCCACAGAGCTCATGTCTATGGAAGATAGGTGCGCTTGGGCCATTCTCTGTACAGCTGAAATTTTTATTTCCATTAAAGTTCACCAGAAAACAATTCCATGTACCGGCACTCATCCCAACAGTCAACCAACCTTACGTCTAACTACAGTGGAACACAGCATTGCACTTACACTATTGCACGGGCCAATACCAAAGCAAGAGATGGCGTCCGAACCTTGATGATCAGGCCATTTCAACCACTCATATCCAATTGTTGTTTTTAACCCCACCCATGCTCAATATCACCAATAGCACTTATTGTAAACAGTTTCTTATTATGACATTCAGTTGGGGGGGCCGTGTTGCCGCAGCTGTGTCTATCTCATAATCCCGGATGATCCAGAGCTGCCTCTGCTTCTAATCTCAAATCACACACACACGCACACACACGCGTTTCTTTGGGACAGATGTAGACCACTACAATTGTTACATAATTGTACGACACAAATGTGGAGCACCGAGGCCTTGCAAGCCCACTGACCTTTAAGCGAGGGCGGCTGGTAGGTGCTTGGCATCTTGTTGACAGCATTCGCCTTCAGGACCCCATTTTCTCCGACTGACCACTGCAGGTGGCATGGGTCGGGGCAGCGGGACATATCAATACACTCTGGAGAGACACACGACAAAATGGTGCAAAACTAGTGTACCTGATGAGACCCAGTGTCATCTTCAGGCGACGGTGGGTCCGTCAGTCGGAAGAGGGTGGCGGGAGTGGGCCTCCGACGTCGAATCTGAACACATGGAGAAGGCCTTGACTCACCTTTGGAGGAACACACTTCTAAATGTTCTCTCAACTTGCCCTGGTAGGGGGTTGCTTTGGGGCCTCATCGTTTTCCATTTAAGCACAGACCAGGGAAAAACCTTTCACTTCCTGCTTGATAAAAACGAGTAGTCATTCACAACGAAGGCTCTGTTGCTGTGTCCCAAGGCCACATGGTTAGCATTACTAACCATTTTTCACACTCTCGTACAAAAGAGAGTGAGTCATAACAACCGCTGAGAGTTATGTAATTGAATAAATGTAAAATGGACTTCACTTCCTATTGTAGCAGCTGTTCTCAACAAAGGATATTGGTTGGTAGAACATGCCGAGCCGAAGAGTGTGAAAGCATGCTGAAGAGTCGTCATCACTGATGTTTTGTAACATTATGGAAATAAGACAGTTTGCCGCAATATAGGAGAGCTCGTCGACCAATCGCAGAGAAGAGCGTGGGTTTGACACGTGGGCGGCTTTTTGGCATCTCCGCTTTTGCTTCTCTCATGTGTTGGATTCGTGCTCATTTCGTGGAGATGAAAACTCGCGTTACTTTGCACAGACATCAGGCCTGGCAAAACCATTTATATTTTAGAGGGTTATTTTCCTCTGTTCCAGTCTCCCAACATGGCCAGGATTGCGAGGGCCCTTTATAGCAGAATTGAAGCTTGAGACCTTAGTTTAAACCCTAACATGAAGTTGAAAACTTCACGACACTGTAAAATCCCTAAACTTGGCCTGAACCTACCCAAACCCTATCGTGAAACCCTATCGCTAGTTTGATACCCCAACCAATAACAATAACTACGGATTGAAACCCTGTTTTGATATCCGACACGAAATTTGAAACCGTAAATTTAAACCATAACCCTGACATGGAACACGATCTTGAAACACAACCCCTGCCTGGGCTGGACCCCATTTTTTGAAACCCTAACACCTGACCTTGTCATCCTGATTTGAAATGCCAACCCTGTTTTAAAAATCTCAACCTGTTTGAAAGACTAAGATTAAATCACCTACTTTTGCTCTGCATCTGAAATTGGCAGTGTGGTGTACAATCTCATTTTTAATATTTCTAACGGGGGAGAGGCTTCATCCCTCATGTCAGCTCCTCCTCCACTCCTTTTGATGCCTCATCACTTCTAAGAGATGCTATAGGTCAACCTTCAACGGCTCAGTTTAATCCCACTGCTGTCCATACTCTGCTACCAACAGATGGTAATACATCAAAAAACTGGAGTTCTTCTACTCCTCATATTATGTAAGTAGCAGTCAATTTGGTGCGGGGATAAGAGGGCAACACGATGACTGACAAAATACAGTCGAAGGTTACACAAAGTTCACTTATATGCAGTTTTGGACTAAAAAAGGCCACTTCTTGATTGATGAAGAGTAGTCGGAGCCTACTCCAAATAGACTCCGTGCTGTGTTAAACTGATGGTGCTTCCTCTGGAATAAATTAATACCATACCTCAAAAGATGCCTCACACAATGAAACTGAACAGAGTCACACTTTTGCTCACTCATGTCAGATGACCATCACCTGGAAAAGCAGTCGAATGACAGGCAGTTAGAGGAGGCTTGGTCAAGACGTTTGGCTTCAATTTAGGCTGATGTTTTTTTTCATCATTATTGTTATCATCCTCAAGCAAATATATTATGCTTGATAACACAATAACTTCATGTCTGGATTGAAGGCAAAAATTGTGAGAGTAGGTAGGGGTGTATCACGATTCTGCCATTTCAAAGACGACAGGTTTGAGTCTTAGGACTGTCATGATTCTTTAATGATATATCATTTGAGGCTTTCTATCTACTCAATGAACCATTACTGCTGCAGTTTTATTCGGTTGTTTTGACATCAATTCCGTTTTATGATATGGGACACTTTTTAAATTCATCTAGATCCATCTATCCACTCTTGTTTGTTTGTTTATTGAACATAAAACATATATACAGTAATAATTTGACAGAAAATAAGGTAGATAAAAAAAGTAAAAAGAAAGAAATCAATCTTCATTCAACACAGTTATTATGTTCAAGGGAGTAGGAAGAAGTAAAAAACTTATCTAGTCCTACCCCGTTATGTGATTGTATCTAATAAATCATTTTTATATCAATCAGAAAAGTAAGAAGAAAGAAGTCTCCATTAAGGCTCATACTTTACCCTTAACCGTGATATTTTTACAACTTTTGGTTTGTATCGGGATTATATACTTCCACACCCTGACACTCTTGTGTCAATTTTCTCTTAAATTCATAATGGATATTTATATACCTTTCTCTATTTATCAACTTAGTTCTGATTTATCATTATATTTAATGTTTTGAATTTATCATTTTAACTCTGATTGATGTAGGTTGTTTGTACTTCAATCAGAGTTAAAATGATAACTCTAATGTGATATAATAGATGCCTTGTGCTCCCCTGCATGATTCTCACCAGTTCCACTTGTCGCGGGTCCAGCTGGATGGGCACCGCCGAAGGCACCGAGAATTGGATCTTCCTCTTGGCATCGCTGTCCTCAGGCTCTCGCTCCACTCTCGTCGTGTCGATCCCTGCAGGCAGAAGGGGCTCCATGATCACAAGCCTCCAAACCCTTGTCAAAAATTCCAATCTCCGTCTCTTCGTGTCAGTCCCACTCCCACATATGCACACTCGGTCACGAAGCAACACAGCGGCGCGTGTTCGTGCGAAGGCTTATGACGCAACCAACAGTTGCCGCAAATATCGCGACATCTCAGCGAAGTGGCGAGGAAGATTCCAAGCCCCTCGGTTGTTTCCAAAATTTTTAAAAATAGTCATAATAACCCTCACAGCAGCAACAATGGTTTACTGACAAACAAAGAATTCACTTGCAAAGCTCAGACGGATTCATGTAACTTATCTATTGACGTTTTCAACATACTCCAAACAAGTCGCATTTAGCAATTAGTAAAACAGGTGCCGTACAAACCGCTACAGGTGGTACCTGAGTACTTGCCTTACTTTATTCTCGTTTAGGGTCGAGTCTCCTGGGTTTAATTTCCTCGTGGAACTCGTACCCAACCGCAAAGAAGATACAAGACGCAATGCCTTTCACGACAGGAGTACAGTAATGTTAAAAGTTAGATGGCACACCGCGACATCGGTAATTGACTGCCCATCGGAAACGGCCTGCTTCATTTCCGGGTCACGTGACGTTTGCACGCCCAATTGTTGCTTGGCAGACTTGGTGTGGCATAAAAGGTGCATACCTGTAGGAGAAAAAATTGCCAATAAAGCATCACTATATTCATTTTGAAACATTTGTGTATATGGTGAACCCGACCCCTGATGTGAAACCCAGCATTGACAACATAACTCGGTCTTAAAACCCTAATTTGAACCCCTTCGTCTACCTCAGAACCTTAAATTGAAACTCCCCAGCTTTTACCGTAATTTTGGCATGAAACCCAATTTTTAAACCCTAACCACTTGAAATCAAAACCCGTATCTTCAAACCATCATTTCAAATATTTTGAAACTGTCACATGACACACTAACCCTCGCTAACCCTCCAACACATTCTTAAACCCCTTTAAACTGAATTTTGAAAGCCGAACTCTATTTTGAGGTCCTAATTTCAAACTGTAACCCTAGTCTTAAACATTAACATGACACCCAGACCCCATTGACGAACCTTAACCCTGCCTTGAGTTGAAACCCAAATTAATTGAGACCAAAATTAATGTTAAAGCCAAGTGAGTCACACTAACAGTTTATGTCCACTAGATGTCAGCCACTACTAAAGAGAGCAGGAGAATGAAACGAGTACATTGTGAACAGTTTAATGATGTGCCTACTTCCGAGTGGCAGAAAGGTCATTGACCACTACCGACTTGAAGTGAAAACGATTACAAAATCAAAATTGTGTTTGGGGTTGCGCCACCAGATACATGGCAATTTTTTCCCCATGTACTAAAGCATTCCTTCAGAACCTGTTCGAATTATGTCGTACACATTTACAGAGAAGAGTGGTGATGGCCTGACAATTAAGCATCCATCATGGGGTTTGTGGAAGGTATTTTCTAAAGGGTATGTATAAAACATTTGGTCGGATTATCATGAAATAATTTATCCATCCATCCATTTTCTGATCCGCTCCATCCTCACAAGGGTCGTGGCGAGTGCTGCAGCCCACCCCAGCTGTCTTCGGGCATCAAGCGGGGACACCCTGAACCGGTCGCCAGACAATCAATGGGCAATCATTTAATGAATAATTTAATTGCTAAAATGTGCTGGTTATCATTATTGGATGTAGCATTTCAAAATACACTTTCCCCGAACATATCCCAATAAATAAGATTCCGGCTTTGTCTAGTTTTGCATTCTTTTCCCTTTCTCGTCTTTTGGCCCCCGTCCGCGATTCCTGGTGGCCGTCCGTGCCAAGCTTGGCAAGCGGGCACGTCTGCGAGGGCACCGCTTTAGCTCGGTTCAATTGACTCGTTTAGGCGATCGCGCCGCGACACCCCGGCTTTGGGGCGGCCGCCATATTGTGTCGTCTGTTCCCGTGTTGTTCCCGCTTCCCCACGTGGGAACTTGGGGATTGTTCCGGAATTATTTCAGCCATGAATCGTTTAACGATCGTAAACCCTCATTAGCAAGGTGTTCATTTGACCAGAATGTTGATTGCCGTAATTGTGCTGAAATGAGTGCTCGACTTCAACAAACACCCTAACCCTGTCTTAAAAATCAAACCCAGACTTGAAGACCTAGCACTGGCTAGAAACCTTGACCTTAGTTTTATACCCCAATTTCTTTGAAACCCTACTCCTGGCTTTGAACCCTAAACACTAGTTTGGAACCCTAACATGACACCCTAACCCTGTCTAAAACCCCTAACTCAAATTTGAATTGATTGATCTGATTAACCCCCCCCCCTCCACACACCCCACAAATCAGGTGTGACTCTACTATGGCTTGCTCGGAATGCTTTAAAGTGGATGCATATGATGGGATTACATGTAACATTTTTGCGATTGACCCCATTTTTCCCTCTAAAACAGAACCAGTGTGAAGCCACTCACTTGCAGCTTATTTCATTTTGCCTTTCAGTGCCCGCTGACAGATGGCGAGTTCTTCTCATCCCCCCACCCAGCCGCCCGCCCCAGGGGGAGGTGTTGGGGGGGGCAGTCTCTGTGAATGCGGCCACATGTCAATCAGCGGCTCTCATGTGATGGCTCTTGCCAATGACGTTCCAGCCATATGGGCCTGGCATCACACGGCCTCGCTACGCAAGTCACCCGTGCGCTTCCTCCCCTTGCGCGCGTCTGGGCTGCAGACAGAGGCAGGGTGGCTGCAGAAGAAGAAGAAGAAGAAGAAGAAGAAGAAGAGGAGGAGGAGGAGGAAGAGGAGGAAGAGGGAGGTAGGCGCACAAGCGAGGACCACACGGCAGTCTCTTCTTTGCCCTGCACGACGCGTCGTCGACATGGTGTAAACAAAACCCAGGTAGGTTCCTCTAAAATAGTTCTTTGTGTCCACCTCCATCCTGTCACTCGTCCACGCGGGCATCTTTTTGTCGTTCATGGATCCTCATTGCTGGCAGCTTTACAGAGACGTGTGTGTGTGTGTTTGTGCATCTGAACACCAAGCGGGTCGAAATCTCTGGGCTACACGCGGGATAATTGGCGAAGTATACGCCAGCGTGTATTGCAGGGTGTTTATTTTAGGTGGAAAAAGGTGAGGAAACCCCCCCCCCCCACAAAACTGATAGCATCTCATATGCTGAAGAGTGTATTTTCAATTCATTTTCAATATAAGCAATAAATAGCATGGAGTCCAACATGAGGCATTTGTGATTTTTTAAAAAAGCGTAACAATAACCTAAATCAGCATTATTCAAAACAAAATTAACATTTTTGAATCGAATCAGGGTTCTTTGAAAACTTTTTTTTCAGCTCAATTTTTAAATTTGGGTCCTCGCTCGGCATGCTAAAATAAATCATATCTTGCCCTGGCATCATCTACTGGAAACCATGCTCTAAATTGTGTGGATCGCAGCTTTTAAACAAAAAAATAGTGCATGGACTTTTTTTTTAAGAATAAAAATGTAAACTATTTTATATATAGGGGTGGTGAACTTGGGGCCTGCAGGTTCTGCTCATTGGTCAGAGCTTTAGGTACACCTGCACGCCATGCCACGCCCTTCCCAAATATGATTGTTTTGATCGACACTGTCAAAGAGGTGCTGATTTGACTATTTGACATACTGAAACGACAGGCAGAATATTAGGAACACCTGCGTGTGCGCGTCTGTGTCATGTGCATTCCACTCATACCTAATTCTATGTCCCGATCCATTCTTTTTTTTTTCTTTTTGTCATCCCATGTTGTAGGTGAAGGCTACCTAATACCTGAGACATCCATTTTCATTTTTTTAGTGGACCATCATATGTTGGAGGTGTACCTTGTAATATGGCCCAACACATCCGGTGCCCACCCCTTTTTTGTGTTTCAGCATATGTTGCAGGTGTACCTAATGATGTGACACATCAATTTCCGGCCATTTTGTCTCATCGTGCGGAAAGTGTCCCTAATAATGTGGGCGGACGATGGCATTTTGTTGCATCCCATGTTGTACATGTCCCTAATTATGTGACTGGAGACATCCATTTCCGGCCATTTTGGGTCTCATGCCATACTGCCGGTGATCCAGACTTCTCTTTTCTGTGCAACCTTCACCCATGCATCACATTTCTCTCATCCCATGCTGCACGTGTTCCTAATAATGTGACCTAACATCGATTTCCAGCCATTTTGCATTTCAGGCCATGTTGTCCTCTGTCCCTAATAATATGGCACGGCACACGCATTCCTTTTTATCGCCTCATCCCATTTGCAGGTGTCCCTAATAATGTGAGAAGAGACATGCATTTCCAACAAAATATTTTTTTGTCACATGCTATGCAGATATCCCAAATAATATGGCCTCTTCAACTTTATATTATCATCACATGGTTCATGTGACATGGCTCATCCATTTCCAGCCTTTTTTTTTTCCCATGAAGATGACATCATAGACTGGATATAAACACCGCGCGCGGGACCCCGCCTCCTCTGTTGCAGGTGACAATGTTGAGCCGTCTCTTCAGTGAGGTACTACCGGACGTCCAGCGGCTGGCGGCAGACTGGGCCGACACCCCCGGCGAGGTGGCTAAGGTGAAGAGCGAGCATGAGAAGCACCTCGGCGGCGAGGACGATCTGGACGAGGCGCGCGGGTGCGACAGCAGCAGCCGAGCCGAGTCCGAAATGGCAGATGAGGAGGAGGACGAGGAGGAGGAGGAGGAGGAGGAGGAGGAGGAGGAGGAGGGCGGTGTTGATGAAGGGCCCGAGGAGAAAGGCAACAAAAAACGCGGTCCGAAGAAGCGCAAGACGAGCGCGGCCCGCCAGGAGCGCTCCAAAGTGCGCCGGGTGAAGGCCAACGCCCGCGAGCGCACGCGCATGCACGACTTGAACTCGGCGCTGGACAACCTGCGCAAGGTGGTGCCCTGCTACTCCAAGACGCAGAAGTTGTCCAAAATCGAGACGCTGCGCCTGGCCAAGAACTACATCCTGGCGCTGGGCGAGATCCTGCGTAACGGCAAGCGGCCGGACGTGGTGAGCTACGTGCAGATGCTGTGCAAGGGCCTCTCGCAGCCCACCACCAACCTGGTGGCCGGCTGCCTGCAGCTCAACACGCGCAACTTCCTCACCGAGCCGGACGCGGGGCGCTTCCACATGCCCGGCTCACCCTTCTCCTTGCACCCGTACTCGTCGTCGTCGTCGTCGTCGTACCGGTGCCGCCTCGCCAGCCCCAACTACCAAGGCCCGGGCGGCGGACCCCTGAACCTACGCGGCCACTCGTACGCCTCCGGCTTCGAGGCCGCGTACGCTCCAGGCGGGGCCTCCCCGGACTACCTGAGCCCGGATTACGAGGGCCAGCGCAGCCCGCCGGGGTGCTTGGGCGTCGGCGTGGGCGCGTCCGGCAAGCAACAGGAGCTCGACGCGGAGCGGAACTATCACTACTCCTCTATGCATTACTCCCGAGCCGGACGCGGTTTGACGTTTGGCCCCTCTGGAGCGCGCGGCGGGGGCGCGCACTCCGAGAACATCCCCCCCTTCCACGAGGGCCACCACGAGGGCGCCGTGGGCCCCTACGAGGACATCAGCGCCTTTTTCCACAACTGACTCAATTGAGTCACAATCCTTATCTTCTCCTGTAATCCGATTACATGATGTTGTTCATTGTGCGGTACGGTGTACGTGCGTATGTATGTATACGTGTCTGCGTGCGTATGTGTGTGTGTGTGTGTGTGTGTGTGTGTGTGTGTGTGTGTGTGTGTGTGTGTGTGTGTGAGTGCGTGTGTGAGTGCGTGCGTGTGTGCTAAATGACCGGACACGTGTAATATAAACGAAATACACAAATAAAACAAGATTTATAATTGTTTTATGCGTCATTCTAATCTATACGGATGTGCACCCACCCTCGAATTCTGCCTCATTTCAAACAGTTGAAGCAAAATCATTTACAACGAGAAAATAGATTATACTAAATTATTCAAAGATTTGATTTTCTATTTATTGAGGTTCTTGCAGGTTACACCACCATAAAGGCGTGGTGAGGAAAAGCCACTGGGACGTTACACAATGGGTTCTCTATGGATTACTCCCCCTACCCCGAAAAAAATAAAATAAAAAGCAGACTATTAAAAGGAGTTGTCAAGATCCCCCCCGCCCCCCGATTTTAAAGATCAGGGCAAATTATTCACCTCAAATTAATTTATACGAAGTCTATTTTGCACAGGTTAAAAAAAGAAAAAGAAAATCCATCTTCAGGGGAACACAATAAAACATGTTTAACTGTTTAATTGGGTTTCTTTTTTTATATAAATGGACATTTCAGTGAAAATTTGAACATGATATAAATTTATTTCAGCACCTGCTCCTTGCATACTCTCTATTCCTGTACTTTCAAACACTGCACGGAGGCTGCTTTTCCAGGCTCGGACAACGGCAGAATCACAATGTTGATTGTGTGTACAGGTCTACCACTGGTGATTTCTCCAATCCTTTCTAATAATAATAATAATAATAATAATATTCTAATAATAATGATGATAACGCTGAGAGCGTGCGGGCGCCATGTTGGACCACCGCCCGTGGTTCCATATGTTGCCTTGCTGATCAAGTGTGCGAGGCTCTGCAGGCGCACTCTCTTTCTTTCAATAAAAAAAAAAAAAATCACACAAATGAAGATAGTGAACATTGACACATAAATATGAATTTAAAATGGCGCGTGCATGACCTGATACAAAGTGAAGACCCTTTATAATAAATATAGAGCCTTTTTGCCCCCCGCACCAGATGTTCCACCTTTTGAACCACAAACAAAAAGAAAAAAAAACGAGCTGAATTTTCATTTTGAATGACTCAGAAAGTCATATTTCAAAGCGCCGAACCTGCCAAAATAATCAAGAAACCAGTGAATTTAAAAATGCGCATATAGCGGCTTTTAAAATGGCCAGCCCATATTAAAATGGGAAAATAATCCTGACAATGACTTCAACGTTTTTGTGTGATGTTTTGCCGTTTTAGACAGTTTATAAAAAAGGCCGAAATAAAAATATGAGCCACTCATGTGTGCTATGTGCGAGGGAAATAAAAGCACCTACCACGCAGAAGAAACAACGTCTATGTGTAACTATCTTCACATTAAAAAAATGACTTTTTGATTGAATAATCAGTGAATAATTAGTTTATAAGATGGGAACATTTACATTCTGAAGCGATTTGAGTGCGTCTAAATGCCCTTTCTGCAACGCATCCTCCATGAGAATTTTGCGCGCCGATACAGGTGGCAGCGATTCGCACCAAATCACCACCAGAACGCAGCGAGCACGTCCACCAAGCAGGCGTGCACGCTGGCCCCCCTGCGCAGCTGCCGCGCCACGCCATGCCGAGCCACGCACGCCGCAACTCGGCCAAACGTCCACGGGCCCTTGTGGGAGGGCCCCTGTGTTTCTTTGCTAATTCCACCAACATCTGCTCATTACTCCTGCACAGCCTGATGAAAAAAAACAAACAAACAACAAAACTGCATTTCGATTTTTTTTTATTTCATGCATGCAGAAGAATGTAGTTGGACTCGTTCATAATATGCAATGATTCCTTTATTTTTTTACACTTATTTGGCTGGATGTGTCATATAAATGGAAATAGTGTCTTTTTGTCTTTTGGCAACGGAGGCCTCTCCTTTTTTACCCCCCCCCCCACTCAAATTGTGATATGGATTTAATCACCATTAAATCAATTAGTTCAAGCCTATTTGTTAAAATGGATGTGTGTAAAATGCCTTAATAAATACCGTGCATAATGTAATCAAATAACCCAGCGAACTGTTCATTTTGTGTCATAGTACAGAGGCTTTAATTTCCATCTGGACCAATACACTCATCATATTATCACTGTGATTGCATTGCAGTAATTTTGGTGGTATTAGTCGAAATTATGTCCAAATTATGGGGGATTGCTATAATGCTATCTTCATATTTAAGGTTAACTCGGTGTATCCCTGCAAAAGAAAAACAAATCAAACCACAATCATTCCTACTTTTGAGTTGTCACCTGAGACGAAATAGTAGACGCCTTTCATTCCCATCGGGAACCTTGCAAACAATTGAAGCAAGTGTCCTTACGATCAGATCAATAAATGGGTGACGGAATGATTGTTTAAAGCTTTAGCTGCTGTGACTCCAATTTATTCATGCATTCAATCTAAAAGCTTCGAAATGCTTCATTACTTGCAAATCTAAAGGAAACGTGTTCTGTTTTTCTAAAATCCTTTTTTGTCCTGATCGTCACTCGTGTTGTCGTTGCTCTGTTGCTAACCTAAACAGGAGCAGATAAGCGCCTCAAATGAATTAAAATATCTAAACGTGTTAAAGGTAAAAAGTGCATTCTAGCAGTTTCAACGTGTGTCCACTTGGCAAACTGCATGGTCCCATGTTCATTTTTCTGTGCTTTCTCCATAATAGTTGGAAATTTTGGGGGGTTTTAAATGATACTTACTCTGCATCAGTTTCGATGTGTCAAATGTCAAAACAAACAAACAAAAAAGTAGAAAGTCAAGTAGAAAGTAATGCCTCCCCTCTGATATGAGCCCCCCTTCCCCTGTTTGATCATTTGCAGAAATACAGGATGCAGTGCTCCGTCGATGCAACAGAGAATAAACATGTTCATAAACGAGTGTTTTGTTTACCTTCTTATTGCGGCTGCTGTCATGGAGCTCATTAGAGCTTGTGCGGGTGTCCCTAATGAAGTGGCCTGCGAGTGTCTATTATGCAGTGGTGTTTTGCCGCACAGATGGCAGGAGTGTTGTTTTTTTTTTAATTTATCTTTCAGGGAGTGTGAGGCAATGAGCACTGGGGAGGGTGATGGAGAGGCAAGTGAGGAGGATGCTGGGCGAAGCAGTTGCTGCCGCCGCCGCCGCCATGGCACGGTCACGCGGGCAGCAGTAATTGGCGGCCATATTGAGGGGTTTTGCAGTGCTGCCGGGCGGGCAAACTCCCAGCTGGACCTGTCAGATGGTATTCAGTCCAGCTCATTGCCTCCATTTTTTTGTTGTTGTTCTTCTTCTTGTTTTTTTTCCAGCATCATCCCACTGCACTCGACTTCTTTTTCTTGTTTTTTTTCTTTCTTCCAAATTACACGTACACTTTCCATATCACCTTTCTCTCCTCGCAGTCACTGCCACTCACACCTTTTTCTCCCAGTACATCACACCCTTGCCTCAGGCTCTGCTGGCTCTCTGCTATTGGCTGCTCACATTCATCAAACCACACACACACACACACACACACACACACACACACACACACACACACACACACACACACACACACACACACACACACCTACTAACTCTCTTTCTAAAAACTCCCTTTTCAAATGCGCAAGCCATGGACAAAAAGTCTTGAGACACTTCATTCAATGTGTGTAAAACTAAAAATGTTTCCGTTCGTATCATGAGCCTTTCTCGGGCTCCTGCAAAATATCGACATGAGAGGCATTAAATATATTCCGACGGGTGACGATGGGGCTCTCCATGGCGCGCCGAGAGGCACGAGCTACCAGCTAGTCCATAAACTAAAGGGTAACTACGAATGAGGCAGTTACCAGTTTCAAGGCATACCGCGGTTTTAAAAATAAGTTTCTTGGTCCTGCAGTGTAGTACAGCAAGAATATAGAGAGCGTGCTCATGAAGTGTGTCTGTTCGCAAAGGTCATTTGCTCAATACGAACTCACATTTGCGTGAGTTGTCTTGTCGTGAACTTTTGCACGCAGGAGTTAGCCTGTCTACACTTGGCGAAATCAATCCGTCAGACTCGTCGCCGAGGCGGACTGCATGGCTAACTAGCATGGCTAACATGAGCCAAAAGAGGTGTAAAACTGAAATGGAGAAAACAGTTTCATGCTGCATTTCCGCAATTCAGTAACATCCTTTGGACAATTTCAGCAATTATCTTCAAGCGTGTATTTCGAAACATATCTCTGAATTCACGTCAATAAACTGTCTTTGCCATTTACAAGGAACCTGGTTACAATGAAAACGCTGTCAATGTAAAACTCTAAATTCCACGGTTTCATTCGAACCGGATTCGGTCTAAATGGGAAAAGTGATGAGCAAGTTAGACCCAAGCTAATAACTGATAAAAAATGTATTTTTAGCCAAAACTAAATAAAAGATATTTATTAAAAAAAAAAAAACATCTCCGAAAGGCAGTGATGTTTTTTCTCGCCCCTTATGTTCATGCCTTCACTGCTTCGAGATGTGAGCAGTGCGGGCTTGTCAAAGACTAATGAACATCTGTCACTGAATTCAAACACACAGATGCTCTCAACACACACACACGCACGCGCACACACACAGACACACACGCAAACACACTTTAATCGCTGTCCTCGACGCCTCAGTCGCCACCCGCTGCAGGTTTCGACTTTGACCTGAAAGTGAGATTGACCTTGCACGGATTTCACTTAATTGGCCGCCGTCTGTTGTCACGAGTTCTCATCTCGGAAATGACAAAACATAATCATGCTCAGTCAATTCGCCATGAACAATGCAATGTCATAAAATGGAACAGTTTTAGTTCAAACCGTTAGAGTTGCACTTCTCACCGTTGTTCAAACTGATGATGTTGGACTTTCTGAAATAGAAGGCACAATTTTTTTGGGGTTGTTATTTGGGTTGAGGCATTTATTTGTTCATGTGAGGCACGGCGTCAATTGGAATGGACGCCAATATTTTCGGCAGTGTTATGATGACTCTGTCAAGTGTGTCTCAGTTGCGAGTCAACGGAACGGAGTGCACGCCTCTCTGGATTAAAAGATTATCAGAAGAGGAGCGAAGAGGAGAGGAGGTCTCCGTGAGGGTGCTGGGGGGCACTCTAGCACCGAATTGGGGGATATGGGGGGGACGTGAGGGTCGCGTAGAGACATGCTGGTATTGAACATATGCTCATGCATATGCGCTCATAAATGAATGTATGCGGCGTATAGCGACAACACTCGTCCAATTATGAATTTAGCGACGGAGTCACTTTTAACGGGACGCCAGCATTCGCAAAGTGTTTTTCGAGCGCTCACAAGATTTACACACACGGGAGGGGAGACGTCTTAGGCAGGATTGATGGAGTCAGATGTGAACAAAATGAAGGACTAATAGGTCCTTTACGGTGGCCGTGACTGCTGGCCGGGGACAGCGGCCGTTAGTCTTCTGTTAGTCTTTAGATTTAGTTGTGCAAAGAGAATGATGCGCTGTAATTGTGAATTTATCATTCTGGTTGTTGCTTGTGGAGAACTTCCATCATCAGCGTCACAGCAACATCTGTCCACTCATGGGGCTAAATGAAACAACCTCCTTTTGTCAAGCGACCCCCCCGTAATACTTGAGAATTGTGGGAACAATCATAAAGCCGATTTAATTAATTATGTATCTAAATCGCTTTATTTTGTACTTTCCAAAAAGGACAAATTATGAATGTACCGTCCTTTCCTGAAATGAAGACGAGCTATCCGGGTTGGATTTCCAACAAAGAAAAACGATTGTCGTTGAGCTTTCTTAAAATGAAGACGATCAGAGTGATACTTTCTGAAAGAGAAGAAAAACAATGATTGCATTTTTCAAACAAAAAGGAAAGTAACAAGCACAAGGTGACGGAAACCACAAGCTCCTTGGCAGAGGTAATAAGCGTCTGTCAGAGCCGGAGGATCGGTGTAAATGTGTGTGTGTGCGGGGGGGGGTCCGGAGGGGGGGGGGTCCGTCAGCATCCGACAGGATGAATAAATCAACTCTTTCCCCCTGAATTAATCTCTTTCAAATTGAGATTCTATTACCAATGAGCTTGGACATCACCATGGTAACTGGAATTCTGCTGGGCGATCCCAAGCGGCTTTGCCAGGGTGGCACGCGCCCGCCAACGCCCGACCGGTTCCGTTCAGTCGTACACATTCAAACTTGGAGCAAAAGATCGCGTCCGAAGGCTCGCAAATAACACGACGTTACTTTGCATCCGTGCAGAAAGAGCGTGTGGCGATGAATAGTGGACGCCGTGTGTGTGCATGTGCCTTCGTCCCTCCAGTTGCCAGACGCGGCCGAGTTGCCAGAGTGGGAATGCCAGAGGGAATCAAGCGCCACATGGCACGTTGATGGTGAGGCCAGCTGGGGGGGGGGGGGGGGGGGGGTGTTCATGTGTGTGTGTGCTGAACCTAGTAGTGTTTTTGTTTTGCATGTTAAATTCCACAACATCTGTTCAGTAGGCAGCACCATATACGTCTACCAACCGGGCTGGTGTGTGTCAAAGCAGCGGTGGGGGTGATCGGGGGTGGCGGGGCATTTCACTTCATATAGAAAGAGCCACACTCAAGTTAGACACATAGAAAATAGATATGATTCCACATAAGTTGTTATTATATCGATCAGGAACATTTCTAACTCTTCCTTTGAGGTTTTATTTGGTGTTAGAATTAAATGGTGGGCCCAATCAAGTGCTATTTTTCAGAATGTGCAATATCAGTACCGGTACAGTCGTTTATTTTTCAATTTTTTGTGCTACATTCATAGTTTTTCTTTTTCAATAAGTGCAAATGCATACGTTGTTCTTTTTAGGACAGTGCAACGTCAGTATTTTGCCTTCTTTTTAAGAAAACGCAGCACAAACAGTTTGTCTTCTTTTTAAAGTTCTCGGCTGAGCACACAAAATAGTAAATTCGTTGCGACGGAATAAAAAACAAAAGCAGAGTGATTACATTTCCTTCACACATGTTCATTTTGCCGCAGGCTGATTAATGTGACGTGACCATCCCAATTTGTTGTTCATCACAACAACTGGGTTAAAAGTAATTTCTAGCATGATCGCGTGGAGCCTTTTCCACTAGCAGAGTGCAGGTGTGTGTGTGTGTTTGTATGTTCATATGTGCATAACTCTATGTGTGACACACACACACAAAAACTACTCCTGCTCCTCATCCTCATCATCCCCATTGGCGCGATGGGGGAAAAAAATCCCCTCCACCCTCTTTCATTTATCTGCCCCCACTTGCCCCCCTAACACCCCTAAGCCCCCATCCCCACCCGTGGCAGCCGATGTCTTTCGCAGCGTGGCACGCCATCTGTTGTGTTGCCCCCCCCCTTCCGCCGCCCCCGCTCACAAACACACTATCCAAGATCAACTCTGTCTTTATACTCGATACAGAGAAAACGTACATTTTGACATTTAGTTGTGTCATGTCATATCTATCGAGCTATCTATCCTTGGTGTGTAGACTTTTGTTCACTTGAAAAGGACAGTCAAACATCAAAGTGGTTTACACGTTGTGCATGCATTTAACAGAGCCGCGTTAACTTTTCCTTGCCGAAAGCTGCTTTGCTTAATCCTAGCGCAAAAAGCAAAACGCAGTAAATGGGCTAACAAATAGCATCACTGTGACGGTGTTATTGAACCTTAAAACAATGTACATAAACTGTGGTGCAACACACGTAGACAGACAATGTAACACCACTCACAAACATGTGTTCTTTATCATCGGTGAAGAACCACTAAAATTGATGTTGCCTATTGACGAATTTCGAATTCAAGGCACCACTGTGTGTGACCGAAAGAACGAGATCCCGGTTACAAGCGGCCGAAATGAGTTTTCTCCGCAGGGTGTCCGGGCTCTCCCTTAGAGATAAGGTGAGAAGCTCGGTCATCCGGGAGGGGCTCAGAGTCAAGCCGCTTCTCCTCCACATCGAGAGGAGCCAGATGAGGTGGCTTGGGCATCTGATTCGGATGCCTCCTGAGGGCCTCCCTGGTGAGGTGTTCCGGGCATGTCCCACCGGGAGGAGACCCCGAGGAAGACCCAGGACACGCTGGAGAGACTATGTCACCCAGCTGGCCTGGGAACGTCTCGGGATCCCCCGGGGAGAGCTGGAAGAAGTAGCTAGGGAGAGGGAAGTCTGGGCTTCCCTGCTAAAGCTGTTGCCCCCGCGACCCGGCCCCGGATAAGCGGTAGATGATGGATGGATGGATGGATGGCACCACTGTGTGTTAGAAAATCGGGAGATAAGTTGTCAGTCGTTGAAAGAATAAATCTCATGATATTCAAACATTTACCTGGCGATAGCGAGAGCCGAAAAACTGATCATTTCACCGCAGTCTCTTAATTTTTTCCCCCAGATAATTAATGGGGAGAATGCGCGTCCAGTGTCCAAACAGAGGCTGGCACCTGCGCCCGAGGGCATCATTCCGGTTCATTCCGCTGATTTAACCCACAAATGAAAATGGATGCGCTTGCATTCGCTTTGGCTAAAAAGTGGAGTGACACGTGAACTTTTGTGAGCAGACTTCGACAAATCCTCCCCGAAGCTGCTCCTCTCATCTCCTCAGGTGTAAATGGAAGCGCGCAACCACGGCGACAGCTCATCTGTCAGCCACGGGGGCCATGAGTGGCACTCTTGGAACGCTACCAAAGCAATTTCTCCAGTGAGGCACCAGCATGCTGTTTGATGGCCCGTATTAGAGGAAAGGGTCTTCGCTTGGTGCTCCTGAAGAGAATTCAAGCAGCCAAGCAAAGGGCGCCAGCACTCGCTTTTCACAGCGAGTCGCCCAAGCCAGCATTTGATGCCATGCTCCTCCCATATTAGGCAAAGGGGAAAAAAAAAATCTTTGCAATTTAGCGTCGCCCGTCTGTCGAGGTTACCTGCTTCCGACACCAAATTCCCCAGGAAAAGCCCTGGAATACGCCCAGAATGGAGGCTTCAAAACTAAATGGACTATTTCTTGTTAGCTGTGTCTATGGGGCCTTCAAATTAGGGTCTCGAGTTGGGCTTTCACATCTGTTTCAAGGTGATGGCTTCAAAGATGATGGTGTTTCCAGACAGTCTTTGGCTGCAAAAACAGCGTTTCGGGATCAATCCTGCATGGGTCAGGGTTTTCAAATTCATTTTCACATAGGGTTAGGGTTTGAAATTAGGGTTTTAAGACAGGGATCATTTTCTTGAATGAGTATTTCCAGACAGGGATAGGGTTTCAAAATGGGGTTATGGTTTCAAATTACGGTTTCAAGACAGGGATCAATTTTGTTCACAGACAGGTATTCTTCTTCTTGTTATTATAATGTATTTATTTTTTATTATTTGAATCTATTCCTGTCATGAAACCAGAACTATGTCTTGAAACCCTAACCTGGTCTGGAAAGACTCATTTGAAAATAATTTTCTGCCTCGTAACCCGACGGGTTTGGCTTGTAAAACGTTGTGTGTGCCCACCTCGTGTCAGTTGATCACACCGGTGGCAGGGCCTTAAGTCGGAAGTCCATTTTCACCAGGATTTCAAATTTGTAACTCAAGATCTCATTTCGGAGAGCTTTTTATTGGGAACTCAATTTTACATGACAACAAATTGTATGTTGTTTCATATACAAATGAAGGCCTCCACCCTAATAAATGAGAAATGAGAAGTGTGAAAGAGGGAGCGAGAGAGGGAGCCACACAGCAGCTGTCCACCTAATTCCTCCTTAACCAGGGCGCTTGTGCTCTGATTAAGAAAACGATCTGGCCTTTAATTTCCTCGTGACACCGCTTAATGCCTTTCGCGCGTCTCAATCGCCTCGAGGAGCCCTGCTCCTCTCGCGCTCTTCTGGCATGAGAGGGAAGCAAAACGGACGCTGGATACTGGGAAGAGTGGATTTGACCTTCAGATTAAGGTTTCAAGCCAGAGTCATTGTTCCATTCCATAGGGTTTGAATTTAGGGTATCAAGCCTGGGTTAGGGCTCCAAACAAGGTCAAGGGTGTCAAATTGAGGTTTCAAGAATGTCTCTGGGGTAGGGTTTCAAGGCAGGGTAAGGTTTCAAATCAGTTTAAAAGGTTCAAGACAAAGTTCCAGTTTCAAATTAGGGCTTCAAACTAGGTTTAGGGTGTCAAAGTAGGATTTGGGGTGAGTGTAAAACTGCGTTAGGGTTTCAAATTAGAGTTAGTGTGCCCAAGTAGGGTTTCAAACTCGAATTAGGACTTGAAATGCTTTTGATTTTCTCCACCCTCGGTGGCTGATTGCATTTGAAATTCGTCCTTTGTTTCCCTTCTCAAGTAACACTCACGGCGCGGGTTCGTGTTCGCACAGACGCCTCAAATGAAGCCTCAGTAAACAGCACAGCAGGCGTGCGTGCGCGTGAGCGCGCGTGCGCCACCCGGGCCGCCATGTGGCACGTGTGTGCGCCGAGCGAGGTGGCGTTGCTAGGAGCGCCAGGTTGCGTGCAGAGCAGACAGCGGCACGCATGCACGACTGACACGGCAGCATGGCACTGGAGAAGAAAGGAGTGGAGCAATGCCAACAAGACCCCCACAAGAGCCCCCCCCCCTCCACACACACACACACACACACACACCCACACACAAATTCGGCCCCTTGAGAGTTGAGGCAGAGGAAGATGGAGATGATCATGTGCCCTCCGTTGGCCACATGATATGCCTGTAAAGGCAAAGGGAGATTGCGGAGGAGGGTTTCAAGCCCGGGTTATGAATTCAAAATTTCCAGACTGAGTTCGGGTTTCAAATAAGGTTTTCAGTCTAGTTTCAATTAATGGTTGTAGGGTTTGAAATTAGTAGTCAGGTGTACGTGGAGACTTTTCTGTCATTCCGATTGACATCGTTCCAATTGAAGATCTCTGGTCAACTGTTTACAGGAAATCTTTGTAGGCATCGCGTGATTTATCAAGATGGAGTTCATTTGTCTATTTAGCACAGCAGTTGTGATTGTGTCAAGACTTTTATTAGTGGAACAGTTTGATACTAAACAAATTGCAGGTAGTTGAAAACAAGTTCTCCCATCGCAGAAGAGCTCTGGTATGACGCCTGGATTCGGGTTTCAAACCAGGATTGGTGTTCGGATTTAGGGAGGAGTTGGCGTTTTCTCCCAGCCGCTCATCCGCGGTGCGCCTTTAAAAGGGGGCGTCGTGCGAACGGGCCCGTCTATGCAAATGAGGCGGTTATTACCCCACTGCTCATCAAGCAGCACAGAGGAGACATTAATAGGCTGATGAATATGCATGCGGATTTGTTAATTAAGTTAATTATTCTGCTGAAAATGCATTCGTCTTCCAAGGACATCTTCCCCAGGATTTCAACCTGCTCCGCTCATTAGTCATGCGATGTTTCACGCGGGTGAGAGGAAAAAAAAGAGATGGGGGGGGTGATGTTGTTGTGGTTGTTGTTGTTTTTTGGGGGGTGCATAATGTGTCTAAATGTCACGTGCTCACAACAGGATGCTGTCAAACTCCATTTATAGGCGTCAACTTCGTCCTCCCCTCGCCTCCCTTTTTTTCTAAATACTGTATGCCGCACTACCCCAAAAAAAAGAGAGGATATTTTCATCCTCTCTCTTTCCTGCGCGTGTGCTTCCTCTCTCGCTGGCCGCCTTCTCCCTAATTGCATATTAAAACCCTTTTAAATGAACTTTTGCTGCCAACTTTCCAACACATTAATTAATTGTTTTAGCCAATTAAGTGGCGCCGTGCAAATGAGCCTCGTCGCAAATGGTCCTACAGGGCCCCCCCATCTCCTCCTCCTCCTTCTCGTCTCCTTTCCTCCCTGTCTTCCCGCTTCCTCTTCCCATCTGCCCTTACACTTCAAGGCACACGGCGCCACGGAAGCAGAAAGCCTACCCCCCCCCTCATAATACCGCACTGCTTTCTGGACCGTGTCCAGGCCTCAGGCTCCTCGCTGATATCCAACTTTTATGGAGAGAAAAAGAAGCACATTCAAAAAGCTTTAAAAAAAACCCACAATGACTGATGCATGCTCTTAATATCCGCTGATGTCGTCATTCTGCTTCATATGCCAGGCACAAAGCTTTCAAGACAAGGTTAGTGGTTCAAATCAGGGGGCTAAGTTTAGGGTTTCAAGCTAGAGTTAGGGCATTAAGTTGGCCTTTCAAATGAAAGTTTCAAGCAGGGGTTACCAGCTCCAGTCCTTGAGGGCCTCCATGACCTGATGGGGGCATCAAGGACCGGAGTTGGTGACACCTGCACAAAAGACTGGCTCAAGTTTGGATTTTAAGACATAGGATTCAAGCAGGTTTCAAATCAGGGCATCAAGACTTGGCCACTGTACCAAATAAACGCCTGAGCTTCAAATCTCAAACTGTGGGAATGGCATCCAAAAATGAACTTGGATGCGGACCAGCGTCGGCAGTTGAACTTGACTAAGTCCCGGTGGCGCTGTTGCACCCGGCGGATTAGTCCAGGCTGGTGCCAGTCTCCATCCGTGTGCCACCCCTCATCCCTTGGCACTGAGAGGAGGGCGTTGGGGCCCGGGCACGTGCCCGCCCCCCCCCTTCTGGTTGGCACACTAAGGGGAACTAGAGTCTGATTGATGGGCACGCCTTCAGCCCTCCGTAGGCCTCCCAGTCCCCTTGTGTTGGCACCAGTACTCGTCGCCGCGTCTTTCCTGTGCCAATTGCAGCTCTGTTGGGGCACATCAATTACAAAAGAGAGCCTCCTTTTCCCCCTGGTGGCTGTTGACTGCAAGCACGGGGGTCCTCTCGGCTGAGGTGTGTGAAGATGGCTTCACGAAATGCCCATGGGCTCACAAGTTCCGTTAGGGTTGCAAATTAGGGTTTCAAGACTGGGTTTCAAGCAAATCTTGCGTATTGGTTTCTGGTCTTGGCAACCTTGAACTAAGACAGGTATGGCCTGATGCCACCTGCCTATTTCTCGAGTCAAATCATGGTTTCAAATGGGGTTTTACAGCAGGGGTTTGGGTTTCAAGGGAGTGTTGGTTTCAAATAAGCTTGTGCTTACTGTCGGCACGGTGCGTCGTCTGACGGGCAGGTCCTAATGGGTGGTGGCAAAAGCGTCCCCGGAGAGTCGTGAGCACGTCGGCTGGCACAGGCTCAGCTGCTCAACTGGGCTCAGGTGCGCCCCTTCCCACGTCGTCTCATCCACTTGCTTAATTACCTCCCTGTCAAAAAAAAAAAAAGTCATTGTAAAAAGGCGGCACTCATCACCACGGGTGGATGAATGAGATGCTTCAGGGGTCACGCTGGAGAGAAACCCGAACCAAACCGGCTGGTTCGTGGCAATCGGGCGCCACCTGGCGCACGTTTCCACTTTAAATTTGAGTTACGTTTGGCGCTAGGGATTAAAAGGAGCAGGAACAGTCTGTAGCCGCCCTTCCAATTTTTTGCTCAAGCACATTTGTTTTGGTGTACTAAAATCAAATTTTACTGGAACTAAAAGTTTTAGTTTTCATTTTTTAGTTGCATTTAATTCCCAAATAATTTAGGCTAGGGACTAAAGATTGCAAAAACAATTTACATGCATTACCACTTAAAGGCCTACAACATTTTTTCTTCTACATGGGATAACTAATATTAGTGTGCATCCCAAAAAGCGACGACGTACGTCAATATTGTTTGCGCGTTTGGTATGAGCATTACGGTAAAGTACGGAAGCCTGCACAGGTCCTGAAGCTGTTGGGGGAGGAGGCGGGATCGGCGATGAATAGCGAAGTGGACACAATGGCGGCGGTGCCTGCTGTCCTGATGCAGCGCAGTCCTGCCACGGAACTTTCGGTCCCGGTTCCGCCGGCAGGGGTTCAGCCTCACGGGGAGCGGGTGAAAACCGAAGAGGTGACCGGTGAGCGTGGTGTACTGTGCCCCCCACCCCCCTCCCCTCTACACTCTACACTCTGCCATGCCCCTTTGGTTAGTCTGGCTAAGCTCGCGAGCAGAGGCTACCATGACGTTAGCACACGATTTAGCCTCAGGAAAGTATTTGTATTCATTTTTTATTCGTGTGCGGATAGGTGGAAGCAATACAGTAACTACATTTACAGTCTTTTTCCTACTCGGACACTCTCCCCCACCGAGGTCGGTTGGATAATATGCTTCTTTGTTTTGTTTGTAACGTTCTAATACTGTACATAGTCATCGGCTTCCAAAACGTGCAGTTCATGAATGGAGATATCCAAATGTGCATGTGTTGCGTTAATAAAGCATTTCATGAATTGATTTTATGAGCGTGTGAGTTATTTCGGGTTGCAGTCATGTACAGTTAGTCCAGGAAAAAATGGAGATGCTACATAATTTAAATCATGTAGTTAATGTAGTGCTGTGCAATAAGGTCTTTCAATTGGGAAAATGAACGCAATTAATTAAAATGGCGACCCTACTTGTTACAGTTCAATATTGTCTTTACATAATACTGTAATGGTAAAATAAGTGTTTCTGTTATGTAAACACAATTGATAATAATAAATGAACACATATTCATGAAATGGTCAATTATTTCACATCTTAAAATGAGCAGTCAAATTTGGCTTAATTGGTGAATTTGTCTGTTGACAGCTCTTTTCCTATATAGACATGTACAGGTGAGGGAAGCCAGCCAATCGAAAGATGAAAATTGTTCAGTTTGCTCGCGCTAACATGGACAAATTGCCTTTCCAAAAGTTAAAGCGCCATGTTTGTTTTCCAGAATCGGAGAAGCAGAGTCGCATGGTTGCTTTGCTGGAGAGGCTTCATGCCAAACACAACGCGGCCCGCCCGTGGCAGGAGACCAGCAAGGTGGTGCGTCAAGCCATGGTGAGGCACACTCATTACATTATTATGAGTATTCTTAACTTACAAGTGCCTCAACTTGTGAGTTATTTTACTGAGCAGCGGTTTCCCCCACAAGTGTGCCTTGTCTTGCTTGCTCTGTAGGAGAAACGCGGGATGATGAACGCCGCCAGTCACCAGCTGCTACTCACCTGTTTGGAAACCCTTCAGAGGGCACTCAAAGGTGAGACCGACACCTTTTCAAAGCAGCTTTGAAAACCAGAACGGACTGTCATCGCATTTCCACTTTCAGTTTTGGTTTTGGCTTCTTTAAATTGTGGGTACTAAAAATTTCCTGAACAATCTGTAGCCATATTTCCACAAAGGCTCCAATAACATTTGCTTCTGGCGACCAAAAGATTCCGGTACATTTGTCTGGTTGGGCCTCAGGGCCAACAATATTAACTGATTCTCTTTCCCTCTGTTTTTCAGTTTCATCTTTGCCTTCCATGACAGATCGTCTCGAGTCCATAGCGAGACAAAACATGTGAGTGTTCACACTTCCCGTGAAGACACAGGAAATGTATTCCAATGGTTTGTGCTCTTTACTTTGCCAGGCTGGGCTCTCATCTGAGCCCGTCCGGAACCGAGTGCTACATCACTTCGGATATGTTTTACGTGGAGGTGCAACTGGACGGCGCTGGCCAGCTTGTGGACGTCAAAGTTGCTCATCAGGGCGAAAACCCCACGGTAAGGCTGATCCCAACACCTAAACATTCTTGAAGATGCTGTCAGATCAAAATGAACGTTTTTGTTTTTCAACAGAGCTGCCCTGAGTTGATTCAACATCTAAGGTGAGCTTATAATTTGCCACTGTTATCATTGAACGAATATGCTAATTTCGTCCATGTTTTTTCGAACAAGGGAGAAGAACTTTGAGGAGTTTTCCAAGCATCTTAAGGGACTGGTTGACCTGTATAAACTGCCTGGAGACAAGTGCGTTTTGAAATGTCTCTTTCTTTATTTTTTTTAACTCCTCCCAGTGTCGTCATCCATTTTGATTATCATTTGTTTGTTTTTTTTGCCTTACAGTAAACTGAAAACAAAGATGTATATTGCCTTGCAGTCCCTGGAGCTGGATCTCACCAAGATGATGCACATGTTTCGGTCAGTTTTCCTGCCTCAATTGCATAGCTAAGCGAAAGGGTTGGAGTTGTTTGAGAAGTGGTACATACCTCATGGCACCACTGTAACTCAAATCAACTTTTGCTTTTTATTTTATTTTCAGCTTGTAGGATTTGCTTTATTTATCTTATTTGCAAGTGTTTTTCCCCCTTGAGTTTTACTGAGGACCAAATTCCACAGAATAAAAATAAAAGTTTATTCTTTGATGGATATTTTCCCTTCATATTACTGTAACTTTTGCTTCTCAGTACTAAGCGTCTCCTCAAACTGTGATAAAATCGATGGATCAACCAGTTGCGACTCACTCTCGTCGAATTATTTCATTTTTTAAAAATTGCTCTCACCCCTCTGTCCGCCTGTAGGCTGGCAACCAACGCCAACGCCGTCGAGACGATCCTGCTCGGCAACGTGGGCCTGCTGACAGCCAGGAGCGGCGGCCATCTTGTCACCCTCCAGTGCTACGTGTCGCCGTATGACATTTTCGAGGAGGGAATGGGCGTGCACGTCAACCTGACAGACGGCAACGGTAAAAGCCACTGGAGGATGTTTGCAGTCAGCTGCTTTTGAGCTTCACTTTGTATTTTTTAACGAATGAAAAACTGACTCCGTACAACAGTCGCACGCTCGCTGGGCGTCAGCGTTTCCGTCACCATCGAGGGAACAGCCAACACCTACAAGCTCCCCATTGCGCCGCTCATCACTGGATCGCACCCCGTGGACAACAAGGGGTAAAGGATATACCGTTACAAAATAGAATCGGTTTTAATTTCAATGAGTGGCATGTACCGGTGGTTCATTTTGGATTTGTTTCAGAACACCTTCTTTTTCCACGGTGACCAACTCCAACTGCGTGGACCTGCCGGCTTGTTTTTTCCTCAAGATGAATCGGCCCATGCCGTTCTCCCAGTCCTTCATTCACAGACTGGGCAACGCTACAGGTGAATTGTTGGGAAATTATGCCATTGTTTCTGAGGCACCTCAAGCACCAAATCGCCGTTTCATGGATAATTGGATTAATTGTGTGTTTTACAGCTATCCCTGTGTTTGAAAGCACCCCAAGCTTGTCTGCTCTCTACCAGCTGATTGTCCAGAGTCAACTTCAGTCCCCGGAGGAGGGGGCGGCCACCCTGCCGCCCTCACACAACATGCACTTCTACTCGGTAAGCGCTTCTAGTATGCATCCAGACACATATTGTCGGACGTAAGGCTGGGCAATTTTTCTACTTGAATTGAATCGCCGGAAGGGGAGGGGAAATCGATTTGAATCAGACATAGGGAGAAAAAAAACCTCAATCGATTTTCTCTGCGCTCTAACAGGTGCTGCCAGACCAGCAGCACTGCTACTTCCTGAACGGTGACGCTCCGGTGCAGGACGGTCATTCCTTGCAAGGTGCCCTGGTGAGCAAAATCCCCTTTCGTCACCCGGCTCAGGTGCCCCTCCTGCTGGACATCATTCGGCACCAGGCAGCCTACAACACCTTGATTGGTAGCTGTGTGAAGCGGACGTACATCAACGAAGGTAGCCGGCAATTTTTCTTTTGGGGGGTTGTGTAATTTTAACCAGAATCGGTCAGCCAGGAATGCCGATTCGTTCGCTTTTATTTTTAATTCGGCCTTCAGACAGCATCGGCCTGCTGCAGTTTGAGGTCTGCCCCCTGACCGACTCGAGCTTCAGCGTCTCGTTCCAGCATCCCGTCAATGAATCGTTAGTCTGCGGTAAGCTCTTGTTCTCACACAATTTAACAGAAGCCGTGCCTATTTCCCCTGCCTACTGATCTTGAATCTGCTACTTTCTTCTTGCTCATATCTCCCCTTGAGTTGAGCATTGCACTTCCTGTTATCTCATAATAAATGATCATTGAGCAGGCCCCACCTACCGACAGCGGTCTTCACGATGTTTCAATGCATCTTTTTTTTTCCCAGTTGTGATGGACGTGCTGGACTCCAGACAGGTGTCCTGCAAACTATATAAAGGACTGTCTGACGCGCTGATCTGCACCGATGACTTCATTACCAAAGTGGTCCAGAGGTAAGGGTATTTGATACATTAAAAAAAAAGCTTGTTTTGGTACCATTGTCAATGTTTTACTTCAGGAATGGGCAAGCATTTGCATTATTACAAGTCTTGTAGTCTTTGTATTCATTTAAATAATTTTTCCTGATAATTTCATAATTCAAATGTTCGTACTTTTTAATAAATTTATCTCATTTAATAATTGAGTCAGTACACTATATTGTACTGCACATCAAATATTTGTAAAATAAACTATTGGATATATTTGTTTCACTGAATAACTGGTTCAATAAAATTCCATGAATTATAAATACACCTCATCTTCGAATGAACCGTCCTCTCTGTTCTTCCTCTTGTCTCAGGTGCATGTCCATTCCTGTGACAATGCGGGCCATCCGGAGGAAAGCGGAGACCATCCAGGCAGACACTCCGGCCCTGTCTTTGATTGCGCAGACGGTGGAGACCATGGTGAAAAATAATCCGCCGCCCTCCGGCAGTCCCGCCTACAACATGGCAGGCGGAGATGCGACAAATCCGATGGGGCTCTTGGGACTCACTGGCGGCAGCACCCCCACTGGAGGAGGACCACCCGGCGGGCCTAATTTTACCGGGTCGATCGCTTCACTGTTTGGGATGTCTCGCAACGAAAAACAAGTAGCTGAGTGCCAAACTCAAGCCGGCCAACAACAGCAGGTTCAACAACAGCAGCAACAGCAGCAGCAACAGCAGCAGCAGCAGGGTCAAGGCCATGCGGATGACTTCAGCAAAGTGACGCAGAATCCAATCCTGACGAGCCTTCTGCAGATAACGGGAAGTGTCGGTTCAAGTCCCAGCTCGCAGAACGCGCCGCCGCCTCACCAGACTCCGCCGCCGACGTCATCGCCTGCGAGTAACACCAAGAATCATCCCATGCTTATGAACTTGTTGAAAGACAACCCTTCGCAAGACTTTGCCGCCCTGTACGGTTCCAGTCCGCTCGAGCGACAGAATTCATCCTCCGGATCACCTCGTACCGATAGCATGGGGGGGGCCACTTGCCCCGGAGGAGGTGCGAAAGGCAAGAAAAAGCGGCCACGAGTCCCAGAAAAGGGGGGCTTGTTGCCCGGGACTCCTGGTGCAGTGGGAGCAGCCGTAGGTGGTTTGGGCCTGAAATCTCAACAGGCAACTTCCATGTCGCACCATCAGCACCACGCAGTCTCGCATGAGGACGATTTCCACCGCGAGCTTCTCTCAATGGACGTCGATGCGTCTCAGAACTCCATCTTTGACGTGAATCTGCCGGGCGACGGCTTGGACACCCCCCACAGCATCACTCCGGCCCCGAGCCAATGCGGAACCCCGCCCTCTGGCCCCAGCATGCCTTATCCGCCAAGTCACATCCAGGCCCAGCCCCCGGCGGGCGCCGTACCGCCCCGCATGGTGCGCCTTTCTAGTTCTGACAGCATCGGACCGGATATCACGGAAATTCTGTCAGATTTGCCCGAGCAAACCGGAAAAGCCGGCAGCGGAGGCCAGCATCCAATGGGTGGGGGTGGTGACGACGCGGGCCCGCTGGGGACCCCTATTCGGGATTCCTCCAGCTCAGGACAGGGCAGCGCTGTGTTTGACTCGGCAGACATTTTCAACACCAACAGCAACGAGAACCCTTTCACCGACGCTGCCGACTTGATTGCCGAGGCTGCGGCCACACCCACCAGTGATTCATCCTCTACGAATTTCTTCACAGATGCGACTGACTTCAACCCCGACCTGCTGAACTCGGGCCACGGCATCTCCCAGAACTGCTTTGAAGACAGTTCACCGAGCGCCGACGGAGACATGGATCTGGTCAAGGGTTTTGGCGGGAGCAGTCAGCAGAATACTCCGTCAGGTACGCCCCAGAATCCCACACCGCACAGGCAAAACACCCCGGAGCCCTCGCTGAAAGACTCCTTTGATATGGGAATGTTTTTCGGAGGCAACAGCGGCACTGGCAAACCGCTTCTTGGGCAAGCTCCGGATTTGGGAGACACTCATTTCGGAGGCTCGCAGAGCCCCCTCATGATCGGGTTGGGGCCGGCATGCGTTGATTTCAAAAGCGCAGAGTCCAAAGTCAAACAACAGAGCCTCATGCGGCAAAAGGATGACAATGGCGGCAGCGGAAGCAGTGGCTCGGGAATGGGAAGCCTGTCGACCGAGGGCAAACAGGTGAAACGTAGCAGGACTCCCTCCAGCGAGGGCAAATCCAGAGAGAAGCAGCCCAAACGAAAAAAGCTGGACCCAGATGGGAAGTCGCCCTCTCACAGTTCAGGCGGACGGCCGTACACACCTCCCAGTGGCGGCTCTGGCTCCGGGGGGAGCTTGAGTGGAGGAGGCTCCAAATCTCCGGGAAGTTCAGGATGCTCACAGACGCCACCCGGTGGCGCCACGCCTCCCATTCCCAAGATTACAATTCAGATCCCTAAAGGCACGATAACCGGTGGGAAAACCTCCTCCCATAGCGGCTACACGTCCAGCAGCTCGGCCTCGAGCGGGACGGGAGGAACCGGGGGCGCTGGCGGCAGCAAAAGCCATCATTCCCATTCTTCTTCTGGGAAGATCAAATCCAAGGAAGGCTCCATGGCGCAAGGCAGCAGCTCGAAGTCAGCAAGCGGTACGGGGATCAACACTGGACCCTCCCACTCTAAGGCTTCTTCTCAGGGGGTGGGTGTTGCCAAACCGGGGTCGTCTCCAATCACAAAACATGGACTCTCTGGTGCTGGAAGCAGTGGAAGTGGACTCGGCACTGGTAACAAGATAAAAACTCAAGGCGGTAAGCCTCCCGGATCGCTTATGAATCCCAGCATCAAGCCCAACATCTCCCCTTCTCACTCTCGCTCCAGCGCCTCTGGTGATAAGCTGTCTTCGCCCATGAAAATACAGCAGTCCCAGGTACCAGGAACCCCGCCTTCCTCAAAGGCCAAATCCCCAATGGGCTCAGGAGGTGGCAGCTCCGGAGGGTCCAAGTCTTCCTCCGGGGGAGGTCTGAGCTCCCAGAAGCCGATGAGCGGGACCCCCTCAACTTCCACATCCTCGTCCTCCAGCTCCTCTACTTCTTCCGCTTCCATGGTATTTTCTGGGGGCTCTCAGTATAGCGGAGGGAGCGGTGGAAGTGGCGGCGGCGGGAGTAGTGGAGGTGGGGGTGGCGGCGGCAGTGGGGGAGCCGGCCAGAACAATGCCAACAACCCAAACGCCAAAGGAAAGTCCCCCAGTCGAAACAAGAAACCGTCCCTCACGGCGGTTATTGACAAATTGAAAAGCGTGGGCGGCGTGGGTGAGGACGGTTCTGAAGTTGGACCGCCCGGGGGCCCGCCTGGTCCCGGGGCCCCGGCCGGCAACGTTCCTGTCAATACCCCGCCTTCAAGCATGGTTACCACCAAGCACGCCGCATCTTCCCAAAGCGGGGACTACAAGCGTGAGAGGTCTGATAAAGAAGGAAAGGCAAAAGTGTCCGTTTCAGCGGGGGCGAGTGGGGATAAAAAGCTGATGGACCCCAAAACAGGAGGGGTGAGCGGGTCTGGTTTAGCCAAGATCATCATCAGCAAGCCTGATGGAGGCTCACCCAGCATCAAGGCGAAAGTCACCCTGCAGAAAGGCGGCGAAGGCCCCGGCGACTCCATGAGGCCGCAGATCAGCAGCCTGAAGGCCTCACCTCTGTTCAGCGGCTCCACACCCAAGCACGACCGCTCATCCCCGAGCCACAGCCGCTCGCCTGGCCACACGCCACTCAACCACGACAGCGAGAGCGAGTCGGGCAGCAGCTCGGTGGCCGAGAAGTCCCACCAGAACAGCCCGAGCTCTGACGACGACCAGACGCCGCGACCGCTCCCTGCCCAACAGGACTATATGAGCGCTGTCCCGCTGGGCTCCGGCGAGAAGCACAAGAAGCATAAAAAGGAGAAGAAGAAGCGGGAGCGCGAGAGGGAACGGGACAAAGAGAAGAAGAAGTCCATGTCAGGTGGACCGTCGTCGCACCCGATGAAGGCGGACAGCTGGTCCCGTTCGCCCATCTCGGCCTCGGAGTCCTCCTTGTCCATGCTTGCCTCTGAGCGGCCCTCGCGGTCCAGTCCCATGTACATGAGGAACGAAGATGACGACCTCATGGACTCGGCGCTCACTGGCAACCTTTAATATCACAGTTTGTAAATATATCATTTTTATTACTCACAAAAAGAAATACACAAAGGTCACTATTTTGGGATAAACAGTACAAGATGCAATGTGTAATTTCATGTTGGAGGTTTCCATATTATGTACTTTTATTATTTACACTTTTAACCCCATGGAACTTTATTTATTCATATTCGGACCCTGAGTTGAAAAGAGAACATCTTTTACGTGTGATTTTGAACGTGCCATTTTGCTTGGGATTAGGATGGCAGACTAAGTATTGTCTACACTGTCATACAAATCCCATCATCTTTTAGTCTGATGTAAAGTAGAAGAAAAACACCAGTCACTATTTTGGGAAGTTTGTACATATTTCCGCAGGCCAGGATAGTTGCAGCTGTTTTGGTTAGCAATCTAGTTTGAAGAGACTCTCTGGTTGACTCTTTAATGAGGAAAGGTGTCATTTTCTGAGAAATTGACATTAGTCTCGCTATACCTTTTTGTGTTAAAGCTGACTGTAGATTTTAATAAGAGGGGATGGGGATACGGTCCTGATTTCTACATGTTCAATAAAGATTTGAACTTGTGAAAATGTCTTAACTACCTCTCTGTGTTTATTGACAGCAGCAGCAAAGTCGAGGAGAGCTGGTTTTGAGAAAAGCACCTTTTGCTCTACTCTGGCTCTGCCACTTGTACACTAGGGGGCGTAATTGTATCAGAGGCTGACAAAGGACTTTCCGGTTCACATCTTCCGTATGGACCTTCCGCGGGATTTTTTGACCAATCGTAAACGAGGTAGGCGCTGCGTCACGAGGAAATCAAACGTCACAGAGCGCGCTTGTAGTTTTCAGTCGAAGAGTGGAGCGGCAAAGTGGTCGACCTGTGAGAGAAAGAACCCAGCCGGCGTCCACACTAAGTTCCCGGCTATCGAATTGGACTTCAAACGCGTAAGCAGGCACGTTATGTTCACGCCTTGTCATTCAAGTCAACAACTGTGACACTTTTGACGGGATATGTCGTTCGAATGAGGAGCTTGGGCCGAGGGAAAGGCGCCAAACTTGGACGACTCCTGGCCATGTGCAGGTCATCTCTCGCCCCATTTTTTCGCCAATCTTCTCTCCCGTTCGACTAAGAAAGACTGAGGGTTGTAAATTCCAGTCGTCATGACGGAAATTAGCGAGAAGGAGAATGAGCCACAGCGGCGGGACCTCCAGAGAGCACCGGCTACTGTGCCCAGCCAAGCAGAGTCCAAGGTAAAACCGCACCTGCACCCCCCGCCCCCCTTGCCCATTTGTTTCTGTTGGGGCTTATGGGCATCTTTTCCTAATTAGGTGTCCAGTGAACTTTACGTTGTCAAGAATGAATATTGCGTTCATCTTGGCGATTTGAACTCATTTTCCACCCCAAAATATGTTTCAATGGTTAAGTGTTGTAAATCAGTGATCCCCAACCCCCAGGACGCGGATCAGTACCGGTCCCTGGGTCATTTGGTATTGGGTGGCACAGAAAAAATTAATAACTTACATTATTTCTGTTTTATTTATTTGCTGAGTGCCTATGCTCAACATTTTGAAGCTCGAAACACAGCAAAAAAAAATGCACATTTGCATGGTCTTGCGGCTGATACACAAATTGTGTGATTGTGTGCTGTATCTGTACAACGAGGCCGACGCCCTTCAACAAGTCATTGTCAAAGAAACGCAACAAATCACAATGATCCTGGCGAGTGACCTTGTTGTTTTGTGCTTGCCTTGAGACGACACAGTGTGTGTAGGGTGGCCGTTGAATTTATGGTTCAATCCCAGAGCAGAAGTTTGCCGTGTCTGGCCTGAGCTCGTAATTCACAACAAACGGGCCGACTGGACGTGTTCTCCGAAACCTCTGCATCGTGCTAACGCTACTCGGTCACTGTAGCGATACTATATAAAAGCTCAAGATACTTAAAAAGAAAAGCTTGTTTCGTGCCGATGTGATTTGAAACAAAATCTATCTGCCTTTTGAAATCATTATAAAAAATCCATTTGGTTCAGTGTACTTTTGTATGGAATGCTATCAAATTCTTGCAAGAACAATACTGC
Organism: Hippocampus guttulatus; assembly: GCF_054856545.1. Classification (NCBI taxonomy): domain Eukaryota; kingdom Metazoa; phylum Chordata; class Actinopteri; order Syngnathiformes; family Syngnathidae; genus Hippocampus; species Hippocampus guttulatus. Next base: position 8,844,266 of record NC_141279.1, read on the forward strand.
TGCTATTTTAGTTAGAATACTAGAAAGCGACCTACTGTACAAATAATGCCCCTCCCAAAATCTAGCATCCACCTTGTTTTTATTCTTGTGCTCTTTTGCGACAAGATCCTTCCCTGTTCTTCAGCCTGTTTGAGGGGGGGGGGGGGGGGGGAAATGAGCACAGAGACTGGTCTTTGCCCGAGGCTTCTATAAATAGGCTGTTGTGAAGAATTCTGGGATAAATTAATGATTGAGTAGTGGGTGTGTGCGAGTACTCGTGGGAAGGCAAAGGGGGGGAAAAAAGGTAGCTGCGATCACAGCAATGGAAATTTTTCTCATGGGTCCCTTGCAATAGCCTGCAGATACAGTAACTATAATTTTTGTTATTTTAATGAACATCTACATCGCGATTGGGAATGTACATCATCAACCCCACCTTGGGGATCACTTTCCGATCAGGTGTACACGAAGCACAAATTGCCTGCTGTTGCTCTAGTCCACTTTGCTCATTCATTCTGCTCTGTGTTTGCATGTGAGTAGGTGGGACGTTGCGTCACAGCGGGGGCTTTGTAATCTGCCACGCATAGTTTCATGCCAGGTCCACTCTCGTCGATTCACACCGTGCAAAGTGATTAGTCTCGTGTTAAATCAAAGGTGACCTCATTAGGCGTGCCTCCAACCAGCCACCAGGGCCCGGATCGGCGCGCAAACGACCTTCTTTGCAAACCGCAGAGCTTTTGCATGGGCATGCATGAAAAATTACCTCATGAACACTTAATTTAAACTGCATGGTACAATCAAGGAAATTAACGCACACATTTTATTTTTCTTTCCGATTTTGTGGATTTCCAAACAAGTGAATATAATGTCGCTTCATTCGGTACCACCACTACTTGAGCACTTTCCATTTTATACGCTAATGCAGTCAACAGCGACAAGTAGCCTCCCGCTCGCTCGCACAAATAAGCTGACTGCAGCTGATCAAGCGGCAGCAGTGGCCCGAGTGCAGCAAGAAGGCTTGCTCACGTGGCAGCTTTGTGACTGCTTCCTTGCTCTTTTGCTCTCTTATCCTCTTGAGGAGTTTCAGAGACTTCAAATTCAAGCGCTGCACTTTCCGCGAACTCCCTCGATGTGACATGTGCAGCGGCTGTTCTGTTCTTTAAAAAAAAAAAATAAACGCCAGCATGAGCAAAGCACTTTTTCCGCTGAGGATAAGAGCATAACTTAAGATTTGATTGGTTGTTTAGTTTTGCATTCAGGAGTATGTTTTGTGCCATTGATTGTTTTTATAAGAACAAGAAAGCGTTTTGTGTCTTTTTTTCCCACGCGACGACACCGGCAAAAACTGGGTCAACCGAGGCAGATCTTCATCGCTCACATTAATTGCCGTCTGCACGCCGAGAAAAGGAAGAAGAGCCGCTGTATCCCGAGATATATCGATTGGACTTTTTACACAATGCTGCGCAATGCTCAGTGTTTCATTAAATGCCACAAAACAACCAACAATCGGTAAATGAGCCACATGCTGCTTCACCTCGAGATTATCTCATCATTTGCGGCAGATAGTCGCTGGTAAAATTCCATGCCAGGATTTTAAACTCGTTTAAAATCGTTGGTTGGAGCAAATGCAAATACATTCTTGAGCGCTCGAGCCACATGCTGCTTCACCAAGACGGCTAAATAAGTGTTCACCTCGTCAGCGCCCTTTTCTGTGGCCGTGACGAGATGAAAAGAGGCAGTGTTGCGGATAAACTCGCTGCGTCCGGTGCCAAGACGGGCGGGCCCGCTCAATGAACCCAATCAAAAGGGCATTTTTAAAAGGCCTATCGATTGGTGTCCGCTCGCAAGGGGTGGCAAATTTGTGAAGTCAGGAAGTCGGGAGGTGGGGGGGGGACAAGGGTGATGGAGATGGAAGGAGAGAAAAAAGCCTGACTGAGAGCGAACGCTCTTTGAAAATGGGGCTTTTGAGGCAAATGTCCTCATGTCCTTGATCCCCTCCATCCCCGTCCTTGTCTTGCTCTTTCGTTCAAATGCACTCATGCGTGTCGTTATGTCGAACCGTTGTCATAAAAATGATTTAGTGAAGCAGCACGTGGCTCATTAGTCAGCATTTATCTCCGGGCTGGATTGCAGTGCTTGAATTGAATGGCCCTCACCAGACTTGGCTTTCAGGCATTAGTGTTGGGTGTTGTTGAAGCTTTTCAGCTTTTGAGTTAGTCTGCAACCCATCGAGGCAGCTAACTAGTCAAGCCTGTATTGCAGGACTTGTAAATAGTTCTACACCAAACCGAGCGTTGTAGCATTAGCATTCGATATTCTTTAATTGGTAATATATTTCCAGTTTTGATTTCACCTGCCACCCGTCGAGGCGAGAAACTCATCTAGTTTGATTTACGGAACTGAATCGTTTGACTCCAAACTTTGCTTTCCAGCATTAGCACCACATATTGTTTGATCAGCAATGTTCTTCCGATATCTTCTGCAACCCATTTAGGCAATAAATTGCCATCTCTTACTTGTCGGCTAACGTGTTCACGTTCCTTTCAGCTGCAGCGTCTGAAGCGCTCGCTGTCCTTCAAGTCTGTGATGCGCAGCAAAAGCGTGGACAACTTCTTCCATCGGAGCAATGGCGACTCGCGACCACCCTGCACGCTCATCATCGCTCCCTCGCCTCCGCCGCCGCCCGCCTTGTCCGAGTCACCCCTGGCCTACGAGCGGTCGCCCGCTCTCTCGCCGGCCGTCAGCCCGAACCCGTCACTGTCCGAGTTGTCGCGCTCGCCCTCCGTCAGTCCCTCGCTGTCTCTGAGCGCCAAGGTTCAGCTCAAGTCTCCGGCCCCGCCGTCCGCAGCGCCTCTCAAGACTCACAGTTTCCACGAGCACGTCTTCCGCAGGCCGACCAGCTGCGAGCGATGCAAACATGTGATCCAAGGTGATGGCCACTTATATACAACATTTCTCGCTCCCAATTTATCTAGCTAATGATTCACGGATGATTTGCTGTACTTGTGAATGGTTCGACACCAGATGTCCTTTTTTTTTTTTTTTTCCTCCATTTGTGCTTCGTTGTCAGTCCACAAATCTCACTGTGTTGACACTGCGTCTTGACAAGCAGCACTGATTCATTTGACTCCAGTGCCATCTGCATTCTTTCAGGCCCATCGCGTCAGTCTACCGGTGTGATTTCTGGTAATGTAATTGAATAAGCGATGTGAATGTCCACGCAGGCAACTCCAAGCAAGGCCTGCGTTGCAAAGCCTGCAAACTAGCGGCTCACCTGTGGTGCTCGTCGGAGCTGTCTCAGCAGCCGTGCTATGGCAAGGTAGGGAAGCGATGAAAAATCGACTTTGTGTTTTCATTTCCTCTGCAACCCGTTCGCAGATCTGTTCGGAATTGCAGCCGGTATGAATACTTTCACGCCAAACTTTGCGTTCCACCGTAAGCTTTGCATGTTTCGGAAATTACTAGGGAACATACGTGTGTGTTTTTGACTTCCTCAGCGACCCGTCGAACCAGAAAACTAGTCGGGCCTAAATTTTAATTCTTGTTTTCACACCAATCTTTATGTTGTAGCAGTAGCGTAAAATACTGGTCGAGCCCGGATTGCAGTGCTTGTGCCTGGTTCAACGTAAACTTCCAATTCTAACATGAACACAGGAATATTTCCTTCTTGCTTCGAATTCCTCTGCAACTCATTCAAGCAGTTCTCCTCTTCGGTTGCGGTAACAGTAATCCGCCTGGCAGTGGATGCATATTTTCGCATGGTTAATCGCGGCAGCGTGCGCGCTGACTCGCGGAACGCCACAGCAGCATCTGGATGCCTTAATGGTTTCTCAAGTTGTTGGCCTTGGAGTCTGGCTAATGGGCTTAGCCTGACAAGGGGTGGGGGGGGTTGTCCTGTACAAAGAGGATCAGTGAGTCCCCTTTCAGTGCAAATATAAGCTGCCCCGCAAAGACGATTAAGACACTGACCGGCGTGTGAAACGTCGGCAAAGGTAAAAAAAATAATAATTTTAAAACTATAAATGAGTTCACCTTAAATTGTTCGACATCGAGCGGCTTTTCTCACCCTTCCTTTCCCGTCTTCTCACGACGCTACAGCCCATCGCTTCCCCGCCACGAAATCAATATCTGCCCCCATCCAGCTGGCCCGGCTTAATTCAGTATGAAATTCGGCGCCTTTGAGGGCGCGGAAGCAAGCCGTCGTCACTGTCCTTTTGGATGGCTGCGCGCTCATCAAAGCGGGGATTAGACGTTTCGGGAATCAGCCGCATAACTTGCCGGGGAGTCTCACGGTGAGCAAGCACACTCGGAAATGTGCTTACCTAGTCATGAGTGTGACCTACTTCAGCCTGAAACATACAGATCAAATATTCATCCTATGCAGGGCTGGGGTTTTTTTTTTTTTTTTTTTTTTTTTTTTGGACCCTTTATTTCACATAAAAGGTTTTTTCTACAACCGCAGTAGTGACACACGCTTGTCATTTCACTCGCGAGGCTCGCTTGCAGAAAGCCGTAAAGGAGATTTGAGATTTTGTTTCCTGCTTGTAGTCCGTTTGTTTTACCATTGGCAACTTAAGGCACTGGACATCATCGAAGGTCTAAAATAAACCAAGAAATAAACGCTGACAGCACCCAGGTGCATGCTCATGTTCAATAGCGGAGTGTGCCAGTCATCGTTTTTTTAATATAAGGCTCCAATAAAGCCGCCGTGTATTCTTGCTGTGGTGGCATCAGTGTTAATTCAACGTAAAGAACAGCGGCTTCATTAAAGAGGCCCGCTGAGCCCAGCCTGGCCTCAAATAATGACCTGCAGGGATACGGAAGAGACATTTTGCATGCACGTCACCTCAAATTTGTTCAATCTGTCTTTCAAATGAATCGGCCCTTAGTTGTGGGCGCTTGCACGCCGAACTTTGCTTTCTTCTATGATTAGCATTGAATTACTACGGAACGCCTGGACGCTTGCTTTTCATTCCTTCCACAACACGTTCAGCCTGTAAGCCAGTTGTCCAGCCCCCCCCCCCCCCCCCACCCCCAATGTTGATGCCTCACTGTATGTGTCTATTATTAGAAGACCAAACGACTTCAAGGTGAGAAAACAGGCCTTTGTAATGTCTTTGTGCTTTCCTGACGAGCATTCTCGACATATTCCTCGTGCTAAATAAAGCTCGCACTGATCCTCTGCAGTTTGTCCTTGGATCGCGTGGTGATTTTTAGTCGCGCTTGATCACACATGAAACAAAAATAATAAGACTAATGTAGACAGGAGCCCTGTGGAATGCGTCGATGCGGTGTTTGCAGGCCCCCATGGAGATGCTCTGGAGCCATCTGGCCAACCGATGACACCTCTGGCATCTGTGTTAACGATTCGCACCCTATTGTTGTCGTCTTCCTTAGGACACTTTTGATTTGGTGCTGGCTGGGGTGGGGTGGGGGGTTGTGGTCAGTCCAATCGCGCTCATCTTCGGGGGTGACCTTGCTCCCCCTAAGGGACGGCAGCGCGACTATTTATGGCTGGGTGACTTCTACTCTGTAACTTTGCTGCCAGTTGGTCTGATGTTGTCGTGGTAAATTGCAGTCAAAATGTCCGAAATGTTAGATCGAGTGAACTGGAAATGTTACCGTCTGTGATTGACAGGTCAAATCTACCGGCACAGATTGCCCACTGGTGCACTGAACAGTGGTGGAAACGTCGGGCCTGAATTGCAGCGTGCAGCATGCCTTTAATGGTTCAACATCACATGTCGCATCCTAGCATTAGCATGACATGTTGTTGGAGCCACGATGGAACATTTACTTCATTTCTTGATTCCCTCTGCCAACCCAACTAGGCAGCAAACCAGTCAGGTCTAAATTGCAGGGCCCAAGGCAAACGTATCATTCTTCATCATTCAATTCTTCATCTTCTATCATTCAATGACGTTGAGTCCCTCTGCAAACCCATTTAGGCAGCAGACGTGGCTGCATGCATTCTTTTAACATTTCACCTAGCCGCTTGATAATCTATGCACACAAATGTGCCAACGCCACTCTACCCGCCTCTTTTCACGCTCCCATCACTTAAGACCTTACCTGTCACCTGTCGTCTTCCCCCGCACGCCGTCTCTCTTCAGACGGGAGCTTTTAAGCGAAACTTCAGCTCGCCTCTACTAACCACTGAGTCGCTGGGCGTCGTCAGGGAGACTCCTGATGTGCATGGTGAGTGAGTGAGGGAGGTGTTTGTCTGGTGGAACGGTCGCCGCCGTTGTTTCAGGTATTAGATGTCAAATGCGCTGCGTGGTTTGTCATCTCGCAGAGGTGGACCGCGCCACGGTGGACCCCGTGTACGAAGCGCTGCGCTACGGGACGTCGCTGGCTCAGATGAGTCGCTGCAGCTTCGGCAGCATCTCCGAGTCGCCCTGCCACGAGGTAGCCGACTTTCGGTTGGCTTACGCGTAGCAAAAAGATGCATCGGTCGAGGATTCGCGCCGAACCTACCACAAATGATTTGCTTCGACAGGCTGAGAAGTTCCCAGACAAGCTGGAGAATCAGCCAATCGCCGAAGAGGAATCCATTCCAGGAAGTGGGTTAAGTTGTTTCAAAACGCTCTGTCCATACATGCACACACACAAAATTAAACATCTGTCTTTCTTCTTCCTCATTGTGTGTGTGTGTGTGTCCAGTGCTCACCCCTCCCGAAAGCGAGAAGGCAGATTCTGAAGAGCGGGTCAGCCTAAAGGTGTGCATTCGCACTTCCTTTCCTATCTTTCCTCTTCTATTCTTCCTTGTCTTTTTTCCTTTGCTCCTTCTCCTTTTCTCTCTTCTTATTCTCCAAGTAATGTGTGTGTGATTTTCTTTAGACTCCCAAGCGTGTGGAAGTCCACTCCATGCACACCTACGTGGCTCTCTACAAGTTCCTGCCTCAGGAGAACAACGATTTGGAACTACAGTCAGTTCTTTCATTGTCATTGGTATTAGTGTATTTATGTATGTAGTTATCATCATTATTATTATTATTTTGAATAACGGTAGCTTGAACTATGGCCTGGCGACCTCCCTCGAGACCTGGCGGGTGGGATACTGGGAAGGAGACAAACATTTCCGTGACGTGCGGGACAGGAAGAAGTCAACCAATTTATTAGCGAGTCACTAATTCGCCTGATTGCATTTTTTTCTGTGGAACCTTTTCTATCGTGAGCTATGGAAACGGCATTAATTAAAAAATAATAGTAAGAAGAAGAAATCTGTTTGACTCATCAACTTAATGAATTTCATGTATGGACCACTCAGCCCTAATTGAACCCAAGATCATATTTCCGCTCATGCGAGCTGCTGCTTCGGTTTATCCTTCAGGCCCGGCGATCGTGTCAAAGTCACAGATGACTCCAATGAGGACTGGTGGAAGGTGAGTTTGGAAGCATCGTCGTCATCTTCGTTCTTGCCTCCCATTACCCTTTTGTGAGCAAACGCCATCCTGGCACTTGTGCAATCAGTCAAGCCTCCTCCAGTCCAACGAGGCGGCGAGACTTGAGAGCCTGCTGGTTGCCTTTGAAATTCAATGGGCGTGGGTGTGAGGATGCCTGGTTAGCGTGGGAGGTGGGGGGAGGTTGTCCGTGTTTCGTAAAACGTATGCAGTCACAAGTTTACCATATGTGCCACTAACCTGAACCCTCTTTCTCCGTTACTCTGAACCAAAAGTACCGAAATGAGCCACTTGCTGCTTCACCGACTCATTCTAAAATGATCACAAGTATCGTGTCTGGTGATTGCCCTGTAAAAGTATAAGAGTGCCTTTTTGTGCTTGATCATCAGGGGAAAAGCCGCAGCAAGGTGGGATATTTCCCTGCCAACTTTGTGCAGCGAGTGCGTCCTGGCGAGCGAGTGTGGAAGGTCATGGCTGGTTTCCACGGCAACAGAGACAAAGGCCAGATGACGGTGAAAGAGGCCCAGGTGAGCACGCACGCACCCCCACACACACACCGAGCGAACGCATTAACAACAATGTATGCAAATGGATGCGTGAAAGTGCTGAAGTGACAGAAGATGGCACATTTGCGTTGTGATTCAGCCCAACTCATGAATGAAAAAGCCACCTTTTTCCCCCAATGATTCTTTTTCTGTTTTCTGCCCTGTCTCGCTCCCAATCCGTTATCCATATCGCCACCCCTCATCCCCGTTGTTAACCTCCTGCATATCCCATCGTTTCTGTCCCCCCCATCCACCTTTCCTCTCAATCCGATTCCCATTCTTTGGCCATTTCATTGTCCAAATCACTCGACCGTACCTATTCCCGCTTTCCTTGCCCATAATCGTCTTCGCCATCCTTCCCAAATCCTGGATTATTTACACCCCCCCCCCCCCACCCCCCACCCCACCCCGCCCCACATTCTCCTGCCGCAGATCTGCGTGGGCAAGAACGAGGAGACGGACGGCTTCCTGCGGCTGAGCAGTGGCAAGAAGCGAGGCTTAGTGCCGGTGGACATTTTGTTTGAAATATGACGCCGGCTAATAATAATAATAATAATAGTACTTGACTTGTTATAATTAGCAGAAATTGACAGAGGAACCCTCGGGAATGGTTCCCTCCCAACCCCTCTCAAAACGCCCTCGCCGACGGCCATAAAATGAACAGCTGGCGTAGGTAATAACAGCTTGTCTTGTTTTCTTTTCTTCAGGGCTACTTTTGATGTAGCGCAAATGTGGGAAATGTAGCATCGCGGGGGAGCAAAAGAGATGTCAGGCTACCTCACCGCTAACTGGGAAAGCTCGATAGGGCTGCAGGGAGCCTACGGGGAGACTTTGTGTCACGCATTCAGTCCTGTATTCAATATGGGTGCCTGATAATAATCATTAAAAAATGGATATTAGTTAGAAAAAGATTGTGACACTTTCCCGTCAAATCTCAGATGCAGTGGAACCTCCAAAGTGGAACGCTGAGCTTCTCTCATCGTTTTGAAGGTAGTCATTACCCGTGAGCTACATGCTATTTATGACTTTGAGATAGCTATATATAAACAGTAAACTGCAGTCATATTTATCATTTTTTGCAGAGGACAAACAATACATGCCCGTTACTATTTTTATATTGTATGTCCACACTGTTTGCGATTAAATATCCTTAGCTTGAATGGTTAACACACACAACATGCTATTCATTATACGATGGCATTTTGCAGTATTTCATAACATAAGAAATGAACACATACATCTTAATTAATCAGTTGTAGGGAAAAAAACAATAATGCGGCTTTATTGTAGGACTCCTTTATAATGTCAAATGTTAAGAGTGGACCATAATTTGCCCTGCCTTGAGGCCTTACGAGATTTTGCATGCGATGTCGGTTTGATTCCAATTTTTGCTCCAAATTTATTTCCAACTCTCGGGGCGTTCCACTTTTTGGAAGTTCTACGTTGCACCGCTCTCTCGTCATTTCCGCGACTGACACTGTCACCGCGCAGATGCACCTCTGGTAGTTTCGTCACATGATAATTTCACCACTTCCAATTTGCCTTATCTGCTGTACTCATACTGTACGTATGGTCACATTATGTGACCGTTTCTTGTCAAGGTAGCATCTCTCGGGAGCGCAACGTTTAAAAAAAACAAAAAACAAAACAATAATAAATGGCATCAAAGCAATAAAACATGGCCAGCCTTCTCGTGACACGCTACTCTGAATAGTAAAGCCATGCAGGAAGCGACTAATCAGTGCATTGATATCACAACAATTGCAGAGCATCACTTACAGTTTTCATTGGCATGCCTACTGCATCTTTGGCCAGTTTCTCCCATGACACGTCTGACAAGTACTCATTCAGATTCCTCTTTGCAGTTTGCAAAGCAAAATGTGGAAAAAGTAAAGCCCAGTGAACACTTTGCACTCTTTATCTATTTACTCGACTAAGCCAGAAAACTATGCACAGCCCATGTCGTCGCTCGCTTTGTTTTGTCTACACACACGTACAGTAACACACACTTGGGCTCAGGACCATTTATTGACAGGCCATATCACTTTTCGGCGTTGCCCAATAAAGTGCGATGAACCCTCCGTTTGTGTGTGTCGTCATTTGTTTGACAAGTCGATTGACAGCCCGTGCAGGAACTGTAAAATTAGTTCACCACTAGTCCAAAATGCTATATGTTGTCACAACTTCACATTAATTCATCAATATCCAAGAAGTAGGCCTCAGTTTCGAAAAGGTCGGTGACCCCTGGTACAAAATGTTCGGCTAGCCTGCAAGCAAACGTGACGGAAAGCCATCTAATTAACCTACAGAAGATGTTTCGCATTTATCCAACGTTGTTAGTCCATTTGTTTCTGTGCAGACCTTGGGAGGATCCATCACACTTAGGTTCCCCCTCGCCTCCATCCCGAGAAGCCCCGAGTCGCCTGCTCGTAATGAGCGCAAGTAATACAATTAACTCCCAATAAAAGTCATTGGCAGCGGAAAAGCTGCTGGCAGGCCATTGACCACACTGGCACCGTGTGTCAGTGTGCCTGCTGTGGCGCAATTTCTCAAATGATGACCCAATTCTGTTATCAAACTGGAAGAAATGCGATTTTGGAAAGATGTGGGAGTGGCAGAACATCAAGTTGCTCTGGCATCTTATCACTTTTACAGCTTTTTTTTTTTTTTTTTTTTTTTTGGTCACTGGAGGGGATGCGAAATGGCACCCACAATCAAATGTGTACTGTAATTATTTTCACGTGTGTTTGAAAACGATGCATTTCAATATTTTTTGAGTCATTTCTAAAATAAATACAGAAACGGAGGGATCAACTCAAATGGTCTCCATTTTTCATCTTGTTGAGGTACGCTCGAAATGTCAGGCCGGCGTCTCCTTTGGCGCGTTCACTCTTGTTTCGTTGAAAGCTCGGGCAAACAAAACGTCCATTTTGCAAAGTGTAGAGGAAGATTGAGTGCCAAAAATAGTGCTTGATTACATGTGTTTGTTGAGAAGGGAGGACATTTTTCGATCTGCAGCTTTGGTGGAAAATAAACAACAACCCCAAAAAGATTTTTTTTTTAATGGGGATATACTATGATTAATAGTCCCCTCGATTCCCAACATTACACAACTCCTCCTGAAAAGGTTTATTCTGGACTATAATTTCTTACACGTGCCACAAGAGGGAGCCAGAGAACTACTTGGATCTAAATCTGAAGCTCCTCAACTCATTTCAGATGATACCAAAGCAATACCACCCGTGCACAAAAACAGTAATGAGTGTGAATGCCAAACTGCACATTTGCGTGGGTTCAATGTACTTTACTCGAGCGTGTCCTTAAAGTTGGGGTGAACGTTGCCGCGGGCGGTTCCAGATGGCTGAGTCAGCGCTTATCGCAGATGGTTTTTGTTTGTTTGCAGCTGGATGACGCTCGTGTGGCACATTGTGGCAAGTCAACCCTCTGCTCGCCCACCTCCACACCTGCTTAGAGCAGTTTTCTTCCATCTCACCCTTTTTGATGTTGTCGCCCCCTCCATTCCCCAAAACGGTCACGGGCGAGCAGAGTTGGCGAAAGTATTAAGTATAAGTATGAATATTAAGTGTGTAAAAGTAGACGTCAGCGCCTTGAGACCCGGCTCACGAATTTTGGGCGATGCAAGCCACTGTTGGAACGATTTTTAATTTTAACTATGGGATGAGCGTTGTGCATGCATCTCGTCTTAATCCTCTGAAATATGACTAACATTATTCTCATGTCCTTCCCTATAGGTCTGTATTACACTGCCTCCCGGTGGACAAGGCGCACATCAAAAGGAGCAGCACAATGGCCAGTGAATTGAAGCGAAACCGGTTTGATTCCTTTTCATTATGTCACTACTGTACGTTTTTTAAAACATTTTTAAGATGCAGGGTTTCTGCCCTGACCCAGGATTATATCTAAAAAACAAAAACAATGGTGTTAGTACAAGCTATGCTTCCACTGTGAACTGACTAGCAAGAAAAGTGCAAAATCAGCAACTGATAACAACAGAAAAAATACACCTCAATATACAGTATGTGGGATTGTTTTACAAATTGGAGGGTCATTCTTTGAAAAGTAAAGAGCAGGAAGAACCGATATGTCTTCAGATGTAGGGAGTAGGAGTAAAAAATTGTGAAGTACAGATGCCTGAAAAAGCTACTAAAGTATTTGTACTTTGAGGCATGGAGGTTAATGAGGACAGTGCTCCTGGCAAGACGCTTGCTTCTTTATCTTTAATGCTCCCTCTTAATGACTCCAGGGAGCGTGAGGGTGATTTATCTCTGTTCCAAGCTGCGACTCACAAATGAGTCAAAAGAAAAGAAGAAGAAAAAAAAACAACAAACTTTTGTTGTATCTCCCTAATGTCTGAGTAAACAAGGTTCTCCCATAGTCGCGCTTCTGGTTCCGCTTTGACAATGAAATCATTTGTACAATACATTGGTTACAAATTTTTAGACATGAACCAACCAGACTTTTACAAACTCAGTAAGATAGTAATAGAGTACAACGAAATACAAACATGTGTCTGCCAAAGTATGATTTTTTTTTTCCTTTTTTATTGGACTTCATGTCAAACATCTTTTCAGCCCGGTTCGCCACTTTGCTGACCTTTTGTGCTTTCCAAACACACAGAACCGTAAAAGTGCACTTGAAAATCCATTAAGTCGCAAAGAAAGGTATTACTTTTTTTCTTCTTCTTCTTTCTTTCCTGTGCTCTCGGCGGCTTGTGTCACGGACGCATTTGCCGACGCGTAGATATGAATTTTTCAGCTCCTCCGCCTAAGCGCTTTTCTGGGCCTGGATTTTTAAATATATATATATCTCCACACGCCGACACGGCAATTTGACGCGCTTCTATTGTTTGTTTTCGGACAGGCTGGCTGCATTCAAGTTAGAGAGAATTGGCAAAGCGAATCTAGGCAAAGTCACCTGTGCATGTTCTTCGGGTGACTTCAGGAGTTTTTAGAGCGGGGAGGAGGGGGGGATTTGCGTCACCTTCCAGAGCTCGTACTTTAACCAAGTCCTCAACCAAATGGGCCCAAATCAGAATCAGAGAGATCAGATGGCGAAGGAGTTTAATCCCCACTTCGTAGGATGTGGGTGGAGCCTTGAACCACAAAATTCAAATGACTCTGCTCCAAACACATTTGGCCTCCTTCCTTTCATCACATCTTTCCATCTCTTCCCCTCTCTGCAGCATTCAATTACCCCGTGTGCACCTCAAATGGAAATTCATGTTCTCGTCGCTTCAGTTCGGCAGCGCGTGCACACAGTGAACGAGAAAAAAAAATGGCCACAACAATGGAATTCGTCTTACATTTGTCACCCTGCTGTTAATTAAACTTCTGCAGCCTACTTGCAGAAAGTGTGAAAATGAATCGCGTTGCGGCTTAACTTGTTTAGCATTTTAATGCGTTTAGCGATGGCTGACTCATGTATTATTTAAGGTACTGTTGCATTAGAGCGGATGTAAAAATAGCAAAGTAATAGCTAAGTGGGTCAGTGATGGTTAATGTTAGCTTTAAACCGGTATTGTTGTTGCATGTGGAAAATTTGATTCCGTGTGCGTTGATGGCTGAGTGTAGTAATGAACAGCGGCTCATATTCCTTCCCCTCGTCTAATCCCATTTAGCCTCACGCTCCGGGAAACAGCAGCACCTCCCAGTAATGAAGAAATGAGATGAGGAGAGCTGTAAAAATGGCCTCCCCCCCCCCACCCCCTCCGTCTTGAAGCCTCTCATTTACTTTACCTGAGACGGCTATTTTTACATGCAAGATTGCTTTTATATGGCGGCACCATAAACGTAGGCTGCAATGTGACCTTTTATTTCTATTGATACTAAAATAACAGGGCTCACGGATTAAACTGTGCAAGCAGGTTTGAACTCATTCACCAAGGTGGATGTTTGTATTTGTCAACTGGATCCCGTGACCCTTTTGTACGACTGGCGTGTGGATTTTTTTTCAAAGGCCGAGCATGGATGAGGATGTTAACATGCCCACCTTGTTTGTAAATCTTACCTTTTGAGATAACTAATGACAACCTGCTGCTGGAACTTGACTTTAAGTTCCAGAGTGAAAAATTATCGTCTGCTCTATGCTGCCACCTTTTGGCATCCAGCTCAAAACACAGATTTATTCACAGAGCGGTACCTTGATACCTCTGGAATCGATCCGTTCTATTTGCAACTTTAAAAAGTTGATACTTGTAAGTCGAGGTACAACAGTATTTAAAATCTAAGCTCCACACGTTAAAAACAAAAGACACTGACCAGCATGTGGTAACGTGAACCCAAATTTATTCATAACAAAAAGCTGAGTGGGATGTGGTCGCTTATTTGCCGGCTTCATCCTCTTTGGCCAAATTCTTGATGAACTCCTCTTTCCTAGCCTGGAGACGCTCTTCTCTGCGTTTGCGAGCTTCTCTCGTCTTTGTGCGGCGAGCCTCGGCCTGGTCGCTGGACCAAAGAGAACACACTTACTTGCATTTCATTCGTTGGGGCGACACCAAAAATGACATTTTCAATGATTTTCATTTGGACACGTCCAAACCCGAATGGCACAAAATATTACTAGGATTCCGTGAGGGTTTCATGAAATGAAATAACTTACGCCAAGAGCTTCTTGCGAGCCTTGTCTGCCTTCAGTTTGTGTATGTGCTCCATTAGGATGCGCTTGTTTTTGAACACGTTACCCTTGGCCTTTAGGTACAAACTGTGATACCTGGACAGGGAGAGGCAATTTCGGGTTAAGCTCAACGAATTTGGAATTGACCAAAAAAAAAAAAAAAGAAGCAGCGCTTACATGTGCCTGTCAATCTTTTTGGACTCCCGGTAACGGCGGAGGAGACGGCGCAGGATGCGCATGCGTCGCATCCAGATCAGCTTCTCGGGCATACGGGCGTTGGCGGTACCCTTCCGCTTACCTGCAAGCGGAAGAAAGCGAGTTTACAGTTTTATTCGAGGGCCGGTTTATTGTTTGAAAATTCTTGTATGGAATGTTAAAAAGACACTTGCAATTTTCGAGCATAATGGAAATGAGGCCAAAAAAATAGCCCACCGTAGCCCGTGTGACGTCCTTTGCGGCGTGCCAGCATGTTCTTGCGGCAGCGGGCACGGGAATGCACTGTCACAGGCTTCCTGATGATCAGGCCATCCTTCACCAGCTTGCGGATTTGCTGGCCTGTCGTGTCGCGTCGTATTGTAAGAATTATGGTGGCACAAATAGGTTACAACCTGGCCAGTAAAACAACTCACGCGAGTTGGCATTGGCAATCTCATTAGTCTCGTTGGGATCCAACCAAACCTTATTCTTGCCACAGCCCATGACGCTGGACGCCAAGCGCTTCTGAAGCCTGAGCATACTTGGGAAACAAGTTGGATTAGGCATGTTATTAAACGCAGTCATCTGACTGACAAGTTATTTTATTCCACCCAATTTGGATTTGTTCCAAACTTCCTATGGAGATTTTCCACCCCAATTCATATATGACACCAAGTGGCATCGAGCTTGTTTTGGTCGTTATTCCAAACTGGCTTTGATGAAGTTGAAGGTTCACAATGGAAAAAATACATATCTATGTAACAACTCAGTTGTTGAACTCTGGTATCATTCATTGCATGCCTTGTCAGGTGAATTAAAATTTGAGCAGACTTCTAGTTTGAATGCCTTTGTCTCTAAAGATATAAAACAGCAAATCGAAGTTGAAATTGGGCCTGTAAACTGAAAACGTCAGCTTCGTCTCGAAATGTTCAGCTTTGTGTTGTGACGTCAGACATATCTGGGAAGTTCACCAACTTGTTAGCGCTGGGCCAGAATATACATTTGTCGAACATGACGCTTTAATTCACATAAATGCTAAAGAAGTGTTTGAAATAGGTCATTGATAACCGCTTGCTTAGGAAAATGATCCACATCTGGACGTGGAACGGCAAACTTACCTCATACCTGCAGCTAGCTTGATGAAGAGTATGCAAAGCAGGGAAACCGGACGGTGCGGTCGGAACCACTCAACCGTCGTCAGGGACATCGTGTGCACATCCCTGGCTATAAACGGCGAAATAAACCCGTCATTTTCGGCCAAGCTGTAACAAGTAGCACTTTAGTCGCTAACATAGAAACAAACTAGTGTGAGTGTTGCCAACGACATTAACGTACTTAAGTCGGAGCATTTTATTCAAATCTCCCACACATGGCAGAGTGGTCGGCTCGACGTGAATGCAATTCTTTTTTTTCACCGCAAGACGGCGTAAGATGACAGCTGATTGAACCTCATCGTAAAACGTGTAGTTCTTAATTTAACCTAAAGGTGGCAGTCGCGTTTAATATTCAGCGAATTGTAAATTAGCAGTCAAAGATGGGTGGCGCCGCATGAATGAACGTACTTTATAAATATTCACGATAGGCATTCCTGCAATTGGGGATTGGACTTGGCCTCAGCCAATCAGAGCTAAGTGAATGTTGTCAATATTAATGAGCAGCCTGAAGCTTTTTGCTCCAATGGACGAAAGGCTTTAATCGCCGCATTCTGTGTTCTGCGGCGGCCACGTTAGAACGGTACCACAACAACACTCACGGCGGCCACGCTCTGTGGAGTAGGACTTTCCGTTGTTGTTTGATTTTTAATAGACGTTTGTTTGAGACATGAGTCGACGTAATACTACACTGAAGGTAAGCGAGCCCCCAACGCCTTGCTAGCAACCCTCCATCGGTCGTCTCGTGCTGTCATTGTCATGGAAACAGGCTGCCGGTTGCTTCTTCCATCTTTTGTGACGTTGGCGGCCGCAATTGAGCAACTTTCATCCGACGTAGCATCAAGTCGTGTTACCTCCGTGTTCCCCGTGAAATAAAGACTAAAGTGCTCCCGCTAAGCTTGTTCAGTGTCTTCCCAACTCAACCAGTTTAAGGTTATCCCGGTTAGCATCGTGGCTAATACCGGTTCCGCTTAACATGATGCAGTAGTGTGAGGCCAGACGTCCAGCTCGCCATTGTTGTCTGTGCGACTAGTTATTTGCATCTCCATCTGTCACTTAACAGTTTGACCTGCTTATTTATTAAATCACGTAAGGGAGGGGGCTTCAACTGCCCCTTGTTTACCTCCCCGATCATCATTGTGTCAAAACAAGAAGACTATTCTTTC
Organism: Hippocampus guttulatus; assembly: GCF_054856545.1. Lineage (NCBI taxonomy): Eukaryota > Metazoa > Chordata > Actinopteri > Syngnathiformes > Syngnathidae > Hippocampus > Hippocampus guttulatus. The sequence continues at coordinate 8,861,338 of NC_141279.1, forward strand.
ATGATTTAAAAGGTGTCTCCATCACGTTTGTGGCATGCTTCCATCAAAGTACTCAGAAGATCAAGGTGAAATTGGCTTGTTTTACAGGTGCATCTGTCTCATGCATTAAACACGCGCCCTTGAAAAATCCATATGATTAAGTATAGTAATTTAACCCCGCCCCCCTGGAAAAAAATCCAGATGACATCAGTATTAAATTGAGCATCACAAGCCCACATTTCAAACCAATTTTGGAAAAATCTTGAAAATTGAACACAGGTGGAAGTAGGTATTGTTTAAATTTTAAAACCTAATTGTTTGAGCTGAAGCAATAACTGGACTATTGCTTCTTCTCGACGTCTACAGCAACGTGGCAACAACCTTCCACTGTTACTCAATGGCCACGGCCTCTCATTCCTCACTTGCTTTTGTTTGGCTCCCAACAAAGTCACCCCATAGCGGGTAGTACTCTCGGCCAATGACCCCGTACAAAAAAAGCCCACTCATCAGTGTGCGCGGCGAGCACTTGCGCTGAAACACAACACGCACACTAGACGGTGGGCAGCATCCATTGATGAAAGTGACTCACTACACTATTTCCCAAGCAGGCGTGTGCATACGTTGTGGCAAGCAATGCGGGGGGAATAAAAAGGCCAGCCTTGCAAATAAATATTTGTGCTCCTTCAGTGGTTCAAACGGACTGTGACTCGAGAACATCAATTGAAATCAATTGTGGGTGTTTTTATCGTTCTAACCAGGTGTCCAGTTAGAGGGTGGCTGCGTGCACAGGGGACGAGAAGAAAAGGCCGCTGAAGGCCATGGAGTTGGCGGACGGCTTGCTTCTGCAGGTCAACAACGGCGAGCAGTGGTGCAACCGCTGGAAGCGGCCCAATGACGACTCCGTAAGACTCAAAAATCCACCTGTGTTTGTAAACTTAGCCGATCTGAAATTGTGCCCTCGTCAAAGAATTCAGCTCATTCAAGACATCAGAGCAAATTTTTTTTAATGGGCATTATCTTGTTTATTTATAATATTTGTGTCTTGTTGACCTTGAAGGATCGCAGTACCAGTCCGTCAGTCCTGCGCTGCGTGGCCACCACGTGGAAGGAGGGTCTTCTAAACAGGAAGAGACCCTTCGTCGGCCGCTGCTGCCACTCTTGCACACCACAGAGCTGGGTAACCTTACACGCTGACGGCAATTAACACGTAACCATTAGCATAATTGACGTACAGGAGCAACAGGCATTGGAGACTACATTTATTATGCTAGTTTGCAACTGTGTAGAACTGCAGCACACTGAGTGCTGTTTCTTTATATAATTCTTGCATTAATTAGCCCGACTGTCGCATCACAGTGGGGCAGAAGGGCTCACTCAAAAGACACGTATTCATTCATTTGTATTGTCACCACAGGAAAAGCTATTCAACCCCAGCATTCCATCGCTTGGCCTGCGTAACGTCATCTACATAAACGAGACCCACACCAGGTACGTGCTGCGAGTCAATGTTGCAAAGTGAAGGTCCACCACGTGCTGATAAAATGCTAACATCAGCCAGTAATGTCCACCCTGCCTGCAAGCAGTACACATAGTTTTGCTCTTCACACATAAATTATGTGCAATACAATTAATATGGCGTTCACTCAAATATCTCAATTTTGTTTTGGGGGGGGGGTGAAATGGGGACGTTTTGAAAGCCACCCTGAGGTGATTTTGGTTCCAGAATAAGCTTCTATAGAGCAGTAGTAGTGGAAACATGTGGCGTGAATTGTGTGACACATTGGAGTAGGCAGCTGAATAATTGAAAGTCGGTGGAGTCGCACGTGTCAGTTCAACTCCAAATGTACCCGATGCTTGTACAGTGCGGACACTCCCAAGTGGAACACAATGCGACGCCGTTTACGTTTTTCCTCATCTCAAAAACAAATTTCTCCGAATCCAATAAAGCCAAGTCAATTTGCTGCTTTGATCAAAAAACCTTTATTCGGGGTACGCTTTCTACTGCGGTACAAGTGTCAAGTAAACCTCACATGTGCTGTACTGTGAGCATGTGCCTTTTTGATCCCGTCTGCAGGCAGCGTGGCTGGTTGGCACGGCAACTGAGCTACATCCTCTTTGTCATGGAACGAGACGTTCACAAGGACATGTTCCCCCGGAACGTGGTGGAAAACGTGCTCAACAGCAGCAGGTAGTCCACTCGATCTGTAGACCTTAATAGGTGCAAGACATTAAGTTGTCCGTTATCCCAAAATATGTTTCCTATTAAAAAATAAACTTTTTCTTCTGTATCAGTGTTGAGAGCGCCATCTTGAGCGTGGCCTCCGATTCGGACGAGGCCGGCGGTGAGCGCAGCAAGTCCGTCGGGAAAGTCAAGCAAAAAGCCCGACGCTTCCTCCAGCAGATGGTGGCCAGCGTTTCGCCCGCCTTCGTCAGGTACATGTGTGTTGGGGAACAGTGGCGTTAAGTCAAAAACACCCAACGCTCACTTCGCTCGCACTGTTGTGTTGAAAGCAGTTGTCACTGCCTTCATATGGCACCAGGTATGCAGTACCAACTTTTTTCTTACGCTCCGATCCAGGCTGACAGGATGGGTTCTCCTGAGGCTCTTTAATGGTTTCTTCTGGAGCATTCAGATCCACAAGGGCCAGCTGGAAATGGTCAAAAAAGCAGCGGCGGAGGTCAGGAAACACACCCCAAAAAAAATTCAATCGGTCAAGCATAATCGAAGTCCGCAAATTGTTGGTCGTCTGTGGCCTCCGTGCAGCACGGCGCTCCCATGGTCTTCCTGCCTGTCCACAAGTCCCACATCGACTATCTGCTCATCACGCTGATCCTCTTCTGTCACAACATCAAAGCGCCGCACATCGCCGCCGGCAACAACCTCAGCATTCCCATTCTCAGGTGAGCCTCGCGTCGCGTTTGCTGAAGTGAATATACCCATGGTTTACAAGCACCATTTTTTTTTTTTTTTTTTTTTTTTTTTTTTTGTGCTTTCAGCACCCTGATCCGAAAGCTGGGAGGATTTTTCATACGACGGAAAATGGAGGAGTCCGTGGACGGCAAGAAAGACATTTTGTACAGATCACTCCTATATGCTGTGAGTCAGCTGCTGTCATGTGGACAAAAGTCTTGGGACTTACTTCCTGGGGTGTCCATGCAAATTTGCACTCCAAACGTCACCCTGCAGTACATTTAACAGGATATAAAAAAAAAATTCTCCCTGACTTAGTTCACCCTGCATGCAATTCCACACGAGAAAACTGCGCTTAGAATGAATGCATTTGTTTGAGAGTTGCTCCTTGTCTGTGACATGCTGCACTTCACATCGACCTGCCAAAGTAATTGCGTGTTGAGCCAATAAGATAAGTGCTATCAGCTCTGGACAGTTGTGTGTGTGTATAACCAACTCGTGTAGTTTGACCTTCAAAATTGTGCATCATGTCTCATCGCTACAAAAATAAAACCGAGACAGCACCTACTCAGCAATATGATCAAACCTAACAGTCTGCGTCACAATGTAAATGCTGTTAGGGCCTCTGGTCTTTGCAGCTGAATCCAAGGCGGCGGTCTATTTTGGGACAAAGCACCCCCCACCCACCTCCCCCCGGACCTCCAAAAATGTCTTTAGACCGCTGTGAAAGGATGTGATTACACAACACCGCTTGTGTCCAAAGTCTGGACGCGGGTGGTTTTAACGTGCTCAGTTTTAGCTCGGCTTGGTGACCTTCAAGTAAAATCTGATTCAAAACAAATATGTGTACAATTATCGATTGAGAAAAACAAATTGTGTAATCAAGAATATCGAACTGCGACTATGCGAGCGTTTATTGTCAATTTTGAGCACAAGAGACTTGGTGAATGCCAAAAATGTTTTGTTTCTCACTGGCTTTTACCTGTTGCATCGTCTATCTTCTCATCCTCACGTGATCGAACGTGGTCTCTCCAGTACACAGAAGAGCTGTTGCGTCAGCAGCAGTTCCTTGAGGTCTACCTGGAGGGCACGCGCTCCCGCAGCGGCAAACCGTCCACGGCGCGCGCCGGCATGCTGTCCATCGTGGTGGACGCGCTGCGCGCAGGCTCCATCGGCGACGTGCTGGTGGTGCCGGTGGGCATCTCGTACGACCGCATCATCGAGGGCAACTACAACAGCGAGCAGCTGGTGAGGCCGCTGGTTCGGCGTCGTCGACTCGGGGTGGCCGGCGCGGCCATGTCTGAACTGTTCCGTGAACGCAGGGCAAGCCCAAGAAGAACGAGAGCTTGTGGGGAATAGCGTGCGGCGTGTTCAGGATGCTGAGGAAGAACTATGGCTGCGTCCGTGTCGACTTCAACCAGCCGTTTTCCCTCAAGGTGAGAGGGTCCTTGTTTTCAACACGTCTGTGACGGGTATGGTCGAAGGCGATCAATCAAAAATGACATCACACTGTATGGCTATGTTCTGATTCTCTCCATCGTGCGCTGTAGCGAGTTTGCCATTTTGTACTGCCGTTTGAATGTTTAGCAATCATTTAGGTCCCTCTTCGTATGCCAAAATATATTTCATATAAGTAAAGCAACACATCGCAATATGACTGATTCATTGATTGTGAGCCTTTTCACCCGTTGAACGCAGGAATACCTGGACAGCCAGAGAAGCCGCCACATTGCACCCCCGCTGTCTCTCGAGCACGCCTTGATGCCCACCATCATAGACGCGCAGTAAGTGCAACTCTCTTCCTCTTGCGTGCCTTCAAATAAAGCCTCCAAAATGGCCCCCTCTTCCGCCTTCTTCCCACTTCCTCGCAGCAGGCGCTGTCTTTTGACATTTGCGCACGGCACTTGAGACCCCAGGGGTCATTTCAGTTCACAGTCCCACTGCAGCTGCCCGTTAATTTGGACTACATCCTTAAAAATAAACGGCTAATGATCTTTCTATGACACTTTTTTAAAATTTGTTCAGGCCCGACGCGCAGCTGTTCGAAGGACAAGAGGAGGGCCACCAGAACAGAGAGCTACCCGAAGACTTGTGCCGACGACAGCTCATTAACAACCTGGCCAAACACGTTCTTTTCAGTAAGGCTGCCTCTCTTCATTAGTGGATCTTATTCCTTCCCAATGTCACGTCCTAAGGTGTGCTTTATGCAGCAGCAAGCAGCAGCAGCAGAAACCGGTTCCCCCCAGCTCGGTCAGCTGCATTGTCCTCCTCCCCCTTTTCTATTTTTTTACCCCCCCCCTCCCTCTCATAGCCAGCAGCCAATCACAGCACCCGCAGCTCTATGGCATGTTGTTTTCGGCCAATAGGACACAGAGGAGGTAGAGGGTGAGCCCAAGAGGGGCCAGAATGCAGCGCCAGCGCCGGTGTTCTGCTGCTACCGCTGCCTTTCGTCCCCTCAAAGGACCGACGCGTACGATGACTTGGAGTAACCCTCACACCTTACGTTTCTATGTCTGTTCTGAATTCCTTTTGTGAATATTTTGCGTGGCCTTGTTGTGATTAGATGAAGATCACATTTTAGGAGCAATGTATAAATCGCTCCAAGGGTTCACGTTTTTCTTACAAGATGTATAATCCCACAGAATGCATTTTATTTTGTATGATGTATTCAGATTTTTTTTTTAACATCTTGCTCAGCTCAGCTGGCACCGGTTGTACAATTTTAAGGCCTCTCACATCTCCATTTGAGGCGATGAGCACCAAGCCGCCACCACCATGTCTGTTTCTGTGTTGTTCAACGTTCCTTCTATCCTCCCCATGTAGCGGCAAACAAGTCATCCGCCATCATGTCCACGCACATCGTGGCCTGTTTGCTGCTCTACCGACACCGACAGGTACGTCTGCTCCTTAATTTTTTTTTTTTTTGGAAGAGGGATTTTAGTCTACCTCCTGCCTGCCCTGCCTTGTGGTGCCCTCCACCAAGTAAGGTGGAACAAAGGTCACTAAGACCTCACTGCACAATAATGACCCAGAGATCAGGTTCCTTCCCTCATGAGCAATTTTAAGCATTAGTGCCCCCTGCAGGAACTATGGCGCATGTGTCTGGCCAGCATCCGTACGTTTTTCGAAACGTGAGGTTCCTTCCCGCAGGGCGTTGCACTGTCCAAGCTGGTGGAGGACTTCTTCAACATTAAGGAGGAGGTGCTGTCACGCGACTTTGACCTGGGCTTCTCGGGCAACTCGGAGGACGTGGTGATGCGCGCGCTGCACCTGCTGGAGAACTGCATCGCCGTCACCGGCGGCGCCAACCGCAACGGCGAGTTCACCATCGCGCCCAGCCACACCGTGCCGGCGCTTTTCGAGCTCAACTTCTACAGCAACGGCCTCTTCCACGTCTTCATCCCCGACGCCATCGTCGGTACGTCGTCGCTCCAACTGGCCGCTTTTCAAATGTCATATCATGTAAAATAATTTCACTGTAGAACAAAAAAAATCATGTTCAACCAATTATTCAAGTCAACACATTTTCATTTGACTAACAATGAATGTATTCAATGTGAAATTGTTTATTTTGACATTAATTGGGGGCGGGGGGGTATTCATTGAATTCTAATGACGCAAATCCCCGACGCGATCTCGCCTGAGGTGTCATTGAATTTGCACGCAGCCTGCAGCATCCTGTCCCTTCAGCGGGAGCAGGCGGTGGAGTCGGAGTCGTCGGCGCTCGCGTTGCAACAAGGGCCGAGTGCCGGAGCCGCCGACTGCCCACTCAGTCAAGAGAAGCTCATCCGCAAGGCCGCCGGCCTCTCGCACTTCCTGGTCAACGAGGTGGCCGTGGCCTCTGTAAGTGTTGTGCACCGCCGGGCCGGGCTCAAGCGTACGATTGTTCATTGAACGGACAGTCAAGCCCACCCTGTTTCCACCCCGCAGCCGTGCCAGACTATATACCAGGTGTTCCTCGACGCTATCACCCGCCTCATCCAGTATGGCGTCCTCTATGTCGCGGAGGTCAGTTTGGAGGGACCCCCAATTCCTGGCACCATGGCACTCTCCGCCCTGATGGCTTTTTATTGTGTGTCAGGAGGACCAGGAGGAACTGAGCCCCAGTCCGACGGAAGAACCGTGGCCCAAAAGGTTTCCCGAGCCGCTCTCCTGGAGGAGCGACGAGGAGGACGAGGACAGCGACTTTGGGGAGGAGCAGCGGGATCGCTACCTCAAGGTTCTCGTTTGCTTTTTCGTCCACTTAAGGCAGACATCTTGGGGGAGTGCACAAGTAGTGAAATTAGATAGCAACGAACAACACGACTTGACGCTTGCTGAGTTTCCCTTTCCAGGTGAGCCTGTCGGCAGAGCACCAGGAGTTCTTTGTGTTCCTGCAACGGCTCCTCAGCTCCGTCCTGGAGGCCTACAGCGGTGCCGCCATCTTTGTGCACAGCTTGAGTCAGCCCATGGCCGAGACTGAGTACACGCAGCGCCTCTTCAGATACCTGCTCACGCGCACCGAGAAGAGAATTGCTGCTTACGGTGATTGCGGGCAAATGCACTTTGAATCATTTAATTTAAAAAATAATAATAATCCCTTCACTTAATCTCTCTGACAATATTAGGTTGGCATGTTTTTTTTTCCAACTTGTACTGCAATCCAAATTTTGATCATTTGTCCTTCTGTCTTCTTGTGTCTTCATGATTCACTTTTCTTTTCTTCAGGTGAAAGTGCAACTCATTACCTGGTGAAGAACACAGTCAGAACATTCAAGGATCTCGGGGTAATCAAAATATATTCAGAATGAGAGTGAAAAGCTCACCTTTCTTGGAATTTGATGGGACTGACGGCGTTCGTTTTCTTTCCAGGTCCTCAAGGAGCGACGAGAGGAACGCGTGACCACGCTGGAGCTGAGCCCCACCTTCCTACCTCAGGCCAACCGCAACAAACTGCTGCAGTACATTTTAGGCTTCTCCCTGCTGTGACCCCGAAAGGCCCTCAAACCTCGTTGCTTCAGGCTCCCCTCCGACACAAGGGCTTCTTACTTGTTACTTCGAAAATACGACTAATCCAGGTGCTACCCGGAAGTGCCTTCACGTTTAGAAGAAAACAAAAAGGCTCTCTCTATTCCCTGCCGCGCTACATCTCCATTACTTTGTAATATATAGCAATAGGCAAAGCTGCCTTTTACAGAAAGCATCCACAGAAAGTGGGCAAAGTAGCCATCGAGGGCAGAAGTGCACTCAAATCTAGTCTAGTAGTACACGTTGCTCCCTACACTAACCTGTCAAATCAATCGGGATTCACCTTCGTTATTATGAATGGGATGTACTAAAGAAGCCTTTCAAAGAGCGCTGTAGAATTGTTTTCTCGTATTGTCACATTATTGCAGAGCTGACCCGGTGTGGCATTTGCCGACATTGCCTAATGGGCGAGCCGGCTCTGCATTGTCTTCTAGCAGCCGTGAAGTCAAATGATACTTTACTGATTCTTTTGTTGTTCTTGTTGTTTTTAGACATACTTTCTCACAGTGGGTCTAATAAAAAAAGTGATTTTTTTTCTTCAATTTTTAGGTATCAAATAAAGTAGGGGGAAAGTGCTCTAAAGCAACAGGGGATGTGTGTGGAAGGTCCAAGTAAGTCTACTGAAGGAGATTTCTTCTCAAGCGTAGATGGTTATTTCATTTTTAAACCTGCATGCGTTCATGCAGAATTTCCTTATCTGTGACAAACATGTATAGAAGATTTGGCGGCATGTCAAAGACAAAAAAATGTGAATGAATTGGAATGAGGCAGACAATGGTGAGTTTCAATGTCACTCTTATGGACTGTACTGCATGTTTGCTATCATGGGCACTTGACTGTAGACTTTGTGTTGTATTTAATGGTTCCAAGTGTGTGAAGTATGCTGCGGAGGAGCCCTGGTGAATGTATCGTGTTGTCGTGATTGTCCAAAACCCAAGTGGACTTGCTGTATGCCCAATGGGATAGGAATGCCTGGCCACGACGGGAAGTCAAAATGGAAGAAAACACCATCACACGGTATGAAACCCAAGCGAGTGAACGAATGCACATGTGGCTGTGTAAGGTTAAAAATGCCTGTATCATGGGAACAGGTGCCTTTTATTTTTTCAAATCCAATGTTGTGGTCTGTACTTGTATTTTTATGCATGTTAATGATTCAGAATCATAAAAACACTGTAATAATAAGTTATAACGTGAAAAAAAATCACCAGCCAGTAAAAAAAGAAGCCTGATTTGTTTGTTTTCGGTCTGATTTTTGCTTTCACAGAGCAAAGCACAATTGTCAATAGGTTTGTAAATAAAATAGATGTTTTGGGACGTTTGTATCTGCTGCACTACTAAAAAAGAAAATTCGAAATGAGGAATTCTATGTTTTTGGAACGTAGGAGGAAATTCGCCAATATTCCATGTGTTGTTAAGGAATTGAATTGAAATTAGACTTTTACTTAAGGGTTTTAAATGCACCTCATTCTCGCGATTACCACTCTTTCCTGGGCACGTGAATGCAACAAGCCTCAAAACACGGAAGTCGGCAAGACAACTGATGATGGCCGACTTGGAGGAAACTTGGGGATGCGCTCTTATTTTGTCAAACTTCTTTTCCTTGACGGCTATTATTCGTCCCGACGACTAATGTGATCCCGAATAAAACATTGCAGCGTGGTTATGTCGTCTTTTCAAGCCGTAGTGTTGGTCTTTTTGTCGGCGACATCGGCCGCCGTCGCCATTCTCGTCCAAACTGAGGGTAGGTCATGTCTCCTACGGCACAACAGCGTCACCAGCAGGCCATTCCTTCCTCTGTTAGTGATCCCCTGTTTGTGTAACTACGTTTCCCCGCAGCCCTGCCTCGTCCTCCGGCCGTGGCCGCCGCCGCCGTCAGCGTGTGCGCATTGATGGGGGTGTCGCTGCTGTTGAGGGACATCCGGTCCAAGGTGAGAGGTGAAGGCCGGACGCTGGGGAGCTTGCTCGGCCAGTACGGAGCCTTCAAGGCCGTGGGCTGGCTGGGCAAGTGGCAGCGGGCCAAGTTGGAGGCCGACACGCTGAACGTGAGGAAGGCCCAGGAGGAGACGCTGCTGAGCCGCCTCCGGAAAAACGAGCACACGCTCTATGGGAAACGTTTTGACTTCGCTTCTATCAAAGGTGAGTGGACACGAGTGACGCGACAAATCAACTGTGGTATGGTTTAGAGGCCAACTCGTACACAATGCAATTCTTTCAAACATTTCTATTTCAGATATTGACACCTTTCGCACTCATCACCCGATCACCACGTATGAGCACTACCGTGACCTGGTGGGTCGTGTGGCATCTGGGGAGGAGAGGGTGCTCACCGCAGAGAAGCCCCTAGTCCTGGCCATGACGTCCGGGACATCTGGGCCCAGCGCCATGCTCCTCAGCACCAAGGACACCAACAGTGACTTTTTCCTTCAGGTAGCCTGTCACATAACAGGACTCTTTGATGTCTATTTTTCAGGACAAATTTCTTTTTTGGAGTATCTTTGCATAGTCTCCACAGATCTAGATCAGGAGGAGAATTGACAATAGGCCAAAGTTTGTGTGTGTGTGTGTGTGTGTTGGATCTGACTCAAAGAACTGATTTTGTTCACCAGGGTGTGGCGGTGTGCCTGGACACCATGCGGCGAGCGTTCCCGGCCACGGACAGCCTGCAGCGCACTACCAAGTTTTTCTACACGCCGATGTTCCGCCAATCGGAGGCCGGCATTCCCATTGGGCCCAATTCATCCACGCCGGCCTCTTCTCGTCACATGCTCCATCTCTACACCACACCACCGCCTGCCTTCCAGGTGAATGACGTGGGATCTGTATTTTTCAAAAGGATACTTCACAGTATTGTGCTTTCCAAAATATTCCCTCGTAATCTAACTTTTTTTGCAGGGAAAATTTTCCACTTAAAAAGATTCTTGTTTTTAGATTCCAGGTTCCATCGTATAATGTCAATGTGCTTATATAATGATGCTCGTTTTGGTTTTGTTGTTTTGTGTTAGTTTTCCGTGCTTGTGACGTTGCACCTGTGACTTCAGGTGGCGAGCGAGAAGGACGCGCTATACCTGCATCTCCTCTTTGCACTCAAAGATCCCAGCGTGGGAACGCTCGAGTCCAACTTTGCCTCAAGCATCTTCTACGCCTTCTCCACTTTGCAGGTACATTTGTTGCAAATGTATTTCCCTCACCGCTCCTTAGTCTTGCAATATATTGATGATTGATACCAAGTCAGCCATTTAAGGTTCCCGTGGTGGAAGCCCTCATTTTCCCTCAGCGCGTGCAAGTGAGGACTCAACATTGTTTCGCACCTTCCAGGAGCGCTGGCAGGAGCTGACGGAGGACGTGGAGCGCGGGACGGTGAGCGGCGCTCTCCATCTGGAGCCGCACGTCAGGGCTGAGCTGGAGGCCCTGACCCGGCCCGACCCGGAGAGGGCGGCTCAGCTCCGGGCAGACTTCGGGGCTGGCTTCCGTGGCATCGCCGGACGCCTCTGGCCCCGCCTCAACTTAATTCTGGCCGTGGATTCTGGCTCCAATCAGATCTACGGCGAGATGCTGAGGGACAACTGCTGCAGCGGCATCCCCTTCTACTCGCCCTTCTACGCTGCCACTGAAGGTCAAATGAAGTTTTTCTTCAAAGTGATGTCGATTGTTTTTCTCAGTAACTGTCCAGATTGTCACACCCACGTTGGTGTGTTTTTCTTGTGAAATTATGATTTATTTTTATCGCGCGATTCCCCATGCAGGTCTGATTGGGGTGAACCTTTGGCCCGAGGAGACCGTCCGGCGTTACCTGCTGTGTCCTCGCTCCATGTTCTGCGAGTTCCTACCAGAGAGCCTTTTGGAGGACGAGGTGGCGGCGATGGCGGCCACGCTTCTCATGGAGGACGTGAAGGAGGGACAAAACTACGAGCTGGTGGTCACCAACGCCGCCGGCCTCTTCAGGTGGGCTCCCCGGTAGAAACGGGAACCAAGGAGTTAAAAGGAGCCAATGAGATCTCTCGTGGACTAACTCCGATTTTGCAGGAGAGGGATTTAAAATGTTGTGGTTGCTTTTTATTTTTTCTCGGTTCCAGATATCGCATCGGCGACGTGGTGAAAGTGGTGGGATTCCATCACCAATGTCCAATTGTGGAGTTTCAATACAGGTCAGCCAATTCATGAGGTACACCCGCACACATCTAATTTGAGCGGGAGCCTTTCAGTGTAACGTGCGAAAAGATTTTTGGAGTGGGCTCAGCAGCTAAAACAATGCGAGTGTACCCGATATGGTGAGCAGTGCGCTTGAGGAAGCGCGTGTGTGCTCGCAGGCGCGGTCAGATGCTGAACGTTCGCGGCGAGAAATTGTCGGAGGCCTTGTTCCTGGACGCTTTGAAGGAAGCCGTGGCGCAGTGGCCCGCCGCTCGCCTGCTTGACTACTGCTGCGCAGAGAGCGGGATTATGGGTACGGCAACTAAAAGATGATGAATGTTATATATGTTTTTGCAAACGATCATATTTTGTTACATAATGCATTTTTTATGCATATTTTTTTCTTAAAAGTGAAACAAGTTTGTTGTTGACTGCTCTTGCCTAATTTTCTGAATTTTCGCTTCATTCACATGATACGTGATTTGCACATCAGCGACCGCACACTTTTTTTGTCTTTTTTTTTTTTTCTGGGCCGCAGGGGATTGTGTGGGCAGCTGCGACCCTCACTACCAGGTCTTCTTGGAGCTGACGGGTGTGAGGAACCTCAGCGAGGAGCAGCGCCACAAGGTGACTCCCCGTTGAGTGACTCAAGTGTGATTTTGGAATCGAACGTGTGTCTTGGTCCGCAGCTGGACGTGTGCCTGCAGCGGGCGTCGGCCGTGTACCGTTCGTTCCGCATCAAAGGCAGCATCGGGCCGCCGAGGGTGCAGCTGGTGGGCCGCGGCGCCTTCGCCGAACTGCGCCAGCGCATGATGAGCTCCTCCCTCACCTCGGCCAACACCTTCAAAATGCAGCGGGTGTTGCGGCGCAAGGAGGATGCCCGGTTCTTGCTGACCAGAACAGTTTCCTGAAGAAGGAAATGAACTGAATAAGACTTTTAGGAAGGAAATGAAGAATTTTACAAGCATACTAAGTTGTACTTCAGGTAAATGTGCATTATTGTTCTATATTTATACATCTCTTGTGGATTTTTACATATTTCTGACAGTTGCAGCAACTGATGTCAGGTAGGATATTTTGCGGCGGCCTTGACATTTCTGATCCTCACCCCAACCTGTTCTGTTATTAAATAGTGGGGTGGGGGGTGAAAGGAATTTATTTTGTGCGTGTTCAAATGAATCACTGACACACATTTGACTTTCAGGTGTTACTTTCAAGCGCGTGCCGCCTGAAATTCTTCACATTCAAAATATAGTGACATAAAAATATTGAACTCAACACAAGCAGAAATAGTTATACTGTAATTGCTTTTTGTTTCAAAGAATTCCTCATGGGAGAAATACACTGTTTGAACTCGTGAATGAAAACGGAAAAGCTGGGCGCCTTTCCCATAAACTTACATTTATGCATTTTGCCATGATTAAAAAGTAAATTAATCAACTAGACTGTTTTCAAAATGCTTCGCTCGCAGAAGAGAGGCGACGGCGAAGCGAAAGTGCTGTACCCGCATAGGTCTAAGTGAGAGTGACTCAGGATATATAAGCGGAAGTGACGTGTTCATTCCGGAACACCCCCCCCCCCCCCCCGCAAAATACCCTTCCCCATCGGATGTCATTTTGAACGGATCGCGCGCGGGTGGCGAGCTCAGGAGCCGAAACGTTTTACCGTACAGACGAGAGCAGACCGACGCTGCAATTTCCAGTCTGCATCGCTGGACTCCTTGTAAGTTCGCAGTGTCCAGATTTATTCACCCTGATTTCTGTATCCGTAAGTTGACGTGTTTGTGTCGAGCGAACGAGCGCACTTCGGCGGCGCCGACAAGTTAACAAGCAGCCCGAGTTACTGAAGAATCGGACCCCGGTTGAAGGAAGCGATCGAATCCGCCTTCGAGATTGAGCGGTTAATTGCAGCGCAAATTCATCAGTATCTTCAAAGTTGTTTGACCGGTGGGAAATGTTCAGTCAGTGCGCCGTTTAGGCCCGATTTCGTGAGAGTGGAGCGTCGTCGAGCGGAGTAGGGCCTCTCTTGATGGGGGAACACAACTCTTTTCGACTTGTGTTTGTTTTGAAGGCTCGTTCGAAGCTCTCGCTTGTGTTTCACGAGTTCCCCAAAAAGTTAATCATGCTTCTGTCAAGTTGCAAGGTAACCAAGTGTTAAATTTTTTATTTATTTTTTTGCCGCCACTGCAATGTTTTTTTCTTTTTGGGTACTTTTTGTCTTTATTTTTCCCCGTTCCCTCACACTCAAGAATTAGCCAGCAAGCTAAAAGGACACCATTTCTGTTCGTCTATTGTTGTAATAAAAGCTCATTTTATTTTGGCATTCTTTATTTGTCATTGCTTTTTTTTTTAAACCAATATTATTTTTACTTTAAAACAGACAACCCACATGGTCAAATCAGGACACCAAAGCAGGAAGTGCACTTGTGGACTTTTTTGACGTCCGTCAATTAACTTCTACGTGACGGAAGCCAACACACTGCGAGTCTCCGAGGAGTGAACGGTGGAAGCTCCGAGACTTGAGTCGGTGTCTTCGCAAAGCCCATGGCGAGCTGCGTTGAGTACGATCTCCGATGTCAGACCTGTTCGGCTGTTATTCAAGAGCCCGTCGTGCTGTTGTGCAGTCACAGCTTCTGCCGTGCGTGTGTGCAACAGTGGTGGGAGGAGAAAGGTGATAGTTCGTGTCCAGTCTGTGGGAAAAAGTCTCGATCGGTGGATCCACCCCGAAACATGTCGCAGAATGCGTTTCGGACCCTTCCGCAAGCCTCGGTGGCTTCAGAGGACATCTGCAGCTTGCACAAAGAGAAACTCACCCGCTTCTGTTCGGAGCACAATGAGCCGGTGTGCCTCCGATGCAAAGATGAACAAATCCACGCTGGCCACAAATTCCATCTCATCAATAAAGTTGCGAAATGTCACAAAAACAAACTCCAGGAGGGCCTGCAGGATGCGAAGAAAAGGCTGAACGATTACAATGAGATCAGGAATGACTGCGATGACAACGCGGCGTACATCAAGACCCAAAGGGAGCAGGTGGAAATCCAGATTAAGAAGGATTTTGCGGAGCTTCGCCGGTTCCTTCAAATCGAGGAGAAAGCCAGGTTGTCTGCCGTGAAGGAGGAAGAGCAGAAGAAGACTCGGGCGGTAAAGGAGAAGTTAAAGACACTCGACAAAGACAGGAACGCTCTCTCCGACACGATCAGCGGCGCGGAGGCACTGCTGAAGTCGGCCTCGGCCCATGTTTCCTTCCTGAAGAACCTCAAGAGGGTAATGACCAGAATCCAGAAGCTGCCTGACAGGCCCGAAGAACTCCGAGGCGCTCTGCTGGACGAAGCCAAGCACGTGGGCAACCTCAAGTTCAGTGTGTGGGAACGAATGAAGGAGAAGGTGTCCTACAGTCCCGTCATTCTGGACCCAAACACGGCCCGCCCAGAACTCAGCCTGTCTGGAGATCTGACCAGCGTGAGTTTGGGAAGAAGGCAGCCGCGTCCAAACAACCCCGAGAGGGTCAAGCGCAGCATTGTGCTCGGCTGCGCTTTGGCCACGGGAACGCACACGTGGGATGTGGACGTGGGCGAGAACGCTGACTGGGAAGTCGGCGTGGCGTGGGGGGACCCTTGCTCCCCAGACGCCATGCAAAAGAGAACCATCGCCTTTTGTGAGGGCGAATACAAACAGTGTGATGACCCGCTCAACCCGCCTGTGAAACTGCAGAGGATCAGACTTCACGTGGACACTAAAAAAAGATCGCTTTCATTTTCTGAACCGCTCACAAACAATGAATTGTGCAAAACCCACCATTGCCCACCTGTAGCTGGCAACGTGAAAATGTTTCCTTACTTTCGGACAAGGGATAAAAATCCTCTGAAAATAATTCCACTCGCGCGTCGTGTTACGATTCAAAATCGGTGTTGATGTTGGAGATGTTTTGCGCCCACATTTGTCAACAGTCATTTTGTATTAAGTCTTATTACCCACCCAAATGGCTACTTCACATTGATTCACTTCAAGAAACAAACAAGCAAATAACAATTAAGATTACCGATCAAGATCTCAAGGACTGTATCGGAGTGTCACTTTGTGTTTTTCCAAAATCGAATAATCATAAAAAGTACAGTGAAGTGCAGTATTTATTCTTTTTCCTGTTTGTTCAAGTTTTTTCAACATTTATTTTCTTTCAATATTTGTTTAAATTAAATTGAAATTTGTCACAAAAACCGATCTCAACAGAATGTCATTTTGTTTGCATTCTCTGCTAACTTGTTTTGTTTGTTGTCTGTTCAATGACCCCCCACCCCCCCTCAGCTCGCCCATACGCGATCCTTTGTGACTCTTATTTTGCTGCGCGCAATACTCACCGCTAGGTGGCAGCAACGACCCGTCCAACAGTAATTAGACTGTCCTTTCTATCTGCTTTGTATCGTATCGGGTTTATCGCATGCAGTGCCTACGTGGGTTAGGGTTAGGGTGAATAAATAATTAACAGTAATTAAATGTAAAATAAAATTCATGAAAGAGTTGAGAAAAAAGGTGTGTGTTTATTTCGTTAGTTTCAGTGCAAACGAAGCAAGCCAATCGCATGCAACAAAAACAATCACTTGCACAAAAATCAGTTCTGTCCATATATACCTACGTATGTATGAATGTGTGTGTGCCACGGTTGTTCTTGCACAGCTTGCAGGTCTCCCAGTTGGCATGTGCCCTCATATTTTTAGCAGCGTCGCCCTATTTTCTGTCCGCATTTGACATTGTCGCGCCTCGCGCTCGTTCCCCTGCCAACTTTTTTGCCTCCACTTCCAATTCATATGAATGACACACTTTTTTTTCTCGTGCATTCTACCCCCCCCCCCCCCCGCCCCCGTTCAGATTTGCTTCCTGCTGGAGGCTGTCAGCGAGGAAGCGAGTATTTGTCGAATTTCTCTCCTCGCCTCTCGTGCTTGAAGGATTTAAGCGCGCGCACATCTGCCTCCTGTCAATCGAGTGCAAAGCGCCGATAGTCTAGAATGGAGGACGCGCCCGAGTTGTCAATGGCCGTGCGGAACCCTTCAATGAGGGAAACCATCGCGGTTTCACAGCGTAATTACACGATTCAATCAAACTTATCGACTTCAGCCATCTTCAGATTCATTGGAAATTGTGCTGCTCCTTCCTTGGCCACTTAGGGGCAGTAAAAGACATACTGAGGGACGTGATGACACTCACAAGTCCTCAGTACGCTGCAGTTGTAGTCATTTGTTCATAACGTGGGGTCATGATGGTGTGCAAGCTAGATACATTGTGTTGATGCTTTATGATCCTGACAATATTCTTCTGTATGTATTGTGTGGGGGGGAGGGTTGTTGTCAATTTAAAAAAAAAATTGACAAAAATGTGTTCAATTTCTTGTCAAAATTGAACAGCTGGATTTTGGGGAGGTATTTTTGTGTTATTTCTTTTCCTATACGATTTCACACCTTTGTATTATTACTATTGTCTTTCTTTTTCGGATCACGGCTACCTGCGGGCACGCTTCCACCTGTCGTCGGCTGCCAGTTGTTTGTTGACTTGTCGGACGTGTTACTTGGGGTGTTAAGAATCAAGTCGTCATGAAAAACATCTCCCGGCTTATCGGCGTAATCCGCTCTTAGCGGCTTTTCTGCCCGCGGAGCCTTAATTCTGTCACGAGGATGCTGTAAAGGGGGGCTGCGGGTCCGTGGTGGGATGGGGTATAACACAAGCTCGAATTTTAAACGGCTCTGATTTGAGAGTTAAAAAAAAATACTGGCGGAGCAGCTGTGGAAGGAGACACATTTGTTTTTTACGCAATAAAATGACCATAAATCTTATTCTTTCACCGTGAAAGTTCTTTTCTGAAAGTTGTCGTGTCAAACGATATGGATAATAATTGGTTCATAAAAAGCAACCGAGAAAAAAAATGGTTTTGTCAAATTGTATTTGATTATGCGATGGAATAATCCGTACTAAAAGTATGCAATAGTGGCACCGTCAAAAAATGACGTTGAGACACAGTTGACCAAATATGGTCAGCTCTAAGACACGACGAAACATCAGCCCATCCAAGGAGTCACCAATCAGAGAGGGCGAGTTGTGCCCCAAAATTTTTTTTATGGACTTTCAGCTCTATTTTGCTGATTGTGCCTCAGGTAGATGCTCTAGAATTCATCTTTCCGCTTTTGAGAATCAAGTTCCCCTTGGCCCGTGTCAATATTGATCCGGAACACACTATGGAAAATGACCAGTATAAAAAAAGGTTCACTGAGATTCCCGTGCGGGAAGAACACAATAGAAAGCATCCGTCTACCCACTGAATACAAAAGCCATGTGCTGATAGCGGCTTCCATGGCTTCTGTCAGCTCCTCAACTCTCCCTCTCTCGCTCTCTCGCTCGCTCTCTCCCCACTTCTCTGTGTGTTCTGCTCGCTCTCAGAAGGAAGCCAGCGTCTGATTGGTCGCCGCCTCACAGGGAGCGGGATGCAGGAGCGCAAGGAGGAGAGCGCAAAGATGCGATGAGGGATTGCCACGGAACTTCCTTGTTCGGATGGGGGCTCTTTTCGGCACCCTTTTTCCCGATCAAATGGCGGACCGCTGGTGTCGCCGCCCGCATGGAGCCCCCCCTCACCACGCCTCTGGAATGATGTGACCCCCACTTGGACGCCGCACCCCCCGAAGCGGGGCTCAACATGCCAGTGATGAAGGGGCTCCTGGCCCCCCAGAACACCTTCCTGGACAACATCGCCACTCGCTTCGACGGCACCCGTAAGCGCTCGCTACTTCCCGTATGGCTTCAATATTCTTGGTTCGTCTATCTTTGCCGGCGGCGTATCGTGACAGGCAGAACAATCAAATGCTTTTCCACGAGGTGGCGGAAGTTACAATCAACTTGCGTATCCACCTGTTGCCATTCATACCGAAAAATAGTTGTTTGTTTTTATGTCCAAACACTTTTTTAATGACAGCTATTTTGTTTTTTTTAAATAATTTTAGGGTGTGCGCTCTTCTCAAGTTTCAACTATGCGTACTTGATGACTGCGAAATGATGCGGTTTTTGGGCTTCTGCCCCCCGCCTCCAGAATGGTCTTATTTCGTCTGACCTCCAACGTTTAGCGCCCAAGCGGCCACGCTGGTGATCACGTTAAGCCGCTGCTTCGCAACTCTGTTGTTTTGTAGCCGCGGCCTCCTCGAGGGAGCGCGTGCCTCTTTGTAGGCCGCGGCCGTGGGGATGTGCGTGCGTGCGTGTGCGCACGTGTGTCGTGTGTCTTGTTTCAGCTCCCCTCCCAGCCTCTGTCGCCGCAAACCCTCGGAGGCCCATGCTAAATTCGTGGTGAAATATGATGCAATTTTGCCATATTGTCCTATGCCGTGAGCATTTGCGGTTGTTTACCTCACTGTTTTGAGTCATTTTAGCCCACTAGCAAATCGACAGAATTTCTCTGACGTCTGCCTTGTTGCTAGGCAGACTTCGCAGGGCTCCATCATAACTGCCCCCCAGGAAAACCAAATGTCATTTGCCAACCTTGCCATGACTCTTCTACATTCAATCCAAAACGTATGAGAACGACGGTCGCAGCTGGCTCGCTGCAGTGCGGTGCAAAGGCCAAAATGCCCGCTGCTACATCCTCGTCCCCGAGCCAAAATGCCCGCCGTTCAAAATAGCTCCCGTCCTGTCGCCCGGGTGACAGGTCGCCACCTCTTGTGTGGGAAACAGTCGGCATTGTGGCTCATCCGGTTGGTCACAGATAGCAGAAACAAAAAGGAATGGCTGGGAAGTGAATTGATTCATTGAAACATCTCGAGTGGAAACGAAAGTCCACGCTTCACCGCAGCTTTACAGATGCCATGTCTGTGTTATGGTGGCCCCCACTTCTTATTTATTCATCCCAAGCGTTGGTCGTCTATTTGAGGCGTAGCATTAAATTCATTCATCAAGCAGACAATGACAGGAAATCATGAATTTTGAAAAATGGTACGTTGAGCTGTATATGGCAAACCACAGCGGTTATCGTTTGGTGGAAAATGCAGTATGTCAGATACGACCCCCTCAAAAAATGGATGAAGTGCTGACTCGGCGGCAGCAAATGTCACAACAGCGGCTCAGACGTGTCACTCTTAGCTCCCGGCACACACACGAACACACACTTCTTTGCATATTTTTACACCGCCACGAGATGGTTCACGTTGATCCAAATAGGCTGCTTCATTAACTTTTCTGTTTTAGTGCTCTCATTAAAAAAATTTTTAAAAAAACGCCATTTAAATTTTAATTAATTTTCTTTCGCCAAAGGCATTCAATTGTCGTTAACTATCGATTGGAGCTTGACACACACACACACACACACAAACACACACAAAAAAAGGCCCAAAACTTACTCTGAAAAGCAATTAGACGATAGATTGACGCTTAAGTTGGCGCCAGTGTCTCTGCTCCATTTTGCATCAAGAATCAAGACGAGCGAGCGGCGGTGAGGAGACAAGTCACATTGACACACACACACACACACACACGCGCATTTATTCAGGATCATATTTGTTTTTCAAACAATTGCTTCTTGACGCGCAGCACCGAGCCCATCAAAAAGCAGCTTTTGTCAAGTGCGGTGCAATAAAGTCCTCACGGCACCCCGCAGATTTGCTCCAATTAGACGTCTCTGCATCACGGCTGAGCGTTGCGGGACCAGGCGCACTCCCAAATCTCCGCTGGACACCGCGTCAAGTGTCCTTTTCATAACCAGGAACAATCACAAAGGGGCCCAGAGTGAGGCGAGACCATCAGACTGTCGGGAGGCTGACTCAGACTGGGGAAACGCGGTACACATATCGTCAATAAAATAAGAATAAATAAAACAAAAACAAAAAACAGGCTAGGCAAAAACACGTCATGAAAGCTTCCAAAAATGAATTCCAGCCCGTTGGCCCAGTGAGACGCTTTATATAATGATCGCCGAAGAATAGTTTTGTTTTTCTTCTTTTTACATTTGTAACGATTTATACAAGCCGCAGTAAGAAATGTCACAGGCACATTAAAAACTGTTGGCTTTGAGAAAGTTTGGGGTCACTCTTTAGATCTACTGAACATTAGCGGTCGTCTTTTTAGTAGGTTTAGTACACAGAGCTACCTTGAATTGGTTCCGTGACCACACGTAACTAGAAATGGACGTACTGCAAAGCATGTTTCTCCATTGAAATGAATAGTAATGCCATTAATCCGTTCCAGCCCTCCCCGAAAAAGAAATACAAAGAAAAAGGAATAAAATGATAAAGAAGAAAAAAAAACAAGTTTGCGTTATCAGCAAAAAAAGATTATTAGTGTGTCAAATTCGATTTTAGTCACATCAAATTTTAAATGACAAAAATAGTTGCATTTTCATGAATTCCAAGTTTTCAGAGACATTATTTGTTGTTCTTGATGATCGCAACACAACATTCGAACTTTCACTTCAAATTGAGAAAAATAGAGTCGTGGCGTGTCGTCTCAAATTCACTTTTTGAACATTCGGAATGTTTTCAAATTTGTGATTTATTTTTTCAAAATAAAATACGATATCTTGCCATAATCAACTCTTTAATTGAATCTCAATTTTTGTTTTTGCTGACAAGAAGAATTAACCGGAGCGTGCTTTGCTTTTCCTTTGTCCCCCCACCCACCGCCCTGTCGTGCATCAGACAGCAACTTCCTGCTGGGCAACGCGCAGGGCCAGCGCGGCTACCCCATCGTGTACTGCTCGGACGGCTTCTGCGAGCTGACGGGCTTCACGCGCACCGAGGTCATGCAGAAGAACTGCAGCTGCCGTTTCCTGCACGGCGCCGACACCAGCGAGCGCGTGGCCCAGCAGATGGAGAAGGCCCTGGAGGGACGCCACGAGTACCAGGCCCAGGTGCACTTCTACAGGAAGGACGGTACGCGGTGCCAAGGCGCGCAGCTCGGGGAAAAAAAATAAAGTCCTTTAACTCATTCACAAGCATACCGTCACTCCCGATGTGCATAGACGAATATTGCCATTTCGAGTTCAAGAATCTCGACTGTTTGATTTTTTTATTTTGTGCCAGGTGTGTCCTTCTGGTGCCTGCTGGACATCGTGCCCATCAAGAACGAGAAGGGCGAGATGGTCCTCTTCCTCTTCTCATTCAAGGACATCACCGAGAGCCACGGCAAATGTCGGCACAACAGCACCAGGGAAGGTAGACGCGTGTTTTTTTGAGGGCAGGGGCGGGCAAATCCGCATCGGCGCTTTTTTGGACTTTGTCGGCGTATGAGCATGTTTCGCTCCGCGGTGCGTTTTGTCGCGCTAGTTTTGGAGGAGGACAAGCGTCGGCGCAGGAAAGGCGGCTCCCGCCTGAACGAGGCCCGCAAGCGAGGGCGCGCCGTCTTGCACCAGCTGACCAGCCGCTTCTCCCGCCGGCCCAAAGGCGACGTCAACCTGGGCGGGGTCAGTACGCCGCCGCCGCCGCACAAACGCGTTCTGCACACGTGGCAAATGAAGATAAAATACAAACGTGTCTGCAGAAATCTGAAATAAATACAAATAAGTGCATACCTGTGTTTAAAATATTGCCACAGTTATTTCAAATTTTTGGGAGGTTGTTTGTGCAATACTACCCCCTCAATATAACATCATGCATATTTTTTTTTTTGTTGTCTTCAAATTTGACCACCGATTGAGGATGCGGCCAAAGACGTTTTGAATGGAGTCGTGTCTGTGGGTTGTGTTTGTCAGACACCTTGGCGAATGCCACCGTCCTCCCACGATGCCGCGCTCCATTTATTCCCCCCCCCCATATTCTATTTTCCTTACCTCCTCCATCCTTCTTTCAGTGCACATATACGCGTGGGTCTGCTTCTACACCTCTTTGGAGAAAAAACAAAAACAGGACTTGCTCACGCTCACGCTCACACACACACGCACACGCACACACACTCTTTTAATAGCCATGAAAATATAAGGTTTCAGCTTCTATGGTTGCATAATACCTCAGCACATCATAATCCAAAATATTTTGGGGTCAGTTAGGTGACGGGATGGTAAACGCTGCCGTTTTGTTGAGCAACACTGATGAAATGGACTCAGCAGGCAAGCGTTTAGTGTTTACGCTGTGGACATTTGAACACAAACAGTGGGGCAACACATGTAGACTGATAGTACAGCAAGACTGACATGCATATATTTTTTATCCTCTGGAAAGAACAACCAATCGTAATGAGGAGTTTTGACAGGCTCCATGTATAGCCGTCCGTTTGGACTCTAATGCCCTCAGCAAACATCAGAAGGAGCAGCACAACGTCCTCTTGAAGTGGAGTAAAAAATGTGGCACATTCTATTGTATCTACTGTATGTATATACTTGCACTTTGCTCCATTTTCAATTAAAAAACATCCCATCCCAATGTGTGAACGCCAGAGAATTAGCTCTCCACTTTCTCCCCCAAAGCCTGCTGAGAATTTTTATTCCCTCCTGACTTAATGACGTGCTGCGTCCTCACCAGGCCGCACTCGGCCTTTTCCCAATCACCGGCCTCGCGCCGCGACATCTGGGATGAAAGGCAAATTAAAAAGAAGAGTGTCAAAGGGGAGGGAGGGGGGGAAAAAACGGCAGCAGCTTTTCTCGACACGGCCCGGACGCTCATTCGAGTGTCAGTCAGCAGCTGTTGATGACGGTCCGAAGCCTTCTGCTTCAAACCAAAAGGCTTTTTTTTGTGGGTCTATCCATGATAGACACATCCACCAAATTGCATGTTGCTTTTATCAATAAAAAAAAAGAAACAAAATCATTTGACTAAATTCACCCCCCAAAAATGGCGTCGGCGTTTAAATTCTTCAAACTAAAATGGAGCACATTCAAAGAGATACTCGCTTCCTGACTTTGTCCAAAAGTTTGGCCAGGCCAGTTTTAGCGAACGGTTGCCTTTTTGTGTCTGCGCTCGTCAGAACATGATGGATCGGCTTTCGGTGCCAGAGTACAAGGTGGCGGCGGTGCAGCGCTCTCGCTTCCTGCTGCTGCACTACAGCGTGTCCAAGGCGCTGTGGGACTGGCTGATCCTGCTGGCCACCTTCTATGTGGCCGTCACGGTGCCCTACAACGTCAGCTTCACGCCGTACCACGACAACGCCGCCGCCGCCGCCGCGCGCTCCACCATCGTCAGCGACATCGCCGTCGAGATGCTCTTCATCACAGGTCACCGCCAGTATGATGCTCGTCGTGCTCCTTCGTCAAACTGGGATTAAATGCGGAAATGAGATCATAGTCATCATGCGGGAACTTTTTTTTTTTTGTGGCAGACATCATCCTGAACTTCCGCACGACCTTTGTGAGCCAGTCGGGTCAGGTGGTGTACCAGTCGCGTTCCATTTGCATCCACTACGCCACCACCTGGTTCTTTGTGGACCTGGTGGCCGCTCTGCCCTTTGACCTCCTCTACGCTTTCAACATCACCGTGGTGAGGATACCCGACCGAGCTCCTGTCATGCTCTCTCATGTGGGCAAGGAGAGCCAAAGCTCTTCTTTCTTTTTTTTTTTTATCTTTGGTGTGCGTCCGCAGACTTCACTGGTGCACCTGCTGAAGACGGTGCGTCTGCTGCGGCTGCTGCGGCTACTGCAGAAGCTGGACCGCTACTCGCAGTACAGCGCCATGGTGCTGACGCTGCTCATGTCCGTCTTCGCCCTCCTGGCCCACTGGATGGCCTGCATCTGGTACATGATCGGACGCAAGGAGCTCGACACCAGCCACACCTGGGAAATCGGTCCGTGTGCTTCAAATGTCCTTTCATAATTTCTATTTGAAATATATTTTTCAAAAAATGTTTTTGGGGCTGTTGAACAAAAAACAAAAACATAAGAGTCATATTTAAAAAAAAAAAAAAAGTCACTGACCCGAGTTTTTGGACGCGTCGCAAGGGTGGCTACACGAGCTGGGCAAGCGTCTGGAAACGCCGTACGCCAACAGCACGGCGGGCGGGCCGTCGGTGCGCAGCGCCTACATCGCCGCCCTCTACTTCACCCTCAGCAGCCTGACCAGCGTGGGCTTCGGCAACGTCTGCGCCAACACCGACGCCGAGAAGATCTTCTCCATCTGCACCATGTTGGTGGGCGGTACGTACGCCTCTCGGCATCGGAACCCCGCCCCCTCTCCCCTCCGCGGACTGACGGTGAATCCTCCCCGCAGCGCTGATGCACGCCCTGGTGTTCGGGAACGTGACGGCCATCATCCAGCGCATGTACTCGCGCCGCTCGCTCTACCACACGCGCATGAAGGACCTGAAGGACTTTATTCGCGTGCACGCGCTGCCCCAGCAGCTCAAGCAGCGAATGCTCGAGTACTTTCAGACCACCTGGTCTGTCAACAACGGCATCGACGCGAACGAGGTAGCCGCCCGCGCGACCGACTTGCTCTCGGAACTCCGCTAACTTCTTTTTACACTTGTCGACGGCCCTAATAAACGCTCACGCGCAGCTGCTGCACGACTTCCCCGACGAGCTGCGCGCCGACATCGCCACGCACCTGAACAAGGACATCCTGCAGCTGGCCGTCTTCAAGGGCGCCAGTCGCGGGTGCCTGCGCTCGCTCTCGCTGCACATCAAGACGTCCTTCTGCGTGCCCGGCGAGTACCTCATCCGCCAGGGCGACGCGCTGCACGCCAACTACTTTGTCTGCTCCGGATCCCTCGAGGTCCTGAAGGACGGTGTGGTGCTCGCCATACTCGGTTCGTACACGCCGCTGTCGCCACTGCTGCTTGTAAATTCATACCTTCATCGTTCTGGCTACAAAAGTGTTTATTTTTTTTTTCCATTACAAATTTTTTAAAAAAATGACTCCGCTAAATAATAATTTCTGCCCCATATCCGAACCGGCATCTGCCTCAAGAAATCCAAGCCGTTGTATTATATTTGTAGTGTTAGATTGCATGTCTAGATGTGCTGCGACACCTTTTGTGCTCACATAACTTTTGGTCAAAGGATCCAAACAGCACACTAAACATGCTATTTGTTGGCATCACCAAAGATCTGGCGAGACGGGCAACCAGCCAAAAGTCCTCCGAAAATTGCAGTAATCGTATTTGTTCTTCGCAGGGGAGTCTGGTAGAATGACTACATTGTCTGTTTGGGTTGTGAGATCCATTTCTTCGAGGGTTATAACGCTATTTTTCGAAACGCTTTCAGTTCAGGTCAGCGGTAGTCAATCGGAGGCCCCCCCCCCCCCCCCGGGCTCCCGCTTATTATTTATAGCGATGGTGGGCCAAAAGCGTCGTGGTCGGGATCGTATAACCCGCACTTGTTGAGTTCCTCTGGGTAACCTAAGCTACAAAGATCAAATAGATCCCCGCCGCGTCCGTTCAGCCAATTTGTGTTGCACATCGATAAATTAATGAAGTGATGCCGCAGCCTGACTGACATACAGTAGATGGAACGTTCCGGATCATCTGACCGAAATTCCCCGCAGCCAGGAGGCCGTCGTAAGTATCCTCACATGAAAAGGAAAACGCCCAAACTTTTTAAATGGACTGCCGTTGAGATTGACTGCTTGAAACCGGATAAAACAAAGCCATCGGAGCACATCATGAGCACCATTGAATGTCGCTTAATATCTTGGCTCCCTGTTCTATATTGTTTATTTATTCATTTTTTGGGGGGTGTGGGGGCAGGAAAAGGCGACCTGATCGGATGCGACTTGCCGGAGAGCGAGCAGGTGATCAAGACCAACGCGGACGTGAAGGCGCTCACCTACTGCGACCTTCAGTACGTCAGCGTGCGCGGTCTGAGGGAGGTACTTCACCTTTACCCCGAGTACGCCAGCGTCTTCGCCTCCGACATCCACAACAACATCACCTACAACCTGCGAGAGGGCAGCCAGGACCAGGTACTGCCCAATTACCGCACATACTGGATCATGGCAGGAGAAAAAAAAAAGTCATTGGCCTATTTTTGCTTCGTGCCTTTATAAGTCATCCAACTTGTCTCGCGCCACCGCAGTTTGAGGGCAACCGAAATGACGCGGCGCCGGACGCTTTTTCCGCCACATTGGCGTTGAAGAGCGGGAGACGCCGCGCCGGGACGCCGTCTACATCCTGCAGCCATTCGTCCAAAAAGGCTGATGAAACGTTGTCAAGGGAACAGACCGTAGGATCGCAGTCCAATCTGCCAGATGGAAGGCTATTTTTAGGATTTATCCGAGTCAGGGAAAACCCTTCAATCCTGGCTTCAAGCTGGTGTTTCATAATAACTTGCCGGAGGGAGATGAGTTGGTGGGCGGGCGGCGCGGGCCGTCCGTCCGAATGGCGCGGCGGCGGCGTTTCATGACCGCGCCTCTCCGCGCGATGTCGAAAAAATAGGAAGTTGCCTTGATGTCTCACGAATGGGGTTTTCAAAATGTGGGGCGCTGAGACCACTTTGAGGGTCCGAAAGCCAATTCAACAGAACTAGCATGTCCGTCCATCAACTCCACATGAATTGCAGTTACTTCTGGCTGAGAAGATCATTTCGCAGTATTCTCAGAAAAGAAAACGTGTCCTACTTGTCTTTAACGCTGAAACCGTGTTGCCAAATGTTAGCAAATGCAACTTTTGAAGTCCCTGCAAAGGCACTTTTCCAATGTGGGTCACTTGCAGCAATAACGCAGGATGCTCCGTTCACATCCCGTGCGTCATCATAACAAGTCTGCATCGCTCCGGGGACAATTTTCGAGGGAAAAAATGACCAGTGCCGCCACTAAACGTTTCTACCCTCCCGCCAAGCCCCCCCCCTAGTGTCCGATAAAATGCTTCTTCAACTTGGATTCGTTTGAACCTTTTTTTTTTTTTGACGATAATCAAAATGCAAATGGAGTAAATTGAGGGCCTCGCCCCTTTTTCTTCTCTCTGCAGGGACTCGGCAGGTTTCCAAGGTCGCCCAGGATCCTACATGTGAGTCCGTGTGTGTGTGTGTGTGTCTTTTGATGGATTTCTTTTCAAGTCAAATACTTCTTCTCATATTGCTGTTTATTTTATTTTAATGTTGACTTTTCTTCTTTCTCCGGTTGGAGTAAAAATGTCTCAAAAAGTCGCCCATTTGAATCCGCCTCTCCTCTTTTGCGCGCCTTAGGAAGCGCGACCGAGTCCCTTGGCGGAAACGAGCAAGCAGGAGAATTCGTCCGACGGCCTCCAGCCGTCGCCGTCGGCGCGATCGCGCCGCAACCTGCTGCTGCCCGACCTGAGCAGCCCCGTGCGCCGCACCTCCCTGGGGAACCTGCTGGGCGACGAGCTGCGCCAGTTCAACGCGCTGCGACGCTGCCGCTCGCCCAACCTCCGGCGCGGCTTCCTCGGGCCCGACGCCGCCGCCGCCGCCCCCCCCTCGCCTCAGACTCCGGCCAACCCGCAGCGCGCCTCCTCCGCCCTCCAGTCGGGCGAGGAGCGCAAACCTCCCAAGCTCCTCATCCCCACCGTCTCCTGCTTTGGCCCCCCCGACCTCAGTCCCAGGTATGCTCACGCCGTCCATTTAGCCCGCTTTTCAATTGTCTCATTGATGAGGATTATTTTTGTGGAAATGAATCTCTCAACTCAACAAAGAATTGATTGAGTAGGGTGCCGCCAGATTTTTTCGGTGACTAATAGGGGCTAGCGTCCCCCCAAAAAGAAAACGGTGAGTGACCTGCTGGCCGGAGTCCGAGTTGAACGCGCTCTCTCGTGACTTGGCTCAAGGGTCGTGGACGGCATCGAGGACAACGGGCACGTGTTCCATTTCAACGCGGAGCACGCCGGGCCACGGGACAAACGAGGTCGCGGGGGAGCCCAAGGTAAGCCGATCGCCCGCCTGCACGCCATCTGGCGGTCCGGTCAGGGGCCCGCGCTCGCTCGGCTGCCTCCTTGTGCCGCTGCAGTTTGGCCGCTTCTGCTTCAATTTCAGATTGGACGAGAATGATGATGATGTTGCAATGCGAAGCAAAACCTTTTCATTTTGCTCCAAACTCTTGTCGGTATTCCCGCAGATTCCACGCGGGTGAGCGGCCATCTCTTCTTGGAGACTGAGGAAGTCCGGCAGGGTATCGGTCAACTCCACCAAAAGGTAAGAGGCGGCTTACCAGGGGTGGTTTGTTCATAGATTGTCTTTCGTTGTGGGCAAAGTTGTGTTGTGTCCCCTATACTGGATCGCAAGCCGGTATTTGTTGGTAGGTAATTAAAAAATAATAATAATCAAAATACGCAGGCAGCTGCAAATGGGCTCAGGAAGGAGTGGTGCAAAGCGAGCGTTCATTAATCCGCCAGGTTCTCGAGAGAGCTGACTCAACGCCCCTTCGAACAAAACCCGACGACAACCCAGCGCTGCGCCTTTTTCCACTTGGCGGCGGCGTCCCCGCGGATTTGAAAGTGCCATAAAGCGGATTTGCTCCCTTTTGTCCTCCGCGCAGATGGGCTCGTTAAACCAAGAAGTCTCGGAGCTGGCCAACGGCCTGCGCAGCATCGTCCACCTCCTCCAGGCTCACTTCAACGCCCATCAGAATTCGTACCTCCACCACCAGGGGGCGCCCGCTCAGCCGGGCCACCCGGCCACCGCCCGGTGCCCGAAGGCTACCTTGGCCGCGGCGCCGACGTGGACGTCGGGTCCGACCGCCATCAGCCGATCCCAGCCCGCTTTGGACCTGCGCCCCGATGCCGACCCCCTCGCCAACCTCCCGCCGGGCGGTTCTTACCCCCTTCTCGGCCTGCTGCAAACCTCACGCGAGGACGTGGCATGTTTCGTTCACGACTCGCATCCCCCTTTGATCCCCGCTTGCACATCCCCGCTACCGATCCTGTCCTCACCTCGATTGGACCGCCCGGGTCTCGATCTGAACCACCACGGTGAGGAGTGCCTGCCGGGCAGCCGCAGAGAACGCGAAAGCACGTCCAGGTCCAGCGTTGGCGTACAGACGCAGAGTAGCGAGCGGTCGTGGTTTCCGGAACTCGCGGATTAAAAAAGTGCTTTTGTTTTTTTCAATCAGTGTTTCCCCAACACCACCAACGAAAAGACTTGGAGGAACCCCACAAGGCCGTCTAGCCTCACTTGAGGCCCTCACGCTACTCTGCGCTTTTTACCATTTCTATGCAAAGAAGGCTTTTCTAATTGTGCTTTTAATGATGAGACGGCCGTTGCAGTTTACAACAAAACTTTTTCTTCCCCCGAAACGTTGCATTTTATGCCCTCGCATGGTCAACATATTCTTTTTCTCAAGGAAAAGCTTCCCAAATGGACTTGTTTGCATTCGCTGAGCCACACGCGCTTTGTGGAAAGCAAGCGCGATTGCAAATACGCTCGCGTGAAACAAAGTCCAACCGCCCCGAGGGTGGATTGCATTACATCACATCATTGCAGCAAAAAAATAAAAAATAAAATAAAAGACACCAAATGAACATCCCGATGATGTTGTAAGTCGGTAACTATTCCTGAATGTACTGAAATTCGTCTCTATACCTCTTCTCGGGGCCAATTCGAATTCGACCAAGAGATTTGGTCTGATTGCTACCAAAGAGTCAACGCAGTCAAAGTTAAACAGTAGCTGATGATCTTTGAAACGTTCCCACATTGCTTCATGTTGTATTTTTCGGGGGGCGGGGAGGTCGCTATCAACCATGTGTTTCAATCAAGTCTGTTTACTTTATTATTTTTTTTTGGTTTGCTTTTTGTTGACCCGGAGTCCACGTTTTTGTACTATTGTGTCAAAAAGTAATTTCCTAAACAAGGAAGTTGCACATACATAAAAGGAGACCGCGCTAGGAAGAAGAACATCAATCCAGTCGGATCGTCGCTTGAACAACATGAAGTGCCTCCTCGTTGCTCTTCTCGTCTTTGTGCTCGTCAGCCAGGGTGAGTGCCGTGTGCGCTATTCACACTAAAGCCTGTTTAGTTTTGCTCACGTAAAACTTTTTTTTTCTTTTCTCCCTTGGTCTAGGTGAGGCCCTGCGGTGTTACTGTGGAGGAAAACGGCACTGTCCAAGCGGACCGGTGGAAGTGTGCACGCCTTCCAGCGATGCCTGTGCCAGCGTCATCTTTGAAGTCGGCAGCAGTGAGTATTTTCTTCCAGTGTTGTCATATTCAATTCGCGTAGGTCGTATGATGCGTGTGAATTGTTTGGGGCACATCTCCCACTTAGGTATGTTGTTTTCACATTTGGGCAACTCCAGGGGAGAAAATTTAATTTTTTTTTCTCCCCAAAAGAATATTCAATGATAGTCAGATTAGGACTGTTTTTCTTGGATACAAAAATACTGCTACTTTATTTTTATTTTTTTATATTTACATTTCTCAGAAAAGTATATCATTTTTGGGGGTATCTTCTGAACATGTTTTTAAGTATACAACTTGTTTGGGTTTTTTTTTTTTTTGTTCTCAGGAATATATTTGTCAGGCTTGCTTGCAATGTTTTTTTCCTTCTCTAATACTCATGACTTCATTTTTGAAAAATGTTAAAATTGCAGCTTTTTTGTCATATTGCACATTTGTTTTTAATGTTTAAAAGATACTTTATTTTCATTTTTCAAAAAGTAACAAACGTTTTGCATTTTCTGATTTTAGTCTTTGGAAAACAAAATGCACCTTAATTCTGCTATTAAAAAAAATCCACATTTGGTACTGAATTAATACGAATAATTCTGGTAATAGTCCGCTTGTTTTGTTTTGTTTTTTCCCTCCAAAAATCGGAATTCTTCTCTCTAAAAAGTACTGTGAACCCCCGACGCTGCCGACTTAATGTCACGGCTCCAGCCGGTGGTGACCAGCGCGAACGGTCTCGAAAGCGGAAGGCCGCTCGGCTTCTACCTGCGCCGGTATCGAGCCGTGTGTCCATTTTTTTTCCTTTTTCATCCACAGCCCCCAGCTACTTTAAAGGCTGCAGCACGCTGCATAACTGCCAACTGATGAACAGGCCCGGCATCTCCACGGCTGTGTGCTGCACCGTTGACTTGTGCAACAATTAACGCTGATGTCGGAGAAGAACACGACAACGCTTATGTTGATGCTTGAATAATAAAAACCTGGTTTGGCTGTCTATGGGCTTCCCTTGTGTGCTATTTTTTTTTCCCAAGGGTTTAGGCACTCATTGGAGTCCATTAGAATGGTGTTCACCAACTTTTAGTGAACCGAGGCACAGGCAGGCCACAAGATTCATTTCAAAGAGTGTTTCCATAAAAGCACAACTGTGCCATGAATCCGAGCTTCGGACAAGGCAACGATTTTAGCCAGTCCCTCATCGATCACGATCAGGTCTTTGTTGATTTGAAGTTGCTGCACATTTATTGTGACAGAGTCAATGGTGTGTTGCAACCAGTTCAGGGTGCCCCCGCCCCCTGCCTACTGCCCAAAGACAGCTGGAATAGGCTCCAGCACGCCCCGCCACCCTTGTGAGGAGAAAGCGGAATCCGAAAATGGAGGCCATGTTTGTTTACTGTTGTGTAAGAAAGTCATTCCGGGGAACGTGTTAATATTCACCTGGCTTAAACGCCACATTGGGCAAATTTCAGGGAGAAAGCTTGCATATAAAGGAGGGCACGGCGAGGAAGGAAAATTCGGTGTGATTGTTGCTTGAACAACATGAAGTGCGTCCTCGTTGCTCTTCTCGTCTTTGTGCTCGTCAGCCAAGGTGAGTGTGTCGCGCTTCGTTCACACCCAAACGTGGGCACTTGTGCTAATGATTGAAAACCTTTTAGTTTTCTTTTGTTGAAGGAGAGGCCCTCAAGTGTCATTGCGGAGGACAACATAGTTGTCCGGGAAATGAGGAGACCTGCGACGCTGACCAAATTTACTGTGTCAGCGTCACCTATAGCGATGGAAGATGTGAGTATTTTTAGTTCAGGTGTTGTCATATTCACGTCGCGTAGATGACATCATCGGAATTCAGGCAGCGTGGGGGACAAACCTTTTTTTTTTTTTGCCCACAGCTCCAAACTACTTGAAAAAATGCGGTTCGTTCTATGAATGCAGTATACTCGACAAGCCCTTTGTCGACTCCATTTCCTGCTGCAACGCCGACTTGTGCAACAGCTGAAGTTCATGTTTCGGAATAGCATTCGCGACTTACCTTGATGGATGAATAATAAAACCATTGTTTGTCTGTCTACAAGCTTGTCTTTTGTGCTTTTTTCCGCAATCAATATTTACACCCCCCCCCCACCCCTCTAAATTGTTGTTGCTTGTCGTTTCATAGCGTAGAAGAAGAACGCTGTTTCCTACAGTTTTCCTTTTCATCGTGGGGCTTTCCCCCAAAAAAATTCAGCCCCTAAATCCAGTTTCTCATAGCAACATGAAATTCAGTAGCCACATCTATCATGCATAAACCCACCAAAAAGTCTCAGGAAGCCATTACTGAAAAGACTCAGGAAATCAGCCTTTTTGGTTTGCTCGGATGCTTTTGGATGTTTCGGGAGGGTTTTTGAGTCAGCCGCTTAACTCCATGTCTGCTGTCAATATAAAATTTGGTCGCCATGTCTATCATGAGTGGACCCACAAAAAAGTCTCAAGAATCACTGCTCAAAATCCCAATAGAAGTCCACAAGAAGAACTACCAAAGAGTAAAAGTAGTAAAGGTTCAACAGTGCTGAAGGAAGAAAAGTATCAGATGACCTTTGAAAAGCTGGGAATCACCACGACATTGCTTCATGCTGTATTTTTTTTGGAGGTTCATCATTAACCGTGTGTTGCGATAAAGTACCGGCAGGTATGTTTATTTTATTGGATTTTTCTTAACCTCTGGCACATGTTTGTGTACTATTGTGTTAGAAAGTCATTTCCTAAATGAATAAATCAATAAAAACTGGATTAAAATGACATTTATTCTATTTATGTGTCAGATTATGACTTTTTCGGTTGGAAGGTTGCATATAAAGGAGACCGTGCTGGGAAGAACAACAATCCAGTCGGATCATCGTTTGAACAACATGAAGTGCATCCTTTTTGCTCTTTTCGTCTTTTTGGTCGTTAGCCAAGGTGACTGTGCTGTGCTTCGTTCATGCTAAATCGTGTTGGGTTGCGCTTTTTAAAAACCAATTTCTTTGTCCAGGCGAGGCCCTGAAGTGTCACTGCTCAGGAGGGCATCGTTGTTTCCAATTCGAGGAGACCTGCAGCCCTTTCCAAGATTACTGTGCCACAGTTATCTTTCACGATGGCTCCTGTGAGTATTTCGTTCCGGTGTTCAATTGTTAAATGGCTGTCACAGAGAGATTTTCTACCTCGGGTACTCAAAGCGCTTTACACTGTTACCTGGTTGAGCTGCTGATGACGCAGCATCGGGAGCAACTGGGGATTCAGTATCTTGCTCAAGGACACTTCGACATGGGTGCAATGACTTTCCCTTCCCCCCTCAAATATGTTTTTTTTTTTTTTGCCCACAGACCCCAGCGTCGTTCGAGGCTGCAGGTCATTCTATGACTGCAGGCAGCTAGCCAGCCCCGGCATCTCTACAATTTCCTGCTGCTTCACAGACTTGTGCAACAATTAAAGATTGTGCTTGGGAATGACAGTCATTACTTACATTGATGGATAGATAATAAACACATGGTTTGACTGTCTACGGGCTTGTCTTTTGTGCTATTAAAAAAAAATAATAAATAACTTTTGGTACATTCTTCACTAAATTTACTAAGCCATTGAATTTGATTGGAATGTCTAGCATGGGCGGCCCGGTAGTCCAGTGGTTAGCACGTCGGCTTCACAGTGCAGAGGTTCAATTACGGCTCCGGCCTCCCTGTGTGGAGTTTGCATGTTCTCCCCGGGCCTGCGTGGGTTTTCTCCGGGTACTCCGGTTTCCTCCCACATTCCAAAAACATGCATGGCAGGCTGATTGAACGCTCTAAATTGTCCCTAGGTGTGAATGTGAGCGTGGATGGTTGTTCGTCTCTGTGTGCCCTGCGATTGGCTGGCAACCGATTCAGGGTGTCCCCCGCCTACTGCCCGAAGACAGCTGGGATAGGCTCCAGCACCCCCCGCGACCCTAGTGAGGATCAAGCGGTTCGGAAAATGGATGGATGTCTAGCATGAGCAGATGCACAAAAAGTATCGGGAACCCATATTGCAGATTATAATTAAAAACAGCTGTACCTTGATATCATCATCTGTGTTTTACAACTCTACAGATATTTGAATTTCGATGTAAATTGAATCACTAAACGCGAAAGAAAATACACATACGCATACGCACACACTCACGCAGTATCCCACAAGCATCACATATTTAGGGGTTCAAATATTTTGTTTAATTGGAGTTTCCGTAGCATGACGTCATCAAAAGACTAACCTACGTGCATACCTGTCGACTAATTGTGAACGTACGGTAGCTAGGAACGTTTAGCTAGCATTAGCTTCTCTTGTTTCGGGGACGCTCCATACCTTTTTTGACTGCAAATCTCGACTCTTGCTTCGCCGCCATTGTTGAGGTAAATTGTGTTTGTGACACGCGTTTTGAATTATAAGCGTAATATCTGTTCGTTAGTTTTCCGTGGAGCGAAAAATGAAGGCGGCATCCTTCTATTCAAAGCTAGCTTCGAATAGAAGGCTTTCAACACTCGGACGCACTTTCTTGATAAACTGACACTGTATTGAGCATTTGTTATTGTTACCAAATAACGTGGTGATTTGTAAACGTAATTTCTGTTCATTAGTTGTTCTGGTGAGCTTTCAAATGAACACCGCTTCCAGCCATCGTTGCTAAGCGAAGACCTCGCACGAGGACCGTGATGAGCGCTATCTCAGTGAACGTGGTGACAGGGATGAGGAGTACACTTCCAAACCAGGTGAAGATAAGATCGTGTTATGTTTCAGCTTGTTTGTGATACTTATGGATTCAACTATGAATAGGTAAAACGTCTGCTGACTTGGACTGTGGACGACAAATGTGGAACGTTCATCTGCGCCTCAACAAAAAGCGCAACTGCTTTTGGGAATCCCGCACGTGAGCTAAAATGACATCCTCACTTCCAGCAACTCCAATCGCATAAAGGTAAGTCAAGTTGTGTTTTGTGTTCATGTTTTATGGTTAATACTGGTCTTAAAAAAAGTATAGCAGATATGTCTATGAGTTGTTACTTCCTTTGGAGATAAAATGAAAACCAAAATAGAGAATAATGGTCAGTATTCTGCAAAAAGAGGTATATGTTTACTGTTAGCAATATTGCCCCTGTCATTTAAAAGGTAAGTCAAGTTGTGTTTTGTGTTTATATGTTTTATGGTTAATACTGGTCTTTAAAAAAAATAGTATAGCAGATATGTCTATTGAGTTGTTACTTCCTTTGGAGATAAAATGAAAACCAAAATAGAGAATAAAGGTCAGTATTCTGCAAAAAGAAATATATGTTTACTGTTAGCAATATTGCCCCTGTCATTTAAAAGGTAAGTCAAGTTGTGTTTTGTGTTCATATGTTTTATGGTTAATACTGGTCTTTAAAAAAAATGTATAGCAGATATGTCTATGAGTTGTTACTTCCTTTGGAGATAAAATAAAAGCCAAAATAGAGAATAATGGTCAGTATTCTGCAAAAAGAGGTATATGTTTACTGTTAGCAATATTGACCCTGTCATTAAAAAAAAAAAAAAAACCATCCTATTCTAAAAGTGGTTGGTTAAATTGTTTTCCAACAACATTTTTTTTTCAACTGTCTGTCAACTGTGCTAGGAGGCTAATACAATTATTTCAAGATGTATTTTTCTCCGAACATTGCATTTTGAAACAAAGATATGGTTTGTATTATTTATAGACTATTTTAGCCCGCAAAAATGTGCTCTGTTGAAAAAGGACCACACAGGATTTTTTTTTTTCTTGAAAAAAATTCTTTATACTGTACATTCTCGGACAAACAGGTAGGTCGCTTACACACACACACACACACACACACACACTTGTGCTTTTCACCATCTTTGATTAATTTCTGTTGCTTTCATAACTTAAAATAATTTAAATTAAATTAAATGGGCATTTGAAGAGGAGGAGGAGGATGACATGAGTGGTTATTGAGCTAGAATGAGGGGCGGGGTTATGTGTGTTACAAGTTAAATCGGGCCGACAGATTTGTACTTTTTTTTTCAGCCGATGCCAATGATAATCGAATGATTGGATGATTACATTAAAAAAAACAGCAGCAAATGCTTTGCTGCCGTCTTGTGGCTTCTGCATGCAATTACAAGCGTTTTTGGGCAGGTGTCAATTACCTTGGGGATTTTGTTTTATAGCGGTGGTTCAATGTATGGGTCGGGTGTCAAGGGTCAGGGTTTGGAGTCCCAGAGAAAGGCGTCGTTGTGCAACACTTGAGCCAGCTTGCGGTTGAAAGGCGCATAGAAATGGTGCAGAACGTGTTGCGTGGCGGGGAGCATGGGGCCCAGGTCCTTGTCGGCCGGCCTCCTGCTGTTGGAAGCGGGGCTTCTGTTCAGCTCCGACTCTATCGGCTGGCTCAGTGGCCCTGTTGGTGCGTTCCCACAAAATACGAAAGAGTCCTTTCAGGTACAAAATGAATTAAAATTGCCACTAGAGGGTATTGTTGCGCAAGTTACTTCATAATCGTCATGGTCATTGATAGAGCCATAACCGAACAAATTTTATGGGGGGGGGGAAAGACAGTCAAAAAGTCAAATTTTTATTTTTGGATAAAATGTCATAATCTTATAAAAGTTGAATGCTTTGAGGCTAGTAAAAATTCATATTCAAAAAGAATGTCTAAATTATCCATGAATAAAGTTGTTATATACATTTTTTAGGGAGTGGGGGGGCATCCTTTGGGAAGCAATTTGTATATTTTGAAGAGTAAAACTTTTTTTAATCAATATTGTCCAAGAATAAAGCTGTTTAAATGAAGTTGTTAAAAAAAACCATTTTATTGCCACTATGTGTCTATTTAATTCAGTTGCGTTGCTTTGGATACTGCCTGTCCATTTAGCTTTAAAGCTAACAAAGAATGCGAAACGCAATAGATATGCCACCAAATAGCATCAGTTGAATACGGGCTGGCATATATATTTTATCCTCTGTGTAGAGCGACTTACTGCAGCTGATTGAGGACCTGAGACCGTCCTGTGTACTGTACCCCTGTATGACTGTATCTCAAAGTTCGACTGTATAATATTTTCTGTCTGTATTCAATATAGACTACTGGCCCAACGTTGAATGTTTTACTGAGTAATAGCCACCGAAAGTATATTTTCATCCCTTACGGGTTTCTGCTGTACGAGCTAATAATTACTGAGCCCGTGTTTTTGCACTTTTCCGATCAATGCAACGCAGTTGCAACATTGCGTGCCGCTTGTCCGGCTGATTAACGTGCCGCGTTGTATATCGATCGCACACGCTCACCCAGGCCAAGGAAGCGGAAAACGGTGTGCATGGTGTACTTCATGTTGGAGGCGTGGTCTTCTAGCCTGAGCACAAGGATCTGCTCACGGCTGAAGATGCTCAACCAGTCCAGCAGGTAGACGACGTAGAGGCCCACGTGCAGTCGCACCTGCACAAACCAAAAAAAAGTGCTGTGGAACCACCCATGAACTTTTTTTCCTCCCAAAATATTGTTTTCATTTTCTCAATATGAAGACATTTTCTTTATTATTAAAATGTGATGACATTAGATTGACCTTTTGTCTAAAAATAAATAACGCGCCGTCGTTTGGACCTCAAACTTTTCTCACAGGATGAGGAGGACAGCTGGAAGGCATTTTTGCATGCTCCAGCAAGCATGAGGTCACATTAGCGGATGGGCAATTAGGCCATTGGTGGAGCGTGGCGAGCCCGTAATGGGCCGGTCTGTTCTGGGGGCACTGGGACAGAGGGGGGTTCAGACGCGAGGGGCGGGCTCGAGTTGAGAACGCTCGGCGCCAAGCTCTGCAGTGTGGCGTGGCGCGGGACTCACGGGCATGGCGTTGTGGACACTGGTGTTGTAGACGCAGGAGCGAAGCGTGGAGTCGGCCAGGCAGCCGTCCAACAGCTGCAGGGACTCGGACACCTTCTCGTGGAAATCCTCCGCTGACTTGTTGGCGATGCCAAAGTACAAGTAGTCTGAATAGAGCCTGAATCACAATAAGACATTTGCAAACATCGACTTTTACCTTGGGAAACAATTGTCAACCGTTAGTTGCGCACCTTTCCACCGGGTCCCTGAGCATGACGATGAAGCGGGCGTCGGGCTGCAGGGCGTGCACAAAGTCCTGGATGAGGAAGGGCGGCTTCCCGCCGGTGGTGGCGTTGTCGTAGAAGTACACCCAGGCGTTGTTGTCCCACATGGTGGAGGCGCTGGCTTCGCCTGCCAAACACAAAAGTGGACAGCTGTGAATTTTCGGAGGGCGAATGCGCTTATGGAAAAAAAGAAATAGTAAAAGCTTCCTTGCAACCACATAAATGTGCCTTATCACCCCCTCTGGAGGTTTGGAGTTCTACGATAAATTTAGGACTCGAACTGTTGAACATAATTGATAGATAAGGAACCCTTTTCTTAAAAAAAAAAAATGCGACAAAAAATATAACTTGAAATCCAAATTATTCCACTTATCCAAAGTCAAAGGCGGGCTCATGTACATGGAGGGTTGAAGGCGGCAATGCGGCAAACCGGCTTTCCAGAGGCGCGCCACTCTGGCCGGAGACACCCTGAGGCACGGCGTGTGAATACTGATCGGGGGATTTGGTGCCTCGCCACAGATTATTTATTTAAACTGAGAAACAAAACGGGACGAGCCAGCTCAGCTGCGCTCAATAGTTGCGACGTGATTTCTTTTGCGCTTGGATAAGGCTAAGCAAGGAGCGTATTGAGTTAGCTGCTTAGCGAGATGCATATTAATTAGCTTATTTGGTTGATTGGTTGGTTAGTCTGTTGCATGGTTAGCGGCAAGTACATTTTTTGGGGGAGTAAATTCTAGCACTGAGTTGCTAAATTTGGTGGCTGTTTTTGCTTATTTGGTTCGGGGGTGGGTTAATTTGTTGCTTGGCTGGAAGCTAATTAGTTGCTTCAGGGAGGTTGTATTGTGCAACTGTAAATTATTGTACACGAGACAAACTTGGCAAATATTTGACCCGGCGTTCCCACAAAAGTGTGACGCAATATTACCAATGATGACATCGGGCCGACTCGGCGTCCCACTGTTGTTAGCCGCCAAGCTGCCTTGGATCAGGTGAGCGGCCTGGTCGAACAAGTCCAGGTAGTCCTCCACCGGGTAGCGTTCATGGAAGCCCTCGCTCAGACGGATGATCCCTGCAAAGGGGGGGAAAAAAAGTGCATTCTAAATGCTAAATGTTAACGCTAGCGCTCCCTCAGTTGACGGTGCTTTTGTGCCTCTGTTAAAGGGCAAATGTGGTTCCATCTGAGCCAATGTGCTCTAATGACAGTACGCAAGGTAAAACAGCAAAGCACTCTCGAGTGGGCGTGCAATACGCAGATAATGAGCGGGGCCCCGAGTGTCGCCGTACAGCGCCTCGTTCTACTTAGCAAGGTGGTGGTGGAGGGGAGGATGGGGGTTGGGGGGGGGGACTCTGGGAAAATGCTCCCCAGCTGCATCATTATTCCAAGTGTCACATGTTACTCGCAAGGTGGGATGGCGGCGGGCGACGCTAAGAAGCGCATAGCTCCCATTCCATCAATCTTTGTTTCATCTCGTTGGTTTTTGATCATCATGCGGGATTTTTTTTTTTCCTACTGATGGATATGGTGAGCGGCATCAGTGCCGCTGCTGAATATCATGGCCATGAATATCATGTATGATATCTTTTTTTTAATGTCAAAGGGCTGTATGATGGGTTCCTGAAGGCTTTGAAGCGAGTTAGTTACCTCAACTCTCAAAAACAATCATGTCCCATTCCTCTTCTGCCTTCTTGGTGTTTTTTTAATAAGTGCTGTATTATAATTCACTTCACACAGTTATACTCTAATGACGTGACCAGTTCAAGAGTTCTGCATCCAACGACGGTATTTGTCATCCCACTGATTTGTGCATTGCGCATTGGCGGTAATCAATAAGATTACTCAAAGTAATGTAGAAGGACCAAAATCCCACAGGTGCCAAAAAAAAAAAAAACTGGCGTGAATTGACAACTAAAGGATGAGTGTAGCGTCACGGGAACTTTGCTAGGACTACAAATAAATAAATAAATAAATAAACATGAGTAGGAGTCATACAGATGAAAGCAAATCTTTCTCCCTCCTAGCTGAGCTCAGCATTGCGCTGCGAGTGATCGATGCCTTCATAAGGTTTTTGTGAGCTTGAGCGTCATCAAGGGTGCAATCAAAAGGCTTGGAAAAAATACGATTTCGGCCCTGCTCTGGAATATTGCAACATTAACAATATGCAAGTGAAATTATTTGAAAAGTTTTTTTTCTGCTTTAAAGCAGCTCAAAGGCGCACGCACGCATAAAAAAAAACATTTAGAGGAGGATAGACGTGCACTCGTGTGGTGGGAAATTGGCGCGCAAATTGAGTCATCGTTCTGCGATTTGCGCGGCAGCTGTTCTTAAAGGCGGCATTAAGAGATTATAATCACTGCACCGCCTGGGAGCTTGTGCCTCTTTCAACTCGCTGTTATTTATCTCGTCTGCCTCCGTAATCAAGTCAGCGCGGTTTTGAAGCGCGCCGTCACGTCGGCGTATCGAGCTTCCGTCGGACCGCTGAGCGGCTGCCTGAGTTCACTGCGCCCAATCAAAACTGGCACCAAGTCAGCAGTGAATTTCGGCACTTCTTTGTCTTGAGTCATATTCCGATTTTTGTGTGCCCCCAAATCAAGATTTTTTGGTGCAGCCTGTCGGCAATTTTAGCCAAGCAAGTCGCATGCACGAAAATTGGTGACTTGAGCCAGGCTCAAGTCAAGTCATGTGACTCGAGTTTCTCGAGCAGAACGCAGCTGGGGACCATGTTTTGTAAGTTGATGATATATTTATCTCATGTTACGCTACTAATTATCTCGGGTTTAAATCTAGGCTGCCTTAACGTTTACAAGCATCCGGCGAACTCACCGAACCTCTTGCGGGTCCACCAGTGTGGCTCTTTGAAGGTGGAGAACTTGACGTCGGGGTGCAGCCGCAGGCGGTCGTAAAGATCCGTGGTGCCGCACTTTGGCTGTCCGATGATGTAGAAATACGGCAGGCAGCGGATGCGGTAAAGTTTCCCGTCGCTGCTCCGCAAGTGCTCTCGGAAAGTGTCTCTCAAGTGCTGGAAGACGGCGCGGAAGCGGCGTGCGTAGTGCGCGTACAAGTTGGCGCGGTATGGGTTTGAGGTGACGTTGCCCGCATACTCCTCGTACCAGCAGGGGTTGCGGAAACCTGGAAGGAATTGGCGCGGGATGACTGAAAACATCTGGAAAGAGAAAAAAAATAGATCATCAATTCTTCACAGCTTGAAAAAATTTGCAAGAAATTAGCAACGTCTGAATCAGGCCGTTAGTTATCTTTGCGTCCGTTGTCTTGTCGTTTTTAAGATGAATTTTTAAGGCTGTCGGAAGAGGCTCCAACTGAGGTCCGACACTTTGTATTCCAGGGAGGTTGATGGAAGCCGTGCACCGGAAACCCCAAACTAACCCCAAAAGGCCGGCCGGCTAAGCTAACAAAGTTAGCCACACCCTCCTCTTTGTGATGCCGCGCGACGGCGAGAAATTCAAGTTTTAGCAAGGTGTACTGAATTATCAGCCCTCAACTGAAACTAAAAGTATCGCATTGCACAAGTATTGACCAATTTCAATGCCAACCTTGGTGTAATCAATATTTGCGTCTTAGAGAGCTAATAATGCAAAAAAGTGTTGCAGCACAGGCAACTCTCACACTCTCCTCACGATCAAAAGCCTGACAAAGCCGAACGCCAGTTCCTCCAAATGCAATTAACGGCCAGATACGTTGGGACGCAGGATATCGATCGTCCCACGTGGGGGCCGCCCTC
This sequence comes from Hippocampus guttulatus, assembly GCF_054856545.1. Taxonomy (NCBI): domain Eukaryota; kingdom Metazoa; phylum Chordata; class Actinopteri; order Syngnathiformes; family Syngnathidae; genus Hippocampus; species Hippocampus guttulatus. Next base: position 8,904,182 of record NC_141279.1, read on the forward strand.
CTTTTCATTCGCGTGTCGGACCAGAAATGAGTTATGTCGCAAACAGCCGAGGCAGAAGTCGTTATCGTTTGAATTAACGGGCCAATCGAAGACGCCGCTGAGTGTTAGAGACGGCAGCCTTAAATACATGACCTTTCGATTATAGTTTTATTTTTGTACACGGCATTTGAATCAAATCGGTAGAATTGAAATCATCAACATTAAAGCCAACAGCAAGTTTTATTTTTTTTTAACACTGCCCATGAATCCCAGATTGACTCGAGGTGGTTACTCACATGTTGCTCACTGCGAACCAGAGCCTTGAGCTCCGGTAGCTGTCGGGCACCGTGGAACTCCACCTTGGACACGATGGACTTGACCACCAGCTGAAGGTGTGCGTAGTCCTTAACGGAGGACAGGGTGAAAGCAAAGGGTCCCGGGGGATTGACCAAGTGGTGATAAGGCGACGGCGTGAGCAGGAGATCTTTCCTTTCCCCCGTCAGTATGTACGAGGCCATGATGACGAACGTGACGGCCACGCCGAGGAGGACGCCGCACAGGCGGACCTTGCGGAAGCAGCCGGGGGCGCTCCACCTCCTCGGGAGCTCGGGCTTCACCTGCAGGACGGCGAACAGGTTCATGGGCGCCTGGTCCACCTGCAGGAGTAGCGGCCTCTTGCGATAGTCGTCACCCCCCGAGTCCAGCAGGGTGTACTTGTAGTCCATGTGGGTCACGGTCCGCGACTGCTGCCTCGCGGCGGGAGCCCAGAGTTTGGAGGAGCTTAGGTGACGACCGTCCATGACAGGATGGTGACAAGACGCCACCTCATCCGCCGATGGCTCCCTGACAGGAAGCGAAACAAGGGTCGATGTATGTCATTCACAGGCGGAATTCATTGATGCAAACGCAGCTTAACGTAAGCCACATTGGTGGAAACCACAGAACGAGTGGGACAAAACCAGGAAGTTGCGCCATTTCTACCGGCTTAGCAGAACCGGTTTAGCAGATTTGACACAGGCTAATGACTCACTTGCGGTTGACGCCTGTCAAAGTCAGATGGTGTTTCAAAATATCACGGCTCTCAGTAATATCTACACAGGATGGGGTTCTTCATTTTCCCTGACTTGCATTAGATTTACACACACGCAAAAAAAAAAAGCTACGCCCGATAAGACATAGGATGTCTGCCGTTTTGCTGCAAAGCACACATTTTCGGTTTGGTAATGCAACCCAAAATGTAAAATGTTGGCCCCTGAAGCCAATTTTACTCAGCAGCATGACATTTAGTCGGCATGTCTTCTCATGAGTAGACCACAAAAAAAGTCTCGACAAGCTATGGAGGTCTTCCATGTTGGTTCAAAGGTCACATTCTGAGTTGAGTAATGCAACTCACAATGTTGTTCAGTGTCAGCCCCTGAAGTCATTTTCACCAAGTCTTGTGGAATTTGATAGACATGTCTATCATGAGTGGAGCCCTGAAAACATTCTCATGACGCCATCCCCGAAAGGCAGAGGTAGTCTGCCATTTTGTTTCAAAGTGGCAATTTTGGTCTCCCTTTGGCCATTGCCAGCACAAACTCCCAAGGCCACGCAATATTTTAGTGCTGAACTCCAACCGCCCCCTCCCCTGCTGCACGCAATCGCAATATGGAAGCAGCGATAAGGAAATGTGGGATGATTCCAAAGGGGGGGGGGGGGTCGGGCTTTGGCCGGACATCCATTCCAACAAAGCCGATGTGGGTCGGATGCGGGATTGTGTTATCGGAGAATCATATTTCTCACGAGGATCAAGAGTCAGGAATGGGCCAAAGAAATAATTTTCTTTTTTTTTTCCTACTTGGAAAAAAAAATAGTTCAAGATGATGGCGATAAGTGAATGCGACACCCAAGAACACACGGGTTTGAATCGCTTATGCAGACGTGATGTAGCGAGGATGTGCCGCTCCACCTGTGCTCATTCATCAGGCGATAAGAAACGCTGCGGAGGTGACTCATCAACCTCCCTCCACTCCCCTCACAGGTGCACCCCCATCCCCCTTATCTGTGGGGCCGATAAGAGGATGCCTCATCCTCGCTTAGGCGGTGTCATTTACCTCGCCATCTTGCCACATCAACGCAGGCGCACAGGCAGAGGAATAACAAGTACCACCCGCCCCCCCCCCCCCTCCCAGCTTGGCGAAGAGGCTTTTTTATCGATGAAAAAGAGCCCGAGGAGCAGCTGAAACTAGTCAGATAGGAACTTTGATTTTTTATTTATATATATATATTTTTTTGTAATTTTGGGTGGGAGTTGAACACATTGCGCGCCGCCTGAAAATGGTAGAAAACAGAAAATGCAGCCCCACCCATTGTGAGGGTCTGCAGCCAAATTTGTTGCTGAAAGTCAAATTTGCAGCAAACGTTTGAATCGAAACTGTTGTACGCTTCATGGTCGCAAAATTGAGAGTTTGGAATTCTGATTCAGAATCTGGTGGCAACGATAACTATCATAAATTCCATTTTTGAAAATCCCAATATTTTTATTTGTAGTGCTACTTCTTTCAAAAAAATAATATATCAATACTATAGCCTAGATCACAGGTGTCAAACTTGAGGCGCGGGGGCCAGATCTGGCCCGCCACATCATTTTATGTGGCCCGTGAGAGCAAATCAAAAATGTCAACTTCCACGATACTTACTAAAATTCGCCACAAGTAAAAGTTGAGCTGGCGACCAAGAAGGGTGGTTTTGCTGACCATAAACAAGCAGAGAGATGAAAAGGGTTGCCGTGATCAGATTTTTGAGGGATATACAAAAAGAGCAGAATGACGAGTGTAAATGGCGCGTCTTAAGTGTGTCAACAAAGGAAATCAATTTCGAATAAGGCGTCAAATGAAGCGGGAGCAAAGCTGACGAGCCGAGCGTGAAATTAATCCGGGGCTATGGGAGGAGGCGGGAGGGGGGGGGGGTGATATCGGCAATTGGATTTGTTGCTCACCGCCGCTGAGATCCCTTAACATAAAAAGCCCGACGTACATGAAATGCTTTAATGCCGGGCCTTGAGATGGCGATGTCATTGGATTTAAACATTTTGCGTAAGTTTGTTCTACGCATAGGGAAGGCCACATTTGGTAATGATGGGCAAAGGTCCCGTGGATGAAGAAGGTATACACACCCCTGTTCTATTTTTGTGATTTAAAAAAAAAACAATAAAACAAAATCGGAGCTTGTTGACAGACAGTACTTGCCAGAAATTCCCCCTAGGCGTCTTCACTCTTTCTGTTAGCCTCTTAGCATTTAAAAATGGGTGTGTAGACTTTTCCTATCCACTCTTCGATGTTTTTGCGCGTCGGCAGCTCAGGTGGCTTCCCCGTTCGGCGCTCGGCTTCCGCTTATCTTTTATTCATCCTTTTATCTCGCGTGAGGCCGACGCTAGAAGGCCAACGGGGATCTTTATCAGCGTAAACAATTGCGGCAGCTAAGGAAGGAAAAAACATGTTTTAGCGAGAACGCATGCAAAATAATTGCAGACTTTCCTTCCCATGAATAATTGATCAGGCCGAACTTATTATGCGCCTGCAACTCAACATCTAACTTTAGAACATGAATAGGCAAAGGAAAGTATGACAAGTCGCCGTGTTATTTTGCGATCACGCAACCGCATGTTGTTCTTATATTATTGTTAACTGCGTAAAATTCATATATATACTATACAATAAGCCAAAGCATTGCGTGTGGGTTTGCTGACAAATTGTGAGATGTCTTTATGGGAAGGGGAGGCGAGGGGGGGGGCATTTTCAATTTTCCCAGCTGTTCCGCTTTGTGGAGAAATACAACACACACGCACTTTGTGTTTACAGCCGTGATCATAATTAGGAGTCTGCCACCGCGCAATCTCTTAAAGAGCAAGCGTGCGCTCTGATCACTTGACTCTGTAATCAACGATCAGCACATGAGAAGAGAAAGAAAAAAACAGCACCATAAACACGACAGATGACCTATGCTGATATGAAAGCAAGAGCACAAGCAGGTTTTTTTTTTCACTGCTGTCTGACCACCAGTCCCCTTTTTTTATGCGTCTAATTTCAAAGAAGGAAAAAAAAACTGTATTCCAATTGTTTTTCAATGCAAAGGCTGCTTTGCTGTAATTGCTAAGTACACGCACGCACACAAAATTTGCGGCCTTTGTACAATTCTCGCAATCGTTCACCACTTAAAGTGCCTCGTTCACACTGTCTGTAGCCAAGTGTCGTAAATTGGGAAATTTATCCAGGAGGAAGAAAAAAAAATTCTATAGTAAGGAAGCTTTATGGAAATGGATGAAAATTTCCCCCTCCGTCCCCCCAATGCCCCCAAACAAACGGTGACTTATCACGCGACTTGCGAGTGTATTCTTGGGTTCATTTGACGGGGCTCCAGCTGCAAGCGTGCGCGCACGCACGCGCACGCATGCAAGTTTGTTGTGGCGAGGCATCGACGGTGCGCTCTGAAAGGAGGACATTATGCCCGCCTCCCGAGCGGGGCGCCCGCAAAACTTTTCCACCCTGCATTTGACTTGGGCGTGCGTGTCAAGCCTGCGAAAGGCTTGGAAAGGCGCCTGGCTGCAGCAGCACGCAACTCTCCCAAATGTCAACAAGCACGTTTGAATGGGAGAAGGCGATGCGCGAAACGTACCATGTGTTGCCGGCAGCCCCGTTACGCGGCCGCCGGGGTCGAGCAACTTCTCGCCGCGCTACGGGTGTCCATTCCCGCACGGGATTTGTGCTGAGAGGAGACAATCCACTGTGATGGAATTGTGTGAAAGCATACGATGAGCCCAAGCTGATGCTGCTCGTCTGTCTTCCTTCCGTTCGTCCTTCCTTCCTTCCTTCCTGCCTGCCTGCCTGTGTTCCGAACACTGACTAGCGCGCTCGTTCGCTGCTTCTCCCTCTGGCTCCTCTCTGATGAAAGGGAGGGGGCAGGGGCAGCCCCCCCCCCCAAAGGCAACCCCCCACCCTCCACTTTGCTCCCCGCCACACACACACACACACCATGTTATTACATATCTTCTCCATCATGCACACATGTATTTTCATCTGTAGTTTGGTCGAAAGGAGACGCAACTGCAAAATTATACGCTAAAACGCTTTTGCACGGGTTTGAAAAAAAACGGTTCGTCCTTAAAAACCATTGAAACATTCTCACGTTTACTACTGAAACACTCCCACGTGCACTACAGGAAGGCTCAGGTAGCATTAAAATACATAATCTCACACAAACACTACTGAAACACTCACACGCACTACTAAAACGATCAAACGCGCTACTGTAGCAGTCTTGCATACGTGAATGAAACGCACAAACTGCTGTGATGCTCTTGCGTACACTACAGATACATATTCATCCCTACAAACAACTGAAACAATTTTCCTGAAAGATGCGCGTTATATAGTTCAATGAAAGACATGTGCACGTTACTTCATTAGGAAAACGTGAATGTGGAAATGTCATCGTCTTGCCCCTCCAACCCCCATCATGCTTGGCTTGTTGTGATGTTGTGGAGAATCGATGGCGGGGGAGGGGAGTCGCCACTGCCACCAGCGAGACAGCCACGGCTCAAAAGCTGCTTCGTCGCTCCCGTTAAGACAAGCGAGGATTTCTAGGCCACGTGTGCAATTGTCGTATGGCTCACTTAGCCAGCGAATACATGCGTCCGGATATACGCGGCGGTATGTTGTGTGTAACATAACCTCGTGGATTTTAGTACAAAAGCAGGGTGCTCCATCGGGGGATTTATTTGGCACACGTGCGGGTGCCGTTTCGCCGCCGCATCCATCAATGCAGCCCGTGCTCGCGGGAATTTTATGTACGATTTCATGAAAGGAAGAAAATTACAGCACATTAGAATTCTGTTGATAAAAGAAAAATCTAGATCTACCTACCAAAAGTTCAGTTAATACCCAAATGACCAAACGAAGAATTAGCAATTTTTTTCCTGTCCAAAGATACAAAAAATAAATAATAATACTTTAAATCAAGCAATAAATCTCAAGAACGATTGGGATTTTAAACAAAACAGATTTAAAATATACAAAACAAATGTTACTTCTTTTCCTGCAACAAAAAAAATATGTTAATAATACACTTAAAGCATTTCTTTTAATCCAGTTTGAATGAATGGGCTCCCCCCCACCCCCCCATACCTTGGAGTGTGCCTGTGTGCGCTTTATTCAGGACACGCTTCTGGACGCTTTTCAAGTAAGCGTCAACTTGCATTATTTCTTATTATTGCTTGCACTTATTGCAATAAGCAGGCAGCCCCCTGAGGGGGGCTGCTTACCTCACTCTCGCTCACTGTATAGATTTTTCCACCATTTCATCATATGATTCTTTGTGTGGCTCGAGTGATCTCAGCTTTTATTGAAAAAAAAAAAAAAAAAAAAGTTTGGGAGGGAATTTCAGACTTAGAATGACTCTCCCGAGTCGTCTTTATTTTGCCGTCAGTATTTTGTTGCTATGTCTGGTTTGAGTGCCGCGGGGGGTCGGAACGGATGGGTGGGTGGGTGTCTGGTGGTCCGGGCTTGAGCTTGACTAAGTGTTTTGGTTCCAGGGATTGCGTGTGATGGCGGCGCGGTGTCATGACTACATCATGACCCCGATCCCGTGTGAATTCGCAGATGTGCGCTTCCATTCATTCGCGCAATCGCATTTAATAAGACTCATCCACATTCATAAGCAGGAAATGCAAGGGCTCTGCTATACTGTCATTTGGATGTGCGATGCTGTTTTCCGACGTTATGCTGTGTAACGCTAGTTTATGCGATGCTATCCATTGCGTTGCTTAGCATGCGACAAGCTAAGTCGTGCGATGTCACGTTCGCATACCAGGGTTTTGACAGCGTGACTGTACAAATGAAGGTCATGTTCCAGGGCCGTACAATAAGAGCAGTGTTTCACTCTTGATGGGGGAACCACTCCCCCCCCACCCTTCCCAACTGCTCCATGTAGCGGAGTGGAAGGGGTCACCCGCTGAGCTATTTTAAGGCCGCACTATAAATATAGGAAGCATTCGTCAGCGCTGAACATAACAGTCGATTATCTGTTATTCAGGAATTTGCGCATATTGGGGCGGGGGGGGGGGGTAAATATATCGTGGAGCTTGTCACCGAGGTGCCGGAGAGTTGAGTGGAAAAGCAAACCTCTTGGATGGAGCGGGGGGTTGAGTCGGAAAAGGGGGGCGCAGCGGGCATTTTACAGCCACGTGTGCTTCGTACAGTCTGTTCACGTTGACTGTATAACATACTTGACATATTGTAACGTTCTCGTGCTAACGTACCATCTTTTATATCCCATCACCTGCACTATGTAATGGCGTAGACCGAACAAAGGATAGCAATATTGCTATTCCTCCATTGCCCATTTTTGATGATGTTGCGCCTTTTCCAGAAACGACTTTGTTTGTGTTTCTGATTGGCTATCTTGCATTTTTTTATACATATCGTTGAAAAAATATGGAGAAAATGTCATCATTTCGATCTCTGCAACATGTTTTCCTCTGCATAGCCCCGAAAGAGGTAAAATAGCCTAGGTGCCATTTTTTGGAAGCAGGCGGTCAATCAAAATGACCTGCAGCTCCTTTTGGGTTGATTGTTTTTTGTGCCTTGCAGCAAAGACAGCGGCATTATAAAGGCCACGCCTCCTGGGGAAAAAGCGGCGGCCGCCGCCGCCTCCTCGACACTAAATTGAGATTTTGTTCCAAACAAAACAAGCCTCCTCCGAGCAAACGCGGATAACAAATCACCACACTCGGGTTACTTTGCAGCTGCAGTACGTTTGAGATTCGCTCCACATCATAGTCTGCTCAGGTGTACGAATGCTACTTGCAGAAATTATTTTTATGTTATGATTATTGTTATTATTATTATTTGGACCCTTTAAAAAAAACTTTGCATCGCTAATAATTGCTCCCAGCTTTAATTCTGACCCTTTCCCCATGCGTTTGCTTCATCAGTTGAGTCGCTGCGGCATCCCATTCAGCGTGACAGCGTATGACTTCTGTCATTCAAGCGTCTGCAAACATCACCGAAAATGGGTGGGACGAAAAACAGAGATATAAAAACACCCATGGGATTATCCACAATTAGTAATGCATCCTCATGAATATTAATGAGCTGCGAGTGTCTTTATCAGCTGTGTGCAGATGACTACCTTGGGCTCTTTCAAAGGCACACAGAGGCTGCCGATTATCTTCTCAAACTCATCCATCCATCCATCCATCCATCTTCTACCGCTTATCCGGGGCCGGGTCGCGGGGGCAACAGCTTTAGCAGGGAAGCCCAGACTTCCCTCTCCCTAGCTACTTCTTCCAGCTCTCCCCGGGGGATCCCGAGGCGTTCCCAGGCCAGCTGGGTGACATAGTCACTCCAGCGTGTCCTGGGTCTTCCTCGGGGTCTCCTCCCAGTGGGACATGCCCGGAACACCTCACCAGGGAGGCGTTCAGGAGGCATCCGAATCAGATGCCCAAGCCACCTCATCTGGCTCCTCTCGATGTGGAGGAGAAGCGGCTCGACTCTGAGCCCCTCCCGGATGACCGAGCTTCTCACCTTATCTCTAAGGGAGAGCCCGGACACCCTGCGGAGAAAACTCATTTCGGCCGCTTGTATCCGGGATCTCGTTCTTTCGGTCACGACCCATAGCTCGTGACCATAGATGAGGGTTGGAACGTAGATCGACCGGTAAATTGAGAGCTTCGCCCTTCGGCTCAGCTCCTTCTTCACCACGACAGACCGATACAACGTCCGCATCACAGCAGACGCTGCACCGATCCGCCTGTCGATCTCTCGCTCCCTCCTGCCCTCACTCGTGAACAAGACCCCAAGATACTTAAACTCCTCCACTTGGGGCAAGATCTCTCCCCCGACCCGGAGGGGGCACTCCACCCTTTTCCGACTGAGGACCATGGTTTCAGATTTGGAGGTGCTGATTTTCATCCCAACCGCTTCACACTCGGCTGCGAAACGCTCCAGTGAGAGTTGGAGAGCCCCGTTTGAAGGAGCCAACAGCACCACATCATCTGCAAAAAGCAGGGATGCAATACTGAGGCCACCAAAACGGACGCCCTCAACGCTTCGGCTGCGCCTAGAAATTCTGTCCATAAAGATTATGAACAGAATCGGCGACAAAGGGCAGCCTTGGCGGAGTCCTACCCTCACTGGAAACGATTCCGACTTACTGCCGGCAATGCGAACCAAACTCTGACATCGGTGGTATAGTGACCGAATAGCCCGTATCAGGGGGTTCGGTACCCCATACCCACGAAGCACCCCCCACAGAACTCCCCGAGGGACACGGTCAAACGCCTTCTCCAAGTCCACAAAACACATGTAGACTGGTTGGGCGAATTCCCACATACCCTCGAGGACCCTGCTAAGGGTGTAGAGCTGGTCCACTGTTCCACGGCCGGGACGAAAACCACACTGCTCCTCCTCAATCTGAGGCTCGACTTCCTGACGGACCCTCCTCTCCAGCACCCCTGAATAGACCTTACCAGGGAGGCTGAGGAGTGTGATCCCTCTGTAGTTGGAACACACCCTCCGGTCCCCCTTTTTAAAAAGAGGGACTACCACCCCGGTCTGCCAATCCAGAGGCACTCTCCCCGTTGACCACGCGATGTTGCAGAGGCGTGTCAACCAGGACAGCCCCACAACATCCAGAGCCCTGAGGAACTCCGGGCGGATCTCATCCACCCCTGGGGCCCTGCCACCGAGGAGCTTTTTAACCACATCGGTGACTTCAACCACAGAGATAGGAGAGCCCACCTCAGGGTCCTCAGACTCTGCTTCCTCCAAGGAAGACGTGTTGGTGGAGTTGAGGAGGTCTTCGAAGTACTCTGCCCACCGGTTCACAACGTCCCGAGTCGAAGTCAGCAGTGCCCCATCCCCACTGTACACAGTGTTAGTGGTGCACTGCTTCCCCCTCCTGAGACGTCGGATGGTGGACCAGAATTTCCTCGAAGCCGTCCGGAAGTCGGCTTCCATGGCCTCACCGAACTCTTCCCACGCTCGGGTTTTTGCCTCGGCGACCAGCGAGGCTGCGTTCCGCTTGGCCAGTCGATACCCGTCAGCTGCCTCTGGGGTCCCACAGGCCATAAAGGCTCGATAGGACTCCTTCTTCAGCTTGACGGCATCCCTTACTGCTGGTGTCCACCAGCGAGTACGAGGGTTGCCGCCACGACAGGCACCAACCACTTTACGGCCACAACTCAGATTGGCCGCCTCAACAATAGAGGCACGGAACATGGTCCACTCGGACTCAATGTCCCCCGTCTCCCCCGGAACATGGGAAAAGCTCTGTCGGAGGTGGGAGTTGAAACTCCTTCTGACAGGGGATTCCGCCAGACGCTCCCAACAAACCCTCACAATACGTTTGGGTCTGCCAGGACGGACCGGCATCTTTCCCCACCATCGGAGCCTACTCACCACCAGGTGGTGATCAGTTGACAGCTCCGCCCCTCTCTTCACCCGAGTGTCCAAAACATGCGGCCGCAAATCCGATGATACAACCACAAGGTCGATCATCGAACTACGGCCCAGGGTGTCCTGGTGCCAAGTGCACATATGGACACCCTTATGTTTGAACAAGGTGTTCGTTATGGACAGTCCGTGACGAGCACAGAAGTCCAATAACAAAACACCACTCGAGTTCTGATCGGGGGGGCCGTTCCTCCCAATCACGCCCCTCCAGGTCTCACTGTCATTGCCCACGTGAGCATTGAAGTCCCCCAGCAGAACAAGGGAGTCCCCAGCAGGAGTACTCTCCAGCACACCCTCCAAGGACTCCAAAAAGGGTGGGTATGCTGAGCTGCCGTTTGGTGCATATGCACAAACAACAGTCAGGACCCGTCCCCCCACCCGAAGGCGGAGGGAAGCAACCCTCTCGTCTACCGGTGTGAACCCCAATGTACAGGCACTGAGCCGGGGTGCAATGAGTATGCCCACACCTGCTCTGCGCCTCTCACCATGAGCAACTCCAGAGTGGAAGAGAGTCCAACCCCTCTCGAGAGAACTAGTACCAGAACCCAGGCTGTGTGTGGAGGCAAATCCAACTATATCCAGTCGGAACTTCTCTACCTCACACACCAGCTCGGGCTCCTTCCCTGCCAGAGAGGTGACATTCCATGTCCCAAGAGCTAGCTTCTGCAGCCGAGGATCGGACCGCCAGGGTCCCCGCCTTTGGCTGCCGCCCAGCTCGCATTGCACCCGACCCCTTTGACCCCTCCCACGGGTGGTGAGACCATGAGAAGGAGGACCCACGTTGCCTCTTCGGGCTGAGCCCGGCCGGGCCCCATGGGTGTAGGCCCGGCCACCAGGCGCTCGCCAACGAGCCCCACCTCCAGGCCTGGCTCCAGAGGGGGGCCCCGGTGACCCGCGTCCGGGCAAGGGAAACTGAGTGCCATCGATTTTGTCTGTCATAAGGGGTTTTGTGAGCCGTGCTTTGTCTGGTCCCTCACCTAGGACCTGTTCGCCATGGGTGACCCTGCCAGGGGCATAAAGCCCCAGACAACTTAGCTCCTAGGATCATTGGGACACACAAACCCCTCCACCACGGTAAGGTGACGGCTCCCGGAGAGGTTCTCAAACTCAATTTTTTTATTATTATTATTATTATTTTTGCCTCTCAGTACTACTTTTTCGTCATACCATTACGACATTCTTGTCAATTGAATTTTTTTCCGCCCCCAGACCATTACGTTATTGCAAAAATGAGACTTTTCCTTATATTCACACAGCATAAAATAACAACCGAAATGTCCACTTTATTTTGGTTTGAATGATGACGCTATTCATCGGTAGCCGCCTCCCGATGAATAGTGACCAGTGTTAGTGCAGGACATGAGCTCACCACCCTGGACATCCAGAAGTCCATGCCGACCCGTACGGCGGTACCAGAAGTGATTCCTCTCCTCCTGACAACATTCCTTTGGCTCACCTGCCTCCTCGCCGCAACAGCTGCTACAGTCTTCCCATTTTCCCAGGCTGCTCATTCCCAAGTTCAACGCGGGATTCTTCTGGCCATGTCGTACTCCCCCATTTCGTAGATGAACTTTATGACAGGCCCAAAACTCACGTCCGAGTCGGTTTACTTATCGAGGCGAGAGCGCCGCAGAGCGCGTGCGCTTTCCGCTCAGTCCACTGTGACTGCGGTTCGGACTTTGCTCGTGCAAACAGACGGTTAGCAAGTGATGAAAACAGGATGAACCGTGAGTTAGTTCTTTCTTTCTTTTTTTTTACTTGCAATATTTCTCTTCCCTGTTCAAATTTCCATCCGCCCTCGCCTTTCCTTCCATCCCGCTTCCTTCTTTTTTCCTTCCACCCATCCATGTTTCTGTCTTCCTGTAAGTTCATTCAAAAACCTGTGCCACTAGAGACAATAAAATTTTGGACTCGTTTTATGCCAATACCAAGGAGGCATATAAACCCCTCCCCCTCCCACCTCTTGGAAGAGCAGACCACAACTTGGTATTTCTCGAGCCTGTGTACAAACCCCTGGTGCACAGGCAGCCAACTGTGACCAGAATGGTCAGGAACTGGTCCACGGAAGCTGAAGATGCTCTGCGGGACTGCTTCGACACAACCAGGTGGGAACTCTTCAGCGAGGTTCATGGGGAGGACATTGATGCACTCACTGACACCATCACGGACTACATAAAGTTCTGTGAGGAGAACACCGTACCCACCAGAACTGTGCGGTGTTTTCCAACAACAAACCATGGATTAATCCCGACATAAAGGTCTTCCTGAAGGAGAAGAAGAGAGCTTTTATGTCGAGAAACAGAGAGGAGCTGAAGGCCGTGCAGATTCGGCTCAGAAGAAAGATCAGGGAGGGGAAGAAGATATACAGGATGAAATTGGAAGACCAGTTACAGGCCAGCAATGTCACTGGTGTCTGGAGGGGCCTGAAAACCATCTAAGGCCATGACAGCCCGAAGACATTGACTGAGAAGGACAAGGACTGGGCAGATGGACTGAACCGTTTTTTCAACCGTTTCGACCAGTCGTCTGTCCCTTCCCCCAACCACCAACTCCAACCACTCTCACTGAGGACTTCTTCTCCCCCTCCTCTTTTTACCAGCTCTCATTAACCCAGTCTGTCACCTGGTTCCTGCCTGTCCGTCACAACAGAGCAGGTGAGGAACCAACTGAGGAAGATGAATGTGAGGAAGGCAGCAAGTCCAGACAAGATCAGTTCCCGGCTCCTCAGGACCTGCTCTGACCAGCTGTGTGACATTGTCCAGCACATGTTCAACCTGAGCCTGAAGCTGGGCAGAGCTCCACAGCTGTGGAAAACTTTGTGCCTGGTCCCAGTGCCCAAGACCCCCCACCCTAAGGAGCTGAACAGCTACAGACCGGTGGCACTGACGTCTCACCTGATGAAGACGCTGGAGAGACTCGTCCTCGCCCACCTTCGACCGCTGGTGAGCCCGGCACTGGACCCGCTGCAGTTTGCCTATCAGCCTGGCATCGGCGTAGAAGGCGCCATTATCTACCTCCTCCACTCAGTGCTGTCACACTTGGAGAAGGCTGGGAGCACTGTGAGAATCACGTTCTTTGATTTCTCCAGTGCCTCCAACACCATCCAGCCCAACTTACTGGGAGGCAAACTGCAGAACGCCGGAGTGGACCACCATCTCACAGCATGGATCATAGACTACCTCACAAATCGGCCGCAGTAAGTGAGGTTGCAGAGCTGTGAGTCGGACAGGCTTCTCTGCAGCACTGGAGCGCCGCAGGTGACTGTTCTGGCTCCATTCCTGTTCATCCTCTACACCTCGGACTTCAGACACGCCACTCCAAACTGCCACCTTCAGAAGTTCTCCGATGACTCTGCGATTGTTGGCCTCATTACAGAGGGGGACGATCGGGAGTACAGGGGACTGACGAAGGACTTTGTGGACTGGTGCCAGCAGAATCTCCTCCAGATAAACCCTAGGAAAACTAAGGAGTTGGTTGTGGATTTCTGCAGGAAACAGTCCTCACCAGCACCGATGAACATCCAGGGTATGGACATAGAGAGGGTGACCTCCTACAAGTACCTAGGTGTTCTTCTGAACAACAAACTGGACTGGTCTACAAACACGGACACCCTGATTAGGAAAGGACAGAGCCGACTCTTCCTACTCAGGAAACTGAGGTCTTTTGGGGTTCAGGGGTTGCTCCTTAAGACTTTCTATAACTCGGTGGTGGCCTCGGCCATCCATTATGGCATTGTCTGCTGGTCAGGCAGCATCTCAGCCCAGGACAGAAAGAGACTGGAGCGACTGGTCAGGAAGGCCAGTTCTCTCCTGGGCTGCTCCCTTGACACTCTGGAGGAGGTGGGCAACAGAAGGATGCTAACTAAGCTAAAAGCTATGATGGACAGTCCCTTCCACCCTCTCCAGCCCGCCCTGACAGCACTAGGTAGCTCCTTCAGCCAGAGACTGTTACACCCGCGCTGCAAGAAGGAGAGATACCGACGCTCGTTCCTACCGACTGCTGTCAGGCTGCTGAATAAAAATAACAACAACAACAATAATAAAAATAATTAAATGATGTGAAAAACAATTGTAAATAGCACTGCGATTTATCCATTTTGTATTTATATTGCACTTAATTGAACGGTGTTTGTTTGTTTTTCTTCTTTCTTCTTTCTACCCACATTCTTGCTGCTGGAGGCTGTAAATTTCCCCAGTGTGGGACAAATAAAGGATATCTTAAATCTTAAAAAGCGTCGAGCTACTTTTTTCTGACCCAACCTGGACATGCGCTGGGATGTTGGCCCATTTCTTCCATGACAGCAGAGCGTGGCCTTTTCTCTCCTCGTGTAAAAAGTTTCTCAGAACAACTCGGACGGCCATGTTGGCTTTGGGCTTCTCCACTGGGGTGGTGGCTTCTCTTCCTTGTGTGTTCTCCATTAGCACATGTGGTTTTGTGTTTTGAGATGGGGAAATTCCACCCCATATGCACAAAAAGATGCCATTAAGTTTTTTTTTGTTGTTGTTTTTTTTCCTTTTGTTGTCCCCTGTAAAGATGCCAGCAACCAAGAGCAACGCGTGAGGAAACAAACAAACAAAAAGAAAACAGAGCAGGCTTTGCTTAAAAGGCAACGATTGCAGCTATAAATCATCAAAAAATTGGTCGTAGATTAACCCCTAATTCCTTGTGCTGTTTTGACCGCGTCAGAATGACATTGATGAATCATCATCTGCGTTAGAAAGAAAAGTCTTTGTTCACATTTTTTTTTTTTTTTTTGGATTAATGTGTATCAGTGCTCTGTATCGTGAGTGCTCAAATGTGAATACTCGCACGAGTATCACACCCCGTGTTGGGCTCTTAAAACGCTGGCAAAATTAAAAAGCAGGCTGGGCTTCTATTTGAACGTCGGCTCTGTGGCTGTGGGGACAGCGGGGGCATACTAATACCAGCCAGGTCCAGCTGCTTGCTACGCATGGACGACGAAGCTCGATTGTGAAACATCACACGGCCTCGCACGCGCGCCGGGGTAGCAAGCGGCAAAGTGGCTCACCACCGTGTCGTCCGCCAGGCGCCCGTCTCCCCTGATAGCTGAGCGCTTACTGCTCGAGCAGGCGGCGGCTTCGCCAGTGTCACTGAACTCATCATGCCGCCGGTGCTGTCCCGTGCATACAGATGCACCTCCATTAGTAGTACAAGTAATTACAATGAGTAGGGACAAAAAAAAAAAAAGTCATTAGGAGGCGAATGGAGGGGACACAAAATAGAAGAGCGCGAAAGCATAGGGAAAGTGTGGACTTGTTTTGTTGAATGCCGGGTTTGTTTTCATGACACTTCCAAGGCGTGCCAATTACTTGCGGATTCACAAATGACTTTGAGCCCATTTTGCTTGTTTTTAAAAGTCAACCGTGTCTCCTTTTGAGGACTAAAATTTGCCCAGCAGCCTCGATGAAGTCTTATCAAGTCTACACGGGTTTGCAGCTGAACTTATTGGAGCAAGGACAAGCGCTGTCGACACCATCCGCCTTCAAAGTCGATGGATGATTACGACGATGGTGGGGATTTATCTTTTCGGACACTTGAGAGCTTCGGTGGCAGCGAGCCCAAAGCGCGGCTTTGCCCGTCTCACCTTCCAGCCTCAAAACTATCCCTTTTCCTCCCACAATCATCGCCGTTGTTTTTAGGCATCGGTTTCCTGCGGCTTGATTTTTCTTTCTTTCTTTCTTTCTCCACTCAAAGTGGAAGCTGACAATTCCTTCTTGCCCTTGACCTTCCTCTTCTTCCCCCGTCTCCAGCTGTGAGCGTGATCTGTGTTCATGACGCTTCTGGCTCAGGATCTGCCCGCCTGTCTGCGGCTTTCGTTTTAACGGTGAAATGTTTCGGATTTCGCGGCAGTCTTGGCGTTCTCGCTCGGCCGCATGAGAGCCTCGCGAGTCTGTCGCTTGTAACTGACCGACGGGAAAGTGAAACGGGAGGCCCCGCCCAAAAACTTATATTAGGAGGTGTGGTGCACCAGCTGGAACGCTTGAAACGACAGGATTTGTTTTTCGTGGCTGTAGCTTGACATGTCAACCGACAATGATTAAAGGGCAAGTCAAGTCAAACGTTTTCTTGACACAATGTTCAGTGCGCCCTGACGAGTCTAAACGTGGCGTTCTGATTAATATCCGATATGAGTGAAGGAATTTTTGTGTTTCAGCATATATTTCGAGACTGAAGTTGTAATCTTTTTAGAATGTTCTGAATAATGTCACTTTGTCATTTCAACTCCATTGTCAGGGTGTGACGTACATTTCTTTTCACTGCGCACCAAACCCACGCTTGTCGTCAAACCTGGGCGCATCGTGTCAAATGTGCTAATTGGAAGTTTTCCCAGGAGGAGACGTGACCTCCTAATGGCCACGCCGAGCCTCATCCATTTAAAGTGGAGCTATTCCCTACTGGCAACTCAAATGGGAAAAATAGTCGGCGCGCAATCCTATTTCAAGATGATGTGCCATTTATCAGTCCACTTGGACGTCGTGAACTTAATGCAATAGTGACGTTCGTGTAATTTATCGGTTGCACGTGGGGAAAAATGGATGACTCGGTATTCCATTTACGTGGACGTGGAGCTTGTCTAATTTGATCCCACGTCATAAAATCTTTTTCTGAATTCAATTTTAAGGGATGTCCTCTTCCCCATTGGGCCAGTTTGTCAAGAGTAAGCATTTATCAGGGGGGGCGGAATAACCAATGATGCGATTTCCTTCGGCATGAGACTCTTGGCCTTGAGCTGACGCACTTGTTGCGACAGTAAAATTAGTACAAAAACTAAAACGGAATGTGAGCAGAAAGGGTTTCATGATCACTTTTTTCCCCGTTCAGTCTCAGTTGAGCTATTTTGGGGGGAAATAGTTCCCCTCCACCTACTTGTTTGATTAATGAAGAGATTTGCGCCAATCCCTTTGCTCAAATGGCGCACACCTCCGAGCAAGTCTTGACACAGGCAAAGTTTGCGGTCCTCAACGTTGCCCAACCTCTCATGCTACCTGCCAAAAGCAAAGCTCATTGTCGGAAAAGGGGGCTGCGACGTGCCGAGAGGGACGCATCCTCCGAGCCTCGAGGGGCCTCGCTCGCGTTATTTGTGTCACCTGCTGCTAAAAGCCTGCACGCTGCTGCCAACCTCGGATTCCTCTCATATTTCACAAGCAAACGCGGAGGCCTCGCTCGGCTGGCTGCCATGCGGAATAATGAGCTCTCCTGTCCTGTCTGATTGAAGACACTGGGCCCTTTTGTTGTCCTCTTCTGCAGGCCTCCCTTTCCGAAAAAGACAACTACAGATCTTAGCCCACCCAATTTTTTTATTTTGATGAAGAATAAAAATGGAGACTGTCACAAGTCTAAATGTTACGACCAAGTGTATTCATTTTTTAATGCTCATAACATTAAATATTTTTAAAATGTCATCATTTACCAGTGCAACTAATTAAGTTCTCCACACTCCTCTAATGTACTGACTGCAACAGCTAGTTCCCACGTTGCCTTACGTGCGTCCAGTGAGGTCACCACACCGCCTAGTGGTAGTGTTGGTCATTACAGAATTTCCTTACTTTATTGTAATTTCGTTGTTGTTTTTTCATTGGCGAAATTGCACAACTCACTCCACACCATGAATGGCTGCAATAATTTATTGCATTTATTTTCTTGCACGTAACAAAAGCCTGGCCTTGGAAAAGAAAATAAGATGCAACCCTCGTTCTGCTCACTTAAAAGTGCCATCCACCAGAATGAAATGACTATTCAAGAAAAACTAGTTTTAAATTCTGCTCCTTGACGTGCTTCTGTGTGCACCCCTTGCACACCTTCATAGTCCAACAAAAAAACTTTCAGTTTCATGCCGCCGTTTCCATCTTTGAAGGAAAAGTAGTAAAATAATATTTTTCAATTTTATTTTAAACAATGAATTAGAACAACAGGTCTTCAACACCACTAGGTGACATTATCATTGTGCAAAAATGTTCTCTCTCTCGGCCGTCGTCAAAGTCTTCGTAGTTTTACTTTTTAATTTAAATAGATGTTCATACGGCGGAAGGAATGGAATTCACTTGACATCTTTTCCTGCTTTATGTTCAGATTTGGAGGTCGGCCTTCAACGGCTCATTTGATTGCCCTTGCGCCCTTAAAAATGTAATGGGGGGTGGGGGGACAAAACAAAGAAAAAAAAGGGGGGGCACGACTCACTGAAAACAAAAGCAATGCCACATGACTGCTAGTTGGACTTTTTACAGCGCCGCGACGGTTCTGTGGATGATGTCGATGCACTCTCTCAGCTGAGGCTCGTTGATGGTAAGGGGCGGGGCCAGGCGGATGATGTCGCCGTGGGTGGGCTTCGCCAGCAGGCCGTGATCGCGGAGGCGCAGGCACACCTTCCACGCGTCGTATTCTGAGCGGGGCGGCAAGCGGCTCGTCAGCGTCCCTCTTGGTACAAACGTGGCCAAATGGCGCGGCTAACCTTTGGTTTGTTTGATGACGACGGCGTTGAGTAGGCCCTTGCCCCGCACCGTGGTCACAATGTCGGACGGCAGCTTCCTTAGCTCCGAGCGCAGCAGCTGTCCCATCCGCTCGGCGTTCTCTGCCAGCTTCTCCTCCTCCAATACCTGCGGGAAGCGTTGTGTGTGTAACAAGTATAATTGCAATGGAACTAAAATTTTAATCCAAATAAAGTATCATTGCTGAGAAAAATGACAAAGAACATTTTTGAATTAAAGCAATTCAGGACCAGCAAATGTCATTCATATATTGTTTGACGACAGAGTTCAGTGAGCTTTTTGAATCGCTTCAAGTTCTTCATTGAGAAAATATCGGAGCCCATGCAAATAAATGATGCGGGTCTTGAATGAACTTGAACTCTGACCTCGAGGGCAGCGATGGCCACCCGACAGGCGACGGGGTTCCCGCCGTACGTGGACCCGTGCTCCCCGGGCTTGATGGTCAGCATGACCTCATCGTCGCACAGCACCGCAGAGACCTGACGCGAATGCAACCGTTATACGTTGCGCAGCAAAAATAATGAATACAAATTTGGCTTTGTTTATAAAACTTTAAAAAAACGCTTACAGGGTAAACTCCTCCCGAAAGCGCTTTTCCCAGAATGACAATATCCGGACGTGCTTGCTCATGATCCACGGCCAGACGCCGCCCGGTACGCGCCAAACCTGTCTGCACCTCGTCGGCGATCCACAACACCTGGAAAGACATTTTTCCACACAACTAAATTCATGCTTCCCTCGGTCTTTTTGTAAGTAGCGTTGTCGAATTATTTCAATAACCAACTGCAAGTTTGTTTGGCGACGCTACTTGGCATGATGAATCGTCACAGCAATGGGGAAAGTCGAAACAACAACTCACGTTGTGCCGTGTGCACAGCTCTCGGACCTGGGTCAGGTAGCCGTCGTCGGGCACCAGCACGCCCGCCTCGCCCTGGATGGGCTCCACCATGAAAGCGGCGACGTGCGGGTCTTGCAGGGCTTTCTGCAACGGATGTGACATAACAGAACATGACCACGCCTCCTTTCTCTTTACACAGAAAAAGTGAGCAGTCGCGGTAATGATCGGGGGGAAATCCCCGGGACTAAAACAACACAAACCTCAGCTCCCTCTCTTATTTTGTCTGCTAGAATCTAAAACCAAACCTCAAGTGCGGGAATGTCGTTGAAGGGGACCAGCTCAAATCCGGGCATGAAAGGGCCAAAGCCGTCGTAGCTGCTGGGGTCAGTAGAGCTGGAGATGGCTGCCAGGGTGCGGCCCCAGAAGTTTCCATCTGGCACAGAAAGATGGAACAGAGAATATTTTTCTCATCAAGCGATGAGCGGCTCGGCGTGAGTTGTGGCCATCGGCGGCCGGTGCGTGAATGTGCCGAGCAATCCGTTCCAACTAGGTCATATCGAGTTGGCGACTATCGAAACGTGACCTTGTGTTGCTGCGATCGTGTTGTCCTTATTAAAGGACAACAATCCAAGCTACGCATGTGAGTTGCGGGTGTAACGGTACGCTCAGTATCTTTCACTCACCGGCAAAAACAATCTTGGCTTTGTTCTTGGGCACTCCCTTCACATTGTAGGCCCACTTCCGAGCCAGCTTGCAGGCCGTCTCGCCGCCTTCCACACCTTCAACAAAGACTGCCATCAGCATTTCTCAGTCCCCGCCCCCCCCCCCCCCCCAACCCAACGGACACTCGCATTTTTTTCCCTTACCGGTGTTCATGGGTAAAACCTTGTCATAACCAAACATGGTGGTGACGTACTCCTCGTAGGCGCCCAGCACGTCATTGTAGAAAGCTCGGGAGGTCAGCGTGAGCGTGGAGGCTTGGGCGGTGAGGGCTGCAATGATCTTGGGGTGGCAGTGGCCCTGATTCACGGCGCTGTAGGCGCTCAGGAAGTCAAAGTAGCGGCTGCCTTCAACGTCCCAAACAAAGATTCCTGAAGGCAGAAAAGATCCCGTTTTTCAGCTCGCTGCAGATTTGTATGTTCTGCCGCTTCTGTTGTTCAAAGCGTCTCCCTGCAAAGAGCACCGCTTCCAAAAATTATAGAAGTGCTGCAAACTTTGAATTCTGTGACCTTCAGCAACTTAAAAATAATGTAGAGATGAGCACCGCCCCTCCGTGAGTCGTCACCTTACCGTGGTGGAGGGGTTTGTGTGTCCCAATGATCCTAGGAGCTAAGTTGTCTGCGGTTTTATGCCCCTGGCAGGGTCACCCATGGCAAACAGGTTCTAGGTGAGGGGCCAGACAAAGCACGGCTCAAAGACCCCTTATGATGACAAAAATATATGGACCAAGGTTTCCCTTGCCCGGACGCGGGTCACCGGGGCCCCCCTCTGGAGCCAGGCCTGGAGGTGGGGCTCGTTGGCAAGCGCCTGGTGGCCGGGCCTACACCCATGGGGCCCGGCCGGGCACAGCCCGAAGAGGCAACGTGGGTCCCCCTTCCCATGGGCTCACCACCCATGAGAGGGGCCAAAGGGGTCGGGTGCAATGTGAGCTGGGCGGCAGCCAAAGGCGGGGACCCTGGCGGTCCGATCCTCGGCTGCAGAAGCTAGCTCTTGGGACATGGAATGTCACCTCTCTGGCAGGGAAGGAGCCCGAGCTGGTGTGTGAGGCAGAGAATTTCCGACTGGATATAGTCGGACTTGCCTCCACACACAGCCTGGGTTCTGGTACCAGTTCTCTCGAGAGGGGTTGGACTCTCTTCCACTCTGGAGTTGCTCAAGGTGAGAGGCGCAGAGCAGGTGTGGGCATACTCATTGCCCCCCGGCTCAGTGCCTGTACATTGGGGTTCACACCGGTAGACGAGAGGGTTGCTTCCCTCCGCCTTCGGGTGGGGGGGACGGGTCCTGACTGTTGTTTGTGCATATGCACCAAACGGCAGCTCAGCATACCCACCCTTTTTGGAGTCCTTGGAGGGTGTGCTGGAGAGTACTCCTGCTGGGGACTCCCTTGTTCTGCTGGGGGACTTCAATGCTCACGTGGGCAATGACAGTGAGACCTGGAGGGGTGTGATTGGGAGGAACGGCCCCCCCGATCAGAACTCGAGTGGTGTTTTGTTATTGGACTTCTGTGCTCGCCACGGATTGTCCATAACGAACACCTTGTTCAAGCATAAGGGTGTCCATATGTGCACTTGGCACCAGGACACCCTAGGCCGCAGTTCAATGATCGACTTTGTAGTTGTATCATCGGATTTGCGGCCGCATGTTCTGGACACTCGGGTGAAGAGAGGGGCGGAGCTGTCAACTGATCACCACCTGGTGGTGAGTAGGCTCCGATGGTGGGGGAAGATGCCGGTCCGTCCTGGCAGACCCAAACGTATTGTGAGGGTTTGTTGGGAGCGTCTGGCGGAATCCCCTGTCAGAAGGAGTTTCAACTCCCACCTCCGACAGAGCTTTTCCCATGTTCCGGGGGAGGCGGGGGACATTGAGCCCGAGTGGACCATGTTCCGTGCCTCTATTGTTGAGGCGGCCAATCTGAGTTGTGGCCGTAAGGTGGTTGGTGCCTGTCGTGGCGACAACCCCCGTACTCGCTGGTGGACACCAGCAGTAAGGGATGCCGTCAAGGTGAAGAAGGAGTCCTATCGAGCCTTTATGACCTGTGGGACCCCAGAGGCAGCTGACGGGTATCGACTGGCCAAGCGGAACGCAGCTTCGGTGGTCGCCGAGGCAAAAACCAGAGCGTGGGAAGAGTTCGGTGAGGCCATGGAAGCCGACTTCCGGACGGCTTCGAGGAAATTCTGGTCCACCATCCGACGTCTCAGGAGGGGGAAGCAGTGCACCACTAACACTGTGTACAGTGGGGATGGGGCGCTGCTGACTTCGACTCGGGACGTTGTGAATTGGTGGGCAGAGTACTTCGAAGACCTCCTCAACTCCACCAACACGCCTTCCTTGGAGGAAGCAGAGCCTGGGGACTCTGAGATGGGCTCTCCTATCTCTGTGGTTGAAGTCACCGATGTGGTTAAAAAGCTCCTCGGTGGCAAGGCCCCGGGGGTGGATGAGATCCGCCCGGAGTTCCTCAAGGCTCTGGATGTTGTGGGGCTGTCCTGGTTGACACGCCTCTGCAACATCGCGTGGTCAACAGGGAGAGTGCCTCTGGATTGGCAGACCGGGGTGGTAGTCCCTCTTTTTAAAAAGGGGAACCGGAGGGTGTGTTCCAACTACAGAGGGATCACACTCCTCAGCCTCCCTGGTAAGGTCTATTCAGGGGTGCTGGAGAGGAGGGTCCGTCAGGAAGTCGAGCCTCAGATTGAGGAGGAGCAGTGTGGTTTTCGTCCCGGCCGTGGAACAGTGGACCAGCTCTACACCCTTAGCAGGGTCCTCGAGGGTATGTGGGAATTCGCCCAACCAGTCTACATGTGTTTTGTGGACTTGGAGAAGGCGTTTGACCGTGTCCCTCGGGGAGTTCTGTGGGGGGTGCTTCGTGGGTATGGGGTACCGATGGATGGATGGATGGATGGATAGATGAGCACCGTTAATTCTCTTAATTGCCTCCCACATAAGATCCTTTCTTATCATACGCCAATGACAAGAAAGTCAGTGAGGGAAAAATCAATTCAAGTTGGAAATTGTATTTTTATTGGAAATAAATACAATGATTTAAATGGGTAAGTCCAGACCCAGTCTCTCGCTTTTGTGTCCAAAAAGACTTTGTAACATGCCCTAAGTTTTTTTGGGGGCGCAACGTTAGCTCACCCTCGCCCCGCTGCAGCGCCACAGGCAGGGGATGGTAGTTGTGCGCGCCGTACTTCTCCTCGCGGGCGTAAATCTCATCGGGGGTGAGCGGGTGTTCCAACTTGCGCGTGACGCCGGGACGCGCCGCCGAGTGGACGCCACGGAGGGCGCCGAGCGGCGCAGAGCTCCTCAGGCTGCGACCCAACTGGAAAATCAGTGACTTCATCCTGGTGTGGTTGCGTCTTCGGGGAGAAAAGGCAGACACGGTCGAGGCTTATGTGGATATTCAGCAGTAACTGGCTGATCCTGTTCCCCGTGCGAATCCGTTAGCCTGCTTCCCAGTCAAACTGGAAGCAATCACACGACAAAAGCGGCGCTATTGAAAGGGAATAAGCTCATTCCTGGCTTTGTGCAAACACTGCCGGTGTGCTCACTCGGGTCTGCTGAACAACAGCGAGTCCCCTTTCACACCGTTGACAATACAAAACAAGTGTCAAAACCACAATGCCACTGGCTCCTTGACAGACTTGTCAAAATATGATATCAAGCAATTACAAAACGCTTCATCTGTCATGGGCATTTGGAGAGCTCAACCCCATTGAGCTCTCCAAATGCATTGTTCAACAATGCTTGTTTGTTCTGTTGCTGTTTGTTCAGCACATAATTTTACAGTGTGCATTTCCTTCACCACCCAGTGAAAATGGTAAAAAAAAAAAAGTCCTTATTTATCTTACCATCCAGAGTTAGGGATTTATTCAATCAAATTATTTCCCTCTCCCTACCCAGTATTTTCCTTTCTGAACTCTGACTGTAAATTTCCCCATTGCGGGACAAATAAAGGATATCTTATCTTTTCTTATCTTATTTAAATGTACCCAAATAATGCATACATTTATCATTGCTGCTCACAATTCTTTTGCAATTTAAATCAAGTTGGATTTATAAATTGTGTTGTCAAGCATGTGAGGAATTGAGATTGTTATTGTATCTTTTTCCTTTTCATAATGCTTAAACCTGCAAAACGGCATAAGCCGCCGCTGACAGTTGATCCTCCTGATTGGCTGGTCGCTTGCAAATCAGCCAACCACAATACAATACAATACATGCTGATTTATATAGCGCTTTCACAACAGCGGCAGCTGTAACAAAGCGCTTAACAAAACAGTTAACATAAAGTAAAATAATAAACACAACACATAACATAAAACACGGACAGTCGTGCAGTCCTAACCACTTTTCCGTCACACATCAGAAGTGACAAAAGCAAACAAACGGCAAAGAAAACAGTATTAGAGTAAATTCAGCTCCACTCAGTTTCTCTTAAATTTGTTCTTGCTTGTATTTTGAGGGCATTAGACAAGGTTGGTGTGTGCATTTTGTTTTGTGAAATATTGACTGTGGATGATATGATTTCTCTGCATTTTTTCTCTGTCATGAGGTTGTCCTGGTAAGCACAAGGTTATAACGAATTTGCGACTAAATGGCAGTCCTCTGTTGTAACGTGTGACTGATCTGTGCCACCTTACACTAAAACCCGTGGTTTATATTCCACATTTTCAAAGCACAACAAATGTCTTACCCTTTAGGAAGCGCATTGACGGCATGCTATTGATGTGGAGGTCCCTTGACTGGATTTTCCTTTTGCTCCCGAATTACTCTCACGTAGTTAAACTCTAAACACTGCAGTAGATAATCATCCTGACCTTTTTGGCATTACTGGACAGTTTAACCAGCCCCTGAAAGATGATAGGCTGCAAGGGAGCAGCCTCCAAACACGCGCCCCCACTTGATGCATGCGTCAAAGCATTCTGCTTTAAAAAAATATCTATTGCCAATTGGTCGATTTATGTTATGCAATATCTATTTCAGTCAATATCTTATCCATGATCATATTATTATATTAGCCCGGTAGCTAAGCTAACTTTAGCTGTCAAGTGTAACGGAAAACGCGCATTTGGACAGATGGAGAACAAAGCACAAGTACCAGAACAAGGTGAAATGTAGTTCGGGAGCGTCTTGAGGCGTGTCGTGTGTCTGTGGGGCTTGGGTTTTTATCCGATGTTCGGCGTTAGAGCAGGTCGGATTTCGGTGTGCGAGTCCTTGTCAAGCATGGAAATATACTAAACGCGACGTCACAGGAAACGCCCCCATGTTGTAATATTCGCCGTGATTGCGAAACCACCAGTTAGGCTCGTATTCTCCCTTTTAAAAACATTTTCATTATTATATTTTTAAATTTGAATTTAAAAACGGAAAAACGAGTTTATTTCGAAACACTGTTCCAGCGCGACTGTCAGGAGTTGATTGATGCTACTCTCGCGCATGCGCAAAAGAAGAGGCGTCTCGTCATGGCGGACACCGGATGGCCTAGCTGCGCAACAAGTTTAAAAGGTGTCATACTGGACATGTGTGGAGTCTTGTATGACAGCGGGGAGGGCGACGGGGTGGCCATTCCCGGCTCCGTCGAGGCCGTGAGGAGGTGAGTGTTGAGCGGCACTGCAGAAAACGCACACATTTGATTTGAACCCGGGTTTTTTTGCATCTCTTCACTGAATACTCTCGCTGACTTTTTGTGTGTTTGCGAAGGCTCAAAGCTTCCGACTTGAAGCTGAGATTCTGCACCAACGAGACGCAAGCAGTGAGAGAGACGTTTGTGGCCAAACTTCAAAGATTGGGATTTGATATTTGTGTCAGTGAGGTCTTCTCTCCTGCACCTGCAGCCATTGCTGTGCTTAGGGAAAGGGGGCTGCGGCCCCACCTGCTGGTGTACGACGGTATTGTCTGTTCATACACGAAGTAGTCGAGTCTTCATTTGTACTGATTAGCAAACGAATCTGGGGGGGGGGGGTCATATCTTGGATGTATATGCCAGTTGTTCTTGCTTGTAGTTACTTGTTTTAAAAGAAATTGTGTTTTCTCAAAAAATTTGGCATCACCTGAGGTACTGTCATCATCTCCAGCTTCATAGGTTGCATCACAGTCAGAATCATCTTGGTTGCTTGAAAGGAAAAAGAAAAGTGCATTGAAGAACTGTTAACATTGCAACTGAACCAGAACCTTGATATACGCCAGTGCTTATTTGTACTCTAAAGGTTCTCATGCGTTATCATCGGAAATATATTTGTTGTCTCGCTGCTGCACTCAAAAGTTAAGAGTGATCAGAATTGAGTTTTTTCACTGTAGTTCTCAATGTTTTATTTTAACCAGACTCATATAAATATATATTACATATTCTCTCTCCCAACAGCACTCATGCCCGAGTTTGACGGCGTAGACAAGAGCGATCCCAATTGCGTGGTGATCGGCGACGCTGCTGAAAAGTTCTCCTACGCCAACATGAATGAGGCGTTTAGGGTTCTGATCGGCCTGGAGAAGCCGACCCTGTTCTCTCTCGGCAAAGGGTAATCGTTTACCTGTCCTCGGGATGACAGTACTGCTGGTTTCCACCACAAGCATAAGTCACAGCTTTTGCGACGTTAAAATGGGTGCCATGTCTGTAGAAAAGTCCAGCACGATTGACTATGTGATTGTCTCTCTTTTACTTTGTTTCATCGTGTCATACAGTGAGTGGTTAACCTCACTCTCTCTCGCCACAGAAAGTACTACAAGGAGACAGACGGGTTGAAGCTGGATGTGGGAGTTTACATGAAGGCTCTGGAGGTAGAGCGGCCACCACAGTAGATGGGCCTGCTTGTCATCATCATACCCAAACTTTTTTTTTCCTAACATTCTTTGTTTTTATAAAGTGCATACGATTGAGAGCTTTGTGACTTAAAAAAAAACAACAACAACAGCAGCTCGTCATTTCGAGGCACCACAGTACATTAAAAAAATGGATGACAAAGTACAATTGCATCCATCCATCCATCCATTTTCCGAACCGCTTGATCCTCACTAGGGTCGCGGGGGGTGCTGGAGCCTATCCCAGCCATCTCCGGGCAGTAGGCGGGGGACACCCTGAATCAGTTGCCAGCCAATCGCAATTGCAAAGAAAAAAAAAAGGTTTCACACCCGTTTGATTTAATCTAGTACGCCTGTGACGTGGAGGCAGAGGTCATCGGGAAGCCGTCCGCTCCGTTCTTCCTGAGCGTCCTCAACGACATGGCGCTCCAGCCACACGAGGTGGGTCGAAGCAGACACGCAAAATACTCATGCCGCGCATATAATTTGAATCTTGTCTCTCATGTGATGTCCTTCATCTCTACAAGTTATTTCTGCTCATTGAGGGACCGTCTTGTTTTGATTTTTTTTTTTTTTTTTTTTTACAACAATATATTTTTATTGCACCGGTAGGTGGTGATGATAGGTGATGATCTGGTGAACGACATTGGCGGCGCCCAGCAAGTCGGAATGAAAGGCGTGCAAGTCCGAACGGGAAAATACAGGTTGGTAAATTACAGTATAGTACCCGAAAATAAAAAACATGACACTGATGATTATTCATCACAAACAACTCTGGTAGCTGTTCAATTGCGACAAAATGTAAAAGACCAGCCCCCTGGGAGATATGCCTCCTTTTGTCAATGGAGGGCGCTAAGCACCAGTTGCTTCTTCTCGAATTTCCTTCTTTGGGTCAAAGATTTGTCCGTTTTATTGAGACGTCTCCAAAAATACCTCTCCGCACAACTGAATCTCAACATATTTATGGTAGAAGGCTGCTTGGGTGCCTTAGTTGCAGTGCAACTACAGATGTGGGGATGATTATTTAAAAAAATAAAAATTATTTTGTGGCTCGAGTGGAGAGCAGATGACGCGCAAACCTCTGCTTCCCATCAAGCTTGGAAGGAAAAAAGAGCGCCTGAAATAGGCCAGCCAAGCCCAGGCCAGCAAAAAAAGACACAAATCACAGACGCTTCTTGTCGCGGCTGTGTGGATTAGAGTCAGGACGTGATCTATTATATCACTGAGCGCTCCGTAGATGATTTATTCATCATAACCGCTGACTTGTACAATACAAATAGCATGACTAATAACAATCTGCTGTCAAAAAAAGTCCATATTCATGACAAGCATCACCTTGTACAATCAAATTAATTGAACACCCTGACTAGAAATATTCCAGTCCTTGCTCAAATGGCCGAGTGCTTACGCCTTTTAATAACTTTCTCTCCATACTGTGGGCGTTCCGACACCTTTTAATGAGACAAACTTGACGGGATTACCTTGTTTGAAGGATTTGTTCCAGAAGGAACTCGTTTCTTAAATTGACTTGAATGTGTTTGACAAAGCTCGAGAGAGAAAAAGCACAACTGCATGTGTTAAATTGGAGGCCCAAATCAGTTTCACATGTACTGTACATGCAAGGCTGCACCTTTTTTTTTTTCTTTCTTTTTTTTCCCGTCCACATGACCATTAGTGTTATTATTCCTGCAGCGAATAATAACTCATATGACTGAACGCTTAAGAGGCCTTTTGAGATGACAATCTGTTTCCTTGACGAAAGTCTCTTTTCATTCAACGTACAACCCATTTATGAAAATGGAGGGAAATTTAGTTGATCTGAACCACGCCAGGAATTACAACCTCCAACGGGGCCATTAAACGCCGGAAACACGTTCAGTATGATCATCCGCTCGGAGATTTATGAGTGTGACATGATGCAATTTTGAATGAATTGGCAAGTGAGGCCAGATCTCCCATAAGACACTTAGGACTAGCAGGTCACTTTATAAGGAACACCTACACAAACAAAAGGATGGTGGGGGGGTGGGCATGCAAGTTAAGCAAAAACCGGTTGTGGATTCCTGTTGGAGATTGGCACGATGAGAGCGCACGACAAAACATTTTCACACAGCAGCCGCCATCGCCGCCGCCTGCAAGACAGTTTACAGTGTAAATCGTAACGCCTGCCGGACCACGCTTGGCTGCACGTGAGAGCTGAAGCCAGTGTTTCCGAGCTGGTCCGGCTGGATTCTGTGTCGCCTCCGCCTCTGGGAGAGACTCAACCGACGTGAGCGTTTTGGTCGTGCAGCATCCCAAAACTGCCTGGGCGGAGGATGGAAAAAAAAAAAAAGCATTTTACTTGTTGACCCGGCACTTTGTCTCCTCTTCTGGTTCAAACGGAACGTTTCAATACATATGTTTCAACATGTCTTGCGTAACGGCTATATTGGCTGCACTGTCATAGTGATGCTAATGAATGCGCAGACTAATCCACGTTGTTCCGCTCTATTCCCTCTGATGTGGAATTGGCAGCTATGGGCGTAACGTAAACACAATCCGTTTCGGCAACGATGGCCTCGTCTAGCTGGCAGACCCAACAACGCTGCTTTGTCCCTCTTGTCCGCCAGCTGGTCTCTCTCTGCTGTTAACATTTGCATCCTATGCTTTAAATCGAATATTCCCACTGACATTATCGGCTTGAAAGATCCGTCTGCACTCTCACGCTGCAGGCTTTCCTGCTTCCTTTTTTTTCCCAGATTCCAAGTGTAGCACTTTGGCCAGTCTGTTGTCCCTCACAATGCTCCAAATATTGCAAACACATGGACTTATCGTGACTGTGAACCAAATGTGGCTCTACTGAGCTCTTACGGTTGATTTCTGCGATTTTAGCAAACGCAGTAAAACAGCGACGACGCTGTTTTGTCATGCGTAGATTATGTTGTGAATCTGTCACACTGTTTTTGCAAGAATTATATGATCCCCCCTCTACAGCGATTAACAAATATTCATCTATCGAAAGACAATCATTGATACGTCACTGAAGAAGTTAAGACTTATAATGGAGCCTTTTCTGTTGTTGTGTATGAATGGCACAGACATGGAATTGGAAAGCACAATGGCAATTTTGTACCATCGCAGGTCGTATCCGAAACCCCTTTCACGCTGCCTCGGGTGTACTATTCATGAGGGATTGGCCAAGAAAGGAAAAGAGTGAAAGCCCCGCAGATGGCTCACTGAAACACTACCTCTCAAACACAAGAACAGCCCCTTAGCTGCTTCAACGGGGCTGGGGGGGGGGGGGGATTCCCCAATTACCATTAGACAGTTCACTCTCTGTGGGGGGAAAGTGGGCCTGAGTTGCTCTTGCAGTTTTTTTCCCCTTTTAATTGTGTGTGACTCGGGACTCCCCGAGCTGCACTGAAACGCTCTTACGCGTTACGATATTGGCGCAAGGGGGAGAGCTACGGAAGTCGTCAGCAGTCAAGGAAACGTCCGTAAAGCTTTTTTGTCCAGTCTGCGTGCACCGAGTCAAGCCTCAATTTCTGTATCGACTGTATCCATCAGTGCCTCATCGTACGATTTGTTATACATCGAGCGGCTGAATTTGCTATACGATGTCAAACTACCGTTTTTCACACATTTTCTGCCATCGTAATGTGAACCATTAGAATAACGGTGTATCCCAAAGCAAACAAAAGCCGTGGCCTTAAGACGCAGCCGTGGGGACGCCGGGTCCAACAATTGACCTCTGTGAAATCTGGCTGGTGTTTGGATAGGTACTCGTTGCTAATTCCTGTCTAAATAGGGATTTAGATGAGGGAAAACTTTATTAAAAAGAGTGGATACAAGAGATAAAGCCAAGGCTTCGGCGGAGGGGTGTTGGAATGAATGAAAATTGCGTAAACGCCAAGAATATTGTTCAGAAATTCCTCTCTTCAAAATTGAAGCAACCCGAGAGTGAGAAACTGAAGCTTTCTCCCGAAGTCCTGTTTGTTCAGCTTGAGCTCTTTGTATCGTAAAGGAACACAAGAGCTTTCCTCGTGATTTTGTCAGTTTGAGGATCCTGGTTCCTGTGGCGCTCTCAGGTGGCTCTCACCAAACCGGAGAGAGCTATGAAACCATTTCAGATGCTTAACGTTTGCACTCCAGTCGATGTTGTCTGACAACTCACTTGAGCGTGTGGAGCCCACAGATTGAAAACGGCATCTGTCACGTTGCGCTGCCATAACGCTGCGCTCCCAAGTCAGTCGTGTCATGACTATAAGGGAAGGAGAGCTCAAGTGGAAAGACGGTTCTGTCTTTCTTTACCTCATCCTGAACCTTTTGAGAGGCCCGATGCAGGAGATTGTATTTTACGGTTTCTTAAAAACTTCTGATGTCACAGAGAAGCTACCTTCCCTTTTGCCTAAAAATGTAAAACACCTCGAAAATGGTTGGCGTTGTTGGAGAAGTATCAAATAGAACTTGCCCACAAGGCTTGGCTGAGCATCAAGGTTATCGCAAGTCTGTGGTGTTTTAAAGGGCACGATTCGTTTTTCTTGCGGGTGCGAACGGTGTTTTTCTCACCAGCCGTGCCCTCATTGGTGCGCTCTGAAAAACCTTCGCTTCTCCACAACAAACTGACTCGAGTGTTTTTCCATCCAGCTTTGGCAGGCTTTTGACTGTTTTCCTTTTCGCCGTTGCTGTCTCGTAGCGCCATAAACGGGATTCCCCCTCGGCGAAGGCCGGCGTTATTTCTACTTTTTATTTTTTATTTTTTATTTTTTTGGGTGTATCTTGTTCACACAGCAATAAGGCCATGCGGGCATGAAAAAGCGTTGAGGGATTTTTGGGTTGCAGGTGCAACCGAACCACATCGCCCCTGCTCCCCCGAGCGTGCGCGTTGAGAAATTGTTTAGCACGTCACTGTGTGGCGTTTTTATCTGCACCTGGCTGACGTCTACGGTTAACAGCGAGCTTTGCCTGTCCTGAAAAATGCTGACAACAGGGTCCTCTGAAGATGCAGTGTTGACCTCGTTGATTATCGATGTGACGTTAGCGATTCAAAAAAGATTGGACAAGGCAGATGTGTTGCTTTAAATGTTTGAGCACAAATGCAGTTTGAGTGAAGTTTGGCGAGCAAACAGTTTTTACCGTCAAGTCGCCTGTACCTAATTTTAGCCAGCATTGATTCCGTTTTGCCTTATGTGGCAATGAGGAAACCACGGTAATAGAAGAAGAATGTCCGCTGACAATGACCGTGAAGTATGCAGTGAGCATTCTCAGCAGAAAAGACTTGCACCCAGAATGACTTGTCTGACAAGCACCGCTGAGGGAAAAGTAGCGGCCGCTACGTTAGCTTCTGGCACCCGCCGCTGCTCGCCACGGGCTTCTTCAGGTCCCATTTAAGACTGGCGTGACACAACAGATTGTGGTCAGAACGTCCAGTTGCCGTCACGTGGAGTTGCTCACGTGATGGTGACAAAAGTCATTGTGATCTCCGAGAGCGAGACTCACCTAGCAAAGGAGAAGTCGTTCACCGCGTCGTCTTGTCGCTCCGGTCGATCATTCACTGCCATGAGTGGGCGCGAGTCGTTCAAGTTGGCGGGCGGCCTTTTGTTGAATGACCTGGCGGCCGTGTGAAAGAAAATCTGAGACATTTGTCATGTGGAGAGCAGCCTGTTTTTGGACGGAAATCTCTGCAGCTTCTTGAATGTTGCTGTCGACGTGATGCGTGGCAACTGAAAGTCTGATGTAGGATGGTTGCACGCACGTGAAGATAAACACAGTGGTGTATACAAAGTCTTCAAACCCACTGTATGAAATTCATGGAGATTGTTGTCACATGTCGGGCCCCAGCCTGTACTTGCCAGAAACTGCTGCGCGTCTTTGAATGTCGCAGCAGGGCCCTCCCTGACCAATTTTCTACTCCTCCAAAAAAAAAAAAAAAAAAAAACTGGCATTCGAGCAGCCCTGTTTTTGTGTGTTTGTATGTTTTGTGAAGTCAATCCGTCGGCGAGGCCGCATGGGGAGACGCAGCAGCGGGACCATTTGCACCTCAGCTCACGTAACCCAAAATGCCCGGCGGCTGACAGCCATGCGCAAACACATGGCAGCGGCTTTCCCCCTGCTATTCACTATTCAATAGCATCTCTTTGCAAAATCCCGCGCCCGGCCTCCTTTCTGGCGGCATACAAATATTTGCCACGGCGCCTTGGCGAGCTCTCGAAGCACAGGATTAATGGCTGTGTGTGTGTGCGCGCCACGCACTCGGCACATGGGGAGGGGAGGGCGCCGGGGGACAAAGCCCGGAGCCCATCTGGAACTCCGACCTGTGGCTCGATCCAAGACGCAGGATGAGGCGGGTGAATATTGAGGCCTCCGCTTCATAAATGAGTTTTTTGCCCACACAAAAGCCGCCGTTTTACAGCGGCGTGGATGTCAAAAGAATAACACAAAAATAGTCATAGTGGCTCACATTATTGTCACATGAAAGACACGAGAGTTACTTTGCTCTGGCTTTTTTTTTTTCGACCCGTTATGTGAAGAATACGGAAGATCGCGCTCACGTGCAGGACAGTGACACAAATGAACAGACATTTTGCAAGTTTGTTGGTATGGAAATGTTTACACTTCATTTTTTATCCCCAGAAAAAAATATATAATTTAAATAACTGCTTCTTTGTGTCACTGTCCTACACTGTACATGAAAGACACAGTCAGTACTTGCCAGAATTTTCCCGTGTGTATAAAAGAAACGGCATAAAGATTTTTTTAATGATGTCTTGTTTTGTTGTCATGTGTCGGACTCAGCCAGTACCAACTTGCAGCTCCTTTGTGACTTTAGCCGTCGTGATGCCCTCTATGCGAAGAATATGGGACGTTGTTGTCTGGTGTATAGACAGGAAATAGAGTTGGAAGAATCTTGAAACCAACTGTATGACGAATATGGTGACTTGATTGTTGTGACATGTAGAACACAGGGGTGCGCTCCCTTAAACATTTTAACAGCGGGATGGGCGTATCGGACACACACCTGCAATTTTAACAAGGGCTTGACTCTAAAAATGGTATACTGTAAATCATCATGTTTTGTAGCTTTAATCATCCCCGGGGTTTGCTTGCGACTTGCCTGCAGGCAGTTTTGCATTTGAGCCCGACGGATCAGAAGCCCAAAACACGCACTCTCCCGCAGGCTTGGCGGCGTCCGCATACTTTGTTGACGTGAGCGCTCGCGATCCCCCCCGGGAACAATTTAGCACCGGAATTTCTCGGTCGACGCCCTGTCATCAACTGTTCTTGTTTGGGTCCTCCTCAGGCCCAGCGACCAGCAGCACCCGACCGTCACTGCGGATGGGACTGTCGACCACCTTGCCCAGGCTGTGGACGTGATTCTCAGCCGCAGGGGCAAGCCCTGAGCTTTTGCCGTCTTATTGGAACTCTCCACGATATGGACCTCCAAAACCAGATCACAGATCACAGTACGGTACGGTGTGTCTGTACAGATTGGACTTGATGGAGTCAACTTGTTGTTGCTTTCGTAGAACGATCAATGACACGACCCGACCCCCCCCCCCCCCCCAACCCCCTCCCACATATAAGAATCCAATCCGAAAGTAGGTCATAGTCTCGTTCCGTGTGAAAGTGTCACAACTGGGCTCAATCAAGCCAACGAGTCGTTCCTTTCATTGAATCGTCTGACATAACCCCGTCACTTTTGCCGGCTGTCGTCTCGCTTTGCGTACACACAATTGTCTAAAAAACTGATGCTGCCGTTCCAGAGTGACGTTGGTTTCATTACCTGGGGTGGAGTTTAGTGTCATACCGGCCGCATCAATAAACGCTCGCCTCGCAATAGTCTGGATTTAGTGCCGTGCTTACCAAGAGGACCAAAAAAAAAAAAGTATTGGGACTTGAGAGCTTCTTTTCTCTTCCACTTTTTTTGGGCCCACTTAATCCGCATTCGAGTTCAGCCAAACAGCGTCTGACAGCCTTGAAGTCTGTGCTCTTGATTTCTTTTGAACCCATCCCATCATGTTCAAACCCACAGAAAAAAAAGGCTCGTTTCCACCAAGTTGGAAGCATTCTCCAAACAGTTTCTGTCAGACAAAAACTTTGCGGCGTGAAAGGAACTACAGAGTCTAGACCCAACCCCAGAGGGATTCATGAAGTAGGCTTGCCTCAAAACATTTGTCCATATCATGGATTTTGGCTTGTTCTGATCAATAAAGTCATCAATGATCCGGTCATCATCAATCTCTGACATTTGTGAAGAGCTCCTTGTTGTTGTCTACCTGTAATTCACTCCCCCCCCCCCCCCCCCCCCTTCACATCTGGGAACGGGAACCTGGCCAGCACGCCAAGACAACAAACGGAACCCGAGTGTGACCAATTGCCCCTGGGATGTTCTTTTCAAGCGTCTCACCGTCATCGGCGTCACGGCCGGCCGCCTTCTCCTCGCAACGGCTCGTTAGCATTCGCTCTTAGCCTCAACAAGAAGCGGGAAACTGGTGAGAGATTGGGCTCGGGCAGGGCAGCCGCAATGAAACCGAAACAATTTTTCGATGGCCGCTACCCTGCAGGTTTCAGTGTACAAAAAAAACAAAAGCCTCATTGACAAATGATTAAGGTCTTCGCGGTTCATGAACCGACACAAGCTTGACTGTTGTTGGGCAATTAAAGGTAATGAAACGCTCTGAAGGACAAAAGTGCCACTCCTCTTTTGATTGGGGAGTAAACCCGAGCAGCAGCCGACCGCAAAGCGTTCGCAGCCGCTGCGGCTTTTCAAACACCTCATACATTGTTGAACTCTGTATTTGGCTCAGTATTTTATTCCCTCTTGGCCTCACGCGCCGCCATTCAATTGGAATGAGACTTTTCACAGATTTATGGACAATTTTTTTTCCCTTCTTGTTGTCCTTCTGCCCACCCCATATGGTTCTCCCTTTCCTTCCACAAGCTCACGATTAAGCTGATGATCTCATTTTAGATGCTAAGATGACGGACAGCGCAAAGTCTGGAGTGTGTCTGTCAGACCGCCTCCATTCCGGCGCCTCCCCTTAATACCTTTTGACTAAGCCGCGTTATCTTTGTTCTTGTGTGGGGACTCCCCGGCCCCTCCTTAGATTGCGCAGACGTAGCTAAGAGCAATAAATCCTAGAAAGAAGCACCTTAGGCTGTTAGCAAGTGTGAAATATTTAGCGGTGTGTGTGTGTGTGTGTGCGCACTCTGCCCTTGACCAGGATGTCAACTAAACTCTGCACACCTGCACTGGACCATGGGCAATCTTTTGAGCACCGGCGTACCGATACTTCGCGTGCAAGTATGGGGAGAGCATGAAACCTCCGCACATGGAAGGTCAGGGCCCAGATCTATACCCTGAAACTCAGAATTCTGTGGCCGATGTGCAAACTGTTTTTGCCCACCTTGCTGCTCCCCTTCGATATTCCCTCCGTTATGACAATGTGGATAGGGAGCATGGTGGAAGTCATTTGTAATTTTGTGCCAAGAATTTGACATTTTATTTGAAGGCTGTGTTTCCCCAACCTAACTACAGCTCATAGTTGACTGAAGACTTTGCGGTGCGCTTCGACAAGAAAGCGTTTGACTTGTAGATTTGACTACATGAGCACGATCTGAGTCAGAGTGAGTGGAGGGCCAACTGTCATGTGATAAGGCCGCGTGTGCCCCGCCCCCAATGAACACTTCACTACCATTTTATTGTTAAGGGGTGGTTGCGGAACCCCCCCCCCCCCCGCCCCTCCCTCCATCCTCCCTTTGCACCGTTATCTCCTATTAGAACATGGTCTCCTTCCCCTTGCTGCAACACGGCTGATTAAAGGGCCGGCCGACAAGGCGCAGGATGTTTCAGGCGGCCGTACAAGGTTTCCGTTCTGAAAGAAGAATTTAAGTCTTAGTGCATGGCAGGGTTTTGTAACACAATGGGGAACTTGTACGTCACTGTATCGTTATATGATGACTGACACGTTTGATCAGAATGTGCAATCTGGAATGAATTACGGAGTGAAGCGTTTTGTTGTTATTGGGGGGCTTGCGTGGCGGGTCGGTGCAAGGTTAGCAAGCGGGGCTGACACATGGCCCACATAACACAAGCGCCTCGCACGTCACCGGGCTCCTCGCAAGAAAAAAAAAAGACCCTTTTGTTTGCCCCTTGCAGAGAAGGCCGCGTGGGATGAGGGGTGCGGGGGGGGGGGCATCTCAGCTTAGCTCCGTCACTCCAGCCGCAATTATCACCCCGGACATCATTCTTGTTCGTTCGGTCGGCTTCACAAACACAGATTCATCAAGTGCGCCGTAGCTTGTCTTTAATTAGGTCAGTTTGCATGGTGGCATTAAATACAAAATCGCTTTTTAAAACTTCAGTTGCTCTCCCGCAGAGGCCCCAGCTTGGCTCCGATACGTTTGTATTTTTAACTACCGGTCGCTAAAGAAAAAAAGTGGAGGAAAACACGCACGAGGGCACGTTTGAAACTTTTTATTCATATAGAAATACGCTCGTGTTTTTACATCACCTTGTAGTCACACATCGTTAAAATATTAATGCGATTAGCGTCAGAACGGATCTTGCATCGATCTTGGAGCGAAGCCACGTTTCCCTTTTGTGGGTTGAGTCATTTCCCGTGTGTGCATTTCTGTGCTTTGGGTCATCCAACTTGCCCGCTTCTGGGAATCTGTACAAACCTGCTGCAAATTCTCTCCAAACGCTAACATAGCGATGAAGGGTTAGCGGCAAAAATTGTTAAGACGAATAATTTCACAGAGTTGACGCTTCCTGATTGCCTTGTCTCCTGAGACACATTTGGAACCCCCTGCCGACTGGGGTGGGCTTAAGACTACTGCCTCCAAAAATGAGTGCATAACAACTTCCTTTGTCTGTAAGACTTTCAAGTCGGTCTCAATTCCTCTCGATCTGCTCAATGTCCAGCTCTCCTCCGAGCAGATGGCCGTCCTTCCCGGTGCTACCAAGGCCCGTCCACGGGGGCAGCTTATCTTTGCGGTACGTGGAGATCCGCTCCACCTCCTGGATGTTGAGACCAGGCGGCTCGTGCTGCGTCGTAGGCGGAACGTCGTCCGAAGCGTTGTTGGCGGAGGAATCCTCGCTGCGTCTACGCTGGCCTGAGATTCCATGGCAGCTGAGGCTGTGGAAGTTTGGAAGTTTCTGCAAAGATGGATGGAAAACAGGAACCGCCTTTGTGAAATGATTCGGCACGGACCCCTTGTACATTACAGCTAATAGCCTAATGAATTTCATGTTCGTGGTGCACTTCCATGGGAATGAGTACGAGTCATTATTAGTGTCATTAAGTTTATGCATAGATGAAGCATGCTGATTGTTCAGCGCTCTTTTCTAGCGGGCTTCGCACAATGACTGCATACAGTACATGCAGGAGAACCTTCAAAGGACCTCGAGTAGAACGGATGCCAGGATCCTGACAGCTGAACACTCGGAGCGAGAAGCTTTGCCCGCACTGGGATGATCCAATCTTTACGCTTTAATGCGGAGAAGACTGAACAGCTGCCCCGCGCCCGAGCGCGGCGGACAAAGGAGCCCAGAAAGCCCCTCGATGGCTTACGTAAGCAGCGAACAGGCGTGCTGGA
Source organism: Hippocampus guttulatus (assembly GCF_054856545.1). Lineage (NCBI taxonomy): Eukaryota > Metazoa > Chordata > Actinopteri > Syngnathiformes > Syngnathidae > Hippocampus > Hippocampus guttulatus. The sequence continues at coordinate 8,943,088 of NC_141279.1, forward strand.
GACTTGAGTGTGAGCCCCCCCCCCAACCCCACTTTCCTGAAAGAACCTCCATCACCCCGCGCTGGTGAAACCTCGACCAGTCTCATCATCTGCTCTGACCTTGACTGGCAGCCCACAGACGCTGATCAATTATATCGCCGAGCCCGCCCTGGCCTGTTGCAGTGATTACCCCCCCCCCCCCCCCCCCCACTGCCACCACCACCACCCGCCTGCTCTAGCTGAATTCACCCCCAATCAATACCCCTTTACAACCACGCCCCGCTACTGTGACCTCTGCCGCAGCTGTTTCGGTCCCTGACATTGACGGGTAAATGACACACTGCCTCAGTCAGTGGGCCAGCCAGCACTGCGAAGCGCAGTTAAGTCGGTCACGACCCAGTGTGCAGGGTTCTGGAACTTGTTTTGAGGAGTTGCCAACTCCCTGGAACGAGTATGGCCGCAATTCCACATGTTTTACTTGTTAACACCAACCTGGGTCATCTTTGCCAGGTCCAGCGAGGGCCTTTGCATGTCATCCGGCCTCCGGCGCTTGACACCGATTTTCTTGTCATTGAGGACACAGGGCTGTGAGCAGCTGCGGGCTAGACCCCCCGGCCCTCCTCGGCGCTCCGGTTCAGGGGTGGAGTCGGGCGAGCTGACGGGCGAAGGGCCGCGGAGCTCGGGGATCCGTTCGTTGGAGCGGCAGAGCGGCCGGGCCAGGGCGGCGGGCAGGCTGAGGCTGAGGCTGATGCTGGCGCTCCGCCGGATGGCCGGGAAGCCCGTCGGAGTGATTCCGCCGCGACGGACGCTCCCGCCGCTGTGGCACCTCCTCTTTTCCACGGCCGTCCACACTCTGGATCCTTGAGGTCGCCAGGTGGAGCGGTGCAGCTCGTCGGAGCAGGAGAGGGACCGGCATTGACGTTTGCTGGGCGGCGCCGCCGCCGCCGGCGATGACGCGGAGGCCTCGGTCAGGCTGAGGTCCTGCAGGAGGCTGCTGATGGCGCTGGACGTGCAGCCCACATCCCAGCCCCATTGGGAGGTGTTCCGGTGCACTTCAGGCAGGATGTCCCAGAGGCTCTCCAGGCTCGTGCCAACCTGACTCTGCGCCGCGGCGCGGCCGTGTGCCACTTCGCACCATCCCCTGGTATCTGCAAACACGTTGGCCACACACAATTTCTTTCTGAATGGATTCTCACCTGTAAACTTGTCCAAACACCGAGATGTCATGATTCTCATAGCTAATAGTGGTGCCAAGCTCATTTCCCGTCAAAACCTGACTTGTGAATCCTGATTCGAATGATTCACCCATGTGATTGAGGAACCGAGCAACTCTTAAGGCCTCGTGAAGACTTTTCTTTGGCAACATTTACTCCTTTGGTATTAATCAATGACCGGGGCTGCAGAGTAGCACTTCCTGTTCTCTCTCAAAACCATGAGTTCGACAAGAGCCCGGTTAATTGCGTCTCGTGATGCTGCACAATCAGTGGGATGTATGAATGACTTGTGCCGTTTAGTCATGTGATTGAGTGCGACACAAGTAGCTTGCTCACCAGGGGACGTTCGGTCATTTCTCAGGAGTCATGTGGTGGAAAATAGCGCACCGTAAACGTGCATTCATTTTGTCTGTCCTTAACCCTCACCAGCATTGTCTTTTCTCAGCTCGTCAACGCATATTCGTCTTTCTTTCTTACCCGTGAGTTCACGAGAGAAGAGAGCGGTCCCCTGGCTCATGGTCTCGCTCTGGAACTGTGGAAATAAGAGCAGAATAATCATGCCGGCGTCTTGACTTCATTTTCTTGTGGCCCAGAGGGCAGGACGGAATTCTTCTACCCCTCCACCTACGTGATTTACAAAATGAGTCAGAGTGGCGGACGCTGAACGACTCTATTGTGCCTGCGAGTGGAGTAAATGGAGAGCGGGTGACAGAAACACCGCGGTGAGATCTGGCGGAGGATGATAATGAGCCATGATGCAATTCAATGTAACGGCAACAAAAGCCTCTCATGTTCTCAATTTCAGTTCCGTCCCACCATCTTGCCTGACCAGTTTCCGGTGGATGTCGAAATTCGAGCTGGAATTCAAGTTCACACAGTGAGCGCTCACTCACCGAGCCCAAATGTGTGCTTTTCGACGTTACATTTTCGCCGCCCTTTTCCGGCCTCTTCTTGCAAATGATCACCATTGCGACGCGCATCCCAGTCCTGAGCCGTTTTGGAGTGAGTCAGTCAAGCGGGCCATGGCGAATCTTCACTCCTCGGGCCGCCGATCCTGATGGGAGAGACGCGCACAGTTGAGTGTTTTTGCCGAGCATCTTTTCCCATGCGGATGTGCTAACGCACTCGAGCTTTTGTCTCATTAGGAAAAATCAGTTCGTGCGACATTTGTTTTGTTGTCACACTACTAAACGGACGATTCATAGCCGTTCAAACGAGGCAGGAGAGAAAGTTATCCACAGGGTCAAAGTTGTGTAATTGAATCCTCAGAGTGTTTGGGGGGGGGGGGGTGGCCAGGAATAGCCGACCTTGCGGTTATCCACACAACCTTCCTGGTGGTGGAGGATGCAAGTATCCCGAGTACCACAGAGCCAAGTGGCTTCGGCGAGGCTGGATGGATGACATGGAAAATCTGTGTAGCATTAGCTTGTAGCATCAGTCCAAGTTCCCCCCCCCAATACTATATGGGGATGCCAATGGTTGTTTATGTTCACACCCTGTGATTGATTGGCATCTAGTTCAGGGTGTGGATGGATGTGAAATAATACAATTGTAATGATCATACCGTTTATTATCTATTTGAATTATGACTGCATTTGTTCAAGTGTAATACGAATGATCGCAACTTGATCTTGTCAGCAAAGATCAGGCTTAATATTGTTTCAAAAATGATTTGCTTTAATGCATGCTACCATTTCAATTGACTGTGCCCAAAGAAAGATAACGTTAAATTAAAAAGTATGAAGACGTGATTAAAAATATAATAGATACAACATAAGAATTCATTTTCCCCATTCACTACTTAATGTAGTCTTCTACAAATATAAAACAAACCCAAACATGGAGATCTACTAAAAGTGTTGGGCTTCAGACACTTCCCGTGCGGTGCTTCCAAGGGGGCCGCAAAATCTGATACACCCCAATTAGAGCGGCTTGTCCATACATTGGCTAGACTGTAATCCCCCAGCCAACAAACATTACATCAGGATTTGGGTCTTGACTGACAATTAGCGCTAATGCTAATCCATGCTATAACCCCTAGACAGCTGGTTAAAAAAAATAATAAAAATACAAAAACATTTTAAAGCTCAATCAACTCGTTGAAATGTAAATTGCGGCCGGCGTTGCGTCTTCCCTTGCAAGCGACTTACAATGTCCTTCACGTAACATCAGTTGAGGCTTCACACGTTCAAACAGTTTATGATCAGCAGATATTTGCTTTCGTGCAAATAGCGAGGGTTCACTGCATCATAAAGTCTGTTTCGCCGAAAGTGAAAGGAACACCGCGTGACTTAGGTGGAAAGCACCTCACAAAGACGTTCACTAGTATGCGAGTACCGCTCGTGGCGTACTGCTTGTAGCTTGCCATGTTGTCTTGTGTCCTAACATGTGGAAGGGTGTGTTGTGACAAAGCACGTCAAAAAAGGAAACACCTAATTGACGGTTGGAACCAGTTTTTTTTTTCCTGATGCCTAATCGCTGTGGTAATTTACCCAAAGGCCAAACTTTTTCTTCCTTGTTATTAATTAAAGGGCAGGTGCCAGGATGACGGGACTCAAAGCAAACATACCAAAGTAGGGTACGTTCACTTCTGTCCATTTATGAATGAAATGAACTCAGCAGAGTGGGAGGGGTCACGGGGGTGGGCCGGGGGTCTCGTCCAGCTTGCAGCTGCCCGCTTACCATAAACACAAAGACTCAGCATGGCTGCCAAGCAGAGGCGCGCTCCCAAGGGGGCCCGCTGTTTAATTATTCCCCACCTCCAGACACACATAATCGCGGCAACTGTACACACTAGCGCAGGAGCAATTAAGGGCAAACAATTGAAAACACAAACATCCTCCGAGCCGCACCGCACGGGAACGTGTCAGAAGCGCGCTCGCCTCTTTCACACGGAGATCCTGTAAATTTGCCCCGTCAGAGCAGACCCCCAAATGTAGCTGCTTAAGAACCGGCTTAACACAAGACATCAGATTCTCAGATTACTGTTTCTAGTTCTTTCCAAGAACAGGTTTCCTGTTATCCAATTCCTATAAATTGTTTTGCTTACCTTACAATTCCGCAAGAAGCACATCCCACGCAAGAAGCGCATTTTTGGTACAGATCCATTTCAACATGACGCTACCGACATTGGGACTGTTGCGTGTCGGTATCTTTCATGCGGAACAGTGCGGAAGGGGAAACGCTAGCTTTGCTTGTTACCCCGCTGATACTGCATCATCACGTAGGGCAGTAACTTTTCCACTAAAACGGTACTGTACAAGCAGAGCCACACCATGTACGCTTCTTACGTTCGTACATCATGTGCAGAATCATACGGCAAGACCACTGCAACTCTTTAGAAAGAACTCTCCGGTTTGTCCCTGCGGCAACCACAACCACCAGTTCCCCCAACAGCCGAGATCCCCCCCACAAAAGTCGAATTGAGTTTGGCAAAGAAAATTGGCATGGCGAGCGCCCACAGAATGTTACACGCAGGCTACAGAGCAAACACGAGGTTCTGTCGCCATCCGCTCGGAAATGGATCTACTGTGCTTGTTAAAAAAAAGGTCAAATGTGTAGTGGAAGTGTAATATTTTCCACATGTATTGTCACATCATGGGGTGTCTTTGAGCCCCACCGTGACTGAATAACTGACGGCAGCGCGTGTTTCACGTTTTGGTTATGGTGTGCTCGTAAGACAACCACATTTGAGGGTAACGGTCCTCCCTTACTTTGACACGTTTTTAAATGCTCCCTACGTCAAGAGACACCATTAGCATGCTAAGATGGTTCTAAACTTTAAATTAATTCTCTTATGGCAATGTTTGAAAACCCTGGATTAGACCAAACTTTATCAACCAATCCGTAGTAATATATCTGACTTACGACAACGTGTCCGGATTTATAACGTAGTAAATAACAGTTCATATAACTACTTTTTTTCCCATTTTTCCCCTATTAAAAACATCTGTATTCCATGTTGGTTCCCCTCAGCATAGGCCATTATCAGAGTATGACACCATGATAACCATGAGCAAAAATATCACAATTTCACGGTATTGCAATTGCAGTTCTAAAATGTATTGCTTGGAAATGGTTTGGTAAATAATTTTTTCCATTGAACCAAAAAGCTATTTAAAAAAACAACAACAACAACTAAGAGAACATTTGGTGTATTCGTGACCGTACAAAGATGTTTTTTTCCGGAATAAAATCCAAATATAGTATAAAAACCAAAACGAACTTATTTCTCAGAAAAAAATGACTAATTGCTGCGGGATGGAACATTTTGGATTGTTACAACCGCAGTAGATTTGTACGGTCTTGAGACCCGCCCAAGTGATTTTGCGGTCCGCACGCACACGCGGACACCACACACCCCCACCCTCAGGTGGATGCCTGGGCCCCACTCGCCCCACCCCTTTGCACGCCACTGCGCCCCCATGTGGGATCTCAACTTTATCTTATCAAATTCATAACAGGGTACGCTTGAACTTACATCAAGTGAAATTGGAATACGTCGTTTTTTTAAAAAAAAAACTTCAGTGGAGACAATTCGCGTGAAAGAAAAAAACATGTCGTTGAATGTGTGCAAATTATTAAAAGAAATATACACCACAGACAAAAGATAGATGAACATGGTCGAGGAAAACGTTTTCAGAGCCATAAAGTTATTTGACTAACAATCACCATCCGTGACGACTGAAGAGCATGTTAAAGCGCTCTAACAAGTTAGTAAACACATTTCGTATTTCTGACTGTTTTGACGTAGTCAAAGCTTGAGACGGACTAACATTACCTTCTAGCTGCTTTTCAGTGTAGCCGGATCATGTTGGCATCTGATGTGCTTTTTCTGAAGCAAACGAACAAAAACAGAAAGCCAGCGTTAGACGCGCAGCCAGTAATTCGCTGAGGAGTAGTGTAAAGTGCAACATTTACTCAAGTCCAACGCTCTACTGTCCAACATTGCTAGTGACGTCACATAGTGGACGAGACCATTCGCGAACAGCCTGGAGGGGCGTCGCAAGACGTTCCCACCGCTAAACTCGACATGTGAACAGCAATGCGTTTGTTCATCGTCATACATTCATGCAATTTTAACTTTTCTAAATGAAACACTCATATTTCCAACGCTGTTGAAAAGTCAAAGCGTATATTAAAATAATGTTCCTTGAACTTAATGGATCGATCCGGACGTGCTGTAATGAAAAGTAATCTGTTTTGCACGCGCACACGCACGTACACCAAAGTGCTTCCACAAAATCAAACTTGAAACCTGATAACTTTACCATACCAATGTGAACCAGAGGGGGTAATACTGAGATCTGTCTTTCTTAAACTCGAATAATAACGGGTCTGTCATAGAAAAAAAAAGAAGAAATACATTTATGGCAAACAGATGTCCAGGAAGTGACCTTTGACATTGTTCTACCGACATCATATAGTCTTTAAGTAAGAATATTCTCACTGTACAAACTGGCTGTTGTTTCAAATGTTTTTGGAAGTAGATTTCATCCATAATACTATGGGGTACAAGCACCAGTCATTCAATTTGATACAATTTTCATTTTTGATCGACACTGGCAGGGAAGTATTCTTTTTGCAATAATGCTTCACTAACAGCATAATTTCCCAAGTCATCTTTAACTTTAAAAAAATGTTGAAAGATGGACATATTCCATTTTTAAGGTAAGAGTTATTTTAAGCAGTTTTAATAACGGTTGTGGTGAATTTTTTTCCATGTATTTTTCCATACTAAATTTAAAGAAAGTTTGTTAAAATATGCATCAAGGTGGCACGGTGACCTACACATGGCACATCCGCCTCACAATGTACAGATCATGCGCTCGATTCTGATGTTAAACTTAAAAAGCACATCTTCAACCTGAGTCTGAAGCTTGTCAGAATTCCACAGCTGTGGAAAACGTCGTGCCTGGTCCCAGTGCCTAAGACCTCCCCACCCGAAGGAGCTCAACAGCTACGGACCGGTGGCGCTGACGTTTCACCTGATGAAGACGCTGGAGAGACTCGTCCTCGCCTACCTGCGACCCCTGGTGAGCTCGTCACTGGACCCGCTGCAGTTTGCCTATCAGCCCGGCATTGGCTCATTTTGAAACGGTGGGTACTGAGGCACACCCCTGGGTGAAACCCTTTCGGTCATCAAGGAGTTACATCTGTTAAGTGTCACTAATCCCCCCCGCCCCTCCATCTGCCCCCTTCTAGACTGTCTGCCTTTTGTGTTAAAGGGCAGACAGGATTTGTGCTTGCTTGAGGGGGGATGGTGGGGGGGTTCCAAATATCTTTGAATGTTTTGTTTCACACTTGTATTGTGTTTATTCAGCTCATAGGGGGCGGTGTCTACTCATCAGAAATAGACTGCGAGTTCAGGAAGCTTGTGATTTATGGCCTTAGGACAAGTGTACACCACCTGTAGCTCTGACAGCTGGCTCACATACTCTTGTCACAGGACCTGATCTGTCTCCCCCTTGATGAACAGTTTGTCCTCCTCCACTCCACAAAGGGGGGGGGGGGTTCGACACACATTGTACAACTAATGTATTTTTTGAGTGTGTAGGAGTCCAGTGTTCTACAGTAACATATTTGAACACAAACAGTGGAGCAAGACATGTCGAGAGACAAACTCTACTCACAAGCAAATATTTTTTTACCCTCTGAAAAAAAATGACTTATGTTTGCAGCTTAGTCAATTATGAAGCTTTTTGTGTGTGTTATATGGCTACTTCCATGTACTGTGTGTGTATAATATATATATTTTTATTGGCAAGTAAATAAGTGGCTGTTTAAAACGGATTAATTTTCAGAAATGCAAGAGGTCACACAGTGTCTCGTAGAGGTTTTATAAAACCAGCACATGGAAAACGAACAGTAGTTTAGAAAAACGCCCGCACCGAAGAAGAACACGTCTAATTTGTATTTTGGAGAAGCATGTACACTAACAGGAAGTGTATTTTGCTCCTAACAATTGATTTCGATCCGTAATGCAACACGGTCCCACGGAATAAATATGTCAATACATTAATTTACAACATTCTACTTCAAAAGCGATCCTTATGCATTGCTTGAAAACCCCGCAAAAATACCCGAACAAAAAAATATATTTTTTTCCTTCTGTGCTCTCTCTTTCATAGGTGTGCCCTGTTGCTAGACATTCAAAAAAATCCCTTCCGCTGTGCATGCTTCAAAGTTCTTAACGTGGCTGTTGCGGGGCGGTTTCCTGAGCGCCCGCCAGCTTCTCGTCATCCATGTACACCTGAACCGACCTCCAAAGGGCCTGGACGTTGCCCTCGCCAAAGCCGCTCGACCCCCGGCGCTGGATCAGCTCCAGGAAGAAGGTGTCCTCGGCAAAGAGTGGCTTGGTGAACACCTGCAGGAGGTACCTGGGGAGGGGACGTTAAGCTTGAGGACTGTTTGCTTGCCGAAAGGAGATACAGTAGTGCTGGACGATGTGGCCTGAGAATAAAATAGTGACTGCTGGTCACCATGTTGGCGATCCCTGGTGTAAGCAGCTTTGAGCTACCCGACCGACTTAGGGGGGAAAAAAGTGTGAGGGGGGGAAAAAGAAACACCTGTCCAAAAACTTCGATAATCGATCGATTATCGAAGTTTTTAAAAGATCGATAATATTTGATTAATTGGCCAGCCCTAATATGAGATCAAATAAGATGATGGATCACCTCTGTGACTCGCGGGCCGACGAGGCCTGCATCTGTGGGTCGGCGTCCAGAAGAACGCCGTGCTGCGCCAACTTCTGGGCGTCCTGTCCCGCGTCCTCAATCTCTCGCAGTTTTCCCAACTGGTCATGCACAAGTTTTAAAAGACAAAAGGTGACGAGGACTTAGTGAAGAGAATTAGTTGCCCAACAAGGAACAGGGATTTATTACAGAATTCAACTCCCCACCCCCCCTACAATAAATCCTTTGGATCATTTATATGATGGGATTTTACTGTGTTGTATTGCTTTTATCACACTGTTTAGTATTTGTTTATACATGTATGAGCACTTAACTGTTCCTATAGCGCTAATACATATAATCGTCATGCAAACGTAATTCGGCATGCGTTGGTTTACCTTCCTATACTGTATCAACAGTCATACATGTGGTATTTGTCTATCAAACAAGCATAAAAAAAAACAGACTCGTGTACCTCAAGTGTCTATTCCATGAGCACTTCTATTTGTTCTGAGTATTATATGTTTTAGCACTGTAGGAACATTTTACACACTGGAGAAACGATGTCTTGCAGCTGGCCTGGGAACGCGTCAAAATCCCCCGGGAAGAGCTGGAATAAGTGCCTGGGGGGGAGGGAAGTTTGAGCTTCCCTGCTTAAATTGTTGCCCCCGGTCGAAAATGGATGGAACAGTACATTTCGCCTGTTGGTGTTTATGCAAACCTCAGTGTAGTAGGCAGGCGGTGGAGAGAAGAAGCGTACGCCGGCATCAGCCATGTTGCGCACCGCTTCCACGATGTCGCCTGTGTACAGTCCAATGTGCTGGACCCCCGCCACCTGGTGCTCCTCCAAAAAAGTGTTCACCTGGTTACTGCCTGCAGGGAAGCACAAGATCGCATTGACATTCAAGAACATTTAATCAATCTTACTCGCCGTGTCAATATTTGCTCAGCTTTTGTCGCCACCTTGATCGGGCAGCGATTCGGCGAGGACAAACTTGCACCCGGGCTCGTTTTGCCATGCGCCGGGCAGCGACAGGCCCGACTCGCCGCATTTCCAGTACTCCATGGCGGAGAGGCGGAGGCCGATGCCCTTCTGGTTGATGACAAAGCCGCTGTCTGCTTCGTCATTTCTGCCAAGATGCCACGCACACATCATTGACATTGCATCAACTGGGAGGGAGACGCAACCAAACGCCGCTGAACACGTGCACTTTTTGGTGTTGTGTCAGTCATTTTAGGGACCAGTGGACGACCGTCCAGTAAGAGCAAACGTAGATGAAGCAAGATGTGGCATGGCTGCCATTAAGCCAGGATACAGTGATGCATTCAGGTTCACGTTTCATTTGTTCTGTGACTACATTTGGAAGTAAAAAGACTTCATCAAATTAACTCAAGTCTAATTGAAACTAATCCATTTAGGACGTCTTACCGATGGATGAAGAACCTCTGGAAGCCAAATAGTTGTTGGTACCAACTCAGGACTTTCTGGCTGGTACCGGTGGCGCACGCGTAAGTGATGTGGTCCACGTGAGTGACAGCCTCAGGGCGGTGCTGCTTCTCTTGGTCGCCTTCCGTCACCAGGAAGCCGGGCAAAAAGCTTCCCAGGTACTCGCTCTTGTCGATCAACGTGTGGCACACGTTTCCCACCACGGAGCGCAGCACGGCGTAGGTGACCTGGCCCTGGTGGTCCCGCACGGTGGTGGGCGGCACCGGGAAGCTGCAGCCCATCCGCCGAAGAGCCTCGTACGAGCGGTGAACGTCGTCCACCTCGAAGCACACGTTGCACGCCGTGTCTACCGGGTGGTGCGACGCGACGTCGTAAAGGCACCCCGCCGCTTGGTGATGCTCCGGCGGCTGCGGCTCGACGTTGAGCCAGCCGCAGTCTCCTCGGTTCGCCCTCTCGTTGACGACAAACACGGCGGATCCGGTCCTGAAGGCGAGCTGCCGGGTCCTCTCCGTCAGCCTGGTCGCGAACAGTTTGAACTTGAATTTGTTACTGAAGTCGTTGGCCAGTTTGTCCACATTGGAGACGTGCAGAGAAATGTGGTGCATCCGTCTCACGTAGGCCGCCATGTCGCTTGTGGAAAGTCACCACTGGGCGCGTCCGTATCATGCCAGTTTAACTTGTGCTTTCTCGCGCTCTCGCTCTCTTTCTTTTTTTTCTCTCTCGCTCTCTCTCTCTCCCCCTCTCTCGCTCTCTCTTTTTTGTTAACGCTTACTTCTCCAATCTATGTATGATATTTATGAGGTCATCTCAGATTTGTGACACCCGTCTAAACAGGACATGCGGTTATTGAACTTTCCACATGAATTTATCTGTATACATGGTGCGCCTTAAACATTTATTAATTTCGAATGCATTTAAAGAGTCTCACTGACGATTTGCGAGGCGTAAACGTGCATGCAAATGCATCGTTATGCTGTTTAACCCACAGGTATCAAACTCCGGCCCTGGAGGGCCGCTGTCCTGCATGTTTTCCAAGTCTCCCTGTTGCAACACACCCGATTCAAATGATCGCATCATCAGCAAGCTCTGCGGAAGCTTGATTTTGAACCTGTTCATTTGAATCAGAAGTGCAACAGCACATGCTACATCTGAGGTCCAGCGGTACCTGGCAGAGGGGAATATTGTACGCAGTCAAGACCCTCTGTTATATTGGAAGAGCCAACGCACTACTTTTCCAAAGCTCTCCCACGTCGCAAAGGAGTTCCTCTGTACGGCGGCATCATCAGTGCCAGGTGAGCGTGTGTTCTCCACAGCAGGGGAAATGGCATGCAAGGAACGCAACAGACTAAAAATCTGAAACACTGGAGCAACTTATTCTGAAAAAAAGATGTTTGAAGACGAAGCCCACCAGCATCCTCATTCACATAATTTTCACATGATTCAAACAGAATGAATCATACAATATGAATGTATTGATGTCAATTATATTGGATACACTTTGTCATCAAATCAGTCTGTTAAATGGGTTGCCTGCAGGGATTTTGACAGTCCAGCAGGTGTCAGTGGTCAGCGACACAGGATACACACAGTGCGTCATCGTGTCAACACGCTTCATGCCGCCTCATGGACCCATCACGAGAAAATTGTTGGAGTTTTCCATGATCCTGTGGAAGGGCGTGTGGCGCAGCGGGTGGACGAGGACGAGCGGAGGCTGTCAAAGTTGAGAAACAAGTCGTATTTTACGCCATGTTAATCACTGGGGCCGAAAGTCGAGCAATTTCCGGGGTAAGCCAAAGCAGTCACCCTGGCGGGTCAACGGGTGGCGCTCGTGTGCAAAACACCGTGGAACAAGCAGCGGTAGAAGAAGGTTGGCTCGGATTGGCCGACGTGACGTCAGGCTAGCAAATGAATTGGAGTCAGGTGTGCAGAGGGGAAGAAATCGAGCGCGGTGCACAGCTGCGGCAAGATGGCGGCCGAGCGAGCACACGAGCAAATGTTTGTCGCTTGTCGTCCTTTCCCACGATGTCCTTTTGTTTGTTGCCCGATTTGCAGCGTAGGAGGTTGGACTGCAGGACGCCACGACCCGTTCGCCTTTCCCTTGATGTAGTACATTGTGCTCTTCGTTTCTCTTGCCACGTTTTCAACTTTTTGCGAGGTTGTTTTAAAGTTGGCCAGCTTTTTTTTTTTTTTTTTTTGGTTTTGTTTTAAATTGTTGCAAATGACAAAACCATTGTCTTTGTGCTTGGGAATTGAACGATGAAAGGTTTTGGTTTGTTTGTTTGACCAAATGTTTGAACATTTTCTGACAGGTGGTACGCATTTATTTCTCCGATGCATATGTCTGGTTTGATGAAGTTTACTGTCTTGGTCAAAAATGTTTGGCTTTTTCCCCCCCTCAGCCAATATGAGGAAGCCCAATTGCATGTCTAAATTGCAGGTTATTCACCAATGTCCTTCGCTGTTCTATAAAAGTGAATCTTATTGTGGAAGCCTGTATCGTTTCACGAATGCACATTTTCAGCCCTTTCTGCTCCAAACACAGCCCAAAGTACATCTTTATCCGTCCACTTGCGGGAGGCAACAAGATCCATGAGGCGAGAGTAAGAGAACCAACGGTTTGAGCAGTGAAAAATGCAGAACCCGAGTGTTTTTATTTTTTGCAGTGTGAAGTCGCTATTTGGGGCAGGATGCGCCAGCGAATTAGAGCAGCATGAAGACGAGAGCCGGACAAAGGCAGTCTGCGTGCTTTGGAGGGTGGAAGAGGGGCCCGATGAATTGGAAGAGCGTGCAGAGGTGACAAAACGCATGGCAATTGAATTAACGAGGGGCACCTGCAAAAATGTTTGACTTTTGGGTTGCAGGGCTCACATGGAGCTGAATGGGATGAGAACAAGGAGCAGTTCAACAAACGAAGCAAGCGGCGCACCGATGAGCATCATCCGTCCACCGGCTGCCTGAAAATGCTGAACAGGAGGGGCCAGAGTATTGAGCTTTGCGTTGTGCCTCGTGGTCGGCGTGGGTTGTCGATATCTGATGGGAACGGTGGCCGCGGCGGGTGGCGCGTTTGGAGCCGGCGGTGGAACCCGTGTCTTTATGGGGACTCGAGTGCTCTTGGGCAAGGCGTGTTGGAGATGGTCAGCTAGTCGTTTGGCTTGTCTGGGTCCAGAGCAACTTTGTGGTGCTTGTCAGTTGGGAAGCTGCTTTGTGGGCGACAGTGTAGGCAGGGCTGCAGGAAGGACTCTGTCATACCGTCAAGGAAAACCATTTTGTCTGTGTTTCAGGGTCGCGCAGGCACCGGACCGCATGAGGGGAGTCGCAAGAGGATCTCGGCCCAGGGTAAGGAGTACGTCGCAAATTAGGTGACGGGCACGCCGCTAACATGAGTTTTCTTTTTCCAGTTGCGCGCGGTGGACAAAGCGTCAAACTGTCAAGTATGCGAAGCCGACAAACGTTATTTGCTGAATTGAGGTTATTTTTTTTCTTGAAGTGAAACAGTGGAGCCATCCAACTCGCCGCCTTCCTGTCCAGTTGAATCCCGGGTAATCTCCAGCCGCCACCTAAAATGCCTTGGCAGCGTCGCCGCCCCCCCCCCCCCCATTTTTTACCTGAATTTTTGTCTCGGATGGTGCTGGCAGAGATGGTCAGCATGGTGCGGCTGGATGTGCCCGTCGGCGACAACCTACGACACGGCATTTCGGCGGTTCTATCCTCGGCCGTCGAGTGGGTGGTCATCTCACTGCTGTACATAAGACGGACGAGCGGCCCAAGGTCCCAACAAAGAGGCTGATGGGGCGCTTCCGGCCTCGACGACTCCGACTCCCACTGACGCAGCCGTCTCACGCGCGCCCGATCGGCCGGCGGTGAGCCTGCGGTTGACTTCAGGCACGACGAGTCATGTGATTGTCTTTTGTTGTTGTTGTTCCGTCACTCTTAATTGGCCGACATTCTTACGCTGCAAGTCATGAAGGGAGAAAAATCCCTTCATGACTTGCAGCGTAAGAATCACCCAAGTGAAAAATGCGCTAGTGATGGGACTCTTTGACGACATTTGTGTTTTTGTGTATAGAGGTAAGATGTGGCCCAACCGAATTTGGGGTCGAAAATGTCAATCGTTGCTTCGGGGTCGGGTCGGGCTTCTCTCTCGCTGACTTTTTTAAAAATAAATGTACACTAAAACGATGTGCGAATACTAAACGAAGGAAGACTTGTTTTAAAGCAAACAATTTGGATAAAACGGAGAAGCCGCTGTAATGCAATTACGATTTAACTACTAAACGGGAGCGCAGACGGCCAGACGCTGAGCTTGCGCACGTGTCGCACCAAATTGCAGACAACGAAATTTGAAACTTTGATGTTAAATTTGGTTGAAATAAAACTATAGAAAAAATTTCATCTATTTATTTGAATGATTCAATTTAAAGCTTCGTGGGCTGCAGGATTTATCTGCATAATTAAGCAAATGCGCATCAGGATCTTTGTCTGTCCTCCTATTCTGTGTTTCAGCGTTATTTCGTTGCTAAAATTGGTCCATGATTTGAACCTTAAGAAGCTTTGCGTTTTTTCCTAAAAATACAAATAAAATGTGAAATTTCGGGCTCAGGCCTGCAAATCAAGTTCATTGCTCGGGCTCGAGATATATATATTTATATTTTTTATAAAGGACACGTCTTACCTCTACTTGTGTATGCAATTCATTTTAAGCTTTGCGTTTGCCATTTATTTATTTTTTGAAGCCAGCGTGACCCCTGTCCCCTTCCCGTCCAGAGCGGGGTCTGGAGAAATCAATTCCACGTGTGCAAGAACAAAAGTTTTCATCTCTTTGGGAGTCTCCGTGCGCCGTTTCCTGGTCTCTGTTGCTTCTCTGTCTGAGCCATCGGTTGTTTGTTTGCGTTCTTCTGCTCCAGTCACGTTTGCATCGTCCCGGTCCGTGATCCGATTCTCCCGTTGGCGGCGGTCCGACGTAGGTTTTGGCGATCCTTTTCCCGTTGTGGACACTTTGCAGGCGGGACGGGCGTCGCCGACCGAGCTGCGCGCACGCTTCGTTTGTTGCATTTCTATACTTGCAGGGGGAAAGGGGAGCCGTTTGGCACGCCAAAGAAGCGCAACGGGGGTGAGAGAGAAGAAAACCCCAAGCGGCCTGAAAGAGGAGCCGGACGAAAAGACCGGTCGAAAGGTGGCAAAACACTCACGCGGCGAAGAGATCAACAGGCGGCGCCGGTCTGACGATGGTCATCTTTGCAGGGCTCGGCCGGAGCCTTCTCGAGGCAACGATGCTTCCATTGTGTACTGTGAAGTATTTTCAGATGTTTATTTTTGAGGGGGCCGCGGGGGAAGATATAAGCCGTTTCTCGATGTTTTTGTCCTTGAATAAAAATGTGAAGTGACTTCAAGTGGTCGACCTTGCGCGTTGGGGAGGAAGTACATGTACACAGGCGGGTTTTTGTTTTGTCTTTTGGCAGTGCGAAATGGCAATGAAGCAGAGCAGGATGAAGATCAGACCCGGACTAAAGCCGTCTGTGGGCTTTGTCAGGTGGAAGAGGATCCTGATGAATCGGAAGAGCGTGCAGAGGTAACAAAACGCACTGCCATTTCATCAAGGGGCACCTGCAGAAATGTCTTTTTATTTTTGGCATTGCAGGCCTACGATGGAGCCGACTGGGGATGAGAAGGAGGAGCAGTTCCGCAAGCGGCGCACCGATGAGGATCATCCGTCCGCGGGCTGCCAGAGAATGCTGAATGGGAGGGGCCAGGGCATTGAGCTTTGGCGTGCCTCGTGGTCGGCGTGGGTTGTCAATATCTGATGGTAGCGGCGGGCGGCGCGTTTGGAGCCGGCGGTGGGACCCGTGTCTTTGTGGGGACTCGCCAAACCTACAAGGGAGAGTATGTCGACGTTGTACCGCTCGGGTGTTTGTCGCCGCCGCTCTCTCACTCACTCACTGGGTGTGCACTCACTAACGCGAATGCATGATGGGGACGTTGTCAGCCCCTCAACGACCAATTCAATAAAATATGTTTCAGCATCTTTGGTATTGTTGTCAATGACATGCACAAAACTCTCAACAAGTTGCGCAAATCTCAGTCGGTCGTCGGCGCAGCACGCGAACAGCAGTTGCAGCTTCCGGCGGCGGCAGCAGGCTTGTTGGAGGCGACGGCGAGGAGGATGGCAGCCGGACCCTTCTCAAGGCAGCAACGCGTCGGTTCGACATTGGATTTTTTGGATGGGGCGACCTGTCGGCTATTTCCGTTTGTTCTTGAACCAAAGTGACGAGGGCGGTCAAATGGTCTACTTTAAGCATTGGGGAGGGTGTACGCGTAACTTGGCCCGGTGAGGGAGGAAGCGGTTCGTGCGTCGACCTCACGGTGCAGGGGTGCAGGCTCCGACTCCGCCTCGGGGGCCCCCCGTGGCCGCGTGGATTTCCTCCGGGTACTCCGCTTTCGTCCCACATCCCCCCCCGACCCGGAAAAATCCCCCTTCGAGTTCTTCTGACTGCCGTACTGAGCAAGGGTCGTCGTTTTCCGAGCCAATTTGAACCAAACACGAGGACCGGCTTTTCTTGAGCGCGAGGCGTTCTGGCGTTTCTCGTTTTTAGCCTCCAAAAATACAAAACGTTTGTGCGCATGCAAAAACGCCACATGAGTGACCGACGGGCTGGACAGGTCACCGCTGGCCGAAAGGGTTCGCCGCGGGTTCGTTCACCTGAGATCCAGGGTTCGAATCCGGCAAGGGGAAATGCATTTGTGTTCACTGTACTGTACCGCACTAACCAATCAATGCTGCGCTGTGCTTGTCACTAACCCTAACAAATAATGCACAACGTGTATCACTGATCATAACCAAATGTCATGAGAAATGTAATCAACCTTTTATTCCTTCATGTTAACTAACCAACTTATATGTACATTTTTTTAAATACTTAATGATTTTAAAAATAAATATAGGCGTATTCAAAATGTGACTATTTGCTGGCGGGGTGAAACGTGGATTTGCGGAGCGTGCCTTGCCTTCTGTTCAGCATCGACAGCTGACCCTGAAAGAAAAAAACATTGTTAGCCTGACGCCACTCACGCATTTCTTGGCCGTGTGTTTAATGACATTTCGACCCTTCTTTCATCCAGCAAAACGAGCCTGCCTACACTGTCGCCCACAAAGCAGCTTCCCAACTGACAATCGCCACAAAGTTGCTCCGGATCCAGACAAGCCAAACAACTAGCTGACCATCTCCAACACGCCTTGCCAAAGAGCACTCGAGTCCCCACAAAGACACGGGTCCCACCGCCGGCTCCAAACGCGCCGCCCGCCACGGCCACCGTTACCATCAGATATCGACAACCCACGCCGACCACAAGGCACAACGCAAAGCTCAATACTCTGGCCCCTCCTGTTCAGCATTTCCAGGCAGCCCGTGGACAGATGATCCTCATCGGTGCGCCGCTCGCTTCGTTTGTTGAACTGCTCCTTGTTCTCATCCCATTCAGCTCCATGTGAGCCCTGCAACCCAAAAAGTCAAACATTTTTGCAGGTGCCCCTCGTTAATTCAATTGCCATGCGTTTCGTCACCTCCGCACGCTCTTCCAATTCATCGGGCCCCTCTTCCACCCTCCAAAGCACGCAGACTGCTTTTGTCCGGCTCTCGTCTTCATGCTGCTCTAATTCGCTGGCGCATCCTGCCCCAAATAGAGACTTCACACTGCAAAAAAACAAAATGAAAAACACTCGGGTTCTGTAGGTTTCACGACTCAAACCGTTGGTTCTCTTACTCTCGCCTCATGGATCTTGTTGCCTCTCGCAGCCCGCAAGTGGACGAATAAAGATGTACTTTGGGCTGTGTTTGGAGCAGAAAGGGCTGAAAATGTGCATTCGTGAAACGATTCAGGCTTCCACAATAAGATTCACTTTTATAGAACAGCGAAGGACATTGGTGAATAACCTGCAATTTAGACATGCAATTGGGCTTCCTCATATTGGCTGAGGGGGGGAAAAAAGCCAAACATTTTTGACCAAGACATTAAACTTCATCAAACCAGACATATGCATCGGAGAAATAAATGCGTACCACCTGTCAGAAAATGTTCAAACATTTGGTCAAACAAACAAACCAAAACCTTTCATCGTTCAATTCCCAAGCACAAAGACAATGGTTTTGTCATTTGCAACAATTTAAAACAAAACCAAAAAAAAAAGCTGGCCAACTTTAAAACAACCCCCCAAAAAGTTGAAAACGTGGCAAGAGAAACGAAGAGCACAATGTACTACATCAAGGGAAAGGCGAACGGGTCGTGGCGTCCTGCAGTCCAACCTCCTACGCTGCAAATCGGGCAACAAACAAAAGGACATCGTGGGAAAGGACGACAAGCGACAAACATTTGCTCGTGTGCTCGCTCGGCCGCCATCTTGCCGCAGCTGTGCACCGCGCTCGATTTCTGCCCCTCTGCACACCTGACTCCAATTCATTTGCTAGCCTGACGTCACGTCGGCCAATCCGAGCCAACCTTCTTCTACCGCTGCTTGTTCCACGGTGTTTTGCACACGAGCGCCACCCGTTGACCCGCCAGGGTGACTGCTTTGGCTTACCCCAGAAATTGCTTGACTTTCAGCGCCCCGAAAAATTAAGTGATTAACCTGGCATAAAGTACGACAAACTCGGCTCTCGTTACATATTCATCGTCTTCAGGCGCCACGTTTTCGCCCTTACCTGGTCAGTATGAGAAATGCTGTCAGGGACAACGTCTGGGAAATCCAAAATACTGGTCAACCCAAGTTCGAGCCCGGGTTTTGTCCGTAAGCAAAGCCACGATCGTTTCACTGGGATTTTTTTCCAGCATATCTTCACATTCACTTCCTCTTTTCAATCACATAAACACACACACACCACTAAATACAAGAAAAGACTTCTCAGATCTAATAGTTTTATTTTCTTACAAAAGGCCAGTTTCCTGATTTTTTTTTTTTTGCCTTCCAAAGAAAGTGGGGAAAAACGTGTACCCCCCCTTTTTTTTTTTATTCCAACTAGCATCTACATTATGGTTATAGAATACTTCACAATATATTAAGTCTAGATGTTATGGTACATGCATACGATTCAGGCTGCATGAGGAGCCACAGTCACCACGATACACTGGGGTCGGAGGGGGTGCGAATTCAAGTGGGGGGGGGGGCTGCAGATCAAGTCTTGGTGGTCCAGTATAAAGCAAAGCAAAAAAAAAAAAAGCTCTGGAGCATTCTATTCGAACCCTCTCCACAGAACACTGTTCACACACACACACAAATTTGTACAAGAGTGGGCAGAGTTGCCTCACCTGCCAATCAAGCCAAAACACAGAGAGAGGGTTCCTTAATGTTTAAACCAGATTCTCTTTCATAGAAAGAACTTGAGCATTGGCTCACCAGGGATCACCTGCAGCCGCTGAAAAGTGGGTTGGACAGGAGACAGGACAGGACGCTAACCAAAGAAATAATTATAATATATAATAAAATAAAAGACATTCAAATACAGTCAGCTTTTTGCTTTGAAATACAAAACTACATGATAAAGCATTGAAATAAAACCCATTGATCAGAATGTCTTTTTTTTTTCTTCTTAAAAATAGCAGAAGTGCTCCCCCTCACACCAAAGCATACACACAGGTGCGAGGAATCTTAAGTGTTTCCTCTGCCTCCCCCTTGTGGAGCTTTGCCTGCATTTCCTCACCTTCTGCGCCGCACATCTCAGCGTCTCTTTGGGGTGGGCTTCTGCGTGTATGTGTGTGCGACGCGTTGATGCTTGTGTGCGCGATATCGTTCCGCCAGTCCAGTTCGCCGCGTTGTTCAATTATGTTGCAGGGTATTGGACTCGATAGGCGGCGCAGAGTCGTACAGAGTGTCCGTGTCGTGCGTGGGCTCGCCCGCCAGCGTGCACGGGTTGGACAATGTGCCCGCGCCGCAGTCGCAGAAAAACCTGGAGTGGAGAGAGGGGCGCCATGACAACGTCAACAATGCTACGTAGGTGTTCCCACCTGTTCAAATGCTTCTCTTTTTGTGTGATTAAAAATTTATAAAAAACCCCAACTCATCATTACAACATTTCCCACCATGGTGATCTGCCCGGTGCAACTCAATTGCAGGGAGTTCACATGAGGCTTCAATAAAAATAACCCAGACGCGGTTGAACTAATGTGCACAGCCTCTTCAAACTGGAGGTGTGGCCATGAGAAATGCACATCGGCGCACAACTGCCACTGCTTCAAAGTACCTCAGATTCACTGCGAGTCAAATTCAGTTCTTCTAGTACCCCCCAGGGGCATTTGTGTCATGACAGCTTCCTGCAAAATTCATTATCTACTGTACGGAGACCATGGACAGGCATCGAGTGGGAAAAAAAATAGGGCATAAAAATGACATCAAGCATCAGATGCTCCCACCAAAACTGACCAAAGCGCGATTCGGGAACGAATTGGGGATTGAATGAGCGGCAGAAATTTCTGGCAACAACTGGCTGCTCATGTGCTTGGGCTCAGTTGGCACGACAAAAGTCTTCTCTTACGAAGAAAAACAAACTTACTCAAGCATCTGAAACTATTTGAGGTTCATCACAGGTATGTTGAAAATGTGGCAGCTTTGCGCTCCTACTCAACAGGAGTTTTAAAGTGATGAGTTCCGAACATGTCGATTTGTCTCGTCGACGTTTCCTCACCGATCGTGGCGTATAAACTCCACATCGTGTCCTTGGTGGCATTTCTTGATGCAGTTGACACAGATGGCGTTCCTGTCTGTCGTGTTGCAAGTGTGACACCTGGACGACAAGGCGCCGCCGCCGTCAAGTGGGCCGAGCGCAGAGTCCACCAAAGACGGCAATGTTCTCTGCTCACCTGTAGAAGTCGTGCATGGGGTAGCTGGTGTAGCTGGAGATCTTGTACAGGCACTGTCCTCGACTCACCGCTTTCTCGATGGCGTCCTGGTTGTTGTTGATCTTGTTGTCTGACAACGACAAAGCTTGACTTCATTCCCCTCCACCCCCAAAAAATTGCTGTTCTAAAACATGAGGGGTTTTCGGATCAAATGGGGAGGGAGGGCGGGATCCCTCACATTGGGAGAGAGACATAAATGATGTTTGGGGCAAGCGATTGTACCTTTCATGGTGACGTTGACGCCCGACGCCAGAAAAAGTCCCCCGAAGCGGTTGTTGAAGATCTGGTTTCCCTCCAGGGTGGCGGTGGCGTGGTTAGTGATCTCAATACCTGCAGGGAGGAGGGCAGGTTCGAGCGGGGCACTTTGTGGTGGGGGACGGTGACAGGACATTGGCAAGGAGGGGGTTACGGCGCTTGACGTTTTGGTGACCTGCAGCGAAGCCGTCAAATATGCGGTTCTTGCGCAGGATGGGGTGACTGTTGGTGCTGATCAGCACGCCCGCCTGAGCGTTGCGGAAGATGTCGTTCTCCTCCAGCAGGCCTGAATGCGGGCACACGCGTGGCAGATTGTCAGAGGCGCGTGCATACGTACGTGTGGCGCGGCGCCAAAGGCGGCGGTACCTCTGCCTCCGTTGAAGATGCAAATGCCGCCGTCTCTGCCGTCGTGAATCTTGTTGCGCCTCAGCGTGGGGTTGCTGTCCGTCTTGATCCACACGCCCGCCATGGCATTGTCGAAGATTTCGTTGTCCTCGATGAAGCCCAGACCTAGCGTGTCACGCGCACACGGGGGTCAGACGCGCGGGTTTGTGTGTGCTCTGAGCAGATATGGCGGGGATAAGTTGCGCAGACCTGAGTTGTAGACCAAAATGCCGCCATTTTGTCCACCCCAGATCTTATTGCGCCGGATCTTCGGGTTGCTGCCCGTCCTGGCGACCACAAACAAACGGCATGAAATCGTATTTACAAGACAGCGGGAACCAGTGGCGGTTCTGGGGGGGGGGGGCAACGGGGGCCAGTGCCCCTGTAGCACCGATTCTGGCCCCCCCTGTTGCCCCCCCTCCGAGCGCAGATTACGCAGTCGTGCCGAGTCGCCGACGCGAAAGGTGGAACCAAAGCGCGTGATTTAACATTCTAGTCGGACCCTTTAGTGCGCTGCGCCACTTAAAAATGAGCGGGAAAATGAGAAGCAGTCCGCAGAGAAGGAAATTACCACGACACGAGTGCTATTTGCGTGTGTGTGTGTGTGCGCGCGTGTGCGTGCCTGTGTGTGTAACTTTTTTAGTCTCCCTTTTTATTTTAATTTAACAGGATCAATATATAAGACATTGCCTTTTAAAATTTGGATAATTATATGCATGTAAAACATCAGCTTCAGTGTATTTGCAATTTTTGTCCCCGGCAGGCTGGTACCATATCACCCCCTGGCTTGAATATTCTCAACAGACGTATTGTTACGCTTGCAGACATTTTAGCCCTCCTAATAATAATAACAATAATAATAAATTTTATTTATAAGCGCCTTTCAAGACACCCAAGTCTGAAGAAATAAAAAGTCAAATAAGATTTCGAATCCGTCTTTTTAGCCCTGGGTTGAATGTGCCCCCCCATCAAAACCCCTGGCCCCAGCCCGGCCCCCTCAGTGAAATTGATCCAGAACCGCCCCTGGCGGGAACACCATACATGCACGGCAGAGAGCAAAAACGTTTAGGACTGGCTAAAGAGGCCAGATGATGGCGCCAACACGCTTCTGTCCTCATCGATGGGGCCGGGGGAGGGAAACCATCACTTCGCTTGCAAACCTGAACCCAACTAGCAAAACCTAAAACCTTACTCTACTTGCCAACCCTAAACTTAAGATGAAAAATCCTTACCGCACATGCAAAGCCCAAGCCGACTTGCAGATAATATAGACAATGGATATTACAGCCTGCCTGTTTCGAAGCGAAGGTTACCTTATTTGTACGCCGGAGTACATGTGATTGTAGATGTCGTTGTCCTCCAGCACGCCGTGGCCATTGTCGTAGAAATACACGCCCACCTGCAACACACCACACGGCGGCACCATGAATCCAATTGCTCATCTTGACACGATGTTTCTCCCTCCTATAGAAAAAATAAAAATAAAACAGCCTCAAAAATTCTGAATCCAATACACACACACACGTGGAAACAAATCAATCAGTCAGTCAGTCAAGATAGCCACACCGTGAAACCACCCAATCATCCAAACACGAGACCGCCACTTACATTTGCGCATTCTTTTCTCAGAGCACAATTTATCATGTAGCTGGCGCTACCTGAGGTTTACCAAAGCCGAAGCTCTCTCGCTCACATATCAAGCACTGCATCTGCCAAAGTGTAGTTGCATGCTTGTGCGGCGGGGGGGACCTGTTTGCCACTGTGGATGCGGTTCTTGCGCAGGACGGGCGTGCTCCCTGTGGTCACCCAGACGCCGGCCAGCGTGTTGCTGTACACCTCATTCTCCTCGATCACTCCTTGGCCTTTTTCGTGCTGCCGGTCGGTCATAATGTTTTGCGTTAATACAAAGAGAGGGAGGGAAGAAACACGCGTACAA
This sequence comes from Hippocampus guttulatus, assembly GCF_054856545.1. Lineage (NCBI taxonomy): Eukaryota > Metazoa > Chordata > Actinopteri > Syngnathiformes > Syngnathidae > Hippocampus > Hippocampus guttulatus. Next base: position 8,966,860 of record NC_141279.1, read on the forward strand.
AAAAAAAAAAAAGCACATTTACCACATAGATGCCGCCGTGCTGGCCGTCGTGGATCTTGTTGTGGCGCACGATGGGGCAGCTGTTGGTCCGGATCTGGATTCCTGCCAGGGCGTTGCCGTAGATGTCGTTGCTCTCGATTAAACCCCGCCCATCGCCAAATATGTACACGCCTCCCTGGTTGCCGTTGAAGATGGCGTTGCCTCTGTGTTGGCGACAAAAAGGGTCAACGTCGCTTTGGCAACACAGCACATCAACTTTCGGACTGTCATATTCGTGGGTTGGATGCGTGCCTGCGAGGGACCCGCCCTTGCTTACCGTATCGTGGGGTCACTGTTGGACGTGATCCACACACCGGCAAAGTTGTTGGCATAGATCTTGTTCTCAATAAACTGTCCCCGCCCCTTCTCGTGCACATAGATGCCACCCGTCTGGCCGTGGTGGATCTCGCAGCGCACCACCGTGGGGTTGGCATACGCCTTCACTTCGAAGCCAGCGATGCGGTTCCGGTGGATGTTGCAGTTCTCAAAGTAGCCCTGAAAGGTCGTACATCCATCAAATGAGAAAGTGGGCAAGGGCCGGCCGATAAGGCCCATCAAGCCGCGCATCTTCAGCCCGTAAGGAGAAATTTTCATCCTCCCCCCGAATGACTGAGCTTCTTCTACACCCTCAAAGGGTGAACCCGGAAACGCTGAGGACGAAGGAAACTCATTCGAACTGAGACTGGCTGCAAAAAATGGTCATTTGAGTTCAACAGCAACCACAGAACAATATGGTGAGGCCATTAACATTTTTCTCTTCTTCTTTTTTTTGTTGGGTGTGCACCTGTAATTTTAGCATTGATCTGTGTTTTTAAATAGCTCTTTAGATTATCATGTTTACCAGTGAGGACTTTCAAAAAGCTGAGCTAATCAAGTCACAGGATGGAAATTTGGCTAAATATAGCCACCAAATCACTTAAGTTGGCAACGCTGCACCGCTTTTGCGCCTCTTCTGTTCGCAGCCATGTTGCTGGTGCAAGCGGTGCACATCGGCACGGGCGCACTTTGAACGACCAAAGTTGCTCAAAATCTCCTTTGAAAAACCGCCCCGACAAATAAACTTGAAGGGACGAATCAACTCCCCGGGCCCAACGTGCGCACGTTCAAGTTTGCTCACCATGCCGTGATCGAACGTGAACACGCCGACGTCTCTCCCGTGGTGGATGTGGTTGCGTCGGATGATGGGGTTCCCGTGGTTCTTTACCCAAATGCCCGCCAGTGCGTTGTTGCTAATCTCGTTGTCTTCGTAAATGCCCTGAAATGACGCGTAGTGCGCATTAGCGTTCATTGCCGCCCCCCTGCCCCCAACCCCCTTTTTTCGAGGAGCGCTTGCTTACCTGCGCGTGATCCGTGATGTAGAGGCCCACGTTTTCACAGTCGCTGATGTTACAGTGCTTGATGGTCGGGCATGCTCCCTGGCCGCTCACGCACACGGCGGAACCCACTGAAAAGCAAGATCGGACGTCGTGGATAGGGGAGCGTTTCCCAATACGGCTTTGCGGACGAGTGGAGCGTCGCCTCGCCGCTTACCTGTGCACGTTGAGCGTATGATGCAGTGGTCGATGTTGGGACTGCAGTTGACGGTGATCTCCAGACAGTGGTGCGCGTTGTGGTGCTGCGCCGACTTGTCGTCAGGGTTGAACTGAGGAGGGAGCCAAGAGTAGCAAGCCAAACGCAAAGAGACACTTAATTTTTTTCCCTCCCAACAAGTACTGCGAATAATAGAAATAAATGGAGTCAACGATGAAGAAAGTAGATTCTGAAGCTGTCTTGGAGTGAAGGGAGAATGAATTATTGGAAAGGTGTGAGGGAAGGAAGTTTGTGCCTCTCATCAGCGATATCTGTCTTACCTTTATGGTCATGTAGCCAACGTATGCGTCCTCCGAGCCCTCCATGAAGACGAACGTCGAATCTCTGGTGTTCTCTATCACAACCTTGTCCGCCACTTTCCCGGGCGCTGAGGGCGACGAGGAGAAGGCACTATTTACAGCGGAACTTTGATTTACAAGTTTCATTTATACCATGACCAGGCTTGTAAATTCACATCAAATTTTGCCTGTCTGCATGAACTGAAATGACATTCATCACTTCCAGCCCCCCCCCCCCCAAAAAAACCCACAAATTTTAATTTTCTCACAAATATAAATAGGACTGAAGTGTAACCGTTGTACGTACCAGCGCCAATCATGGTAATGGGAGACTCGATGTAGATCCACTCATCCGTGTAGATGCCCGAGTGCACAAAAATGAGCCCCTCAAAGTGGGCCTCCTGCACACCGCCCAGCGCATCCTCAATGGTGTCGTAGTACTGAAGGGGGCATGAATTTTTTTTAATGGTCAAAAGTATTGGGGCACTGGCTAACAACAGCACCACCAGGACACATCTGACTTACCAGCATGTTCTCCCTGCCCTTGTACCTGCTCGGGTTGCTGTAGAAGTGCTCGGCAAAGCCCGGCTTTACGTGGGCACCTTTGTACTGAGACAGAACCCAACCCCCACAATTGTGTCAGTGAAACATGATCCTGTGAGGACTTTGCATGTTCTCCGCCATGGGTGTGCGGGTTTTTCCCGGGTGTTGCGCTTTCCTCCCACATTCCCAAAACATGCATGGCAGGTTAATGAAACCATCGAGATAATCATGACCAGTTTTGTTTTTGTCAGCACTTTTTTTTTAACTTTAGTATTTGCAATTGCCTGAAAAAGTGTCGTCGCCATCTTTTAAACTTAAAAAAAAATTCCTTGTTTGACAGAACAAGATACCATTAGACAGAGAGAAGAAGAGCCACTTACCAGCTGTTGAAAGCTCTCCTTCCAGGGATTGGGGTGTTCGTGCTCCTCAGGGTTGACCTGGTAGAAGCGTCCTGGCTCTGGGTGCAACATGGGACGCGTGTACTCAAACACCTCCATGTACAGACGCTTCCTGGGAGATTCACCCCCCGCCGCCGCCACCCCCCCCAAAAAAGCAACAGACATCAGCTTGCCACATTACAATCAAGTGAGCCATCAGTGGTATCCACTCACCATAGTATGGGGTCGTTGGCGAGCTGGCTGAAGCGCTTGCAAACGCACGCCGCCCTACAGAGATCCTGCTCCAGCAAGTAGGAGAAGATCTTCAGGACCACCTCGTCGGGGAGCTTCTGCTGCAGATATTGTTCTGCTGGTGCCGCTGCAATGGGACCACACCGAAGTGTCAGAAGGAAAGGGAAAAATGACGGCAACGTCGCGAATGAAATAGAGCGAATTTTAAAAGACACAAACCTGGCAAGTCGTGGCTCTTACCGGATACGCGCGCTCTCTTGGCCCGATGGCCGAAGGCCTCTGTGGAGGACGTGGACGCTCCCTGCAGAGAAGGACAGTCCAGCTCACCACTCTGATACACACACATACAAAAACACACACACACATTCACATACGCTGCGACGAATAAGCTCAAACCTCCATCAGGCCCTTGCTGGGACAGGCGGAGGCAGCGGCAGGGGCTGTGGCGCTCCTCTTGGGGAGCAGCGTCTTGCGTCTGAGTTGGTAAGGACTGTTCTGAGCTCCTGGACCAGACTCCTCAATCGCCATCTCTGCGGCAGCTGCTGCGGGAGCCTCCTCATCTACACACATCATCAATATATTTATAACACGCACACACATTGGGTGGAACAAAAGGTGCGGTACAGAACATGAACTGCAGTGTTTAAGAATGTCCAAAAAAGAGCATTTTTGCGTCAAGTTCCTATACAGTAGCTCATGTGAGGTAGACAAAGGTTGGTCATGATTGATAATTCTGTGATGGTGTCTATCACGCACACCTTCATTTTGCTGCTGTGTGAGCAGTACGATTGTGATGCAGCCCAACGAAAACGGGCCGCACTTTTTTGGGGGGGGGGGGGGTAGGAGGCGAGGCTAAAGGCTCCAAAAGCCAAGTGCGTAGCAGTCAAATTCGCGGTGTAAACAAATGCAGCTAGCTGTTGCGGCTAGCACGCAGAACAAGGAAGCAAGCAAGCAAAGGGGGGGCAACAAAGTCTCCAAACCCCCGCACAAAATGGACACTGTCAAATCAGCTGCAAAGCCACGTCCACCCGTGTCCGTGCGGCGGTTTTGGCGCAGTGTTAGCCGAGCGTCGTCGCCCCAATGACGGCAGCTTAATGTTTTTGTTCCACCCCTAAGATGGCAGTGTTGCGGGACGCCGCAGATTTACATCCTCGGAATCGTTAGTGACAGCTGGGAATGCGGCGACACAGAAAGCGAAGGGGGAGGGGGGCATGGCGAGGGTGTCCGTAAAGGACAGCCCCTTTCTCCCTCCAGCACAAGCCGAGATAATAGGGCCGATATCGGCAGTGAAACGTCGGCCGTCTGGCTACAGAGGCATTACGTTCAGCGGAGACAACCCCCCCACCCCAACCTTCCGCTAGCTTGTAGCCTAGCCGCGCTACAGTCAAGCTAAACAAAGCGCGGCCTGGCCTAGGCTATACACAGCCAAGCCTCGGTCTTTCCTAGTGGGACCGGGCGTCGAGCGCCGGGACCGCCTCGGGAAGTTCGCCGTCCCGCTCGACGCGGCTCTCAAGCCCAACGGGGGGCCTTGTCTTACCTCTGTCCCCGTTGTTCCGCTCGGGCTGCACCGGGCGCGGCCTCGACACTCGCCTGGGTCTCCGGTTGGTGGCTCTGACGGAGTTCATCTGGGGAGTTGGTCGCTGGTTAAAAACACGGAGCTGTCCTCGAGCCGAGACGCGTCTAAATTTAACCCTCAGCTCCGTACTAGAGCCCGGGCGGTCTCTCTCGGGTTACAGCGAGACAACTGCGACAGAGAAACCGCAAATACTTGGGGTGTAACTGGCCGTTTTTCTCTGCCGCGTTCCTGCTTCCCCCCCTAACGCCGCTCAAGCCAGCTCCGTCTCCGTCTGTAGCAGGAGGAGCCATTAACTCACACGGGAAACAATCGCGAGAAAAAAAATGAGCCATGACCTCTTAGGCCAATCGCAGTGGAGCTTTCATATTCCTCCCACGCGCCGGCCAATCGGGTGACGCCTATGAAGGAGACTTCTTTTCGACATACTGTTGGCGTTGAGAATTAACCAGCCTGACAAATAAATACTGTACAGTAAATATACTGAAGCTTTTTAATTGTATTTATTTATAAAGGACGATACAATAAAAACTATTTTAATTTAAATAGACAAATGACGCAGCGCATCATTCATCTTCGCGAGATAGCATACTGCGTCACAGTACTGACTTGAAATCGATAATTTAATTTCCGGTATCGTCCAGTGAAATTGTTTTTCTATTAATTCGTCAAAAGACACTTGAATGAAACAACGGGAATGCGAGTTTATTGCTGTAGTTACTTAAATCCTTCTAAACGAAGACGAGAAACACGCTCATGACGTCGAGGATTAGTACTGACGTACGACATTCGTCAGAAAAATGTAATTTAGCCAATTATGTTTTTTTGGTCAATCAATCACTAAATTGGTGTCCAAATGCTTATTATTTATGTTCACCGCCCATTTGGGAGTTTTCATTCCCTTTTTTACTGCACTAAAACGATCAAATCGCTAACTTCTCGTATTTTATTTGACCACTTGGGGTCGACATTTAGCTGCTATTTCGTTTCCCGTATCTGAGCACGATAAGAAACATGAAATATTAGATTAATAACGGTGTCACGAGACAATCAAAATGCAGCAATAAAACATTATTACTTACGGTGCAATTAAAATGAGCGAATGGCGTGAAAACAGATGGCAACATACACGAATTGCAAAAAACAACACTGATTGTGCAGTGGTACACTGACCTGACTTGTGTCCGTGCATTATGGGATCGGTTCCCACTCGGTGACGGTATGGATGTGGGTGTGAATGGTCGCTTGTCTCTCTATGTGTCCTGTGACTAACTGGCGACCTGTTCAGGGTGTAGTCTGCCTTCCGCCCGAAGTCAGCTGTTAGAGGCTCCAGCACCCTACCGCGACCCTGTTCAGGATAAGCGGTGTTGAAATGCTGCTGTAAGGAGGAGAATAAATATCAGCTGATTTTGGCCCGTGAATGCCTCACGATAACGACAGCTCGCTCTCTCACACTCACATGCACGCACGAACGAACGCAAATTGCTCAGGCACATATGTGTTTGAAGAAAGCATCTTTATAAAGGCTATAATAACAACAGAACATATAAATACATTTGCAATTGGTACATGTAACATAAGATAAACACCAACGCTGTTAATAATGAGTTTGTGTTTCATGGTGCTATTCAAAGAACATACGGACACTTAACAATATGGAATGTGCAGTACTATGCTTATGAGAATGGCATTATTCTTCAACGTGATATGCAAATATGAATTCTAAAAGTGTAATTGTATTTCCCCCCCATTTTGTCACAGTTCAGTTCATGTTTATGCCTCCCAGCGGTGAATTCGTTTGGCAACCGGATGGAGCACGCAACAGAGATCGTCTAAACACAGCTGTGAATTGCCCCTCAGATGTTTTATTCTGCTCTTTAGAAAAAGTTGGAAATAAAGCGTTAATCAATCCATCAGTGTCTGTCTGCTGTCCTTTCAAAGGCGTTTCCATCACATATCGGATGTGATGGAACCGCCAAGGTGTAGCTAACGTTGCATCGTCACCTGTCGACGCCCCGGCCGGCCGACGTCAAGCACATGTTGACGGGGCCGCTCTTGAGCTGGCACGACGAGCTGTCGGCGCGGTAGCCGTGGGCGCGCGCCTTGCACAGGCCGAAGCGCGCCACCAACAGGACGAAGTCGCGGCGGAAGGCGCGTGTAAAGAAGGCGTAGAGGAAGGGGTTGGCGCACGAGTTGATGGGGTAGAAAAGCACCAGGAGCAGTTTGGCGTCAGACACGGTGATGAGCGGCCGCTTGAGTGCCGCCGACACGGCGAAGAAGGAGATGGGCGCCATGCACAGGAAGTCGGTGAACACCAGCACGGCCATGCGCTGCGCTACGCGGGCGTCGGCGCGGGCGGTCGCGCCCGACGGGTGGCGCACCGCCAGGTAGATGCTGAGGTAGCAGGCACACACGCACGCGAAGGCTGCCATGTTGAGAAGAAGCAGAGAAACCACGTATACCTGCGACCACAACGACTCCACGTCCATGGGCAGGCAGATGCTCACCTGTCCATCGAACGCTCGATTAGGGACACCCTCCAATGGGAAAATTTATCTTTTTTTCCCCCCAAAATATTTCACAATGCTACAAAATGTAAACAAACATCTCAAAATGTTCTCTAAGCAATCAAAAAATTGAGAATGCAATGAAAATGCTTTTTAATTTGTCGATAAAAATGTACATTGTTATTCTATTATTTCCTGCAAACTACGACCACAAAAACAAACACTGAAACACAAAAACATTCAGGTGTCAATCAAAAGTGAGCGTAATGATATGTTGTCTTCGATGGCAGGTGTACCTAATGTTGTGGCTGATGTGTGCGCATCTCACCTTGCTGTAGCTACTGACGCCCAGCGTGGGCATCGTCGCGGCGAGGCAGGAGAAGATCCAACCGGCCGTCATGACCGCACAGGCGTGTCTCAGGCGGAACTTGCGGTCCAGGCGGAGGGCGTGCGTGATGGTGTGCCAGCGCTCCAGCGTGATGGCCGTTAGCGTGAACACTGACAGCTCGCTGGCAAACACCTGACGCGCGAATGAAAATGCCGTTCATTTATTTCAGCCTCCACAAAATAAGCTGTTTTCTCGAGTGGCCTCACGGCAAATACGCACTGTGAAGAATCCAGCGGCCTCGCATCCCAGGCCCGTCTGCCAGTCGATGGCGTGGTTGTGGTAGTGCCCCCGGGTCAGCGTGTCCATGGCGGCGATGACCAGGAGGTACACGCCCATGCACAGGTCGGCGAACGCCAGGTGGCACATGAGAAAGCGTGGCACCGTCAGCTTGGACGCGCTGCCTGCGTGGAACCCATACAGCGGCACGCACTTCGTTAGTGGAGGTGCAAACAACAACAATGCTGCTCTTGACACCTTCAAGGAGCTCCTGCTAGGAGGAGGGAAGCAACGACTTCATAAGGGTCGGTAAGTTGTAATGAATTCATTTAACCACCACACAATTTAGACAATGCTTTTATTGTATAATATGGCTAGTTACATGCATAAATAGATGCATAACTAAATACTTTTAAACTATAATTTGTGTCAAAATCCCAGCATCAAAAGCAGTCAATGTAAGAACGCAACAACACACAGTACTGAGACTGCGCGAGGTAACCAACATGAACTGATCATGTCCAGATGCTGTTGTGCTGTCTGCTGCTGCCTTTAGTGGTGGAGTGTCTGAAGCTCTCTCGACTACATGTCCAGTAAATCTCTCTGACTGTGCGCGTCGCTAGACAGACTAGGTGGACGGCCGACAGTGTTACCTAACAAGACGAGCAGCACGACCACGTTTCCGAGCAGAGCCAGCACGGACACCACCCAGATGAGGCCCCGCAGCGAGGCAGAGGTCATGATGTCTTCGCAAGGGTTGAAGGCGTCGGGCGCCGGGGTGCAGGTGACGTTGAAGCTCCCCAAGCAGTGGTCCCAGAAGAAAGCGGCGTTCTCGCGGGCCTCTCGCAGAGAGCACAGCGGATGCTTGGAACTAAAAAGAACTAAGGGTACGGTGATCCAGTATGTACTGTATTGTCCATCCATCCATCCGTACATGCATACCTGTTTCTTTGCATGGGTAGGAAGATGCAACAGTGCGACGGGTAGGTGACGCGGGCCTCATGCAGCTTGGCGAAGGCTTGTTGAGGAGGAAATTTCTTCAGGCGGACCGCAGACTCGGCAATCAGACTGTGGAGGTTGCCCAAGATGGCGTCCGGCAGTGAGCTGAGCGCTGTTTGCGAGATGTCACTAAAAAGCCAAGGGACATCTATGTGGTCTGAATCGGTTGATTTCAAAGCATGATCATGGAACGAACTTGAAAGTCAAGGCAGCAATGTACATTTTCTCAAGTCTACATGTTGACTGGGATGACTCACGCTTACATTAAGACCAACTCACTGGAACTCGCAAAGGCGTTTGGATGGATGTAACTAAGTTGCCGGTTGCCTTTCAGCGACCTCACAGACAGAGCGAGAGAAATGTGATTATGATTCAGTTCATGGCTCCAAAAATGTTCCTTCGTTATGACTCACAATCTGTGCATCTTTGTGCCGTTGAAGGCGTCTCTTGCCACCGTCTTGATGCCGTTCCTGGTCAGCCGTCTGTCACCACCAACACGAGGCCAAAAGAAGAAGAAAGAAAGAAAGCCCACGTTTTATGTGTTAGCGTATTTGTGTGGCTCAGCCATGCTTATTGGAGCTCCTTTTTTGCAGCTCCAACTTGAGGAAATCTAGTCAGAATAAAAATGATAGCGCTCAAAAAAATTAATAAGAAAATTTATACTTTGCAGAGATTCAAACGCTTTTTTCCATATGTCTGGCTTGGTAAAAGTGCACCTAATTTAATGAAGGAAAGTCTCTCACATGTCTCTGATAGCTTGCGTGCAAGCGCCGTTGAAGGCGTTGGCGGGTACATTCTGTATGCGGCTGTTGTCGTGCAGGTCGCTAGGCAACGCACAATGAATGGAAACGCATATTCAAATCCAAAAATGTCAGTAAGTGCCGAAGTGTGTTTACGCGCTTACAGCACGAAGTAGTCAGCGGCCGAGCGCATCTTGGAGAAATCAGGCAAGGTCATGATTCCCGTGTTGGAGATGATCCTGCAAAGGGCACAGCGCAACCAAGTGCAAAAACGTTGCTGCAGTGATGTGTGTACTTTTTTTTTTTTGGGGGGGAGAACAGAGACTTGTACTTTCTCCGAATTACTTACTCAAAATAGGCGTTTTTTTTCCAAACAGCTCAAAAACCCATGTTGCGTTATTCAGTGAGAGTATTTCTGGGTAATTTTTGTGTGTGTGTGTGCGTGTGTGTGTGTCTTGTTTTGAGCTGGGAAATTAATGGCAACTCACAGACGTCGCAGCTTGACGAGGTCCTTGAAGGCATCTGGGTGGATGTATGTCAGATGTTTGGACTTGGCGATGGTCCTGGAAGATGCAGAATAGCACAACGAGATTCATTCACTTCAAACAGTTACACCCATGTTTTTTATTAAATTGATTTAAAAATATATTTTTTTTCTTCACGGCAACATTGGCAGCAGAACTCACAGCTCAATGAGTTCGGGGAGATCCGAGAATGCGAAGGCGCCGATTGACTCCAACACGGCGTTTTGCGAGATGAAGCTGCGAGAAACGGGGGGGGGGGGGGGGGGGGATGTAACTATTAGCTTAAATTTTGGGGGACAAAAAGCAGACACACTTCTGCCATCTACAGGGCAGGTGTGGAATAGCATCATCAAGCACAAGTATAAAACGAGTCAGCCGGACACGCTTGGCCTTGGCAGAGATTGCGATTAGATCCAAAATATTTGCGGTGTCTACACAGCGCACACAAGTCTCACGGGACTTCATTGTCTTTATCCTGGTCAGACTGGAGCTCAGCGACCGGCCTGCCGCCTTTCAGTGTACCCCCCGTTCAGCAAACAAAGACAAAACACTGCGGATCAAAGTCAAATACAGAACAATGGCTCACGTGTCGCTTACATGTTGGCCAGCTGTGGAAGGCGGGAGAAAGCAAAGTCGGCCACAGTCTTCAGGACGTCGTTGTCAACAATGTGCCTGCGGTTGAGCACAAATGCTCGACATTGAGTCGGATTTTTGACCACCCCCCCGACCACCCCAAAAAAGCCACCGTTTAAAAATGCTTTGATTGCCGTGTCATTAATTCCATAAAGCCAACAAAACCTTTGCTAGTAAATTTTGGTAAGATTTCAGACTAATTATTATGATTGATGAAATGTTTTTGGAGTGTTTGGCGGCAATTTGATTTCTTGCTGAATTCCCATGACTGGCGAAAAGCATTTTCTGCACACGCTCGCTGGCAAATGAGTGCAGATTTCTTTATGATTCCCTGCAAAATTCTCACGACTGATTCAAAGCATTTTGTGTGTGCCTCCATCTGGAAAAAAATTGCATCATTTTTGGTTGGCTTCCTTCTAAATTGATTGTCAATTAAATAGATGTTTTTGTGTCCTCCTAAAGTCTCCCAAAGCTTTTTTTCTTCATGTTTTTTTTGGGGGGGGGGGGTATTATCTCCACCAAAATTGTCATGATTGATTGAAAGAAGATGTCATTCGTACTCACACTCTCCTGAGATTGTGAAGGCCAGTGAAGGCACTGCCACGGATCACGGGAATTCGGGTCCTCTTCACCTCCCTGTTGACACACACTTGGATCACTGCTTCATGTCGTTTCGTGTGTGTGTTGCATGCAATCAGGGAGGTTTGTCCTTCACATTTTTTTTTTTTTTGCGCCGGCTCACACCTGCGCTGCTGCCTTGACCTTGGAAGGAACACACACATCGCCAGCCGGGCAACTTGCACCAACAAAGGGGTGCAAATATGTGTGTGCGGATTGACCGATTGTGGCTGTCCTATATACAGTCATTTAATTTTTTTAAGACCACATATATTGTTAAATATGACATCATTTTGTGGTTCGTATATTTCCCGAATAAATCAATGAGTCAATTTGTAAACATTTTTCATGTGGACTAGAAAGATACTTTTTGTGATGCTGCGGTGGGTGAAATTAGAAACAATTAGAAAAGATAATACAAAAGAAAAAAAAAAGCATAAATGGTGCCCCCCCCCAAAAAAGCTGCATATATATGCATCCACAGAAATCTTTAAACCGTGTGTGTGTGTGTGCGTGTGTGTTTACTCACAGGCATTGCGTGGAGGAGGAAAGGCCGCTTGGGATTTCCAAGTCTGACGTGTGGATGTTGTGACACAAGTCCACAGTTTGTTGAGAAAGAGCCTTCATTTGGACCCCCATCGTGACGACCGTCAAAATAATAATCATCATCATCATCCGCCTCATCCAACACGGCAATTGTTGTCAAATGTCTTTGTCCTCGTCACTCTAACGCAGTGAGGACATCTTCCGCAAACACTCCGGCTTGAGAATGAGGTGGGATAAGAAACACAAGGTTTGGTGTTGGTGGGTGGGTTGTTCTCACGTCCCTCCCTCTGCATCACCAACTTACAAAGCAAATAGAAGAAATACATAATAAAATCACTTTTTTTGGGGGGGGGGGCGGATATGATTTTGTGGATGTCTTCTTCGCAACTGTCTAAACTTTTCATTCGATCAAATAGGAGTGAATTTGAACCACACATACGAGACAGTTGGCTGATGCGAACTCGTCATTCCTTTCAAGTGTTTGCCATGACGTGTGGGCATGGAAGTAACATTTCTCCACTCGCTGTAGAACACGAAACTCTGAACAGGGCGAAGATTCAAATAAGAAACTGTTTGGCCTTGGGGGAGGTCCGTGCTCTCTGATCGACAGGCTGGTGTTGTTTCGCTTTCAGGCAACACTGGGGAAGGGACTGAGAAAAACGGGACCGTTTTGTGTCTCACTTGAAGCAATAAAGTCGACAATAAAAGCAGGACATGTTGCGTCTGACAAAATGTTCCGTTTGCTTCCAAGGACGCCCTGTGCGCGCCTACACACAGACGGCCGCGAGTAACGCGATTCAAATGCAGCGGCGCTCTCGAACAAACGCGCGGATGCATAAAGAGGAGATCGTTTCAAAGGAGATGTGCCGCAGCGTGTGCGTGTGTGCATGATGACATGAGCGTCTTGATTAAAATATTGCTGATTCTTGTGAACTTGTGCAAAGGGGAAAGTGTGGAGGAAAATATGAACGCGACAGTCTTCTTTTTCCCCACATTTTCTAAACAAGGCTGGAACATATCCAAATAAATTTGCTCCAGAGGGGGAATGGATGAATCTTGACTTTATTATATATATTTTTTGGTCCAATTATATTTCAGTCTCAACGAGTTGCCATGCCAATCTCATCTGCCCAAGGGCATTCACGATCACTAGTGCCGGGCCAAGGTAACTTCAACTATATTCGCAGCGGGACGTGTTTTGAAGCAATCACAATTCAAATTCAACCTTCCGAGGCCAGCGAGCTGTCCTTGAATGACATCCCCCAAAAGATTTCCGTCCTGATTGGTTGATCAGAGCAAAATACAGCCAATTTTTGCACCATAGTTGTGTGCTGTTAAATTGCATTTTTATGGTGTGAACGTAATTTGCCTTGTGATGTTCTTGAGGAGAATTAGGTTGGATAAAATTCCACCAAAGGTCCATTAATTCACTGCACGGCCTGCCAACTTTACAAAATATCAAATAAAAATCTCACGGTCCCAGCTGCTTGCGGTCAAGGTTGCCACAGATGGCGACCAACAAAAAGCCTTAAGGCCAAGACAAAAGAAAGCAGAAGGAAAAGAAAATGAAAAGACAGAAAGCAAAAGAAGTGGAAGGAAGTGTTCAGTCAACACTCGCACGCACGCACGCCAGCTCACTTGGGTAATATTTTATTTACTCATTAATCTTCAAAACTATTTTTTTTCCCCAATAATAAATTTCCACTTTTTATGTTCATCAAAGAACCGTAACAATAAAAAGCAACGCAATATACCGTAGAAAAAGTGTAGACATGTAGAAAAATCATAGCATGGTCGATGGGAGAACCCACGGCGGACGCTTGGAGTGGAGAAGACGAAGAAGAAGATAGAAGAGGAGCCACGTGGCGGGACGGCGAGAACATGAAGCAGGGAGGAAGAAAAAGAAAAGAAAGACGGCAGGTCGGACACGACGGTCATCTCACTCACACCTTTGCGTTTCGTTGGGTTGCGTTCTGCCGGCATGCATGGCGTGGAAGAACTGGAAAACAGGCATCATGGCACCGTTACGCGGCGGTACCTTGACTTACAAGTGTCGCGGCCTAAAAGGTTGTCGCGCTGCGATTTTGTTGCTTGGCTTTGACGTACGATTGCGCTTTTGACACTCCGTCACCAGATGGCGGCACTATCGGTTCATGTGGGTTACGTACATGGATCTCTTGGGATTTGGGCTGACATTTTCCATTTCTTGTGCAAAAATTCAATCAAATCAAAATGTTATAAACGCGGGCCGTAAGAAAGCGAGTGCTGAAAAGAAGTGGACAATATGTATGTTGTGTAATATTTTATGCATTACAAAAAAACGCGCTACAAATTTTTGTGGGTCTTATTTAGTGGGCTACAATGGATTGTGGCATTCCCATTCATTTCAATGGGGAAAGTTGATTTGAGACATGACTGATTTGAGGATGAATGCGATTTGTAAGTCAAGGTAACACAGTACATCGCATTCAGGGTTTTGGGCGGGGGCACAAAAAAAAAAGAAGAAAAAAACAACAATGAAAACCAAGACAAAAAGGAGTCAAGCGCCAATGGCGTCAACCCAAGTTTTCTCCACAGGCTCCGTGGAGAACATTTCGTTCCTTCCGCGATGGGAATCTAAGATGGCGGCGGCGTCTCCTCCGCCTGTCTGCGGTACAAATCCACAACTTGACGTGCAATGACAAACAACTCCCCCAGAGAGTCAGTACTTCCTTCATCATCATTGTTGTCTTCTTTTTAAGAAAGTGCAGGTCCTCGTACAGTATGTTAAGTGTGTAGGTAGCATGTGAAGTCTCCCAGGGGTAAAATCTCTCGCACAGTTTGTGTCAAAAGCAAAGCATCTGGCGGCTTTCGCAAGCCGCACCCTGATTTCCCCGTCTCGTCGCTCATGTGCTTGTTCCTTTTGTTGTTGTTGTTGCTGTCGGGAAGATACTTGAAAGGACTTGGATCATCTTGTTGCTTTTGAAAATGTTTTCCTTTTTTTTTGGCTACTCCCGCTCCACACACACATACGTGCGCCAACTTTCTCCGGTATGTGCTTCGTGTCCTTAAAGGGGAAAAAAAAAAGGTCAGTCGTCGACTTGATGTTTGTCTTGAAGGAAGATGATATGAATGGAAGGGTCGCTGCACTCAGGGCAATCAGTCCGATATATGCCGCAGTGCTAACATGGGGCTACAAGAGATTGTGGGCTATACACACACTGATAATTGGGGCAAATTGCAACCTGGTCAACACTGCCAATCACAAATCATCACCCTTTTGCTCAAAGTCAGCTGAGAGAGGCTCCAGCACACCTGTGACCTTAATGGGGACAAGCACAACGGTAAATGGAGGGGCAGATGGATTGTAAAGTCCCCCAAAAATTGACGACTGACACTGTGAAGCGACGTAGACCCCCCCCCCCCCCCTCCACCCCCTCGGCTCTCTCCTGGGCGCAGACTGCGGCTGTCATGCTGTCATCTCCGTGGAGCATCTGGAATGGTTTGCAATGGGTCATAAAAGGAGCCTGGTCCTGGGGCTCATCTCGTTTTGTACATTTTGTCCCTTCAATGCAGTCTGTGTACATGTTTGTGCTTGAATGTGTGTACTGTTGAGTAATCGTCCAAGTGTGTGTGTGTGTGTGTGTGTGTGTTTTATCAGGAAGAATATACCTATTTATGTACATCGAGCCTTTAGTTTTTAGGGAGATATATATATATATATATATGTAGTGTTTATATGTGGATAAAGGTTAGACATAGTATTCCTTGTCCTTGTTCTTCTTGTTCTTGGAGATCTTGGTGATGCCAAGCGGCTTGTCCTTGGCGCTGCCGTTGGGCTGCGTGGCCGAGTTGCTGATGTAATTGCGGCTCTCGTCCACGTGGTAAGAGCCCTCGTCGCGGTTGCGGTACTTGTACATGGCGTAGAGCAGGATGAGGATGCAGAGGGCCGCCGCCGCCACGATGCCCACCACCATGCCCGTGGTGCTGCTGCTCTCGCGCACCACCTCCGAAGGGCCGGGGAACACCTTCACCTCGGGGAGGGGGGGACGCGCTGGTGGGGAAGGCGGACAACCATATTACAATCCAAATGCTTTTGTGGCATACACAAGGCGGCGGACAATGTCTTAAAAAAAGCCTTTTTTTCCTCTTTTTTGTGGACGTGATTTCGATTTGAAGTACGGCACTCCAACATCAGCGTTACAGATGCCACGTCTGCTTGGCGGGTGAGATGAGCTGCCAATTTGAGGTAATAAATGATCTGGCATGACCACAGCACGGCTACAAAATGTGCCACTGCTGCGTGCCAGCGCATAAAACGCAAAATCATTTGCATGCAAATCCTCTCGGGCTGAAAAACGACAGGAAAGAGGAGAAAGAAGAAGTGAGGAGCAGAAAGGCATCAACGAGGAGGGAGGATGAGAGGAAGTGAGGCACGTGGGCGGGCGAGGTGTTAGGTAATGCCTGCAGGCACAAACCAGGAAAAGGAGCCTGTGAATAATTCATTGTGGCGACAAAAAAAGAAGAGGAAAGTGAAGGACGCGTGTGAAACAACAGACACGCGTGAGGATGGGAGGGTGGTGGAGGCTTTTGGCAGGATAGGGGGGGGGGGGGGGCTCACCTGAGCTGGGATCGCACGGGTCGATGTCTTCGTCGTCGCTCGGGCACTCGGCCGACGCCACCAGGATGTCGTCCGCCGACTGCAAAGAGAAGGTCAGCATTAGCGGAAATGTTTTTTTTTTTTTTGGCGGTTCCCCGTTGTGGCTGCGCGGGAAGCAATTACTGGCTCCCCCTGGGGGGCGCAGGCGGATGCTTATTATCGCTCTCGTCTCATCATCAAAACACAAAGGCTCGTGACACCAGTGATTCCGAACCGTGAGAGAGCAACTCCAAAAAACGTGCAGTCGCTTTGTTCATATTTGTCTCGCTACATCGCGGTTCCATATTTGCGGGATATTTTTCATCACACTTTTGTGCCCTTTTGATCCGTCACAAAACAAAGTCAAGACAAGCGCATAGTCAGGCCACCCGCCGATGGCCCAGACTAACGCCGTCACTTCAAATGCACTGTGGCGAACGCTTCAGCCAGTTGAGTGCCAACGTTTCATTCTCATTGAGGGGCGACACGCATTTAACGCCACAGATACTGCAGTGGATGGTCACAACATCCTGTCACCACGAGTTCAGATGGTGACCAGTGAACGTACGGGTACGGCTGTGTTGTGGCCTCGCATTTTTCGCTTGTAGCGCGGGTATTTTTACCAGATGAATTTTTTCTAAAATTTCGCGGTTCCTAAGAGCAGAGTGCTATTTTTCAAATGTAAACACGTGCCCTGGGTCACCAAAGGCCGAGGTAATAAGACCGTAAACGACCGGGCTTCGGCTTGTTTGCATTGCTTCCACAGTAAAAGCAACGGCCGTGCCCCACTTTAACGCTCAGCACCTCTAACCCAGATCGATCCCCCTCCCCACCCCCACCAATACCCGTGTCCCTGCCTGCTCCTGTTGCCATGGCACGCCAACTACAGGCTGCCTCCCCTGCCGGCCCTCCCACCCCCAAAAAAAGAATGAAGGTTGGCGGGTGGGTGTGGTTCTAATGGTTTGAAGTAGCGAGGAGGGGATGCAGCACCAAACACGCCGGTGTATTCACAAGCATGAGACGTGTGTGTGTGTGTGTGTGTGTGTGTGTGTGTGTGTGTGTGTGTGTGTGTGTGTGTGTGTGTGTGCAGTGCAAAATTAAAATTGGATTGTGATGCATTGCAGTAGATGCCGGCCGGGATAAAAGCGGAAGAAGGGAGTGAGTGACACGGCTGAACAATAGAGGGGCTTTCATGGAGATTCGTCTTGAAAATCAGCCTTGGAAAAACACGCGCAAATCACAAATGAAGCTGGAGCGCACGTAATCTCTGGAGTGCATTTGCATCCTCCCCGCTAATAGCCTGTCTTACAATTTGCTTGAAAAGCAGGCCAACATTCAAGGCACATGCTCCGTAAAATGCATGAAAAGAATTTTGATATACTCTACACGTCACAGTTGGATGGAGTGAAATTTTCAATCACTATTTGGATTTGTTCAACAAAGTATGCGTTGGATACTGGAGCATTAAAAATACAATTTGGGTTACAGTGATTTCAAATACTGCTGTTTTAATCATTCCAGAAACATTTTTGTTAGGGTTCGGTTCACTTTACGGCATGCATTGTCCGTTTGTCAAGAAATGCGAATTTAATACTCGGTTAAGTCAATTTTAATAGCCTTTAATGGCTTTAGTTTGGCAATTGTCCTTTCTACTACATAGAATTAAACACGACCTGAAGCAAACACAGCTATAAAGTCCCAAGTACAGTAAATATTTGTATTAAAAAAAAAAACTTGCAACCAAACAATTCTATGACAAGTGAAACACTACGGCGGTAACTGAGCACCTCACGCAAACGAGAAGATTATTAAATGCCAAAGAATAAAAATTGTCCAAAATATCAACACAAAGTCAATCAAACCGGTGCGTAGTGCCATTTTGCATAAGCCCTCTGGCACTCACAGAAAATTATTGAGAACACAAAAAAAAAAAAGCAACTTTAAAAATGCACTATGGCCCGGAAGAATTTTTTTTTTCCCTTGGTTGCTTTTCCAATCATTTCTGCCCACTGAGTGTGAAAAGCGTGAACCACTCAAGCCTCATCTGAGGATCTCATCACCACCCAATTGGCAAGCACGATCGGTTCGGTGGTCTGAACGTTTAGGTGGAAAATACGTATTTTAAGAAATGACAATATGCCTTTTTCACCTCGGAGCAGATAGCAAATTTAATTCTGTGAGTGCGAGCGAGCGTGGTGACCCGTCCATGCCCTCTCTGCCCTTCCCAAAAATGAGCAAACAATTATTTTTTACGATATCAAGCTTTCTTGTCATGAAATGGAAGCAAGCCAAGACAAAAAAAAAAAAAAACAGATTTGCGCAGACTGAATTGATCAGTTGTTTTTTCATCAACTGCCACGAAAAGCCAAATCGAAAATTTACCGAGGTAGACAAACGTCAGCCTTCATATTGTGTCTCACCGCGCAAGTTGAGCAGAATTCAAAACACCAGATCTCTACCTGAGCCGCCGAACAGTGCCAGCGACCATCCAAGCCTCCCTGACTGCCAAGTTCACACATGGTCACTCCACTTTTTCTTTTTTTTTTTTTTTAAAACCCCCCCAGGTGATTGGCTGCCGCAGAAAGTCACGCCGCCGGCTCCATTGCTCCCATGGATGAGTGGCAGGAGGACAAACACAAAGGAGTGCCCGCCGACACCAGGAGGAGAGGAAAGAAATGAGCTCTACGAGCGCAGATGGTGAGATAGGAACACGCAGCCAATCGCGCGGCTCGATGTGGAGGAGGGGGAGGCAAGAGGGCAACGACGAAGAGGAGGAGGAGGAGGGTGATGGATGCTAATTTATTTTTTAAAATAAATAACAGGGAAAAGTAAGAAAGGCTGAAAAGTAGCTCCGGAAGATGTTCGAGAGCTTGGAAGAAAAGAAGATAAAAAAATAATAATTAAAAATCCTGATTCCATCAGCTGACTCCCAACAGCCAATCAGAGGACATGCTTTCGCTCCATCAGTGCCAATACACCAGAGTCAAAATATCAAGAAAAAGAAAAGACGGGTCGTCTACATCAGCTGAGCCCCAAAAACCCAGTCACAGCCGCTGAACATTCCAGAACCACCACAAAATAGAGAGCCGCGTGCATGTGCCTTTAAGAGGCGGGTCTCGGTGGCCCCCCCATGGAACAGATTCATGACATTTCAATTCCTTTCCATGAGCATAATTGACGTGACAAGTCAATTTTGTTAGAAGCCCCAATGAATGAAACGTCCGGTCAAAACGCGGCGCGAGATGTGCTCTGACGGGGCTGAGCACCAAACGGGTGTTGCGTGTGACTGTGAGCCTCCAGCATCAACACTCCAACGGCCGCTCGGCTCCTCTTCACTCTTCCTCGCCTGTCATACATTTTTAATCGGCTTTTTTGCTGCCTCTCATCATGCCAGAATACGAAAAGAATGCTCACACACAAGCTCGTGCGTCCAATCTTTTCATGCAGATGTCTCTCACTGTGATGCAAAGATGCTGCAACTGCACTCGCTCCACCTGTGTGTGTGCGTATGTGTGTGTTGCCAAGCAACAAGCGGCAGGAGCTGCTTCAAGTTGACAAATGCTTTTTTTTTTTCCCGGGGTAAAATTGGCGCAGTACAGCGAGCATGCGACCCAGTTCTCATGACGGCTACCCGCCGAGCACTCCCGCTATTAGCGCTGACGTCGGGGTTCAAAAGTTGGCACGCCCGGGCGGAGACTGACGGGTGACAGCGCTGTCATCCATTATTGATGCCTGAGGCCAAGCTGGCGGCGTTTTATTATTTATGGTTGAATAAAAGCAGGCGGTGGGTGCACAGAGGAGCGATTCCACCGGGGGTGGGCAGCAGGCAGCGGGTGGGGTGGGGTGGGGTGGGGGGCTTGCTATCACTATGGCAACTTGCAGAAAAATTCATCCGGTGCAGCAGTGAGACCTTATTTCGCAGAGCTGCACTGACACGCAGACGGCTTGCCAGCAGCCCGCACGTGCGCAAACATTTGGATTTGTCTTGAGTTTGTTCCGAAAGACGGCAGCGTTTGTGTTGAATTTCACAATTCATCAATGTCAAAAAGAAGAGCACGTTTCGATATGTCAATCATTCTTATGTTATTTTCCCTCCTTCGCTGTTTGGAGATACCGCCCCACCCATCACTCTGATGTGGTGCATGGTTCTGCGGAAATGTGGTGGGAACGCAGACAGCTCTCCTTCCACAGTTTCAGCATCACAACTATTACCACTAATTTCAGTGACTGAATACGCATTGGTGAATCTTGAATCCGTTTTGCTAAACATGGGCCAAATTTGACCTGGAACAATAGCTTCACGAATCTAACCTGTTGCGTAGCGCCCTGCTTCCTGTTGCTGGCGGTGGTGGTGCTGACGTCCCCGGCGGCGGGCGCCGAGTCAGAGCGGTTGCTCCCGGCGGCGGCGCTGGACTGCGGCGTGATGGAGGAGGACGGCATGTCGCCCACCAGCCGGGCGCTGCCCTCCACGCGGATGTGCGGGTGGCCCTCGGCCGCCATGTTGAGAATGCGCAGGCCGTTGTAGTACAGGCCCGACAGCTGGCCCTGGAACATGCCGGCGCGCCGCTCGCCGCCGCCGCCCACGCGCACCGTCGTCTGGCTGTTGAAGATGGTCAGCTGCCGACCTGTCCGTTCGCACACGCACGCGCACACACACACGCAGGCACACCGTGGAAGAAAGCGCACACGCACGCAAACACACAGTCACACACAAAAGCAAGGTTTGAGTGTTACACAATCCCGCACGCCCCCGAGACAAGGTGAGAGGATGACGGAGATGAAGCGATGTGCAGAGAAGCCATGGACGAGAGAGACGAGAGCCAAGGGCCAAGAGGAAGAGGAGGACGGGAAGGGGCCGCCGAAGGACACAGATGGTTGCCATGGTGATGGGCCGACAGACAAGACAGATGCGGTGGACAGCGCTGAGAAGCATGCACAATATTGTCAAGTGCTGTTAAAGGGACTAGAGGCTACTTGCACTGCTTGCGTTTAGGACGAATAAAACTGCAGCTGCTAGACGTCAAGTCTGGACATTTAATTGGATTACACAATTGTCACATGGGAAGAAGCAAGCTAAAAACACATTAGTTACCTTGCACCTTTTATCAGTTTTATCAGCATTTAAATCTCTCCATCGTCCCTTTAACCTGATATTATTCAGGTACAGACTAACAACAGGCACTACAGTTATTACACACGACAGCTTTTAAAGACTTAATTATGGATTAAGAGTTTTAGAATGTTAATCGGTGGTGCACAAGATAATAGATGTATATATATATATATATATATATATATATGTGTGTGTATATGCTGTATATAGAGAGATGTATGAATAATCATATTGAACTGTTTTAAAGCTTTTAAGGAATTTTAATCAGGGTTTTTACCTTTGTCGAGTAGCCAATCGTCAACTACTCGACCGAGCCGATAGGGGATTCGCTGTCTGGCGATGGCCAGGCGCTCGTTATCAATGTTGCCTTTAATTTAGAGATGAGAACACAGTAGTAATTACGCAGATCCCAAAATCGTGGCACAGGAGCTGGATACACAAAGAAGAGCAATGAAAAGAAAGTAACGGCCCGCTCATGCTTAGTGTGGGGGCAAACAGACTTTGGCGTGCTGGCAGCGGGACGGGAGCACAGACATCAAATACGCCGGAGCCCCACCGCGTTACTGCGGCCGCCATATTGGATGTGTCAGATGTCCCCGTGAGCTACGGACTAAAATTTCAGAAAGTGACGATTGAGTCCACCAAGATCGCGCTTCTCATTCACCAATTCTCACACCCGAGGATATATAGAGATATCTGGATAACTAAAACGAAAAAAAAAAGACTCATTTAAAATGAATTGCCCATAAATATTAAAAAATAAAAATAAAAAAAGACACCTAAAAATTTTGCGAACAAAAAATTAAGATTAACTGCAAATTTATTGCACCTAAAATTTAAATGCAACTGAACAAAAAAATGCACTCTCCTGGATTCCACAAAAGTTTAAGCCACTGTAACATTATGCACAGTTTGAACAGTTATTCTGCGTTACTTTTATACACCACTAGAGGGAGCCAGCATACCATAACTGTGCAGAATCCTGTGTGATTTGTGGATGTTTTGACGTGGGCGGTATGTGGATGGCTGAGTTACATTTTATCCTGTGTTGTTTTTTTTTTAAAAATCTTGTCCTTGAGTCAAAATTGAGTCAAAAGATCTGGGCTTGAGAGTACAACAGCTTCACTCCTCCACATTTCCACAGCCAATACGGCGGCGACACTGACGCAGGGCTGAGTGTTGTGCATTTGATGTCTATGGTATGGAGTGTGTCGCAGCGGTGGCGGCTGCGTTGGTGCCAATTGACAGGCGGAGACGTTTCCACTGAGCGGACTCTTACTCTCTGTTCATTGGCTTTAATCTAAAGAGACATTTCAGGGGTTAACATCTGCAAGAGCACAGGGAAATAACGTTACAGCTGCCACATCACTGGCTTTGGTTCTTACAGAGTTACATGTACAGGACACACACCTCACAATAACTAGCATTAAGCATTGATTTTAGACGACTACCTAAAGATTTAGCACTTTAAATAGAATAGAACAGGACAAAGGGAAGAAGAAAAACAACATTTGTTCCTTATTTTTTCTCACTAGTTAACCATAGGACATGATTTTTAAACTTTTTTTTTTTTTACTGTCTCCCAAAAATGTTATTATACTCTTTTAATGGTGACAAAAAACACTGAATTAAATATTACCTTTTAACACTATTTAACAGGCCTAGCTATGGATCAAGCATAAACAATAACACTTTTATGGTTTAAAAAGTTTCAAATCAAGCAAAAAAAGGCAAATATGCGGTCAGAATTGGCGCGCCCGCCCGATGCTTACCTGAGGGGTAGCGCTCGATGACGGGCAGGTCGTCCAGCTGCAGCGTGGCGTTGCCGCCGCTGCGGGTGAAGCGCACTATGTGGTACTTCCCGTCGTTGACGAACTTGGAGCTCTCCTCGATGTTGATGTCGTCCGTGCCCACGTTGAACACCACACGGATGTTGCCCTTGTCCTGCGCAAAACACACATGAGTCACATACCGGTTTTTGCACTTTCCGGCTGTCGCTTGGCCAATTTCTCACTTGATGGCGTGAGACAAAATTTCAGCGTGCTAATCGGACGCAAATATTTTCTACCATTCAATTCCACATATGGGCGAAACGCTTGCGTTACAGGACGTACTATCTGCAGCTGGAGGTAGTCTCCCAGGCCGGACGCACTGTCCACACGTAGCAGGATGGCGTGTTTCTGCTGCGTGCTGAAGCCCAGGGCCAGCCGGTCGGCCCGTGTGCTGGGGCGCTCGTTGGGGGGCCACGTGTAGACCACCACGCCGCCGTCGCGGCCGAAAATGTATGTGGTGCCGGCTGGCGTGAAGGGAAAAAAAAAATAATAATAAAATCGTCAGTGTTGAACAGACAAACATGGGGCAGACTACCAAGTGTCGCGGGCGGGCTCACCATCGTTGCAGAGCGGTCCGGCATATGACGTCATGCTGCAGTCGCAAGTAAATCCCTCCCACTGCTGCAGGCAAACGCCCTGATTGGAGCACGAGTCCTCTTGGCATGTTGTGCTGGGACCTGCAGTGAACACGCGGTTTGGGGACGCACAGGTCATTTCATCTCGAGGATAAGTACTTTCATGACACCCATAAGTACATTCAGCACAGTTCATTCATACAGTCAGGTATTGTTCAGGTCTGTGACTGTTGCCGTAGTCATAAATGAGGGTGTGGGCCAGCATCAAAACAAAGTGAACCAAACAGGACGTGTACTCACCCTAGGCCATTTCGACGCCATTTTTCCTTTTTTGTGTTCATTCCTATCGCGTAGTTTTGGTGAATAAATAATGATGGACTTTTTCTAGTCGTTCTGTTCTATTGTCTTTCGGGCAAGATGGCTACAGGGACTTTAACCGTACTACTTTTGACTCTGTGGATTATTTCTATAGTCAGTCTTGGGTATGCTTAGGCAAATGTAAGGGGCTCGCGGTGTCAAGCGGGCACAGATGGCCTAGCGGCAGACCCAAAGAGTCCAAAATGGAGAGCATGCGGGTGGTGAGTCCGGATGAGGACAGCAGGAGGAGTTAAACATAACAGTTATGTTTAAAGGCCCCGGTGGTCTCCTGTCTCGCCGTTCTCTTCCTGCCTCATGCTAGCCACAGCTCATGTGGAATGATCAGGACGGGACGGGACTCGGAAGAAGATGGCATGCTGCTGTTTGCGGTGGAGCTGTGGTCATCCCGGGACAAGCTGTGACTGACTGACTGTGGCGGTGGTGCGGATGTCACGACTCAAGAGAGGACGGGTCACCTGGGACCTTTTTCGACTCGGGATCACCGGGATCCACACAAGACTGCACAGCACTGGGGAGTTCAGACGCAAGCGAACGTACATGCCGGGGCGGGCAAACCTTTCGGCTCAAGGGCCACATTTGAGGTGGGAAAAAAAATGGCATTTGTAGATTTAAACACAAGTAGTGTATTCTAATAAATGATCATTCTTCATTTTATTCCTGAAATATTTCATTCCAAAAAAAAAAGAAAAAAGAAACGAACAAGAATTGAAATGTAGATATTTAGAAAATATGGAGCAATGCAACATGTACAGGGTGGGCCAAAAGTAGTTTTTGATTCCACTTAATTATTCTCATGATTATTTTTTCATACTTCAGTTTGTAAACAGCAGCAAAGCAGGTTTTAGAGAATGAAGGAAGGCTAAAAAGATACATGAATGAAAAACAGGAAATGTGATGGAATGAAGGACAGAAGGAAGGAAGAATGTAAGGAAGCAAGAAAGGAAGGAATGAGTCAGTTACTGTAAGAAGGGAAGGTTGGAGGTGAGGAAGGAAAGCTCAATCAAGTCAGTTTGCAGTGGAAGGCAGGAGGCAAAGAAGGAAGGCGGACCAGCAGGTTTGAATGAAGGAAAGGAAGGAAGGAATCAAAAACACGAATGAGAGGAGAAAGAAAAAAAAGAAAAAGGAAAGAATGCAAAAAGGAAGGTCGGAGAGATGTATTTTGGGAGAAAGAAAGAAGGAAAAAGGGTAGGTTTCAACGTAGGAAGAATAGCAAGCAAGTGAGGAAAAGGAAGGACGATCGTAGGGAGGAAAACAAATGAAAAGGAAAATAAAATGGAAAAACTGTAAACGTGTATTGCTACTTTTGGCCCACTGTGTATGTCAAATCTTTTTTTTTTTTTAAGTTACAAGTCGGCGTATTGTTGTTATTGAAGGACAAAGCGGTCCGTATGTGGCCCACGGGCCATCTTTGCCCTCCCCTGGTATGTGCAGCGCACACAAAAAGCGAGATACCTTGCAAGTCAGCTTTCATCAATGTAACTTTTGTGGGCCAAACAAAAACAAAACAAAAAGCAAACCAAGTTAGATGGTTAGTCGATGAACACAGATGCTTGTCAAGTGCAGAAAGATGACACAACCTTCCCCCTGGGTTAGTGGGTTAAATTTCTCCCCCCCCCCCCCCCAAACAGAGGATGACTTGAATGGACAACGGAAAGAGAGAGAGAAAAAAAAAGAATGGAAGCCCACGCGCCGCGTAACGCTTAGCGGCGGCCCGCTCACCTTCGCAGCCCCGCTCCACCTGCCCCACGGTGGCCAGCGCGTCGGCCAGGAGGTCGGGCAACCGGCCGTTTAGGTCGACGGTGGCCAGGCAGCCCTGGAAGCCCTCGCGGGAGTGCACCAGCTTGGGGAGGTCGCGGTACATCTCTTTGGACACGCCCCCGACGTATAAGTCACCTGTGGCGGGAGACACACGGACAGTCAATGAGTGATGGCTTTCTGGACTCGTCACTGTCAAGCAAGTTTTGATGCAGAAGCTTTTCAATGAACATCCGAATGAAGACTTCCGGCATCTTCAAAGCAGAGTTCCCCACAGTCTTATTTTTCGAACTTTCGAAGGGCTAACTAACGAGTCAGGTTTGTTGAGCTGCTTGAAGGTGGCGTACCCTTCAAGTCGAGGTTCTTGGCGCCCATGGTGGTCTGAGTGGTGACTTTGGTGTCGATCTTGACGGTGTGGAGGTTGTTGGTATCGCGGGAGATGTGTACATTGTGCCAGTGGTTGTCGTTCAGGGGGCTGTTGGAGTTGCCCTTGATCAGGTGGGCCCCGTTGCCCAGGTCCGAGATATAGTGAAGGTATCTAAAGGATTTAAAAAAGGATTCGAGAACGTTCACCATGATGTACTTTTACAGTGGCAAAAGTTCTGATGTCACCATTCGTTAAAACACAACATTGACATATTTGAGCGTGCCAAACAGTGACTTGAATGATGATTTTAGCTTTCTTCTCAACCACCCAATGTGTGACGTCAGTCGAAATCAACATGGAAATAGGATGGGAGATGATCACTCGCAGACATTGGCATCACATGAAAATTATGATACAAACTAGCAGGCTACAAGAGCAAAACAAAAGAACATACATTTGGAGAATCAGTTACTCTCTTGATTATTTGCATCGATTGATCATTGTATCCCGGCGGCGAATGCTCACCCTTTGACCAGTTCCACCACGATGAAGTCGTTGCCGTTGCCGCGGTTGAAGAGGACGAGGCCGTCGGGCGAGGTGGTCTTGAACTGCATGAAGAGGTGCATGGAGTAGTAGGCCTGCAGCGTGGGCAGCGTGACGAAGCTGGAGCGCGATCGGAAAGTGACCGGGTCGGCGACGATGCTCTTGTAGCCGATGACGGCGTTGAGCTCGCAGTAGTCAATGTCGCCGTTCTTGCACAGGTCGATGTAGGGCATGCCGTTGAGCGCCAGGCCCTGCAGGTGCCCGATGAAGTTGGACGGCACGGCCGGCATGAAGCGCTTCTCCGTCACGATGCCCGTCTCCACGTTGTGGAACTCCAGTTGCGTGTGGTCGCCAGCCATTTGACCTGGGGGTGGCCAGAGTCACGCCTGAGATCTGTTCCGCCTCGATCACTGAGGCAGGACATTGTTTTGTCTAACTGAAAAGAAGTGCTTTGCTGCCCTCTTGTGGAAAGCTTTGGCAATTACAAACCATTTTGCATGGGCATGTAATAATATATGCACAGCGAAGCACACCTTTGTGTATCTTTAACTATGTATCGATATCTCTCTCTATAGCGGAGGCTCACAGTATCTCCAAGTAGTGCAAATGAAGTCACTTGATTGGCGGGTTACCTTCGACGGGCTGCAGGTCGTCCACGGTGAGCTTGAGGCCCTTGCCGCGCCGGACCACCCGCACCGTGTGCCACTCATTATCATTGAGACCCGAGCCCGCAAAGATGGTCTCTGGGCCTTTACCTACACATAGCCCAGAGCACCGTTACACATATGCACACAGGGAGGCGCCGCAGAGACAAGACAAGAGATGCGAGACAGGGAGAAACGGACGGAGATAGAAGAAGAAGAAGACCGTGCAGGCTGGATTGGTGAAGGTGAGGAAAAGAAAAATGAAGATGCAATCTCACACCCGCAGACATGTACATCAATTAAGCTTCCTTCTCTCTTGAATTTCACTTCCAATGCAGTATGTCAACAAACCACGTGGTGGAGCAACTGTGCCAAAATGTCTTGGTTATGCTCATAAAATAATAGCCATTGTATTTTCTCATATTACCACCCATTCTTGTTAAATTAAGCCCACGATGTCCGAAAAAAAAAAATTTCTTGTACCATCACAATATTCATGCCATACGAGATTCTTCATTTTCTCATTTCCTTCAAAAAAAAGTATTTAAACAACATTGCTTTTAAAAATATATATATTTACACCCAACGCCCCCATGTCTTTTCTAGTGTAGTACTCCAACCAAGCTGATGGTGGCACTAGACGCACACGCACACATACAGCGCATCGACCGCGGACCTCTCCTTGGTGTTGAGGCGCCCACGCCAGCTCCCAATCTGCCTTCGTCCGCTGCGCAGTTGACAGCCTCAAGTCGCGCCATCCCCACCCGCCAAAGCTCGACAGCGGAGCGCGCCCACCACAAGCCACCCCCGAAACCCCGCCGACATGCGCTTCTGCCCTCCCCCTCCCCTTTAAGCCTCGGTGGTTGGATTGAGTCTGCCGATGCTGACCTATGGGCGGTAATGACAGGGGAGGCGGGCGAGAAGTAAACTGACCTCAACCCATCCTGCTGCGGAAAATGTTAACTATCATTCATGCATACACACACGTAACACCGTGGTAGGGATCCTCACATGTACCACTTGCGAAGGCCGAGTACAAGTACCAAACAGTTGAGTACGCCATACCGGGCACAAAACTTGGCACGTCTTGCAATTTTCCATAAAAATGTGTTCGAAAACACAAACGTGCAATGACAATACAATTAAAAACCTCGCAATATTATATATTTATGCTCATGAAAGAGCACTTACTAATTGAAGTAAAAATTGTGGACAATGTAGTTTTTCGCCACAGGTGCCAATATGCTATGAATTTTATGAAACAACTTCTGATTTCAATAGGCGAGGAGGGCCGGGGGACCACAACCCAATCGGCTGCTAGAAATGTCAAGCATCGCAAACAAACCGCAACAGACACACGCGCGCGCACACACACACACACAATCAATCTCACGTACAGAACACAGGTGGCGAGTGAAAGTGCAAAACACAGAAACGCAATTAACGAGATTGTGTTGCCCATTTCCGCTCGCTGCAAAACGAATGTGTGGTGTTGTGTCGCGCTGCGCGGCGTTGTGTAGTGCTGTGCAGCTCGTTCACCGGAGGAGACTCAGCTGTGCTCCAGGCATGAGCATCTCATCCAGTTAGCATGGATCACTGCGCTACACCGTGCGAGATTGAGAGACAGTCAATATGATCGCGGACGTGTGTGTGTGTGTGTGTGCCTGCGCGCACACATGCGCCAACGTGGGTGCTTTTTTTTGGTTCTTGCAATGCATTATGGGAAAAAACGATTGAGGGAGATGCAGTGATCTGTGTCAAGCTGGGGAGAGCACACCCAGAAATACACAAACACGTGCACACAGGCACAGGCTCGCACACATTTTTTGGGGGGTGGTGCGTTGCGCCAGCATGGCCGGTCTTGTGAAATAACATCTTTCTGTTCATCAAAAGAGCGTTTGCCCACTCATAGTACAACTTGATCTTCAGTAAATTAGTGTAAAATTTTGCCTTCATTCTGATTTGAAAAAATGTTTTTTTTTCTCCTGATAATACCAAATAATTTTCATAAAATTTGAACTTTAGTCTCAGAAAAAAAACTCTTTCCAAACTACATCACAAAAAGAAAGTGTGGCACAGGTGCTGACTGAAGATTAGCGTGTCTAAAATTTGTCCGTCAGAGATTGGATGCAGGGCAGTGTGGCTACCTAGCGCCGTTTCTATGGCAACTGCGGTCGTCCATTTCACCGCCTCGTTGCCGTCATGGAGCATTCGTCTCCCCCCCTCCCCCCGCCCTGTCTTCCTCACTCTGTGGTCGTGACAGACACAAACGCCACGCCAGGGAATTCAATTTCATCTGGGATTCGACTGCACTTGCAGCAGCATGACGGGAAAGTCGCAAGCGCCAAACACACGCACGCACGCACCCTAACATCCCTCATGTGGCCGCAAACAAATAAAAGCCCCCCCGCCCCACCGTGGAGATGCAGGCACATATTTTTCATTAACTCACGTGCTGTACTGGCACGTTAGCTCATTAACTCAAGCTTTCATTCCAACAGTCCCTCACTGCGCTAAAATGGCCGACTAGCACACACACACGCACGTGTGACTTAGTGACACTCTTAGCGACAACAACAACCACAACAAAAAGCATTAATAGATTTACATGTTGCAAATGGGTTTTATTTGCCGATTTTAAAGCGCATTTAAAAGACGGGCCCCACTGGGAAATTGCCGGAATATCCAGATGACCAATGCAGGCCGGGCACACATACACACACATACACACTCTTTGAATGACAGATTGCTTTCAGATGAGTGAACACACATTGGGAAGAGGAAGAAAAAGAGGATGAGAAGGTGGTTATGTGAGATGGAGGCTGACTTACTGGCGGTACAGTTTATCCTGATACAGTCTGGAGGGAGAGCAGAGCAGAGGGTTAATGCCGCACATGCGCGCACGCGGGCTCCACGCCCTGGGGACGCACACGTCGACACACCGCCAGCGCCTTGCAAATCTCGGGCTCGGGCGACGACCCGACAGGACGGCCGGCCACACAGAAAGTCTCGCGCCCGTGTCGTCGCCGCCCGGGCCGGAGTCGTACAACAAATCGACTCATTTGTTGGATTGATTCGTTTGTTTGGTTTTTTTTTCCCCCGTCCCTTTTTGTTACTCGATGTGTCGCGTGGCGTCAACCACAGAGAAGACGTGGCTGCAGACAACCAGAGACCCACACATGTGCCCCACTATGAGACGTGTTTTGCTAAGAGGGGTACACACAGACCGACCATCGGGATCACTGGAGCATTTTCCAATCAAGAAGCTTTGAGTATCTTGTCTCAAGTCACTCGCCACAATAAAAATGACAAGCATCCATTTCTTCTTTTACTCTTCATTGTTGCCCACTGGCATCACGCTGCCTCTCACCGGTCAGTCTCGCAACAACGGCTGACATGATCGTGTGTGGTATGCTGTGGGGGTTATCTCCAGTATGCCACATTTGGAAGACCTTTTTTTTATTTCCTGGTCTCGTGTGCAATGTCGCTATGTGTGTACCCCAGCTTCGTTTTGTGAATTGCGATGTGGTCAAATTGTTGTGTTTGTGTTGCTGGGGGATGCACAGGTCCACTGGCAGTAAGCAGAGAGTGCAGCTTGAAGCTCGGACCCTCTGTTCAACATTATTACAAAACAAAAACGAACAAAGAAAACACCACAACTAACCTTTGTTGGCCTTAGTGGAATTTCAAACATACAGTGGGACCATTAAAAGTTACCAGAACAGCGCATTACAAAAAACAAAACAAAACAGATCATGCCTTTGGCCTTGCTGAAGCAGCATGTGGCTCACGACACGAATTGCATGTTTGCCATAGTGAAAATCGGACCGAAAATTCCAAGATAAATGAGGTGGTTCCACTGTGACATCAGACCCATGACTGCTGCAAATGAATTTGAAGACTCATTGTCATTGGCAGCATTCATATTGAACAGCGTCTGATTACTGAACATGTAACGACATCCCAGTCGGAGACACGGATTTCCCTGGATGGTAATTGCGAGGAGGAGGCGTGCGTGCGAGTACCTAGGTTGACGGTGAGGCGCACGCGGCCGCCGTCCAGCTCCAGGCGCAGGGTGTCGGCCGAGTTGCGGGAAGTGGTTGCCATGAGAACGCCGTAGGCCCGCTGGGAGCGGAAGCGCAGCGACACGTCCTCCGCCTCCGTATGCATGGCCATGGGCAGCTGCACCTTCATAAACTTGCTGCCGTCGTACGACAGGATGGTAGCGTCTGCGGGTGACGGAGGAGAGGCGGAGGCAGAGCGTGAGAGTCAGCCGTGGAGGGCACGGATGCGGCTCGCTGCGCCCGGGCAGGGCAATCGATCAAAATCAAATCGTGATTTTTGGCTTCTTACAATCGCATGAACATTCGAAAAAAAAAAGGAAAAAAAAGGGAGGGGGGGGGGGGCGTGCAGCTTATTGCTTCAGGTCGTTTTCAAACTCCGAATGACACAATTGCATGTTGGCGCTCTGTACGCATTCTCCTCGAGAAACTACTCTCAATAATATAGAAAAGGCTGCCACAACAGATAGCATGGCTGAATCGACACCCCACCCGGCTAAAAATAGCATCGGCTAGCTGCCGGCTTTCGGTGATCAGGTTGCATCAGAATATGCGGCGGTGGCAGAGAAACGCTGGCAGCCCGAAGCCCGCGGCCACCGTGAAACAAGCTCAGGTGATCCCATCTGCGCACTCGTTTGCATACTCATTCGCATATCATCATGTCCTCACCCGCGCTACCTGCTGGGGCCAATCCTCAGCTTCTAAACTGTTTACCTCGGAGGCAACGTTCGTTATTGGACAATTACATACGAGGCTAAACACGCTCTCTCCATTTCTTTGTTTCCCTCTGCGATGGCTCTTTCGCTCTCTCTCTCTCCATTCCTACTTTGCTTTCTACCCCCTTCGCTCTTCCTGTTTCCGCGGGAGACGGCAGGAGCCAAGGCAAAAACAACAGAACAGGAAGAGAGGGAGGCTCATGCATACTGATGAGAGGAGGGAGGGAGAAAGTGTTCGTGTGTGTGTGTCAGAAGAAGTGAGCAAATTTATGTGTGAACAGAGGAGGGTTTAGTTAAGTGAGGGAGGCGGAAGCTGTTAGTTAAAATGCAAATGAAGCCTCATTAACGCTGAGGCAAGAAGAAGACGAGGACCAAGAAGAAGATGAAGGTGGTGGTTTCGCGTGAAAAGCGGTGGAGAAAGGAAGAGCAGCACATCCTGTTGGTCGCCACTATTGGCTTTGACTGGCAATGTAATATCCACTTTGATTACGGTTGCTTCGCTTTTGTTACCACAGAGACCATCGGACGAGGACGAAGAGCCACGCACGTCTGTGTCCTGACTTCACACTTTGGCTCAAAGTATATCAAATCATCACTCCCTATCGGTTCATTTGTGTTTGCATGATTTTATTATACTGGCCCCACTCGGTGGCCAAGTGGCACACGCCAAGAGGAGCGGCAATTAATTTATGGTGGCGCACCCAATGTTCAATTCTTGATTATTCAATTTGATTATGTGATTCTGATATGTTGTTTTTTTTCAAGGCACCACTGCAGGATGAGAAGCACCGATAAACGCCAGCGTTTTTGATGCATTGCTCCGTAGGGACGGCACACAAACATCGCATCAATTCGCCAAGTCAACTGTGCAATTTTGCACCCCTTTCACACTGCCTGTAAAGGCCGGTGCCGGATCACGGCGTCCAATCATCTTTCAAAGAGGAAGCAGTGACGGGAAACATGTCCGCTCTTTGGAAAGTAAACATCGGTGGCGGTGTTTCGTTTAAGAAGAGAGGGGGTGGAACAAAGAGCGGCAGAGGAGGACGAGGGAGGGAGCGATGGAGGATGTAAAAAAAAAAAAGAAAAAAGGGAGGAAGAAACCACAGGTAGAAGGCGTAAACACGGCCAATCACGCTCTCCATCTGCTTCACCATCTGTGCTTCCTTTAATCCAGCGACGCAGCAGTTAGTGACCCCTCAATGCGCGCTCTCTCTCACACACACACACACGCACACACACACACACGCACACACACACACTTGGGATGAGAAACACTCTCGAGTCCAGCGACAATCGCCGCCGCTTCTTCTTGTCTGACTCCATCTCTCCGGCTGAATCAGTCCCACCGGTGCTGTTCCCTCTTTCAATTCATTGCTCTTCTTTTTTTTTTTTGCTCCCTCGTATCTCGCTGCCGAGATTCCCTCCCGTGGTCCCCTCACCTGCTGTCACGTCGAGATGGTTCCGAGCCAGCGCCTCGGTCGCCGCCGCATCGATTGCGCTGCTCCTACCTACTGCGGCCCCTCGCTCCGATCTCGCCGCTCTTTTTATGCCCCCGAATAAAAATAAGCGCAGCTATTTTTACCAAGGGCTGCTGCAGATGGGTCGCCATTTTCTCATCAATCTTGACAAGAATGATTTTTTTTAATTTCTTTTCTTTTTAATGGGTACTGGGGTTTTGCCCATGTTGCCATTCTGTATTCCATGTGTACATAATCCAATTATCCAACAACAACATTTCTGATTGGCTAGTAAGTGCTGCGGGGTTTGTTTTTGGGGCTCACCTCTCTCGCAGGAGCGTCCCAAGTATCCGGTGCCGGAGCAGTCGCAGACGTAGCGGTTCCATCCCTCGCGGCAGACGCCGTTGTGCTGGCAGGGGTTGGACAGGCACTGCTTGGGCGGCTCCCTGGAGCACGACGGCTTCACGCCCACCGCACGCTGGGCCTCGGCCAGCCGCCGGATGTCTTTGCTTTGGCCGTCCACGAACAGGTCGCGGATGCAGCCCACATAGCCATAGTTCAACAGCGCCGTCCACACCTGAGGCAGGCGGGAGGGGGGGGGGGGGGGGGGGTGTCAATCGTACGTTAAGTCAAGATATCCACTAATATCCACTAATTCTTCTGAGTAGAGTGGAGTCTTTTTCAATCTGTATCTCCCCAAATTATCTTGACGCACCTCCGTGGGGAAGATGAGTCCGGCGCGGTCCTCGGGAAGACCCCCAAGGTAAAGCGTGTCATCCAGGTCCAGGATCTCGTTGTCACCGGGCGCCGTGTACGCCGTTCTCACACTGTTCACCGAGATGGTTCCTGAATGCAGCACACACATCACCGCAATGACCTTCAGCCACCGCCACCGCCATCATCATCATCATCATCGTCGTCGTCATCATCATCTCGCCTCTCTCTTTGCAGTCCTCCGGACGACAAGTGACACAAATGCGCACCCTTCATCTGTGAGTCATCATCAGCAGCGGCGGCGAGCGAGCACCGTCCACCATTTTGTCATCAATAAATCATGGCCGGTTTATTGTTAGTCACGGCCGCCGCTAACAATTGAGAAGTAACGAGGGCGGGATGAGAAAAGCGAGTGCGCCGTTTGCAATTACAAAGTCATAAACAATGCGAGTGCATATTGATTGTTTGGAGTGTCGGATTCAATCAGCTGCCGTTTGTTTTCCGACAACAGACAACGGGCAGACAAACGGGATTATTGCCTTTATCACAGGGGAGCGGCAAAGCGGACAAATTTTAGCTCGGGCCCCGTCGTGCCAACGGCGCCGTCCAAAAAGTGACGCGCTAGAAGAGACGAGCGAGGGAGAGGCGGGCGCCGCCGCAACCTCCCCCATCCCCGAATCTATTCTGCCATCTTGCCTCATTTATCACATGATATGCATGAGAGTACTTTATGGATACTGGGGGGACGTCTTTTTGATTTGTTTGCACAGTGAATTAGTGCAGGGAAAGTAGAATAAGGACAAGATAAGTCAAATACATTTGGGTCATCAAATCAATGCATCAACTAAATACAGTGAAGGGAAACAAAAAAGGCAACTAAAGTCAAATTCAATTAAAATAAAATTTGGCAAGTAATCCATTGGGGGGAAAAATTAGAACATTTCAAATTTGGCAAATCGAAATAACATTCGGCCTATTCAAGTTCAACGAAATAAGACACACGGGAAAGTACCTGAGCGTCCGTCCCTCTGAAAGTCCACGTGGTACCATTCCCCATCATTGACCTTCTTGTCGATGGCTTTCGTTTTGGTGGTTCCTGAGCCCATGTCCAGCAGCAGGTACAAGTGGCCGTCCAGCATCTCGATGGCAAAGAAATCCACCTGAACGGCCAGCGGGACAGAATCAAATTAGAACCGAATTAAATGTAAAAAAAAAAATAAGACCAAAAACACTTGTTGCTTATTCTGATTGAATAATCTTCCTGGCGTTCACCTTAACGGTGGGCGGCGTGCGAGGGTCCTTGCGCTGCATATGCCGGGGCTTCCCATGGCTGAAGAGCATCAAGCCATTGGGCTCGGTGGTCCTGAAGTCAAAGGAGATGGAGCCCGCCTTCTTGGCCGTCCACTTGCTGAGCGCCACAAAGGACTCGGGCGTGTCGAAGGTGACGGGATCCAGCGTGGCCACACTCTCGCACTTGAAGGAAACCACGCCGCTCACCTGGGGGCGGATCGGAGTAATGAGTCATCACATCGAGCTTATCGCGAACAAAACGCAATCCTTTTGGGATTGAAACGACGCCAGGTTCGGCTCGCGGCCACATTTGAACAACATAATCCCATTAAGCGAGAGGAGAAAGTCTTTAAAGATGGAGTAGAATCAAGCCCCTGATTATCGCGGGGGATACTTTCCAGACACACACGCGATAAGTGAAAATTTGCGATATCGAGAGACCATATAATAATGGCGTGCTATTTTCCACAGTATATTATACTGTATATTATAGTATACGATAACTCAAGGTTATTATAGACAAAAACAAAATACGTAAAACTTAAATAGAAAAAATATTTTTGCTCAGCAAATAAAACAAAAAGAAGACAACTACATTTTACGTTTAAAAACCTACCAATAAATATTGCAAAAATGTTTCCGTCTGTATTTAATTCTGTCGTACAGAAGAAAGACGATCAAACAGGCGGTTGGGAATTATAGTTTAGTTTACAGAACAATGCTGAGTGGCCTTTTTTTTTGTTTGTTGCACTTAACAAATATTCCTCAAAAAAAATAAAAATTTAACTAGGAAAGAGTTCACGTTACCAAAGATTTATCAATAGATAAATTAAAAAACTAACTACATGTATATTGGAAAAAACAAAACTCAGACAGCTGTGGGGGGGGGGGGGGGGGGGGAATTAAGAGTCCACGGCTAAATAGTGCATCAGAAATGGTCTCTCCTTTCCCGCATACAAGGCCATGACAGTCAGTCACTCGATGTACTTTGAAAAAGAGAAAAAAAAAATCATCGCTAAAGGGGCGGCACTCTAAAATGGGCTTATTAGTGGCAAAATGTCTCCTTTTTAGATTGAAACGACAGCAGGTTGCGCCCGTGGCAACATTTCAAGAAATAATTCCATTTAGCCAGAGGAGAGCGTTTTTAAAGCTGCCGTGGGACAATAAAGAAAAGTCTGCAGTTGTATAAGAAGATAAGACCAGGTGGCTGAGTCTACCTACCTTCATCTTTGGGTCTCCCTGTTTAGCGAGTCTAGACAGCTCAAGCCGCACATCGTTATTCTTGTACACCACCTTCGGGGGATTTAAAAAAAAAAAAAAAAAAAGAGACAAAGAGAGAGAGACTTAAGGGGGTATGAGGAGAAAGGATGTAACATGAAATCACTTTTGAATCCCAAAAGATGGAACCTTTTATTTTGAAAAACTTCTTGGGAGTCATTTCAAACACTCGTCGGGGAGTGCTCTCCGGTTATCACCCTGCGTCAGAACCGGCCACCGAAAAAAAGACTTTTGTGAGCCCCTAAGGAAGTGGATTTGAACTCAAGGATACCACCCATACCGCTTTTTAAAAAAAATCTTTTTTTCACAGCGAGCACGAGTACTTACATTTGTGTATATCCTGCAGGTTTGCTTCAATAGAACACTTTTCAGACACTCTACAATTCTGGCTTGCTGGTGTATTTTGATGAACGAAAACCACACTTGGGGACTGTTTTAAATAGTGTGTGGGGGAATACATGACATGTCTCGTTGAATTTCAAGTATTGTTGGCTCGTGACAATTTTGAGTGAAGCGAGCCAGGCCGGTGGTTTGTGTTCTTCCTGCTGCACTTTGACACAGAACGCTCTCTGACGGAGCAGCAGAAGACGGCGCTTGTGCCGAGCATTCTGATGCGACGAGCGCAAAGACAGGCTCGGCTTTATTAACCCGGAGCTCCTCCTTCCACCCGCCTCCTTCAGCTTTGAAGGCCTTTGACACGTTCTTACCCATTTGCCGCGACACGTATTTGTCAAGCAATTTCAAGAAAACCATGCAATGCATTTACCGTGAGTATTACAATGAATATAGAGTATATGTAAGCACAATGAGCCAAACGCAAGTCGACAAAATTAAAGAAAACATAGTAAACGATTAAGCTTTTTTTTCCCCAAATGCAAAAAATCACCCTCCAACCCCAAACGTGGTGATATTAAATATGGAAATGTGCCTGCGCAGGCCCGCTTTAAACGCGATCCATCTTAATGGATACATCCAGCTCTCTCTTTGGCACGTCATCTGTCGCCTCGTTTGTTTACGCCGCTCGCTTGCTAAGTGAATGAAAGACACACTCTCGGCGTGCGTGTGTTTATGTCTCTTCAGTACGGGTTGTGTTTCAGAATCACGTGAGTCGCTGCCGGGCTAATTAGCATGCGGCAGCGAGTCCCTCAACGACAGTCCACATCAGCAATTCTCTCTGATGTTGGCAAGGTGTCTGGGACTTTTGGTGAGAATCAGCCAGTTGGAAGTGTCTCTGTTTGTGGACATGCTTTTTTTTTTTTTTTTCCCCCGATGAAGAGAATGTCTGTAAAATATGAGGTAAGGAAATAGAAGCAACTGACACGGTAGTGACCATATGCAGTCAACATCGTCATTGGACATTAGAGGACTTTGTTTTCTTTTTTTCCCCAGCCACAACTACCCACTGATGAAAATCTGTTTAATTCAGGATCAGGATTGAATGCTATGCAATTGGAAAAACTAAAGCCCAGACTTCATCTAAGACAAAAGACCCGCAAAAGCACTGGAAATCGGTGAAAGAGAATTCTCAGAATGTTTTTACATGGACGTCAGGAGTTATTTTTCAATTTCGCGGCGAACGCGACGTGCGGCTGCATGAGGGATGTAAGTCCAAGAGATTTGTGACAGGATTAGTCCCGTCTAGGGACGCGGAAGCTATCGTCAGAGACTGAATCGCTCAGATGGAAGATGTAACTCCGCTAAGGAGCATACAAATAGATCATTTAAGTAGCGTGCACGGTTTGAAGAGCTTGAAAAGTGAATCCAGACATTTGTTTTTAGACGCATTAGACATGAAGCATCTTGCTTATTTGCTCCGTTGATATCTTGGCGACAGTTTGGCAACGTAAAAACCTCCCCCACCTCTTTCAAACAGCCCATGAAGTTGTTGCTGACTGGAGAGCCGGGCAGGTCGGCCGTGCTGGGGCTCCCACCCACGTAGAAGAAGTCGTCGGAGCCCAGCATGGTGTAGTCCTCCTGGGTGTAGCCTGTAGTGGTCAGGATGCCGTCCACCGAGATGGTCACCTACACAACAAAGCACAGGGAAAGGACACGCTATATACTCACAGCCAAAGGCGCAGCTAGCCGTTAGCTAGGCGCAGACCAGCCAAATTACCCCCCCGTTACTCTGGCAACCAAATGTGATTGTGGCGGAAGGATGGCCTGATTGGTTCGGGGGAACCCTGTGTGT
This sequence comes from Hippocampus guttulatus, assembly GCF_054856545.1. Taxonomy (NCBI): domain Eukaryota; kingdom Metazoa; phylum Chordata; class Actinopteri; order Syngnathiformes; family Syngnathidae; genus Hippocampus; species Hippocampus guttulatus. The sequence goes on from NC_141279.1 coordinate 9,006,212, forward strand.
TTCTGCATTCCATGTAGCGCGCCGTGTCAGAGGTGAGTCTGTTGTTTCGTGAGGTTTTCCAGGTTGGAAGGAAACCTCGCGGTCGCCGGTGTGGGTAGTGTGATAAGAGTGGGCTGTCACGCCAGTTCTGGCGACAATATCTTGGATCGGTGGCGTTGCGGTCAGGTTACTGGCCTTGGTTTTAAGGCCGGCACGAAGAAAGGTCAAGGTTCCAACCTCGACCCACCCAGGACGTGGCTGTCTCTTAGCTGTCGCGGTCAAGGTTTTTCAAACCAATACTCCTCCTCAGAGTGAGGTGCCAAACAGGATGGTTAGCCCTGATGGAAAGATCTGCCTAGCCTGCCTCTTAGTTGTCACTGTCAAGGTTTTCTCAACCCAAGAGACTAATCGATCTGCAGCGAAACTCCTCTGTGAGAAAAACGGTGCCAGAAGTAGGATTCCTCACTGTCAATCCAACCACGGCGAGTCCCGTTGAGGCAGACACCCCCTGACCAAACTAAACGTCGCAACAAGTTAACCAGGACGTGCCAGTGGACTGAACCAACACCACTGGAACCATTATTGATCTTGGGGCCGAGAAGCCATTTAGCACTCTGGCAGATATTCGTGTCCCCGACAAGGTTCACTTTGTCACCTGACGCCTTCACAAAGACGAATCATGGAAGATTGCCCGACAAACGCAGACTCCACCTTTGCATTAAAAGCTCTTTGTCCCGTCGCCAATACAACTTTTAACAGCCTGCCTCGCTCGACGCGCGAGCGGTCCCCTTTGCCATCCAACAGGCTCCAATTCGGTCACTTGAAGGTCATCGTTAGTATTCCGACTGTTTGTATACAGCGCAGGGTGGAAGGTTTTAGTCGAGTCGGCAGGCTTCTTCGTGCTCGTCAGTAGTGTCGATGTACCGAGGTCAGGGTTGATGATGTTAGTTAGCTGCGATGGCGTCAGTGTGTTGTTAGTTGCGATGATGTTGTTAGTGGGGGAGGTTTGCCATCTTGGGGGTGGGGTATTTTATTTTCAGCTCGGATGACGACGAACACACACGTTTGGATTACTACACACACAGTTACTCCCACGTGCGTTGGATGGGTCACAGCTCATTCCACAAACATGCGGCGTGGCTGCTCATTCCGCATGCGCAAAGAGGGCGACGGGGTGATGGGAAGCATGCAGTTGCAGCTGGGAAGACCGGAAAAACAAAAATAATTCAAGATACAGGCAGCGCTGAACGGGCCCTTGAACCCCATTTGTCAATGCCAATCCTATTTGACGCCATATTTGATTTAGCTCTGGCCTGTCTTTCTTGGATACCTGCTTCGAAGCGGAGCCTATTCAGCCAAATTTGTTTGAAGAGTGGCAGCTTCAACTTAAACTGTCCCACTGTTAAATTTTGGTTGTGATTGACATGACCGCACAATCTGTTCATCAAAGCATGAGCTCTGGAATTTGCCCAAAATGGCTTTTGAAGCCTAATATGACATACTTCCTTTTCAATTTTGCTCCTCAAAGTACAAATTGTGTAATTTGTTCTGGTCAACATGTCCATCCAATTGTGTAATTCTGAGACCTGTGACGGGAGCTGATTTTTTTTTCCCCGCACCTGAACTTTCATGGAAGAGACTCTGAAAGAGGAGACATACCCTCAAATACGTAGTTGCAGAATATTTGCGAAAACGGATGAAATTTCAGGCATGTTAAGGTCCCCTTCCCTCCGAACAAAAGTTCACTGGAAGTATATTATGAAACCGAAGGATTCCACGAGGGGTTCGCACTACCGACTTCTTGGGCCGTAAAAGAAAAAGCAAAGTCGGAAGTCGGTTTTTGTGCATGCAAAGGAGGAGGCGGAACACTGGCATGCAGGTGAGGCGTGACCCAATCAGATGTCATGAGGCGGGGAAAAAACACCGGTAATGGACGAAAAAGTGGGAATAACGAAAAAAAAAAGTCTTGGAGAGAGGGGCGAGGGCTGGGTGAGGAAGAGATTGTTTTTTTTTTCTTAAGCTTGAAAAAAAATTTAACAACCGCACTTATCCTTTCATTGCTTACTTATTTTGCTGTTGTAAAAAGGAAATAAGACACGGGGGGAGGGCAAAAGCCAAACTAAGAAACAATTAGAATGGGATCTACCGAACAATGGAGTTTGTTTACCATAGCGTGTCCAATGCCTGAGTGCTTTGTAGGAGAGGGGGGAAGAAAGGAAAGCAAATCAAAAATTGTGAACAGAAGGAATTGGAGGAAAGGAAAAAAAAAGGGGGGGGGGGAGCTCGAAAAAGAAGGCCCTCTGGTGAGGAGTGCTTTTCGCTAGGAGAAGGGCACAGGTTAGTAGTATGAATCATTCCATGGATGGTGTTAGTTAGTTCTGCTGGCAGGTTAGTAACAAGTTAGTAGTCACAGCACGTTAGTAGTAGTGGTCACTCACTCACTCGGTTGCATGAGAAGAAGCACTCACCTGCGAGAGCTGCAGGACGGCTGAAAACTAACAACACATTGGCGGCGTGGAGCACAGACTACTTTGCGGAGCTTCGACGTGAGCGTTAGCGGCCCTTTGTCGGGCCTCCGTGTGCCCGGCGGCAAGCAGAACTCACCGTGTTGCTCCAAAGTCAAATACACAGTGCGTGGAAATACCATGTTGGAGGTTTGCACCGCAAATTACCGAGGCTTGGGATTGCGTCATCAACGCTGCCAGTCAAAATGGATGGGAAGTCACAACTTGACGCGTGGCTCAATTTACACTTAAGACTCTGTGACCTGGGTACGATTCTCCTTTTGAAAAATGACTCGTTCGATTGTTTTGCTTCGTTTTGGTGCATTTTTTTCTTTGCATGGTGCCGGCTGTAGACCAGGCACCACGATTGAAGCAATCTTTGGCATTTGCTTTGAATAACAAGAACCGCTTATTGCATAATGAAAATACATTTCATAAATTGTATTCTTAAAACCTATTGCGGACACTTGACAAAGTTCTCAACAATCAATTCAAGCGACGGCCGAAAAGCCTCGGCGGAGGTCGGTGCCGTGCGAGCGCTGAGGTTTGCCGTTGGGAAGCGCGTGCACGACGGGGCTGCGCGTTTACCTGTCTGAGGTTGCGGGTGACCTTGACGTCGTGCCAGGCGTTGTCGTTGAACTTGCCGTTGACGGGCTCCACCAGGGCCTCGAAGGCGCCCGAGCCCAGGTTGATGACCAGCGACACGGCACCGTTCTTCAGCGCCAGGTTGACGTAGTCGGCCGACTTGCCCGTGTGCAGCATCAGCCCGTTGCGCTGCAGCGTCTTGAAGGAGAGCGTGATCTCGTCGCTGCTCGACTGGATGGGGTTGGGCGACAGGTCGTAGCAGAAGAACTCGGAGCCCTTGAAGGTGGCCACGTACTCCTCGCGTGCTGTCGAAAAGAAGAGGACAAAAAAAATACTCAGGATCACCGCCATACTTATTTACATGTTTGTTTTTTCTTTGACATAGACCAGTGGTTTTAGTCCTAACGCTGCGGTAGATTTTTTTTGTTTTGCATTTGCTCATTGAGTGCTAATCTCTACGATATAAAAAATTGCAAAAAGAAAGACGACAAATTGCATTTGACAAGATAATGAGAGTGATTAGTACATTTCCCGGGCCGTGTCGCCTTATCCCCCCACGCGTTTTGCTCCGAGGTGACAAAACGGTGGGTGTTGATCACAACTAGCCGAGGCACACAAAGCTGGGAAAATATTTTTTAAGAAGCTCCCAATGTTTGTTATTGTCAAGCAAATCTGCACTGACGAATTAAACACGCACACACACACACACACACACACGGTGCTACGGCGCTAATTGTAGCATAGTGCGGCGTAAACAAGCTTTGATCACTCGTGTGGGTTTGCAGCTTCCGCGGAGCGGGACGCCAGTGCGACATGAGTCGCGAGCCGTTACGACAGCCACTCTCGCCAACATGTCGCTGGGGGAACAACTGCAACCACGCGTCTGATGCTCGCGTTTGACGTGCTAAAAAAGGTATTTTTTAAAAATATTTTGAACTACAAAATATACTCAAGATAATATTAAAAATAAGTACAAATTTAAAAATATTTTACATATAGATATTTAGATCAAATCATCCTAAACAGAAAATAATAATCGACCATGGGAAAAATGAATTGAAGAAGTGTAGTTATGACATGCCGACGCAAGACTTTCCCCTTTGCCGCTCATCAAACGCCGCAAAGACGGAGAACGGCGGCCAAGCGCAGCACAAGCGGCCAATTAGAATTCCGCACCACGTGGAGTCGACCAATGGCAGCTTGCCTGGCACGCCATTGGTGACCCCCAAGGACATTAGCCCAAGGTTTGGCAATTCATCATCCTTAAGCTCTCGGGCTTGTGCACGCACGCACAAGTGCGCGAAAAGTCATCGAGCGTTGCATACACAAGCGAGGGCGACGTGTTTTCCAGTGCATCCGGCACAGCCGCCATCTTGCATACGGGTCGGGCCAGGGTAAGAGGACGAAAGGAGGGGCGGCCGTGTCATAAATAGAGTCAAGTGGAAAAGCATGTTACGGCTGAGCCGGAGAAGCGGGCCCGAATGGAAATTGGGCCGCACAGAACGGACGGAATAATGAGAGGGGGGAAGGGCGAGGCGAGGGGGCGCCAGTGAGAATGTGTCACGATTCAAAGCCCAATTATGGCAAATTGTCTTCCTTTAACGTGAAGAAGTAGAAAAAGATGAAGTGCCAATGTGTCGCCTGCTAGTCGCGCTGTGCGATTACCGACTGGCAATATTAATTGACTATCGTTCGTCTGTGTGTGTGTCTTAACACGGTCGGCGTGTGGCGCGCCTCTCCGTTCCCCCGGCAAATTTACACCCGCGAACAACAGAGCGCGTAAAGCATCCCCGGCGCTCGATGACCCCGAAACGCTCACACTTCCTCTTCCTGTTGCAAATCCTCACATCACAGTGCGTCTGCAGCATATGGAAGAGCATATGTGGATACACACGCACATACACAAACACACATTTTTGGCACACCTGACGCACTCGCTGTGAGTGGATCATCTCGGATTAATCCAGTGAGTCAGTATTAGCTTGGTGGGAACACAGTAAGACACAAAACACTTGGGAAGGAAATGCTGCCTTACAAGGAATGACAAAATTATATATATCTAAAAAAAAAAGACAAAAAAAATAAAGCGCACCAAATGGGGAGGGCATATCTGTCGTAACTGGACACACTAAAAGCCTCAAGGACCCATGCACAAAATTCAACAGGAGGCCAGCCATTTGGGTTTGAAGCAGCCATTTTGAAGCAATTCCAGAGCTTTGACAAACTCCTACTGAGGCATTCTCCCAAATGAGCTCCAATCAGAAGTGTGTCCTGGACAGATGGGCCAAGCTAAATCGCCGTTTTACATCCACCATCCAAGTGATGGAGGAACGTGGCAATAAAAGTTTGATGAGCACTTTCGAGGATTGGCCATGAAAAAAGACGCTATGAAGCGGATGGAAAATGCATCCAATCGCAGATCAACTCGCTACAACAACTCGCTGTACCAGTGCATTCCGCTGGGCGATAGGGACGAGTCCCGCCGCGGCGGGCAAAAATCCCCAAATAACTGACGGCCACCCATAATGGAATTGCATATATTTGCCACAAGATGTCAGAAAAGCTCTTAAGGTAGAGAGGATCATAAAGCATCAACACAATCGTGAAGCTTTGTAAAATTCAGTCATTTAACACAAACAAAGGTCACATGAGGCTCATCACGCTCATGCGACACCGCAGTTCTTATGAAGCATGACGTGCCCAAAACAAACATGAAAACCGCAATGGAGAAAACCAATTTAACGGCAAAGTGTGCAGTTCTCAGACTGTGCACATTTTTCTCTCTCTCTCGCTTGTTTTGTTTTTTAATCTTCAAACATGCAGAACGCAACTCGAAACAGATCTCTGAAATCAGCCGAGTAAATCAAACCATAAACGGGCATCCCGGAAATTAACAAGCAACTCGCAGCTTTCTGTCTCGTTCGTCTTTTCCACCAGCTAATTTCTCACCGTTTCCAAGGCAACTGGGTGTTTTTTTTTTTTCTCCATGGAGAGCAGGAGACAAAGAGAGGTTGGCTGAGGGAAGCACACGTTATCATGGACAGCTGTACAGAAAATAAATTGAAGCAAAGGTGCACAGGGGAGGAAATCAAACCATCTACAGTGCTCCCCCCCCCACAATGTCGTTTGCACCCCTGCTATTTACTCTGATAATTTTATTTTTTTAAGCCATCACTTTTTATGTTTTTTTCTGGACTCGACTCACTCAGGTCACGTGTGAAAAGTCACCGAACCGAAACACTTTTTTTTTGCAGTTTAGTAAATGCTGGGAGAACAGTGAACACAAAGCGCACAATCGCGCACATGCTGCCGTCAGCCACGGCTCACGTTCAGACACTAACGTAGACGTACGGAAATCACACGCCTCCCACATCAGGCCCCGCCTCTTAAGGGCACGTGTATGCAAACACACATTACAATATGTTCAGTGACACTGACTTCCATGCCTTGCCTTTTAAAGTCACACGTCATTAAGAGGGATTATTGTATTTTCAAAATAATCCAGTTTACCATTACAAAGAAATTTACCAGAAACTTTCCTTAAATTCACCAATTGCAAAACTTGGGCATTCCGGAACTTGTCGAGGCGACTAATTCGGCCGCGTTCTATTGTTTATCATATGTCTTTGTCTCAGTCTAATTTCTCCCCGTTTCCCTGGCACCCGAGTGATTGTGTTTTTTTTTTTTTTTTTAAGGGATGGGTGGGGGGGGGGGGGGGCGTGATCGAGTGAGGCGTACATGATCACAGACAGCTGCACTGAATCAAAATGGCGGACAGAGGCGGCTGGGCGCACATCAGGGGAGTGCACATTACGCCATACCTGATGGTGGCGAGGTGTGTTTGGGAAGGGGGTGTTTAATAAGACAGCGGGCCGGCCAACAAAATGGAGAGAAAAGGATGGATGGATGGATGAAGAGGTGAAGGAGGGAGGGGGGGGGGGGAAACTTCTGCTCCATCTACAGTAAATCCCAGTGCGGCGGGCTTCAATCAAAGCGCCCCTGTCATTGTGGAGATAGCACGCTGCAATTCCCCCACTACACCACCCACCACCCTCCATTCGTTTTTAGCCCACGATGCAGTTTTGCTATCAGCCGCCAACACACACACACACACACACACACACACACACACACACACACACACACACACACACACACACACACACACACACACACACACACACACACACACACACACACACACACACACACACAAACACAAACACCCACACACTGTCGAAGGCATCATTTCTTTAATAACCGGCAGGTGGATTAACTATCCGCTTAACTAGCGCAAACAGATATACGAGCAATGGCTTGCAAATGTATGTAAATGTATGCGAGGCGGGTAAACTGTCGGGAAAAATAAAATAAAAATAAAAATCAAAGCTGTCAGAAGTCAGTCACTGGCAGCTGCTCTCCGAGAAGAACGGCGGCGACTCACCCGTTGCTGCGTGCGAGAGGATGTTGGCTTGTCGCTGCGGCGCTGGACAGATTGGCTCTTGCTGACTTTTTTTTTTTTATACCAAAACTTTTTATATAAAAAGGGGCTTTTAAGTGGCATTCATGTGTAAAAATAGCTACACGAACTACCGATATGTTAGAACACTTGCCCTAATAATGAATGTTCATGTTCTTTTGTCAAAAAAATACATGACAAACTGGATTATTCGGCATCCTCTTGTGACATATTAGGGCCAAGGAATATGTTGGCGTGACGCGAGGAGTTTTTCTGTTTTTTTTTTTAAAGTCAGGCCATAGTCTGATCTAACAGGAAAAAGATGCATTGCTGCCATCTTGTGGCATCTCCACAGCAGGCAATCCAAAGCCAAAGTAAAAGCACTCATTTGGTGTTGCTCATTGAATGTGTTATAAGACAAAACTACTCATCGGCCATGAAGTAACTAATTTCAGCTTTTTGTTGTCAGGGCCAAGAAGACTCAGTTTGCCGACGGGCGACACAAGTGAGTAACGCTGATTGGCGCTGATTAAAATGGCCGCCGTCAGGAATCCGTATCGATTCACCGGGTAATGGCGGCTTCCTTGATTGCGCGGCACGGTGACCAAAAAAAAACCCCGCAAGGGGCATTTAAAATCGGTTGAGAAAAACAAGAAAGGGCTCAGGGGCTTCCTGTGAATTTCAAGGTTGACTTGTTTTAATACGTTGGCTGCACATTTTGCACCGTAAACACCATTTCGGTGCAAAGCGTCACGAAAGCGTACTTGTCATTTGACCAAGGTAGTGCCAGTGGGGGGGAGGGGGCGTGGCGTGAATGGCTTGAAGGAGGATTTTAGCGGTCTTTGCTCCCGCCGTCGTTTGGATGTTTAACGTGTCAGTCAAAAAGATGCTGATTACGCGAGGTATCGTTTTGTTGAGGTGATGCATTTCGTAACGGGAGCTCAACATTTAGTGTCAATAAAATGCGAAATATTGTGCCGATCACTTTTACATGTTCACAGGTTGAAGCGGACAGCAGCGGGAATGAGCATATGAGCTTTGGCGGCGGCCGGTCATCGCTTTTAAACACTTGGTGAACGTGATAAATTGAGCCAGGAAACAATATTACGATGCTTCGCTCTTTACTTCACTGACGTCGCCTGTTTGATGTGTCAAGCATGCAGTTTCCTCCCATTTTGGTGGGTTACAACTTGTGCTAAAATTCGTCTCTATTGATCTATAGATCTACTGAGGCGCGGCGAGCTCACAGTGGCTTCTGGACTGTAGCTCACAGGGACCAAATGGAGGAAAAGGCAGCGGGCGCATAAATCAGCTGAGAAATACCACCAAGTCTTGCGCATTTCAAGGTTGGCTTCTTCCGATACGTGGTGCGTTTAGCGGCGTATTAAATCTTTGAGTTCTTGTTCCATTTTGTATTTTTGGGGGGGTGTCTCTATCTGCGTTCACCCCCCCGCTTTGGCCGCATCCCCGTCGGTACCCAGGGAAACCGGCTTGTTTCCATGACAATGTCTGCGGGCGGAACAATGTGTTTGTCTTAAAGTGGGATAAGATCACAGCTACTTTCATCCTTTTTAGTCACACATGCGCGCACATGCACACACAAGCCCCGGATGCTATATGCTTTGTACAATACGACACACACACACACACACACACACACACACACACACACACACACACACACACACACACACACACACACTTGATGAAGCCGTCTTGTTCGCAAATAATAAGCAACCTCTTTCTGTGAGGGGGGAAATGAAATAGGTCCTTAATGGATGCCGCGGCTATTTCAGTTGTGTTAATGCCAGACAAGCGCCAAAAATAATTGAGTTTTTGTTGTGCGCGTGTGGGTGTGTGTGTGCCCGTTCTGGCAAACAGCAAAGAAATGAACTTCAAATGCCAGATGGGGCACTGGAGTGAATCGTCGATTGCAGAAAGGCTTCAGTGTAGCATTGTGGATGCAGTGAAATCTAAAAAATAAAATTAAAAAAAGCTTTGTGGTGACACATAAGCGAGTGGAGGAACAAGTGGAAGAAACCCTGCAATGAGGCTATCCAAAAAACGTGTGAAAGACAATAGGAGTGTGAGTGAGTGAGTGTGTGCGTCAGCAGCTTGGGGGAGGTATCTGCATCGCTGATGAATCCCAACCGCGTCCAAGGAGAGAGAATCCCTGCAGTCTAATCTCACTTCCTGTCTCCCTTTTGTGTCTCCGACCTTCTCCAGCCGTATCTGCGCTCACCATCGCTTTGCTACCCCCCCCCCCCGACTAACGGGCGCCACAATGGCTGCTGTCTATCTACAGGTGCCTCTAAATGGTTGTATGCCGCCCATTAACGATGTATGCTTGTTCATAAAAATGACACCAAAAAAAATCTTGTAACTGTTACAAGAATGACACCTTGCGAGAAAATATCTGAATTTTGCGATTAAAAAATCTCACATGTACAACATCTTGAACCCATGCAATATAAATGACTGTAAAAATAAAACAATAACCAAAAAAAAAAAACGGTAGTACGATCATGGCGCTGCAATACTACATGGGAATTCGAGCCCTGCTGCGAATGATGACATTCTGCAAACGAACAGAACCGATCATAAAGCAACTCCGCAATGCATCTAGCATGTGCACAATCACCAGCCCATGTTACATAAGCAACAGTATTGAGTCATCAAAATGACTCAACACCACCAAACCACTTTCACATCAGGCTCATTAACATTCGCTGGCATACGAGCCCGAATAACATACGAGTGGCTGTCGTAGGCTACAGGTAGACTATAACGGAAAGGATCGCTCTGCCAGAAAAACAGAGGAGAATGCAAATTATACATATTTCATTTTCATCTTCACCAACGGCATATTTCAGAAATTTTTTTTGCTCGGGTTTGAGCTCTATCGCCAGCAGTCTCAATGACTACAGGGGGCACCGCTCTGTCTTGGCAGTTTTATTTTCACAGCCTCAACTTGCAAAAATCACAGCGAACCATCAGTCCACACTCGGCCTTTTAACACCGGAATGCCCTCACACCTCCTCTCAGCCGCTGCTCACTCACTCGTGCGAGTGTCGCGTCGGTGTACTTTTAGCCGCGGCGCCGTGTGGCAGCGGTACGACATCGGCATGATTTCAGTGTTTTGACTTTTGGTGAGATTTGTTTTAAAGCCGACTTTAAGTTCGACGCAATCAAGTACTTCGGATAAACGCGCAAACGGACCGCTTGCCATAAACGAACAAAGGCCCTTCTAGTTCTGAAGTGGTGGGGGCGGGGGTGACTCATACTGGGCTCCAAAGAGTGTCATGTGATGGGGGAAAAAAAAAAAGTCACAATCAAACTTCTTTCTTTCTTTCGGTAGATTTGGCCTGTAAATATATATCATTGAACTTACCATCCTGTGGATCTTGAAAATGTCAAAATGGTGGCAGTGAGTGAGTATTAAGATCTATTTAATGACGCCTAGCTTGTATCTTAGCTCACTTAATTTTCATTTTCCCACAGGTTGCCTGAAAACTTCTATGACGAATACCATTTTTCTTCCTTTGAGCCTCAGCAAAGCTGAATCTTATGAAACCTGAATCAGGTCTGTGCGACTTTTATGAGCCCTCCGGGATAAGGATGAGTAAGAGGTACAGGACATGTTGTACCTTACTGGTACCGACTGGTTCTCTGCGTCTTGGCGCCTGTTACCGGCCTCGCGCGGGCATATGGCGGAGTCAGCAAAGAGCTTTCCGTGTGCGTGCGTGTGTCCCGGAGTGAGGAGGAGGCGGTAGGAAAAGACAACAGGCCGATTTTGACACAAACGCGCCGGCGAAGCGCCCGTCCATCTGTGCGCTCCGCTCGTCACAAGACAAACGTGTTGGGGGCGAGGGGGGGGGGGGGGGGGGTTGGCTCGGTTTGCCGACGCTTTATGTGTCACAAGCGATGACTCACAACCCGCCGCCTCCCCTGAGCTTTGCAAACGCTCACATCAGGCACGCACAACGGGCCGGCGCGCACGCACCTCATCCTCGCTCCCGCGCCTTTCGTCTGCTGACCGTGAAGAATTTGTGCGGGCAGTCTGACTCATGCATATTTACACACACGCACGGGCGCGCGCGCACACACACTCTCACCTACTCAGCAGGCACTCTTTAAAGGTTATTGTGTGCCAGCGTCGAGCGCGCGTGTGTCATTTGGTCTCCCCGCTTCATGTACACGTTTAAAGGTCACCTCGCTGACCACTTCACTACGCCGCGCGCAGCTTGATGTGGAGAACCCTCCACCAACGAGCGCTATTAGCCGGACAAACGGACTCTAGAGGTAGCACGCAAAATTTATCACGATAAACAAGCCAATGACACGCAAGGCGCTGTTGGAGACGCTCCGAGTCGCCGCTCCAATGGCCGCTTGACCCCGGAAAACTTTGCAGACGATTCCCCGGCCAGACAGACGGACAAGTAAAGGCCGCTGCTTCGCAATCAGTCAACCAAAACGCAAACCATGAAATGTGAACAAGCTGGCATTATTTTGTGTTCGATTAAGAAAAAAAAGCAAAAAAAAAAAAGCAGCGCCATTTGTATGCTCAAGAAATAAAACGCATCAATGCACTACAAATGATCTTAAACACAAATAACAAGCTGTCGCTTTGGAATTTTGGATTGCCAATAGAAAATGCAAAGAAGAAATGATGCGCGGATTCTTGATGCTTTGCGAAATGAAATGAAAAATCCACTTAGGCTGCCTCTCTGTCGTGCGAGCGTTTTCACGCCCTCACTCAAAGTGGTGTGTTTTTTCCCGCGGCGGAAAGATAGCAATGTTTTATACGGAGGAGGAGAAAGTCTGGGACACGCCATCAGGGCCGTCATCCCCCGGGGCCAAAGGAGCGACGCCCCGCAGGGCAGACGGCAGCATTGCTGCGCCTTTGCAGATACCGCCGGTCGCCGCGCATCACAGGGAGGCGAGCCGGCTGGCTTTATCACCGCCGCGGTTCCCCCGCCTTTTCCTCAATTTCTCCCGCTCGCAGACACACGTGCCGTATATCTTTCAAAGACACTCAGCCCCCCCCCCCACTCAAAAAAAGTCATTTGGGCTTTGCGGGCTCCTCAGAAAGCCTCTTCACGCCCAGCTAACCTCGGCGAGGCTCCGTCGGCACCGTTTTACGACCTTCGCGTCGCACAGACACGGCCGTGTGTGTTCGGTCGCAGATAGAGCAGGCGGAGGAGGCTCCGGAACCCTGCAGAAAAGTTCTACTCCACCAAACAAGAAACTGGTCTGATCTAGTTTGCCACGTTACACAACAACGATGGGACCAGCCTAAAAGCCGGTAGCGTTCAGTACGCCCGACACGGCACAATACGCCCTTATGGACCACGTGTGGCATTTAGGCTTCACACTCAGGACGAGTTAAAACAAAAGCACAACTTTTATACGGTTGCTAGCTTGCCCTAAATAATTGGAGTGATCGATTTCGTTTCGGTTAGTTATCTTTTTTAAAAAAAACAATTGTCTTTTATATTGGTTTTTCTTTTCATTAACTAAAATAGCCCTGGTTCAAGTATTTCAAAATGCAGGGGAGGATGAAGGAATTTCGCTTTCAGTGGCACTCTCTTCTCCAGGACTCGGCGGCACACGACTCACGCACTCAAATACAGTCGGCAATCCAAAAACCAGAAAAAAAGCTTTTGAATCGTGACGCTGTGATTGCTGATTACGGGCGTCATTTGCGCGGCATTCAAGCTATTTCGGTCCTCCAGTTCTTTCATCGAACCGGGCGTTTCGTATCGGAGATGTGGCAACCGTCATCACGTTGACCTGTCCAATCAAAGGTCGCAGTGGGACGGGGGGAGGTCATGTGGGCCAATCAGCGCATTCATCAGAGTCATGCGGCGCGGCACCTACCGTTTAGAACGGCGCTCCCAATCATTCGCACGCGTATGGGCAACTTCACACATGCACGCTATGCGCACGCGCATGCAGCAGCAGCTTACCTGCATGTTCAAATATTAATACCACTAAAGCGATGAGCTGGAAAGTTTCAACCAGTGGTGGGCAAACTTTGCTGCTCACGGGCAACGTTGGATTACGACAGCTGATTGGCAGATTAGGTTTCAAATAAATAAAAAAATACATTTGAGTCTAAAAGGTGTAAATTAGATAACGGTAACAGTCAAATCATTTGAATTCTTTTATTTGCACTGTTTAATTATAATTCATCGTTTACTAATTATTATAATTTTTACTAATTATTAAAAGTAAAATATTAAACATGCAAAAAAAAAAAGTAATGTTTTGGGTATTCCATTATTATACGCAACAGGCTGAATGCCCACCCCTGTTGATGGTATTAGTGCATTGCATAGCAAAACCACTGAGGGCCACAAAAAGGGAAAATCAGTGAAATACCTCGCAGCTTTCCTAAATTCACACAGTGAGCAGTCCAAAGACAGCACAGGGAAGGGAAAAAATGCAAACATTTGGCATTGTGAGTCAGTGGGACTTGTTTTTGGGCCGCATTCAAAAAAAAGAAGAGGGGGAGGGGGGAAGCAGACTAACTCGGAATTGCTTTCATATACTGCGGGAACATCTGCTCGGAGAGACATGACACCCGCCCCCAGAACCCCAACACAAGTGTATGGGCATCATGGGAAGGCGATGAAAAGGCGGCAAAAACACGGGGATGAATGCCCATACCGGGAGAGTTGCCACATTTGTCCACGTGTACACGTACACATGCACGCACACACACACACATGATGACGACTGCAGAGGTGGAAGCATAAAGGCCCAAAAATATACATATATAAAAAAGCATCTCAGGCAGGCAAGCAATGCAAAGGCGCTCCCGTGTCACTGAACGAGGTACAAGGCGACCAGGTGACGCACTGCTGTACCTAATTAAGTGAGCTGGCCAGAAGTTGCGCTCCCCCTCGTCCCCCCTGAAATCATCTTGAAAAGCCGTATTTATGAGTTCCAGCGCCAACGCTCAACTCATCCATTTGGGCTTCAATTAAAAAGCCAATAATCGTTTCCACTGCATCGCTTAAAAGGGAGAAGGCAGCGGAGGAAAAACCTCAATTACAGGAAAGAACTGACCTTGGTTCCGCGCCTAGAGAGACAACTTCCTCCCTGCGCCATGTGGTGATGAAGATGGAGATGGCTGGGTCAAGGGTGGGGGGTGGGCTCATATGTAGGTGTGTGTGGGGGGGGGGGGGGGGGGATGGGGGGGGGGGTGGCTGGTATGTAGCAGAGTAACAAGAGGAAGTGAAATAAAAAGAGCCCATACCTTGGTCGCCAATCATCAGGTGTGCCAGACCTTAAAGGAAGACAAGAGCACAGTCAGCACAGCAAAGGATCATGGGGGGCGTCAAGTGTGCCGTGCGGCACGCTAAACTAGACGGGTGCGTCGAAACAACTACAACTACAAAGATCTCGCTGAGGCATCCACACTTACTCGTCCCGGTGCAGCACCAGAGCCGACTGCTAATGGGATACTTGGCACTAAGTGCGCGTCTAACAACATGTCACCTTGAAACAGAGAAACGCGGCACTTACCGGCTCGGCTTTAAGCCTTTATATGGCCACACCGTGCATTTCGAGTAAGGCCAGGTCGGAGACCCAAAACAATGACGGATGACGACGTAGTTAAAAAAAAACAAGACAAAAAAACAACTCAAAGCAGTGCAATTGAACTTTTATACATGAAAGAGAAGGAATGAGCAACTGAAAATACAGATGACTATGTGATAGGAAGATAGATCGAGAGAAGCAATGAATGCTGCATTTCCTCACATAGTGGGCGATTCTTAGGAGTGAGGCGCTAAAACGAGACAAATGGTCTTCATTTGTGTTTGCTTACTCAACAGCATGGCATTGATTAGCGGTGAGGTGCTTATTTATACCAAAGCGCATGCTTTGTCTTGATTTACTTAAAAGTAGCGACCATTACATGTCTATTATTAGTAAGGTGCATTTTATGCTTATTTAGCCAACTACAAAGGACTACGAGTAAGGCGCTTACTTATACAAATGGGTTTAATTTGTGTTCACTTACTGGACAATTGTCTGTTAGGAGTCAGGCACTCCCTGAGACAAATGCACTTCTTGCACAGGGAGAAGGGCGCTTATTTCTACAAATGCATTTCCTTTTGGCTCACTTACTCAAGAGCAGAGTACCAAGTGTCTATTGGGGGTAAGGTGCTTACTGAGTTCAATGCATCATTTCTGTCCACTCGCCCACAACAAGTGTCTATTAAGAGGAAGGCTCTAATTCCGTTTAATCTGCGCTCATTTATTGAACCACGGGAGGAAGTTACCTGGTGCCTGTGAGGAGTAAGGCTTTTACATTTGATAACATGATCAACTGTCCATTGCAGTAACCGCTGTGCCTGAAAGAGTTCAATTGAATTTGTGTTAATTTACTGTAACTTGCAAAGCCTTTATTGTACCACAGTGGGGTTTTTTTCTTTTAAATAAAACGCATGCAGCAACTGGCCTCTTTGGAGTACGCTGCTTATGTGCCTGGTTGGCTTTGTCTTATTGACTCAAATGCAGAAGGTACAAATCCATGTACTTTTAACTTCGGCTTTGACGGCGCCTGCCATCTGTAAAGTGTTACAGTGAAAACACATGGCGTTGTCTTGCCACTATTTCAGGTGCGGTAGCCATTTATCTGGCCGCACGCCTGGCATCCGTCGGTGCTGAACACCCGCTATTTGAGGAAATACGGCGTCAGCATTACCAGCTGGAGGAGATCAAGGGTGCGTCAGGGCGACCTACCTGGGGTGTAGCTGTGCTCTGTGGTGGGTGTCACGGCCAGGCGAGGAGAGAGAGAGACAGACATTCATTAACATGCATGCTAAGTCGTCGGGTTACCATGGCTACTACTTACTGTACATGCACACCGATCTGGGGTTACCGCGGCAACGCGCATGCAGACGCCACCATTTGATTGGTCCACACACACACACACACACACACACACACAAACAAACACACACACACACACTAACGCGCATAGCTGCAATAAGAAAGAAAAAAAAGAAAAAAGCATGTGGACTCACTTCCTCTCACACTTGTGGGTAGAGAGCACCATTGTACACGTTCCTACCTGCAGGTTAGGGTTGGAGAGCCAGTCACCCTCCAAACTTACCTTGAGGCCGCTTCCTTTCCCTCGAGCCCACCCCGAGACAGATAGCATGCGTACACATGGGCTTGCGCATAGACACGCGCACACACACGCACACACAAGTGCACACGTGCGCAGACAAATGATGATGTCATTATAATGATGTGAAATTGCAGGAAGGGATGGAGTCGCAGTGCAGGAAGGGGCATGCAAGGTTCAACACCGGCGTGACATTGTGCGCGTGTGTTTATCACTGGAGCATGTGTGTATGTATTTACATGTGTGTTTGTGCCCCTGTGCTAGTCGCGTGGCAAGAACAGGTGGAGCGATTAGCATGCTTATTATGCGCGAGGCCTCAAGGACAAGGCGAGCCGGGTTTACTGTGACTTGACCGGAGGGGCGCGCTGGGGTCGGTCAATCATCTGCCGCCACCATACGTGATTTATTTATTTTCTTTTTTTAAATGACATTGGCAATATCGCAATGTGGTGAAGCCTCGCTATTCAAAAAGCGTCTGTGAGCAAGCTTTCACATGTGGACATTCAATACAGTAGTTAATTTCATTTAGCTACCAAAATGTATACTTTTATTTGCAAATTGAGTTTGGTGATATGATGGCTTTCTCCATCGCAGTACTTCATGCATCTACTCATTCGACACATTTTACTGCTTTCATCAACTGAGAAAAATTGAACGATGTTCTTATTCAGTGCATTAATAACATCTCTCTATTTTCAATCGGTAAAAAAGAAAAAAAAAATCGATATTGACCTTTCAGGGCCTGTCAACAGTCTTGCAGATGAATGAAAGTGTCAAGAATATAGTGTATTCCTTTATGGTGTTAAAACGTCCGAGTACATCGAAAATCTCAAGTAGCCACTGAAGTCATTCACTTGAGTTTCACGTTCGTTTCGAATGACTTTCTCGCCACCTCGTTCAGAGCGACAGGCCAGCGGTTGGCTAATGAGCAAGAAGAACACGTTTGGCAGACGCGCCGCTATCGCGCTGGCATATGCAAATGTGGCCGAGGAGTTCTTGACTGGAGACACGCAACGAGGCGCTCAAAGTAATAATTGAGAGCGTGGTTTAGGCCCATGGCTGATAATTCGCCCATTTCGTTTCCTCTTAGCCCACAGTGGAAAAGAAAAAAAAAAAAAAAGGGAATATGCAGCGAATGAGCGTAACAAGCTTTCAAAACAAACCGCACTGGTTGAGACAAATTAAAACTAGAAGAGGACAGAATGACACATTCCGAAAGTCGCCGACGTAGCAACAGAATGCCGTTGAAAGCAGACCGACCCCGTGTCAAAAGCACAAAACATGACGAAAAGTCAACCCCCTTGTGGATTGCTGCTTGTATTATATGAAAGAAGTGTTGATAGGTTCTGTGTTGCCCGTATGAAAACAAAGCATTCCGGTCAAGTTAAAAAGAAATGTTTGGACTGTGTGACTAATCTCCCTGGCGATTTGCAGACGAACCAAATGACCTTTTCTGCATATTAGATCTTTATGCACATTTACGGGACCCTTTTCTTTGCTCCATTACAGCTGGATTGTGTAACGCTCCGAGACAAGTCTCAGCCAAGATTTCTGGGTAGAACCGTGCCAGCTGGCCCGGAGTTTAACATCAACAGATTTCTTCCCAGAAAGGCCAATTCGCAGAAAAAAAAGAAGATTGGGTAACTGGAAACCTTGCTTGTGTGAAAGCACCTCAAGGAACGACTCTTTATGCGCTCGTTATCGAACATACCGCGGCTTTGACATTCGTTGCCAAGCGGTGCTTTGACGTTAGCACAGGTCAGCCGGAAATCCACCAACCCCTGCACGTACTAAAATACGGTATTCGCATAATTAAAACTTGCAACGGGAACAATAGCTGTTTTCTCAGTCTAGAGTGCGACAAAGGTTACAAACAAAATGAAACCTCTGAGCATACTGCCGACATAAGGGGATTGTTTTCTCCCCCCACATCCATTTTAAAGGAACGGCCACTATTAAAGCGCGCCTGCTGCAAGGATATCGCTTCCCGCCGGCAACATCAATCGCAATAGAAATGTGAATCCATCTGTATGCAAATAAAAGAGGCCATTAAAAGTAGCCGTTGTACGCCGTACGGTATATATCAGCCTGGGTGTAAAATGTACGTCGACTTGCGTTTTGCCAGAAGAGCCGCACGACTGCTGTGATTAATACCGGAGCCTTGCGGAACGTGCTAATGTGTTTCTCCGTGGCCGCGCATGCGCACGTCGTCCTGAATGTGTGTGTGTGTGTAACTGCAGCGATTGCATGTAATTCCCGAGCTTCTGCAGGACCATTGATCAATGCTCGGCCTCCCTTTCGACGAGTAAACGCAAAGATGGCACTCAACGCTGCAACTACGCATTCACACCCATTGACTAGCCACCACTGGTTTCTCGGATATCAGTCAGTCAGTCACTTAGTCAATAAAGCCGCGGACGCCCAGTTCGCAAACAGAAACAACACAAAATAAGATTTAAATTCTTTGAAATGATGAAACCCTCGCCTCACTTCATCTTCACTTGATTTAAAAAAACAAAAACAAAAGACGCCTCACGGCAAATAGTAAAACACAGCGGGCGGTCCAACTAGTCTGATGTAATTATCTTAATACCCGTAATTGAAAGCACCACTTGTTGCAGTCATTCACACAGCATGCGCTTGTCTGTGTGGCATCTGTAAAGCTGAAGATAACATTACGTACAGTGTGATGTTATTTTAATTAAGTAGCAAAAGTGCCTCGGTTCATCTCCACTTAAATAAAACATCTCGCAACAAATAGGGGATAAATCAAAATCGGTGATATTACAGTGGACCACCATATTTTTGTGGGTTCGCCATTCGCGGATTATTTATTTATTTTTTGGACAAAGGAGAACATCGATTGCTTTGACCAAAAGATGTTGTTGACAACAGTAATTCTTCAGGAAAACCTGCTCATCAGTTGTGATTAGAAACAGTCGAAAACTTTAGGCAGCAGCAGGACTGACGGGGAATTGGGGGGGGCAAAGGAATGGCGATGGGGACAGGAAGCACAAGGACGGAGATACGCTGCCGGCAGGAGGTCTCCCCTATTAGTGCTGTCTCCATGGTAACACTGGCCAGTCTGTGTAAAGGCTCTGGGTAATTTAAAGGGAGAGGGTGGGGGAGCGGGGGGTGTCGAAAGGGAAGTGCGTAGGGGTGTGAAGGTGTGAAGTCCTCTCAGAGACAATCGGCCATATTGACATTTTTTGTCGAGTGCGTCGGCGTCTATGTAATTTCATTCTCCGAATGTAATTTGGAAATCTGGGAAGTTGGAGAACTCAAGTCGAAGTACCGCTATGCTACTTTGAAAGACAAGACAATTTAGAGGCTCATTTAGAAAGTTGATGTTGAAATTGTCTTTCCCAAATAACTGACGTCTTTGTCCGCAAAAATCACACCATTCAAAGGAATTAATTTTCTTTCGAAATAGGCAAGCTCAAAAGGTGTACATCCGATAGACACACTTGATTGCGACCAACACGGGCGGAGGCTTTCTCGTAGAAGCTGCGGCACTGATCGTATATCACCAATCTCAGCCATGACATTCATTATCTCTCCGGAACTGTTTCATGCAATGAAGCCAAGACAACAGAGTGGAAAGTTCTCATATTTTGTGCTCACTTTCAAGCTCAATCAAAGCTCAATTAGCAGCGGCATGGTTCAAGATGCACAGCACGTGATGATGGAAATACAAATGGACTTGGGCATGGCTTTGGTGGATGTGACGCAAGCGGAGGTAAAATGCTTCTGGCAATTGACGGTTCGTGAAATCAAACGTTGATAACTGAACGGTTTTACGTGATGGGCATTCCGCTAGGTAGGCATGGCTCTATTTTCTTTTGTCCAAATGGCGCTTGTTGGCTTTTGCACTTGAATTCATCAATTCAAATTAGCAATAGTAATACAAACCATGTTTTCGGGGATATCCAGTCGGTAATTCCCCAAACTGGATCAAACAACGAACTGCGAAGCTATTTTGCCGATGCCACTGAACAAGAAAAGGCAAAGTGTGAGGTTTTGGAAGATCTGCCGTGAAAAGTGGGAGCGGGGGCTTGTTGGGGTTTTTTGGAATCGCGTGGTGAGCAGGATCAAAAGTCGCTGGAGGGCCTTGGCTGCCTTCCGCTATATGCAGTACTCACCGTAAAATAAGATTCCTTATAGTGGCACTTGTTTTGGCCTGAGGCTGATTTGACCGTATTAAACAAGGGGCCACTAGAAAACATCCAGTGAAGAACATAATATTTACCTCTGTTGTCCCCGTCTGTTTCTGAGTTGGTTTTTGCTCTGTTCACATTCTTCTTCACTTCTGAGTGAATACATGAATCGCAATGCAATTTGGTGCAGATCCAAATGACGATTGTTAGGCCTCTCCGAAGCGCTGTTCTCGTTTCAATGGGAGTCTGCTCTTTTTTTCTTTTTAAGTATTTGATGACTTGTAACTGGCTCAGTCTAATCTCGTGCAAGAGCACGAGAGCACTCAGATAGGTGTCTTAAAACGCCGCAAAGCGTTCAAAGTATTGGCAGGCCAAAAGATCGGCTGTTCAGTTACGTTCTGGGTGTGGGGCGAAGGCCGAGCGGGATCGATGGGAATGCATTAGCAGGTGACAGGCATGTAAGTGGCGTTGATTTTCAGCCTCTTCAACTAAGTCCAATTCAAGTCTGGCCATCGGAAGTGTCCGTACGGTCGTCGTTTAAGACTCAGACGGTCACAGAATGAGCAGAATCTTCCGCTTCAACTAGCAAATGGCTACGCTTCACAAAGGCAGGCTGCAGTGTTTCCCAACCTTTATTATGGCAAGGCACATCAACAAATCTGTTGGGCTTCCGCCAAACAAAAATGTCACAAAAAGTAAGAAGAGAAATGATGTCATCTCAGTTTGCGACGTCGTTTTCAGTTCAGCGAGTGGCAAAATGGCCGCCCCCTTGTAATGGATAAAGAGGGATGGATTTCACGGCTTAAGTCCAGTACCACATACGCAATATTAATCAGAATAGCATGTTTAGACTCATGGGTCTGTATTGAACAAATTATTGTTCAGGACTTAAAAAGAAAAGTGTCAATGTAAACATGCTAGTCTTTCCTTCATGAACAAAGAAATATGCCACTGTTCTACTACTGCTTTTTATATGAAGTCCGACGGAGCTGAGTGTCAGAACACATTATTTTCAAGCTTTATAATTTGATCATTTCCCGCAGCGCACCCGATGATCTCCCACGGCAACCGCCGTTGTTGGGAATCACGATCATGGAGGGAAGGTCCACCTATTAAATAATTGGCCGGCACGGCAACAAAAAATCCATTTACGGCAGCATTAGAATGCACCGCTTGTCATGTTTGTGAAGGCTGCCGGTCCACAGACACCGAGAGAAGCTGCAGTGGTGTGAAAAATGTATGTGTGTGTGTGTGTGTGTGTTGATTCTGGGCCTAGAACTAATTCCACTTCCATTTATTTAAATGGGAAAGATTGCTTGGGTTCGTGAAGAGCACCTTTGTCTTCTAATCAAATTTTGTTTAACTGCATTTGGAACGTGTGCGATTTTGTGACATTGTTTGCGTGTGTGATGAGATGCATGTCAAGAGGTCAGCAGGGTTCCTGAAGCTTACCTTCACTGCAGTCGTTGCCTTGGTAACCGGTGTCAGAGCAGTCGCAGACGGCCCGGTCGTCGACGAGGCTGCACACGCCCCCGTTCTGGCACTGGTGCTCCGGCCCGCAGCCCGCCGTCACCGTCACGCCCTCGGAGGCATCCAGCGCAGCCAGCGAGCCGTTGATGCTCAGCGCCCCCATCCAGCCGCGGAATGCGGGGTGGTCGCGCACCGACGGCGCGGTGAGACGGAGAGGCGAGGCGCGCAGCTCGGCCGTCACCCCGCCCACGTAGGTGTGGCTGAACACAGTCATATCTCTCCGCTTGCTCTTCACCTCCGCCCAACCCTCCAGCCGCCCGTCCACTTCCAGAGAGGTGTTCTTCCAGTCCCGCCTGACGCGCACTGCGTGCCAGCGGCCGTCGCTAACCGCGACGCCCGAGCGCAGCTCAGCCGGCTCGGCGCAGAAGATGGAGAAGCGCAGGCGCAGGTGGCCGCGCAGCAGCAGCAGCTCCAGGAAGTCGCAGAAGCCCTCGTCGTCCAGGTAGAGCAGCAGGCCCTCTTGGCTGTGTGTCCGCAGGCTGAAGCTCAGTACGCTCTCGCAGCAGGCGTTCCACACGGGGAAGCGGCCCCACTGGCTGGACACGCCGCCGAACTCAAGCACCTCGCCTTGGGCCTGGCCCCCCGCGCTGCACAGGCAAAGGCCCAGGAAGAGCAGAGGGGCCGCCGCCCAGGCGCACATGGCCATCACACTCATACACACGCTTGCGGTGCAGCTCTCTCACACACACACACACGCACGCACGCACGCACGCACTTTGTGGGGAAGGGGGTGGGGCGGAGGCTAGAGCTGGACAGCCAGCCTCATTGCGCTCTATGTCGAAGACCCTGGCTCCTGGGTTGTGCTCTGGGCTCACGCCGAAGCTCCTTTTCTCATCTTTCACTGCATCAAGCTCTCTCAGTCTTGTGCCAGGTGAGCACGTCTGCCTGTGCTGGGCGCCAACTCCATCTTGGTGGCCTAGATCAGGCCCTCTGCCCCCCCTGCAGGAAACTCCTCACGGAGCTTAGCGCCGATGTGTGTGTGTGTGTGTGTGCTGCTCACACGCTTCTAATAGAGAGAAATAACAGTCATTGCAGGATTCTCCTCCTAGTCCTCCTTATTCAGTAGGGGCACGGTTGCAAGTGTGTGCGTGGGAGGGGGGGGGATCAGGTGTGCCTTGTCATCACTCTCCAGCCACCTACCGAGAAAGCAAGATGGTACAATCAAGTTACTTTACAATTACATTCAGATTGGACCCAGAGTGTCTTCTCACGGCTACAGAGAGCATTCCAGAACCCCCTCTTTACAAAACTACCTTTTGATTTGGTGTGGCTGTCGGATCGATACGACATGTTGCGGCACCGTTAAGCCTTTTTGTCTCCCGCTTTCTCTTTTTTTAGGGTTTGATCACAAAAGACAAAAGCGGTGCTGCGGCGAATGACTATCGTCGAATTAACAAATCGTCTAGCACACACACACGTATGCGATGAATAAAGCCAGAAGAGGGGGGCGACATGCTTGTTCTTAAGAGACGGCGGCAACGACTGCGGTTGAAATATCGATTGTCGATTTGCGGCCATTGCTTCCATTTTCCCTTTCTCTGCGATTCATTCGTCGTGTCCTAGCTCCACGTTAATTACCCTTTTCAACCACCAAACAGAGACGTGGAATATATATTTCTCATGTGTATGATTTTAGAACGGAAGCAAAGCGTCCACTTACCTCGCGAGCATCCTATGGTGTCCACCCCCGCCACCACTTCGCCCGTTTTCACGCCACCGCCGGAGGTGAACCCCACCGCGGCTTGCACGGCAGGCGGTGGTCGGTGCTTGCTTGGCGGGTGGCTAACGCGGCAGTTCGAGAGCCGCTCCAATCACACACACACACACACACACACATGCGCACGCACACACACGCACACAAATGACCACACGGATGTCCTCACCGACGAACTGTTTCTCCGTCTACTCCCGGGAGGAGGAAAAGGTGCAGTCAGATGATGATCAATGCTCCGAGAGAGAGGAAAGACGCGCACACACGCACGGAGAGGGCGAGAGATGATCACGTGAGAGATGAGAGAGGGAGCGACACATGCGCAAAACAGAGGGGGAGAGTGAGAGATTGGAGAAGCAGAACTGAAAAAGAAAGAGGGGAGACAGAGCTAGAGACGGATGCAGACAGAGAGAGCGGAACGTAAAGAGACAGAGGGAAGGAAAAAAATAGTGGGAGAGTGAGACAGATGGAGAGAAGTGATAGAAGCGCAACTTTGAGCGAGATGGTAAGAGAAACGGATGACCAACAGTGAAAGAGAGTGAGAAAGACAGACACAGCCCGATTTTCGTGCCCAGTACAAGTCTAGTGCCAAGTGCAGTCCTAAACTATGCGCATGGATGGAGATTTCTCTCTTTTGCTATTTTCGAAGACATCCGCAGCTAGAATTGGGTGTTTGCGCCATTGTGGGAGTGAACAGAGCCGACTTGATTCCTGGCCTATCGAAGCGGCTCGTCCAAATCAATTTGAATTCAGCGAGAGGCGTAGTCTACATTGCGGAAGCAGAAACAGACTTGCGGAAGTCCTTGTAGGACATTGGCACGTGCAAAGTACTTTTATAAGACAGCTAAGACTTGTGATGTCACCTGGTCTAAAGTCTAGTCTTCCTTCTGTCAACAAAATGTCAGGTGCGATGACGGTCGTTAAATAGAAAACGCCCATGGTCTGCCGAAACGCAATCGGAGATAGTCACGTTATGCTGAGCCCAAGTGTGCCCGCCGACGAAAACACCAACGTGAGCATCGGTTACCTCCCAATTCTCCAAGTCAGGTGACCACAGCAATGTTTATTTTTGTGATGCGACGTGCCACAAACCGCTTTCATGATCCTTTGGGCTCGCTTGTCTTCGACACGCTTTCTTGGGTCTGTCTTTACTCGTACAAAGCAACAGGTGTCGGATGTCGAGGGCCGATATGTTGAGGTGTCCCTGCTCCTCCACACTTGATTCAAATGATGAGGATCGTGAGCAAGCTTGCTAATGAGCACAACACAAAACGAACAGATTTGTTTCCATTTGAATAGGTCAAGGAAGCAATGAAAAGGTCACATGAAAAGCAACATAACGGTTTAACATAAAGGGAAAATCGAGGCTGATCGGCTCTCTATTAAATCTAAAAATGTACGTTGTAAGGGGGGGAGGGAAAACGGTGTCAACTGCTGGATCGGGCGGGTAATTCCAAAGGCAAATGAAAAAATGTGTTAGGTGGAAGCAGCGTCATCGGCATTTTTTTATGAATGGGTTAAATGTTCCGTGCCCCAGTCACTGCTATTTATTAAATATAAAAAATGTACATTTGGAGAAGAACACTGAATGTGACTGATTGGGTCAAGGTGACACTGAAGTTAATCATGTGTCAGCTCGGCCACATTTTGTTTCTGCTTTAGCACTCACCTTTATCGAGCATGTTGAGGAAATTTGGCACCAGGCCGCTTTGTCTCCTGTGAAAAGACAATCAAACACACGCGTACACTCTCCAATAATAGCGGCATTCTCCGCGCCCTTTTGGGCAAATACGTGCTTATGTGGACGTATTTACTCCGGCGAGGCATTAAGGGCTGATTAACAGCATCTGTGTGACCACACTGCGCGGCCGTGAAGCAGATATTAAGCATATTTAAGACCACGGAGAGCCGCGCCGACGTTAAATGCCAGCCCGAGGAGCTGCGATCTGATGTGTGAGAGGGGGGGAAAAGGGAAACGGGGACTGCGGGAGCGGGCATTTCTATGGTAACAATCTCAGCATCAGCACCGTTTGCATTTCCAATGGACATACCAACACCCCTCATCAAACTAACTGCTTGGCTTTCCTCTCCGTCCTCGCCCTCCCCAGACCAAGTTGACCTTTTGGAGCCAAAGGTGTTATCAAATAACGCTCCTCCATGTTTTCCCAAGAGCAGCGTAAATCACTGCATAAAGGATGCACAAACCGACTGCATTCGGGGCAGTGCGCTTTCAACCCAGCACTTAAGTAGATAATTCTCCGATAAATTAGACGCAACCCCCATTTTATCGCCATCAATTAATCATCAATTTGGAGTTTTTCCAACATTTAACAGCTTAAATTCCCACAGATATTTACATGAAAATTTCCACCCGTTTGGAACACTAAAATGGACATCCATCCATCCATCCATCCAATCATCCAGCCTCCCCCTTGCATTCACGTCATTCCCTTTGACAAGCTGACAGCAACCACTGGCCCCTGACTCTTCGCCTACTCTGCAATGAGAAGGTCACTGTGCACATATCACATATAGTGTATGGGTGCTTGTGTGTGTGTGGATGGGGGTAGGGTAATGTGTTGGAATATAGTGCCCCAAATAAAAATTCAACCATCAGCATCCTTGTGCATGCAAGCCTGAGTGTGAGCAAGCCACACTTCGTATGTGTGTGTCAGTTTTCTGCGCTACACACTCACACATATGAGTTGGCTGCAGGGCTGCTGATATGATAGAACGAAGCAGCATGCGTAAAACATGAAAGCATGGCACGAGGGGCATCTCACTCGCACACACCTGCTGTGAAAGGGGTGCGCATGTGTGCACGCGGGCCTGAGTTAGTGCCACTGCGCTTGATGGGCAGCCACCTCGTCCTAAATGAGATTAAACGGAAGGTTTGCCTCTAATCGCGTGATAATGAGTTTCTGTGTAGCTCGTACATTCACTAATTCCGCTTGCCAATAGTGCAAACAGCCATGTGGGCCCGCGTGCGTGCGAGAGAGGTCACCTGACTGCAATCTCTTGCTCATTTATAACAATAGCAACGGGCTGTCCTTATCTAAGGATTGCAAGTTGTAGCTTTAGCACATGTGCACTAACTTGGACATGCACACAGACACACATTGTCCATCCCTGTGTCATTAAAGGTCTCATCAGGAAGTAGCACTGATCGGCTGACCAGCAGCTGGAGAGTGACTGTTCAACAAGAGACCAAATCAAACTAAGAGGTGACAACATACTGCTGGTCATCGGCTTGGCTGTTTATGAGCCGCTCTGAAAGTGAGCACACACACACAAAAAAACTAACCCTGAGCACAGCTGCAAGGAAGCTGCTGCGTCGGCATGACAACCTTCAGAAGGCTGGTCGCTGTTGATGATTTGCTTAGAAGTACATACATACAGTACATACAGTACATACAGTATGGATGTCCTAGGCGGAGATCACGAATAAATGGTAAAACACAGTCAAAGGAAAAGAGAGAAAAAGCACAATCACAGATTTCATTGACTCAACAAAGCAAGTTTCCTTAAGGTGTGGCAAGGAAGGGGGGGTGGTGGTGGTGGAGGTAGTGGGGGTGGGGGTGTTCCTGAAAGGGGCTCACAGTTCAGGAAGAGAGGGCAGGGAAAGGAGGGTTACTATGGCGACAACATAGGAGATGCTAATTGTCCATTTTCTACCCTCCATAAAGTTTAAGAGCCTCCATGGCTGCTGGCGTTTATTCTAACCCAGTCACGGAGGCCTCCCCTGGGATACACAGCCCTCCTCCGCCCCCTCCCACCCGGTTCTCTGAGCATCTCTATACATACAGTGTAACTTACCCACAATTTGTGATATGACACTCTTAAATCAAAATTTCAGTGTCAAAAATTGAACACGTCAAACCCGAATAAGTGGGGTTTACTGTATTTCATGATGTTACTTATTTCAAAATGGATTAAATTCATTTATTCCGCAAAATTCTTCACCCAACACCCCATCATGACAACTACAAAAACTTTTTTTTTTAAATATATGCTTGCAAATCTATTTAAAAGTGAGGGTAAAAAACAGTGCACAGCCATTTTTTTTTTGGTAAGAAGTGAAAATTACCCCCGTGTGTGCAAAATTATATTCGCTCTCACAGTAGCCTAAATGGCACACGAGCATAAACTGACTTAGAGTATGGCTGTAAAATAATGACAGTGGGAAAAGTGAAATGGACCCGGAGAGTATTGTCAACGCCTCATTTTCCCAATGTAAATACTGAGTTCTTTGATGAGGGGTTGAACAAAACTGACCAGAGGTGCGCCAAGCTTGTGGCCTCATATTCAAAAAGACTTTCCAGATGCGTCGTCAGTGTTATTCTTCTGCTCCCCCCCGACCACCACCACCTCTTTCTCCTCCTCCTTCCTTCCCCTGCTTAAGCACTTTGTTCCTGCTTTAAGATAAAGATAATTCAATCAGCTGCTGGCGTCACCCTGGCAGCGCCATGTTCTATTTCTAGTGCCATAGTATCAACACAATGACACACGCGAGCTGGTGATTTGACACACACTCTTACTTCCTATCGTCCATTTACTCCTTCTCCAGGCCTCTGCGCGTCTTCCTTTTTGCTCACTCGCTCTCCTCCTCCTTCGTCATCCTCGCCATCAGCTGGTTGCTTAGCAACTGGGATCATTGATCTGCAGGAGCGCTGTCATGAAAACACTCACACACACACTCACCATCTACATAAATGCACAACTAATTAGATAAGTAGAGCCTACAGTGAAGGCGTCCTCACTTACGGTGTAAAGACCAACACGATGAGAAGACAACGAATCTCTCAACAGCTCTCTCTCTTCATGTAAATATATAATTTTTTTTAAATATATGCAGGAGGAATATATGGAATTTATGGATTTTTTTAAATGTAAAGAACACAATTATATCAAATGATAGCATGTACAGATAAAGTAAATTACAGATAAAATTAAATTATGAGAGCTAATATAACAAGGAGGAAAAACAACTTGAAAATATAAATTAAAACGTTTTATAAACTCAGGATCCAATGACCCCAATTTTGCTTTGTATTGTAGCTCATTAAAAATTAAATGACAAAGAAAATCAATCATTTAACTTGCTGACGGAGCTTCTTCTGTCTGATATCGGCCGGAGAGAGAAAGCCAGGCGACGCTTCTTTATTCTCCAACAAATTAAGATCAGCACTAATCTCTTTTGCACACAACAGCTTTGTATTAACAAACACGGACGCTGCAACACACCGACAAAACAAATAAAAAAAAAATTTTTACGCGACATTTGTTGTGCTCGTCAGCTTCTCTGGTTGCTTAATGGATGGAGTAGCTCCCACCACAGATGTCACTTGACATTCGAGATTTTGGCTGCAGGGTAACTAATGTGTATTTTTCATGGGACAGTCTTCACAAGGTACCGGTAGTTTGAAAACAGTCCCAAGAACTTTGTGTATTCCCCACATTTGCATAGGTTCCCTCAGACATATACACCTGTTGGTTTTTAGTGGATATTTTGTATTTTATAACTCACCATAATTCAACACATAACTTGATGCGATAACGGAAATAAAATGTGACACATCCTACAAGACTCAGTTCAGAAATGTTCCATCTTTTCTTTCTTGATACATTTTGTAGTTTACCTACAGCGTAGTCAGTGGAGAGCGCGCACATTGGCTTTTTATCATGCATCCGCCTCACTACGGTGTTACATGGTCATAATACGCCCTTTCAGGGATGTCAAGAGAGCACATTTGGATCAACGCTTGCCGAGATGGGAGTCAGAGGATCAAGAGTGTCTTTTTTTGGCATGCATTTGGCTTTTGGACTTTTTTTTGGAGGACCATTTATCAAGCCCACCCCCATCCCTGACCTTAATTTCAGCAGTAGCAGCATGAAATCAACGAGGTTAGCTGGGTAGATGCCGGAGGTTCAAATGTTAAAATGTCTTTTAAAAGTGGAATAAATAACACAATTTACATTAAATATTCTTCCACTTCCTTCTGATACGGTTACAATCATGTTCAGATTGGCCTTTGGCATGGGGCTTGATGGTATTTGTGTGGGACGACGTTGTTGCCACATTGGTACACTATTTGACAAGTGTTTTGGTGATGAAATGCTGCATCCACAAGTGAACTGCTTGTGAAAAACACTTACTTGAATGGCTTGGGGAATTTCTGTCTTTGTGGCACTAAACAGCCTTCATTGACTCGGGTGCTCGGTTGTACTCGACAGACAGCCCCTAAAACGAGTTAATTTCACCATGGCAAGAAAGATTCTGTCAGAATCTTGATATATTTTGAGTGTTTGAGGGAAAAGCATGCCACAGACATGTTTGTAAGATACCTGACAACTTTTAGATTGTGAAAAAGGCAGACTATGCTTCTTCTAAATGATAATATATGAGGGGGAAAAACATACGTATGGGGGCACCTGTTAGTAATTCACGGAAAAGT
This sequence comes from Hippocampus guttulatus, assembly GCF_054856545.1. Taxonomy (NCBI): domain Eukaryota; kingdom Metazoa; phylum Chordata; class Actinopteri; order Syngnathiformes; family Syngnathidae; genus Hippocampus; species Hippocampus guttulatus. The sequence goes on from NC_141279.1 coordinate 9,036,737, forward strand.
CAACGACCCCTGGTGTCCGGGCGCTGAAATGACCATAGGGAACAGTTATGTTTGAGGTGCACTGTCAGGGGCGGTTCTGGATCAATTTCACTGAGGGGGCCGGGCTGGGGCCAGGGGGGCACATTCAACCCAGGGCTAAAAAGACAGATTCGAAATCTTATTTGACTTTTTATTTCTTCAGACTTGGGTGTCTTGAAAGGCGCTTATAAATAAAATGTATTATTATTATTATTATTATTAGGAGGGCTAAAATGTCTGCAAGCGTAACAATACGTCTGTTGAGAATATTCAAGCCAGGGGATGATATGGTACCAGCCTGCCGGGGACAAAAATTGCAAATACACTGAAGCTAATGTTTTACATGGATATAATTATCCAAATTTTAAAAGGCAATGTCTTATATATTGATCCTGTTAAATAAAAATTAAAATAAAAAGGGAGACTAAAAAAGTTACACACACACACACACGCGCGCACACGCAAACACGCGCATACACACACAGACACGCACACGCGCGCACACACGCGCGCACACACGCACACACACGCGCGCACACACGCACACACACACGCAAATAGCACTCGTGTCGTGGTAATTTCCTTCTCTGCGGACTGCTTCTCATTTTCCCGCTCATTTTTAAAGGGTCCGACTAGAATGTTAAATCACGCGCTTTGGTTCCACCTTTCGCGTCGGCCACTCGGCACGACTGCGTAATCTGCGCTCGGAGGGGGGGCCAGAATCGGTGCTACAGGGGCACTGGCCCCCGTTGGCCCCCCCCCAGAACCGCCACTGTGCACTGACGCTATAAAAAGATTCAAAAGTCGACCTTAGCGAACGGGAGACATTTTTAAAAGACGCAATGAGGTCTGAAAAAGTGACGAATTAATAATACACACCATAGAACGGGTGAGCACGGCGACAAAAAAAAAAAAAAACGATGCTTGTCGTCGGCGATGTCGCACATCGACAGGTGCTTGTTAGCTCTAGCTTGAGCTCCGTTTCCTGCAGTGACGGAGCTGACTTCAAAATAAAACAAAAACCACTCGCGTTGAGCGGCGCACTGCATAGAAAATGTCTGTAATGACCCTCGGTAATTGATATGTGCCTAATTTATAAATTACTTGTAGCGATTTTAGAGGGTGCTAAGCCTTAAAAATGCAGCTTCCCCTCGACGATTGATCCTTTAATCGTGAAACGCAACCGGATTTAGAAACGCCAGATGCCTCGACCTTGACCTGTGCGCGACACACGGCTTTGTAATGTCCGGAATATTGCTTATGATTTTATGACCCCGTATGTAGCCACTGAAGCAATTATTTTTTTTAATATCACAGCGTAATTGGGCTATTTTGGGGGGTTGTCATGTGGGTGTTTGGCTACGGATCGCTAATTTGGAAGGTGGACTTTCCCTACGAGGAGAAGCGAATCGGTTACGTTAATGGCTTCAGTCGTCGCTTTTGGCAGGGCAGCACAGACCACCGCGGAGTGCCGGGGAAGGTGAGTCTGACGTCTTTACACGCCATGCTCGCTCACTTTAACGTCATGTTGCATCATCTCACAAAAAGTAGCTTGACATTAAGTCTGTCAAGAGACTGTAAATTACACTACTGGATGTAATATATTAAGGCAAAAGTAGGGGTAGGAAAAGCCTCAAAGGCCACGTTGAGTTTGAAAACTTGACAGAAGGGAAATTTCCTTCTGTTAATTTTAACACCTACGTGTCATTCGTACAATGTAAAATAGTCATAATTCATTCTCACTTTTAAATTATATTTGTAATTTCATTACAGTGACTCAACCACTGTTTGATAGAAATGTAAAAATGTGTTTAATGATAAGAGTTTTGCTTTGAGATGCAAGTGCCTTACCTGACAATTATTTTGAGATACTTGCCACAGTTTGGTCGCTTTTTTCCCCTCTCGAGTTCTGAGGAAAAAATTTAGTGATGAGTGCGTCTGTCAGACTCCCATGACAAATTTCACATTTAGCCAACATCAAATAACTCGGTTTCCTTTCAGTGGAAGTTAAGTGACGTAAATGCACCATGACGCTGGTTTCTCAAGCATACTGAAAAAAAGGTGATTAAAAAAATAATTCATTTAATCAAATAATCGACACATCGACCTTTTCTTTTCACAGCCGGGTCGCGTGGTGACACTGGTGGAGGACCCTGAGGTAAGGAAACGGCAGCGAATCAAAATGACCTGTGTGGAAATAAAATGCCTATTTCACAGATACAGTTGATCAGAAAATGAACTTTTGGTGATATACAGTAGTTAAAAAACAACAACTTAAAAACAGTCCAAATTTGAATACATCAAATCAAATGAAGCAGTGAATCTTTGCCATTTTAGCAGAAGAGCCCCAGGTTAGTCTTTCCACCCCCCACCCTCCCCCATGTGAGCACAAGGCCAGATCCTCGATGTTTATGACATCAGCTTTCCTTCACCTGTACTATCATAGCAGATGAAGATTAATGAAACAACGCCTCGTTATACAGCCGTAAAACGCCAATTAGCGTCTGATGATCCTAACGTTTACTACCTTGTAAGCTGTCACTGTATGAGCGCATTTTCTGACCCGAGCAGCATACAAAAGAGCTCCCTTGTCAAACTGCTCCAAGGTCACAGCACGCACAAAAAAAAAAAGACGTTATCTCGTATCCCGCTGAAACGAAAGCGAGGATGACGCCTCACACCGCGACCTTGGATGGGAGATAATTTTTCCCACTCATCTGGGGGAGGCGATAACGCTTAGAAAATCTGCATTGAAGAGGCCAGTGATGCATATCTTTGAATATTGCTGCATATACAGTAGTTGTGTAAGTTAGCCTTACTTTTGCATGTCGTTTCTGGAAAAGTACAATAAAATTCTTAGAATTGGAGGTCGAAAAACAGTAGATAGAAAATCCTAAAACGAAGAGCCTTACACATTGTGTAATTAAAACAACATAATTATATTCTGGTCATTTCGTAGCATTGTTTGTGTTTGCAACCCTATTTATGATCATTATCAGGGTCGTGTTTGGGGAGTGGCATACAAGCTCCCCACGGGCCGGGAGCAGGAAGTGAAGCGCCAACTAGACCACCGAGAAAAGGGCGGCTACCGCGTGATGGCTGTGGCCTTCAACCCGCGACCGCCGCTGACACCGCCGCCTTGCCAGACCCTACTTTACATTGGCTCGCAGGACAACCCCGACTATCTGGGTCCCGCCCCCTTGGAGGAGATAGCCAATCAGATCGTGGGCTCCACAGGGCCCAGCGGCCGGAACACGGAGTATCTCTTTCAGCTGGCCGACGCCGTCAGGAACATCCTGCCCGAGGATGAGGACGCGCACTTGTTTCGCTTGGAGATGCTCGTACGCCAGAGACTAGAGGAAGACTGCTCCCCCAAATCATCATCCTAATTATAACAAGTTCACCATCAGCCATACAGCTATGTGTTGTGAAGTGAATTGGGTTCACCGTCACATCTTGCATTTGAAGCAAAAAATCTCTTGAAATACTTGTCGGGTTACTTATATCTCAAGGCACTACTGTATTATATTTGATTATCAGTCTCAGGGTTTGCATGTGTTGTGTAATGGTGGCAAATATCGAGCACAAAGTAAATAAGCTACCTGAATGTGTTCTTGAACAAAAGGAAGTGGAGGAGCGATGCAAAATCACACACAAACCGAAAAGAGCAAAAAAAAAAAAAAGATGTGGCTGCCTAAAGCCAAACTAACAGACCAAGAGGAAGCTGCCCTTTCTACTGCTTGAAAAGTCGAGTACAGTATATGTAAATGGACAGGAAACAGGATGACTTTACAAAAATAAAATAAAAAATTAAATGGCAGACAAACCCCCCGAAAGGGTAATAGATTGCTACATTTCATTGTGCCACACATGTTTACGCAGGGTTGGGGGTTTTTTTGAGTTAACCAGTGAGTACAAAGTTGAGTTGGCAACAAACTGGTCTGAGCACATATTTGGAGTTAAGTAATCACTCATGTTCCTGTGGGTTTCAACAGGATTACACACATTTGTGAACGGAGCTTCAAGTGTTTGTTTATACATGCAAAACAATAAATTAGCCTTACCTGGACCTTGGGTTTGATATGCTGACTTTTCTTTTGCAAGATGAGCACTTGAGCCAACGGACTGTCTGCAACATTGACTTAAAGAGGACATCTCTGGGCACAATTGCAGATTATCAATTTATTCAACAGAACCGCATCAAAGTACCTGTACTTTTTTTTTTTTGCAGACATATTACACAGATATCATAGATGGATTTGAGTATTTGTAAGGTCAGAATGATATATTTGAAGTCTGCTAAGCACATCTTTTGCAAAATGTGAGCGTTTTAGCAAAGCTTAGTAATAAAGCAATGTACACCATTTCAATTACGCTAAGATATAACATCATTGCATACATATTTACAAAGCTAAATATTGGTGTTTAGCAAACAACATGTATGCTATGTTACACCTTGACTACAGTATCTCACATGAGGCATTCTAATGAGTATGACAATTAAATATTTACTTTTAAAAGATGAACCCTAACCAGTTTCCTCGGTAGTGTTTTGTCCCTGTCTTCATCTGGTTACGGTGGAGGTTGAGTCACTGGGCGGCCTCCCAGCAGCGATGCACACAGCTTCATTAAATTTCACTCGAACAAACAAACAGACAGCGGGAAAAACAAAACACTTCTTAGCATTGTTGGGGGTTTTTTTCTCACTCAAGCGTAGTAGCACGGCGACACCAGCAAGTCAGTGAGCACCAGCAGCTGGTCGTCGGTGAAACGCTGCCGATGCTCCTGCCAGTTGTCGTGGTGCGTGCGGCGAAACTCCGATAAGGTCTTCTTCACCGTCATCTTGAAAGCAAATAAATCACATGTCCAACTGTGGAGATCCACAACAAAACGGGAAGCGGGAGTGATTCTCAAACTCCAGCGATGCAATACATAAAAACCACAAGATGATCTTTGTGGCTCGCCAGCTCCTTCTGCACTGAAGCATAACAACAATCCAACTTTAATAAAACTGGCTTACTCAAAAGTAGAACTATTTGAACCTGCCGCTGTCCAATAAGCATCCAGGCCTCCAATTTTGTGGTGACATAATTTGTCTACAGTTGAAATGTTTGTTTGATATCGGGAGAAAGGGTTCATCCTCATTTGGTTCTTCTCCAAGCAAAGGGGGGAAAAATGTAAAAAATTGGTAAGCTGATTTTTTTGGGGTGGGGGATCTTTTAAGGCTATAACAGTCAAACCTCAGTCTTTCGAGCAAACCTTGTAGCAACACTTCTGTTTGAGATTAAAAACTAACAAGTAGGCTTTTCATTTATTGATGCTAAAAGGCCACGTGCAAGCCTTGGAATTAGTGTCGCAGGGCTAGAGGGTGGAAGAAAAAAAAAAACACGCATCCAGAGCACAAAATGGCGATCACAATGGGTCAAGATGTACTCATGAGTTATGGATGGGCCACATTCATTTGAATAAAAGATCGACACCAAACCGGGCACCTGCAAAACTTTTTTTTCCTCTCCAATGAAGTGGGGTTGGTGTCTAAAATGTACTGAATTGCGTTGCGTTTGACTTTGCAGCAAAATGAACCACTGAATGATTATCTCTGGCTGGCCCGGCACACTCATTTATTATTTACTCTCATTGATCACGTTGTGTGCATCCGAGACCCGGGGCACTAGACTCACCTCAAGTGGCCCACCAAGTCATCGTTTCTTGGTTGTTGTTTTTTTTGTTTTTTTTTAACGGGCAAATAAGTACCTCAATGGGCTGCGGGTCGTTGAGGTGGTCACTCAGATCCATCAGAATCTGCGGCATCCATTTGGGGACGTCGTAAGGACTGGACAGGATGCACGCACTCAGGCCCAATACTCCCGCGTGCCGACGCACCAAATCTGCAGCAGTCATGTTCAATTTGTTCAGTTTCAAAAAGGTTGGTGACCTTTGATCTTATAGCACAGGTATCAAACTCTGGTCCTCAAACCTGTGAACTGTGTACACTGTAGCAGTGTGTTGCTTGTGTGCGTGTGATTACCCGTGGAAGCCAGCTCTTCTTTGGCCTTGGATAGGCGCGTGTGACTCAGCGTCTGCAGTTGAGTCTGCAGACTGCGGTCCAGAGGGAAGAAGTGGCACTGCAGCAAACCACTCAGGGTGGTGCCCGCCATGTCCCTCACCTACACACAGGAGAGCAGGTTTAGCAAAGGACAGGCATCAATTTAGTGAAAGGATCGGGGGTGGGGGAAGGTACACCCTGAACTGGTTGCCAGCCAATCGCACGGCACACAAACAACCATTCACACCTAGGAACAATTTAGAGTATCAGTTGCTGAAAATATCGACTTGGACGGTTTTAATGTGATTGAGATCAACACATGCTCTCCACTCATTCAAAATGAGAAAGCACAGCCATTTTTATTGCTTTCAATAAAATAAAAAAAAATGTCCCATTATATTACCAGTCAATCAACTCTGTGTGAAGTGTCTTTTGATGTTTAAAATTAGATTTGTCTACAAAAGGACACGGTGTGCTCGCAACTGCCCAGAGAACAAGTGTTTTTTTGGGGGGGTTTTAACATCACCTCGAGTTGCTCGTCCAGCAGCAGACGCATCACCAGCTTGCGGATGCGCTGCACCTCCACGGGCACACTGAGCAGCGTGAATAAATTGGAGAAGACTGTAATCTGTAGGTAGGTCAGCACCGAGTAGCGCGCGTGCCACGACCTGCTACCGGCCATCTGTAAGAGCAAACGTGAATGCGCCTGTTAGCGTTTGCCAAGAGACACCACGTCCATATCTAGTGCCGATCACCTTGTGTGTTCATGTAGAGAACCTTCAAATGTCAAAGTGTGTTAATAAGCGGGAGCGTGAAGAACGAGGCCGTTCTCGACCAGCTATGCGACACATAATTCATAAATTTATCAGATGGAATAATCTGTAGGGCTTCATACATGTTCACACACAAACTGGAGGACAGTAACAGACATTCACATTTGTGACATTGTGTGAAAATGGCAAAACATCAAAACTTGAGGCAAAGATTTTTTTTAATGATTTTTTAAGAGCAACTAGATTACGCTAGATGTCACTTTCCTATCAGGACAGTTAAAATCTATTGGTGCAGTGTATATAAAGGCAAATTAAATCACACACAAAAGATAAAATGTAAAAAAAAAAACTCATGTGTGAGTGACCTCTTCCAGGGCTGCCAAGACGAGAGGGATGTGTTGCGGATAGAGCAGGCCCTGGGACATCAGAGAGAGGCATGTGCGAGCGTCCTGTTTCATCTCATCATAACTCTCATCAATCTCCACCGGGGCAATCTGCGGGGAGGGGTGAGAGCGGGGCGAGAGACAAAGAGAATGACAGACAGAATGAGAAAGAGTGAGAGTGAAAGAGGTGCGGAAAGGTAGGGTGACAGCAGCGTGGCAGCGTTGTGAGTAAATGAAGAGAGAAATGGAGTCTAATGGCCAAGTAAGATGGAGTGGGTAATAACGTTGCACTAGGACTCTTTGCGTGTTTGTGTGCACGCATTCGTGTGCGTGTGCGTTTGCCTTGAAGAGCAGAGGCAGGAGTTGAAGTTGCTGCTGAACAGGCGTGGTGAAAGTCCGCCCGGCGCTCGCCATCAGCCATTTAAGGACTAAAAAAAAAAAAAAAAAAATAGAAAGAGACTCGCATGCATGCACATACACACAATGAAAAGCAATTTCATCAAGTAAAGTTGCCACGGTGACCTCACTGGGACGCCTTCACCACAGCACGGCATTCATCATCATTTGACAAAGCAACAATTGAGTTAACGGCAGTCGATAGTATTCATTCGGACCTCTAAAAGATTTTTTTTTCATGCTTCTGCCGTAAATGCGAATTCAGACGTGCTCTAGAAAAGTAGAAGTTGTAGCATCTATTTTTTTTTATCTTGGTTTTTAATTTTAAAAAGGAGAGGATTTGTTTTACATCGAAAAAAATATTTTTTAAACAGTATAGTTCAACATAAATAATCGACTAAGAAAAGATAAAACTATGTGCTACAATAAATTATTTTTTTTATAAATTAATCTGATTTTTGGGATTGAATTGTACAGTATAATTAAGAAAAACAGTACATTTAGGTTTTGCAATGTAAATTATGTAAAACAAATCAAATTACTTCAATAGATGAATATTTTGACCTTTTTTATGGACTCTGCACAAATATAATTAATCCAATTTAATCAGCAATATGCAAACTGTTGGGTGCAGGGAACTCAACTCACATTACGCATCATTAAATCGGATTGTAATCCAACCCGCATAAAATGGAGGCAAACGGACCGATAGCACTTTTTTTTTTTTTAATGTAGTCTATTTTTGTAGTGACCATGATTAATACATTCTAATGCATACTGCAGCACTTTGTGACCGGGAGCACGGGCTAAAATTAGGCCTGTAAAATCTTTTTGTAAGCTTCCCACCTGACGACTCGTTATGTTTTTTTTTGTTTGTTTTTTTTATCGTACTGTAGTAATAGTTTTGTTGTTCTTTTTTTCTTTGTTGCATTTTTTTGCTCAGTTTTGCAAGACGCAGGAAAAATCTGTATTCCGACCCGTCTTGAGCAGCTTGACAGGCTGTGTGCGGTCGTCGGCGGTCTCGAGGGCGTTCTCCTCGTGCACGTGGTTGTGGATCTCTGCCTCGGACGTGAGGGGCTTGAGCCGCTCCAGCACCCGGGTGACGAAGTCGGCCACGTGGGGGGAGGTGGTGGGATGCGTGTGGGGCAGGGCCACGTCCATCATGAAGATGTAGGTCAGGACACTGGAGGGGGAAAAGAAAACGAAATAAGAACGAACACAAGTTCAGACAGACATAGAAAAAAAACAGTGCATGCAAATCAGATGCAACTATCTTTCCCTTTTTATCAAATGTCGTGTAATGATAGCACATGTTTTGACATTGACAAAAACGTCAACGCCATGTCAATCGATTGAGAAATGAATAAATACTGGGTTCATTTGAGCATAGCACGACATGACGACATTATGTACCTTAACAACCTTGTATCCACATCTAGTGTATCACTTATCACGACGTGTCAAGTACGGTCCGCGTCCGTGGTCGTTACCTGCCGATGCGCTCGCGTACGTTCTTGTACACTTGTGTGAGTTTGGGTTCCAGGTAAGTTAGGAGCCTGTGCAGGAGTTCCGACACTCGCCACTGCTGCTGGGCCAGGCCGCCTTGAAGCACGTACAGCAAACTGAGGCGCACAAGCACGAGGTTACAAATTGCAACAGAGCGCCAACGACGACGTGAACGAGTAAGCACCTGGCGTCTCGGAAAGAGCTCCCCTCGCCGATGAGCGGCGTTTCCATCAGCAACTCGAATAGCCAGTGGAGCTTCCTGGGGTCGCGACCCTCCTATGGACATTTTGGGGTTATATTTCTTTCGCATCAAATGAAGAAAGGGGCAATGTTGGTGTTTTTCCTCACACATGCGGTGGCGATGCAGGTGCCCCAATCGGTGTACGTTTCCACCGTGATGTTGGTCAACGCCATCTTGATCAGCGGGCACAAAACGCTCCACAGCATGTCCACCTACACAAACTCACAATTAATATTGAGTGGTCTTATCAAATGGAAGAGTGCGAGCTTGACTTTCATGTTTAACTGGAATCAATCTCATAACGTTTACTCATGTCAAATCTATTTGCTATATGGGAAACAATTTGGTTCCACAGTCGCGTATATGCAGCATATACGACGAGCGTGTGCAGTGCCTTGCTGAAACTCCACAGCTTGCTGCCTCTGATGAGCCCGGCGGCGATTTCGCAAACGCAACGCTGCGAGCTCTCGTGCGGGTCGGCGGCCAGCTGCTCCAAGTGCGGCCACAACAGCGGTAGGAAGACGTGGCCGTAGTTGCGAAAAAGGCCCTGCCGATCAATAACCAGCATAGGTCACTCGTGTTCAGGCCGCGGCCCAAACTACGAGTTGTACCTTAAAGAGATAGAAGCGCCGCGGGTTGAAGCTGTCTTTGCCTTTGCGTTCTTCCAGTGAGAGGAAATCCATAAGCTGCTCGATAAACTCAGGGTCGGAGAAATATTCAAAGATGATCTTTTCTGCCTAAAAAATAAATAAGAATGACAATTATGAGACATTTCTTCCGCTTTATATGCAAGCATGCGTACCTCATTCATCTCTTCATACGGCAGATCATCTTTTAGTTTTTGCGAAGGAGCGTAGATCATCATTTCTCTAGAAAGGACAGAGAAGCTACACCGTGATGCCAAATAGTAAACAGAAAAATGCCACACATGGGGGTGGTGGGGGGGGGAAGACCCTTCTTTATCTTTATTATGTATTGATCTTTATTTTCATTTTATTTTTGAGTGCCCAAAGATATATATATTTTTTAAATCTGCCATTGTAAACGGATGTGGACTTTTTTTTTTTTATCCCCTATGATATAAATAAGAACACCAAGGCAGAAGACATGGACGAGGCATTATCCTGTCTGGGGGATAAGAGGCGAGGATGGATGAATGAAAAAGTCCATTAGTCAGCAAGTTGCCCGCGTACGGGGACAGGAAGTACCGCCCCTGTACTTGTCTTATCTGGGCCAGGCTGTAAGTCATCCAGTCAGGCTTATAATATCTAGGCCGGGCCATGCGGTGGCTCCATCTCATTAGCGCGCCGTCACTGTTAAAAAGACATAAACGTTCCTTCCCGTCTTCCCCAAACCTCCAATCAACGCCGCCGACGGCAGTTTCCTCCTCACCTCGGCCACGAGTAGTAGCCCACGTGCGTTTTCTCCACGTGCAGCTGCGAGTCCCACGTCTTCTCGTTGAGCGGCAGGTCAGCAGTGCGGTACTGCAGCCAGCCGTTGGCCTGGCGGTCCCCAGCCCACATGCCATCCGGGTCCCCCACTTCGTCTGCGTGCGCAAATTAAACGCCGAGTTGCCTCAATTCGAAACTCAAACACTGCTTCTTTGACATAATAGTTTAATTTATTCTGTGAACAAGCTTGTGATATAAATTTATAAACTGTTTCCCAAAGTGTAATTACTTGTACACCCTGTCGTATTTATATGTCTGAGGTCTGCCTTGAAGGGGCGCGCGCGGCCTCGTCTGATAAGATAAGATAAGATATGTGCTTCATATGAGTGTTTTCATTCTGAATGTGTGTGTGTTAGGCTGTCCTTTTCGATAAACAGCTATAATTGCATCAGCAGCTGTGGCTCTCCTTTGCACCAAGAGATCAACAGCGGCACCTGCGTGGCACATTAGTGCCATGCAAACCTTATTAGGAACACCATGAGGCCAACAAGTGTACTCTTCTTCTACTCACTAATGTCAGACGGCTTGACTGCTACTTTCTTTCTTGGTCTTTTGAGCTGTTTCAGGATACCCGCCACTGCAGATATTGCCACCTGAGCGAGAAAGAAAATCATATTGAATATAAAACTGTAAACTGTACAGTGAAGCTCGCCGATTATTCACAGCTCCCATTCACAAATTTCCCTGTTGGCGTTTTTTGTTCTGCATGGCACTCGACCCTGGCAATTTGCTGAAAAACTGATCTATGACTGTGATGCCCCAAGAGGCCAAGAGACCATTCAAAATTTTCTAACAGCTGGTATACTGTGACATGTAGATGACGGCAGACCTTGCGTATGCTGATGGAGTCGTGTATGAGGCTCTGCGTGAAATAGAGGACGGCGTCCGGCGGCAGCGGGTGGTCATCCCTCAGCAGCAGTGACAGCAAGTCTGCGGCCGTGTGCTCAAACTTCCACGGCCTAGAGCACCGGACAGAAAGAGAGAATGTCTATGAAGTATCATCAAAGTCACTCCGTATCCACTTTGTCTCAAAAGTTTAAAAACCAGTGTCCACATGCAACACTTACAGCTCTCTGTCTTCAAGGCAGTCTAATAGGTCATTTACCAGCTTCTCATATTTCCTGAACAAGCAAATAACGTTTCGTTATTAACGATATGACTTTTTGTCTAGATGACTATGAGTAATGAGATATGAATTGCAACTGTTTTGTCCTACCGCGCATTAACAACATTTCTGATTCGCTGGCGTTGAAGCCCCTCCTTCAGCTCCTCAACCGAGGGTGCCAACAAAGTATGCGAAGGTGCCATTTTCTTGGCTATCTCCACGCAGCTCTCAGATACCTGAAGATGTGCGGGGCGCACGCTTTAGCACAATGAGGTACAAAGGAATGCAATCAGAAAGAGGCTTGCTCACGGTGAAAAAGATGCCGATGGTGTCGTGCTGCCGGTGGATCCGGTCGACGATGTCGTCCAGGAGTTGGCCCACAGAGTGCTCATCGAGGGTCGTGGCGGGTGAAAGTCCACAGCGGACAAGCGCCGGCCACACAGCCCCCACGCAATCCCAGTCGCGCAGGCTCGCCAAGCACATGCCGCTGTGCGCCACCAGCAGGCAGTACAGCGCTCCCTGAGGGTGAAACTGGGGTTAGACTCAGGACGTTTGTGAAACCTAGGCCAAAAAATTACAAGGGAATAAGCCTTAAAACAATCAAGAGGGCTACAACACCAAACTGGAAAGATGAAGTGCGTGTGAGCTTGACCTTGAATTGCTGTTGCGCGCCGGCAGCGTGTTGCGGTGACAAGAGTTGCACAATTCGGGGAATCAGGTCTCGGTATGAGAAGCTGTAGGTTCCCAGCGCTGTGGTCAGCACATTCTGGGCCCTGCTACGTACCTGCCGGGGGGTTGATTCCAATTTGGAATAAAGCTAGAATATACATTAAAATGTGATGTATGAATGTTGTTTGCATCGGTGCACGTTGTACCTGGCTGTAAGTGCTAGTTGACAGCAGCAGTAGATCGCACAGCAGCTCTTGGTGGACTTCTCTGTATTCGCTGCCCTCCACCACCAGTGTCCTCATCTTTTTATGGAAAAGGTCATATGACATATTTCACAGTAAATAATCAAGTCCAACCCTTAATATACAGTTTTACTTTTGATGGCATCTTTGTTTACCTCATGCTGTAGCAAGACCCGGTCGATGAGCAGCGCCCGAATGTGCTGCTTCTGCCCGTAAAGCTGTGCAGAAACGATAACAAAAAAGCAAAGCGTTAGTTCCCCGTTAAAAGGCTTTGGCGACAGCTTTCCTTGGCATCTTGGCTCACCCGGTTTTCCATAGACTTCTTGACCAGCGTGAAGCTCTTCCAGCGGGAGTCAAACTCCTTCTTGTGCGTGCCTCGGAAGAACAGGATGTCGCTGATGATCTGCGGTCACGAGCCGTAAAGAGTTGATCAGAATTTTGTTCCAGAGGCCACAGAGGAACACATTTCAAGTCTAATAATGGGCCCTCAACATGGCTTTGTCGCCTGCCATAATCCCAATGGCTAAAATCTAGAATTTGGGTTTCCTCCTGCATTCAGATAAAAATGGATGAAATGGAATTGCAGACAGAAAAACACAACTCAGTTTGGACTACAACAAACTACAAAAGAAATATACCAGCCTTGGGGCAGGTAATAACCGAGACAAAGCACCTTAATGATGACAAAGAGTGACTTGATGTCATCCTCTGTGTGCTCCAGGATGTGATCTGATTTGTGGGAAAGGAAGCTCACGTTACAGTAGCATGCAGGTTGTGTGCGGGTGTGTTTTTCTGCGTGCGCGTGTTCACTTACGCAGCAGCAGCCTCATGGTGCGGCAGATCGACGCTCGATAGTTCTCGCGCAAATCATCTATACGAGCAAAGGGGGCGAAAAATGAGCGAGGTCACACAGGGGCAGCCGTCATTTGCACTGTATGTACTTTCTCACCGTACTCCACCCCAATGTGCAGTTTGAACTCCCCCAGGTTCACCATGGAGGGCACTCTGAAGCCAGGCAGAGAGTTAAGAAACCCCGCATTGAGGCCCTGCGTGTGTTTCAAGCGCGCGTGTCGGCATGGGCAAGACTCACAGGTCGGCGACGTGAGGTCCATCGAGAGGGGGCAGCAAGCTGCCCGCCCCGAGGAGGCAGTGCTGCACGATGGCAAGGCTCTGCACCAGTTCCTCTCTGTGGACAAAGAGATTACACCCCGGGGAAAGGGTTATGTATGCTCCTTCAAATAGGTAACTGTGATTAAACCCATTCATTTATTGATGAATTGTTCAAAATGGACGCAATCAAATTCTGTCTCAACACCTCAAAATATTTTTTTTCCACACCTGCTCATCGGCTGGTCTCCCGAGACGTGGCCCCTGATTCGCTCCAGCTCGGGCTTCAGCAGGCGGGACAAGAGCTGGAAAACAAAGTTCTCCTCCTCCGGGCTGGGGACGTGCCAGCACACACCCAAAGCACCAACATCACCGGGCCGACCCCAGTCCTGGACAAAGAACCATAAACTATAGGCGCTTTCCTATGTTGGGAAAAAAAATACTGTATGTTTCTAGATGAGTGATCAGATGTAGAGAAACATCACAATAACGAGCAGTTGTACAACCACCAATGATAATTAAGTTATCAAGTTCATTTTTGTAGAGTGAGCGAGCGACCCACTCGTACTGGGAGGTCGTCAGGGAAGCCGCCGGCCGTGCTGCGATACTCGGTGGGGTAAATGAGAGAGAGCGAGCGCAGCGTGTGCTCCAGCAGGACCGAGGCCAGCGCGTAAGCCCGTTTGCAGCGCAGGCGCACGCATGTGCTCAGGACGCGCTCCAGCTCACCGGCATACCTCAACAGCTGCTCGCCGTCCACGCGGATCACCTGAAAACACCAGCACGCGCGCACACACACAAACACATCGTAGAACAGTGCAGTAAGTCATAGCGTTTGGCTCGCTCTTCTCCCAGGAGTAATAAAACACAACAGAGAAGGTAACAATATGTTCTGCTTAGCGACAAAGTGGCCCGATATTTACGAGAGCGTGGCGCGCCGGGGGAATCGCTGCAAGAAATGTCGCGTAGTCATCTTTTTTTTTTTCCCCCTGGCACTAGCCTTCCATCTTTCTCAAGCAATATCAGAAACTTTCAGCAGAAATAAAACATCATCTCTCTGCATGCCCAAGGGCGGCACATCTGCCTCGCATACACATGCACATGCGCGCTCTCACCTCAGACAGCAGCTGGAGGTTCCACAGCAGCTCCTTATCCAACTCCTCTTCACCCTGGAGATCCTCATCTACACACACACATACACAAAATCAGATTGATTTTCTCTACCATTTGCTGAGCTTTCTAATTACGGATTTACCAGAGGCAGTTTCATCAAATGAATCTAGAATGAGCATAAATATATTTAATATATATTAGATAAACTCACACAGCAGTGAGACAATGGGCAGAATGTCTCATTTGTATTCTGACGCCCCAAAATTAATTTCCAATTAAAATAAATAAATAATCGCACTACAAATTGACTGAACAGTACTTTTGTAATTGCATTGTATTGATTGTTTTTTTTTTCCTCTATGGTTAAATGTGCAGTGTGTCACATTGACAATGAACATGTGCTAAAGCAAAGACTTGAGTCACAGCCAGCGAGTGCTGACAGCATTATGAAAACTTGTTGACCTAGCATGTTTGTCAATAAGCTTTATCCAATTCAAACCGTGTATATATATATATATATATATATATATATATATATATATATATATATAAACATACAATGTTACACTGACTTTCAGTAAATTGGAAAATGAGGCTGCAGCAATGCGGGAAAAAGAGCCGAAGAGATTCAGCAGGATGACACTGAAAAGGCAAACACAGAGACACACAAAAGCAGATGGAGATGCACAAGAAAGAAAAAGAAAAGAAAGCATCAGTCAACAAAACAGGAGGCAAATTGAATAGAAAAGTCTGGAAGACAAGAAAGGTGTTGAAAATGCAAGAATTATATAGCAATTTGGTATTTTGAGGACGGAAATTTTCTGTAAATGTGATGACTAGCCACTAAAACATGCGTGCGCACACACAGACAGCCAGACAGTAATCCTAACACACGCACACACTCACCTTTGCGGCCGCTCTGCACATGTCAGCCACCATCCTGCCTGACACGCACGTCTCAAAGATGTTGGAGGTGGCAAAGTTGTACACTTTCTGCAGTGCCACCTAACACGATAGGATAGAAAAGTGTCAGATGTTACGCTGTGTGTGTGTCGCTGTGTGTGTCTGCGTGTTACCATGTAGATGTGTGTAGAGCACTGCGTGAGGACTGTGCTGACGGTGGAGGACAGGCCCAGTTCCACCAGGCTCTCCAGCTGCATCCGAGTGTCCGTCTCCGTGTCGTCCCGCGTCTGCTCCAGAGAGCTGCTGTCGATCACAGCAAAGCACCTGCACAAACAAAAAACATAGCCAATTTGGGTGTGGTCGCTCGAGACAACAAACATGAAACGACAAGTGTCTGATTTGATGCTACCTGTCCAGAAATTGCAGGACAAAGTCTTCAAACTCAGCGGAAGCAAAACACAAGTCTTTTTCCATCTGAAAAGCAGAAGAGAGACGCACCTATGATTGCTTATCTGTTGATTTGATGGCAATAAATGCAGCTCGCAGGACATTTACATTTTCTGAATCTGCCCTCATTTGTTGAGCGCAAGAAAGTTAAGAAGTGGTAGCGAAAGGTGTTAGGTTGTGCCTGGTGACTCAATCGGTGGCGTACCTCTGAAAGATGGCCGTGTCGGGCTGGAGCTGACGAACAGTCAACCAAAGGCACCAGCGTAGTGAACGTGGTGATGAACTGGAAGGTGATCTGCAAAGCAGCCGCCAGAGTCAATGTGGTCTCATGTTCAATTCCAAATCAAACGCGGTCGCCCACCATGCACTTGCTGAAGTCGTTGGGGTCCACGCCCTGCAGCGAGCCCATGAGCAGCGGCAGCACGTGGGCGCGGCCCTGCGGGTAGTGCTCGCTGGGGGCCACCAGGCTCCGCGCCATGCCGATCATGCAGCTGAGCGTGGCAGTGAGGGCGTGGGGCTCCGTCAGGGTCTCCATCGCCGCGTACGTTCTGCACAAGGCACGTGTGAGTCAGGTGGAAGTGTCGCATTTCAGCCAACGTACAAATTTGTCAGCGGGATTGGAAGCCTCACTTCTCGAGCACGGGAGGAATGGCCAGTTGTGGTGCGAGGAGGGCCAAGTTCTGCAGGGCGAAGGCGGCGTCCGTACTGCCGGTCTTACTGCACATCAAATTAGACTCAATTGTGTGAAGAAAAAAAACAAAACCTAATCTGTTACATTTTATTACATTTGATGATAAACTATTTCATTTGAAATAAGATTTCCTATCCAGATCAAAACCAAATTGGAGTCCTAATTATGAAGAAAAAAACAAACATTGAAAATGTTCATATCCACTAGATGCGGATAAACTATATTTGATTATCAATGACCACTAAATTGCCTTCAAGTGTCAGGAAATTGTCACAACTGAAAGTTTGAATCGTGACGCCGCCAGATTGGACAGTACCTGAACATGGCCAGCAGCGCAGCACCTGTGAGGCTGCGCGTAAACTCCTGCAGGTCCTCGTCGGTCAGTCGCTGACTTTCGGGCACCGGCGTGATCCAGCCGGGGGCGGCGTGCCGTTCGCGGTGCGCCCGGCGCACCACGCTCGCCGGCAGACGCTGGAGCAGGCGCATGAGGCGACACTGTTTCCGCACGGACACACTCAATTTTAGCGTCAGCGGCCAGAGAGCCACACGGCCGGCAAACGTTGTGCGCACGTCATTATGATGCCGAGAATGAGCCACGCTTCGAATGACAGGTGATAAATCAAACCAGAGTAACAGTTACCACTTTGAATGCATGTGCAAGCTTCTGAGGTAGCTGCTAACCTGCCAGCGACCGTGATTGGAAGGATGATAAAAGGAGGCGATGCTGTTAAACAGGCGGCTCAACTCTTTCTGTGCCAGATTTCCTGGTCCACCCTGCACATCAGAGAGAGAGAAAAAAAAAGTTAGTGGTCCAACTTCCAGCAAATTTACGTCATCCTGCTAGCTCTCCCTGTCCTTTTTCTTCGAAGTGTCACAGGAGAGCCCTTCGCATTCATCTCCCACTTAGTCATATTTTTTTTCACAAAGTTTCATCAATTTGTGATTAACGAGAGTGCACTCTAAATCGAGAGAATTTCAAGTGCACCGTGTAATACAATACGCTAGTCGTAGGAAATAGGAATCAAGGCTGACCGTGAATAGTGCGAATAATTGGCGCTACTTTGGAACATTATTTGATTACATAAAAAGATAATCAGTTTGCTTTTATGAAGGATGACAAAACTCAGAGAATACTGTTCAGAGGATTTGGATGGTTAAAATGGCTGTCGATTAATTTGAGAAATCGATTAGTTGTGGATGAGCCGATTAATTTTGACACGCCTAACATCACTAATAAATTTCAACTCGAGAATACCAGCAGGGCCGTGATCCACAGCACCAGGTGTCCGATGTCATAGGAGTTGGTCAGGTAGCGCAGCCCCACCATGTGGCTGACACCCACGGGGAGGTTCAGACTGCGCAGGATCCTGGTGAAGATCTAAACACACAAAAGACAAACACCCTTTGCTAGACGGATGGAACCTGATTCAGTGATTGCACGGTTCCAGTAAAAACTTACTGTGGGGATATACGGGGTCCAGTCAACATAGCCAATGTTGTCGTTGGCAAGGCGAGCGAAGAGGTTCACCAAGTGCTGCGAGGGAAAAACAAAACAAAACAAAAAAACACAAGCACTCACAATCAGTCTGACGAGCATGCGCATCATAGGAGATGACTCCATCATTTCGAGGAATGTAAAAGGCGACGTGATTCATGGCTCAAATAACATGGAAATATTTTCAGAGGCCTCACAGGTTTATGGGAAAGAAATGAGCACATAAATCGCAACCAATATGAATATTAATATTGCATTTGCACATAAACGGGACAAGTGTGCACATGTGCGTGTGTTTTTGTCTCACCCCTTCCCAGCTCGGCTGATTCTGCACCGACAGCCAAAATTCCATCAATTCATCAAACCACAGCCTGGGAAACGGACAAATAAACATTACATGAAATGAAGTGGTGATTTGCCATGAAGGCAAAGTGGAGCGCTGTCATTGTGCTCAACAAATTTGACCAACCAACAAGCAATCATGAATTTTTTTTATTTGATTATAATTATATTTTCTAAATATTTTTTTTAAAGGTAGCCAGCCAGAACATGGTTGCTGCACAGCATTTGGTAAAAATATTAAGACACACACGACATTATCAACAATGGAGCAGAACGGAAAAAAGGAGAGTATTAAAAGTGATGTACTGCAGGAAGCTGCTCCAAGACTTGGTGGAGATAGATGTCTCTGTAAAGGCCAAACACGGTGAAGAAACTGACTCAGAGATCTTGTTGCTTGCTGCCAGGAGCTGGAACTCAACTTGGTAGCTGGGATTGGGGGGGGGGGGGGGGGGGGCTCGAGGTGTTCCAAGAAATCCAGCTGTTAGCCCGACATGACCGAGGGAAGCGTGATTGATGGCCAGAATATTATTTATGGTGCAAAGGTGCTGACGGAGCCTGCGGTTTTTGTAATACATGACGCATGCTCAGATCTGTTAGAAGGCTTACAAGCAAGCAATCCAACAGCCTCCGATTCTCTGTCAAGTGAAAATAAATACGCTGTCTAAATTTCAGACACCACGGACAGAGTTAATAATTGTTCAGCCAGCCAAATGTAAATGCTTATAAAATTTGGGAAATTAAGGCTTCAAAAAAGGAAACAACAAATCAATCAATTTTTTCTGCTGTTGGCGTGTTCGCTGAATGTGCTGAAACCCCGCCCCACTCAAATGTCATCTGTCAATCAAGCCCCGGGTAACTGGAATATATCTCAGAGTCATTGCAAAGATTTTCCACGCCAAGACAATGAGGCGCTCTAAAATGATGACAACAACCAAGCCCCTGTCCAATTATACATGAGGGAATTCATTTAAATTTTAATATTTATGACAACAATAATGGATGGAAGTGAAGAAAAAAAGGGAAAAAAACCTTTCAATATATTTTTCCTATAATTGAATTTGGGGATGAGAACAAGCAAGGCGAAACCCACCGAAAGCCTTGGGCGTGCTCCTCAGGGGGCATGATGGTGGGCAGGAAGAGCTCCATGGTGCTGATGGCCTTCTGCATGACCGAGTCAAACACGCACAGCAGGGGGCGCCACTCATCCAGCATCTCCTTGGTGGAGGACGCTGGGAAGTACCTAGAAGAAAACATGGACTGGACTGCTGAATTCAGGCCATGCCAAAAGATGCTGAGGGTGATAATCACGAAACAAAAACCTACGGTCTGCAACTTTTGACCAAAGCCTTCAGGATGTGATCCACTGCACTTTAAACAAAGACCAAGCCCATTTGATTTGAACGGGAACGGCAAAACACACTAACACTGTCATGTCATTTCATTAACAGTTAGCGCAACTCACTTGGGGAACCAGACGAGTCCCAGATGCTCCGTTTTGGAGTGGACCACCTTCTCGTAGAGCTGGTGGAGCGGTCGCCATGGCAATTGGAGGTCGTCCCTTGAAAGCAGTTCCTTTTTCCTGTTTGGCCAGGAAAATTGTTACACCCTTGCTGGCCTTTTCTTGGCGCGATGACAGGACGTCAAGTGCGTTTCTATTTCTGAACAATAGCCAAATGTTAACAATCCAAATACATAACAAATATGGAGTAAAGTTATAGACTGATAGCCATTTTGAAAATGGAGTATTTTGAGACTGACGAAGGGCTTTTGGTGAAATAAGAATAGTTTATTTACCAGAGGTATAACTAAAAAACAGACCGTGAGATATGCTGCCTCACCGCAGGACTCGAATTGAATGTCAATGGCTTATACTATTCATGTACACGCTGTGTTTGAATATGAGGTGCCAAAACTGATGTGAAAAACAACTGGAAATAGCACTGCGATTGATCCATTTTGTATTTATATTGCACTTAATTGAACTGTGTTTGTTTGTTTTTTCTTCTTTCTTCTTTCTGCCTACATTCTTGCTGCTGGAGGCTGTAAATTTCCCCAGTGTGGGACAAATAAAGGATATCTTAAAACGTCCGACTTGTTGGCACTTCTTTCCCTCAAAAACTACTCGATAAGATTGAGTCCCGAAACTTAATCTTTTACTCAAAACGCTGCCATCTACACGCAACTGTTAGTTATTACACCTGTTTACAAACCTGAATTTCACAAACAAGGTGAAAGAGAGAAAAAATGTCAGTGATTAATATATTCATTAGTGCCAGTAAACGGGTGGATTCCAGTTGCCATCTATAAACGTCCAAAGGAGTTCCTTGATGAATTCAATGGAAATTTTAAAGGGGGGAAAAATGTAATTCACTGTTAAATATTACCTTTTATATTAAATATAAAATAAGAAATAAAGGATATCTTATCTTATCTTAAATATGCATACAATTTGATGGCTTATTGCTCAGGCTGTGCTGGGCTCATTTGCCAAGTTCTGCCCCTGTAGTTAACTATATAAATCCTTCATAAAAAGCTTGCCAGACCCACAGCTATTTCTGTCCAGCAAATGAGGAGCAGACGCTCATTGGGAAGATTTGGGAAAATAAGCCACAATAAGGTGGAAGAGCAATGGACTAAAACACAACATCCATCTTTCTCCTGCGAGCTGCGGTAGCTCCAATTGAGTCATTGACGTTTACGTGAAGATGCGATGGCAGAGTGATGGATGTGGTCGTCGCGGCAACAACCTCGAGACAAAGGCCAAGTGATGAATGTTGACGTGGTCCTGGCATCTGATTTAAGGGGCATCGTTGCGTGTGTGTAAAGCCCGCACTGGAGACAACTCACTTGAGAGCAGTGGGTGGGCCAACGTTGGTGCTCAAGGCCGCATTTAGTTTTCATAATGGACCAATAGCCCAGGTCATTTGAACATTAGTAAATTTATTATTTGTTTAAGTTGAATTTGTAGGCAAAATATCGCCGCTGTCAGACAGAATGCTTGCAGCTTTTGTCTTTCAGAAAATTGAAAATACAGCATGTCATTTGTGTCGTTAAATTTCTCAAGATATTTTTGACAGATTGGTTCATAATTAGTATAAGTAAAGGACCAATCGTATCAATTTGCGAAAAAATAGCCAAGTGACAAAAGCAGAACATGTTTGTGATACCCACTTGAGGAGGTGAATAAGTAGCCGGGCGTAGCTCTGCATCATGTGGGGCTCCAGCCCAGGCAGAGTCACCAACTCATAGAGCAGCTTAATGAAAAGAATGTGGTCGTCCTTGCTGAACCGCCGGCCATAGAGCTTTAGGAACCTGCGAGGACGCGAAAGTAGGTGAGGTTAGGTGGGGTCAGGCGACGGGTGGGCCACACTGAAAAGTCAATCAGGTGCTACTAAGCCATATTGTCAAAGATGACATTCTTGTACATGTACAGGATATGTTGGATGTCACTTTATGTCACCCTCAAGGTATAGCTTACTATTAGGAGACTAAGTCAGGGGTGTCAAACTCAGTTCCTGGAGGGCCGCTTGATTCAAATGAACAGGTTCAATCTCAGGCTTCCGCGATTCAAACACAATACCTTTGAAATTGTCATTATTCTGGGGGGGGGGGGGGGGGGGGATTAAGAGAATCATATTTTGGCAATTTTAATTCCCCTTTTAAATGGCCCCCTGTTCGTCATGCCAATTGAAAATGGCCGCATGTACTCCAATACAGAGTAACATTTTATGAAAATATATTTTCCAAATATTAAATATTAGAGTCTTCTAGTTTGTTGCCAAACTCATCACCTTTAACTATACCGAGTTTCGTCACTTACGACAAGAGTTTCTTGCACCAGAAAGCCACCCCGGGCCAAAGTTCCCGTAGGAGGACAGCCCTGGACAGATTTGACTTGATGTCCGCCAAAAGCCCCGAGGCCTCTCGGTCCAACCGGTCGGAGTACGGCAGCAGCCCATTGTAGACAAGCTCCTTCTGAGGAACTAACACGGAGGGGTCGGCGGAAAGTGTACCAACCACGGTCATATCCGAATGTTTGCCACAGAGAAAAGAGCCGAGGTACTGTCATGGAAGCGCTTTGCTAGCTGGAACGGCTTAATCCACGCGGCCACACAGGGCAGAAGGGAAGTGATCTGTCCAGGGCGGGAAAGTGTGTCACCGCTAATTGAGTACAGGTACAGTCGAGTAAAGCCAGCTGGAAGCCGCCGTTTCCGCATTGACGCTCGCGCTGACCCTCAACGGCAGGTGCTGCGTCACCCCGTTCGCGTCATGACGCACGACGCCAGCGCCCCAAAAGAGTTGACCCAAACTACCCAAACCAAAGGTGACAAAAGTGTTCTAAGTATACAATACAATAAAAAAGAGCGCATCAAAACTGTCTCAACTGTCTTTTTTTTAATCTAAAGTTGTTGTTTTTTTTTTAACAAAACATGATACAGTACGTTTCTACCTGACTACGTCTAGTGCAGCAGTGGTTCAAAGCAGGTCAACAAATCAAGCCTTTAACAGAGTATTAGAAGACCAAAGAGTCATCTTGTGCAATTTTCATCACAATTTGATAATAAACTCAACTAACATCCCCACTAATGTGTTATACAGTAGTCCTGTATGCAGCCAGCTACTGTCAAGTGCCTATTTGGCAATACATTTCCCAGAACCCCCTTCAGCCTGCATGTTTCGGTTAATGTGCAGAATATTAGGATCATGGCCTGTTAACTGGATTACTGTCTCTCTGCTTTTCCACTGACCCTGAACTGACTGACTGGATAAACTCGCTCGCTCGCTCACTCACTCACTCACTCACACACTCAGCCTAATTCAACAAAAATGAAGTGAAAGTACTCTTTCGTTGCAATACGATCAGCTCATAGCATTAATTATTTATCAATCAATATCCGTTTGACTGTGTCCAACTGAACACAAATGAAGTGAAGCGACAGCTTCCCTCGATCTCTCTTTTTCTCTCTCTCTCCCCCTCTTTCAAGGTAGCTCTCTAATCTCGAGTTGCTCTCTTGTCAACCCTTTGACTTTAAGAGCCGATGTAATTCTCTGACATGCTTTGAGCATTGCAGTGCACATTTAATGAAGATTTTGGTGGGGCCTACGGGACAATGGCATGGCCTCAGAGATCTAGTCCGGCTCGTGATTGACGAGTTGATTAATGAAGAGGTTGGCGATGGCAGCGGAGACGCCTGTTTCAACGACTTCGACAACGACAACATTCCCGACGCGCTCGATCCCTGTCCGCTCAACCCCGACATCAAGTCGACAGACTTCGGCAAGTTTCAGGTGGTTCTGCTGGACCCGAAAGGCACCGCCCAGTCAGATCCGCTGTGGGTGATCCGCAGCCAGGGCACTGAGCTGCTGCAGGCCGCCAACTCGGACCCCGGCATCGCTTTGGGTCGGCCTCAGCCCGACGCCTTCAAATTCCAATCACACCATTGTAAAAATGTGAAATAATGGTCAAATGTTTGGACAGGATATGACAAATTCAACGCGGTGGACTTCAGCGTGACGTTTTACGTGAACACCAATCGGGATGAAGACTATGCCGGCATCGTCTTCGCCTATCAGTCCAGTCGATGCTTCTACGTTGTCATGTGGAAACAGGTGTGAGAGTTCGATAGCAGTCTAGCTCACTGTCTATGCTCTTCGTAGCAGCAATCAAAGCAACCACCAACTTTCTTTCTGAGAACAGGTGTCTCAGGCTCTCCAAAGAAGCCCTCCAAGGCTTTCGGAACAGCGGGGTTCTCCATTAAACTGGTCAACTCCAGCACGGGGCCCGGGAGAATACCTGCGCAACGCCCTGTGGCACACCGGCAACACCCGCAACCAGGCAGCGACTCTTTTCTAGACATTTTTACGATGGGGAATGGGTAGACGGCAAAGGGCTCATGTCAAGCCACTGAGCCGTTTTTCTCAATCGCGCCAGAAGAACGTGTGTGTTCATGCTTCAAAAGCTCCGACAAAACACGCGTGTGCTTTCTCTCCCGTCAGGTCCGGACACTGTGGCACGATCCCAACAAAACGGGATGGAAGGACTACACGGCGTACCGCATGCACCTCATCCACAGACCTAAGACGGGCTTCATCAGGTATGGAAAAATGTGATTCACACCGATGTTGTGATTGGAAACGATCGACGATAATGAGCAACGAAATGGACAAACCTTGGAGGGGAGCAAAATAAGCTTCTGCACATACGATGTTTTTCCTCGCACAGGGTGGTGGTGTACGAGTGCAGGGAGATCCTGTCGGACTCGGGCGCCGTTTACGACCACACGCTGGCCGGTGGGCGACTAGGAATGTTTGTCTTCTCCCAGGAACACGTGCTCTTCTCTGACCTCAGATACGAGTGCAGAGGTACAGAAACAAATCACCACAAATCCTGCCTCATCTTGACTTCTGAACATCTCTGCAATTTTGCTTTCCACCTTCAGATAACTGACGTTTAAGTTTGCTGGGACAAGAGAAACCATCCGCCATCATTTGGTCCATTATCCCCTTTTCTGTGTTTCAAAGGTCATTTGCTGACTTTTACAACTTCCAAGTGTAAATAACTATTTATTGCCATATGGGAATGAAAATGCATTCTTTGGCAACTGAGACCATGGGAACGTGGTATGCAGTGCCCTCTTGTGGTCACTTCGAGGCAAGATAAACTTCAATAGGTAAACTTCGCCTGCACAATCCCAAATTGCAATTCACTCGCTACTTAGCGGTTCGGATATCGTATATTTTCATTTGTGACCATAACTAAATATATCGCAGTATTACCTCGCCGTTTTGGCACCTTTTTGTGGTGTTTTTTCTAAATCCGACCAGTCAAAAAATGTCAATTTTGGGATAGCGGGGGAGAATTTGTTTGACAAAAACAGAGACCATGAAAATTAGAGCCCTCGTCGCCTATAAACATCTCGGTATTTATTCTATATTGTGCCTTTTAAAAGTTACATTTATTGGCCATTGCCACAGAATGGCGGCAAAGCACAACTTTTGACTCAGTGAACCTTTTCAACTCAGTTTAACGTAGTTTGATTGTGAGACAAAAAACTGACAATGGGTGAGGGTTTATTGTACAAGATTTGAATAATTTGGTTTTATTTTGTGGCCAAAACAAGGAGCAAGACATTGATTGGTTTGGGATGTGCAAGCACCTAATAAAGTGTCCCGTCTGTCTGTCCATTGTTGTGATTTCAAACAAACCCAGTTAAACCGGTTCCAGACGGTTGCTCGAATCGCCATGTGATGACTGAAACCGGCCTAAAATAACAAAACCAAAACTCACAAACCAAAGTGACCAGCCGTAAAGCAAGGATGCAATAATAAAAAATTGTTTTCTTGCGGTTAATAGAGTCAAATTGTCTTTTAAAATTTGCACCTGTACAGGTAAGTGACGTCTCCTCTTCCTCCTCGGTGATGTAATGAACCAGGAAAAAGTCTTCACCAGTGATGGGATTTTCGGCTCTTTTCGGTGATCCGGTTTATTTGGCTCGGCTCAGTGAAAAGAGCCGGCTCCTTTTGGCTCTCAAACAGCTCTTTGAACTTTAGATTTTCTTTTAAATATTTGACAAATTTAGCATACATTTTGATAAATGACTTGGTGAACTAAATATTGCACTCTACTGACTGCAAATAGCAACAATTATTCAGCAAAGAAATGGCTTCTTCTTATTTTATTGAACATTAAAAAAGCTCCAAACAATAAACAAGCAACAAAATTAAACTTCAACCAACAACAATCAAACATGCGGCATCATAACAAAAATAGTGAGTATTAACTGCAAAAGTTTTACTTTTGTACCGTCTCGTTCGCGACCAACACATCACTCGTCTTCACCGCCGCTCGCTCTTTCCATTTACCCCCCCCCCCCCCCCCCCCCGCGGGGGTTTTCATTTCCGCGGTGGATTTCGTGTCCATTTCCACGCTATGGGGGGCGTCTGCGCTCGCTTCGCCGAGGACCATCGGCCGGGGCTCAACTTTGTTCTGCTGGTGGTCACCTACGCCGTTTACCTGCTCGTCGGCGCCGGCATCTTCTCCGCCGTGGAGCTGCCCTACGAGGTCCGACTCCGCGATCAGCTGGAGGCGAGTCGCCGTGACTTCCTGGCCAACAATACGTGCGTGTCGGACGACAGCCTGCGCCAGCTACTGGCGCACGCGCTGGAGGCCAGCAACTACGGCGTGTCGGCGCTGGGCAAAAGTAGCCGCCGCAACTGGGACTTCATATCCTCGCTGTTCTTCACCAGCACCGTGCTGACCACCACGGGTGAGCCTTGGCGAAACTCGAGGAGCCCACTCGAGCGCTCCATTTTGGGCTCGAGCGGCGACCACACTGGAAAGGGGTGGTGTGGGGGGGGGGGGGGGGGACTCTCATGTATACAAAACCGCCACCCATCAGAGGCCATTGAATAATAATTGATCTTAAAAAAGACTAGCGATGGACGTAATGTAAACGAATATGATATTGTATTTGACCAATGATTAGGGATACATTTTGAGCTAAAATAAATGACAGTATTTTTCCCCCAATCGATCCACAACCACACACGAAATCCTTTTGAAAAGGAAAGTAAAAATAAGTGAGTGGTTGCAAAGTGATAAGTCATAACCGGGCATGTGGCTGTGTTCAGGATTAGCAATTCAAACAGTCTAGTCGGTCGTTGCTGACATTTTTGGAGTCACACCTTACGGGACAAGCCATTGGGATCTTGCCATTTGAACATGGGTGTGTAAACGTTTTACAGGCCCTGTCGGTGATACTTTTGTAAGCTTATGTTAAATTATTAATTATTTTCTTTTTTTTAGCATTATATTGTGTTACAGTTACCTATGTTGTATTCCGTTTAATAATTGCTTAAACAAGTTGATGTTGGTGCCCTGCGATTGGCTGGCAACCGATTTAGGGTGTCCCCCGCCTACTGCCCGAAGACAGCTGGGATAGGCTCCAGCACCCCCCGCGACCCTAGTGAGGATCAAGCGGTTCGGAAAATGGATGGATGGAAGTTGATGTTGATATTGTCTGATTGGCTGAAGGAAACCAGGAAGTGTTTGTGTTACCGGAAAAATATGTTCTCGTTCATCCAGATGTTCTCGTTCATCCGTTCGGAGATGCAGATGTTTTTTTCCCTTTTAATAAACTGCATTAAAGGATTCCATCTCTCCTTTTGTCGTTCGTAAAGTAGAGCTATCCAATAAAAACAACAAACCCCTCAACTTCCACGTTTTATGGAGAAAGGAGGTTTAGAGGCGAAAATGGTCCCAAAACGCAACATTTGTTTTAAGTGATAAGAGAGTCAGTTAAAGGTCAAAGCAATTTTTTAATGGTTTTTTTATGGTTCTCTAATGTGATGTATGACATTTATTAACAACCACACACTGCCCAGTTTTGAAGGCCTTGTATAACTTGTTCATCAAGTTGACTGAGCGAGTGAGCTTCCACTTTTAAGTCATATGGTAACAGTTGCGTTTGTGTCTAGGTTACGGCCATACCGTTCCTCTGTCGGACGAAGGGAAGGCCTTCTGCATCATCTACTCGGTGGTGGGAATCCCCCTGACCCTCTTCTTCCTCTCTGCCGTGGTGCAGAGGATCATGGTGGTGGTCACCCGCCGTCCCCTCGCCCACTTCCCGCGCCGCTGGGCCGTGTCCAAGGCCAAGTTCGCCGCCGCCCACGCGGCGGCCCTCATCGTGGTGGTGACCCTTGTGGTCCTCATCATCCCGGCGTGTATCTTCTTCACCGTGGAGCAGGACTGGAACTTTCTGGAGTCCCTCTACTTCTGCTTCATCTCCTTGACCACCATCGGGCTCGGAGATTACGTCCCGGGAGAGACTCAGAATACGGAGGACGACCGTCACCGGGACCTCTACAAGCTGGTCATCACTTGTAAGGCCACGCGTCACCGCTGCAATCAAGCATTTGAAAAGACCTTCTTTTTTGGGGGTTGTTATTGTGCCTGGGGCCCCAAAGCCAATTCTTATTTTACGAATGAGTCGTTGAACTGTGAGGCGGAGCCTCATTTAGTCAGGTCATAGGTCAATTTCTCACCGATTTGGGCTATTTACAGGCCAATCTGTTGAGACAAAGGAAATCATGGAAATAGAAGTCCATCAGAAAAACTTGATTAGCTTCAGATCAGGGTTCTATCAATTCGTTTTATTTGTTTAGAGGATTTTTATTAAATCTACTACTTTTGTGGCCTCCATAGTTCAACGACTGCTTATATTAACAAAATGGTTGCTAACAGGTTTTATTATTAAGTTTTTCACTAAAGTGTGTGCGCGTGGGCGTGTTTCAGTGTATCTGCTGATGGGTCTGGTGTGCAATCTGGTGCTGATGGAGACGTGCGTGGAGCTGCCACAGATGAAGCGCCTGCGCCAGCGCTTTTACCGGGACGACCTGCGCGAGCTGGACTCCGAGACGGCCAACATCATCGAGCGGGAACACACCGCCGACGCGTCTGACCACGTCATCCCGTCTGTTTCGGAGCACACCGACACCGTGCGGGACGGCGGCAGGCCGGCGGTGCCGTACATGCTTGCGCCCAGCCTCAACGGGAAGCTCAACTAGCACGATGGAAAATGGTTACCTGCTGTGCAATGGGCGGAGTTTACATGTTCTTTGAGGGACCGGCTGAAATGGACCTTTCTGTTGCTCGGATTCATGGCAATGTGGTCTTTTGACGTGGAAATGGATAGCGAGCGGAACACTTGACTTGAGGTAACAGGCTAGGAAATGCTTTTCACAAATCTGATAAGGTGTTGGAAAAGCACTGTGATTTTTTTTATTTTTTCCCTTGTCAGAATTTTCCCTCCTGATAAGAGCTGGGGCGTGAATGCCAAGGAAGGGCTGCTAAGTTCCCGCTTCCTGTCAAAACGGGGGCTGGTAGAGCAAGTGCGCCATGACACTACCTCGTATTCCAAAACACCGACCTGCACGTTGTAGCCTGACATCACTTCATTTACCAACCAGAAATATGACCAAGTGGTACTCCATTGACAGCACACCTCTGCCAAGAGGTTGCCAAGATTCTGCATGAGTTACTGAAAAGCAAGGCAAAAAAAGCAGTCTTACAATGTCGCACTGTTAAACCAAATAGGTCTACTTTAGTCAGAAACAAAGTGCAAAATCATTTCCTTAAAAGTGTGGCTGATAAAAACACACGATTCCAATAACCAAAGTCAGTTTTACAGCTTAGTTTCGACAAGAGGTAGTGAGGAACATTGTTGTGTAAATCCAAAACTGTGACTAACTTTGCAAAGGCACATTGTTTTTCATGTGCAATATGGATTTGAACACAAGAGGGCAACATATTTATGCTCTCAACGAGGTAGTGCTGGACAATCGATGCACTTCCATAGCTTGAAAATAACATCTTGTTTTGTTCACCACAGAAATCTGATTTACGAAATGAAATTGATCCCACCCTTGAAGCAATTAACTTTTGTATCCTGTACGGCTCACTTAACCTGCTCAAAACAAAGCCACATATACTGTTTTGTACATTACATGGATCTGTCCCCCCCCCCCCCCCAAAAAAAAAAGGATTAAAATACTTATTAGGAATCAGTGTGTGTATAAACGGTGGGCTATTTGATTTGTACAGCCATATATTCATGTACAGGTTCATGTGTAGTCCTTTGAAGGGCGGGCGGCTATACGACGCGGGGCCGCTTGGAGCAGCTCGGCCTGATGGCGTGCGCGATGAACAAGAAGAGAACCACGAGTAAGATGACGATGACCATGACAATGACCACGTAGCCGGCGTAGGGCAGCGGCGGTTCGTTGGGAGCCTCGGCTGGAATCATGTTGGTCAGGTTGAGCATGTACCCCAGAGTCCAGCCCGCGTCACTTCCTTTGATCTGGGAAGCACACGATGGATAAGTGATCTCATCAGCACGCTTTTGAGGATGCTCTCTTTTTTTTCACCACCACAGTAATCAAACATTTTATCCAGATGAGACTAAGGGGAGCATGAAAATGGGGCGCTGCTGCAAAAATGGAGATTACATATTCTATGGTTATTTACAAAGGGCCGGGATACATTTTATCCAAGAGGAGAATAAGGGCAACGTACCTTGTGTATGAATTTGATGTTGGAGTAGATCTCGGAGGTGAAGTTGTATCCATCCGTCAGCAGCGTGAGGAGGTAGGTGCCGGCAAAGCAGTACCCCACCAAATACTTCAGTTTGATGCCTGGATTCTGCTGCTTCACCTGGGTGTAAAAGTGTGTGTCTACATTATATATATATATATATATCCACACATATACAGAGAGTGAGGAGACACACACACACACAGGCAGTATATATGGCATATAGCTAACCTGCTGCCAGGGTGTGGCGCAAAAGCGTGCTATCCTTTCCTTGACTGTGTCCAAAGGGATGGACGTGTCTGTGAGGTTGAAGAAGTCCATGATGTAGTAGTAAGCTGAGAACGCCTACCATCACACACAAGACACCAACAAAATATTAAAAAGCATAATCACTGCTACAATGACTTACATTCAAAATCCATTTTTATAATCATGTGCTAAGTTGCAAATGTATAGTGCAATATATCATCATTTTCACAGCAGGACTTTGGCTTTATTTGAGCTAATTCATTTGATAGGAATTTGAGATTTTTTTTCACGTCACTCCATATTTTAGCATGTTGGCTAAAGACTGATATAAATCTTTGGTGAATGCTAACATCTCTGTCAAAAAAAAAAATAATCAAGGAGACGTAAAAGAATGGATGCCAACTGTGGTTTGGGGCTGATTTGCATTCTCAGGACCTAGACATTGCTCAATAAAATCCTAAAGTTTACCAAGAAATTTCACAGCAGAATTTAGAACCAACTGTCAGCCAAATGAAGCCTAACCGGAACATTTTCTAGATTTCTATCAGTTTGTCCATTGCCATGTTTACACATTGTGCTCGTCTCCAGAGCCTCCTTACCCCAAAACCCCCCTGCAGAGGTGGCTGGTAGACCCCGTTCAAGGAGCACTGGCTATATTTGCATTGGCTGAAGTTGAAGAGGCTCCGGACTACGTCCTGACATTGTTGGAAGTTTCCTATTCCCGTGTGCTGGAAAAATGCGGGGGCTCCCTGAGGCTTCCTGTCCGACACACAGGGGCTGTCATAGAGCTTCGAGTACTCCTTGGTTTCGACGTATTCAGGGTGGAAGCACGGGTCCTTTATCGCTTGGGGACCTGACTGGGGGAGGACGAGGAATGGAAGTGAAAATCATCCAAAACAAAAATAAGGTCTCTTGACAAAAGTAACTTTTTTTGGGAACCATTATTGTTCGGTGAAAATCCGACTCGACTCGGCAAAACCTGACTTTTTTTTCCAACATTCTTTTTATCTTAGAGCTAAAAAAATAATAATAATAAAATAAATTCTTGTATAAACAATTCCCAGTGCTCAAAATAAAATCGATGACTAAAATGAACCAAAAATGAGCCATGCCTCTGACCTTACAAGTCTTATGAATGAATGCAAAAAAAAAAAGTAAGGAGCTGAAAGGGCGTCTACCTGAGTTTGGTGCGCCAGCGCCATTTTGAGGGCCTGATCCTTCCCGTAGCACAGGAAGCTGTGTGTGTAAAGGTTGTAGTCGTTTCCGTATAGCCGGAAGGTCACTGAGTTGCCTGGCGACTCGCTGCCGTCAAACATTTTGGACACAAAGCTGATCTGGGTGGACGCCCCGCCGAGGTCCAGGGCCCCTGTGGTCTTCAGACCCTGCAGTCGTGCACACACAGAAGCAGCAAAGTCAGATGTGCGGCAGAACTTGGCCAATAAACAACAAACGAGATCCACAAACATGACAGCCATGACTGAGTAACTAATCACGAACCACATGTGAACACATGTAGTAGCAATTACGCAATAAAAGCTACGACTTAATCTGGTGACTTTTTTTTTCTAGTGCTCGAGAAATGTTTTTCTTCCCCTCTGCAAAAGTAACTGGACTTCAACGAGGACTTGCGTCAGGACCTGTTTGAGGCGGTCGTCCAAGTAGTTGACAGTGACCCATCCGAAGGCGCCCTCCTCCTGGCCGCTGAGGATCCTGGCGCCCTGGTAGGAGAACGGGAAGGTCTGCAGGGTCTCCGACACGGCCCGGAACACCTCATCGGATGCCGAGCTGTTCTGTAAACTACGCACAAACAAACTAATGCGTTAGTTTCCATCGATCGATGGCTGGTTAATCATTTCGTGTGAAAGATTTGAAAAACTACAGGGCCTCCTTCACATTCACAGGAAAGCAGCAAAATTGACAGCGGGGGACATTCCTGCCTGAACGGATGGCGTCCTTCCTTACTCGAGCAATCTCATCCCGGCGGTGGCTCCCAAGTAGAGGGGCGTCTGGGCGTGTCGCTTCTTGGGAATGTTCTTCTCGGCCTCCCGCATGCACTCCCGCAAGGCCTGGCCGGCCTTCCACGGCGTCCCCGCGTAGCTGGAGATACCTGGACCTGCCAACGCGGAAAGTTCACATTCATGTTTTAGTTCAAGTCAAGTCAGCGCGCTGCTACAACTGCTTGAGCATCTTCGTAATTTTTTTTTTACCTTAAAATTGATATTAAGGTGACCAAAATTACTGTCGAAAGGGCATAGAACCATTGGAGATGCTGTATTGGGCCATTTTACCCAATGCTATTTTCCTTTTGAGTTAATTTTTTTTTTTTAATCGCCCAACAACAGTCAATTCTAACCCGAGTGAAAGTACCAAAAATGGTTTTGAAATGTAAACAAACCCTCCTAAGCAGCGATGCGTGAAAAGTGCGTCGGCCTACCCTTGACATTGCAGGAGTGTTTCTGCTCAGCTCGCCCTGTGTTGTTGTCCTTCTCGGCGGGCCACTCGTAAATGAAGACAGTCGTGTGCGACGAGCCGGCGTCCAGTACAATCCCATACTGTTGGGGGGGGGGGAATAAATTCCCGCTGAAAACATCTTCTGAATGTGTGCTTGTCGGGGGAGTGGTGGCGGGATGCGCTGATACTTCGAAGCGTGACTAATGATTCATTGAGCATTTGCAGACACGCAGATAAACAGTTTAGTGCAACTGCAAGTGTTTACTTAAACAGCTTCGGGGTTGCTAATGTAGACCAGATGTGACGCCAGGGATTGTCAAGTCATGACATCATCAGCCATTATAGCTCTCTTTATTTTGTTTTACATGCTACTCAACAGTCTGAAGTTGTATTGCAACTAAACTGGACGCTTCCCTTGGCAACTTGGCGGCCGCGTGGCTCACTGGCCAGGAAAGGGACTTCACACAAGGGTTAAGAATATACCACGTGGTCAATAAAAGATACATGGAGCTAAAAAAAAAAAAAAAAGTTATTGTCACTTGTCACTATGAATTCATATGGACCCAATCTGGTGTACAAATGCCAGAAAAGTAATGCAAAACCTGCCAGATTAAGATCCGACCTTAGCATCCAGCATTAATTCCACAATTTTACGGGTACTCTGCATGAACTATAAAAGACAAGACGATGACGACGCTTAGCACTTGTTCATAAGTGGTAGACGTTACCATCTTACCTTGTACTTTTGTGGCAGGGGCATGTTCTGGACCACCAAGACCACCACCAGGGCGACCACGGCGACCACGGCAATCACCGCCACAATCACAATCCCGGACTTGTGCCACGGGTTCTTCTCCTTCATGACTGGGGGTGGGGGCGGTGCATCACCAGACGGAGAGGAAGCAGAGGTCAGAGGGTACAAAAAAGGAGAAGTTAGCATTAGCACTAAACCAGCTCGCGCCCAGATGCGCCTGTGCGTGCCTGCAAATTTTGGAGCCGAGTCACCAAAAGAGAGGAAGCGGGCAGACTGTGCATCCCCTCATAAGAATTTGACAGGATTTAATTTGGTGGTTGCGTCATTGATATGATAGTGTTTGAAGTGACGCCATGTATATGAAATCCCACAAAATAATTGATGTATTATGTAACACAAAATTCTATTGAAATCATGGGATCGTTTGCTTTGAACGAACCGAGGCATTGAGCTCTTTTTTTCGTCCCAAATGAATGCAAGTAAATTCTTAAAAGCGGATGTTGAGTTGACACACGGTTGTTAAACATGAACAGAAAAGGTTACGCCTGCTATATTTTTTTACCATGCCAAGAAACACGCCGGATTTCCACGTCTTTCCCGTGTGTTTAGGGCTTTCCGACTGTTTACTGATGGGGAAAGGCACACCCGTACACACACACACGCATATAGCCGGTGTGCTGTTTGCACAAGGAGGAGAAAAAAAAAAAACTGAGAAAGATGAGAAAGTGTCGCTTCCTTACCTGCTTTGTTGACTCAAGTCAAGTGAAAGAAAAGCGAGAGAAGGTTAGAGCCCTCCACCATGACAAGTGGCCACTGTGTGTGCGTGTGAGTGAGTTTGGAATGGACAACCCGCCGCCTTCCTCAAGGTTTCCATGGCGACACCTTCACCCCCGCCAACCAATGAGAGCAGCCGTGCCTGCGCGGAGGAAGCGGGGGACTCCCTTGTTTGGCTCTTGTTTAGCACCCAGATGATGTCATCAAACTGTGACGGATCGGGATCCCCTGCCCGTCTCCCTCTGTGTGTGCGTGCGTGTGTGTGACTAGCCTGCAAATTTGTGGAGCCATTCATAAAAGCGCTCTTTTGTTTCCTCCATTTTTTTTCTACGCAAGTTCCTCCCCAGTACATCCAGCGTGCACTGAAAAGTGAGCAATGCCACAACTTTTGAGTAAGTCCTAATTATTCATAAATGCTAATGTCAGCTGCAATTTTATGTCACCCCCTCTACAAAACGGTAGAGGGGGTGGGCAAAACTGTGAGAGTGCTGCTTGCTGATTGGAATTGGCGTCATTTGGCCTTGATGAAACTAACTTTGTATTACTAATTTTGAGGGAGGGAGGCGGTGGGAAAAAAAAATTGTGGCTACTTTGAATGCACCAAATTCGAAATCTGCCGGGACCTAAGAGGAAGTTTGGCGACGGCAAGAAGAAGAGGAGATGTGAAGAAAGGGGAAATGAGAAGAGCAAGAGGTCAAGTGTGTCACAAGGTCCCCCGCCCCCAAGTCAAGTCAGACGCTGCATGGAGGTTTATTTAGGGCAGGACACCACTGTGAAACTTTGAAAGAAAGAAAAAAAACCGGTCCTGATATCAGGAAGTCACACACTGCAGACGGTCTGCCTGCGGTTCTTTACACATTTGCAGGTTCATCAAGAAAGATTGTCAAATCGTTCGACGGTTTTACGTACATGAACTCAGTGCACTCACTCAAGTCATGCCTCGCTTTGCCACGCTCATCAGCGAAATGGCCTTCATATGCTTGGGCCCTCCCCCAAAAACCCCACAGTTGTTTTGTCATCTATTTCTGCTTCCACACCAAAGCGTCAAAGCAATCCATTTTTAGCACAGCAGTTTGAATCAACGATGACGAACCTAAAAGGGTCGATGACAGAATGGATGCACGCTAGATGGACAGATCAGTGCACAGACTGATGGGAAGGCAGAGAGAGACTTTGATGGCAGATGGATGGGTAGATGAATGGATGGATGCGAGACTGGAAGATGGGCAGACAAATTGGTCCATGTATCGAGGCACATAGAAAAGCCTGTAGGTGACCGTTGGAAGGAACAAAATGGCTCCATAGACTGGTGGATGGCAGACAGATGGAAGAAGAAAATATTTGCCCCACCTGCCCCCAGCTCTCCTCCGCAACAATAAATAACATTTGTCTGTAAAATTGTTATCCGTGAGCCTAACATTAAAGAAACCCAAAACAAAATACAAATCAACGCGCAAAGAATAACGGCAAAAACAGCAACAACAAAACAGCTTTGCGCTCACACTCATAGCAGCGCCACTGCCACCTACTGCAGTGGGTGTGCAGTGGCACTTTCTTTTCGTGAAGAGGAAAAAAAAAACAAATGTGACTTTTTTCCCCACTCAGCAAGTACAAAATCACAAGTGCGACCGTGACTAAAACTAACACACAGGCGCGCACACACACCCAGCATGGTCAAGCAATTATCTGATTGATTTAACAAAAGCTGGCCATTAACTCAGCCGCACACACACACACACACACACACACACACACACACACACACACACTGCACCTGTTTTCACACAGACCTCCTTGTGTTTGTCTGTGTTATCAGTGCACTCACCTCTTTGTGCAGACATCTCAGCAGCAACACAATTGTGTGTCTATCCCCTTCTCTCGCTCTTTTAAAGCCTCTCTCTCTCTCTCTCTCACGACTTCCTCTTCCTGTCTCTCACTCTCTCGCTCACTCTCTCACATGCACTTGCTGCTCAACCCCCTCCTTCTTCCTCAGACAGACCCTACACCTTCATCCCCACCCTCATTTCCTCAACTTTCCATCTGCTTCTGCTCCGCCCCCCTCCCCCACCCCCTCCCCGCTTTCACTGTCTTTCTCTGTAAAAGGTGGCACACACATCGAGGCACCAAAATCCTGGAAAGCGAAGGACATCATCAGCCTTATCACCGCCCATTTAAAATGGAAGTGGGAGGCGGGGGGTGGGCGCAGTGTGACTTGTTATGCAACTAAATTCCAGTCCAATGGGAAAAACCTTGAGTCCACGGCCATATCAAGGTCCGCAGGAACTTCGAGGGTTCCGGGCTTGTTTGTGACAATGCGCTTCATTGTCATGTGAAGCGAGCTGTGGGACTGTATAATAATAAAAAAATTTAAAAAGAACATTTTTCTCGCATGGGGCATATCTAACAATGGCACTTTGGTGGGGGGGAAAAAAAAACATCGTGTGTCAACAGGAATACGATGGTGGGGCTGTGCCCTAGCAAACCAGTAGAGGGGCAGTGTTAGGGCACACTGGGAGGGCAAATCGTCAATTTCTCCCTCCATCAATGCAATCGAAGTCATAGTTTTGACCACATTTTACAGAGTGAGGCCTGTTTAACCCAAGCTCAACAAAGTGAGAGCATTTGGGATTCATTTTTGTAAGCCACGGAATCGACAAATTTCCCATCAGGCGTTTTAACTTGAGCCTGTTTATTTTTGATGACAATCCAAATATTTGAGAGCGGGTTTGAAGGCATTTTAAATGTCAAAGCCATCTAATCAGTACGCGCACACATGCAAAAAAGTGTTTTCCCGACTTGCCCCGTTAGCTTGCAATACAGTACAAACAGGAGCGGCCATTTTATACCAAGACGAGAAGACGACGCGTGAGAATATCTCAATGAAACATTTCACAACAGCGGGTGAAGAAGTGATGGAGTGTGGGTAGAACTTAACTGGCCTGCTGTATGATGACTGACGAGTGCGCGTCCGTCACGTGAGCGCACCAGGTGTCAGTGGTGTTTTGAAGGAAAAAAAGTCAAATGCGACCTGTGAAAAGGTGCATTGAAACAAAATGTGCTCATCTGAAGCTGCATTGGCAAACTCACCGTTTAGTCCGGAGCCGCTTTAGATTTGCACATTCGGCCGCAATGTCAAGGCGACGCCACACGTCTCCCCGGATCTCCTCTTTTCAGTTCTGATTTGATGTGTGACATGTCAGAAGCCTTGGGGGAGGTCTGAATGTGTTCAAGCGACCCCGGGAAGGCTTGTCAGACTCACTTGGTGTTTGCTGCCGACGGTGCCACAATAAGAGCATCTGTCTTAAGATCCTAGTATCACCTAACAAAAATTAATATCACATAAAATATTCATATCGCATTACGAGGGCAATGTACTTTCCTTTGCACTAAAAGCTAAAAAATGTAATTACAGAACAGATCATATGTATCTGCTACGGAGCAGAACGCTACTGATAGCTCCCACACTTCTGGGAAGTCGTGACAGGGCTTCCCGAAACTTGGACCACGACTTGTTTCGCATTAGGCCCCGCCTACATAATTAGTCATGAGTCAGTCAACGTGTCACTTCGTCCAGGCATCATCTGCGACTGCCGGCGAAGGTAGCAAAATGCGCGTTCACGTCAGAGTTCCTCAGGGTTCGATCGAGGTTGCAAATGTTCGCATAGCGTCCGCAAAGCCCCCCTTTTTTTTTTCCTTGCTGCGAGAACATTTTTGAATATGTTCAAAATTCCCTTGCAGCAAGAAAAGTCTGCAAGCGGCTGGGAAACATCTGCGACCATGAACAAACCCTGACAAATCTGAGAAGCCACTTTACTCGCTCTGCGGGAGCCGCGCCGCAGCATGTCGCCTGAAGAACCAAAGTCGGGATGTCCCCCCCCCCCCCCTTTTATTTATTGCATCGCTCCCGGCTCCAAAAGCGTGGAAGCATTTAGGGCTTTTTGTCCGGTCGGGTGTGCCTTATTTCAATGGGTGCAGAGTATGACACTGGGGTCGTGTAGACGTTGCCACGCAACCGTAGATGTCAGCTATGCCACCTTCAATGATGTTTGCAGTCAATGAAAGTCCAAGAGCATCGCGAGCGGAAAGAAATTCGAAAATAGAAGATCAAGCGACAACAGCGGGCTTAATCCATAATTCATACGACCTCGAGACACACGGCTGACCTTCAATTGGGGCGGGGGGGGGGGGGCTGGTGGCGCGTTACCGTGGCAATGAGGACCCTGAGGAAGTGTTATGAGGAGTCCACAAAGAAGCTTTTCGATGCTCTGCAACATAAGAAACAGGATTGTTGGACACGTACTCAAATTGTGACAGACTGTCAGGATTCAAGCTTCACCGCAAACTCAAATGCCATCACACCAACAACTCGCACTTTTTTAACGAAATCAAGATGCTCATTATGAAGGCAGAAAGGCACTAGAAGTGGCCCCCTGAAAAGTCAACAACACTGCCCTCAGCTGGTTTGAAGTATTAACAACAAAAAATCATTTTGGAATGACTATTGTTGTCATTGAGAAACATGTCAACGGCATGCATGCATGCGCGCACGCACACGCACACGCACACACACACACAGACAGACAGACAATAAGTTTGTCCAATGAAATTCTTCCCAAAGTTGAGTTTAATGCGGTTGTACTTTTGAAATCATCGACTCTTACTGCATTCTAATTTGTGCTTTTCTTTCCGTTTGAATTAATAGTCCGTAAAGTTAGTGTTCACAAAAAAAAAAAAAAAAAAAAATAGCACCCAAAAAAAAAACTACCGGTACCTGTAAGTTTTTGGTTGTAAAAGGCCGAGTTTTATGTGCTTTTTTTCTTGATTTAAATGCGGCAGGTGTGCGAGGTACACAACAAAGCCTGAATCATATTTGAGGACTTGATGAACATGTCACGCAGTCATCAAAAATGCCAGGGGAAAAAAAAAAAAGAAAAAAAAAGTTCACACACAAAAGGTGGCTTTCGGTAGATAAATACATTTACAACTTTAAAAAATATTACATGGACATAAACATTGCAAGGTACAATATTATACAATAATAACAACTGCACTTATCAGACAATTCTCATACATACTGCAAAATATAAATTACCACTTTGTTTTATTTAACCCATGTACAATTCTTTTTATATATAATACAGGCCGGGCGGAGGTTTAGTTGATGTTAGGGCAAGTGCATAGCAAAAAATATAGTTTAGCAACCGGCTTTAGAGAGAGAAATAAAAAAAACAAAGAGGACAACGACAACATTGATAAGGCAAAGAATCAGCTCATTTAAAGTTGGCATAGTCAGAGAAAATGTCCACAAAGTCTTGTACCACCCTGTAGCAGAAGTCGTACTGCTCCTGTCAGCCATAAACACACACACACAAAAAAACAAACAAACAAACAAACAAACAAAAAAATCCATTTAGTTGTTTGATTTCACTCACGTTGGTCTTTCAATTGAGAAAAAAAAATGCACCCACAGTGCATTTGGACTGAATGAGTTTTTTTAAAGTGACAAACTACAAATGAAAATAGATTTGGTGCTGGTACTCACCACCGTCTGGACCATGTGCGGCCTCTGCATTCGTAAACTCTTGACAGTTTGGAAGACGTCGAGCAGGCCTTCCGCTTTGACGCGCTCCAAGATGTTGCTCAGTGCAATGAACGTACCGGTCCGACCGGCGCCGGCGCTACAAAGCCACACGGGGCCGTTAACGCCACACGCGGCACCAAAAAGGTTTTGCCATCAGTTTGAATTGAGCTCAGCGGACTTCTCTTAATTGTCTGCCACATCTGTAACCCGTCGGCGACCGTTTCGGACCATTGTGAAAAGGTCCGCGGCGCCCTCTAGTGCGTGTACCTGCAATGCACCACAATGGGATGGTTGCCCGACTGCTGCTGCTGCCGCTGCACCGCCGCAATGATGTCGATCATGCCCCGCCCCTCGGCCGGGATGCCCACCTCGGGCCAGCCGTGGAAGTGGAAGTGCCGGATCACGCGCGTCACCTTCTCCTATCGTAAGAAAGCCGTGTCAAGAGGAATTGAAGTAGCTGATTGACTGACTATTTTGACCAAATCAAAATTGTTTGCCACGAATGATGAAAAAGCCTTCTTACCGGCAGGAAGGTGAGTACCAAGTCTCGTAGGCTGAAGGCGTCGCACAAGGCGTCGCCCTTCATCTCCACGCTGTAATCGCCGTACGTCTGCGACTCCTCACTGGGCCAATACTGGTAACACTTGTCCTGAAAACACACACACACGTCACGTTTCTTTTTCACGCACACGCAATATGTTGGTCGTCAATTTGGACCGGCTCAGACGACGACGGCATACCTGCTCCCTCTCCTGCAGCTCGGTCAGCATGACGATGGAGTGACACCTCCACTCCCACACCATCCTCCAGAAGTCCTCCACCGTGTGCTGCAGCGGGCCCTGCGTGGCAATGAAGTAGTCCTTTTGCCGGTAGCCCTGTCGACAAGAGAGAGAAAAAAAAATCATTTATTGGAAAGAGCAAAAGAAGTGCTCAGGTAGAGGCATGCATCACAGAGAGGATCTCACGTCGATAAAGGATGCGTTGACGTAATCGGTAAACTCCTGACCTCTCCTCATGGAGAGAATCACTCTGTTGAAGTCATCTAAAGGTGGAAGGAAGAAAAAAAAAAACGCTTCAAAATCAAACAGAAGATTGCATTTCCTCTGCGCGATTGTTCCTCCTCTTCCTCTTCTCTTACACGGAATGATTTGCAGCACTCTGTTTTTCTTCATGTTGGCGGGCAGGTTCCCCGTTCTCATGTTCTCCTTCATGATACGCATATTGGTCAGTTTCTGAGATGCAAACACAACATGGAGAATCCTCCAAATAAGCAGCAGCACCGAAATCCGCCCCAAAATGTCGGCTTCCAACCAAAACGGACAATCTTGATCTAATATGTCCTGTCAGCATGTCCACTGAACTTTCTGTCAATCAGTGGAAAAGGCGTCAGAGGGCTGATTTATTTATTTTTCTTCCCAGTTTACCTTGA
This sequence comes from Hippocampus guttulatus, assembly GCF_054856545.1. Lineage (NCBI taxonomy): Eukaryota > Metazoa > Chordata > Actinopteri > Syngnathiformes > Syngnathidae > Hippocampus > Hippocampus guttulatus. The sequence continues at coordinate 9,078,991 of NC_141279.1, forward strand.
ACTCCTCCTCTAGGCCGACGCGGTCGCCTTGGTTGAAGGTGTTGTGCAGCTTATGCAGGTGTCCCTCCAAAGACGACACGTCCAGCTCCGTGTCTCCGTACAGGAAGTACTCCAGCAGCGCCTGGTAGATGAACGAGTACTGCATCTGCGGGACGGAAAGGAACGAGGACCGTCTGCGTGAACGTTGACCACGCGCGCGCGCCGGGCCGCATGTACCGAGAGACGCTTTGGGGCGGCGCCCCGACTCACGTCCGTCTGGATGAGCTGCGAACGCTGCTCTCGGATTTTCGAAACGAAGCCAAACACGTCCACTTTCTGCTCGGCGTGCATCATGTCGATCATGCCGTCAATCACGATGAACGTGCCCGTCCGACCGACGCCGGCGCTGGGGGAGGGGTCAACATCGGGCACGTCAACTTTGGATTGATGCCGTCAGAGATATGAATGGAACTGTACATTGATTTGTACTTGGGGTCGGACAGACCTGCGCCTCATATTTTGACCGGCTCTATTTTGAATATTAGCCAGACGAATATTTGGAAGCGCGACGCCTTTCGTGTACCTGCAGTGGACCACGATGGGCCCCGCGAAGGCCGGATTGAGCGCCTTGACTTTCTTGAGGAACTTGAGCATGCCGATGGGCGAGAAGGGCACGCCGAAGTCGGGCCAGCTGGTGAAGTGGAGCTGCGTGACCAAACGCAGCATCTTGCCGGCGTCGCTGGATTGCTACGAGCGGGACGTAACAAAAGTGTCGGCGTGGCGAGCGTAGCGCCGAATGAGCCGTTTGGTGCTCACGCCAGCGTACGTATTGGATGCAGAACTTGCGGATGGTGTAATCCACCAGCACGGTGAAGTCCTCCACTGCCACGCGCACGTTCCCGTAGGTCCAGCAGCCCTGATCCGGCCAGTACTGGTAACACTTGTCCTACGCGGCAATGGACAACAGTTTCCATTTCGTACAAATCGCAATTTGAGAGCGCTTAGAATGTTCATTTTCCACCATCGCTTTTTCTATTCCTCTTGACAATCACAACATCAAAGAATCTTAGTTCTAGCTTGTCCAAATTAGGGTCGGATCCTAATGGAATTTCTGGGACTCGGAAGCCCCTTTTTCGCTGCCGTTTTGCCACCTGCTTCGCTGCGTGATGACCACTCACTTCCTTCCTCTCCTTCAGGTTGGTCAGCATGACAACAGTCGACACCTTCTGCTCCCAAATCATCCTCCAGAAATCGGCTACCGTGTCCTCCTTTGGACCTGGCGCAACAAAATCTCGTTGCTTTGTTTGTTTGAAGTAACTTTCATCAAGTGAACATCAACGTACCTTGTGCTGCTATGAATTTGTTCTTTATGGTGAAGCCCTGTTCAAGGAAAACATGCGTAATCATGTCAAATAGCTGAAAAAAAAATTAAAAAGTCACATGATGATTTATCTTCCGCTCACGTCGATGTAGGAGGCGTTGATGTAGTCGCAGGCGGGGCATCCTTCCAGCTGAGTCAGCACCACCCTGGAATGATCATCTGAGGGACGAAATTCAATTCATTATAACATCCAAGAATGAAGTCAAATACGTCACAGGCCCGGGGTGTGCTTAGCTTAGCTTAGCACGCAGCGACCAAACACGCATCTTTCAAGATTGCATTTCACGAGGGGCAGTCAAAACAGAAATGCAAACAACCCGATCAAATATATATTTTTCGTTTAAATGTATCCACTTCCGGCGCCGTGAATACTCACAGGGAAGAATGTTGGGATATCTGTTCTTGTCCTTGTTGTTCTCCTTGTTGGCCTCCTCGTACGTTCCCTGGGCGCGCCCTCCCGGCAGCGACTGTCCAAACAAATTGTCGACATGTCAATTGAGCCCACGTGCATGCGACACTAAAAACAGACGATGGACTATTTAGCTGCGCTGCATTGATTATTCCAGTTGAGTCATTTCCTCTGCTACGAGCACCCATCGCACCTCCTCCGTTCGTTCATGTGTGCGCTTCCTCTATTAGCGGCGCACGCGAAATAAAAGTCACATACGAAACGTTATACTGACTCAAATGCTGAAAGAGGAAAGGGGTATTTTTCATGCGAGGATGTATGCATGAGTCACGGAAAAAAAAAAAAAAAAGTCTCAGCAGTTTTCCCCAGTAGAGTCATTGAATTCAGGTTCGTGAACAAACCCGGTCCCTGTAGATGGCGGCGTCGCACCACTTTGGAAATCAGATCTACACAGGTGACCCGAGTGAATTTTTGATTGTCATGGCGATTATGGGGGAGAGCAACGCCAGCTCTCGTGTTGACCCTCGACAACTTTTCCAGTTTCTCATTTGGCCGATTTGGAAAAAGAATTAGGCGCCCCTGCACTGCTGTATTGAAAGCCTCGCATTAGACAACCGTCAAAAGGCAGCATCCCCCCCCCGCCCCCCCGAAGTCACTGTTTTGTATAAACAGCACTGACGAGAAAGGGGAGACAAAGTCCGCCTGGCAGTTTTCCATATTTAGTGTTAGTCTAAGAAGGTCCCTTGACATTTTTCCATGTCCCTACTTCGTACCAACAGCACTCAGGGGACGGGGAGGCAAAAGGGACTCAAGTGGTGACTTTGAGTGTGTATGGCTTGAAAAGCAGAGTTGCTAGCTGTTCACGGGCTAACAGTGAGTTGTGGCCATCGTGTATGAATGTTTATTTGTGATATTCGAGTCATCGATGCAGCACGACGCCCCTTCTTTGCGCTCATAAAAGACAAGCAAATAGACGCAGGACCTCCGTGACAAAGACAGCACTCAAGAGGGCTTACGTTGTACTCCTCCCGGAAGAGCTTTCCGTCGTCAGCCGAGCGCAGCCTGTACTCGTCCTCCAGGTGTTCCACGGCGAGCGGCGGGTAGTTCTTGGCGGCGGAGGGGGATCTGGGCAGGAGGACCACCGTCGCGTCTGTGTCCGACAAAATGATTGCGAGAACGTGTCGCTGTGTTTTTGTCAAGTTGGCGACAGGAAGTCAAGGACGACCACAATGAAGCCATGTGAGAGAGTCACGCAGCGGCTGCTCTTGTCACATTCTCTTCCCTTCCATCACACTAAAGCGCTTTCACTTGCCTTGCTCCTCCAGGTTGCCATTCGGTAGCTTCTTGTCGACTGTGGTGACCACCGCTTTCCTCTGGTTTTTTAACCTAGAACACGCATCCGTTCAAATCAAAGCAAATCCAGAAAAAACATACAACACACAGAAAAAATAAAACTTCCTACCATCTGAAGCTGGAGAAGGTCGTCTTTCTCATGAGCTAACGCGTTGGGAAGACGGCCTTTTTGCGTTCTTTCACTCTGCTCTGTTAACGAGCGGCCGACCAACTGACTGACTGACTGACTGACTGACTGGCTGGCTTGGCTGTCAGAGGGAGGCAATGAGCGCCGCTTCCTGACTCGGGCTCCGCCTCGGCGACTAGAGGAGGAAGTGTTTGTCACCCGGAGCTCTGCCTCGGAATCTGGCTACAAGCCAATCAGTGAGGGCCCACGGTCGAGGAGGAGGGGTAAGACAGCGGCGTTTGTTTATAGATTCGATATGTAAAGGCCGCATACTTTCGCTTCCAATGTACTAAGTCACAATCGAGTCGACATGGTTCAGTAATACGCTGAAAACAACAGAATTGTTCAGATTCATTTGGTTGCCTGTTACTACCCACTCAGTCCAAACACAGAACAACAGTGGGAACTGGATTTACGAAACTTAGCCTTTCAGTCCGTTAACGCGGAATAACATTGATGTCGCGGTGCTTTAACACTTTAAGCAGCATCAGGCGTGGACAGACGCAGAGTCATATATTCTTCATTCTATGCGAAGAACGACTAATATTAGTGCCGTACTGATGAGGTGAGAGTATTTGAGACGTTCTCATCGAGAATGTATCCGTACGTATGTCATAGACTGCAGACAGCGGACACAAACTAATTGATTTTCGATTTGATTATGTCATGACTGTTTGCTTTTATGAGGTCATATCTGAGAGCAGCGTTGAGTGTGAAAGGCTCCATCTTGTGTTCAGGTTCTGTTGCGGCCGGGTGGCGTTTACCTGAGGAGGTACCAGGCCAGCAGCACGACGATGAGCAGCAGCAGGGACAGGACCAGGACAGTGGGGAGGACGTGGTGGCCAGTGGACGGAACGCCCTCTGAGGAGGAAGGTGTGCGAATACTTCATCAAAAGCTCCTCCAACACGGAGGTAATAAACTTCGCTTCAGCACATTTTGAGTCACACCTAGACAGCTTGTCACCATGAGGCGTCACGTACGCTTGGGTTGCTCAGTATAATTATTCCAAGGCAATCCTAATAAAAGCTCAAACTTTTGTGGTCTATCTGGTAGCGCTCAAAGTCAGATGAGGTCGTGGAGAGTCACCCAGAAGTACGTTGGCGCCCGTTGTTTACCAACTTTAGGAAGCGGTACACGAACCGCATTGTTAAGCTGTAAATGACTGCAACGGGGTAGAGTGATGAGTGACTCGTGTGCTGCTCACCTTGTGTGTGGTTGCCATTGCTGCTCAAATTCGATGATGTTGTGGTTGCCACCAAAAACAGAAGCATTGTGACTGCGGGGGAAAAACAACAACAAGACGGATATTAAATTTCCCCGCATGGGAACGCCAAAGGGAGACTAGCCCCATTCAGATCGGAGGAATGTGCTCATCCAGTGAGAAGGAGTCACAATGGAGCGATACGCTCATATCCTGCTCATTCATTCGAGCCGCGCTTGCGTAAAAGGCCAAAAGGAGGCGCAATTGCGCAACGTTTGGAAGCGAAGGCCCGGCGGGATGGCTTCTTTTCATTGAGAAAACGCAACTGAAAAGCAGTCAAGATGAACAATTACAATAAATAGCTGACTTTTTGTCCCCCGGGCGGCCCGGTGTCGAGCGGTTCGCGCGTCGACCTAAGAGTGCAGAGGTGCCGGGTTCAATTCCGGCTCAGGCCACACTGTGTGGTGTTTGCATGTGTCTCCCCGTGCCTGCGTGGGTTTTCTCCGGGCACTCCGCTTTCCTCCCACATTCCAAAAACAGGCATGGCAGGTTAATTGAAACAAGCGTGTATCCCAAGGTAACGGGGCAAAAAAAATAAGCTAACAAGGAGCAAATGTTAGCTCCTTGTTAGGCTGTAAGGAAAGCAGACTCCATGAAACATGCGCACGTGAGCTGCGCATGATTAATAATCAATAAAACGAGTGGAACGTGTCCATGCGCACCAGCACAAGGTAGCGAAACCGTCTCGCAATGTCGGTTTTAAGCATCTTGAGTCTACACGACATTTAAGGGCTGCGGCTGCCAGCCGAGGACTTAAAACGCAACAGACCTTGAGAGCTTTCATCGTGTTTCCCGAGCACTAAAAAGTCACGACGCGTTCCAGCCGCTGGAGAAAGGGCATCACCTCAAGGCTGCAGGTGTGCGCAGCAGCTGCGCTCAGAAAAAGATGAAGGGCCGAGTGTATAATCAATGAGGTGTTCGCGTTGCGGTGAGCTGCCAGGCCGCGCCGCGGCAGCCCGTAAAAAGGGGATCGGCGGGGTGTGGGTGAGGGGGCACATGAAGAGGGGGGGACGCCGGAGGAATTCGGAGTCAGCAGCGGCTGAGCGAGGGAGCAGAAGTATCCCGTCAATAACACTTCCCGGGGCCATCAATAAAGCGCCACATGCGAGGAGACCCCGCCGAAAGACCGAGGACGGCATTCTAAAGAGGAGAGCGGAGGAGGCGGGAGCCGAGACCCTCATCTGGTTCCTTCTCATCTTGGCTTCGGCATCCCCCTCCTCCCTCTCGTGAGGCTCTCCGGGAAGTTCCAACAGCCCTGGATGAAGGTTGCGCATTCAGGAGGGTTCATGATGTCATACGCTCGACTGGAAAGTCCCAAAATTGAGATTTAACTGGCTGTCTTTGCGCCCCACCCGCCGAGCGACTTATCTTCGTCTGTTAACACTTTTTTGCCTCACCTCACTCCGTGTCCTGACCAAAGCCAATTTGTCTGTCTTCCTTCCCTTCCGGAATATCCTCAATATTGCCATTTATAAAGCGCCATCCTCATTTTTCAGCGTCAGGCGGCCATACAGCGCACGTCTCACGTTAGGATAATAAATTAATAACACATCGACATCGTGCTATCCCGAGTAACGATATGTATGATTAACACGCAGCGCGGCCGTGCCTTCACAATAGAAAATGGATGTGAATCAAAGCCTTTTGTCCTACGTCTTTGTTCATTACAGTGTGAGAATTCCGATTCAGAGTGACTCAGGACAAACAAAACAAAAACAAAAAAAAGCGCCACCCAGACCAAACGGTGGTCTTTCTCGCCTTCAAAAGCGCACCGTTTTCCTGCGCGCAAGAGCGGCATCCAGAACAGCCGAACGTGGTTTTCGCCGGGCACAAAGCGTCCCTGTCTCCTCGCATACATCGGCCGGGGAATTCGCAATGTGGGCGGTGGGTGTCGCGGGGAATGCGAGGAGCCTGCAGTCAAGGTACACGATGTGCTCGGAAAAGCCTCCAACTGCCAGCTGCTTGTTTACCCATTCGGACGCGTCTGTCTGCGACCTGAGGTGACCTCATACAGTTCGTTTCCTTTTCGATTGGGTGTGCATCTTTAAACACACACACACACAAAAAACGGAATGATCAAGCACTAAAATATTGCCTGATGCTAATCGCCAAAAATTTTGTCAGGGTGGATCCAGTGTGGCCTGTTCTCCATGGATGACAAGGACCGATGTCTGCCACAAATAGAAATTCGGCGCCCCTTTGAAAAGATTTACAGTTGCCTTAAAGCAGACGCGAGATGTCGACAAGGCACCCGATGGAGTTCCGCAACTCACTTCAAAATAGTTCCTTGGCGCCAAAATACTGCAAGGTGGCACCAAATCGATGATCTTATCAAACAGGAATTTCGACTGAGCACAAAACAGCGAATGGGAGTTTTTAAGCGAATAACAGGACCAGAACCGTCACACTCGTACATCGGAAGAAGCAGTATGAAGCGCTCCTATGTGGGTCGCTGGCCCTGCTGCGCTCCCTTGCACACTGTCCATGAATCAATCCCGCCTCCTTCCCAGGGGCTTCGACTCTAATGACCTTGGCGAGCCGCCGGCTGGCGAGCTGCGGTATCAACTGCGCCCCCACCTACCCGTCAGCTCCACCTTCAAAATCTTGGAAGGCATGAGCGAAATGCACGAGGTGACACGCTCATGGACGCTTGCACGTGGCGAGTAAAGCAAATAAAATACAGATGAGAAATTAGCGTCTGCTTGACAAACTGCCGTGTCTGCATGCAGAGTACGTAACAGCTTGACACCCCCCCCCCCCAATCATCCACAGATTTACACCCCTGCACATTACATGCACCAAATCTGCTTCCAGACTGTCATGAAAACAACAACAAACGCACGTGTCAGGAATCATTCTGCTCGTGCTTAATCATCCACGTTGCGCGTGTGCATACATAAGCGCGTTAGGGTTTAAAATACCTCCCATGTGTTTGACAAAAGTCCCATTTCTCGATTTGAATGGAAATTGTCACCCGTCGCTCATAAAAAAGCCAATCCAACTTCTCCTCCCACTTCTGGAGAGCCAATTTGCAATCGTCGCGAGCCACGCGTAGCACCCGAGGTGAGGCGTGGCGACCGGGCTGAAAATTGCCAAAGCGGCGGCTGTGACGCGCGTCGTTACGAGCGAGCCCGCCGCGATGACCTGCAATTACGGTGCGTGAAGGCACGTGGGACGCCGGAAGCTGGAGTGAGGGACACGGCGGGAAGTACAGCATCCCTCAATTATTTGGCCTAAGAATAGATCTTGCACGATTGAAAAATCGACCGCGTAAAATGAGTTTGACTGACGAATCAGTGATCTCACAGAACTGAAAAAAAGCGACCCGTGATAAGACGAAGGACGACCGTATCTTTGCGTTTTTGTTCATAAACAGACGAGTTGACGAGAAAAAATGCATCCAACAGTTTCTTCTCGATATCTATATTTAGGCATTTTCAACTGGGGCAAACTCCCACTTGTCGTGGCATCCATCCTCCGCAATAACAGAATGCGTCCATGGCCTGAGTCAAAGCATGCAGCGAGATACGGAGGCAGGGAGGGAGGGAGGGAGGGCAGCGGTGGAGAAAAGAGCGATAAGCGCCGCCACCGCCGAACAAAAAGCCTCTTGATTCTCGAAGGAGAAGAGGAGGCGACGTGGGGACCAGAGGGGGGTCAAAGTGAAGGGCCCATGCTGAGGGAGCTTGTTTGACAAAACCTCTCTCTTGGAAAGAAGAAAAAAATAAATAAAAGCACCTCTGGCCAACCGGAGGGGGGGGGGGGGGGGGGTCATGTGACTTGAGGGCAAACAATTGCTGTTGCCATGGCAAAAAGACACAGTATCGCGATTCATCTCCCAGATTAAGCAAAGCCCGCTGCCTGCTTCCTTATCGCACTTGCCGACAATGGCGCATTTTCAGCGCATTTTTTTTTCTCTCCCCGCATTCTGTGGAAGAACGAGCAATTGTAAAAAGACAAATTGTGTTTTAAAAACACAGCGCCGGTAAAAAGTAGCGCTTGAGAACGCAGCTTTGAGTAGCAGATAAAGAAGAGGGTGTGAATCGCGGCTCGTCCCGTCGACCGCGAGGCAAAGAAACGCCGACGTTGGCAGTCGTGGAGACAACCTCACACTCGAGAGTACGCTGGTATGAATGTGTTTGGAGTACTTAGCGGAAACTGTGTGGGTGACGACGGCGAGAAAAGACGACGGAGTTGACGGAGCGAATGGCGAACGCCAGGGAAAATTTCCACGCCTCGTTAGTCGCGAAATCTCTGCAAATACATGATTACTTTGACATCAAACGTTCATTCCTCCATCTTATTTCGCCTGTTGTATAGTGTGAGGTGTCAGTATCGTTTTTCTGACAACGTTTGTCATGTTTCCTTTTCCAAAAAGCCTCTTCGGAGCTCCCAAAAGTAGTTGACCGGAAAACAGTAGCCGGATGTGCAAAGGAAGTGAATCTTGAGGAAGAAGGCCTCTGGTACAAAACGCAATCTTGCTTCTATGGACGCCAGTTGTGCGTGCACTAGTGTGTGTTGTGTGTGTGGCGTGAGCGTAACTGTGCAGTGTAAGCACACGGCGTCCTCCATCTGCTGTGCGACACACACAGTTTCCTGTCCTTTGCAGCCAACCGGCATGTCAGGTCTTCCTGTCAAGCACACTGCTGTGCTGCAGGGGAAATGGGAGCGAGACAGCCACACACACACGCACACACCGAAAATTCCTCATCTATATAAGATACGAACGCGGCACAAACGCACACAAATCGCCATCCGTCCTCTTTCCTGAAGTGTCGCTGGGTGTTCCCTTGGTGCTCATTTTATCACAGACGCACATCTGAGTCACCTCGACAAAAACGAGGCCCAAAAGGGGGGGGGGGGGGGGGGGAGTCTGAGCGGATGACTTTTACTGTTTAAAAAACGCCCCATCTCTTTTATTCTACCGGTTGCAAAGTACAATGCAGAAATCAACGATTAAAACAATCGACATATTCACTGCTTCCGCCAGCAACATGGCTGCAGCTAGAGCGAGTTTACGGAAGCACAATTAGCGTTGCCAAGTTAGCTATTATATATTTTTTCTGACAATTTTTGAAACAAACAAAATGCAAATTGAGCGGAGCCATGTTGTGTTTTCCAGTCCAGTTCAATGATGTATTTTTTGCGAGGAAAACCGGAAAACAGCCTTACCCAAGACAGTGCCTGTTAAAGCGAGCCGAATCTGACTTCCATAACAGGTCACATGATGCTGGAAGACTTCCGGTGGTCACATGGTCCTCGGCCGACCTGGAAGCGGGTGAGGCAACTCTGCAGGCCCTAAAGGGACGTGCACCACCTAAAGTTTCGGGGAGAAGAAAGAATGGCTTTCAGAAAAGATTCATTGGGTCATCCGTGTTTCACGGAACCCTTGACATTCTACGAATATGTTGGCTAAGCGCAAATACAAACGACATATCGTATTGATATTGTTTATACCCAACTGACATTTTTTGTGGTACAATCTTCTGATCGGAGGATTTCTTTTTTTTGTGCTTTGACTTGCGAGTAAAAATTTCAGATACAAGCGTGACCTCAACTCGCTTCACAACAAGCACCAAGTGTCCTCTCAAGATAAACATCAAACAAAGAGAATTACACATTGTGATATAAGACTGTGGCACATATTCTTTATCCTCTGAAAAAAAAATCAGCTTAACTGCAAGTTACTGAGCAGCTGTGACTGTCTCCACGCGTGTTTGAGATAAACTGCCTCCAAGTTGATGTTCCCATTGATTTCAATTGGGAAATAAACGTTGAAAATATTTCTAGGAGGGAATTCTATGACAAGAGGAACTGGTGTTTGCTTTCAAAGAGAACTGCGGCGAGGAGGAGAGAATGCCTGTGGGCGACAGTTGCTGCATAATTATGTCGTTTAGCTCCAAGGGGAGCCTCATAAAATGGCGAAGATGGTCACACGACGTAAATGCGGCGAGGAGGCGACATTCAAATTAGCCCGAAGAGTTCAACAAGTTTGTTTGTTTTGTTTTTTTTCAACCCTGCCACTGTGGCTCCAACTGCAAAAACCAAAATAATAACAAAATCATCCCAGATTTGTAGCCCAGTTCCACGTCAAGCTTCCCCCCTCTGCCTCATTACAATCACATTCAATTTGATCCCACGAGTCTGTTTGTAGTCCACAACTGGTCGCCATCTGATCCATAATCCCAGAGTCTCCCCGGCAGAAACCCGGAATGAGGCTACAGTGGGGGTGGGCGGGGCTGCGCGTGGCACAATTTATGCACCTGAAAAACAATCTCAACTCTAAACTTTTGAAAGCACAGCAAGGAAATCTTCCTTCTCATCCACGCTGCTCTATTTGATCGAAACACCCAAAAGAAAAAAAAAAGTGGCGGGGAGCGTGGCAAGCGGTTGCCATGGATACGGACTGGCGCAGAAGAGGCGGATTACAGAGCGGGGCTGGGGGTGTGGGGGTGGGGGGGGGTTGACGTTTTTGCCTCTCTCTCTGCGGTGATGGATGAATGTGCGAAATGTGCGGCATGCCTTCCCTCTCGAAGAAAGAGGTCAGCAGACACAAGGCGTGTGAAGGAAGCACACGCGAGGGCATCATGCCTTCGAAGGGTCCTTCTCCACATGGTGCAAGTGACTAAAGGTCTGATATTTCTCTTCAGGCTTTCGAGCATCCATTTGCCGAGGCTCTGCTTTCACATTTTGGCCATGTTCCTGATTGGTGATGTCAGGTCACAGCAGTGAACAACAACGTCTCGTTGCCGTTGGTAACACATGTGGTCTGCAGGTTGCGGCGGTGCTGCTGCCGGGGGATGAGGGGGGCGGGGGGAGATTTTGCATGTGTGCGGTCGAGAAATGTCAAACAGCTCTTGGCTCTTTGAGCGCCGCCGCCGTCGTCACGTCCCTCTACACCAAGGTGTCACACAAACATGCAGACGCACTTGGACACCTTCTCGACTCTCGGGTTGCGGTCAATCAGATTAACGCATCAAACGAAGACATGCGAGTGCCCCCAACAAATCCGTTTATAGAGATAAGCCGTGAGACACACAAACTGCCACTTCTCCCAGAGGAAATGTGGAGTCACCGTGCGACGATCAGTCCGGCACATCGGCGTGTTTACAAAGTGCCCTTTGAACCCGACTCTGAAAGAGGCACAAACGGCTCTCTTCGCCGCATCGGAGGACGAGCGCCGAGTGGTGGCATGGGAAGCCCAGTACGCATTATTGGAAATAGATTTTGAGGAAGGCATGAGTCAAAACATTCCAGCATGTTGTCATTAGTATGACAGGAAACCGCCCCAAAAATAAAAAAAATTTAAAAAGACGCTGTGGATGCGTCATTATGAATGTGACAAGCCTACAACATTCAAATCGGCTGCAGATATCGGCTATTTTTAGAATCTAGTGTTACGCTGAGAATTTCTTCGTTGAATTGGATTGAACTGATTCTGAATTATTAAACAACAATACCAATACAAAATATGCATATGCATGAGGGGCGAATTCAAATGGGATCGAGGGATGCGAGTAAAATAAAAGCAGCGCGGCAGCAAAGTGGAGACCGTGGCAACGGGTGCACGCTAACATTTACTCTTCAAAACGCAGTTCCAAGACACGGCTCTGAATTTAATCTTGAACAGGTAGTCTAAAAGCGCTTCGTGTTGTGGTAAACAGGATGCAGTGAAGGGAAAGGAAGTAAGCAAAAAAAAAAAAAAAAAAAAAAAACGACAGGAAGTGACCTTGAGAGCGACTGGACAGCGTTGAGGATTTGGCTCTCATTGTTGGATGTTATCGGCCCGAGAGACCACAGCTGTCGATTACATCATCGCGCTCGCTAGCCACAACTGCACAAATGACACGCCACCCTACCTACGGGCCACGAGAGCTTTTCCATTGCCAAAAGCAGGAAGGACATGGGACCATTTCTAGTACCTGCTCGGCCGTGGATCCAAATTTTCCAACGATCTGAACCGCCTATGAAACTTGAACTGCCTCCAGCGAATGCTAGTGCAGGTCATGTTGGGGCGGGGGGCGGGGGGGTTTCAAGCTGTCTCAGACAGCATTCATGTCAGAAATATTCTCTACTCACTCGTGGATGTGTGGGTGTTTATCTACCTGCCATGCATGGACGTGCTAGATGGCCGCTGTACTTCACGAGGACCTGTGGGAAATACGGTGGGAATAACACATCATCGGAGGCGGGGGCTTTTTTTTGTTTGTTTTTTATGTGTCGTCCTCTGCCAGACGGGGTCAGACGCTCTGCGCGGGGGACAGAGTGAAGTCCAAGCTCTCGTACCCCTTCGGCTGCTTCTAAGAAGGGGAATTCCTCCCCTGGTGACTTTGTCATTGTAGCGAGCTGAGTCACAAGCAGGAAGAGAAACACTTTAGATCGCATCCCCTTTGCATGCATGTGTAACCAAAGACTGGATGGGTAAAATTGGCCAGACTGCGACAAAGAAGATTCAAAGTCATGTAGACGAGAGTGTTGAATGCGAGGATGGTGAGATAAAAAAGAAAGAAAGAAAACTGCACTTCATGGATATTTTGTATTGGCATTGTTGTACATTTTGTTTGAATGTTGCATTGAGACGGAACTGGGACACCAAGTCGCTGCGCTGTTGTTTGGGTTTCTATCAATGGTGGTGAAACAGAACGGAGGGAGGATTTGAATGCTGGCTCGTAGGCGCAAGGCTACGTCCAACAGGAAACAGTTGGGAATCAGGACGTCTCCGCGGCAGTCATCCAGTCATGCGCGGCGACCCAAAAAAAAAAAAAAACATTGACGTTACACGTGGCCCCGCTCGGCAGCACACTAAGCCAGATTAGCGGGAGGAAATGGCTCGCTAAAATGCCATATTTGGGAAATATGACCTAGAACATTTACGGCGGCCGTGTCTCCACTTGTCAGTCTCCGCTAAATTGATGTCCGCGCTCACCTCTGAAATTGTACCGGGCATTTTCCTCACTTTGCCGAGAGGCGGCTTTAAAGGGGCGAGCAATGGCGCGGTCAGAGTTTGATTTTCCGGTTTTTGCTTCAATCGCAAACATGTTACAACTTGCCTGTAAGGTTTTATTGACTCCAGGCACGCACTGATAACACGCCTGCCTTGAGGAATGTAGACACAAGTTAGGCAGCGGGGCATAAAAAAATCACCCAAACTGTTTGGGCCTCCCTCCTCCAGGGCATCACTGCCGCAGATCGAGTAGCTCGAGACTGCAATCGCGGCATCGGACAGCACCGCCACCCTCGACGTGTCACCGGGAAACCAGCCGTGTCAAAAGTCCATCACTGACAGGAACAACGGAGGCGCCATGTTGAGCGTCCTCGGGGGGTGGGGGGGGGGGGGGGGGCTGCGCGGATTAGACAGTCATTAATACCCAATCTGGATTAAAGGCGATCTCGAGGCCGGGCTGCACAGCTGCAGATTATTCGCACGGCAGCCGGGAGACAATGGCGGTTTTTGTTCCTGGCGGACAACAAAAGGACGACTCATTTCAAACAAGGTCAACAGTGATTACCAAATTGAAGAGGGGAGGGGGAGGAAGGGGGACTGAGCGACCCCAAGATCCCTGTCGCCAAATTAGATGGGATTGGACAGATCACAAACTCAAATCTGGAACGACAGCGGTAGATTGATTGACAAAGACGTTTGTAAACCGTTGCATTAACTCACAGATCCCTTTCGATTGGATCATTTTGGATTCCAGTCAAATAACCGGCCGATCTGTCGCTTTGAATTGATTCGCGAGCTTTTTTGTTGTGTTTTGTTTTTTGCTCACAGACGCCGCAGCGCATTTCAGTCCAGACGCATTCAAACGGGGAATGAAGATCTTTTTTATTGCTACGGGGTCGGTTTACTACCCGAGGCTTTAATTGCTCTCTGGTGAAAAAATGGCGGCCGTTCAAAACAAGCACACGTGTTGCCGGTGCAACGGGCCGCGCTGATGGATGGCCGGCCAGACAGATTCCCGCACACGCCATCATAATGCCGCAAGTCGGCACAGAGTCAACGGATGAAACCCCACCGTTGCCATGGTTACACAATCAAGACTGATTTTACCTGAGCGGGTTCCAATTCCAACTTTTAATCCTGTTTACGTTCCCCACAGGAATCCTGCAAAATTGACACATCAAATTTGTCATTAATAAGGTTGTTGCTGATGAGACGTACTTGACTGGTTTTAAATTTCACATTTTGGTCCGTTGAACTGCCACTCCTCCTCTCCCTCATTTCTGATAAATAAAGTGGACTTGACGACTGTCTTGTTTTATGTTTCCAAGTAGCAAGAACACACCGCCTTTAACAGCAAAAGGCACTTCAATCAAAACGAAGTTGATCTTGTTGAGGAGACTTTAAAAGCGGGTAATTGATCCGCCGCAGCGGACGGCAGCTAACAATCACGTCAGCAGCTTGTGTGAAATTGATGCCATCACCAAAGGTGACATGCAGTGGCACTCTGGCGTTGGAACATAATGCCAACCGCTAACAAACCCCATCCACACATATGTATTGCGAACTCCCAGAGTGCTTTGCCGCTTCTCGTGGTCTTTACGCACACTCTTCACATGCGGTCATGCAAAAAGGAAGGCGTGATTACGAGTGAGGCGTTTCCTCTCTCCGGGGAGGACGACGCATGATGATACAATCCGCTTCCTGCCTGCATGTTGAGCTGCTCACGTGACCCAGGCTTTCATGTGGGGCGTCTGGAAACGCAACTTGTACAAAGAGACTGTGCTGATTAAAAAGATGGATAAGGGGAAAGGTGTGTTCTCGTGCAGTGGCACCTTGATTTAAGAGTGCCTCAATTTGTCCATTTTTTTAAGTCGCCAGCCAAGTTTTTGCTTGAGGGTATGCAGTTAAGTCATAAAAATATTTTATTCTAATCATGGGGCTGAAGAAAGTGAGGAGTGGATGAGGTCGATTGGCTTAAAGCATGAACTGTGTAAAAAATTAGCTAGAATGGCAAAATAGGCAGTAAGTGAGTAGTTTGTTAGATTTAAACCTCCCTCAACGTGTTCCAATATTGTCCTCTTTAAATGACACCAACATTTGTCAACATTTTTTTTTTTTACACACTGTCCCATAAACACCTGTTGCAGTATTGATTGAAACATTTTGTTTCTTCTTGGAGTACCAAGTTAGTTGCCCTGCAATATCTGTTATTTTTATTCTTGAAACGACAATTAAGTGTATCTTGATGCTGCATTTTCAAAGTATTTGCATGCTCCAATCCATTTTGGAAACAAGTCATAATTTCTGAGGCAAAACCTGGTTCTAATTATTAAAATGGCCTCCGTGGCAGTCAGGTAATGCTCCAATTGAAATCATGGATTAATAATATTACTTTCCAGTGACTCGTGGGGGGGAACCTCTCAAGCAGATAATGGCAAGGATGCTGACAGCTCACCACTGGCGTCTCGGGGGGAGGGGGGCACGAATCAAATTAATCGGGCCACGAGTAACATTAACGACAACTTTAAACACACGTCCGTATTTTCGGTGCTTTTAGAGTACAAAACAATGACGAAGCGGGTCAGGGGCTTCGGAGGGGGGGACAAAAACTACGACGGATTGATGAAAATCCAAAATATGGTTTATGTGGGATGTAAAATCCACATTTCACGAAAGCGCCCCGAGAGCGTCACAGACAGGTGGAAGGCAGGAAAAAAAAAGCTCCCCGGTACGCGAAGGCTACTTGACGACGACGACGACGACGACGAGTTAAGCGAGCAAATTGAATTCAACTCACCTGGGAGGCTTCAACATGTGTGCCCGGAGCGCAGAGTTTCTCGGAGGGACGCGGAAAAAAAAGAAGGCGAGGCGACCGTGGGAGCATTCGGCGTGGCCGACTCTCAGCGTCAAAGGAGGAGTCAGCAAGCCAGCTAGTCAGCCCGTGTTTACTCCAGCGAACACAAGTGGCCGCCATCATCCGCCATTTCCAAAACGCGAACAACGGCGCCGCTTGCTGGCCATTGATGTACTGCAACAACCGGCGTATCGGCATGGACTTCCTGGTGGCTTTAACACGTGACCATGACGACAAGCAATCTTTTCAATGACTTTTTTTTCTTGGATTACTTGATGTTTTATTGTATAAATCCTATCAAAAGAAAAAATAAATACATAACAAAAAATAAAGGACTTTTTTCCACACCGACCTCTAGTATGTGTTTTATTATATACTGTATGTAAATGTGAATAGAAAAAGAATAGAGTATGTTGTTGTGGAAGTGTCAATCAAAATTGAACAAGATTCCAGCCACTTGATTGGAAGCTTGGAACGGATCCAATGGCATTTGTATTCATTTCACTGGTGAAATACATACATTCACTCATTCCCAAACACCTTGAGGGCTTGCTCTTCCAGGCAGGGCGTGCATACCAAAGTAAACCATTCACCTCGATTGTGCTTTATGACCCTGAAAGAGGACTTCAACTTTGAGGCGGGGATCCCCCGACCCTTTAAGAAGGGTTTCGGACAACGAATCATCGGCTCACTTCACGGGCCTTTTTGAAAAGTGTCGCAGAGACATACAAGAAATTGGCTTGTAATCTCTCTGTAGACACGGACGGCCCTGCGCGGATCCGAACAGGACGACGTTGTAGTAGCCTAGGCAACCACATTTTCATTTCAGGGAATAATCAAAGGTCATAGTCATAACCAGGGCTGGTTTATGGCCGGCATTTCACTCCGCCCTGGAAGATAACACGTTCGCACACGCACAATTCTTCATTTTCAGACCCAAGCGCAGTCGCTATGCCATCCAGGACCAAGACCCTGCACTTCCTGTCCAGCGCGCTGGTCACCTGCATATCGGTGGGGATCTTGGGCTTTGCCATGTCCACGGCGTGGGCCACCAAGGGCATGAAGTGCGCCCGAGATGGGAGCGGCATCTTCAACGGCTCGGCCGCAGTCACGCTGGAGCTCTTCGACGGCAGATTCGAACAGGAGCTTTGTCCCCTTTTCGGACCGCCCGTTGACTTCCAAGGTTGATATGTTTGTAAAGATAATAAGTCATTTGGTCTGGTAACATATAAGATGAGGAGAGAAAGCAACAAAAGCTGATCAAGCAGGATCTGCGATCTGAGAAACATGCTAACAGTTGATATGCTAACAAATTGCAAAATGGAGTAGCGGACTAGCAAAAAAAAACTAAGGCAAACTTCCACAAGTTTTTGGTTGTCCACCATGGAGTTCTATTTCAAATGAGGATGGATCAAATGCTAACATGCTCAGAGTTTACATTAAAAAATCGCAACATTGTCTGACATGCTAAGAAATGTTTTGGTGTGGTGCTGGCAGTGTTCCCCAAGTTGACGGAGACCAAAGGCGTCCCGCTGGTCCTGCACGGCGTGACGTTGTGCCTGCTGGCGTTGTGTCTGTTGTGCTCGGCCGTCAGCATCCTCATCTCGCTGTACAACAGCGTCAGCAACCCTTACGAGACGTACATGGGGCCCATCGGCATCTACGCCAGCAGCGCCATCAGCGGTGAGCCACGCCGCGCAGCTAAACAACTCGGCACTTTGTTGAATTTGATTCGATTATTAGACAACCTGAAAATGAATTTTGCCTGGCTGAAGAGGTTTTTTTTTTTTTTTTCATGCCTCCAGCGTGCTTGTCCGTCTTGGCGCTGGTCGTCTTCGTGGTCAACTTCAGCGTGACCACGGTGGCGGAGGACTTGGTGAGGACCTTCTCCGAGAACGTCCAGGTGGACCTGAAGATCGTGTCCTCCAAGATGCTGCTGGGCTACTACCTGCTCATCCCGTACGCGGCGCTCTCGCTGCTCGCCATCGGCCTCATCTACATGTACGACCACGCCGCGTACACGCAGCGGCGTGAACAGCAGCGGCCCACCGAGGACGCCCCCAAGGAGATCATGATGTACTAGGACCCTCCCGAACTGCGGGGACGGCGATTAACTTATTTTCACGGCCAATTGCATGCGGGTATGAACTGTAAATAGCGAGTGTGAATTTGTAATGAGAATGTACGTGGATGGACAAAATGTTGTTATTATTCATTTAGCTAGCCTATCAATGTGCTAACGAATAGCAAGATAGCAACCAGGCAGATAAGAATTTCACGCAAGTCCTTGTCGTCAGTTACTATTTGAAATAGATATGAAAATATGACCAAAAAATAAACCAAACAAACAAACAAACGAACAAAGGAGATGGGCCAAAGAGTCAAAGCAACGATTTTTCTCATCCCAGCTGCTGGTGCTGACATGGCATCGGGGAGCTCAAGTGTCCTGTGTCCCATCACTCACCTGGGTCACCTGGACCCTGTTTGGACACGTCCATCTTTACGTTGCTCTCGTAACGCCGGCTAACTGCCTTCAAAGAGCCTCTCGCACTTCAAGGCAGCTGCGGAGGGACCTTGCAATTTGCTTTTTTTTTTGGGTGAATATGGATTATGTTTCGGAGAATGTGCACTCGGCCGAGAGGAAACGGGAAGCGGGCCCCCGTTTGATCTGCCGATGTGGCAATTAGTCATCTGTTCACATGCCACTTTTTTTTTTTAAGGTAGGATAAATGCAGGACAAAGCTGATATGGCAGTTGGAAGCCAGGACGATGTTGAATGAAGCAGGATGAAGCCAAACTAAGTGCAATAATGTTAAGACAAAGTGGGTCAAAGATGGTTAATAGTGTTGCACTATCGTCCCCTTCTCTTCTGCCTTCTCTCTGTCACTTGTGTGTACTCATGGCCAACAACGAGGCGCTCTGAAGCGGCCACGCCAACCCCAAGATTGTCCATACACTGGCTGTCAAATCAAACTTTTCAACTCTTCTGTGTCACGACAACGAGGAGCGCTTGAACGCCCCGGTCCACACCCCGGCTATCAAATTGAACTTATAAAAACAACAACAAAAATCGATGCTACTTTTCGCTATTCCCCCAGTGATGTTCACACTCACGGCCTACAACGAGGCACTCTAAAGTGGCCATATCGATCGAATGGTGGCGCTCAAGTCTGACTTTTTCAAATAACCCCCCCCCCCCACGGCTCTTCTGTCTTTCTGTGCTTGACGTGTGCACACTAACGGCATACAACAAGGCGCTCTAAAGCGGCCGCACCAAACTTGAAGTACCGCAAATTTTTTAGCCTTTCGCACTATTCATTCATTTGACTCGAAACATTTGCTCATTGCATCGTCCGTCTTTGAAGGTTGGCTACGGAAAAAAGTTGCAATCTGGGATTAGCTCCCTTGGCCAGCGCCACGAGCTAATTGTTCTTTGTGCTCCACTGTTCAAATGATATTGTGCTCATTTGGGTGCGCCATTTTCACGCTGTCTGACGGTCACAATCTGCAAATAAAGCCGAGCGCACGTCGGAAAAAGTCTCATCTCTTTCATTGCTCGACCACTTTAGCATCCACGAGTGTCAAACAGCCGCCGCGGGAGCCGTTTTTATCTCGCAACTCATTCATCATGAGAGGAGAGTCATTCAAGAGTGGAGCGCTCCCCCCCATCCACCCCAAAAAGGCAGCATTGAAAGTGAAGCCCCCTGCAAACATCATTAGAATAAAATCAGAGATGGCCGCTAATCTCTTCCTCTTTGGATGCTTTCGGGATTAAATGAAGACACTTTTATGTGATAGGATTAGCGAGGGCCACTTTTTGGATGTGTGAAATGTGACCCCGCCCTGTGAAATGGACACCTCCAGCTGCAGGGCAGGTGGCAGGGATTGGGGAAGGATTGGGGAGGGGGGCGGTCACAGGGTGGGGGGGAAACACTCACTCGAGAGAGAGACTCGGAGACACTCCATTAAGTACAGCGAGTTCACTGGAGATATTTTGACACACTTTGCGACATGAACGCTTCTCAAATTTTTATTTTTTTTTAAAGTACACAAGATTTTAAGATTGGATAATAACATCTGTCAAGTTTGCCTGTGCTCCCATGATCAAATACATTTTCATTTTTAAAATGACCTTGCACTCGACAAGCGTTCTGTTCAGGTTTCGTCGGGTCAAATGGCGCCAATTGAGCTCTATGCTTACGACGCGTCTGAGTGTGTGTGTGTGTGTGTGTGTGTGTGTGTCATCCGTCACACCTGCCAATCAGCAGAGAAAGTGCTGGCCTGCCCCCGCCTCATCCATCCATCAGGCTTGTTGGACTCACAAGAACAGTTGAACGGGTTCCGGTCCACTTTGAGTCCGCTGGTCTGGCTTTCTTTCATCTGTGTGTGTGTGTGTGTGTGTGTGTCTGTGTGTGTGTCCGGGCCACGCAGGTAAAGTGGAGATTTGGCTTCAGGTGCTTTGGAGAAGATGTTATCGCCTGTTAACAGAGGAATGACACCATAATGGAGCAGCAGGGGTGCAATTACTTCTCCCCCCCTCCCAATGTCCCCCCCCCTTCTCCTTTCCAGCCCTCAGTGACAAATTAAGATGAATGGCAAAGATATACGAGGTGAGCAAGCCAGAGTGCAGCACCTTTTCCATGTGTTTGGAGGGCATAAAAGACAACGTTGGTACCTAAAGCGCCAAGAGATGCAGCAAGTGCAACGTTGTTGATGTTTGCAACCACACGAAATGAAAAAAAACCCCAACAACAACACAAAATCGAAGTAAGACAAATTGTTGGAAGTAAATATTTAACAGGTCTTTGGCTGTTTCCCATGATGCAAGGCGACACCTGATAAGCACTTCCACTACTACTTGTCAGCTTCTGTCAGAAGTGCGAACCCCCCTCACCCCGACTGATGTTTATGAATGGCTCCGAGAAGCCGAGCCATAAAGCTGTCAATCATCCCTTCCAATGGACCTGGCTGGACGCAGCCGAGGCCTGCAGGGCTCCTTTAAGAGTGCCGAGTGCCGCTCCGTCCATCAAGCGGCTACAAATGAGCGCGTGCAACTCAATCCTGGAACCACATTTGGCTCCGGAAGCGGGCATTTGACCTCCGGAGCCAGCGCTTCTCAAACCAGACCCTGGAAAATGTCTCCGTGGCCCCTAAAAAGGTTGCAGGCCGATGGAGACAAAAAGGCATTTGCCCCTCAACAATGGCGGCGCCCTGCAGGGGGCGAGGAGACACGGCGTCTGACAGCTTGAGGGGTCGCAGCTCGGCCTCGGGGCCCCGCTCCACAATTAGTCAAACGTGGCGGACCCCCGCCTCGGCTACCCCTCCCGTCCCGGTCCCGGCCCCCCCAATTTAAAAGTCAAAATGATCCTGCTGCATTGGTGTCACGGTATGCCGATGAGGCTGTCAAGTGCATGCCAGAGCAACAGGTGGCGCTAGAGGCCCACAGTGGACGTCCAACAGCCTATCAGAAGCAAGAAGAAAGTCATCCGGGGAAAAGGTGCAGCGAGAACAAAAATTTGACCTTTTGAGAGAGAGGAAAAAAAACATGATTAGTTATGTATGTATTCATTTATTTTGTGCAGAGTATTTTGTAATGAGAAAAAATAAACAGAGTGTGAACGACAATTTGAATCTTTTGAGGTAAGTGTGCCAAAAATGTCTCCGATTTGCCGGATGTCTTTTTGTGTCCTCATCAGGCGGCCAATCCTGCGAGGAAAGAAACGGGAGCGCCGGCGCTCCAAGTGTTTACACGTGGCCCCTATTCTTGCGGTCAGGATCCGAGGCGTCGTGTTACCGCGCTCCATACATCACCCTTGACGCGGGCGGGGGGCTCACGCAGTTACAAGTTACCCCTCGTCCCGCGCCGCTGCTGGTGTGGGTATCGGAGGGAGGAAGAATGCGGCGGCAGGAAGCGCGGCGGATGAAGAGTCGGGCCTGATGACAATGGAGGGGCCGAGGCGGAGGCCCGAGTGTCGCCCCGGGGTGAGCGACTACAACCCACTCGCCCTCGGATCCCCACCCCGACCCCGCTACAAGTCGGGCCCGGCCGCTCGAATGCTAAGTGTGCGTCGTCAGTGTGAACCCCCCCCCCCCCCCCCCCACCCGGCGTCCATCCCCTTGCGTCCCAGCTCGCTTCTTCCGTCCGTCGTTGACACGCGACGGCAAGGTGATGAGGTGACGCACGGGGTGAAGACAGTCTTATCT
Source organism: Hippocampus guttulatus (assembly GCF_054856545.1). Taxonomy (NCBI): domain Eukaryota; kingdom Metazoa; phylum Chordata; class Actinopteri; order Syngnathiformes; family Syngnathidae; genus Hippocampus; species Hippocampus guttulatus. The sequence goes on from NC_141279.1 coordinate 9,101,540, forward strand.
GCGGCCTTCCTTCCTTTGCAACAACCCGAAGCAAAATGCAGCTCGACCCTGACTGATACATTTTTCAAGATACGAGCCGTCGTTTGACCGCTTTTTCGCTTTGACTTGTGAGCAAAAAACTTCAAGAGGTTGAATGCAGCTCCCTGGTGAAGATTGCTGTCAAACTAAACATAAAACAAAGAGGATTACACACCCAGTAAAATTTCAAGGCAATCCCCTTTAAGTTGGGAACTTCAACTAAATGTTTTAAGTTTTGCGATGTCATAATATACAAGAAATAATTAGTTCGCCCGACCACAGAAATACAATTGAGTACAAAAATATTCCGTCAAATCCAATTAATTAAAAAGAAAATAAATAAAAGAAAGGTGGTACTCCCATCCAAGCTGTGTTAGAAAATATCATAAAAATATTTTAGAAAATAAAATGACTAAACAAAAAACTTTCAATGGTATAAAATAAAATAAAGTAAAAATATTAAATGTGTCCATTTGACTTATCGGAAGAGGTAAGAGAAATAAAGACGTCTTTTTTTTGGGAGGGGAGGTGGTATTCTGACCCTTTGTTGTGGTCCAAATTCCCGAATCCCAGAACAACAAGTTCCTGAGAAGCGACGGCGCGCAGGATTGCGAGGAACTGAAGTCACTTAAGCGAGTGTCAAGTGATCCAGTTTCAGCCGTGATGGACTGGGAGGAGACGGACATCACTCAGGGATCCCCCGGGGAGGAAATTCCTCCGGGACTTAGTCGAGTTTCTTTCTTTCTGTCTTTTTTTTTTCCTCTCTCCTCCTTCTCCTGCAGATGACTTCCCAAGCATTAAGAGCCGCGACTTTTTGGACGCGGCCGTAAAATGTGGAAGCGTGCAGCCGAAGGGCGAAAAGCTTGGTCGGCGGTGTAATCGGCAGCTTTCAAAGCGCCAACATCTTCAAGCGAATAAGAAGGACAGATAGGAGAACAAGAAATAGCTAGTTTTCAAGGTTTTTTTTAAATTTGACATATTTACTAGTAATATTATAAATTGAAGTTAAATTCAGACTCTGCAAAATTGAACCTGTTTTTTTTATATATATATGATCCAACTCTAGTTTGAATTTAAACATTTTTTAAAAAAATAAAATGAGAGGGATTTATTTTTTTATGCGGAAAATTTTCAGACTTAAAAATGACCAAAACCAAAAAAAATAAATGAAAAAATAAAAAAACCCAAGAAAAGTTCACAAGTTTAAATTGAATGAGTAAAATATTCGGAATTTTTCAAATAAAATTCAAATAAACCTTTTCTTCTTTTTCAACGTGAAACACACAGCATTACCAGATTACAGTAGGAAAAATCAAAAAGCCGTGGAGACGCCATAAAACCGGAGCCGTATGGGAACGTGTTGAGTAGTGCTCATCGCCCGTGATTTATCCCGGCGCGTCTTGGCTACTTGAACGCGTGCAGACGTAAAACGTCAAGTACAGGTGAGCGTGACGGCGTGAAATACGGCCACGGAAACTTTAGGCGCTGTCAAAACTTGTAATCAATCCGTAGCACCTCCTGCCGGCTTTCTCCCGCCCGCCATCTCTTCCGATGAAACGGCTTCATAACGCGGCGCTTGACTGCGACGCTTCGTCACCGACGCTCACCATCATCCTCGAAAGCGTAGCAATCCTTTAAGTGTGACACAATCGCTCAACGCAGGAATGTTCCATTCCAGGCCATCGACGGAATCCGCGCAGGCTTCACTTTAATTTGACAGCGTTCGGATTGCGTCATTATGTGGCGCCGCCTTGTCATTATAGCTGATTGTGCTCTTTATTGAAGGTGCGCCTGAGATGAACGCTTAAATATAGTGGCAGGACGTAGAGACCTGGACATGGGGCTATTATGCTGTCAGCTTTATTAAAAAAAGAAGAAAAAAATCTCATCATGCTGTTGCTTTATGAGGTAGGAGCCCCGGTATTGCGGTGGGGCAGGGGGTGCGCCAACCAACCACTGGTGGGTAGTAAAGAAAAGGATTTACTCCTCGACGTGAGCGGAGGCCGAGACCGCCTCGCAGTGCAGGCGCGTCCCGCCTGCCGCCACCGCGCAACTGAGGCACACGAGCGCCATGAGCATAGCGACTGCTGTTGAGATGCAAATGGCGGCTGGCGGTGGGTTCTCACCTTCCAAGCAACTGAGCTCACCTAACAACTTCTCGAGTGACACTTTCAACACATTCAAACAATGGCGGAAGAGAAGAAGGCTGAAATCAGCGTTCAAACCATTGCCTGCATGGCTTGTCTTGCTCAAAAGACATTGGAGGGAGGTGGTGGGGGGGGGCTCATGATGGTGCCATCTCAACTTTTGCCACAGACGGGCACAAATGCACGCGGACACACGCGCACGCATGAACAAACACGAACACACGCACCTCCCCCAGGTGTGTTAGAAGTGAGTCGGAGGAGCTTGAAGTGGACTGAAAGATTAGGGGGCCGACACAAAAAGAGCATTTTGAAGAGGGGGCAGGGGGGGCGGAGTTAGTCTGTTGAAAGCCTGTCATTTCGGGTCTTCAGGCCCCAGATCGTCAGCAGCTTACAGGGACTCAAAGTCAAACGTTGACAGGGAAAAGTGGGAGCACTTTACAGGGCTCCCTGCTAGGCCGCATTTGACGCTTCACTCGGGGTGGGGTGGGGGGGGCCCAAACTAGGACCCATGTCCACATGTTGCGCCACCGTTTGAGTTCAAATGTTGGTTGCTTCAACGGTGAAAAGATCATGACACCAATGCTAGTTTCGTTAGCCCGTCTAGGTGATTTTGCATTGTGTGTTAGCATTACGCTAAGCAGATTGAAAAGAAATCTGTGAGGTTGTCTTAAATACATGACTCATGTCTTTGTGGCCCTTGGAGGAAAACATTTGTACAACCAAAGTTTAGATGGGGGGGGGGCACTGGTTGTAGAAGGGGCAGGGTCTGGCCAGGTCTCTGAGCCTGAGTCTGTCTTCCCTCTGCTGTCTCTCCCTCATAATAGAGGAGCAGGTAGGGGGTCTCATTAGGGCCTGAGGGGAGTTTTGTTTTGATGGCAGGGGAGGTGGCGGGGGGGGGGGGTTCTCCTGGGAGGCACTATCACACATACACACACTCAGTGCAGCATGGAAGCAGGTGAAACTCCACATTGTTGTTCAAAGTAGTCAGACGTGCACCCCCCCCCCCCCCCACCAAGATTTCCGGCTAGGAACCCACAGCGACCGCCCCCAACTCACTCCAGTGCGGAGCTACTTCCTGTGTCATCTGTCACCACTTCCTGTCTGCGACGAGCAGGCAATGACAGAGTGCAGGTGCTTCAAGCTGTGTGCTGTCACCACCGAACCCCCTCCATCCTCCCCAAAACTGTCCTCTCGCACCCCCCGACGATTCCCTAATGTGTGTGTGTGTTAACAGAAAAACAATTATGCTCAGACAGGGGTGAGGGGGTGACAACTTCAAAAAAACTTTGGGGAGTATTTATTGTTGTGAATGTGATGTTTTTAATCTTTTTTTATAAATCAAAAATGGATTTAATGTATGAATTTACATTAGCTACCCCCCCCCCACCCCCACACACACCAAAGGGTCCATTGCCAGTGAGTGAAGTGCCTATAAACACATCAAAAAATGTGCATGTCCTGCTGATACATCCATTTTCCAGGCCTTGGATTAAGCAAAGTGATGAAACCCAATCGGGTCATGCACTTTGATGGGCATTCTCCTCACCTGTCACTCACGCAGACACCCGGCCCCTCCCGCACCCACCCCCTGCAGTCATACATATATTACAGATCTTCCCTGGTCCTGGAGCTGTCATCATGTCTTCAACGCACCACATGTACCGCTTACTGCGGGCGGCCAGAGACCTCTTCAATGTAGTCGGATACGTGCATTTGGCCTTCAAATAGGCTCTTTAGAGTGCACCGTTGTCTGCAATGTGTATGCCCAAGTCACAGAGGAAAACTGGACAAGTGGAGGGTGGATTATTTTTGGTAGTCATGGCTGCTTTAGAGCGCCTTGTTGTTGACCATGAGTGTGTGCATCTCACACAAAAAAGACGAGGAGATGTGATATGCTTTGTTTTTGTATTTTTAAAGGCCAACTTGACAACCAGTATGTGGACTGGGGCTTTGCACTGGCGCGGCTGCTTTCGAGAACCTCGTTGTCAGCCGTGCATACGCCGACATCAGAGAGAATGCAAATGAGCAAGCTAGAATATGTTCTAAAAATAGCCTCTCGGCATGACAGCCACAGTATGGATGGGGTTTTGTGTTGCTGTGGCCGGTTTAGAGCGCCTCATTGTTGCAGCTTGAAAAAGCCCAGCGACATTCTGCAGCGGACATGCCCGCAACGTCTGCTTGACTTTTCACAATTTTAAAGCCTCACTCTGTATTTTTACTATTTTTTTTTAACTCCTATTTTGGCAGGGTTGCTAACAACCTTCTTTGTGCTGTGTCAAATTTACAAGATACTAATTTCACTTTACTAGGACATTAAAGTTAAACCAAGCGATGAAGAGGAGAGCAGACGGAAATAAACATTTTCGGGGTGCAAACTTTGGAAAGTTGCCCGACACTGCGCTTTGTTCCCAGATAATGGCACAAAAGGTGTCCTCGGGATGGGTGGGGGCGAGGGCCTGGATGGTTTGTTCCCACATCTTCAGATGGCAATATTTTCATCGGAGCCCAGGAGGGGAGCATTCCCGATGCCAAGCGGTCATTGTGCTTCTCAATTCATTCTCCTTTTCACGCAGCGCCTCACTGCACTCAATTATCCTGCCGACAAGAAGCGTTTCCTCCATTTTGCTCCCCTTTGATTCCGCATTGTCGGACGCTCTTCCGTAAAGGAGTGAGCAGGCTTCACGTGTGATGTTCGGGAACAGCTGGGTGGGGGACAGGTACAAATGTTCCTCCCTAGGTCCACGTGAAACGAGCTGGAAACAAAAAGCTGAACTTGTGAACCGGGGCGGGGTGGCGCTCAAAGGGCCGATTGGGGGTGACAGGCGGAAAATGTCTCCGTTTTACACACTTTGATGACTTACAGCCACTTGACTGTAGACAACCTGGCAGGGTTTTGGGGTTTTTATTTGGGGTGGGCATAAAAAGGGAGAAGGTGAATAATGAGAAGAAAAAAAATGAGAGTTGCGAATGCAGACAACACTGAGAAGCACATAGTCCAATAAAAAAAGGGATTTTATTCAAACGTCAATGTGAGTTTAAATAAAACAAAATACAAGTCACTTTTCTTATAAAAAAATAATGTGTGTACATTTTTTTCTCCTTCTACAGGACAAGTGTCTGACTTCAAAGGTGTGATTTCTCAACACCATTGTGGACTTTTTGTTTTTTTTCCTCCACGCAATAGACTGTATATAATTATAGTCCCGTGTTCAGATGGGTCCGCGTTAAACCTCCGTCCCTTCCCGGCTGTACATGAGGTTGTTGACAGTGAAATGATTACTGAGGTTGTAATAGTTCATTCTGCTGTCAGAGATTAAGGAGGGCGAGTAGGAACCCAGTCCGGACGTGCCCTCCCGACCTTGGGACGACTCCGTGCCAAAGTCCCGTTCCGGGGCCCGAGATGAGGCCTCTGCTCCGGTCGTCAGCAGCGTGTTGACGCCAGCCACGAAGCCGGCAAAGCACGGGCTGTGATCGGCCGAGTCGGGCGGCGATGAACGCGGCTCCGTGGAGGCCGGCGAACCGCGCAGGCTGGGCGGGGGCGAGCTCAGCAAGCTGGACGTGTCCGAGAGCTTGTGCCGGGCGAGCGAGTCCGGCTTGTCGGCCGCGGTGCTCATCTCGGCTCGCCTCTTCCGTTTGCGCCGAAAGTTGCCGTTGTCGAACATTTTTTCGCAGTTGGGGTCCAGCGTCCAATAGTTGCCCTTGCCTGAGAGGAGCAAAGGAAACGGAATTGCTGAAATAAATACACGTTTTCAATATTGACTGGAAAACTGAAATTAGCTGCGCGCAGTCGTTCATTATAAGATGAGAGCAATTTGTAAACCCGTGACTTTCAACATATACGTCGTGTGTTTTCGGGCCACTTTTTAGAGTGTCAATAAACGCGTGAAAACGAGCGGCACTCACCGGGGTCGTCCTCATCCCGGGCCACTTTCTTGAAGCAGTCGTTGAGCGACAAATTGTGCCGGATGGAGTTCTGCCAGCCGGCTTTGCTCTTCTTGTAAAACGGAAAGTTTTCGGCGACGTACTGGTAGATCTGACTCAGGGTCAGCTTCTTGTCCTGCGCGTTTTGGATGGCCATGGCGATCAAAGCCGAGTACGAGTACGGAGGCCGGACCATCTTGAAGAGCTCCTGCTGGCTGGAGATGGACAACCAGCCCAGGTCGGCGCCCGGCGCCGCCAGGAGCTGCCGCTGGCCGCCGGAGCCGTAGCCAGCCGACTGCAAAAAAGTGGAGCCTCCACCACCACCACCACCGCCCCCTCCTCCTCCTCCTCCGCCGCAGCCGGCGGGCAGGTAGGTCGAGGCCGGGGAGTTGTTGAGCCACAGGTAGGGGTTGGTGGGCGGGGCGGCGTAGTCGCTCAAACCGTAGCTGGGGGGTCTCTGGGGGTGATGGAGATGGTGGAGGTTTTGGTGCTGGTAGACGCCGTAGTTGTCACAGTACACGGCCATGTCCAGGAGGTCGTGCGCGGGGTGGCCGCTGCTGCTCTGCTGGCTGGAGGCTTGCTGCGGTCCAAAGGCGTTCATTATCCCACACGAAACAACCACCGGCACCACACGACCTTCGAAGCGCTCCCGACTCAAGTGAACTCCCATCCCGGCGAGGGGGGCGTATTTATGGGCAAGGGGCCAGGTGGAGCTCCCGGGGAGATTTTTTTTTCTGAAAGGGGGTCGGTCACACCTCCTCTTTTTCAATCGGGCCCAATCTGCCTTTCAATGAGCACCGATACCATCTCCATTTGATGACGATACCATCTCCATTTAGCACAGGGAGCCTCACGTTTTAGTCCGTTTTTTTTCCTTACTGCGCCTCGTCGCCAAAGTGGAGCCATTATAATAACGTCACCATCAAAGAAACGTGCTAAATAAAATAGAAAAAAACTTTTAAAAGACACGTTGTACAAATTGGCTGTATTTCACACAATTGGGATTTGGTTCAATTTCTCTGCTTAGTTACAGCACCAATAAAGTACAATTAGATGATAACATTAATGCTAATTTCTCTCTCCCTCTCCATAAAACGTCACGATAAATTGACAAAATTATAGAGACTTGCCCTATGATATTTATTCTTTGGACAATTTTGCTTGTTTGAATTCCTGCCTGGCTCTGGCGTTTCCCATTCTGCATTCATTTGAGTCAGCGTATCTTGAAAAACTCAAAGTCAGGTCACTCCATGTCTCGAGGCACCCGTGGAAAACAACTGAAGAAAATATCGCTGGATGACGCCCATGTCACACATATAAAAACTGGGGAAAAAATGAAATCAGTACCAACTGGTGTTAAGTGAGTGGTGAAAATAAGGAGGCAGCAGATATGTTTTTGCTTGAAAAATTCATACACTGTGAATGTTTATTCAGAAGTGTTGTCAGTAGTGAATTTGGAGCAGTTCATGATGGAAAATCAGACGCGTGTTTAGTCAACCGCTTTGCGCACGCCAAACATTTCACCAGTAAAGTCACTCGAAAGCCTTTTTTTTGGTTGCTTTGTTTCTCGAGTTGTAAAAATGCCTCGTGTGATCTAATCATGCGTTAATTCAAACAATCACGTACAAAACAGAAAATAAAAATCATATATACAAACCTCTGTACATACACAGTGGGACATTCGAGTTGATGAAAGTCTCGATGACTTGAAGGGTAAAAACTCAAAAGGTCTGCAATGAGGTATTCATCTTGTCAGCGTGGGCGAGGAGTGCCAGGAATGTGTGTATCTTCGAGTGTTTCTGTGTGTGTGTGCGTGTGTCTGTCTTAAGGGGCAGCAGCCGGCATTTTTTTTTTTTGTGGCGGTCTCGGTTGTCTGCGTCTTTACGCTTACTGTACAATTCCCGAATCGATGGATGTCTGCTTCCTGGTAGTCTTGGGTGGAGGGGGCGGCGGCGTCTTGCTGGGGAGCGGCGGCGGTAAATGCTACGCCGCAAACACAAGCCTCATTAGCACAAAACAGCTCATTGACAACGCTCACATGTTTCTCCAAATTAGCTTCTTCATTTCATAACGTGAACGTAGAATGTCACGAAAGAACGTGTCGGCCTCGGGGTAGAAGAAAAACAAAAATAATGGAGGTGTTGTGATTTTGCGTTTGAACTGGTACGTACCCGCTGATGCGGCGGCGTGGTGGCGGTTGGGGCGCTCAAGTCTTGATTATCCAGCAGGTTGCCGTAATCGGCCGTGCTGCCTTTGACGGGAAGCGGAGGCGGGACGTCCACCTTGTCGCCGCAGGCAACCCCGTTCAGATCCACGCCTGACCAGAAACCACGGGAGCTCAATTTTTCATTCCCCCATCTATGTATAGTCTGAAGCCATCTGTGTTGATGGTGACTTTTAACAATACAACTCACTGTGCAGACTGAAGGAGAGTTTGCTACGGGGCGTGATGGGCGGCGGTCCCGGCGAGGAAGACGAGGAGGATGAGTTGGACGACGAGGTGGCGGGCGGTCCCGGCGACACGGACAGGCGACGGTCTCCGACGATCTGGCTCAGCACCTGACTCCTGGGCCTCTGGGGCCTCAGCGGGCTGATCTGCAAGAACAGAAAATGCATCGGGGATTGAGAAACGGACCATTGTCCTCCAGGACCCGCTCCATACCGTCTCGGAAAGTATGACGGCCTCGGCGGGCTGCAGCGGGATCTCGGTGGTCTTCATCTCCTTGTCGAAGATCTCCTGGTGCTTGCTGTTGCGCTTCTCCTTCTTCTTGTCCCGACGCTCGCGCTCGGGTTCGTCGCGGTCCAGCTTGTCTTGGGACTTGGTGTGCAGCTTCTTGGGGAGCAGAGGCTCCAGGGCAAAACTGGAACAACGCAAAAGATGAAAAGAACCATCACAAGCCATTTTCTTCTGGGACTGCACTTGGGAAAAAAAAAAAAAAGGATTTATATTAATTTGTGACTTGTTTAATGGCTGATTAACACATTTGGACGGGCACATTTTTTATCCTCAGGAAAGAATGACATATTACTGCGGCTTACTGAGCTCCTTGTATAGTATATGCGTACGTCCGCATTATACTGCCCCCATGTGGCCAAGGCGCACATTGAATTGAACCTCCGGGTATGCGCAATGAATGATTGCCGCGCCGACCGAGGAATTGACTTTTGAATCCACGTCGGCTTGCCAGTACTTTGGAGCTAGTTACCCGTCGGATCCCGGCCTGGACGGCGAGTTGTCCGAGGAGACGGAGGTGACGGAGGCCACGGACAGAGGCCGCTGCGACGACGGCATGGTGAAGGAGCGAACCATCGAGTGAGGTCGAGAACCGCGACGCTCGTCCGCCGCCGGCTGGGGAGGCCATCGCCATTCATAAAAAGACACAAGCATTGAGATTCATTGTCATATTTATACATGAATAAGCAGAAAAAAAGACCAGAAAATCGACAACGATGATAGTATTCAAACACAAGAGTATTTTGCATGATTAAAATAGGCTAATTTAAAAATTTCCGCGAATAAATAAGACTGGAATAAAACTGGACCCTGGGTGATTTTCATTGTAGCTGTCCCACTCTGCCAGAGGGTGGCGCTGTGGTCTTTTTGTATTTTCCAGCTCATGTTTGCAGCCGATGGCTATCTGACACACTTTCCACTTCAAATGATGCAGAGCTATTCAAATGTAGCTCAGCGAGAGATTCATTCTGTGAAAAAAGCTCCAAATATTTTCCCCCACCTGAAACCAAAATATGAATTCTAACGACGACATGTTCTTTGACAGGCCAACCCGTGCGCTCCATTCTCACCAGCGTCTTGACGCCGTACTGTTTCTCCACCTTCTCCTTGAGCTGCTTGAAGCAGGCCTCCAGGCGCTCGTGGAAAGGCCTCAGCGCCTCTGTCACCTTCTCGCCGTGGATGCGCACGCCCTCGGCCAGGTGCGGGATCTGCGCAACGGCGCGATGCCAAAACATGCAACGTCATTCGGCCATGTTTCAAAGTAATACATACTGTATGTATTCGTCATCACCCTCGTCACGATTCGGACAGCTCAACGCTGTCCTGAGAAGGATGAGACGAATACACTGCGGAGGCGGCGCGAGAAGCGGGAGACACAAAGATGCGTGGCAGGATTCCCGTCGGCGGCCTTTTTATAGAGCCGAGCGAGCATGATGGAGGATGATTGAGCGCGTCCGAGTGGCGGCATGGCAACGCGCTGCGTGTGCAGAGGAAGGCGTCGGCTATTTGTGGAGCGTGTGGACGGACAACCGCTCACTCGCTCAAGGTTGAAGAGCTTTCAGCGCAATGCCCGAATTTGGTTGAGACTTTGAAAATCAAAGTGGCGACTGGGTTGGCGTTTCAGGCCATTTCCAAACCACACTCGGTCCCCGGTTATTCTCTACCAGCCAGTTTCAAAGTGACGTTCTCCATATTTTATTTGTTTTGTTTGTTTATCGTTCTCCATATTTATTGCACCTGCCAGGCGATGAGGTCCTTGAGCTTGTCGATCTTGTCCAGATCTTCCGGGTGTTCGTGCGTGTACTTGTCGTTGAAGAAGGCCTGCGGGGGAAGGACGCACACTCAGCAATTGTTCACATTTTGGATCATGTGGAGGAGAAGCCTGACAACATCAATAATCGGGTAACGAGAGCTGCAAGCAACGATGAGCGGGGGAGCCCTCGCACCCGTGGCCACGTTGGACAACTGGCATATTGGGGGATCCATTTAAAAAATGAACAGAAATGACATTAATACAGTCCAGCCCAATTAAAAAATATCAAAGATGTTTTGTCATAGGGAAACAACTTATGGGCTCTCAAGAGTTTTTCTTTGGCTTGTAAGTCAAAGAAGAAAATAATAAGTCACGCCTACCTTCTCGTAGTTGGCGAAGCCCCCCATGACGGCGGGGTCCACGATGCCGTTGAGCAGCATGGAGAGGGGGTTGATGGGAAGGTTGGGGTCGTTGAGGTGCTTCTGTACCATGCTGCTGATCTTGTCGTTGGCCAGCTGCATGGTCTCCATGGCGTTCTCCAGGGGGCTGATTTCATCCTGAGCGCACGCAAACGGATCAGGGGAGTGACGGGGGCAAGTAACATTGCCATTTACTTTATTTGCACTTTAAAAATAAAAAAATATTACAATTTTGAAATCCTTTTTTTGGGGTTGGAAATGTTCAACAAAAACTTTGCCTTTTTTCAAGCCATTGAGAGAGCGAAACAAAAACCAGCGCTTCTATCGTCTTTGAGTGGCGTTGGTCGCTACGCTTTCCGTAAGCGAGCATGATAAAAAAAAAAAAAAAAAAGGCAGCTGAATCGATTTTTCTGACAGCAAGGGGACGTCTCCAGCACCCTCGTGATGGCGTCAATACGGCCGTCCAAATCGCTTAATCGCGACCAATCGATCGGCGGGCCTGAACATCTTCATCAGATTAGGAGGTGGCGCTCGGGACGAGCCACTACTCACGGTGCACACCGACTTGACTTCGAACCAGCGCAGGATGCCCGGCAGCTTATAAGCCGTCGTGTACGTGGTCCTCTCGATCCACATGTTCTGAACACACACGCGCACAAACAAAACCAAACAGGACGGCAAGTTGACTGCGGCTGCGCTGTCACGAGTTCAACTCTCGACAAGCACCAAAGTGAGAATTGAACCGATCCAATGACTTACCGCAAACTCGTTGTCCGGGTCCTTTTCGCCTTTTCTCACCGGTCTGGAATACTGGAATTTATGGACTTCATTTACCGTGTAGAAGCTTTGGAAGAGAGACAGAAGAGCAAATGATTCACCAATGACACGAGACGTCTCACGCTGGAGGGCGGGGGAGGGGGGGGGGTGCCCATCAGATGACTGAGGCCTTCTTGGCCGTCTCCGCGCCTTTTAATCACATTACCGAAGAACCCAAGTGATGCGGGAAAGCGTGGCGTGAATTTCTTCATCTAATAAACAGATTATTAACGGAGCAAATTTAACGCAGCGCCGGCCTGATTCAGGCCAAGAGGCACTTTGGTCAAAGGCAGGTCAGAAGACACTCGCTTTCGGAACGCCGGCCGCCGTCGTGACCGAGACCGGGGTCGGCGCATCCTAATCAGGCGGGGAGCAAATAAGGCGACCGAAGGGGCGGGCGGCCCTGCAGCCGCGCGATAAAAGCTGCGGTCCAGGTGTGTTTGCAGAAAGGTTTCCACGGGGTAAACATCCCCTTTTAATTATGCCCACTGATGCATTCGGCGGCTCGCGCATCTGAGGGAATTTATACGCCTCAGCGACGCGAGCGCGAGCGGAGCGGGCAAACGCACGCGTGCAAAAGGGCCACCTTCAATGATACATATCAAGGGGGAGAAAAAAAAAATGTCATTTGGTCTTTAATGTCCAGAGGATGACATTCAGGCAAATAAACAACATCTGCGGAAAAGTGCTCATCAAGGTTGTTAATTTGAAGTTTTGAAATAAAAATCAACCCTGCGACCTCAATGAGTTTGGTTGCAAATACATTCTTGACCTCGCCGCCCACCTGAGGATTTGTTCGGCCACGGGCTTGTTCTGGAACTTGGCGGGTAAATCCAGGATGGGTTTCACCGTGAAACACTGCACGTCTTCACGCAGACACATTAAGGAAATATTTGTACATTTTTTTTCTGGGGGGGGGGGGGGGGGGGGGGGACGACAATTGAACGGATGAGTGGCTGGATGGTGGATACATTGTCCGTGGGAATTCTTGATGTCCTCGCTGGGCGGCGTGGTGGTCTTCATCTTCTCAGCGTTGGGGAACTGCGTGAGGAGGCGGGCTTCAAAGTCCTCCCAGCGCTCGTACTCCTTGCCGCGGTAGATGAACATTTTGTTCTGGGGGGGGGGGGGGGGGGGGGGGAACGACACAGCCGTCACATAACCTTGCGACACGAGGCTGTGCTACTACAGGATATGGCGTGAAAATAAACTTCATTCCTGTTCCTTTCTGTTTCATTTTGGTGACATGACCACTTTCATTGATATTGATTTATGAAGACAACAATTATGTAACTTCAACGTCGCTCCTGCTGTGACTTGAATTGAAAATATTCATCCCGGTTACGTTACCAATTTTATTCTTGTAACAATTTGAACGTAACTTTCACTATTCGATTACGACAGAGTTGCCAACTTCATTTTCGGCACTGTACGACTTGACCGGGAGCGTCGGCGACTCGTCAGCCGGACGAGGACGACCTCACGGAGACGATCGGCGGTGATTACTTTTCCGACAAGGTCAAAAAGCTACCGTGAGGGAGGAAGGAGCGAAGAGGCGAAAGCGAGACAAAAGACGTTTCCACAGAGCCGAAGTTGAGAGGGGCGCAATTTGCCGTCTGTGAGGACACATGAAAAGAATCAAAGCGCGACACAAGAAGAATCGCTCTTCAAAGTGGACCTTCACGAACGCTTGGGGACTTTTTCTTTATTTTGGGGTGTGTGTGTGAGACATCGCCGCTTCCACTAAAGTCACCAGAACTCTTGAGATAAGAGGACAAAATGGTGTGCACGAGCAATATCACGAAGACGGAGTGAAGCGAACGGGCCAGCGAACGTCTGTGGAATAATAACGAGTCAAAAAAATACATCATGTATAGACACGAAAATGAAACACTAACTGACATCAATACATAGCAACCGGTGGCCAGGCCTCATGAACTCACCCGCAGGAAGGACGGGAAGCCGACGCCGTAGTAGCCCACGGCGAAGTAGTCGGGTTTGGGCCGGATCACCTTGACGATGTTCTCGTAGAACTGCGCCTGCTTGCGCTGCAAGCGGATGCGTGGATGTCAAACGTTCCGTCACCAAGCTCATGTTTGCGGTTGTCTCAACTCCTTTTTTTTCCCCCCCAGAGTCAAGGTACAACCATATTTGGGCAATTTTATTCAAAAGAAATGAAAAATATTACTGTACCAGGGATGCGCTAAGCTGCTCAAAGTCAAACATTTCATTTTCGTACTGCTCGGCGAGTTCCTTCCCCAGAATGATGGCTTCCTCCCACATCTGCAAAACAAACAAACAAACAAACACACACACACACACACAAACAAATCCCTGTTTGCGAAACAATCTAACAAGAGCAGGCGATCACACGGCGCATTCCGATCAACCAAGTGTGTGCGTTGGCGCAGTTCACCTTGCCCTTGTCGAAGTAATTGATAATCTGCTGGTAGAGCTGGTCCTTCAGTTGGCCTTGGGTGGCGGCCTGGTAGCCGTCGCGCTGGGTCAGGTGGGCGGCGCACGGCTCGTCAGACCACTGGGGGGGAAAAAAAAAAGTTTCATCATCAAGGCAAGCGAATGGTGGCCATGTTCGACTGCTTCCAACCCGAGAACAAATGCGATCCATTTCGCTGCTGCTGCTGCGTATTGATTCGCCGACAGCCGGAGTGCGCCATGTACATGCTAAAAGGATTTCTGCTGATCCACGGCTGACCTCTCCATCCGCGCGGCCACAAATGATCCGCTGAGAGCTAAAGTGGGCCGAGTCCATTTTTTCCCTCATAAGAAAAAAGCATTTAAAAAAACAAAAAAAAAAAACCATGTACCTTCAGTAGCTTGGCATGCAGCAGCAGCGTGTAAGCCGCCTCCGTGTAGTTGTCGCACTCCTTGTGGAGGTCGCACAGCTTGTACAAATACCTTTGGGAAGAAGAAGAAGAAAAAAATATATTTATATCTATGTATACTTGTACATTATATCTAGTTTTTAAAAATCACAAGTGTGTCATCAAAGACGGAAGCGCTTACCTGATGTACATCTCCTCTCGGTCAATCTCCTTGTAAAAGTTCTGTGGAGGAAAAGGACACCATCAGGCAAAAACTTGAAATGCATTTTTTTTTTAATCTTACATTTTATTCATACTAACTTGATACTTAGTCATCCATTTTCATACATACATATTCATAGGCTTATGATTTTATTTTGGAAATACATTGAAACGATCACGTTTCCTTGCTTTCTGATTATTATTATTATATTTTTTGTCATGCGACAAAAAAAATGGACTTTCGCAGTCATATCAATACATGCATTTATTTTTTAAAACAGTGTTTTCTTTCCCTTCCGATGAAAAGAAAAAGCGTGCATGTAGTGTCCATCTACCCGCGTATCTGTTTGTCTGTCTATCTCCCCGTGTCACTGACCAGCACGTTGACGGTGCAGCTCATGCGGTTCTCCTTGTTCTCGTCGTGCATGATGGTGCGGTAGTCCAGCAGACGCTCCAGCAGACGCACCACCAGAGTGACAAAGTTCTCGCCGCTTTTGGCCAAGTACTTGTGCTTCCGGCAGTGCTCCAGCAAACTGGAGACGGGCACCAAAGAGTGTTAGCCTTTCAGCGCCATCTATAGGCGCAATGCCGCCGACACGCACTTACATCTTCTGGAAGAGGACTTTGTACTGCTCGTCCCCGCGGCCGCCCTCGACCTCGTGGTCCAGCTTGGTGATGATCTCGTTCTCAAACTGCAATGGGGCGGCGTGATAAGTTATGACGTTGAAACGGTCCGTGTACGGTAATTTAAAGGTGCCTATGCGCGCGGCGCAAAGTGGATTCCCCTCATGCAGAAAAGCTTCATTTTATGCCGTAACGAGGCAGAACATTAGGGTGCTCGCGGCGCCACCGTTGATAATCGCAGCGCAACACAACAAAATGAGATTTGCCCAATTACAAGCCAGCTCGCGGCTATACAGCGTTTATTATCCCTCACATTCCTGTTTGAGACACCCGCCTCACTCCCGTGTGATTGGAGTGCAGCAGCCGTATATTATTTTTCTTTCAATGCGAAAAAATAGCACTCGTGATCGCATTTGATTGTATGCTATTAAAAAAATAATAATGCAGTCGTAATTAAAAAGAATTTAAAGAAATCAACAGTTTTTGGGGCATGACTGCATGCTTCAATTCAATGAACACTGTGCTGTGCTGTGCGGATAAATACATGAAAATTCCTTTTGTTTTTCAGTCAAATCAAACCGGGATGAAGCAAGCACACTTGGCATCTTTTTCTGAAGAGTGGGTAGCCATTTACCAAATACACATTTTCGCAGGCTACAAAAAAATGAATCCCTGACGTACCCTCTGGAAGCTGCACGTGAAGTGGAACTCGCACTGCATCATGTCGAAGAAGATGGCGATGGTGGCCTTGCGCAACTCTATTTCGGGGACCAGCGTCATTTCCAGGATGGGACCCACCATCTCAGGGATGAATTTGATCTTGTGGGGCCCTTTTTGGGGATTGGGAGACACATCATTTCAAGTCAAATGGAAGGAAAAATAAACAAACCAAAACAGAGGCATACGGTAAAAAGCTCTGGTCAAGCAGTAAGATGAGAGCATTTCAGGGGTGCTGAGGTAAAGAATTCTAATGAGCTCCCACTTGTGCCTCTCTGGACAACAACAACACAAAGCCCATTCAAGTACATTTTCCCCATTTGACAGCAGTTATCGGCTGCAATGGGGAACCGCGGACGATGATCAATAGCCCCGAAAACAAAACATTGTGCTTGTGAAATTACCTAGATTGTACCACATATCCCGGATCTCAAAGCCGATTTGCCGCCGCATGTCCTGGTACCTGGAGGCATCAGCGGGATCAAAAGGGTCAACTCAGCTCATTGCGTTATTCTGAACAAAATATTCCAATGAAACTGGATAATACAATCATTTTAAAAAAGAGGGTGTGGGGTGGGGAGGAAGAGCAGGCTTTATATTTTCACATTAGCGCAGTCATGCAACTGAAACAAGAGCAGACCCGAAGGTGACCGCTGCACGCGCGCCGGCCCGGGTCGACTCACTTGTGGCAGATTTTGGCCCGCTTGTCGCTGGAGAAGTTCTCCAGCTGCAGCGACTCCTGCGTGAGGAAGGCCACGGCCAGGTGGAAGTAGTTGTTCCACAGCTTCACGCATCAAAGAAACAAACAAAACAAAGCAGATGTGAGGCAGAGCGGCAAAAGGAGGATTTGTACAAACAGCAGGGGGGCTTGAATAAACACTCAGACATTGACGGCTTTGTCAAGGTGCCGAGGAGCTCATTTCTTACCTGCAGCTCAAAGTTGGTCTGATCCAGAAATTTCTTGTTCAGCACGGCCGCATACTGATTAATGGCCCGCAGGAAGACCCTGCGCAGATAAGCGGTGCACAAAAGTGTTTGGCGCTCACATCTGATAAGCGGGTGCACCATAAAATGGTATTTTAAAAAATGGACTTTAAAAAAAAAAAACTCACATACTTATAATCGCATTTTGTTCCCCTTTATGCAGCCTTAAAAGGTCACTTTCCAGTGAAACTACTTTGCCTTGTAAAACAAAAGAGCCAACAGCGATTGTGAGTGGCATGTCTCGCAAATGCCAACAAACTAAAAAGCGCATGTTACACCCCACTGAGCAAATCCAAAGTCAAACGGACCCCTTTGAACTCCAAGGCAATTTGACCAATCAGCACAAGTGAATTGAAAAAAATAAGTCTACCTCACTCTCCCGGTTCCAATGTTAGGTTCCAAACTTTTTCTATCATGAATGTGACCGATAAACATTTTTTTCAAGGTAACTCATTGTGCCTCACAAAATTAAAAGTACAACCTTTATAAAAAAAAAAAAAAAAAAAAAAAAAAAAAGAATCTAATCAATTCAAGACATTTATAGTACCGGTAAGTCAAGTATCGTAAGGAAAGTAAATAAGTAGCAAACTGAAAAGAATGTAAAAAAAATGTTGAAAAGTAGCTGGAGTAATTTTTGCCCTGTAATTTTTTTTGCCGGCAAATTTTTCAAAGGACTGATATAATCTCCTCCCTCCCCGCCACCTTTGCTATAAATGAATCAAGTGGAGTGAGCGAAGCAGCTCGCGGCATCCAGACGGCGCAGCAGAAGGACTGCGGGGCGGGAGAAAGCGTGTAGGGACAACATCGTCCGACTAACTAATCTGCTGTGATGTCCCGCAATTAAAAGTTAATAACTTTAGCGGCACGGAGCTTTTAAAAGGCTGGGCGAGACTTTAGTTAACGCACCCCTGCCCTGCCACGGCTCATCCCGCAAAAAAAAAAATTAAAAAAAAAAAAATCTTCAGGAGGACAAATGTCCGTCGTAAAACGGATGATTTTGTGGAAGATAAGATAAGATATCCTTTATTTGTCCAACACTGGGGAAATTTACAGCCTCCAGCAGCAAGAATGTAGGTAGAAAGAAGAAAGAAGAAAAAACAAACAAACACCGTTCAATTAAGTGCAATATAAATACAAAATGAGGAGCAGTCCACCGGGTTTTATATTAGATACAGCTAAGACTTGGGACCTCCTCAAAAATGGGTTGGAATTTCAAGATGGCCATTGAACCACACGACCGTGTTGGATCATTAAAATCTCATGTTGCCCAACACTGCCCTTGAACGCGTACAAACGCCAATACGGACGCGATACATGATTCATATCTGGCGTTGGTGTGCCACACATATTAAGTGTCACCTTAATCATGACTGGCAAAGGTTAACACCTGTCAAGGAACGCCACAAAAAAAATCCCGCCCAGCTCAGCGCTCAAGACTTTTACCAGCCTGTCGTTGTGCACGTCTCACTCAATTTTATGCTACCGTGCACATGCCAATATAGCTGATATACTTAACGGCGGGGTTAATGCTAAAATTGCTTTCCAATGGCTGCACCCCACCAGCGGGGAAATATTAAGACAGGACGTTTAAGGTGCTTTTGGGGAAGGAGAATAGACAAACGCAAACAGGCGCCATGCCGTTAATTTTGAGACTCTTCCCGCAACACATTTTGGTTGACTTCCTCTGTTTTTTCAGGCATGGCTTCTTGAGACTTTATTTTGTGTGTGGGTCTACTGGTGATAGACATGCCGGCAAGAGAAGCTAATACTTTGGGGGCTGATTAAAAGAAATAATTAGCAACATCCACATAGAATGAAGAAAACGAAAAAGTCTTGCAACTGCCACAGATTTGAGGCGCGTTCCACATTTGACCTTTTTTGTAAGTGGACTTTAAAGCAAAGCTATGTGCTTTTAATTCACTTCGTTTTATGTTTAGCTTGACAGTAACCTTAAACTTGGGAGTGGCTTGAAGCCTCATTTAGAAGTCTTTTTACACTTTAATGACAACTGCTCAAGTTGGAGGAATTGGGTAGGATCATTTTCTATGGTGTACCTGTGGCTAAAAATACACTTGAGAGTTGCCGTAAGGAGCTTTGGACATGAAAGAAAAAAACCCCCCTCAATATTATACAATACAAATATTCATCAAGACTGAACCACAGGAGGAGAAGGTATAATATTTCAGTCTCAGTAATAAGTTTCGGCACTTGAATGTGTGTTTGAAGGCAGGTCGCCTGAGCGCCGACATGTAATTGGCAAAAAAAAAGGGGGTGGTGGTGGTGGAGGACAGTTCCACCGTGAGCGCATCCTGCCATTAATTAAAAGTAAAAAACACACAACTAATGAGGTGGCCGAAAATAGAATGTACTCTTGCCATCACGATGATGGAAATGCTCCAAAAAGACCGTTTGAAAGGCAGCCTCGAGATTTACTGAATATCGTCACGGAGCCTCGGTCAAACCTTTTCAGCCGTGCAGCCGCTTCAAGATGAAAATTTCAAACTTGCTAAATTTCAGGTTGCTCGGTGAACTGAGCTTGAGAATGGATGAGAGGAACATTCACGACGGCGTGTCAAATCTAGTAGACGTCTATTTTTACTTTACATTGACTTAGAGACGCAGCTCAAGTCGTCCCGGTCGCCCAGGTAACAGCGCGACGAATAAGCCTCCCCCGAGTCGGAAGGAACCTTGAGAGCTTTGGAGCCGCCCCTCGGCATTAAGAGCCATTTGGATACAGTACACACGCCTCGTCGTTATGATGAATACACTCAATCAATGTGCCGCCGTCGTAGAAATCACCTCATTATCGCAGATGGATGGCCGCCATTTTGAATCCTCAATGTATGTCGGGGGGCCCCTTCGCCCCCTCCACAACCACCTTCCATCCCCTTGCAGCGACGTATGCTAATGAACATTTATCAGCCGATCATACTTGCTAATTGAGTTCAGGGAGCAACTTGGAGAATGATCCCCCCCCCCCCCCCCCCATCTATAGTCCGTCGTACGCCGGCTAGGAAAGAAGTTGTGTGCAAAGAGATAACGGCAAGGTCACAAGGCTTAGTTATCAGATCAATTTATTAAGGCGATTAGCTCCATTTCAGCCACATGATGAACGCGCCGTCCGTTTAGACATCGACACGCTTGCAACGCTACTTTCGCGCCGATGTGACAACACCGTTCTCAAACTTTGCCGGCACGATCCGCTAGCGCAGACAAAGATGAAAACGCAAATGCCTCGCATCATCGAATTGTAAAACTGCCAACGGAAAGGATTGTCGCCTTTCTCCAGAGGTGATGCGAAAACTCAATATTTTCTGTGCCAAATGTCACGACGAGGCGGCATTTAGCTCAAATGATTCCCTTCGTAACAAGTGGCAACATTGCAAACTCATTGCGCTCGTTATTCTAATTCTAACCCAATCTGCTAATGAAGTGCTGTGGGAACCGAATGGACGACGAAAGGGGAACGTGACGAAGAGGATGATGATGATGATTATGAAGAAGACGACGACTTACTGTAGCTTTGTGAGTCAGCACATTAGCAGCAATAAAGAGGCACGGCAACTGAACTATCAAAACTAGCCTGCGAGGGAGTACTTTCAGCCGACTGGGCAAAACGGGCAAACAAATGTTGGCTTACAAGTTGAAAGAAAGAAAAAAAAAAACATGTTGCACAATCTTCCTATCCCGGTGAGGAAGCTTAAGCCGACGTCTGCTAATTAAGCGCGAGAACAAACAAAGACACGAGGTTACCTAAGGGACACTTGGACGTCTAATGAACGGCGAGAAGTAATTTTGCACAAGGCGACACGGCTACGCTGCATTGTAGCTTGTTCGGGAAGCAAATTGAGAGAATACACGGCGAAAGAGAAGGGACGCGCGTACGAGTCGGGGGCGCTTATGGATCGGCATCACGAGAAGATGGATCGTCAAGCTTTGCGTCTTACAGCGAGTCATCGAACTGAGCCGCCCTGCTTCGCCGACGCCGAATGACGAAAATTCCGATGACCCGCCTGCCGTGCATATCTGGTTCAAATTGGGTGGCAACTGCACAAAAACAACAAACGGCCAATTGTCATCAAACGTCAAAACTTCACCAGCGGCCCGCTAAAGATGGTTCAAATTTGGCCAACCGCTTCGTTTTTAAAAGGACGCCAGGGAATAAGCAAATTGCGTCTGAACTGAAAGTTGTGGCCGCTAAGGCAAAATAAAGTCGCGCTCACGTCCCTGTGTGACCTGGAGGCGATAAGAGGTGACAGCAGCAGTTGGCGAACCGCGGTTAAAATATAGATTAACTGCTCAGGAGAAAAATATGAAATAAACAACCGCCTTTCGACGACTTGCCTTAACTTCACGCGACAAGCAGCGCTTGAATAAACCGCAGATTTTTTTTGTTTGTTTTATATTTCAACCAGGCGGGCACCGGGCCAGGTTGACAATGAATAAAAGACGACAAGCAGTCAAGTCAGGAAAAATGGCAGGACTGAAAGTTGAGCGATTAGCATTTATAATTCATGCGACTGTTTACTGGCTGCTCATCTGATTGCCGCATTGCTGCCGAGGCCTGGTGTTGATGTTATTTGCATGGCGGGATCGGGATGAGGTGTGGGGTGGGGTGGGGGGGAACAACGCGCAGCTATGCTAACCCACTTTTGACTCCTGTTCCTTAGCAACGTCAGCATTGGTACTCTCAAGGCCACAGCGGCGCGCCACTTACTTGTTTTGCATCATGTTCATTATGACCCAGTCCGAGGGGTACACGTTCTTCCCGATGAGGTCTTTAAACATGATGAAGGTTTCCATGAGGAAGTCCTGGAAAAGAAAGTCAGGCAGAATTTAAGCATTCGCTTCATGTGTGCGATGCTTGGTCAAGCATTGACCTTGAGGAAATTGAGTTTACATTGCTTCGGCAAATGACCAAACTTTGCTGAAATGCTCCACCAACACCAAACCCAAAATGTTTGCAAGTTGAGCGTCTTGTGTCCTTTCTGACATGGCTTCTTGAGATTTTTTTTTGAGGGTCTACGCATGGAAGCTGCACCAACCAAATTGAATGTTTCGGGTGCAAATAGGTTTGGGCGCTGAATTTTTATCTGTTCCTCACAAACAAGTCAATCCAGTATCGGATACACAAAATTGGTAGCAATCAGACGAAATTTTGATGGCAAGTACATTTTTGAAGGACTGCTGCAAATGGTCAAAATTGACTCTAAAATTGCCAATTGGAACCAAAATGTCCGACTTGCAGCGGCTTTTCCGACATGATTTCCTGAGACTTTTTGGAGAATCTTCATGACAGACATGCGCTGCAGACATCTTTGAAATGTGGCTATGGCTGCGAGAGAAACAATCAATCTGTGCAAAGATTCCAGCTTCCTCGCCGTGATTGTTTGTCTTGCCAGCAGCCTCACTGTGGCCTCGCAGGAGAACACGGTCAAGGGCACAGAGTTTGCTCTCGGTGCTCAACTTGCACTGCGCCGGTAGGTGAGGGCGTGCCGACGCTCCCCTCCGACAATGACGACGACGACCAACGCAAACGGATTGGGCAATCCGATCTGATTTCGAAAGCCATTCAGAGAGACGACCGCGGCGCCTTGAGATACAGACGCATCATTTGTTCTGTGACTCCGTACACTCGTACTGGCACTCACCACCACGTCGCTCCGTATTTTGCCGAAGGTGTTGATCAGATGTGCGTAGTGATAGTCGTCCATCTGCCTCAGCGTGGCGGTCATGCTGGCCACGAAGCTCCCCTGCGCAACAACAAGTATAAGGAGTGCGTTCGGTCAAAAGCGGTCGGAATTGCGATGGGCTTGCGGACTTGATTGGACGGGAGTTTGGGAGCGGGGGAGCGCTCGCCCGATCTCATTAACCCGCCGGCCTCCCCCTGTCTCGGCTGATTAGAAAAGCCCGTGATGTCCCTTAAGGGCCGCCCCCAGCTGGCTCAGGTTCGCGCCGCTGCACGGCGAAGATAGGCGACCGACCGGAGGGGAGGCGTTCGGATGCCCGTCACGTGCCGGCTTCAATTCGCTCTTGATTGCTGACATGTTGTTTTTGCAGCGGAACTTTCAAAAAGAACGGATGGACGACAGAGCCTTCCCAGCCAAAAAGTTGGAAGGACACTCTTGATGCTGACGGCCTTTCAATAGCCACCACTCAGTTAAATGCATACATGACAATTAGAACCATAAAAAAAATCTTAATCCAGCAAAATTCTAGTCAAGTTTGTTCAACACAGCCAATGGCTTGAATAAATAAATAAATAAAAAAGAATGGCATGAAATGTCCCTCGGATCTCTTAAGAGTTAAATAGGCCAGAAATGATGTGGCTCGCAATTAGAAACCCATATGAATAATAATTTGCATGATTTGTACCGCTGACGAGAGGCTGCGTACATCATGGAGACAATCAGGAGAAAATTAAGTGCAGATAAGAAGGCGTCCTTTAAACCGGCGGCGAGCTCTCGATGAGCAGCGTGATAAACGGGATGGCGTATGCGGCTCGGGTAGCTTCCTGAGCAATTGCGCCGCCAAAAACTTTGGAAACCACACGACGCACTTTTGCCGCACGCTACTTCAAACAACAAAACGTCAACGGTGTGGGGAGACGAGACAATCTTCCCAAAATTCTGCCCTTGAAGCTGCTTTCACCTCATGACATGAATGAATCTTATTCTTACCAAAGCCAAATTAAGAGATGGGATCTCTTGACTAATTCATCTTATTTGTGCCCATTAGAAGTCGAAGTAAGGTTTTCCAGAAGGTTTGTCTCTGTAGAAAAGCAGACAGATGAGCCCTTGGGCCCGCCCTTCTCCTTCCACGTTGAGAAGGCACCGCGTCGTCCCTGCAATATTTGCCGTCACACCTCACATCTCTTTTCTGCACACGGCGCCTGAACATCTGGCGCAGCATGCGCTCCCGTTCTGCATTTAGATCTTAATTGTGGCGGGGTGACAGCGCCGGGATACACTTTCTTGGCAGCGCTTCTCTCGGAAAAAGCAAGCGCGTCGGGCCGCTCGCTCGCCAGGTCCCTCACCTCTGTTTAAATTTGACAATTAGGACTCGCCAGCTGATCCCGGCGCCTCCGGCGGCAATTGTTTGGCCGGTCGCAGATGAATCAGTCAGGGGGCCGCACATAACAGGCATAAAATCAAATGTCAGATTGGCCAGCGCACGCCCGTTAGCTTAAGTGGCTCGTGCTGGCTGCAGCCTGACGGCAAGCCGCGCGTCGAGGCTTCGCGCGATCCTTATCGTACGGATGGATTTCCCGCTGAGAAGGAAGAGTAGCAGTCGCGGCAGGACACCCTGTTGCTGGTTGCGAGAGTGCGCAGCGAGGGGACTTGTGAAGGAGGCTTTGAAGTTTGCGCCGCTTTTATCAATAAAGCAAATGCGGCGGGAATTACCGCGTGGCCTTCATGCCAGCTCTACACGTTGGATCTAGCAATTAGGCAAAGAAAATGAAGACGCAACAGCTTGTCATCAAACAAGTCTTTGATTGTTGTTATTCCCCCCCCCCCTCACACACAGAGCCGCGCATATTCCCCCACCTCATCACCAGGAGGAATCTCACTCAGGCGCCAGCAGGCTATGTATGGCGATACCTCCGAGAGCACCCTCCCCCCCAGCCCCCGACACTTTTGCAGTCGTGCCAAGTGACGTAACGCGCCGACCGACAAGCCAAGTAACTGACTCGCCAATCAAAATCAACAAACAACAGGCCGACAAATCAAGTGGCCAACTCGCCAACTGACTGACGACTTTCCGAAACCAACCAATTGACGAGGTGACTTAGCAATCAGAGAAGCAACCAGCTCACCAAAACCAACCGAGAAACAGGCGTTGAATTTTGGAATGAAATGGATCCTGCTGTCCAAACCCACACTGAACCCAAACAAACTGTACTTCCCCCCCGTCCTTTATTCCAACCCATCCATCAAACATTCCAAGTCAATCATCTAATGGACGCCCACCGAGCTCGAGTGTTGATCTAGTTGATTTCTCCCGCCGAGCGACAATAAAGCAAAGCTGAGTGCTGACATCTATCACCGCATCCCGAGGGGCTCAATAACCACCTCGTGCTTGAGGGGGAAAAATTGGGAGGGGGCTGGGGGCTGTTCGTGGAAATGGGGGGAAAAAAAGAAAAAGAAAACGTGATTACAGGGTGGGAAAGACAAATTGGGATGGTAAAAAGCTGTGTCCCGCGCATGGATGCGCCAGGGAACTCTCGGCGGGCATGTTTGATAGGAGGCGGAGTGATTGACCGCAAGGCCGCTCAAACACAGCTCGGACAGGAGTTGATCTGAGCGCGTGCCGTGCTGCTGTCGTCAGAAGGCAACGGCGGCTCTCTAAATTGCAAAGCAGGCGATCCATAAATCAATTTACAATCCCAGCAGGGCCGGCGGTAGGGCAGCAAGGAGGTTCCTTTGACCCCGCGGCTCTGCGTGCGCTACACAGGCGGGGCGACAAGGACATCGAAGAAGACCCCCCCCCCCCCCCTCCGCCCAACGAGGGCTTGGCTCGGAGCTAATGAAATCAATAGCGGAAGAGAGAGGAGTCACTCCAGCGGTTTACCCAGCGGAGAAACAGTTTGCTTACACAAGCACATCGCTGAGCTCCAAAAAAAAAGCAAATGGCAAAGCTTTTTCTTGAGTCTGAGAAATGAATCTCTGAAGGGGGTCAGTGCATTAGAAGACAAGCCGTTAACCCTGAGCGGTGATCACCTGCGTGCTCCAAGGTCAAGTGCTCGGGGGAAATCCGAGGTCAGTTCAGAGTCAAAGATGGGATCAATAACACAATCGGCACTGAAAAAATGTCTGGTTTGTTTGTTTTTTGAATTCTACAACGACCCAATCAGCTCCGGGTTAAGTGACAAATTAAGAATTAAAATGCACAGATCTCGGTTTCAAAGTCAAACATCGGAAAATATACACTCAAGCACAGATGTCTGAAAAATCTACCGCAGTGACAAAGCCACAAAATACAGGTCAATCAAAAACTAGGCTTAAAAAAAACAATCCGTTAAAATGTATTTCATGTATGTCGAACACACGTTTAAAAACAAACCGTTCTTGAAGACTGAATGCAAACGTATTGCCAAACACATTGAACTATCAAGTTGAAAAGCCTCAACTCGGAGTTTCTCAACATGTCGTGTCCTACCCTCCTCCCTCCGAGCCCTTCATCTCGCCTCTCTCTCTCCCTCCCTCTCTCTCGCACTTTCACTCCACCTCACACAACTCCGACGCTTGCATGCAGAGACGAGGGGAAAGCCGGAGCGTGAGGAGCAGCGCTGGCTGCAGCGGCAGCGGGGGAAGCGCATTGGGGAGATTCTACCCGTAAGGACGCTGCCGTTGCATGTTGGTGTGCATGGATGCATGTGTGTGTGTGCGGGAGAGCGAGCAGGAGCCCCTGCTGCCGTCGTCACGCGGGCAGGAAAAAGGGGAGTCGAGGGGGGGCGGGTGGGGGCCTGAGTGGACGGTGCATCACAGGACACCGATGTGCATCGACGACTCCCGACTCTGCCGTATGCCCGCCCGCCCTGCCAACTTCTGCCATGGCGTCGCCTTTCTACCGCCCACCGGTGGGCATGCAAGTGGGAAATCATCTTTTCCCTCAGCGCTGCACGACTGACTGAGGTGAGTCTCCTCGGTGGGGGGAAAGTAGTTGAAGAATCCCTGGGGCATGGTCGAGATCTGAGGGACTTTGATTTGCGGTCAATGGATTCTGGCTTTGTGTCGTGACATGGGTTCGCTCTGGTTTCCTCCCTGTATTTGGTGACCAATCCAGGGTGTCAGCTGGGAAAGACACCAGCTCACCACTGACAAGTCAAGAAGCAGAAAAATGCAGGGAAGGGGAGAATAGCTCCACCGATTTGTGGCAAAGAAAAGTCAAGTCATATTTTGAAGGTCTTCCCTCGAGATCATCCACAGAGCGATGGAGATGATGAGAGTGATCCGCGGCTTTCCAGCGATCCCAAGTAGTAGCGAACGGGTGAAAAGGGGATGCCTGCATCTACGTAGAAACGACACGCCGTCATTTGTATGTCACTCGAGAGTCTATCTTTAACCTCCCGCTGGTCACTCAAGAGGGCCAACCCGCAGCTTGAAAGGACAGCACCTCATGCGCAGCAGAGAGAGTTGTGAAAAAGCGATGGCTTCGAATTGATTTTCAAAAATGAGTGCTCACAGCAAAGACGAAATTGAAGCAAGGTGGAACCGAATCCAGCCCGTGACTTGTGTGAACGGCGCCTACACACGAGCGCAAGGAGATGAAACATTAGCGAGGGGAAGACCCACACTGAAGAAGATCTGATTCATCCTCCACCATACTCCTCCTCCATTTCCCGCCCTGCTGTGTTCGATTCACACGCGTCGCCCCGCAATTGTTGGCCATGACGTGGTGGAAACTCCTGTTACCCAGAGGCTTTGGAGAAGGCAACAAAAAGACCAGAACACTGTACCTCTTCAAAAAGGAACAAATCCAAGAAAAAAAGCGAGAGGGCAGGGCAAGGAAACGCATCGTGGTGAACAGAGCGGCTTCTGCGAGATTTGATCTCCGCAGCCGCGTGGACGCTTTTGATCCCCGTACGGGCGAAGTCCTCAAAGAGGACAAGCAGAGGCACACTTGGGTGCAAGGGGAAAGTAAACAACAAACACATAGCAAAGGCAGTGGGGAAAAGTCAAGAAAATTCCACTCAGAGGGGATTAAAATGGATGCTGCCACAGTAAACATAGAGTAGTCTATGCATGAAACAAAACAAGACTTTTAGGGAAGTGCACTTTAGAACAAAAAAAAAATGGTGTCAGGAACTTGGTAGGAGTTGCAAGGATGTCAATAAATCCTGTTGAGTGCCTTCAACAGGTATGCAAAGGAGCTCCTACCCTGGCACCACTGCCAAGTTCCTCATCTGATCTGAAGCGTTGAGCCGGAATGTGACTGGGATTGCAATAGAAGAGGTGACGGGCTTTTGCACGTCCTTCAAACGGCACTTCTGTTATCTAGTCCTCACCGCAGCATAGAAAAAAAAAAAAAAAAAAGATGTTGAAGATGCTGCCTGGCAACAGCTCTGCGAGGCGGTCAGAGGGATAACCGCCAGAAAAACAATCCCTTAAAATCCCACGATTTCCAGCCACCTTTTAATCTTGAGAGGTATTAAGCTGGCGTTAAACTCACAAAGGATTTTCCATAGCGGCACTCGGCTGATGGTGCCTCCACGCTGACCTTTGCAGTCAATCACTCCGGCCGGAGACTGGCGGCGCGCTACAGCGGCGAGGCTCCATCAGGAACTGTAAAACACACTTGGCCGTGACGGCTGTCGAACCATCCCGACCGAGTAAACCTGCAGCCCCACCGCTCCTGAACCCCTCGCGGAGTTAGTCTCCTATTAACCCTGGCATTTCATTCCTCTTCTACACGGATCGAATATGTTTTTGCCTTCTGTGACATGCGTGCACTCACGGCCAACAACAAGGCGCTCTAAATCGGCCGCCTGGCCATCAAGCCTGGCTCCATCAGACGCTACTGGGCTAACAAGTCAGCTGCTGATCCGAAGTGAAAATATTTGACGGTGAAAAACTCTTGAATGCCACATACTCACAATTCAGTTCTTCATAGCTCCCAGTCTTTGCAAAAAGTCAGCAATTACCTTTTAATACGTATACCGCACGGTCTTTAAATATGTCCGCAATGTTGTATTTGTCAATTTCAGAACTTGAGGTGAAAGGAATGACAATTGGGTATTCCTATTGCAATCAAATTTGAGGCAGGCAGCACGAAAGGGTTGAGAGGCGGATCCGACATGTTTCAAAACACTCGTAACCATTTGTAATTATGAGATCAGAAACAAGGGGGAAAGGGAGAAAGACAAAACAAGGCGAGATAAAGCAGGATTACAGGGAAGTTCCATCATGCCGCCGCGCCGCTCATTTGTTCGGGCAGCCTCGCAGCTGTAATTGTCACGGCAGGAGAGTGGGAATTCCTCGGCGGATCGAGGCATCGAGGCCATCGTGTTTTTGCTGGATTTTCTCTGCCTTTATTGCAGTCGCAACATTAATCAAAGTTACAAGCGGCGACGGGCCACTGCCATGGGAAGGGGGGCTGCCGGCCAGTTCCGACGACAAATCTCAGCAACCTTCATCACACGCAAGATGTTTTGGTCAAGCTTTGACCTCGGGGAGTTGAGTTAAGAAGTCGATGTTTTATCACGAGTCACCAAAATACACCATGATGCTGCGCCTGGAAGATTTCGAGATGTGGTTTAAATTTGGGAGCAATCGAATAAAAATTTCAAGGAGTTCGTTTCGGAAGGTCCACTGAAAACGGCTCAGTTGTTTGACTTCCTGTGTCATTTTGGACATGCCTTCTTCGAGAGACTTTTTTGTGGGTCTGCTAATGATAGACATGCCTCGTATGAAGGGGGGGCTCAAAATGGCAATTTATTTGGCATATTTGATGGTTCGCCCTCGTCTGGGAGGCTAATGTTACAGTCCATCAAACGGGTGTCCTTCAGGGTTAAGTTCTAGAAAGTCTTTCATTTGGCATCATAGTTAAATCGAATTGTCATCCAATTGCTTTGCTTGTTTTAGTCCCTCAAAGATTTCAAGAAAGTTTCTTTGCATTGCTTCTCCCTCATTGACATGTATAGCCACATTTGCCAGTGATTAATTAATTCTGCGCTTTTTGCTACGCACACAACATTAATGAATTTTCCCTTTCGATGGAGCGCGAGAGATAAGACAAAATTAGTCTGGGGTAATAAAGAAAGAAAAAAAAGTGGCAAACATTCACTCGCCCCAGGGTTGGAAATGCTGAGCGCTGACATTTCAACCCTTTACGAGTTTACCCGCAGTGACGACTGTCACGCGGAAAACTGCTGAGTCAGGGTTGGGCCGACGGCTATATCGGAATTCAAAGTGTGGCGTGTTAAATTAGTATGTGCACCCCCCCAAAAAAAAAAAACATTCCCATAACTGAGCAATTAATTGTTTTACTGCGGGAATCTGGATTTGTAAAGAAACGTCTCTCTGACAAGCAAGCCGAGAGATAGACCCCCCCCATCCCCAATCAAGAAAAAGGGGTCTAGTCTTAGAAGAAGACGCTTCGCACGATGAATCATGCGATTTCTGCAAGAGGCCGACAGTAGGGGGCGGGGCGGGGGGCTCTCAAACATTAATATAAGGATTTATAGAGCTCGCAGTGGTGCCAAAATGTCAAAAAAGGATCAGAGGCAAAAAGAAGCTCACGATGTAGTCAGAGCGGGAGGGCGCGGAGGCTCATTCATGTTTAATTCTTATTTTTCCGAGCGGGGTGACACTTCAAATTGTCCCTCACCTCGAACATTGCGTCTCGCTATTCAGAACGGCGGTGACCTCATTTCGAGAGCACGTTCAAGAGACGCACTTTATGCCTGGAGATTGAGGGCAACAAGGAAACAGTGCTGCAGCAACGAGGAGACTGCGGACGTGTGGCGTGGCGTGGCTCTTTCGGCCTGTGGACAATAAGATTGTTCAGATAGAAAAAGAAGATGCCCCCCCAACCTCCCCATGCATAATTCAACGATAAATAGCCGGAGAGGTAATGCGACGGAGGGCGCAACGTTCTTTCTGTGTGGCTCGCAGGTAAATAAACAGAGCGCTTTGAACGGGGCCTCCTTTTTCCTGTTGACAGAGCGCGACAGCAACGGAAGATAAGCTGAGGGGAAATAATTGCCCTGTCTGATTCAACATCTATATGAGATTGCAGACTGTTTGCTTGTTGTAAATCAGCGGGCGAGAAATTAGACTGTGTTTGTGTCAGGAGTTAAGGAGCCCGCGAAATGCGAAATTATTACCTTCTTCTCAGGTCGGATTTAGTTTTGCGCTGTGCTGGCAGGTCGAGTAAAACACAATTTTCACCGACTTGCAAATTTGAGGAGAAGGGAGCGCCGTTCACGTCTCAAGACGATGCGCATAAAGTCCCACATTGCTATTGGCGGGGATGGAGGTATCACAGAGTCAAAAAAAAAGAAAAAGTCATAAAATGTCCATTACACACACATTTTTGGAACGTGGCTTAAAAGGGTTCACTTTTTATGTGTCAAACCAGACAAGTCGTCTTTTTCTCAGGTTGCATTAAGTTGGGTTGAGAGTGAAAGGAAAAGGTCAGACAATTAAAAGCGAAGGAAACAAGAGGCGGCTTTTGTTAACAACAACCGATGGCGTGATGCCATCGTGAGTTGAGGGAGTGCTTGTCGATGCCAAAGTGCCTTGAGCAACTGGCGGCTACCGAAACAAGCACGAAATGGATTGGATGATTTCATGGATTAAGGGACCCCCAAAATAATTGGAGTCTCAGATTTCATAGAGAATGGGATTACAGAGCAACCCCAATAGATTATTCTGAACAAATGCCTTCACATTTGGGTACTACCAAAGACTCCCGGCTATTCTTGCATTTTTTTGGTTTTGTTTTGTTTTAATTTAGGAAGGGATGCGAGGGATATTTTGTGCTATTCAACAAGTTATTTTCGCCAGCATATTTCTTGTACATACATGTTTGAGCCACAAAAACATTTTGAGCCTCCGGTCATCACTGCGCTCTTTCGTGCTGTGACAATGAGGCACTCTAAAGAGGTTCACTTTTTTTTTTTAAATAGCGCACCCTTCCACCTTCTCTCCGACGTGCACTCACGGCTGACAAGGCGACACAAACAATTTTTGTGGCAGTTTGGTCTCGCGTGAGATTTTTCGAATGTAAAATATGCGCTATGGCTCAAGAAAGGGTCGGCACAAGATTGAAAGGAGCTCTAACGAGATTAGCAAATTTAGTTTCGTAAGCAAGGCAATTGCGAGGCTAAGAATTGTGATCTTTGCCATAATTATGCAGGTTTATCCCCGTTACTTGGGCTTAAGTGGCTGTAATACACAAAGCTTTCTGACTAAGCCCCAGTCATTAGCGCCAAATGACTCCCTATCTTTCTCCACGCCTCTTAGGAACCATGGTGAGCAAGGAGGGCGGCAGATACATGCTCACCAACTCGGAATCTGACTCGGAGGCGGCGGTGGCACCCTTACCCACTGCCTCGCTGGCGCTGCAAGTCAAGTATTCTGTGGACGCCAGCCGACAGGTGAGGAAGCGCAACAAGGCCCTGCAAGTGCGTTTCAAGGATATCTGCGAGGCGCAAAACGAGCAGAGGGAGGCGGAGTTGGCCAAGGACGGGAATCCTCTCTCTTACAAAGCGGCGTACCGCAAGTACATGACCGTTCCGGCCCGTCGATCCATTCCCAACGTCACGCGCAGCACCGGGGTGCAAACGTCCCCCGACCTGAAGAAGCGCTACCAGACGTTCCCCTTCGAGCGCAAGAAAGGGCACGCGTTGAAGCACGCGGCGCCCGCGGAAACGTACAGAGGTCAGAATAACGGCTTTGTCGTGGAGGTGAAGCCGGATGCGCCGCGGTGTTTCGACGACGAGGCGGAGGAGGAGGAGGGAGCCCGCGGGGGGAGCAGAGTTTGGCGGACCAAAGCGCTGCTCCACACAAATGAGCGCGTGGCTACGGTGGAGCAGCACACGGCACCCGACGGCCCGTGCGGCGATGCGCTGCCGCCGAGTTGCGCCGTCAACGCGGACTACCAGCTCTGCAGCGTAGCATCCAAAGCCGGTGCGGGATTATCACCGGGAGAAAGGCGGCCGCTCGATCGCGAGGAAATCATGCCGTGTTCGCGAAACCTGCCGGAAAGGGCCTCCAAGGTAACCGGGCCAATTGCGTGGAACTCCCTCACCCAAGTGGAGTGCCTGGAGAGCCTGTCGGCACGGCACAAGCGTAAGAAAAGCCTGCAGCCCGACGGGCCGCAGAGCGAAACGTTGCCGCGCTCCGGCCGAGCCTGCGCCGCGCAGGCGCAGCGTCATCCCGCCGACAAGCCCCAAAGGATGGCGGCGGCTGACCAGGAGGCCTGTAAGCAAATCGTGCCTGTGGATCAGGACGGGCATGTTAAAGCACAGCTTCAAGCCATGGAAAACCTCATCAGCTCCAGCCAGGAAACCATCAAGGTGCTTCTGGGGGTGATCCAAGAACTGGAAAAGGGGGAGGCCCACAGAGAGGGGTAAGTGGACACCCCCCCCCCAAAAAAACGTTGCCATTCTCTCAGTGATCGTTAACTATGTCTGAAATTCCACCGCATTTAAATTGGACTCAATCTACCTGTTAAAATGAAGGCCATTCTTTCCAAGCAATTGATGTCGCTACTGCCACTTGGAAGTACGCACGACGTCATGGTCAAGCAGTCTACGGCGCGTGCCGGCAGACCTCGGAAATGCACATTTGTGGCTCAATGGCTACTCAGTTTATAAAAAAAAGGCAGATAACATCGAGGCAGCTGGGAAATAGAGGACTGTTTATCAGAAAAGAGGCCAACAAAGGGGGCAATTTGATGAGAGAATTGCGAGGCCCTGGGCAATCAGATACTTTGAGGTGTGGACTGGCATACAAATCGCTCATCTAAGGGAGCTGTTCATTTTTTTGTGAGAGGAAAAGTGGAAATGCCATTTAGTCTCGCCATCGATCTCCACGTGCAAAACTTTCAACAAGGTCTCCGAAATCTCGCTCTCTCTTGAAATTTGCCATCAGTGAACACAAGACCAGCTCAATAAAACACAAAGTCCCGTGGCTGTCTTGTCTAATAAGAATCGCGTACATGCTTTTTACACCCACCCGCACAGTGACCTTTTTAAGGTGGGGGAAAAAATATATAATATGCTCAATATAAGGCTAATGGCGCCTTTGCTTTCAGTCTCCCGCATGGAAGACCTGCTCAACAATGGCGCTTTTTTGTCTTATTAGCTCAGTGTGAGACGGGCTGCGACGGTCGTTTGCGTGGATTTGGAGGCAACCAGATTGCTGTTTTTGTATCTCTGTATCGATATAAAAAATAATTTACAAATAGAGGCATGCCGTTACGGCGTTCTCTAATTTGCGGGAGAAAAAGTGCAATTTTTTTCCCCCCACAACTTACAACAAGGAGGGTCTCAATAAAATGTCTGCTTCGGTAATCATAACTCTAGGAAGAATTACAGCAGACTGTGTTACCATGACGACTGCAGAGCGTAAATCCTGGGTGACGGATGGCTTTTATGTTTCCAATGACGAGTTTGTACAGCAGAATGTGGTGTCGGTTAACTTTTGGTAATTCCCACTTTCCCAACAATGCCGCGTTCCCGATGACGAAAATTAAAATCCAAATGAAAGGAGACAAAAGCGGCGCTGATCGCAAATCCCAAACGATGCTGGGACGCCATCTACAGTCCCCGCCTAGTCATTACAGTACTTTACAAACCTGAATTTCACCGACAAGCTTGGTGAGACCCGCTTCCATGCCTTCCCTTTTTTTTTGGCAATGTCGAGACGTCAGTAACATCCACACGGATTTGTCAGGCTGCAGCGGCTATGCGAGTAACTGCTACCAAGTAATGAAACGAAGTGGCGCTTCTCGGAACTTAGTCTGTGCAGCCAAAAACACTTTTGGCTCAGAAATGATGGTTTTGCCAAGTCCGAATGTGGACCTTTGCGCGAGTGGCCGCCAAGTACAACATTAAAAAAATGCAATACAACTTATCTACTTGGTCGTGTCACTGGAAAGGCAGAGACCCAAATATGTGTACACGAGCAATTAAAAAGCCACTTTTCCAAAATATGTCGCCTTTAATTAACGCTCAAAAACATCACCTTCAGCTCATCCCGTTCTCCGACCGCAATGGCGTGAAATACCACGCCGGCTTCCACCCCCCCCCCCCCCCGATATATCTGTCAGAGCATATGGCGGGAAAAGAATTCGATAAGGAGCGGGGAATTTATGATCGGTGTTTAATTTTTTCCTTTTTGACTGGCGCAGCACCTCGGAGAGAATGATTAGGAGACATGATGAGCTAAATGCGATCGCTAACGCATTCGTCGGACGTGGTCATAAAGCGGCAAGAGATGATGGGGTCATCAAACAGCAATGTCGAACATTCCATTTAAGAGTTTGGAGATATCTTCTCACACACACAATAGAGGTAAACCCCTTCTGCAGTGCTCAAGATGGAATATTATGTGAGCGAAACATCCCATTAAACCCACATAAAATGGGAGCTATCTTTCTGGCTGGGTATGAGCGGAGGGAGCAATAGAAGTGCTTTGTTGCCTGAGGAAGAATTGAGCCTGCGGTGTACTCAAAGGGTTTCGATTGCATCAAAAATGTTCTTTACGAGGCCTAAACACAAGAGAAGTGGACTTGGGGATTGTGGAAATTTTAATTGCGATATAAGAGGTAGTGGTCGGCTTTGTTCGAAAAATAGGATGAGGGTGTTATCTTTCTGTCTTTGTTCTGAACTCCTGTTTCCGGAGCCGGTGTTGAATTAGGTGGACGCGGCCTAACGTCACACAGGTCACGACATATCTTGCAGAAAATTAGACAAGACTGACTCAACAGCACCTGTACTGGTTGCGGCCAAGAAGTGCACTCCCTTTTTTCGCTTCAATCTCAAATCAATTCCAATCCATCCAAAGAGTTGTGAACGCTCAGTTGATGACACATCGAGCTGAAACAAAGAACTGAATTGTGCAGACAGAAAGTCAACGTATTAAAAGAGCAAATGTGGCTTTAGGTAAACTGCCGCCTGACATTTAGCCCCTTCCCTCTCGCCGTCTAATAAAGAACAATAATAAAAAGACGAAATGACAGCGTAGGAAAATAATTAGCTTCTGCGCCCTTCTGAGCCGAGTGTAATTGTGAGCTAATGTTGTCAATCGGGTGGTCAGGCTTTGATTAAGCTAGCCCTTAGCGCAGCACGCAGAGTCACCTCCACTCTCAATCAGCGAAGCGTGGCTCTTGCCCCCCCTCCCCGCACCCCCGATTCTCGCGCTTGCCGGACGCTCAGCGGGGCGGCGTGACTCCCCGCTAATGAGCGGGAGACGTACGCTGGCGAGAAAGCGGCTTAACAAGGCCTGTAATTATTACACACTCACCACTCTCATCTTCCTTCCCCCCGCAGGCTCTCCTATCGCACCGGACAGGACACAGCCAACTGCGACACATGCCGGAACAGCGCATGCATTATTTACAGGTCAGTGGCGCGACCCCGTCAAAGACACAAATGTGCCATCGTTCCTGCTTGGGGGTGTGGGGAGAAGGAGCAGGTGTGGAAGTGACAGGACCTTGGCGGGGAAGCGAAGGAGGGAGCATGGAAAGTGAAGGATAGGAGGGAGGGGTTGGGGCAGGGTGTCCAGTCAACTCGGCCTCCTTGCACACTTTCAAACCCCCGAAAAGCACAGGTCTCAAATTTCAGTCCTTGATGGCCGCAGTGCTGCACGTCTTAGCAGGATTGTGAGCAGGCACCTGCGGAGCTTTCTGCCGGTCGCTTTGCGACTTTATAGATGCTTGAGATAAAGATGCATGTTGGCATTTGAGGTCAGGGTTTGAGGTTTGATAAAGGGGCTCATGTTTTGGGGTCAAATGCGGGAGCTGAGGCTTGAGTTACAAGTTGCCTTTCGGAGCGAGGCCGAGAGCTTAACATTAGGGGTTGCAGTGATCTATCCCCCCCCCCCCCCCCCTCGCTCAACAATCATTGACTTTAAAAAAAAAAAAAAAAGGCTTGAAGTGAAAACGTGTGGGGTCATGCGAGATTTGCGTGCGTCAAGTCAGGCATGCAAAAAAAAATAAAATCACGTACTTCCCCGGAGGTGAACATAATTTGAAAGCGTTGGCGCGGCAGTGCGACATGAGCCGGATTACGGCGCTGATGTCAAAGACAGAAAGAGAGCAGCGTGACGACTGTGGACAAGTTAGTTAGTGACACGGAAGCTCGCGAGGTGTCATTGAATGAGTCCGTAACGCGTTTCATGTTGAAATTGGTGCGATTTTGGCCCGGGGAAGTCACGTTCCGGCTCCCTCCGATCCTTACTCTTCATCTCTCTGCTGTGTCTGCTTGAGTAGAGACAGACTGCGACTCTCTGGAGAACATCGCTAACCTTTGCGGTGGGTACAAATGACGATTCCTCTTACAAACTTCAAAAACTCAATACTGAGCGTTCTCATAGATATTCTTGGCCGATAGGGACGTAGCAATTGATTTATAAATGTGCGTCTTTTATGTCGAGCCATTACTCAGGATGAGCCAAGAAGCAGCATAATGCGCCATTCGATAACACAACACTTTGCCAACAATGGGGAAGACTGATGTGACTAAACACAAGAATACACTTTTCCAGCACAGTAGCAAGCGGATACGTCCGGGTATAAATCAAGTCACGCTGATTGGCGTAAAAACAAAACAAAAAAAAAAAAAAAAACACTTCCTCGATCTGCGACAAGCCTGCAAAACACTTGGTCTCCCAATGACATGCAGAGCAACAGAATCCCCCCCTCCCCCAATGTACCCGGGTTTCCTTTTTAAAAGGTCTGCGCCCAGTCTCGAAATCAGCGTTGGTTTTGAGAAAATGATCTCGATTGGACACAGACTCAAATATAGCAAAAGCATTGATGCAGGCTGGAGGATTAAAAGGCAATCTAATTACCTCCATCTCCATGAAAGCTACCTCTCCGGAGGTGGAAGAACACAAGAAGAAGGAGGAAAGCAGAGCCCGGTTCGGAAGCATAGCCGTGACGGGAAACAAAGTGCGCGTGGGTAGAATCGCTGTCGTACAGTCATTGCGGAGAAGCGCATTTGAGTTGGGCGAAATCGGATTGTTACTGAAGCAACGTAAGGTTATGTTGAATTGTATCATCGTTCGGGTATATTGCATCACGACAACATAACAGAGAGAATCGAATTGCGTTGCGATTGGAGTCAATCTGAGAAATCGGATCGTCCCGGAGTGCGATGCGAGTAACTTCGTACGTGTGGCGCATTCGTCTTGTCCTACCCGGAATGACTCGTACTGCATGGGAGTCGCTTGGTCCATGTTAATAAATGTGGGGACCCATAAAATATGCTTTTGGTCTTTGGGGCCAAGGCAATTCATTATGACGAGAACAGAGCGAGAAGGGAGGGGACGCCACACACCCTGCACATAATCAATATATCAAAACGCAGACCCACGGCACCGCATCCGAGTCCGAGGACTTCAAGCAGAATACGCAAACGCAGCCGCCCTTGCCAGGTTCAATTCCCTCAACCCCAGCCCCCCCACCCCCCTATTTTTTTGAAGATCCCTGAACCATATCGCCTGAATGCGTTATCGCCTTCAGGCAGCGCAGCCGACGGGAAGGGATTCAGCACTTTTTCACACAAACGTGCGCGGCTTTGAATCGGGAGTGGGCGAGACGAGGGATGAAAAGATTAGTGGCCTCTGTGGCATATCGTCGGGTGATGTAATACCTCAAGGTGTGGAAGGGGAGGAGAGAGACCGAACGGAAAGTCAATGAGGCAGATGAGAAGATTTTGAACCACGGTCATGGAATTTTGCCGCATGTCTTTGTGGACCACAGCGTCGCCTTACTATACGTTACAATTTTTGGGGGTGTGTGGGACGTCTGCTTGCCTGATGACATTTAGACACTGATAACTGAGCTGATGAGAGCCGATAAATCTTTCACTGAACTGTCCTGATGATCTTTTCAGCGGGCTCTTTTCAAACAAATCCTTGTGTGACCACTTGCAGCAAGATTTCTTGGCCATTCCAAACAACACCCCTTTGCTTTTACTTGAATGTTCTCATGTAAACATTCTCTCTTCGTAGATTAATCATTTTAATGATCTCATTAGATGCATCCAAGGTTTCCCCTAATTACTCACTCTTTCCAAGTGGTCAACTGCTGCTTCGAACAAACTGCGACCTGACACCAGTAAAACCCAGGGTGGGATTAAATGCAATTCTATGCAAATGTGCAGAGCGGCCGCGGATTATAAATGTAAATGGCCGCCGGCGAATTAATTACTATAAAAATAGCCGTTTTCGAAATGAGCTTAAATGGACTTTTCTGTCCATGCAGGGAAATAATAACTTGTAGCCACAGATGGTGAGCAACAACGGTCTCAACAGTATTATGGGCTTACTCCGAAGAGCAAGGAAAAGCCTATTATGGCGATAGTGTTGGCGTACGCGTGTGTGGGTACGTGCGAGCGATCCCCGAAGAAAAAGGAGGAAAACAGAAAACGGCAGCAATGGATGAGAACGTGCCTCTCGGATGCTTTGGCACAGACGCAATTAAGGCTTTTTGAGCGATGAAAGGGCCACACGGAAATACTTTGGCGGCAATAGCCGCAAATCCTCATTAGCCTCAGACAAAACACACCACGTCATTGATCACACCGGACCGACACGTCGCGCTAATTTGAGCTCCGACTTCAAACTTTGCTGCCTGCGTCAATAACCTTTAGCGGGCTACACTGAAAATATAAAAGCGTGGGGAATCAAAGCTGAAAGTCGACCACTCGCGCAACCCAGATCTGAATTTAGCGAGGTTTGAAGGTTAAGCAAGAGCAAGAGGCCTCCCCCGATCATCCCATCGATTAATCAGGCACAAATCAATTTTATCGCTTAATACTAATTAAGCGATTGTGATTTATTGCCAATTACTGCGGTGGTCTCAGCCTCGAATTTAAAAAAAGGCCTGAGTCGGGGGGAAAATGCAAAGTGCTGAGAGCATAGCCTCACCGCCGCAGGAAGTCATCCATTTTGGCTCAACGCGGACATTTTAGAATCATGTTGGCCATTTCCAGGGCACGTTCAAACAACACCTACTTCAAACCACTGTCGTTCTTGTCATTGCGTGTGGGCATCTGTCTAAAATTTGACAACTGAAACTGCCAACTTCAGGTAAAAGATTGCGTTCCATCCCTCCCTTTTTAATATCTTAAAAAAAAAAAAAATCTAAGTGTCAGAAGAGCCTGCTGCCAAGCTCACCTTCACACCAGCCAGCCAGCCAGCCAGCAATCACGAATCAAATCCTGTAGCCGTTATGCAAGTGTAGCCTGTTGCAACCCCCACACGGCCCTCATCAAGCCATCCGGGTGCTGGTAGTACCGGAGGACGCTCCGTGAGATTAAAAGTGCCAGCGCATTTAGCGAGGCTGTAATCTCGGTCCTCCCCAGCCCGCCATTTAGCAGAAGCTAGCGGTCAAGTGCCTGCCAGGATTTAATAAAAAAAAAAAAAAGATGGCTGCTGCAGGTAACTCACAATCTACCAGCCTCAACCAGTGTGAAGTTTAACTGATTCCCTGCCAGCCATTTTCAAAACAGAGTTTGCCAAATTGCCAGCCATTTAGTGCTTCTTGACTGATTTTTCAAGGCACAGAGCCACTAAATCCCTGCTCGAAATTACATCCAAATCAATTTTGCGAATGCTGCGTGGAAGGGTCCGCTGTACTCAAGTCACCCATTTGGTTGGTTGTGCATAAATGGCCCTTTTTTCCGAGGTGGCTAATCTGTTTCCGTCCCTTTTGCTGACAGTGTGGAGCTGGATTTCAAGCAGCAGGAGGACAAACTGCAGCCTCTCATGAAAAGACTCTGCCCCTCGGACGACAGCCACTTCCCCGCCTTGCCGTACCCCCACGAGGCCTTCACATCCACGCCCAAGCGCAAGTCCAAAGCCGAGTCCAAGAAGCACGCCCGATGGAGACTTTGGTTCATGTGAATGCATCGCCGGGGCCGGGGGGAGAGCCAGAACGTCACGCTTTCCTAACTCGGGGAACTTCCGCCTGGAGCCATTTTGGAAGTAATTGTCGTCAAACTGGGAGTGAAATCGCACCTGAGGGGGCGGGGACACACTTTTGACAAAATGTGATGAGCAGCTCCTTTCGAAGCTGACGTCTAATGAAATTCCGGACTTGGGTCACGTCGGGACTACATGGGCTTGCCTCTCACCATACAGCAAAGCACAACAAACGCAGTTCAGGAAACACTTCTTCCCCCACCAAGTACAGAGACTATTTTCACGCGTGAAACTGTTCATACCGTCTCAAGGAAGAAAGCTACGATCAATTTTATCCATCTCTCAAATGTCACATTGACTTCTCGACTAACTTTGAAGGAGATGTACATAAGAAGAGTCTTGTTAAATGAAACTTATTTTCTTAATGGCATTTTTGGACATCAAAGGACATTTTTATCTATAGCTGTATGAAAAAAAGATCTTAAAGTTTTAGCCGAATATATTTAGGAAATTGGGGGGGGGGGGGGGGGGGCTGTTCACATTTAATGCCACTAAGCTACCGTACTATCATCTTTTTAAAATGGAGTCGAGGCTCTAATATATGTATATTTTTGTTCCAGCCCTGAAAATAATGAACACCATTGAAGGGTAAGAGCGACTACATGCGATTGATTGTATTGCCGTGGTAAACCGAACCTGAACGGAATGTACAGTGTAGCCTCGCATTTTAGCAGGACTGAAACTGCTTCAAAAGAAACAACTGCATTTTCAAAGACAAATCAATGTGCTTTTGGTCTTTTTTTTTTAAACTTCCATCCCAACTATAAATACTAGAGGTGTAACGGTACGTCAAAAGTTCAGTTTGGATCCCTACCTTGGTTTTAAGGCTGCATTCACCAAAAACAAACAAAAACAGAAATCAACATTTAACATATTATTGAAATATTTTTTTCTTTTTTGCTTGCAATTACACTTCCTGCCCCCCTTCCCTAATAAGTTCCGCATGGGAGTTTGCTCCTACCCAAAAATCGAAACGCGTGTGCCGTTACACCCGAGATGAACATCCATTTAGCGACTCCACACGGTGCTCGGAGATCATAAAAATATACATGCACTGTAGCCAAGGCATTCGCATTTCTTATAAATACCTTTTCTGACGGTTACGATATGATACATAACATCAAATAGGGCTACTTCGATTTTACAAATAGGCATAGCTGATACCTATCAAACAAAAATCCATTTGTGAACAGGATTGTAGAGTTACAAAGCCACAAAAAAAACAACAACAAACAGGAAGTAGTTTCAAGTGCACAAAGGAAGTGCCAGGACGATTTTACTCCCAACTTTACGGGGAACACCTCCAACCTTGTCCGTAGGTTTAACATTATGATTAGCACTTGAGAGAAACCTCCGAGATTATCTGTATCTTGAAAAAAGTGCAATTGATTTACTATGTGCAATACTGTGTATTTTATACTGTTGAAAGGAAAATAAACAATTTAATATGCAAACGATGAAAAAATAAAAGCAGACACCTACAAAACTTGGAATTATTTGTCCAGACAGCCAAATGATGTTGCACTGGTTTCATTCAACATCATTTTGCATTTTTCGCTATCAGGTGCCAAAAACGGTATCTCCAATCTTGCTCTGCATCATGTTTACTCTGTTCCAGTGTGAGGTGCCAAAACTTGTCTGACTTCCAAGGGTATTGGCATTTATCCCCTCCCTGATCGAAACTATAAAGCGAGACTCGCTGCCTAATCTTTATCGTTTACTCAAAGGCTATATTGAACCCGAATGCAAAGTGACAACGCTGCCATCTATGAGGATCTGCGAGTCATTACTGTGGTTTACAAATTATATATACACAAACCGGGCGAGACTCCTCCGCGCCTAACAAATGGACTTGAATTTTTGAAATGAAACGCAGTTTGGAAAGGGGCCTAAAATTTGACAGTACATCTTGATCGAGGCCAGGTTTCTTGAGCGACAATTAATTTACTTTTTTTTCCAAATCAAGTAGATGTACTCACCCCCCCGTGCAAAATAATGGCATTTGTTATACACAACATAATAGGCTTCTAAACCTTTTCTTAAATGTGCCAATTAAGTCTTCTGTATCCTTTACAAATCGCAAGTGATAAACACCGGATAACAGTCTCTATTCTGCTGTATTTTGTTGCAGGGCCTTTAAAAAAAAAAAAAAAAAAAAAAAAAAAGACACTCAGAGATTGAACGCGGG
Organism: Hippocampus guttulatus; assembly: GCF_054856545.1. Classification (NCBI taxonomy): domain Eukaryota; kingdom Metazoa; phylum Chordata; class Actinopteri; order Syngnathiformes; family Syngnathidae; genus Hippocampus; species Hippocampus guttulatus. Next base: position 9,144,565 of record NC_141279.1, read on the forward strand.
AGAGCAACTGATTACGATGCAGTGCCATTTCTCGCTCTGCTTCTTGGCTCTGCAGCACTTTGAGTTCAGTAGCAAAAGAGAAAAAGGCAGCGAGGCAAAGATCTAAAAACGGAAGTTTTCCTTTTTGGGGGGCGGGGAGTTGTGGGCTTTGGGGGCGTGAAAACGTGACAGTGCCTGCTGTCACGCAGGAAACAACAAACAGCATGTCAATCCAGGAAGGCGACGTATTGAAATAACACGAGATCGTGGCAGTGTAGAACAAGCACCGTTTAGTAATACGAAAATCAAGTCAAACTACTCGCTCTTCAAAGATGCTAAGTGGTCATGTGACAGATGGCGCCAAAGCAATACTTTTATATACTACACATGGCTTCGGCTAAGGCACAAAAGACACAAATAGCGAATTTTTCAGCAAATGATGGTAGGTTATGTTCCCCACATGAATGGTGAATTTGCAACACTGCAATATCCAGCTCGACATCATCCGAAGGGCAGCGCGGCGACCCGTCTGCGTGACGCCGCTTCATCTACATTCCGTCCGAGCGCCAGGGAAAACTGAGGAGTGAGCGGAGGGAAACGGAGTAGAACACTAATGCATAAATTGAAACGGGAGAGGATGCCACTCAGTGGGACAAGGTCAGCGGCCGGGATACTGTGACCGCTGTTGGAGATGACGGCCGCGCTTACTGCCAAAGCTGCTCAAAAAAAATTATAAAAATAAAAATTCAACCTGACTGATGATTAAACGGTTCTGGGAGCGGTTTCAAAGGCAGAACCCCTTGATTTGAAAAGGAAATACATTTTAGCAAGGCTCCAGGCCACTTTCACACTTGTAAATAACGTTCTGTGGTCCAATTTCTTTTCTCTTTAGTGGCTAAATTAATCTGCACATGGTTGACAAGTTTCTTTTGAACCTAAGCATTACGTTTTTCACAAAACAGGCTTACTCAAACTGAACTATTTCTATTCTTATTGTCAAAAATAAATACATTTAAATATAAATTGGTTCATAATGCGTAAAATCAAAACAGCACGTGGGGACAGACCAATACAATCGATTTATGCTTACTTGAAGGCCCTATCGCTCAGCATTACACACTTAGGTGGCACCGCGGGTGGTCACGGGCAGGCAGAGGAGTTTCATTAACCAGGGAGCCTGCATTGAATGCGCACCGCAAGAGAGGGATGGTTTAATACAACCCGCACGCAGGAGAGCTGATTGCCTTACGGGCAAAGTGGTGGGCCAACCCAGTATCGGGGGCTGCGGGATCAAAAGGCCCCAACGGCAAAGGTCTCAACAGCAAGACGTCATCCGGTGCGAAGCTTGTTTACCGGCGGCCATATTAGCATGCAAAGTGTCCGCGAGATGAAAAGCGGTTCATCTAAAGTGATGACATTACACATGCAGCCTTTTGTGTCCGCGCTCAATGTGTGGATCTTCAACTCGGGCCGGCAGTTTTGGCTAATTAACACGGCCACTTCAGCGGGCTCTGAATGAACGAGGAAATGAAACTGGCCGGCGAACAATGGCGTTATCGCCTAAGATTTGCACAACACAAGGCCCGGCAGAGAGTCTTGGACGGCAATGAATCGGAGAGGAAAGCTGGGAGAGGACACAGTAGAGGGAGTCCATGGCCGACTCCAGACTGTGGAGGAAGCATTTTATGCAGAGCGATTGGCAAAACACAAGTCGCAATGCATTACTAGAATAAAAATGGCAAGCTCCATTCGGTGAATGCCTTTTTTAAAGAAAAGCGAAGCGGGAAACAACTTCAAGCTTTTAATTGGCAGCATAGAAAGGGGTTTCGGATAATACCCAAAAGGGCAAAATGCAGTAGGACAGCTGCTCTTGGTTATTTTTACCATTGAGAATTCAGGCAAAAATGGATTTTGTACATTATTTCTCATTCTGGGGGGGAAATAAGTCACTGTAGCTGTATTTTAAGCGCGTCATATTGAGTGTCCTCAAAAACTCCTCCATTAAAAAAATAAAATAATGCACTTTATAATTTCACATTGATGATCCGCTCTTGTCAACGTCCGATGACAAACTAACAAAGGCAGACCGCACGTCAGAGATAAGGCACGGCATTCGAAGAGGGAACAAATGAAAAGTACTTTTATTTGGAGACTGCTCGGGAGACGGATTAAAGTCATGCAAATTGTGCAGAGTATTTATACTTTGCACACGTTGCTGCCAGGCATCGGCCATCGTCTAATGAGTTGGAGATCAGACATATGCAAGAAGATAAGATGCACAAAAAAAAAAAATGTCTGCTCCATAGATCGAAACCTCTTTGAGTGAAATTGTGAGTGAAAGCATTCCGTTTTAAGTAAGACCGTCTTAAACCTCTGAAAGTTAGAGTGTGTGCACGTCAATGTCGACTTACAATGTGGGGGGAGTCTCGTCCCATGGAGATGACGGTCCTGTTCACGGTCCGAAGCAGCTTCTCCATGATGATCTGCACATGCCACTGGGTGGGGCCCTGCATACAGGTGAGCAACACATGAGCACAAAAGTAACTCCTGGTAACTTACAGTTGGCAGCGCAGCATGTTTGCAATAAAACTGGATTATTTTTGGGGGGGTCGCCCACAGGGAGCGCCTGAACCCGGGCATTCCTCACCACGTCCTTCCTGTAGAGCACCTCCAGGATGTCGCTGAGCAGCTGGCAGCAGGCCTTGGGCTCCTCGCGCCTCTCCAGGTGGAACTTCAGCTGCTCCGTCATCAGAGGCAGGAGAATCTCACGGCAATCTGCGGAGAGCGCAAAACAGTCGCCAATGGTGGCTGGGGGGGTGGCGCGGCATATGTCGATGCAGACGGGTGGCGCTCTCGAATGGATTCCTCCTCCGAGCTCGGGGATTCAATGTAAACAATGCACTTACCAGACGAATTGGAAACATGACAACAGGTGTTCCGCCCGCAACCCGGCATCAAGGAAATCCCTGACACACAGGTGTTTAACAGAACAGCAACATGGAAAAGGCAGGGGGGAAGGCCATCTTTTTACATGCAGTGTAAAAGGGGCTTCTGATACCACACCCAGAGAGCAGAAAATGTTTCACCACCTTCTTCTGTGTACTTGCAGTTTACACAGAACAGCAAGGTACAAAAACACTGTCTTGTACGAGCAGTGCAAAACGGCTTCAGATCCTACCACTCAAGGCGGAAAATTACCAAGTACATTTTCGAAAATGATAACGTCAGTACTTGTCACCCCTACTCCATGACACACAGACAAAAAGGGGAAATGCAGATTTTTACAGGTGACATAAACGAGCTTCGATGACTATCTCCGAAAAGCAAAAACTTCAGCGCGGACTCGGGTTTACTATTTTTCACCACTGTGTTGCTGTGGTAAGAAGAGAAAACAGACCCCTGGCTGATGGCCTTTTTAGCGAGTGAGCCCGCAGGCAGGTGGCGTGACCTATTCCATTACTGTTTCGTACCGTGATGGGTAAAGAGATCACTGTGGACGATGTCGATCAGACAGTCCAGTTTCTGCTTCACCAGGCGACCCGGAGGAACCTTTAGTATGAACTCCGTGAACAGCGTGCTGTGGAAATGAAGAAAGAACAAAGGTCATTAGGAGCCCCTTGACCACCTCCTTTTGTACTTCTATTGAATCTATTTTGTCTACTTTTTATTTTATTTTTTTGAAAATGTTTGCATTTTTCTAATATTTATTTGTCATACTTCAAATACGCCGTTCCTGAAAAAGCAAAGCACGGATCACCGGCAGCTTTAATATTGCGTCGCCACATCTAAGTTTTGAACGATTTATCGTTCCATGTCCTGATATATTTGCAGAGCAGGTGGTCAGACTCCAAATTCTGTGTTTTATTTACAAAGAGCCGGCTGCTGATTGACTGGAGTATTTATTTCCCAGGTCTGTGACTCCAGTGACTGCGAAGCAAATATTTGCAGAGTTTAACAAAGCTTTATTGGCTCAAGACGTGCTGTTGGCGCATTGGAGTGGAAGGAAACTAAAGAGTGCAGGGAGCTGAAAAGCGCCACGGCCGACTGAATCAATGGGATTATTTGTCTGACAAATTGGCGAATGCCGTCTTGGTTTTGCATCTGGGATGTTCAGGTATGACATTTCTTACCTTAGTTCCTTAGGATCAAACACCAGCTTGACGTCATTGACAATAGTGGGAATGTACTTGAGTGCAGCACCCTGGAGACAAACAACCACAACTGTTGGTCAAAAAAATGTCCATTTCGTGCCACTTTGAACAAAGTGCCGTCATAGGAAAAGAATGTCAAGCTACATTCGGATTCAATTGGCTATATTCGAGCTGGCCTCCGCAGCCTGTTTTGATGACAAACTGAATTAAAGGTGATTTACATTTCAATTTGCAATGGCTGACACTAAAGCTATATGAAATGAGATAAATACCTTGAGGAGCAGCTAAAGGGCAAAAAGCCAAGAGGAGCAGCAGTTCACAGGACAGTCAAGGTTGAGAGGAGGAAAAGACACAGAGACAGAAGAAACAAACAAATAGTATGAAGTGATGAAAGGGACATCTAGGGAAGCCTGGACTGCACATACTGTAAAGCCCAAGACTTTTTTTTGGACCATGTATGCCGAGGGATAGCAGCAGTTTGGCAGATAGTGAACAAATCTTTCAGTCTTTTGAACTGTCAAGTGCCACTCGCAGTTAGTGTTAAATATAAAACAAGCAAATAACTAGCTCGATGCTAACACACGATGGGAGACAGCATTGACGGGCTAGCAAAGAGCATGATTCGGCTCGTTTGTGCAGTCCTCACACACTAAGTTTACGCAGAAAAGACAGTCAAAGAAAGCGCAGCGAAGGATGAAACAAAGAGCATCGGAATCAGAAGGCATCCAAATACCTTCACCATGCCCGTATTCTCCGAGTTGCTGTTCATCATGTGGTTGAAGGAGGTGAAGAGGTGCCTCAGAGACTCCATGAAGTCGGCTTCTCCTTTGTTCTCATAAAGCCTGCCAGGGGAGCACAGCTAACAGTTAGCCATCAGCGCTACACTCATGATGCTCTCAGAATAGGAATAGAGAACTCAGAAGAGTACCACTGATAGTTTTTCTTTTATTTTTTTGCCCCATATTTGGTATTATTTTACCAAATCTTGTTGCAGTGATTTGGTATTATCTTTTAATTATTGAACAGATTAAAAAAATACTTTTTTTTTTTTTTTGCTGTAATATTTTGTGCTCTTTCCTAACATCTTTTTGATACCAGTAATATTTTTGTGTAAATGTCATGTTTGCATTTAGTATTTTTAATGTACACTGCAGCATCATCATTGTTGTTATGAAAGGAGAGCCTGGATATCACGTACTGGTTGAAAAGGACCCGTGAGCGCACAATGAACTTGAAGATGTACTCCAGGGCCTTCATGGCCTTCAGCAGCTGCTCCGTCAGCTTCTCGGCATTGTCCACGTAGTTCTTCAAAACCTTGGTCAGCTTCCTGCCCAAACACACACGGCGTGTCATCCGTGCGTCGCTCCCTCGTGGCGCCATCCAACTCACGTGTAGGCCAGCGTGGCGCTGAAGTGCTTGCGGATGTACGTCTCCAGAACCGGGTTGAAGTGCTGGAATTTGCGATCGGCGATGAGCCCGATAATGAACACCTGAGCAAAGAAGATGGGGGGCATTTTCTTAGTCACGCACATCATGCCCATTGAGTTGGGCCTGATTTACATGTGTTGTTCGATATACCTCGATTAGCAATGGCTGACATTTAAGAGCAAATTCTACATAAGTGCCAAAATTCTAAGTTCTCCGGTTTCTCACTCACCAAGGCGTCAAAGACGAGCGTGTCAAAGGTGTCGCTGTCCGAGTTCTCCATCATGATGTTGAAGAGAGCGTCCAGCGTGTCTTGCAGGAACTGAAAAGGACACAATGTGCCACAAAGTGTCCAAAGCCCACTTTGCCCTTGTTGAAAACCCCCTGTCTTCAACTCATACTTGGAACAAATCATTTTAAACCCTGATCCTAGTTTGAAAATGTTGTTGAAATCCCTTTTAAACCCTAAAATTTAAACCCCAGCCCTGGCCGGGAACCCCATTTTGAAGCCCAAACCCTAGTTTCAAACCTAAACTTTGATTTCCTTACCCTCGTTTGAAGCCTGAACCCAAGACCCAGCATGTGTTTAATTTCAACACTTCCATGACTCATATCCCATAACTACAACAAAGCCAGCTTTCTTTGCTTCTTTCGTTCCTTCTTTTTGACTGCAAATCCATCTGGCGACACATAAACATGATGAATCACATTAGGGCCCGGCGTGTTTGTCTGTCATACGGAGGCAGACGAGTGAGATGTATTAGCCGGCCTTGCTGAAAAGTTTACTAATATGAAAAGCGCCGCTAACACCAGCAAACACGCACACAGAAGGCGCCAATCATCAGCAGTCTGCACACACGCACGTTTTTCTGTGGAACCTAATTAACAAGAACTTTGCAAAAATGTACTACTTCACAAATGTATTCTTGTGCTCCAATTTGAAAACCGAGCACGAGTTTAAAACTCTGATCCAGAAAGGAAGCCCGGACTTGAAACCGGTCTTTGAAGACCTAACACAAGCCTGAAAACCTATTTTGAATCTACGAGGCTTGACGTCATCCCAACACTGAAACCCCAGGCTGGAAAACCCAACCCTGGTTGGAAACCCGAACCCTGTCTTGAAACCGCTACCCTATTCGGTAGGTAATGCCCAGTCCTGACCTTGACCACCTCGCCGCCTTCCACCTTCATGAGCTGTCGGAGGTTCTGCTGCAGCAGGCTGGTGTTGGAGCGCCACTTCAGCAAGCCGAGTAGGTCCACTGGGAAAACAAACCAAGACAAAAGCTTTACCCAAAGTGCACGGAGGTGGTATCGTCTGAAGGCGGATGGAAGGCAGGTTGGTTTGAAGTTAAGAAGTTATGAGAGTGACGGAGGAGGATTGGAAAGAGAAATTGGGAAGAAAGAAAGGCAATAAGATAGGTAGTTAAGGAGTGCTGGCAGAAATTAATAGGTTCATTAGATATTGTATATAGTAAAAAATAAAATACCAAATAGTTCTCTCTTTAAGGCTGATACTTAAATCGCATTAAAAAAATGTGGTGAAATTAGAGGAGCACAGCTGCTGTTAGCAGTCATTAAAGTCAACAAATGCTCTCGGAAAAAAAAAAAAGAATAAAATAGCTCTGGCACAAAAAGGTGACCTTGCCGCGGCGCAATTGAAACAGAAAATGCTCGGCATTAACGTGTGAATATTTACTGAACCGCGCCAGCGGCCTCACTGCACTGGTTCACTTCCAATGAGCCAACACGCAAAGAGCCTCACAGGCCATGACCTTCGGTGTTAAACATGCTCTCGTCTTTATAATGGGGCGGGAATCTTATAGGAGGGACATTTTTTAAAGCGTGTAATTAAAAAAAAAAAAAGCTTCAACAAGTTAAAAGCCTGGGGGACGGCTAAAAAGGATTTTTTCCCCCCGACCATGTTTGGGTTTGTAAAAATGCAACCTGAGGATGGTAGTTGAGAAGTTAAGGTAGGTAGAACGTTATGGCGACGTGTGTGTGGCGTTGCTCACCATTCTGCGTGAGCTTGGTGGAGCACACCAAAGTGGAGATCTGAAAGGAGTCCTTGCTGACGGTGCAGTTTCCCAGGTTGTGGGTGCTCTTGCCTGTGCTGGAGTAGCCCTTCTCCTCCAGTTCCAGCTTGGTGGCGGGCAAGTTCAAGTACAAGGACGAGTCCTCCAAACGCTTGGCTTCGGCCTGCAAGTTTGTCGAGAGGAAATTTCCCTCAACATCTGGACCGTTACTGCTCAAATGCGGATGTCCTTAGGCACCCTTTTGCAAACGCAAAATGGAGAAGAGTGGAGGCGCCGTTTCATTTTTTTTTCATTGCGCACGTCCTTCAAAACATTTTCCCAATAATAGGAAAGAAAACACATTTGAAATGACATTAGTGGCCACAGTCAAGCAAAAGTGGATCTTAAATCAATTTGACTGCGCGATACAATTCACAAGGATTATTTATAGCGGCCCGCAACAACATCTCCTACTCCAGCGTATTTTAGGAGGGGCTGGTTTGCTCTCGTACCTTGTACACAGTGAGATCGTGCTCGCCGTCCCTCAGGGTGGTGCCGTCGTACCTCATCAGCTTCACGAAAGACAAGGCGAAGATCTTCTCCGATTTGTCTTTTGCTGTGAGGGGAAAGAAAAACAGAAGACACAAAAGCCATGGAGAGATCTTGAAAACGTACTTTCAAGACCTATTTTGCGAAACAACAACAATATGAAGGCTTTTTTGGGGGGGAGCTAGATTTTTTTTTATCAGGTAATTTTTTTTTACCCGATAATTAATTTTACCCCCCCCCCCTCTTTTTTTAAGGCCCCGTTTTCTGGAGAAACTTCAGGTCGCGGCGGCATCCACCATTACGATCTACAAGCGTAGATTTACGCAAGGGGCAGGTGTGATTCATCACCGATGTGGCGCGCATTCTATCTGTATAAATTCCGGCTGGACCGTTTGGCCCTAGCAGTGAATAATTGTTGGGCTGGCGGCCAGTGGAGAGAAGAAGGCAATGTGCACGGCATCCGGCTGAGGTAAGTGTGAGGGAAAGGAGTTCATTTTGGGCTACATTTCCTTTTGTGGGCCAATCAAAGTTACAATTGTGCTGAAGGTGTGCTGCCTTTTGACTTTAAGTTAAGCTGTCACTTTAGATTTATGTTTACTTTGCTGTGCCGCATATTTTAGAGCAGAGGAGCTACTGCCAGCATAAATATGAAGGTGCATTTGGGAAAGGACAAAAATACATGAGAATTAACTCGCCCTTGAACAAGAATGCTGGGCGAGCTGTCATGTCAATGGTCTGTGTTTTCAAGAAAAAAAAAGTCATAGTTGAAGAAATATATATTTATATATTTTTAAAGGACAATGTCAGGTTTTTGTTCAAGAAAAAAAGTCAGATTCTATTATTGAATTGCCCCTTGTATATCAATAAAGATGGATTGTTCTGTGGAGAAAAGTTGCAATCAAATAATGGAATAGTTTTGTTTTTTTTAAACACTGTAACCAAACGGATCAAAAATTTTTTTAATTAAATAAAAGAAAGAGAATAGATCATTTGCACAGGAAAGCAGAAAAATGAGTAGCAGTACGCACAGTCCTGCGACGAGCGGTGGCGAAAGGTGAAGCGCAAGTGGCTCCTGTTGACGTCTTCTATGGGAATCGCCACCTGGAATGTGTGGAGCAACAGCGCATGGAAAAACCTTTTCGTAAGCAATTCAGCAAACACGCCATCTTGTATTCGTTAAGTGGTATATTAAGGGAATACCTTAATAGTTTCAAACCACCGTGGCTGCTTGACTTGGTAGTAGATGACTGACTTGTACTCGCTGATCCCATCGTCTCCGGCACCAGGAAAAATCACATTCTGGAAGATACAGATGAACAAAAAAAAAAAAAAAATTATTATCCAAATGTTTTTATGAACTGCTGAGCCTATTTGGACTCACTTCTCTATGATGTGTCAAATTCAAAATGTTCATTTTCACTTTGCGGGAACCTGAAGTGAAATTGAATCGTTTACCATGGCACACTTTAGAATCTTTCAACAAACACTTGTGTGCACAGTGGTTGGGAACTACTGGCATACATAGCTGACAATAGGAGTGTTGTTGGGGGTGTTTAACTTGTTGGGTGTGACACAAAGATGGGTCTCTGGCTTGGTGCCAATTCCTCCACTCTGCAGTTGAGTAAATAAACACGCCCCCTGGCCACAAATGCACATCATCAAAATGGCTGCGCTTTTCTCACTGCGTTTCGTTCACACTTGTTGAATAAAATGCGCTCCACTTGCGGGGTACAGGCCTTTTCCCCGTGCTTAAGCACCGCCAGCAGCTCCCGAAAGCCTTGCGGATTTCATGGATAAATGAGAAATTTATTATTTAAGGTGTTCAGCGTGTATATGGGGAAAAAAAAATCCCGCGGACCGACGAGGCAAGGGCCCGACAGCGGATGAGTTTTCGCACGATGCCAGCTGACTCTCCGACGCTGAGCTCATCCGACGCTAATGCCTTCTGACAAGTGGCAATTATGAGGAATAACAGGGCCCCCAGTTGAACGTGACTGGGGGGGCACACTACTCACTTTATAAACTGCCGAGATTCATGGCAGCCAAAAAAGGAAAAAGGAGTGCCAGGATGACGAGAGGTCACTTGGCTGCATCACAAAACCTTCTGGCAACAGAAGAGCGTCGTTGGTTTTGACGTTGGAGGTTCCACTCTTGTTGAAGATAGCTCGCAAATAAAGTAAATTATGTTCCACAGACAATCTTCCTCCCACATTGGGGTGTACAGCTCCCATGCGCCCTATTAGCCGACGGCCTCTGCAGTACAAAAGGTGTCGTCCCAGCAAGGGTCGGCAATAATTAAACATCCGGCGCAAAGAAAAAAAGGCCGGCCACTGGCTGGAGTCTCTAGAGGGCGCTAAAGCTTAATTAGGACACGAGACACGGACGGACTGGCAGATGATTAAAAAATATCTTGCACCTGGTATGCAAATTTTGGATGGAGTGATGAGTCCAAATGGAAGTGAAAGGCTTTGGAGACTCGACGCAAACCAAAATACCTTCAATCATATCTATAAAATAATAATATTTTTTAAAAAGGAAACATTTCGGCGTACAAGTTTTCAACCCGAAGATATGTTTAGCTGACTAGATCAGCTTTGATGTCGTACCTCCAGTTTTTTGCCATCCTCGTCGTACACGGACATGGTGACCTCCACGTTTTTGGGGGTGGTCTTGCTCCCCTTGTCAAAGTCTCCCTGGACCAGGGTCAGGTAGATGTCATTTCGCACGTCACCTTTTGGAAAGCAACAACAGATAAGTGGAACAGGAAGTGGCCAAGCAGCAACATTGTAGTGTACAGGAAACAGGAAAAACACACATGTGACATTTGGGAAAACACAATTGTCAGGCTTACTGAAAGAGGAAAAATAAATCTACACACCCTGATGTGATATTAAAAAATACCTAATAGATAACAGAATTCAACATTGCACATTGAATCATCCATATCATTTTACCAAACAAATAAATGTCTGCGTAGGCTAGCGGAAATTAGTACAGAAGTTGTGGCAAATAGAAACAACAGTGTGATGTTAAAAGTGGACAAGACATTGTGAAATTCGGGAAAAGATGTTCCACAAACCAGGCATGATGATTTCTGGGAAGCCCATCTTGCGAGCCACGGCTGTGGAGCGGTCCACCAAGTGAGGGAAGTCCTTGCGGATCTGGTGGATGTCGCCGGGAAGCAGTTTGAGGGTGACCCACAGGCCTAACGATTTATAAAGGTTATTACAATAATAATGAAAATACTTTAATGTGTTTTGTTTTTACTTTGGCATCTTTCATGATGCCATCACTAAAAGGACACGCATCGTAGGCAAGCATCGAAGGATCAACTCAATGAGCGTGTTTTTCTTTAAGCCCCCCCACCCGCACTGAATTCATCTCCCTCAACCTTTTCTTTTGATCGGCTTTAGAGAGGCCTCATGTTGTTATGAGACTAGCTGGAAGCCTTTTGGTAGGCTAGCTGCGACTGAGTGCTCGATTTATCTTGGGAGGGCTTTACAGCTGCTGACAGAGCCAGGAGACACCTTGCATGTTCTTCCTTCCTGCGCAGACGTGTCAAATCTGTGATCATATCTTAGCAGAAGAGCCGTGTGTCTTAATTAGCGGAAGAATGCTGCTACCATGGAGATGCGCGGGAGGTTATTTTAGGTACAGGGACAGTGTCAATGCTTGACAAAGAGCGATGTTGCGTTTGAGCATGAAAAGCTTTTCCTGAATATACAATCGTTTTTATGCTCCAATCACACATCATGGGCGCTTACCTTGGCCCTTGTGGTTGACTTCTTTGGCCGTTATGACTTTGTTGATGACCATCTGCAGGAAGTCGCTCTCGCCGGCAACCCTGAATGAGTTAAAAAAACAAACAAACAGGAAATGGGCAATGAAAGACCCCCACAATTCCGCTCATTAGCAGTGAAGCAGAAATGATCGTTTCGGAAACAGCATCCAGTTGGCGTCGGTGGGTCTTCACAGATGGAAACTTCCTGGGCGATCAAAAAAAACCATGCTAATTATGTACTCGTCATTTGGCGTCATGTTTTCATAGCAGATGTGCCGGTGATGCTGAGAGAAACAAGTGTAATGGTGATAGCGAAGTGCGGGAAGTACTCAGGACACAATGTCAGACACACAAAATGTGGTAGCTTAACTCGTTGGAGCAAAATCTGGCGCCGCATAATCAAGAGAACAATGTCCCTCGCCAGATACTGAAGTGCTAATATAAAAACGAGTGTTGATGATTGTGGACAAAGGTGCTTTGTGTGCGGAGGTCAATGACTTTTCCTTTTTGGGTACTTTTGATGTCATGAGAGGGTTAGTCCTAAAATAAAGGATTTCGTCTTATTTCTGCTCATTTTATTTTCCATATTTTTATTCTGTGTAATTGTGCCAACGTTATTTAGTTTCCCTTCATCGAACTGGATCTTTACCTGCTGTTTTAAAACCACATTTATTCAGTTTCCCTTCATTAAATTGAATTTTACTCGCCGTTTTAAAACCGCGTCACAAAAAAGGATCACAGTAGAACTGAGTACTGGTAAACTGAATTAAGAGCTTAGCCATGGAATGAATTAAAGCAAGTCAAGGTAGCACTTTTTTCCTGATGCTTTGTCTGTTTAAACACATAAAGCACCTGCTTGTAGATGAGCTGTAATGAGCATAATTTATGCGGACGGATGAAATTCCGGGTCACCTGTTGGCCCCGTTGAAGCGTTTGCAATTATGCGGAAAATGGCGTTAAGCAAAAGGTTGCTCCGCCTGTCTGCGAGAGTGGCAGCCCGTTAATGAGATTGCCTTAATTGAGTCAGCGGGGGAAAGGAGAAACGCACGCCTCTTAAGGTCGGCGCTAATCAGGTGTCAAGGACTGGAGGGGGAACGGAATCGAAGGGGGGCGGCGCCGCGGCCGGCCACAGAATGATCGCGTTGTGCACTTACGGCTGGAACGGGATAAAGTGCTGCTTGTCCTCGTCATCCATTTTGCCCGTGATGATGTCAGTGACGTCCATGACTGCAGGGAGGAGGGACAAGGAGAGCATTATTGGAAAATTGGTGGGGCACAGACACAAAATGGCCTCAGAGTGGGGAAGCCGCGTTCATTTCGCACATCGTGTCCAGGGGTGATAATTATAATAATAATACAGTAGATGATACTTTGAATGTTTATTTGTCCCACTGCCCCGATCTATTAAAGGATAAGACATTTCGGGTAACCATCCTTTAAAGGACCGCACGGCGGGCTTCACCTGCCACGCCAAAGGGTCTCCTCAGGCCTGACGTCAGCTTCTTGGTGTTGTTATCGCGAAGCTCCATGCGGCCAACTCGCACGATCTGACACACAAAGCTGATCTTCTCGCGCTTCAGGTCTTCACTGCCTAAATCCTGAGAGGAAACAAATCGTCAAGCAGCAAAACCACCGCTGCCGCTCAACTGAGCAAAACAGCACAGCGGTGCAATGCAACTCACTTCACAATAAGCAGCAATTCAGCAAAGAGTTGCCACTCCCAGTGGACGTTTACAGTCAAACAAAGACAGCTATTCAAAACGTCCACATAAATAAATCAATAAAAATCCTTACGTTCCGTTTTATTGTGTCTGTTGGGTTTTGTAAAATAAAATATGGAGCGCTATTTTTCTAAAACACATGACAAATACATGTGCTGTTGTTTTGGGGAGGTTTGGAAACGCTGATCACATTCCAAGTTGAAAAGCAACTCACGGTGAAGACGGCACGCAGGTTGTGAAGCTGGTCGATGTTCTTCACCAGACCGGAGCTGGACCACTTAACCAGGTAGTTCTCGCTGCCAGAGAGAGAAAAAAAAAATCAATCAATAAAAATCAATCAATACCCCACGGCTCGCTCACTCAGCGTGTCCTCCTCGAGGGACTCACCTGATGAACTTGGACTCCACCGGGTCGTAGAGCGACATGAGCACCTCGGCATCCTCTCCGATCTTGCACACTACGTTCTTGAGCGTGACAAAGAGCGCAAACGCCGGCGTGGAGGCGAACTTGGCCTGCCGACTCAGGTCGATATTCTGCTTCTGCGACTGAAGGCAAAAAGAAGAATTTCCATTGAAACCGTTTTTTTAGGGCGGCTGGGTTGGCTTTTCAAATTTGGGTTTCAAATTAGGGTTTGAAGTCAGAGTTCGAGCTTCAAAGCATGGTTGCAGGTCTCCAGCCGGGATTTTGTTTCACCTTCTCCTCTTGGATGCGGTCCTGGATTTGCTTGGAAGCCGTCTCGTGAGCTCGAAACAGGTTGATGGTGCTTGTCAGCTCCGGGTCCAGAATGTTTCCGTCCTTGTCCCGAACCACCAGGTCCAGATCCAAGTACCTGGAAAAAAAAAAAAAAAAAGAATAGGATCAAATTCGCTCTCTCGTTACACATTCTTCCTTCGTAGAAATAAAAAAAATTGGTAGTGGGCGCCAAATATTCCACAAAAGGTGATTAAGAACGTCAGCACCCGATCCTTTTCCCTTCTGCGTCATTAATCCCAGCTACAGAAAAGTCCATTAATCTGTCACACTCTTCATGACCGTGTTGACTCTGACTAAATTTCCACCGCGTCTATTTTTTAATCAACTCACCTGTTGAAATATGAATGACAACCGGCATTCCATCCCCCTTCCGCGCAATTGACATCATTCTCGCGACATCATATTTTCCATTGGCACGTCACACATTCACACTTTATGGGTACTGAAGAAGGCTAAATCTTCATTTAAGCCATTCGGTTTTTATTTCTCAACCACTCCGCCTTGGTCAAATGATAAAGATGTTTTGTTTATTTGTTGTTGTTGTTTTTTTAACGAGTGGTGCTATCAAAGAAAGGTTTTAGAGAGGATAACAAGCAAATCCTCACTTGTTGCCATAGTCGATCTTGGACGTGACTTTCTGTTTGAGCTCGGAGAGTTCATCCTGCGGCAGCGTGCCCGAGAGGATTTGCGAACGCCATTCAATCAGGTCGTAGATCATGTCCCGGACCGAGTTGAACATTTCGCGTTTGTCTCCCTGCAAGCACCCCAAATTTCTGTCAACACACTCACGAGATTCATAGACCGACAAAAGAAAGTTGCCACTTACCACGTACAAATCGCGCCATATCGATGCCCACTCCCGCAGCGTTGTGGTGACTTCCTGCACCAGCGGCAGCTCAGTGGGAACGACCGTCTCCTTTTGCCTGCGGTGACCGAAGGCAAATACGATGGTTTACTCACAAATCGAAACAGAGCATGGTGACGGCTGTTCACAAGGAACCGCATGTCATAAAACGAAGGCAGTATTGTCTCTTTTTAAAATCGATTTTATTCATCGCTCGGGCCCCGAAATAAAATATTGCGTTGGCGCCATCCGGTGGCATCTTGGAACTATGTCGAAGTGAGGGAAAGTGCGAACCAATCTCCTCCACTTTTTACAGTATCTTGTGAGAAGGGGCAACTCATGCCAGGGACCCGAGTGCATCTCAAGGTTTACGATTAGCGAATTACAAAAAAAATAAAATAATTCTGCATCTCCACAATTGTGCACGACATCGTCCTGCGTCTTGGAACGTTTTCAGCAATGATCCTCCAACCTGTACAATGTCTCTGGAAGCAAATCTCTGAATTCATTTGAAAGGTCTCGAACCTGGCAGCCCAACAGGAAAGCAACGTTATTGCGCATTCACAGAAACGTGCTGCTCGAGTACTGACCCGCTGCCCTCGACAGTGGCCTCTTTCAAGTGGATGTAACAGGCGGGAAAGATGCCCTGCCAGAGTGGAACACAGGTCAGACAGGTCAATGCAAAACATGTACGGGTCAAGAACTGGGTCAGAACTTGACAGTATTAACCCGACGCTCACCTTTCTGGATTTCCTCCTCAGCCGATGCCCTCGGTACCAGTCTGCAAGGGAAAAAAAAGAAAAGACAAGAGAACATACACAAATAGGAAATGCATGGCAAGTATGGTGAAGAATACAGGAACCCATGGAGAATTTTTACAGCGAATGAGAAGTTTTGACAGATTGTACTTCCCTATATCGAGAAAACGTCAGATGAGATTAAGATTCTTACGTTCATGTGTCTCCAGTATGTGCACCGTGTCTCCAATCTGCAGCGACAGCTCCTCCTCTCCGCGGGCATCGTAGTTGTAGATGGCTGAAAAAGACCAGAGGGAGTCTTACAAGGAGGAACTGGCGTGTGTTTACAACGTCCGCCCACGTCGGCTAACGCTGACGCCGACATCATCAACAGGCGGCGGGAAAGACCAAAACATTGGAGGCGGTGTGAGACTAAGCAGTTGCGTATTTCAATTAGCCTCGTGTGTCAGGTTGCCATCAATAAATACACGCCAGTGTTTTTTTCTGTGGCCTCAAAGAACCCAACCAGGCCCGAGAATTCACCAGAGCCACTTGCTGACACGTGAACAAAGACCCGCGCTACCAGCGGGAAACGCACGCGGTTTGTTTCAAGTACACAAAAGGTACCGACGTGGGGCAAAGGCCGTGAAATAAAACAAAAACAAACAAAAAAAACAGAACAGGGGTTCGGTCACTTTACAACAGGGAGCGCTCCATTATGCCATTGCTAATGGCAGGAAATGCCTGTGTGTTTATTTTTAAGCGGGCCCGCATGCTCTGTCGAAATATCCCATGTCCCAGCTTTGGTCGACCTCTGACTTGTGATCACCTCATTTTGTTTGTAAGTTTTTGCTTGGAACATCCCATGACAAAAATCAAACATACGTTTTAGGGACGCTTTGAGGTTGGCAGAGGTGATGATAGAATTCGGTAAAGCACGTGGGGCGGCGTCTTTACAAAGCCGTCAATGCAGATGAAGAGTCTTCGGCCTCGTCTTGAGATCTGCGGTCGACTTGAAGTGCGTTTGCTTTGGAATGGATGAGTCACCGAGAAAGAGTTGCAAAAGCACGACTATTTAAAGGTCGCAGGTTCGCACCGCAGCTTGCTCAAAAGTTAAAGCGGGAGTCTGCAAATTTCAGAGTTGGTGTGCAACCCTCCGTTTTATTTTCTTTTTTGGACAACTTGCCAAAATGATACATAGTTCATCTTCCTGCGCAGGATCATATTTCCTTCGGCCTTTACTGGAAGCTCTCCATCCATTGTGATTTGTTTAATATCTCAAGCGACATTTCCTCTTCGCTTGTGTGCGATCAGAAGAGGGGGTGGGGGGTGGGGGGGTCAGTAGGAAGCTTTTCTCCCTCTCGCTATACTCACACATTTTAGCCCAATCATGCCAACACTTTCATAAAAACGTCTTCAAGGGGCCATTGTTTATAATTGGCTCAAGAGGAGATGGGGGGCGGGGGGGTGGTGACTTCCTGTTGAGATTTCCTCGACTGCAAAAGAGCGGCCTTGAGCTCCAGACTGAAAGTGCTCATTAAGCACCATCAGCGACAGACTCGAAAGTAATTTGGCTTTCCCGCCGCCCTCGTGCATGTACTGTTCGCCGAAACCCATACGTAGGTGTTGTTCCGCATTCGCGAGTGGAGTTGGCTAAATGGCTGCAAACAGCAGGTTACTCACAAAGAAACGTAGATCATCTGGACCATAACTGAGGACTCTGCGTACACGACCCAAATTATTTTACCAGGGACCCAAACAGTGACTGACAGCGCCATGGAAAACATGGGACAAACGCAACAATAACAAGGACTTAAGTTGATGTTGACAGTATGACCCCAATTGCCCAAGAGATGCTGAGCCTGTTGATTTGCGAATAAATAAGAGGCAACCTCCTTTCAAAGAGCTTTGGGGACTTTCACAACAAGCGCTGATAGACAGCCTTGAAGTGTCGGACTTGTGAGATTAGTTCTTGGTGCGCTGAAGAAGACGGGTTGTCCAATGTCGAAGCCCCCGTTGGCTTGCGAGCAAAACTCTGATAGATTAAAGCGTTGCTGGGGGGGCGGTTGCGAGCACTTCATGTCCAAAAGTTTGTCGTTAACCTTTTAACAAACTTTGCAAGCTTGTGTGAGACCCAAACTTTCGAGAGTCACACGAGCTTGCATGAGTGTCTCGTAGGGTCAATTTCATCAAGGAATTTTATCAAAATGGGTGTGAAACCTTTTTTCTGTGGTTTTCCAAGGTGACATTATTTTGTCAATTATTGGCAAAGAAAATAAAAAAAAGAGAGTATCAGGCGAAACTTGGGGGCTGGTGAGGGGGGTTCCACTTTCACGCCACCAGCCGCCTAATAGAAGTTGACAGTCGAGCGGCTCTGCTGCATTATTGTCACCAAGGCCCGTCTAAATTATGTAATGATGCCGGTCGACGTGGTTGAACTGCGTTTCACACCGACACCGCGCACGCCATTGGACCATCTGTCAAGTCGGCAATAGAAGCGCGGCGGGGGCACCTCGGCAGACAATGTTAGGCCTGTTTGGATCAATACCGGCAGGGGAGCGGAGGGGGGAGCGTGATACACTGCCACACAGGTTCCACTGCATCTTTGGCAGCCTTTGTCCAAAAGGAGAAGGAGTGCTAGCCAGTCTCTTGAGTCGCCCCAAAGTTAAGCCCCCTTGACGCCACCTGTCAAAGTCGCTGCTCTGTTAAAACGGCACAGACATGGAACCGGGAGACAAGTCGCCCAGGAGTTAAACACCTGATGCATCCTTCTCCTTCATGGGTCGGTTATTAGTTTGAAGGTATAACACAGTTTAATTTTTTTTAAAAACAAAACAGTAATATGAGCTGCTTTTTTGGGGAAGTCGTGAGTGCGGGCAAAATGAAACGACCCCTGAGCCCGTGCCCTTGTTGGTGTGAGCAGTTAGTGAGTGAGAGCTACAATTATTCCTCATTCACGTCCCCCCAAAATCCTATTATTGCACTATTACCAACCGCGGTGGTGTCATGATAAAAGAAGAAGTGTCTCAAAGGCGGTCGCGAACAGTAACGGGCATCACGGTGAAATGTGGGATGCCGAGACAGCCTTCCCCATATTTATTGGACCTGAAACGGACGGTGAGAGGAGGGCAAACGTCACATCCGTCATGAGAAGCAGGTCAGAGCTGATGATTTAAGACGCATGGCTCGAACGGTAGCAGTAAGGGTTTAATGACGAACATATTTGGCAGCCACCCGCATCTAAGATTGTTTGCCTTGGGTGAAGGGCGACTTGTGACTTACGGTCGCGACATCGCTCGGCTGTGTCACCGGCTGTTCCAAATGAGCGCCGTCTGCGGGGCAGACAACCGCAACCACCAATCGGAAACACTAATCCAATCTTTCAACGATGAGACCGCCAACCAATACCGACTCAGAGATGCTAACCTACAGGAATTCACTTCCAGAACATTTTTTTCCCCCTGAATGTTCATATATTTTTAAAATTAAGTCAAGGTAATTATCACAAGACAGTTACTGCAGGAAATTTATTTCTGCGTACTGCTGTTTATATTGGAAGAGAATCAGTGGACACTGATGACAGAAACTTTTCATCACCAATTTGTGGGTATAAAAGTGGACAAAATGCTGATCTATATGAAATGCTGAATAACGTGCAAATCAATGATGAGATACATTCTTCACTGACTTCAGTGTGTTTCAAAAAGATGACGAATTTTAAAGTGGCCTTTTCCTCCTTGCATTTTTTTGTATGCGGCCCGCAAACGAAGAGGTTTGGACTCCCCTGATTTAGAATGTCATTTGTGACACATTCCAGGTATTGAGCTAATCCTGGAGTGATTTATCACATTAGCATGGACGTAACAACACACCTACCTTGTCGAGGGACGTGAAGTAAAGTGGAACAGTGAAGTCAGACCGCTCAATTATAAAAGAGACGTAGTAAAAAAAAGCAGAAATGAGCCAAAGTTTGCATTGTAAAAAGTTGCCTCCGCAAAGCTCAAGTGGAAGAGTTTGGAAGCGGAGCGAGGTCGTGATTCAGGCCCCTCTCGTCCGTCCGCACAGGAAACAGCAACCGAGGCGCGCCTCGGAACAATTCCCAGCGTCTTCACCGCCACTGCCACCGCGCAAAAGCAGACTCATTTTCAGCCATTCCGCTTCAAAACTTCTCCTTCCAGTCTCCGAACTGGAAGGAGAAGCCGGAGAGTAGCGGTCGTGTTCGGCTTCACCGTCCCTTCTGTTCCCCTCCCTTCCCAAACTTGTTCTATGTGAGAGCTAAACGGCGCTAACGATGGAGTTGCTGCTTTTGATTTGTACTTACCAACGCCGTACTTTTCCTTCTTGGTGGGCACCCAACGAGACATCCTCCGACCTCCTTCCCCCGTTTCCACGAGGCCTCACAACCGAGACCCCGTCGCTCGCAAAACGCCCGACTTTTGCCTCACTTTCCGCAGAGAGTTGAGCAGCTACTCCGGGTCGCCATGTTTTTTTTTCCGCCGCTGACTCTTCCACTAGAGGGAACCACGGGAACTTTTTCAAAACTTTTTTTCCCCACCTAGCCGGGAAGGATCCTAAAAGCACCAAGCGGCGAAAACCAGGTGAATATTTCTTAATTTTTCTGTCATTAAGCACACATCACTCCTTTTGACTCCATTCAACAGCATTACCGGAAATTGGTTTGGTCATGCGGTCAACTAGTCAATCACGTAACTGTAATACTTATGAATTGGCGTTTTATTTTAAAAATGAACCTGCAGTTCTCCATTAATTTCAGCGGGTTCTAACATATTAAAGTATAGATATTTTTAAAATTCTTTAATTGGAAAAAACAAAAGCGATCCAGCAGGTGCGTTTACGTAGACCAATGGAGTCGCTTTTCGTCCGATTGCCTCTTGTTGATAGGCAGACTTTGAGGTGCAACCATTTCAATCACTTTATTTAAACTTTTTTGTTTTATATTGAATCAAATCTATGGTACATCAATAATGTATGGGTTATTACATAAATTATCTTATTCTAAACATTTGAAATCACATTTTAGCGTGCGAGCAGGTGTAGCATATAAACCAATTGAATCACTCTAATCTTTCAACGTGGGTTTTTTTCTCACTTGTTGCTAGGCAGAATTTGAGTTGCACTTCAAAATTTAACAGTGTGATAAGGTCAGGTAGGGTGGTTTTATATTCAAACAAATAGATGTTCTGTCACAAAAGGCTGTATCGGGCCAAGTATAAAAACATACAAACCTAAAGAAGATAAACAAACGTTCACCTTATTGTTACCCATCATCTGCATATACCTGATTTATTGATTTTTGTTGTTGTTATTCTTCAATTAAAAATCTTGAAACTGTAATAAATTCTTCTACCACGGGCCTAAGTTTCTCAACAAACGGTTATGTAGTTTATTGTGGAACAATGATCACGAGACATAAAAATCCCCAACTGTTGGTAGACAAATACAGTGTGCGATTAAATTGTGCGGTTTTAAGGTACTCCACCACATCACCAGTGTTCATTTGCTGTTTATGCGCACATTACGTTCTCATGCTGTGTGAGGGCTCTCTCAATTATGCCCCTCCCGCCTCACCCACACCCCAGATGGCTAATGTTTTTAGGGGTGCTTGTATTCCCTCGTAAAACAATATACAAGCTTTATGCACTGTTGGGAGGAGAGAAAACATGCAAAGACAACAGCTTTACGGTGGTTCATATACGAGAGGAGATTAATTAAAGCAGTAAAATATATTTACACCACCAAAAGTCATTATAAAACGCACCTATACTGAACGTGTCTATGAAAATGGCAATTTCTTACTGTTTTACTGTGAGATTATTTTATGTCACGTAGTTATTGGTGCAATGAGAGCCATCTTTTAAAGTGAAGTTTATGACTGATAATTAAAACCCTTTTTTTTAAATGTTGTTTTATGTTATTGTTTTAGTTTTGCTACATCAGCTCTTTTGATATGACACTGACATTCCCAAACATGTACAAAGAAACAAAAGTGCCCTCTGGAAAATTTGCATTCCTCTTTCGGTCCCTTGTGAAGCAACAAATTTCATTACACATCAAAGTGAAAAACAATTTCTTGGATTTTTTTTTTGTTTGTTTTTTAAGATAATCTTGACGCCGTCAGCCTTTCATGCACTGAGGCGCGCCACGTGCATCCCTGTTGACTCTTCCGACAGCTTTGCGAGGGTCACATGGTACAGACAGAAGCTGCAGGACAAACGAGCCTCATCATCATCTGCCGATCACAAGATCCCTGGGACGGGCCCAAATGGAGGGGGGTCTACAAAGAAGGGGGGTGGGGGGTGCATTTTTTTGCTGTTAGGAAAGTATAGCATAACATTTATAGTCGTATCATCTGGGACGTTATCTTCATGTGGCATATCTGGCAATCCAAATGTTTCATGAGAACACAGATTGACGGATTCAAAAAAGTGTTACAAAATCATTATTTGGTTTGTTCTGGGATCAACAAGTGTTTGTTTTCTCCACAAACTACCCCACCCCCCCTTCTTGGATCTTGCCATCTCCCTCCCTTGTGCTCAGTAACGCCTTTGTTCGGCTGAGCACCCCTCACACTACATGCCTTGACTGGAGACGGCGCCCTGTGGCATCTCGTTGTTTGAAGACCATGTACATCTAACGTCCAAAGTTGGGCGCGAGCGAAAAAAAAAGAGTGTCCACTCGCGGTAAAAGAGTGCCTCCGCTGTAAAAGTCTTTGATCACAGCCTGAAACCGGAGAACTCGGCGTCGTTACCTGAGCCGCTGAACGGATGACTCTCCGAAGGCCAGCTGCTCACCTGCCGATGGGCTGGCGGAGATCCGGAGATGAGTCCCGCTGGGAGACGCAGAGCTCCAAGGGGGAGAGTTTCTCCCGACGAGCCGCTCGGCCTCGGAGCGCCATCGAGGGCAGCCAGCTGGACGGCTGGCTCCAGCAACTCCACAGAATGCAGGGCGGCAGCCGTGGGAGAGAACCAAGCCGTGAAAGACCGTACCGGACTCCCTCCTTCGGCGGGGTCTCGTCGTCCTGCGGCAACTTGACGAGAAGTTCTGCGGGCAGCCCGGAGTCCCTCCAAAGTGAGTTCTTTGTCCCCGTGGGGCGCACGGGGAATCTGGAAAGGGTTCATATTTCGCAGACGCCCAAAAAGGAGCAGTCCCAACTCAGTGATGTTGCGCCGGTGAAAAGCGGGTGGCTCCCGATTCAAGGAAGAGTGATGAAGGAGGAAGATTCGCAGGACCGAAGAAAAAATGCTTCGGCACACTCTGCTGCCCAGGTGAGGCAATAGGCACCTCACGTCCAACTGACTCGACTTTTTCATCCAGTGACTCCTACTGTTGCCATGTTTTTGACGATACGCAATGTCCAAAGGTGATGGCGGTATCCTGGTTTCTGACAGATTTGAAGTGGTACCTTGATTCAAGAGTATTTTGTCTTTGCGGTAGTATTAAGCACGTCATTGTCAAGATTCAGCCCCGGAGGATTTGCTACTGTAATCCTCACCGGCTTTGTGGACTCTCAGGTTTGCAAGTCTCAAGGTAACATTGCAAAGTGGGGACTAAAAAGAAAGAGAGTGCCACAGGGAGCTGTTTCTCGTGAAGTCTTGGTGGGCACCCCCCTCCACCCCCGGCTGCAACACATCCTTTTGAAAAGAGCTTACTGCGCATTATTTCTTAAGGTTTACGACTGCTGTGGAGCTACGGCGCGAGAGTTTGCGCTCGAAGCCCTGAGAAAAAGCCACTTCATGTGCAGCAAATTCTTTCGGCGCCTTACCCAGTGTGTGACTTTGCAACTGATCGGTTGCTTTTCACAAACTAACGGACTGGCCTCTTCTGCCGGACAACGGCAACATTTGCCCTGTGACTCAGGTAGTCACAGGTGAATCAGAGTTTGAAATACCTTTTATTTATTCTGGTATCCTTGGGAGCACTCGTGACCTTTGACCTCCACCAAGTGTGAAAGCTTGATTGTCGAACATGCTCAGGTTCCTTCGGCCACACTCTTTACGCAGTTGAACTGAATCCGACAGATGTTTTGACTTCACCAAGTGTGTTGTAAATGATGCTGTGACAGATGACGGCGCGTCATACCGCAAAGTGCGTTTGACTGCGGCTAATTCCTTTTTCAACTTTGATCTATAGGTGAAACTGAAACAACCTATCACGCCGACGTTTCTGAAGAGTCGAGGAGCGGTCAGCCTGCACCAAGGTTTGTGCTCATCCCGCTCCCGGAACAGGAACGTAGTTCAAGGCTGATGAAAAATAATCACGTTCGTTTGGAGAGCGGCTGCTGCCCATTGCGATGTCACGATCACTCTGGCGGGATTGCCTTTGAAGGAGAGGAGGCTTTTTCAGCCCGGAAAATACGACCAAAAAAGAGATGCGGCGGAAAGATAAGACGAGATGTCGACTGATTGGAGTAGGGGCCCTCTCGCCACTAATCTTTGAGCATGGCAGTCCGTCACTCGGCCGCCTTTATCCCAGGTTTGATCCCTCAACCCCCTTCCTTGTTTATACATCGATTATCCCGTCAAGACCCCCGGAACCTCTCGCAGGAATCAAAGTAATCCATCCTGGGCGACCGGGAATACGGATATAAGCACAGTTGAAAGAAGATAATCAATAGCGAGGAGGTGAATAACAGGTTTGGCCTCCTCAAAGCTAGTTGATGATGTGCACGATATCAGCCTAGCTGTCATTTTGCTTTTCGCGCTCTGATCCGAATGCAGACAAAGGAATTGCCTCATCGAAATCTCCCATCGTCCAAACTTGACAACTGCCTGACGGTAATGAGCAAATGACGGCCACCGAGATAAGGCTTCAGGTTTGCTGGCCAATTTTCACCCGTGCGCCGCCCACGTTCTGTTTAGCTAAAGCTTAACGGGCCGTCAGTGTGAGGAATAGATTGGGAGGATGGGCACTAACGCCGCTGGAGTCATGACAAGATTCTCTAGGAGGCACAAATTAGTCTGCTGCATTTTTTTTTTTTTGCAAGGGCGATTGGTGTGGGGGGTGGGTTGGTTTTGCTGCCGAGACGCAAATGAGACATCGGGTGAGTCAGCTGGAACGCGGTGAGGCACTTTCTCGTCTGGCAGCATCACGGAAAACACATTATTTGTGTTTTTCTTGCCGCAATCACATGGTGCAAAAGTGGTGCCATTTTCAAAAGTTGTCTCCCGCCGGAATGAGAATGGCTGCAGATCATCTCCAAAGCAAACTAAACGAGGCTATGGGGTGAGGGGTTGGGGGTGGGGGGTTATCTCCCCCCCAAATTGTCGCCATGGCAACAGAGGCAGCAGCAGATGGAAATACGACGCTCTCAAGTAAATCTTTACAAGTCGGATTTTATGTGGGACAAATCACAATTCGAGATTTTAACGCTGCACTTTTTAAAAAAATGAATTGACCCAAAAAGTTACCTGCAATTATTTTGCTGACCCCAGTATGAGAAACGCTACTCGAAAGAGCGTCACGGGGTCGATGCTGCGTTCACTTTTCCAAGCTAACATCCATTATTGACAGTGTCAACACTGTCACTGTGGAGTGCGAGGTAAGACAAATATATGTGCGCATGTGTCAGACCGGGAAGGAGAAGTACACGTTGTAACCATTTGTTTTGCCTTGACACACTCTGTCGTAGAGGGCCAAGCGGAGAGGAGTCGGCACGGGACGTGGCGGACCCCCGACCGGTCGTCACCTGTCATCAAACAGGTACCTGACACCCATGTGTGCATTTTTTGACCACTGTCAATGAGGATTGTGGAAAACTACTGAAAAACGTGCTTGGTGGACACGAACTTTGCTTTAAAAAAAAGTCCAAGCTTTAGCTTTTTGGAGGCCCCCAAGTTTAGAACGTGTCACGTAGACTAGTGGGTTGTTTGGTAAGTAGACCAAGATCAATAAAGTTGTCGCGTGATTAGAGTGGCGGTCTGAGCCCAAAAAATATATCTTAGTTGTTGCAGTATGAGAGGTTTCGTTGCTCGGTATCGAAATACCGTATTGCAATACCCGGTTCTGTAGTTTTCCTGGTTTGTAACGCCCCGCCATTTTTTTACTGTTCCCGTTCCTGCTGAAATATTAGATCCGAACCAAGCTGTGCATTTGTTTTAGTCCAACAAGTGTCGTACAAGAGGCAAAAAGCCTCTACAAGCCAGGACACGGTGCATCAGTAATTCCTTCGTGCTCGATAAACGGTGTCAGAGGCCTCTGAAGACGTGCCGCTCTTTTGCTTTCTGGCCTCTTTATTGAGCCTGGAGTCTCATTGTTATTCTGCGAGGGATGAGGCGCAGACGCCGTGTGCTGCATCGGTCTCGCTCGCTGCCTCCGTAGCTGGCGGGGCATCGAGTGTGTCGAGCCCGGAGTCATCTGACTGTAGAATCAACAGCAAAAACCCCGAAGGAAGGCAAGGCAGCTGAGCCGCTCTTTAGAATAGCAGTCACGCTGTCAAGACCTCACGCTTAATAAATGAAACGAGGGTCATTTTCTGCGGGGGGAGGGCGGCTTGTGTTACATGACATCAAGACATGGGTGGCATCGGCGTTCTGAAACTGGTTTTCATCTCCAATCTCATCTTCAGGTGTTAGGCAAGCAAAGCTGCGCTGCTCATGAGCAGGGAAGGACTGGAATCTGGAAAGCACTGAGAAGAGGCTGGAATAGTAACAGGGTGTCAGGGACTCAGTCCGGTCAACCCCCGACGGAGATCCTTTCAGACCCACATCAGGTTTCACCTCTTGTAAGAAGAACCAGAGTAGAAGATCCCCCGCGGAGTCCTGTGAGAACTTTAATCGAGTATGGCCGACCTGACTCTGTGCAACATGGGTACTGTCGTTCTCCTGGTAAGTAGCCGCTCTTCCACTTTAAAAACAAACAAACATTCATTGTGTGTCAATCGCTGTTCACGTTCCTGTTCAAATATTCTGCCCGTAGACCCCCACAGGAAGCCAACCAGAGTCGAGGAACCCCCGATATGTCATCCACTGACGACTTCCCCTCAGTCCAAGGTGCCTGATCCGTCCCGCGGGGCGAGTGGCGCTCCGTACAGGCGCCACAGCTTACAGCCGCAACACATCCAGACCACGTCCACGCCCGCCACCCTCATCCCCCGTACCAAAGTGGGATTCTCATCCATCACCATCTGCAGCCGGAAAGTCAGCCGCTCGGCCAGTCTGACCGCGTCAGACAGGCCTCAAACCGCCAACCCTCAGCCCGCCGATCCCATGGACCAGAGGAAGGCCACCATCGTCAAAGTAACCGAGCAGAGGACCACCGTCAGCTCCGCCCCCGTGTTCCTACGGAGAAAGCCCGCAATCATCAAAGTGATCGAGCATAAGGAGAGCTACAGTCCAGGGACTCCGAGCAGGAACCGCTTCGGAGCGGATGGCAAGGAAAACGAGACCTGGAGGCAACTGGAAAGTCCGACTCGTGTCGGGGCTGGAAAAACGTCTCGAGTACAAAATGGTGAATCTACTCCTGCTGAGTTTGCTGCACAAGAACCAGAGGGACCGGTTGTCAGAAAATGGAGCTTGGGACTCCCTCAGGAGACCCCAAAGAAAGCCCACCGGGAGGCGTTTGCCGCCCGATGGAGCTCAACTCCATGCCTCACCCTCATTCAAACTCCGGGTAGGTTTGACAGGCTTCTTTGGATCAGCACTTCTTTTCTATGCATGTTCAAAGGCTGCCAAAGCCTAAAAATACCGCCGCTTTGTGCCGCTGTTAAACACTCCAGGGCCCGAATTCTTGAACTATCGCACTGACTCCATTTCATCCCCCCCCTCCTTGAGAACAAGCGCTGTAGAAAACTGATGGATGGAAATCAAAGTGGCCTAAACCGACCATCGCTTTTCGGTTGTCATCTCAAAATCCGCTGTGTAATTTTCCTCTGAGATGTTAAACAAATCCAAATATTGCTACTTCATGACGGTCCTCGCTCGTGTCCTTGAGGGGGAAAAGATGTTAGTCAGCATGATGTCCTCGCACCAACAAATTTGTTTGATTATGCAAACGAAGCCAGCGAGTGAGCGTGTTGCTCGTTCACAATGCGCAGTGAATAAAATATTCCTTCAGCGCACCATCGGATATATCAACGTGGCCAAAAAGAAGCCTCGGTGCTGTTCATGAGAAGCCGAGGCTGTTATTTAACTTAGTGAGTGCGTTCATGAAGAACTGATGTTGGTTACTGACCAACCAAAAATGCACCCAAAGAAGGAAAAAAAAAACCCAAATCATAAAAAAAAAAAGAGAGTCCACTTGAACGAGGCCTACAAATTGCAAAATGTAAATTCCAGAGTGAGTGTTTTTTATCGGCTTTTGCTTGCCTTGCAGACCCTCACCAGTCTCCGGAGGAAGTCCTGGCCCTAAACGCGGCCGCCATCATCGCGAACATCAAACTCCAGCGGCAGCTCAGTCAGAAGAAACCAGCGGCTTGCGATTCGGAGGGGGATCCCGCCGCCTCCCCGCAGGGAGATTCAGGTGCTCTTATTACTCCTCAAATGTAATAATCACTTCCCGCCTTGATTAAACATCGATCTCGGTCACAATGACCTGAAATTGTTGCAAGCGCCGCAGTTTTGCTTCCAGAGCCGGCACCTTTGATTGAATGCGACACCTGGGGACGGCTCGCGGGGGTGTGGAACGACGCCATCCGCACCCGCCGGCCGTGTGTAAATGAAAGTCAAAAGAATGTGCTTCTCTCTGCCTCGGCGGCGGCGTCAGTCAGGGCACGGTGCGCACAGGCTCACAGCAACGTTCCTAC
The DNA here is from genome assembly GCF_054856545.1 of Hippocampus guttulatus. Classification (NCBI taxonomy): domain Eukaryota; kingdom Metazoa; phylum Chordata; class Actinopteri; order Syngnathiformes; family Syngnathidae; genus Hippocampus; species Hippocampus guttulatus. The sequence continues at coordinate 9,173,277 of NC_141279.1, forward strand.
CCGGGACGAGCCTTGCCCTGAACCTGCACCTCCCACTCTCGACCTTCAAAAATCCCGTCCCACTGTTTCTCTCCAGGTGAGAAAATCCTAAAAACATGTTTTGGGTCATTTTGGCTATTTTTAGGGGTCTTTCCAAATTGAACTGGTCCAGGAGATTTTGTCTAACTGCGTCTAAATTTCAACATAGACTCGCTGATTTACAAGGAGGCATATGGAGCAGGGAATCAAATTTCAATGACTCGCCATCAAACACAATGTTTCACTATCACGCTGATAGCTACATGCTAGGGCAGTGTTTTCTGAATTTTTGTGAGAAAAAGGCCCACATTGTTTTCAGACAGATTTGAAAAAATGAACAGGACCCAAGTTGCACAGGATACTGGTACTACAAAAGATACTGCAATACCATGGGTTTTTTTTTGGGACCGGTACTTCTCTGCTCAGTTTGGTAGTTACCTAAGAATCTCCATCTTTCATTGAGCTTCTGTGGACCTAAACAGTGACGGTTTTCTAGTATCTAGTAGTGTTTTTGTTTCAAAATGTTTGACATTTTCTTTCGTTTTGTGCTGAGGCCAAAGTCGCGTCCAACAGAAAAATGTTACGTTGGCGCCCTCTTGTGGTATCCTAGCAAGTCACAGTGAGGGGAACAGCTTCGCTTTGTCACGCCATATCGCCCCTAATGGCACAGAAAATATATGCTTTGCTGCCGTTTTGTGGGAGCTATAGGCAATTACATTAAAAGCCAACCAAAACGTGTCTTTCCAAAGAACAAAACATTGGAAAGAGAAACATGTAGTAGTAGTAGTAGTAGATTTTATTTATAAGCGCCTTTCAAGACACCCAAGGACACTTTACAATAACAAAAAACACAAAACAATATGGGTTGAGCAGCGGCAGCCAAAACGCGCCAGCGTTCACTGTGCCGCTATTATGCTCATTCTCGATGTTTTTCATTATCCCCAAAATGGAATCACGGGTTATTCAGAGACTTCCTCTGTGGGAAATATCTCGAGGCTATGTGAACTTAGCATGCTCGGAAGCAGCTTTTATCACGGGGAAAAGAAAAATAAGATTTGGATGTGTGCAGGAAGCCCTGCTGAAGTCCAGGCCACGCTTCATCGCACGCTCGCAGGAGCGCGTGCAAAAGATGGCGAGGAGGGCCCAGGAAAGGAAAGAGCGCTCCAGGGCAGGAGCCTCGCAAACGCTTGCCCCTCGCACCCCCAGAGGAGCTCACCAACAGGCTCGCTCCATCAACGGTAAGAGGAGCAAATTGGACAGTTACTAAAAAAAAAAAATGGACACCATAATTGGAACTAACTCATTAATATGCCATGCAGCTTGGAAATACTCTGATTGACTTATGTGTTAGGTAAGAAAAGCACAATTTGCATAAAAGCACCTGTTTTGATGTATGTTACGTATTTTTATCATGTATATTTTATGGGGTAAACCATCCAGCTATGATCAAGCATTTCCAGTAAAGATGTACTTACTGCGGCGGCCCGGTAGTCCAGTGGTTAGCACGTCGGCTTCACAGTGCAGAGGTACCGGGTTCAATTCCAGCTCCGGCCTCCCTGTGTGGAGTTTGCATGTTCTCCCCGGGCCTGTGTGGGTTTTCTCCGGGTGCTCCGGTTTCCTCCCACATTCCAAAAACATGCATGGCAGGCTGATTGGACGCTCTAAATTGTCCCTAGGTGTGAGTGTGGGCGTGAATGGTTGTTCGTCTCTGTGTGCCCTGCGATTGGCTGGCAACTGATTCAGGGTGTCCCCGCCTACTGCCCGAAGACGGCTGGGATAGGCTCCAGCACCCCCCGCGACCCTAGTGAGGATCAAGCGGTTCGGAAAATGGATGGATGGATGGATGTACTTACTGCCGTCTTGTGGTCATTGGGGAATACTACAACAGTACCATTTCTCGGAGCGCATTTTTTTACACCGTTTGGTGCATTTTGTTCACATTTTTAGACCGTTACACGAATATTTGAAGATTTTCGTACATTCAACGAATGTATAAATGTTTTTCTTTTTTTCTAGAAAATCTGTCAAAATCCAGAGAGGGATCCAAGGAGCTCAAATCAAATCGGTCAGGAATTTGTGATGTATGCATTAAATATGAAGGTAATATTATGTTGGAAAAAACGTTGCCTTTTTTCCCATTTCCTTTATGGCAGGCCACTAACAGAAGTGAAGAAGCGCAAAGAGGAAGCAAAGAAGAAGAAGGAGGCCTGTTTGACCAACAGACAGCGCGTGGAGCTTTTCAAAAAGGTACCGTACACCTACTGTACACAGACGTGTGGTTCTAAAATATTTGTGTTTTGGGATAGTATATTTGTTTTGTTATTTTTAAGGATTCGATGGTTTTAAAAATTGTAATGTTTGTGTATTTTCTTTTTTTTCCACTAGAGAGTAGTGTTGCCTCATATTTGCCAGTCTCGAATGCCACAAAGCCATTTTTGTTTGTCGAAACAATGCTCCTATTTGTGTGGTCGTCATTAATTTGAGCGTCTGCTACGTAGCATCACAAGTATTATAAACAACCGATGAGATTTATGAGTTTTGACTTCCTGCCCCTCCACGATGTGTCCTATTTTGTCCACATTGCAACAAAGGTGTCCATTCTTGTGGCTGGGGATGTGTTGAGAGTTGCTTCAAGGCAAATCTCTTGCTCTCTTTTTTTTTGGGGGGGGGCACGAGTGTATCTAATTTTATATCTGGTATTGCTCCACGTGTTCATATTTTCTGTTTTTCAGAAACTTTTGGATCAGATTCTCCACAGGAGCAGCAACTGAATGGGAACTGACGGGATTTTCTATGTATGTACATTTTTGTATCGGTGATTTTCATTGTTGTTGCGTGGCAGATGATCAAATCCTGGCCAACAAATCAACCATTGCTGTGCTCCCGTGGTGGTGCAAAGCAGACGGCCATCCCGTGGCGGCGGTACCAAGCTATTAAGTGGCAAGATGGCCGAATGTGACCTCTCTGCTACATTTTAATGAAGAGCAACCGGTTAGAATGGTGTCTTTGTCCCAGTGCACACTGGCTGTTTCTTACAGAGCTCAGCCAAAGTACATGAGTATGTCTCAGAACCACAGCTGAGATATTGAGACCAAAAATGGACTAACTCACTTTGCAGATAAGTGCAAAAATAAAGTGAAGGCAGGCATCGGACGAATACTGGTCTAAATCAAGGTTAAGTTCTAATTATTGACATAGAGGGTGCGATCCTTTATTGCACTGAACACTTTTCCTGATTCATTCATCTGACATTGTGCCACTCTCATTTCCAAGATGGCCCCACCCAAGAATCCGGCTTCAGCTCCCCAAAAGCATGCCAGAAAGTCACAGATTGAAGGCTCAAAAAGAAATTGAAGTACAGTATTGCTGCTTCAGTCTGGGTGCTAATGCATCTGGATGTTAGTAGGCTACTCTCCATAACTAAAAATAAAAATTGTAAGTCAAGTCATTAAGGTGGCACTGTCCAACTCAAGTTTAGTTCACTTATTTGTTATTCATTGGATATGTAAACTAATTAATTAAAGATACTTTTCCTTGTCATGGTCTTGCTTTCTTATTTTGGGGGGCGGGGGGGCGAGGGGGTGGATATTTCTTGTTTAGAGACTGAAACGCCCATGGATTTTATTGTGAAACATCCTTGCAAACTTTCGCTTGCTGGCTTCCTTCCCAGCTTCCGGTTTGGGCGGGTTTTAGGACCATGTAGAGTTCGTCTCGCACATGGTCAGTCACTCACAAGCTCACAAGATACAAAACCACTTCTTGTCCTTCTCTTTCTTGCGAATTTTCATTTTCGTCACCTTTTCACTTGCTTCCACTTGCCCGCCGTCCTTTTTCTCGCAGACTCCCTCACAATGGCTCGCCGTCCATGGGATTTCCCTTGCAACTTGATCACGTTTCACGACGTCATTTGACTCGAATGATGATGATGATGATGATGATGATCATTATGATGCTGCAGATGAAGATGACGCTTCGACAGCACTGATCTGCACAGGCAGCGCCATGGCCGGTGGGAACTTTGGGATTTGGGCTGCACTCCTAGCGTGTCTATGCGTGAGCGCGCCTCACCCTGCAGGAGGTAAGACGGATGGAACGCGCGTGCGCATGAGTTAACGATGTAACGTGTGTGCAGCTTTGCCTGAGAGCTCTGTATGGAAACGGTCGTGGATGTACAGTACAACTCCACTCCAGTCTTTGGGGGAAATAATATGAGCATTCAATATCTTTTCTGTATCCTGTAACGATTAGTAATATTGAATTAGAAAGAACTTAATTCACTGTGGAGAACTTAATATTCATAACTAATGCAAATATTGTGGAAACTCAAAAATATTCAGCTGAAAGCAGTAAGGGAAAAAAAATCTTCAAAATCAAGAATGAAATCATAACATTAAATGAATTCAACCCAATAATGCAATGAAATAATTGTCAACATTTTGTGACTCATTTTTCATTTACTTTTAAAATACAGCTCTGAGAAAGACTGTAGTTGGAATTTAAATCTCAAATATTCTCACATTTTGGGCAATAAATAAATGCACCTGAATTTTTTTCGACAATATTTGGGGCATTTGTAGCTTAATTATATGAAAAATGATTGTGTACACAATATGTAACCATGAACCCCCTCCACACACACACCCCAAAAAAATATCTATCTGCATCATACCGAGACCGGTTCCTAACATATCGACCCTTTCTTGTGCCCCCCCCCCTCCAATCCCCAGTCCACTCGCTCCCACACCGCCCCCACAACCTCACCCAAAAACCAGCTGAGAGAAAATATTCAGAACAGCTGATTGGACTTCCTTGTTTGATGCGCTTGAAGGTGTAGGCGGCGACATGATGTGGGGCTGGGACCTGGGACTGGTGTCTAACCTCTCACATCTCCACACCGTCCCACTCACTCTTGTAATTGATGAAACCTGCGATTTAATTAAGAGGCAGGCAACAAGGACAAGTGTGTGCGTCTGTGTTATGTGTGTGGTAGCAGTGCTGATTTAGTCATCGAGACGTCATCGTTTGGCCTTGATGGTGCCTCCCCCTCATCTTGGTCGTGTTTCCCGCGGGCACTTCTTCCCCCGCCTGACACGTCCTCCGCCGTCACTCTTAGGCCTGTTTTGTTTACCTGCTCGCGTGGATCCGACACGACAATTAATTCATGAGTAGCACGCGGATCAGAGGCAGCATGCTCAAACGCTGCCGCTTCTTCCTTTCTTGTGCATCATTGAGTGCTGGATATGTAATAATTTTTTGTGGATGTAAAAAAAAACCCACAATCCTCCTATTTTCTTCCTTGATCATCTTTTATTTTTACATCTGCATAAGAAATAATGGAAAGCGGGGCTCAGAAATTAGCTGACGTTTGTATGTCAAGACAATATATGACCGGCCACTGATGAGGCGACAGGATACCGACAGTGCAGTTCTTCTTCGCTGATTGTCGTAATTGCAAAACGACAAATGATTGTCTCTTTCGGTTTTAGCGCAGTCTCGACATTGTCAAAGATGATCGGCATCTCGGTCACGGTCAAAGTTGGCGAGCACCGCGACACGTTTGCGAGGCCGCCACCATGCGGCGACCTGGCGCTAGGACTTGGCTCTCCGATTTGAGCGTTTCCCTTTTAATGGATGCCAGACGTGCGCTTGGCTTCCAGGCCGGCCCTAAATGAAATCCATCACGGGAAGCGCATTAGCATTAACTTTTCGCACAGCCCGCTACCCAGAAGCTGACCTTCATCGCTCAGGCTAAGTAAGACGAAAGTGTGTGTGTGGGGGGGTTGGCGGTGGTCTTAACCTGGCACTCTCGTCGTCTGGGACAATATTAACCTCTCGCTGAGACCGAAGTGACTTTTTGGCTGCGGGGCCATTCATCCACCCCTCCGACGGTGATTATGTGCCAAAGTCCCGCTTGTGTGACAGTGAATGGGTTCATTACACAAAAAGGCGTGGGGGGGGGGGGGGGGGTAGTATAGAAAACGACTACGAAAGGTTATTTACCACTAGATGAAGCTTGGTGCTAAATGTCCTGATTATGCCTCAAACAATCATCAGTCCCTGAACAGATTCCATTTCATGACAGAGCCTTTTTTTCCCTCTGATTGAATCCGTTTGGGCACGGTAGCTAGCGATAGTTGATCAGCTATTCCCAAGCACGTTAGATGATCCAATTTCACTTAAGTGGACTGAAAATGATTGTTTATTTACGACAAATGGTCATTGATGGCACACACACAAAGGTTGGTCATTGCCTAAAGATGCCACTTGATGGCAGCCAAGCACTTGTTTCTATTAGACAAAGCTATGGCCTGATGGACTGAAGCTTCTTTTTTATTTTTATTTTATTTTTTTTTGCAATGTCACAGCTTTGTAAATTTGTAAACAAAATATTTCTGTGCATGTTTTTCGGGTGAATCTGGCGCAACAATTCAGACACATAGGATAGAGACTTGGTATCTACTTGCGACCTTTCCACATCCAATAATAAAAATAATAACTCATCTTTGACGGCCTTTTTCTGCCGCTCACTTTGTCCCCCCCCCAAACAGCGGATTTATTAAAGCCTCGCAGGGCTTTGTTCTCTCAACGCCGTCACCCGCCGCCAGGCATGAAATGACACGACGCGTTGGCGTCGACGTTCGCTTATCTGCCACATGTGGCGCTTGCTTCGCTCCCTTCATGTGCACTTGATGAGGCCGCGGCCCCTGCGTGGAGCCCGAAATGGGATACGGGCACATCAACAAACTAGTCCTGATTACAGTATTTGAGGAAGGGGGGAAAAAAAAAAAGGCGTACAAGGACACTCGTTTGAAGCTCTTGAGAGTATGTCAGATTCTTGAAAAGAAAATGTCTGTGGAAAGCAGGAATCCTTTGCATGGTATACAAATAAGTGCACGGGAGGACACGCTTTCACTTATGAATCACAAGGAGGAAATATGCCAGAAATAAGGCGCATGTGGAATAAATTAGGGCATAGTGATGAGTTGAAAGCAAAAGCAAACAAAGAGAAGAGCAGACCCGGAATGATGAACGATGAGGTTTTTTTGGCAGAGGGGATCCCATGCAGGAAAACTTCCCAGACACAACTTTGGCAACACGGCAAGAACACCATGTCGCGGTTTGCACGTCTGCCTCACCGTTCGGAGGCTCGCATTCGCATCTCAGCGGCAATCCTCATGCGAGCGGGTTGCGCGGGGTCTTTTCCGGGTCCACATATTTCCGTATAACGCGCAACATTTTGCAGACGCTCTCCTGGTGATGCCCCACCCCCAAAAATACCCCCACGCCGTTGCTTGTATTTTGCAGTCACGCGGTATCGGATCCCGAAAGAGTGACCTTTGCTTCACCGGCGTCAAGGCTCAAGCAGTCAGCGTCTGCGGGCGAAACGGTCACAAAGCCGCACTTAAGTTGCATTTCGGTCCCACGTACAAAGCGTCCGCCAACTAGCGCAGATTTATTTCGCTCATATAAAACGGAACAAGGTGTCTTTGTGTCCAGCGCCGCAATAAAGGGAGCTTATCGCGTCGAGAGCTCGGCTTTATTTGCGCGCTTATTTGACTGAATGCGTAAATAAGACCCGCGCTTCCTCCTCGGTTGATTTTTTTTTTTTTCACGCTCAGAACAAATGAACTGTTTTGCCACTTGAGGAAACTTTAAAGTGCGGTGTTCGAGACTCGTACTGCACCCCCCCCCCCCCCCCCCCAAGAGGACCTTGATCTTGCTTGCGTTTACGCAGTCCTTCCCGATAGCTTGTCATGTATTCCCGACTTCCTGAGATGAGATGAGATGGTATTCCACCACTAATGATGCCCTTCTCCCACTGGGTCCGCAACGGGTAGGGCGGGGGCGGGGGCTTTGCCAGAGAGACACCATGATGAACTCCAGAGAGAGCGATTTTTTTTTCTCCCGCTGAACAAAGCTCAGCTGGTTCACAACGCCGGATAATAAGCAGACTCGGCAATTAAGCGGGGCAACTCATCGGAGACTAAAAACTGGCAGCGGATGACGCTGGGTCGACCCCACAGCGCAGTGGCTTATTAACGAGGGAGGGGGGGGAGAAATGACAGCAGACCGGTGTTACCCTTGACTCGATTTGCCTTCAGCCATTTGGATCAGATATCATTCAAATAAACACGAGTCTTGCTTAAAGGACACGAGCGCTACAGGTCTGAATCCGCCGGAGCAAAAGTTCTCGGTGGTCTGAATGTCGTCCAAAAAGCTTGATCAGATAATCATCCCAGAAAGATTTTGAAAAGGTTTGGAATGTTCACTTCCTCTCCAAAGTTCACTTCAGAATCAAAAGCAATTCTTCCTCGCAGGACAATCTCCGCGAGATCGCTCGCTGAGGATAAATCCCGCCAAAATACATCGAGAGAGCCGAGCCAAGTTGCACGTCAAAAGTCTCGCCGGCCGTCGTCTGCGGCGCTCTTCGTGTAACCGAGCTATGCGCTTCCCCCTTTTCTCTCTTGCAGGGAGCGGCGCCGTTCAACACGGGCCCACTGCCGAGCAGAAGGGCGGCGGCACGACGATACCTCTCCAGCTCGTTGGACGGGACTGGAAAGCGATGCACCTGCTCCAATCGCAGGTCAGGCAAAAACCACAACGAACGACGCGTTCGAGTTGACTCCGCATCAACCTATAAAAGCTTCATTGACTGTAAATGATGTCCAAAGTCGAAATATGAGCACTGACGTATACAAGAAAACGTACCACATGGTGTCAGTATTGGGATACGCATCTCGAAAAACATCGGCCAAAAATGTTGGCCGTGGGACATCTCGGATATTTTTGCCAAGTGTGGTGACGCGTCAAGAACATGTCCCAATTGGTGTAAGAAGTGGGACAAAGTTTTTTTGGTGCTGTGGGAGGCCTCTTTTCGGCATCTTGGAGCCTCTTTTCCGAAAAAGCAGCGGCAAGTCGCGCATCGTTGCCACGCGCAAGCGTTAACGTGCGCGCACTTCGGCGTGGCGTCGCCTGCTATCAGCGCCGCCATGTGCGGTTCGTTCCCGGTCAACTGTGACAAGAAGAAGTGCTCTGGGTTAAGTCATCCATCACCCTCCCCCTAAACACCCCCCCCCCCCCGCGCCGCGCCCTTATCGCCCCACTATTGCGTCAGTGTCATCAAGTGGAAGTGGAAGCAGGACACTGGAGATTCCAGACAGAATTCTTGCGCAAGCTCTAGCGGGGAAACGACGTGTAGTGCTGCTGCATGATGTTTGTGGCCAGATTTATTTATGAGCCCGCTTCTGACACCATTTTGGGCCGTTTTGTTTGACGTATTGAGACACGTGGCGTATGTCAAATTCCAATTCACACCTCCGTGCGGGCGTTGCTTCCGCAGAATCACCCGACAACGTTGAAGCTGCTGATTGAGGCGGAAGGCCGACAACTGCTTTTGACGCTACGCAAAAACGAGTAAGTAGCGCCCTCCGGCTTTCAACAGCGGTGATCGCAGTTGCGCTCGCTTGAAAATGAAATCTGATGTTATCCCGGCAAGGTTCGCGCCGCATCCACTCAACGTTGCTAGCGGGCCTTTTTAGCCAAAACAAAACAACAAGAAAACAAGTCTGCGGCTTTCATTGAAATCTTTTTCACCCCCCGCACCTCCCTCCAGCTGACGATGTCTGTGTTTGGACATCTGGAGTTCATCAGGAGCTCAGAGCCGAGTCACCAGCGCACCAGACGAACTCATAACAACGTCGGCGCAGCAGGTTTGCGCCGAGGCTTGCGGAAGATACAGTCAAAACTCCCGAGTTTATTCAAATCACCAAGACGGCATGGCAAAGAGCAGAAATACAATGGAAGTCATATTTGATCGAGAAGGGATGCGGATTTATTTGGAGAGTGATTGATTCGGTTGGCGGCGCCGCACAAGGCCAGCGGAGACAATCTCGGGCGAACAGGCAGCGTCGGAGGTTTGCTGGTCAGGAGACGGCATTTGTTTCATGACATTTGGAAAGTGTCTGCCAGGCGTCTGGCCCTTGACATTAAGACGGGCGGAGGCTGAGGATTTGGGCTGGCGAAAAGGGCGCGCGGCGCCTGGAGCGAGCGCGTCAACCTGTGCGAAGTGCCCCTCCAAAAACAGACAGGCGAGAACGGACGGCTGCCCCAAGGCGGAAATCGGCACAATCCAGCGCGATCTTGTTCAGCTCACCAACAAGCTGATATTTGTTGCAATGCTCCCCCCCCCCCCCCCCCCCCTTCGCTTTGGTTAATTCTGGATGGATTTATTTGATGAAACAATTGTCTAATTAAAATAATTGTAAGTGAGATGAATGAACCGGCCCATCCGTCCGCTTGAAAAATGAGAGCGCAAGCGTGAGCCCCCCTGTCCCTTACGTAACGCCATTTGAAAGCACTCCAGGCACTCATCATCCAATTTCATGCGTTCAACTGATTGTTTCAATTTTGCTTGCCTGCTTCGGCCTGCTTTTTCCCCCTCAGAAGTGAATGTGCGGCGTCGCGACCCCCGCCGAGCATTTCTGCGCGTGTTTAATGGCAAATATCTGCAATATATGCAGAAATATGCAGCGGGCATGTGTGACGGAAGGCGTGGGCGGAGTATTCTGGCCTTTCTTTTGCCAAACTTTCCGGCAGAATAACAATGCCACCATAAGGATGATTTGGACCATTTGTTGTCACGGAGTTCGCAGGAAGATGTGTGTGTGTGTGTGTGTGTGTGTGTGTGTGTGTGTGTGTATATATATATATATAATATGTGGGGGTGTGCAAACCTTATTACTGCCCCCTGCAGGACTGGATTGTAACTACTCCAATGTCCCAAATAAGCCGGCAAGTTTTCCTTGTGGCTTGGCCTTGGCGAAGGTCATGTCGGAGCTTCAACGGGAGTCTCAAATGGGTTCCAGTTGCTGAGCACGACATGTCGAGGGTATCGCGGCTCGTCTCGGCCAAGCTCCGGCCGAACCTTGTCGGGGCGACGGAGGATGCTCTCGTCAAGCTTAACGGGCCTTGAGGGGGGAGCGGCCATCTGCTTTTTGTCTTTTGCTTGTTGTCAGATAAGCGGAGACTTCATCCGACCTTTTGCCCGCATGAACTTGGAATAGCTTTCAATGCTGGTCAGCGGCAGCGTCGCGTTGCATCGCGTTCGATTGCATCGCTTAGCCCGGTTTTGAATACGTGAGGATAGTGACTAATCGGAACCAGAGGCCCGGCCTTTTTGGCAGTCTTAAGACTGGATCATGAATGAATGATTAGTCCATCTTAATAATGAATACATTCCTTAAAACGCTTGAGGTTAATTTTGGTTCAGTCCAAAGCAGATTTAAAAGATGAATATGACGTGTCCATCCTTTGGAAGTTGACGGCGGCGGAGGGGCACTTTCCGACAAAGTTTGCGTTCGCGTCACGGCGAGCAGCTATGAAAGCTAAGCTATGCTAAGCTAACTGCTTGATGTTGGAAAAGGGCCTGAAATCATGTCGTTGTGCCCCTTAAGATGAATGGACGTGGAGAGCTGATTGAAAACAGCGCGGTCCCGCAAAGCTCTTTTGTCGGCAAAATCCAATTTAACGGACGCTGACGAAGATTTATGCTTTGGCTCCCTAATGAATTGGACTTGGCATCTTCTGCTCGCGCTCTGATTTGCTTGTCTTTCCTCCTCCTCCTCCTCCTTTTTCTGCACGTTCTCAAGATTTCTATCAGAGCGCCGGCTGGTCAGGGTGTGCAACCGAGCCCACCCAATGCAAGCCACCCAAAAAACAAAAAAAGGGGGAGGAAAGGCATGAAGGGAGGAACAGTTGATTTGTATTCCAGCTTTCATTCTTTGAATTTTGCTTCGAGATTGGAGTCATGTTTCTGGAATTTCTGTCCTCGTGACCAGAGCTTCATTATTCGGATTGAATTCAAATGTAACATTGAACGCTCTTGTCACCAAAGTTGGATTTCTGCTCAATTTTGCCACCGTCTGCAAAACGCAAATGACGACGACAGTGTGGATTTGCTGGTTTTTGCTCTGTTGTTTCTCTCCACCCCTTCTGGGATTTGCGTTATTTCTCCTGATACCAAACGCGGCGCTAAATCGTATTCCCGCAGCATCTCAGCTCTGAGCTGTCCCCTTGATAACCCTCCAAAAACCTCACGGCCGTTTTTTTTTTCCTCCCGCAAGCGCTCGTCGCTAACTTTGAGCCGAGCCGCTTTCTTTTCAAGATTCGCGCCAATCCGCCCGCGACTTGACGCGATCTGTCAGCGCGTACGGTAAACTCCTGAGCAAACGTGCGGAAATCTCTGCAGCAGCACCGGCCGTCGCTCTTCAATGCAAATGGCGGTCTGATTAAAAAAACAAACAAACAAACAAACAAGCAAGAAACAGAAGCCAAGGGGCCATCTGGGAGGATGGAGTGTCTCTCCTCCGCTGATCCGCTCGCATCTTGAGATGGGAATTGCTGCCAAGGTAATGAGCATTATTTACCGCACTCAAAATTTCACATTTGGCAGGCAAATTCATTCTGGCTTTGGTTCCCAGATATGAAATATTGAAAACCGGCTTGAACCTTGGGAAAATTCGTCGCCAGTGATGAGGGATTGACTAAATTTCCTTTTGCGAGATCAATCTTGATGCCTCACCTAACTCAAATAAGTCAGCTCCACAAGGGTCAGAGTCATTGCCGTGAACATTTTTTTTGCCTCGTTTTGTAATTAAATGTGGCGAATGAACTGCGTTGTGTGCGGATAATCAGCCAATTGAGAAACTCAATAAGGCCACCGACAGACGCGTCTCTCCGCATCGTCTTCGGGTATTTTTGTTGTCGCCTCTTCCGCCGATTCCATTATTTCATCCTTTTGTCGAGGACGGGGGGGAGGTATTCATCAGCGCCCGGCCCGTAATTGGGATCCCTCCAGTCATCCGTCCTCGCGGACGCCGCGCAGAGATGACACTTAATTGATTTCCGTCGGCACGGCTGGGCTCGGGCGCATCAATCTTCAGGTGACTGTCACTGCGATAATTGCGTCGCCTCAGAAGCTAATGGCTATCGCGCCTGACCGTCTTTCTGCTCCGCGATGCCTGTGCGGGTGTTAAGAATAATAATGAGGCCCCTTGTAAGAAATGGAGCTGGCTTTTGCCACAGCGGCTCAACTCTCCTCATCTGCAGTGCCGTGACTTTAAAAAAAAAAAAAAAATTCCTTCTTCAAACTTTTCAGCTATTTTAAAACATCTGCTTGGGAGTCGCAGTTGACCGTCCGCAAGAGGTTGAATTAGAATTCAACCGGTCAAAGGTGGTCTCAGACCAGTTGAATTCAGAGGTGACGAAGGTGGAGGGGGCGGGGCGGGGCGAAGTCAATGGCGTCTCCGGCATCTGCCTGAAAATAATTGTCAGTTGTGCCGTTGGCAACACGCAATTCCGGGAGTTACCGTAAGTGTCGGGATCCGAATAATCGTTGGGAATCGTCTGCTCTACTTGGCACCGATGTCAGACGCATCACAGCCAGCGGGGCTGCTGGCTTCGCTTGCCGTGCTTCTGGAAAAATGATTCAATCCCAGACATTTTTTTTTTCCTCCTCGGGAAAGGGTCACCATTCACAAGTTTTTTTCCACAAGTCAAGCTTGCTACGTTGCCTCGTGAATCTCTCCCGATGGCTTTTATTGCACTAATTGGCCTTCCAAGATTGGCTTTTATGGCTCACATCACTTTTTAAATGATTTCATCCTCTCCACATCTTTCCATTTGATCCGCACTGGAACTTTTATGCACTCAATGCCTCTCGCATTTGTCACAATTACCTTGGGAGATGCCGTCAAGAGGGTTCGCGGCGCTTTTTGCGCTCCTCTGGATCAAATGAGACGCATATTTCCACAGCAGCGACGGAGGCTGCGGCGCGAATGCGCAAAAGAGCTCCGCTGACAAAGAGCCACCGCTGCTTTTGTCTCGTCTGGTTCTCAAAGCGGCTCACAAAGTGCCAGGAAGGGATTGAACTTGTGATTCCCGGATGCCAAATCTCGCCTATTGTCCCCCAGCCCCCTTGCAATCCTTTTGCGAGTCTCTCCTCTTCTCCAATAATCTTCCTCAGAGCGCTCGATTCCGTCATAAGCCGCCTGACGGTTCTCACGCTTGGGAACGCTCGTTTGCCCTCTTTACTCCGCTTTGGCTTGTCACAGCATGAGCACTTGTTGTTGTTTTTCTCAAAGCGAGCACTTTGAACTCTTCAATCCGTTGAAAATGTGTTTTTATGACACTGCGTGTGTGTTTTTGAAGGTCCTATTGAGTCTGCCTCCGCAAGGCCGTGTGTTGTCGTCAATGGGAATCTTCTTTGGACTTTTTGTGGTCTCCTCAATTCGGCGTTTAGGGAGACAATTGCGACCAACTGTCACACAAAAAGGGATTTCTCCAGTTAGCACCCAAAGATGAGAAATTTTCTTCGTCCGAGCGAAAATATTTGCCGCCGGTCGATCAACCGGCGCGAGCCGACCGGACAGCTGAACGACCCGCCCCAGACTCGCCCGCAGGTTATTTAGTTTGGGAAGCCTCGCGGTGGGACTCGCGCGTCCGCACCCGTCCCGCTCCGTCAAATGAGAGCTGCTAATAATCATCTGCACATCAAAAGCCAGTCCCGGGGAGTGAAAAATGGGCCAGATGCAAGCATGTGTTTCTCCTTTAGTCGTCATCGCTGGGTTCGGACTCACAACGCTGGAGTCACGCAGCGCGCGAGATATTTCTCCTCGTACGACCTTGGCACTTAGCGGGTTGGCGTGGTGGTTGAAACCGAGGAGTCTGTTGATGTGGAACAATTGCGTGAGTCACACTTAAAAACGTTCCAATGACTGCGAGCTGTTTTCACGGTGATGACAACTCGCGGGTCAGGTAAGGCGTGTTAGCCCGGGGCTAGCTTGTTTCTTTTGTTACATTATTAAAAGACAGTACATCTGTTTTTATTTATTGTTAATTAATTGAATCGTTGAAAATATTCACAAATGCTCGATTGTTTTTCTTCCCCCGCGTATGAGCGTGCGCGTGTTGGCTTCTTTCGCTGCCCTTGCTCGAAAAACAGATGAAAGGCGTCACACTTTTATTGCGCGAGAGCTACTTTTGGAGTAGTCTGGCATCACATACACACCAAATGCGCGTTGCAAGAAGGGGAAAAAAAAAAGACCCGCAGGTTCCATTTGTTTTGTTGATTTGCTGCATTGTCAAGATTATGAAAGTGTAAATGGTTCTCTGGCTAACCTCGGGCTCACTTTATTGATCATGAAAAGATTTTTTATTCGTCTCCATTTCAATTTACGTCTCCTTGAAGCCAGGCGGCCTCTTCCAAGGCATTTTCGGTGATCCCGCTGTGCAATTGATTTTTGCGCACGCTCCTTAAGGTCGTCGCTGATCCTTTCTTGTCTTTATTTTTCATTCCAGGGGTCTGTTTGCAACTGGCTACAAAGAAACTCATTACCTACGTGATGGCACTGCAGTCACAGGCGCACACAACTCCGTGGTATGGACATTTTTCATCCTGTTGAAGCATCGAGTGAAAAAAAAAGACAAACTGTGTATTTTAGAGAAGACAATTTGTTTGTATGAAAGTAAAAATGACTTTTTTTCATGTTGCTTACTGGAAGGAAAAGAACGAAAAAAGGGCAATCTTCATTTGCCGTGCTCACAAAATTCATAATTGATGAATGGGGGGGTCAGATGAGGTCAGAGAGACAAATTGCATTTTTTGGGGGGGGGGGTGAGGGTGCGGGGGACTTAATTCATAATGGATACGCTTAAAGGAATTTTGGTGGAGTGAAAGTGTTGAATCGAAGACTAAGTGTGCCTGAAAAGTCAAAAGAGATGAAATATTCACCAGCTCTTCTTGTTCTTGTTAAAGCACACATGCTCAGCTTTTCATTTCAAAAGCAGCTGTCGGCGGGCATCGCTTGCATTCCTCGCTCAAAACCGACGTGGGGCTCGTCAAGCTGCTCAAGTCTTGTCGGCTTGAACGTTCGCCGGGTCGGGTTTCAAACTCCTCGGGTATGAGTTTCGAAAGTCGGGTTCCTGGCTTGGGTTTGCTTTGAAAACAAAGATTTGGATTTTCGGGCCAGGATTCAAGTTTCAAATGAGTTGTCAAGCAAGGGTGAGAATTTCTGATTAGGGTTTCAAGCCATTTTCAGGGTTTCAAAGTAGGGTTTCGAGCAATCCATCTGTCTGTTCGTATTCGTTAATCACCATGGAGATGACGTCCTTATTCTTCTGGAGGAAATGTTTTGGTTACTTTTGCTCCGACTTGTCATCGTTCCCATTTGATGATGATGCTGATGATGATGTCGGTGGTACGCTCATGTAAACAATTGCGAGCCGCGCGTGTCTCGTGGCGTTCCCCCAGGCTCACTGCTACTACCACGGCGAGGTGGAGCGTCGCCCAGACTCGGACGTCAGCCTCAGCACCTGCAACGCCGCGCTCAAGTGAGTCCGCCGCCCTTTTCGTGATTATCGGCCGGCTTGTTGCCGCCCGAAGACGCTCAACTGCTTTCAAAGCCGAACCCTGGCTTGAAGCCCCCTAATTTGAAATCCGTCAGCCTTGTTTTGTGCGCGTGCAGGGGGTTGATAACCGTGGACGGCAAATCGTACGTGATTGAGCCGGCGGCCCAGGGCCCCCGCGGAGCTCACTGGATCTACTCAACGCGACACCTCCGCTTGGCTGCCGGCACATGCGGGCATCATTGGAACACGTCCGAAGCCGTCGCCCCGCCTGACCGCGACCCGTTCCAATCCTTCAGCGCCAGGGTAAGGATGACCGAAATCGACCTCTATCTACGTTTGCGCCTCTCATTCTCAATTTTCAAGATGCAATGACTCACGAACCAAACGGCAACGTCGTACTCCACGGTGTCCACTTTGCCGCAGTGGCAAAAAAACGTCTCGTTCCGACCCACGTCTTGAAATATTATTTTATTTTCTGGAGTTTTACATTTTTTAAAAGCACATAACCCCGCGGTCGGATGCGAAATAATGACGCCTCACCTGATTCCTGCTTTGCAGATTCTGCAAATTATTCAAGGGGCTGTCTTTTTATATTTTATCACGCTGCCGCTTGTTTGAATTATTCACCCGAGTCGTCCAACGGATCGAACGGCGGCCATTAGGATTGTGCAGCGGGAGGGGACAAAAAGCTGCGGGAATGTTGCTAAACGGTGGCGTTCGCCCCGCAAAAGGCCGCCCGCTTCGGTTTTTCGAGTCCACCTCATGCGACCCCCGCCCCCCGGCCCCCAGCTCCCCCTCTCTCCTCCCTTTCACTGCCAAGACTCGACGTCAGGCGTGATCAGTGGCGAAAAGCAGGCAACTCTTGTGATTCCCATCTGCACATCCCACAAGTCTGGGACTTTCCACCCCACCTCGAAAAATGATTTCCATCTTTTTGTAAATCATTCCCTGGATGCTTGCTTGCTTGCTTCTCGGGATGCACGCCAAACATATGGCGCTTCAAAACACTTGAGTGTCTTGCTCAATTCTCCCATTTTGTTATGGCGCAAAACAATTACATGCCGATGATTCAGCGGGGGAGTTGACGGCCATCTAACAATAAACGCGGATGATTATTTTCCTCTAGGTGGCCAAGAATTGGAGTTTCGTCCCGACTAGATCGCGGGCCAGACAAGACGACACTCCCATTCGCTGACACCCATATGTCACAGACACGACAGTAGAGCGGATGCACAAAATACATGCGCAACATTGCGTTCGAAACAAAATCCATTTTTATTCGATTCTTTGAATAAAACAATGAAGTTGACTCGATGTGTCCGCACAGGCCTTTTTTTGAGAAGCCACGTTGCTTGAGGTGATACTACACGGACCTTTTTCATGTTATTTCGCTTCGTCTATCCGTTTTATCGGCCCCATAACGCTCTGAGGCATGAAGAGTCCCTCTGGTAAAAAGTTGTCCAAAAAAATGGAAGAAGCCGCCGCGCAGCGGGACCTGAGGGAAGACCATATGTTGCTCCAAATCCATCAGGAAATGCACAGTTTTTTCCAATTTTTGCAAACAAATTGGATGCGGCCGATATGAGCGGAACAAGCGCTTTGGGATTTGTCCCCGCAATTCCGGTTCGTAAGTTCAATGCGTAACGGCCCCGGGGGGGCGGGGCTTGTAATTTGGAGCACGTGTGCCCAGCGCAGCAGGAAGCTGATGAGAGGCAGGGCGCGACGTTGGCCATCAGGATGAAAATGGCTCAGGTTGAAAGAGGTCCGGAATGCTCGGCCACTCACAAGAAGGCGTCCCGCGCCAACGTGCCCTCAGAGGGAGAACGACTGGTCGCCAACGAACTGTTTTCGGAGTCAACTAGCAAGTGGCAAGGCTACCAAAGGAGTTTTTGGGTCCATCGTTTTGAAAAAAAAAATACTATCAATGCATCAAGCAGGAAGAAACCTGCTAACTGACAAAACAAACTCTCCATTTCTCCTTGGCAGCACAAGCGTCACATCCAGAGCACCACCAAGTACGTGGAGCTGGTCATCGTGGCCGACAACCGCGAGGTAAGCCCGGCGTCGTCGGCGTCGGCGATGTCTCTTTTGGCTAAAACGCTCAACGGTTGGCTCGGCGCCGGCCGCCCTCAGTTTCAGAAGCAAGGCAAAGACCTGGAGAAAGTCAAGCAGCGGCTGGCCGAGATTGCCAATTACGTGGACAAGGTAACCGACCAATCGGCAGCCTTGGGGGAGGGAGGATTCATATGATTGATGACAACCCCCCCTACCTCCCGATCAGTTCTACAGGGCCTTGAATATCCGCGTGGCCCTGGTGGGCCTGGAGGTCTGGAGCGACGCTGACAAGTGTCCCGTCACGCAGGACCCCTTCACCACCCTGCACGAGTTCCTGGACTGGAGGAAAGTCAAGCTGCTCCCTCGCAAGCCTCACGACAACGCGCAGCTCATCAGGTGGGATTTCGCCGTTACCTGCGCTAAGCCACAAAAAAATAAGGCAGCGGTTATTTGCGGATTTTCACGAGTTGCGATCGTAACGTTTTCACTTCGGGATGTTGAACTTTTTTGCTTTTGAACATCCTCGGACAAGAGTTTTGTGGGATTTTTGGCGCTTGCTTGAATCTTGTGTCATCTGTGATGAGAACGGATTTGGGTGGGCGCCAGTTGTAATTTTTTGGGGGAGGGGCAGGGGGGGATCGCGGCGCATCACTGTCATTTCATTCGTGTTTGCCAATATGGAATCTGGTCTCAAAAGAATTGAGCAGGATTTGAACAAGCGCCTCTGTAGGATTTCATGCGTAGATTGCGTCTCGGAATGAGTGGGAAAACGGTCTCATGATCAAGTGGTCTCCCTCGTCAGCGGGGTCTACTTCCAAGGGACCACCATCGGCATGGCGCCCATCATGAGCATGTGCACGGCGGAGCAGTCCGGAGGAATCGTCATGGTACGTCATCTTATTTGCACCTCACGTGACACCGGCGCAATCGAGTGGATGCCGTCGCTGCGCCGCAGCGGAAACTTCCATGCTAACAAGGCCGGCGACTTTTTTATTGACGGCCAAAACCAAAGCCTGGCCGCTCTGTCCCTTCGCCGTCCGATTGTTTCTCTCCACGTTTCCGGCTCCGTTCCAGATGTTTCCATGCTCTCCGCATCCGCAATGGCACAAATTGGCAGACATGATGACACGCGATTTTTTTTTCTTTTTAAACACCTGGCATCCACTTTATGAGGCACGCCTCGAGCAACGTACGTTGGATGTGAAAGTCTGCTCGCAAGCATTTTCGCGCACATGTTTTTTTTAACAGCCTTATTCCAAACTCTTATCATTTGTTCCGCTTTATCATTTGCACTCCCGCATCGCCGTATGCCCTCTTTGTACGCATTCCACTTCCGGTCACGTCTCGGCTCATTTCGGCGGGCCGGTCGTCGACGGCGTTTCACATTGCAGGTTTGGGGACGCGTCTTGACCTCCGCTTGCTTTTCAGGATCATTCGGACAACCCCCTGGGCGCCGCCGTCACGCTGGCCCACGAGCTGGGCCACAACTTCGGCATGAACCACGACACGCCCGAGCGGGGGTGCGGCTGCCGAGTGACGGCGGAGCGCGGCGGTTGCATCATGACTCCTTCCACCGGGTGAGCCGCGCGTCTCGGCCCTCTCAAACGGGCTTTTTGCACGCCGACCGACCGTCAGCTTTTGTTGCGTCTTTTACAAAAGTGGGCCATGAAATTTCAGGCCCGTTTTATTTATTTAGTTATTTTTTGGAACCACCACAGCTGCTCTCGCATTCCGCAGCTAAGTTGAGTCTTGGTAAGTGTGTAAGTGATTAGTTCACATACAGCGCACATGACGCCATAAGTGCAAGTTTGTAGGCGCTAGAAAGGGGCGTTCATTTTTAAATTATGGCCCTCGAATATCCCTAAAAATTGAACTTATCCCATTTGAACGATCAATGCGCCTATTCACTTTCAACTGGGACTCTTGTTTGTCCTTGAATATCAAGTTTGTAAACCGCTGCAATGATGAATAAATCCCTGTAGATGGCGCCGTCGCATCAATATGGAATTGAGATCAACGCAGCTTTTGAGCTGGAAGACAAAGATTAGAAATCGTGATAAACGATGACACGGTTCACAGTGTGAACGATCAATTGGTATTTCACCCTTTTTTCAGGCTTCTTTTTGTTCTTGTAAAAATAAAAAATAAAATCTGTCTTTTCCCCCGTTCGAAACCAGCCGCTATTCTTTGACACGCATGCAAGTTTAATGTCGGTAAAAAAAAATCTCTCGGCGGTGACTGATAAATACTTAAGCAAGCCTGAAAACCGTCTTGTTCCGCACTTTTTCTTCCAAGTTGGCCGCTTTTAAAATTTTGAAGCCGGCGTTGTTGTTTGCGCGTCGGCTCTCGAAATACGCCGCCGCGTGCAGAGGGCTAAACATAGAAATAATAATCACGTACAATTCAGACGTGAATATTGAGGTTTGTTTGGCGTGCAAATAATCCAGATTCCTTCGTGTTGCGGAGTGCGCCTTTTTAATCCGGGATGAAGGCATTCATGTTGTCAAACGCACAGCTCGGCTATCACTTCTTTGTTGGCAACAACCATTGAATTTCTTTAAAAGGCCACGAGGATTAGCACACCGTGAACTGTCAACGTTTGAGTGTTGCTCATCCGCAACAGCACCGCAGTGAACCCCAGCATATTCATTTCTGGAAAGTATCGTCCGTTGCATGCTGTTGATGTTTGATGATCGTCTTAGCGTGCCGAGAAATTGTTTATGTTTTCACTTTGGAGGCCATAGGCAGGTGACGGGGGCTGTGGCGTCTCTTTCGGGACATTTCTGGCTGATTAAATATTTTATGACGCTTGGTTTTCATTTTCCTACGGTGGGGGTTAGTCATCTCTTGTCAGGAGAAATATGACATGCGCTGCCGCCCTTTGTGTCCCGTGTGCTCGATGGTGTTTTTTTTTTTGGGGGGAAAAACATCTCCGAAGATTCTTCTTTATCTGTTGATACCATCACACAGACGTCATTTGAGGAGGAGCTCGAGAAGAAACTCCGAGGCGGGCGTGGACGTGCGATCTCATCCAGGAACAATATGAAACGCACTCCATCATGCACTTGTTAGAGCAGTGACTAGGCGGGGCGCACACTTGAGCAACTGCCGTTTGGTTTGACTTCCCTTCGCCAAAGGGAAAAACCTTTGACATCCGGCCATCAATTGTGAGAGCGCTTTCCCACCGGCGCAGGTATCCCTTCCCGACCTTGTTCAGCAGCTGCAGCAAGAAGGACCTGGTGGCCAGCTTGGACAAGGGCGTGGGCATGTGTCTCTTCAACATGCCCGAGGTCAAGGTGCTCTACGGCGGGCAGAAGTGCGGCAACGGCTACGTGGAGGAGGGCGAGGAGTGCGACTGCGGCGAGCCCGAGGTTTCCATCGCCGCGCAATGACAACGTCATTGAATTGTTCAATGAACGCTTGATGTGTTTTTTGTGGCCAGGAATGCGCGAATCCCTGCTGCAACGCCACCACGTGCACCCTGAAGGGGGACGCCGTGTGCGCCCACGGCCAGTGCTGCCACGACTGTCAGGTACGGCGGCCCGTCGGCCTGCGCCGACTCGTCGGCTCACAGCTTGCCCTTTCGTGCGTGCGTGCGTGTCGTTCCCAGCTGAAACCGGCGGGAACTCCGTGCCGCGACTCGGGCAACTCGTGCGACCTGCCCGAGTTCTGCACAGGCGGCGGGCCGCACTGCCCCGCCAACGTCTACCTGCATGACGGGCACGCCTGCAGCGGCGTGGACGGCTATTGCTACAACGGCGTGTGCCAGACGCACGAGCAGCAGTGCGTGACGCTGTGGGGCCCGGGTAAGGGAGGGAGAAGACGCCCCCCCCAGCGCGAATGCCGCTTCCTTTGGCTGGTCCGGCAATGACTTTTCTGTTTGGCAGGTGCCAAGGCCGCACCTGGCATCTGCTTCGAGAGAGTCAACTCGGCGGGCGATCCTTACGGCAACTGCGGCAAAGACGCAAAAGGATCCTTTGCCAAATGTGATGCAGGGTAACCGGCTACATGTTCAATTGCTGATTAAAGTCACCGGTTGCAACAATGAGGCGTTCTAAAGCGGCCATGCTCGCCTGAAGCCCCAGTCCACATGCTGGCTGTCAAGATGGAAAATGGATAGGGGGGGGGGGGGGGGGGGGACAAACCCTGCCCCTCCTCACTCCTTCTTTGCATGACGTGTGCACTTACGGCCAACAACGAGGCGCTCCAAAGTGTCTGACGCCACCTTAATGACTTGTGTCCGGAATGACATCGTGCGTCTGCTTTTGCAGGGACGCCCAGTGCGGAAAAATCCAATGCCAAGGGGGCGCCAATCGGCCCGTCATCGGCACCAACGCCGTCTCCATAGAAACCAACATCCCCTTACAAGAGGGCGGCAGGATCCTGTGCCGCGGCACGCACGTCTACTTGGGCGACGACATGCCCGACCCGGGCCTGGTGTTGACGGGGACCAAGTGCGGCGGTGGAATGGTGAGCCCCGCCAAAGCCACCGAGACCCACACGATCCATTTTGGTTGATCTTCTCAAAGACTCTCGCGTGTGTGTCGCCTTTTAGATGTGCCTGAACCGCCGGTGCCAGAACGTCAGCGTTTTCGGCGTGCACGAGTGCGCCGCCAAGTGCAACGGGCGAGGGGTGAGCGCACCACGACGTCATCCGCTCGTCCTTGTCACCGTTTCAGTTCGGGTCAATGTTAGTCAGTCGCTTCCGGATGTACCCTGGCGTCTATTGTTTACAAACGGAACAGCCATGATGGCTTGACTTGAGTGCGCAGCTCCACTTTTTCTTCTCGGGAGTCATTCAAGAGCCGCACAATCAATCATCCGGGACGCCAAAAGCAGCCCACTCAATTAAGCGTAATGGTTTCACTTATGATTAGCGCCCAATGCCATTCATCATAGTCTCGGACGGTCGTCCTTGTTCCCCCCACTCCCACCACCACACACACACACACACACACACACACACACAAACTGATGCCAGCGCCATTCGGTAAACCTTTCGTCTTTTCCTCCTCTAAAAATTATAAAGACGATTAAGTGTCTTTTTTATAAAGACGAGTGCCGTTTCTGTGGATGGGGGAATAAGCCTCTTGCTTTTTTTTTTTTTTTTTTTTGGCAGGTGTGCAACAACAAGAAGAACTGTCACTGCGAGGCGCACCGTGCACCACCTTTCTGCGACACGTCCGGTTTCGGGGGCAGCGTGGACAGCGGTCCCGTCCGACTGGCAGGTAAACTCACCAAAGGTTGCTTTTATCTCGCTGCGCTGTCTTTAAGACCCCCCCCCCCCCCTCCCCGAGGGTAGATGGCATCCGTGTGACGGTGGGTGTCCTGGCGGTGCTCCTCACACTGGTGGCCGCCGCTGTGGTGGTGTGCATCAAACGGAAAAGTCTGCGGGGGGTGCTCTCCGGCACCAAGAAGGCCCCGACTGACAAGTTCAGGTTTTGGTTTGTTTTTTTTAATCCAAACCCAGTTACTTTTTATCTTGTAGTTGATGGCTGTTTGTCCTCCCTCGTTTCCGACAGATCCGTAAGCGCCTCAACGGCCGTGGCATCCACTCCCAAGCGGCCTCAGCCAACGAGCGTGCCGTCCCCGTCTCGACCGGCACCACCTCCGCCCCACAGCGCCACCATCTTCAAGGTACCAGGAATCCCCATTTTAGCGTCAGCGGTTCCAGACTGAAAATCTGCGATACAGCGACACACTTGAAACACATCCAAAGGTTTTAAAACACCCTTCAAGGCGTTCAATCTGCCATGGTGTTGCGGGACTTGACTCACCCGAACAGCACAAGAGGGCGGACCCCCCATCATTGCCTCTTCCAGCTGCTGCACATTAGTCGGGTTTGAATCATGTGGTTCTCGTCGTGAAGGTTTTCCAGAGGATGTTTGATGTGGTGTGTGGTGCAGGTGAGGTCATCCTGCTCTTCCTCCAGCGGTGGTGGTGGGGGGGGGGGGGGTGCACATGAGCTCATGTGTACACTTCCAACATCTGGTCTAAACACCAAGCACTCATGTTTTGGCTTGTTTCTGCCAATCCGGGGGGGTCCGTTTCTCTGTGGGCCACCTCCAAATGGGACCGCATGAGGATGACCGGGAAAAAAAAAGTTTCATCTTCCCACAGCCTGATCCAAACGAAACACAAAGCGCTGATATTTTGGCCAGGTTCCAGTGTGGTTCTGCTTCGACGGGCGGGGTCTGCTTAGCTGTGGCCCACTTACAAATGACAAATGGGGAGAATGTGTTTTCGACATGGCAGACATGATCAGGAAGGACGTCAACCAAGTAGTCTTATTTTTTGCTTGGTTCTCAGGAGGTTCTGCCTAGGGGAGGGCGGGGGGGCTCCCAAAATGAGACTAAATGTTTGCTTTGGGATGGGTTACTGACCTACCTGGATGTTAACAGTTCTCCATCTTCACCACAGCCCCCTCATCGGGGGCCACAGACGCAGCTCCCGCCGCCGCCGCCATACCCGTCACACAGCCTGCGCCGCTTGCCTCAGTGCCAGCCTCTCTCGCTTAGCGTGTCACTGGCCACGGCGGCGGCGGTGGCGCCGCCTCCTCCTCTTCATCTTCATCCTCACGTCCATGTGGCGGTGGCGAGAAGGACGGCTGTGGCGTTCAACGGCTGCAGAATGGTGAGCATCCAGAAATAAGAAAAATGTTTTATGAAGTCAATCATAAATACCAAGTAGCGGCATTTCAGGTTATATTTCTAATGTTCATTCATTAAAGGACAAATTCATCCATAAATTAAGTCTTAATTGTAAATAAATAATACATTTCATCGTATTAACTGATGCAAATACAATGACATTTTTTCAACTAAAAATAAATTACTTTTTTTTTTTTTAATGAAAAGATTCTATCAGTAATTACTGGAGTGTATTACATGACTAATAAATCCCCCCCCGCCCCAATTTTATCTTTCCAAAAAAAAAAAAATCCTGTCGACTCTGTCGCCCTCTTGTGGGGATTTCATGCTATTGTCCTCACGTCAGGAAACGGAGCGGCCTGGCCCCCCTCAGAAGCCCCTGCCAGCAGACCCCCGGACCTCCCACGCCATACTTGGACCAGGACCAGGATCTGGACCTGCACCCAGACCTGAACCTGGACCCAGACCTGTACGCCCTCAGTCGACAAAGTGAGTCTCCCACTATCTTGTGGCATCTAATGGAAATGACGCATTTTATTCAATTGCATTTTTGTTTTTTTTCCATCAGACGCGTGGCCAAGCAGCCCGCCACGTTGCCCAAGCCCCGCGTGATGGCCAACGTCAAGTTTGGCAGATGATGACGTTGCGGCAGCGGTGGAATTGTTTGCACTTGGAACCGCCTTCAAAATGGCGGCCCTGACATGCCTCCTTGGTGCTAAGAGTTCAGGTACATGCAAGTGAACTATTTATCTGATCCCTATTTATTTGTCGCCACGTAGTGCACTGTGCCTGGCACTTTTATTGTTTTACATCGGGAGCCAAGAATTACAGCCATGCTGTCTTGTTTGTCATCACCTCATTTATATGTTAGGAAAGCAAGAAGATTGTTGGATTCGCCACTCTGTGAGCAACACTCTTGCCTTGGCTTAGGGATGTTTTTTTTTTTTTAAAGGTTAGAACAGATGACAGATTAATTTCAATTAATTTCAATGGGGGCGGCCCGGTAGTCCAGTGGTTAGCACGTCGACTTCACAGTGCAGAGGTACCGGGTTCAATTCCAGCTCCGGCCTCCCTGTGAGGAGTTTGCATGTTCTCCTCTGGCTTGCGTGGGTTTTCTCCGGGTGCTCCGGTTTCCTCCCACATTCCAAAAACATGCATGGCAGGCTAATTGGACACTCTAAATTGTCCCTAGGTGTGAGTGTGGGCGTGCATGGTTGTTTGTCTCTGTGTGCCCTGCGATTGGCTGGCAACCAATTCGGGGTGTCCCCCGCCTACTCCCCGAAGACAGCTGGGATAGGTTCCAGCACCCCCCGCGACCCTAGTGAGGATGAAGCGGTTCGGAAGATGAATGAATGAATAATTTCAATGGGCACATTGGATTTGACATATGAATACATTGAGTCAAGAGCTTGGCAAACTCGTACGTCAGGGAAAGTTACGAGTTCCACCTTTTACTTTCGCAGTTGCATTTTTTTGGGGTCACTTTTGCTTTAAAATGTGACTTTTTTGTATGTGTCAGAATTGTCAACTTTTTGGTTCCAACCCACTTCCCCCATATATCCTTACAGCAGCCTGGGTAAGAAGTACCATTTGTGAATTCTACCAACTTTATTTTTTGTTTTTTATGTTACTGGCTGTCAAATTTCGTGCAATGCTAAACTAAACTTGAAGCCAGTGGATGACTGCAAATGACTGCTCTGCTTTGAACTGCCACACCTCGTAGAATACTCCTTCCTGTCTTGTTCATATCTCATGCAAACATACTGCATTATTTTGTCATTTCTTCTTGTCCTGTTGTTTTGTTAGTTAAATCACACGTAAAAAACAGAAAAACCCTAAAATGGGACTGAACGTTTGTTACTTTTGATAACATTTAGGTTGGGACCATGCACTAGTTTTACTGCAAACAAAACACATGTCTGTGTGCTTGGAAGCACCCTGTGTGTGTGTGTGTGTGTGTGTGTGTGTGTGTGTGTGTTACAGGTGAACACATGTTTTTCTATGCCAAATGTTTGATACATCCCATGTGCAGTAAACACTGTCCACAGGGTCCTTCTCTCCACGTGTCTATTCCTTTTTGGTGCACTATTATGTGAAAGTCTCATTTAAGAAATGCTGCAGCAAACATTTCAAAATACATTCATTTATTCCAGCCTTTTTTAAAAAAATATATACACCTTTCTTGATATGAACCAAAGCAAACTAAGAGTAGCATTTCTCATGAACGCGTGTTTATATTTGCCAATGATTTTGACACATATATACGTTCATAATGGCGTTAAAGATGCTTGATTGAATAGTAATTAATGAGAACGCACGCAACAGCAAAGCGGGGGTGGGGCGTTCATTGTCAGTCGGGACAGACCATCGTGTGCAGTTGGGAGGACGGAGCACCTCCGTCACGTCAACCAGTAACGCTGACATTTCGGACTTGCACTGAACGCATCATGAGTTGCAACGAAAATCCCACGAACGATGCTCAGAAGACGTGCCAAAGTGCGACCGAACGGGCCGGCGAGGCTCCCTTTTACTTCGGAGACGAGCTGGAGCTGAACCGCTTCGACGGTTTACCTTTGTCGTCGCGATACTACAAACTGCTGGCCGAGAGGAGAAAGCTGCCCGTATGGACGCTGCGGCGACGTTTCGACGACGCGCTCGCTCGCGCGCAACTGCTGGTCGTGTGCGCGCACGCTGACGCCGGCGGGAGCACGCAGGTGAGTGGACACATTATTAGGTACACCAAAACAGCAGCCCCCCAAAAATGATAGCTGTCGCTTGTTACTTTAACAGTGAATTATAAATTTAGTCCCAACAGAATGTTTGTTTAAAATATCCAAACCAGATGCAAATGTTGCCATTCAGTTTTTTTTTTTTTCTTGAATCTACAGATCCCTCAGTGGTGCGCAGAGTTGTGCCTGTCGGCCCGCTACCGCTTTGGCACGGTGGTGTGCACGCAGGCTTGCGGGCAGCGGGCCGTGGACTTGGCCTTGCGCGTGGCAGACGAAATGGACGTGAACGTCGGCCATGAGGTGGGCTACAGCGTTGGCCGGGAGACGTGCTGCTGCTCCGACACTCTTCTCAGGTCAGTCACTCAACCGTTCGGATGCACACCGAGTGTAGTAGAAACCTGGTCGAACCTTTGAGGGCACGTTCTCAGGTACTGCAGCGATGACATCTTGCTCAGAGAGATGATGTCCGACCCTTTTCTGGAGCACTACGGCGTGATCGTCATTGACCAGGTCCACCAGAGGACGGTGAGCACCGACCTCCTGCTGGGACTTTTAAAGGACATCCTTGTGCACAGGCCTGAACTCCGGGTGGTGGTCCTCACCGCACCGCCCCTGACAGAGAGCCTTCGGAATCACCTCCGCAGAGCCCCGATCCTCAACTTGGACTCAGCTTCGGCGAGTCTCCCCGAGGTGGTGCACAGCGGGGAAGAAAAAGACTATTTCTATTCCGCTTTGAGGCTGGTTCTGGAGATCCACCGCGCCAAGGAGGACGGCGACGTCGTCGTCTTTTTGGCATCGGAGGAGGTCCGTTTGGCGCAAGTATGGCACGGCTATCTTTGGACAGTGTGACATCTGACTCCTTCCGCAGGAGGTGCGTTGCGCCCGCAGCATCCTGCAGAAAGAAGGAACCAGACTAGGGGCACACCTGGGCCAAATGCTGCCCGCGGTCCTGCTTCCTGGCCGGGGTGTTCTTGAGCCGCCGCCAGATGAGGGAGGAACGTGTCGAAAAATCAGGAGAGTTTTCCTTGCCACCCGTCACGCAGAGGATGCGTGGTGCGCCGCGGAGTCTGTCAACTTTGTCGTCGACTGCGGAGTCCAGAAGAAAATGGTAATCTCTGATGACAGGTTATTACCTCCATCAAGGTTGGTTCTGGAGCGAGTGACTTACTCCCCACGGCCCACAATGCAAATGCTAGCATCTCGTCCGACTCCTACAAATGGCTACCCTAAAAATTGCAATGCTCCTACGCTTTTCACTTCTCGCGAGTCAGAGTTGGTGTTCTTCACTTTGCCAGGTGTACAATCCGAGAATAAGAGCCAATTCCGAGGTGCTCCAGCCCATCAGTCGTTGCCAGGCAGAACTACGCAGAAAGATGTGCCGACCAGCAGGTACATAGCAAGCGGCTACGTTGAAGTGTGTGTGTGTGTGGGGGGGGGGGGGGCTTCATTTCGTCAGGCTGTACCTTGTCTAAAAAGGAAGAAAAGTGCTCTGGCTGAACTTCTTGTCCTGGTTTCAAACAATTTTTTTTTCCACCGCAGGTAAATGTCTCTGTTTATACGCGACGGACAGCCAACTTCCCGCAGGGAGATCCCCGCAGATCCTGGAGTTCAACATCACGGCCACCGTGCTCTTCCTGAAGAGGATGGAAATCGGAGGTTTGGGCCACTGCGAGTTCATCGACCGACCCGGTGAGCTTGGCGGGAAAACCCTTGATAATTGTCTGGAAGGAAAAGCAAATTGCGAGAGGTGCTTTGGTTCCCACGGAGGGGCCTTTTTGTTCTCCGTTGAACTCGGTCTGTTTGGGCCCGTTGAGGCGTAACTGACCCAAGCCGGCATGAGCCGGGCTGCCCGGCATTGTTTTGACTGTCGGGTGAAAAGTGGGACAACTCGTTAGTGATCACGCAGACGTTCTTGTCTTGTTAGGAAACAACGTTGAGGTGCTCACGCTCCGCGATTGGCCGGTTACCCCATTTGGCTCTTCGGTGGCCGATCTTGGTGTCAATCATTATGCATACGCTTCCTCACACTTCGCTCTGTATTTCAACATGGAGCTTTTCATGGGTCCTGACTCTCGGGGGGGGGGGGGCTTTTCTGCTCCCTCGCCACAGATCCCGAGAGTCTCATGCAGTCCCTGGAGGAGTTGGACTACCTCGCCGCTCTGGATGATGACGGCAACCTGTCCGAGATCGGCATCGTCATGTCCGAAATCCCCCTGGAGCCTCAGCTGGCCAAAGCGCTGCTGGCCTCCTGCGAGTTCGACTGCGTCAGCGAGATGCTGACCGTCGCGGCGATGCTTTCAGGTAGCTGCCGAATTCAGCTACGAAAAAAAATAAAAATACATTTGACGCCAATTTGATTGGTGTGCCCACTCGCTTCCTGCTTCCCCACCAATCACTCTTATCGATATGATGGAGCCTTCGGAGACCTCAGGAATTTACAAAGACACGACGATAATACGCCAGTAACCCAAATCATAATCGATCAATCACATATTATTTTATGGCACAACTCACATGCAGCTCGTGTGTTTTTCTTCCCTTCAGCTCCGACCTGCTTCCTGGAGCCTCCGTCTGGATTGAGCCACGAGGCCTCGCATCGTCACTGGAAATTCCAGCACCAAGAAGGCGACCACTTCACTCTCATTAACGTCTTCAACGCCTTCAAGAGAAGCCAAAAGGAGCCGTGTAAGACGCGGTGTCAAATTCTGAGCCAAGCGTATTTCTCCCAGTTTTGTTTTATTTCACGATTTTCAGTTTTCCCTGCAGACGTCCGTGTTGAAAAATGGTGTCGGGACAATTTCCTGGACTATTCGGCCCTCCGGATGGCGGAGAGCATCAGGGCAGAGCTGACCGACACGCTGAACCGCATCGAGCTGCCCGTCTCGGAACCGGCGTTTGGCACAGGGAAAAACTCGGCCGACTTGAAGCGGGCCCTGCTCGCGGGCTTCTTCATGCAGGTGCGTTGCCCAAATCCCACAATTCTCCGCAAATGTTTATTTTCGAGTCCCCCTCCCTTCGCCGCGGCCTTGAAGGTGGCTCGGGACGTGGACGGCTCAGGAAATTACCTGATCCTGGCGCACAAGCACGTGGCCCAGGTGCACCCGCGATCCGTCTACGGGCCGCGCTTCGACCAGACGGGGGTGCCCGAGTGGGTGCTGTTCCACGAATACACGCTGGCAGACAACAACTGGATGAGGATCGTCACGGCGATTTCACCCCAAGTGTGAGTCTTTGCGATTCATCGCCACCATCAAATCATCTTCGTCAGACGCTTAGTTTTTTTTCATTTGGTCTCCCTGTCGTAGATTCACTCAAATGGCGCCGCTTTACTACTTTTATAACCTGCCCCACAGCGAGAGCAAAGAGATCCTGCAGCACATGTTGGACCCGCACGCCACTCGTGAAGATGACGGACACAAAGCCAGCGGCAATGCTCTCGAGAACGAGAGCGGCGGCAACGTGCAGTCGACCGATCGCTGTGCCATTCAGTGACGCTTATTAATATGAAATGACACGATTTCACAAATGGGTACAACGGAGTGGTCGGAAAAACAAAATCTTTGTCAAACAGGACTCGGAGAGCATGATGTAAGAAATTTAATTGCAGACTAATCAGTCCAGTTTATTTTGCCTTCATCATCACCAGACTTTTATAGTTTTGTAAACACGGAGTAGAAAATTGAATTGAGTCGAGTACATTTTCTGAAATCCTCTAAAAAGTCCCAAAACCATGATGGTAAAAGTATAATCAACAATTTCCGAGTCCTTCCATAGGTTTCCTCCCCCATCCTGCTGCACATTCACATAACCACATTAAATCTTTACAATGACTGACCATTTTGTTTGTTTTTTTCCCCGGGATGTGGTGAACCCCCCCCCCCCCCCCCCCCCCCGCCGTTTATTCTGTGATGCAACCAGTCGTCACACGGTCAGATATTCTTTAAGTTTGTCCATGATGGCGGGGATCCGGTCCACCGGGATCAACATGACCGTGCGGAACGGCTTCATGGGAACGTCATCGAAGGACCAGCGGCCGCTCAGGCACGAGTCTGCGTCGTCCTGCACCGAGAAGTGGAACGTGGAGACGGCATGCTGCGAGAAGAAATTGGAAAATGTACATCAGGTTTGACCTCGGCAAAGGTTTGTTAACTAGCCCGATAGCATAATTGCCTGTCATAATTTTAACTGACACCAAGTGTACCTTCTTAATCATCCAAATCAAAGTAATTTTTCCAAGGTGGAATTAAGGGAAATGGATCAAAGTACAGCTCACAAGCAGGAAAAAAAATAGCTAGTCGGGAGCACTTGCAAGTCAAGCCAAACCGTGTTTTCAGCACCTCATAGAAAAACTCCTCCTCAGCATTGATGAATGTGTACTTGTCCTTGGGGGCGGGAATGGCCTTGCCGGCCTCCTTGCAGGTCTTGCTGATCATCAGGCAGTAGTGGTACTTCCCGCTGGGCTTGTTTGTCCGCTCCGCTTCAGAGATTTCTTCCCTATCAAGATAAAGGCAATTAGAACACTTGATTGGGATCGTTTTCTTCCTCCACCCAAAAATATTGTCATTGAAATATTATTTATAATAAAAAGGATTTTTCACTTATAGGTCTTTCTCCCAAAATTGAGACTCATTTTAAGATTGCGCCCCCACCCCATCCCCATACACATTATGTAAGTTCAGCAACTCACTGTAGCTGCTTATGCAGCGGCAGGGCGATCTGCGGCGGCACATTGACAAAGCGCTCGCTCAGCAGGAGACCCACGGGCTTGGCGGTGTCGCCGAGCATCTGCTCCAGCTGTTCGGCGGCGACGCGACCTGAGCACTTCTCGCA
Organism: Hippocampus guttulatus; assembly: GCF_054856545.1. Classification (NCBI taxonomy): domain Eukaryota; kingdom Metazoa; phylum Chordata; class Actinopteri; order Syngnathiformes; family Syngnathidae; genus Hippocampus; species Hippocampus guttulatus. The sequence continues at coordinate 9,205,966 of NC_141279.1, forward strand.
CTGGTCCAGGATCAGCTCTTTCACTTGCTCCACGCACTGCACGCCCTGCGCACGATGACGACACACGTCACACAAGCCTGACGACACTGTTGGGAGCGGACGACGGAGAATCTTGCCTTTTGTTCTGTGAGGTTCAGCATGGTGATGAAGCCAAACACTTCATCTGGGTCGTCATCGTCACTGTCTTCGGGCACCTCTGCTTGCTTGGAAATAAAAATAATACACTGTACTGTCGAGACAAGTTCAAAGATACAGTATACTGGCGACCAGTTCAGGGTGTACTCCGCCTCACGCCCGAAGACAGCTGGAATAGGCTGCACCACCCCGCTGGATGGATAAATAAGTATAAAATAATCTTTTTGTCTAAAAGTGGACCTACTTTAATGACACTTCCCACGTGGTTCTGCTGGATAATGATGTCGGTCATCTCTGACGTGTTGACGTGAGCCTTTAGAAACAGCTTGGAGCGCAGCAAACCACCACTTTAAGACACTTTGTTTTGTTTTCGTTATTTTGAATGCAACCAACCTGCTGCAAGAGCTTCTTGATGCCATTGAAGTCGTTGTGCGTAACGGCGTGCCCTTCGAAGTCCACCGTCACCTCCTGAATAGCAAAGACTTCTGTTTATTTTAATGCACTTACAAGTTGCACAAACTAGTCAAATACAAGTCTAGTCACGCACTGTTATCATACAACCGTGTTAGCGTTAGCAACATAGCATTCACCCAGCCCACTCTAAAATATCATCCCCACCTCGTTAATCTCCTCTTCAGACGCTTCGTTGTCCTCACTGGAGGAATCGCCGTCTCTCCCCAGACTGTTGTCCGAACTTTCATCGCTTTCCCGGGGATTCTTCCCTAGACCCACCGCCCTCTTCTTAGCCGACGAGGCCATGCTGCAAACATGCACCGAGCGTGTGGGTCGATCCGCCAGGGGTGGGCGTGGCGGAGAACCCCAATGGCTCGCTGTCAAATGTAATAAAGCAGTCGTGAACGAAGGGGGTTTGCATTCACCCGTGATATGCAGCGGTGCATCAACAGTCACCCTATTTACAAGTGACTTAAACACTATTCAATATTTAAATGAACTGCCCCGTTACAGACTTTTCACATTACAAGTTTCGCGAAAATTTGGAGGAAACTTGTTTACTCAGACGCCATTTGGGCTCAAAATGTGTTTCGGCCCTACTGCCTCGCGGTAGCTCGGTCGGGGTCAATGGCGACTTGGGATAAACCAATCGCGCAGGGGTGACGGTTATTCAAACTGCGCTTCATCCGCAATTTGAAGTTACACATTTGTTCTTGAGTCTTAGAGAATTCGATTCATACTTTTTTTTAAAGTACCCATTAGCTGCAACGCACAAGTCATGCCTGGGAGAAATACGTTAGTCAACATTAAATTAATGGTACTCCCCTGTACAATTAGCGGGCTATAGGTGCTCAGCTGTATAATCACGCTAGCAACATTTGTTGGGTAAAAACCCAACAAAGGTCTTAAAAAACATTTTAAGAATAATGTTATCCTTGCGACCGTAGTGTAACGCAGACGCCATGGTACGTTACGGGTAATGTAACTAGGTGGTTTCACCTCGTTGAATTTTGTGGCTTTATTGAATAAGTTGTGAGTGGTTAGTATCACCCAAAATGATATATCCAAGCTACGTTGTTATCAGCAACCTGACAGTTGGGTGTAGTTTGGGTTTGTGTGCATTCACGCCCTCCGTTCTCACTTCACTGAATTCTTTATGACGGCTCCATTCAGTTTCCCACAAATATCCAGTATATTCTCAATAATTTATGATATATAGTTTCTACAGTCTTTCTCAAGATGAACGTGCTGCTTCTGAAAGAGCCAAATGATGGAGACCAAGGGTCTGATCCTTACAACCAGGTAGAGGCACGAAAACAATATCAATACAAACCCTCATTATTTTGTCATATTTTAATGCTTGTCTATTTTTATAATACCACAGGAAATGACGAACGTTGGCCTGCGAGCAACCCTTCTACCTGTGCTATCGTTTAAGTTTGTTTCACTAAACACCTTATCACAAAAGGTGACCAGCCATTTTGTATGCTCAATTTAGTCTCTTTTGAATGTCCTCTTACATTAAAGACAATTCCTATCTTTCCCAAAGGTTTTCCAAACGGAAAAATATGGTGGCCTTATATTTACAAGCCCAAGAGCAGTGGAAGCAGTGAAGATGTGTCTTGGGGACAGAAGAGAAGGTGAAAACAGATGGAGAACTTAATATGGACAACCCAGCCCTGTTTCAAATGTGAAAAACAATGCAACAACTGTCACACAAGTGGAACAAAACTACGCTTTTGTGTCTTTTTCTACAGAATGGGAGCGCATAGCGAAAGACAAGTGGAATGCAAAGTCCGTTTATGTGGTGGGGAAAGCGACGGCTGCCTTAGGTAAAGTCACCTGCCACCGACATGAACACGCGAGGTGCCATTAGCACAGGTGACAACTTGTTGCGATTCCCTCTTTTTGTTTCCGAACAGGTTAGGTGCCTTCCTGAAGTGTGTCCCACCTTCTTTTGTTGTTCTTTTACGACCTATAGACCTTTTCCTCATGTTTGTCAACAAGGCACCTGGTAGTTCTAAGTGGCAGGACGTGATTCACTGTTGCTGACTTAAATAGAAAATGATGGGGAAAAAAAGTTTTATTTTTTTTCTTTCTTTGTCTTCCCTGCAGTACGCCGCCTTGGCTTGAACCCACTCGGTGAGGACGCGGGGACGGCGGAAGTCCTGTCGCGTGTCATCATTGAACGTACGGTGGCGTGCTTTCAGAAGAACGGCTGGGTTATCTATTGATTAATTCAAGTTACTTGATCCGAATAAGACATTAATCCGAAGGATTGTGATTCGTCAAGTTGCCTTAATTACAAGTACTGCAAATTGGCACACTTCCTTCTCTATGTAGGAGAGGACACCGGTATCCTCCCTCTTTTCTTCCCTTGTGGCTCCATCAAAAGAGAAGTTCTGCCTGTGGCTTTGAGGGAGAATGGTAAAATGTCCTTTTTATGGAGTAGATATATATTTAAAGCAGATGGGTAAAAAGGATGTATCAATCGAAAATAGTCACTGAACTACAGTGGAACCTGTGATGATCACTACCTGACTCGTCCACTAGGGGTTCCCCTCGAGACGTTGACTGTCTATCAAACAGCCGTGCATCCTGACGTGGTGAAGAATCTTACAGACTATTTTGCTGCACAGGTCAAACATAACTCATGCTATGTTGTGCAATATATCAAGGCACAGTGGTTGGGAATTCCTGCTTGTCACCCTTAGGGCCCCCCAGCAAGTGTGGCCTTCTTCAGCCCGTCGGGAGTCAACTTCTGTCTGCAGGCCTTGCTTGGGCTGGCCGGTGAGCAGCTTCCGCAAATAAAGGTAAATCTGGATGTGCGACAAACATGCACAATTTAATCCCCCCTGCAAAAAGACAAATGACAAATCTTTTGTGCAGTTGGCCGCCATCGGGCCCACCACGCGGGACGCCATGCTGGCGGAGGGTCTGAGCGTCAGCTGCACCGCCGAGAAGCCCACGCCGCAGCACCTGGCGGAGGCCATCAGCAAAGCGCTAAAATGACCATCTGAACTTTATCGGTCAAGTGTGTTTACTGGACACTATTAGGTACACCTAACCGTTATCAATTGGTTGAGGAGGACTATGGTCAGATATGGACAAAAAGGCAGATGCAGTTCATGTCACCGTGAAACCAAAATGGCCAAGCACCTGTGCGTTTCACAGCATAGGTTCTACATAGATTTTTGTGGATCCTGTCATGTTGAATGTGTGTGTGGGATTCCGTCAATTGGACACAATTGTGACGGCCACTAATATTTAGTAACTAGTGTCCCCGTACATTTTTGTGATTTGCTACATATGGATTCACCTATTCACAGATCTTTTTTTGTTTGTGTGCTGTAATATGTTGTACATCTAAAATAGTGTATTATTTGCCAGGATCCCAATTTTCGCAAGATTTGGTCAGTATAGTGTGTTCACTAGCCCAAAAGGTAATTTGTTGCCAAAATATACATTTTGGTGTTTTCAATTTGACGGATTTTATGTAAATTGGTCACACCGGAAAAGGAAAAAGGTTCCCCACCCTGCAAGTGTACCTAATAAAGTGTCCTGTGAATGTCCATTTGAAATTATTCTCGCTAGTTTTGTCTGTCAATTGTATTAATTTGCACTGGATCCCAAAACCATGACATCTAGGTGGACATTATATTCTATTCATCGACAGTATATGGTGAAGCTTTTATTGTTGTTGTTGTCTGTGTGGTCTTCTTAATTCATTTTGCTTCACTCTTCAAAGTGGGTGTTCTTCAAAGTCCATTGGAAACCACCGGAGCGTTATACAGCACGGCATATCCGCACAATTTGTCGCTAACAAGTTGTGTTTGCTTTTCACACAACGCCGTGGGACGCCCTCCCCGTCCGGGTGAGCGCACCTGTGCCGGTTGGTCCTATAAAGCCACACAGCCAACATTTTTTTTCCAGCAGGCAAACAGACCTGAAACGCCATCACGATGCTGACTTCCATCCAGCTGATCACTTCTTTGCTTCTTTGGACCAGCACCGGCGAGAAGCTTTTCCACCATCGCGATCACTCGGATTTGCAGATGTTCAACGCCCAGCAAGCTCAGACCATAACGGACGAATACACAGCAGAGGTAAATGTATATTAAATCATGAAAAAACAAACGTAGGTGTGGAGTGGAATCCCCATGACAATGATTCATCCGTGTCTTGATCAGCTCTTCCTATCGAGATACGGCTTCATGAAGCCAGTGAGGTGGGAGGAGACGCGGGACAGGTATGAGGATCTCGACGACAATAATGATTTCCTTGACGACCTCCAAGCGAGCATCCAGGAGGGCACCACGGTGCCTCATTTCAGGGATCGCCCTCCTCCAGAAGGAGAAAACCAAGCGTTGACTGCAGCACTTAAAGACTTCCAGAGGCTGTCTGGCCTTCCAGTGACTGGCGCTTTTGACGACGCCACCAAAGAGGCCATGAACAAGCCAAGGTGTGGCGTCCCCGACAAGGAAATGGAGCAGGAACCGGAGGACCCTATGGAAGTGTCCATTCCTGGACCTGAACTTGAGGAGAGTCTGGCCCTGGATGCTGAAAACAGCACCACTTTAGACACTTTCAATGAGACTGACAGCAACTACACAACAAGCGACACACCCCCTCGTGTCGCTAATGACTCTGAAACAGACCCGGTGAACGTTAACGGCACGGTAAGTGCTCTCTCTGACACCAACGCCACCAATTTCCGCGCCGATTTCACGACAAGCTCCTCCCGGGATTACCACTTGGCGAAAATGCGGTCAGGCCCAGCGGTGACACGCAGGAAACGCCACCTGGCCGCCCTGGTGACCAAGCGCAGGCGGCACAGGAGGGACCTGAGCGAGATGGGCCACGTGGCCTTCAGCAAGAACGTCCTGAGGTGGCGGCTGATGGGCGAAGGCTATAGCAATCAGCTGTCCATCGAGGAGCAGCGCTACATCTTCAGGCTGGCCTTCCGCATGTGGAGCGAGGTGTCACCGCTCCAGTTCATGGAGGACAACGGGTCACCGCTGGAGGACATCGACATCAGGCTGGGCTTTGGCACAGGTGGGGCAAAACGCCTTGTTCAACACAAACTGGGTGCCACTTTTGCCACTGAGCTTTTTTTTTTTTCATGTTTGTTTTTAGTTTTATTTTGGCGGTTAACAATTTTCTGATGGAAAACTATTCTACAAAGGAAAACTAGAGATAGGAAGATCCCGTTTGGGATTGCGGATTGTCAGACTTTTTGCCTCTTTGGCATTTTGAGCCATTTGACTGCAGAACAATTTTTGCGTTCCACACACTACAGAACATCATGTGATTAAATTGTGTGGCACCTAGGAAGACATCTTGGTTGCAATCAGAGGTTTGATGGCAGCGGTCAAGAGTTTGCTCACGCCTGGTTTCTGGGCGACATCCACTTCGATGACGACGAACATTTTACAGCACCTAACACCGGCAGTGGAATTAGCCTCCTGAAGGTGAGTGTCCAGGGAACACCTGGATCACAATCTTTGTGGGTCTGACATCCTGCCCGGACATTTTTTTTTTAGGTGGCAGTTCACGAGATCGGACACGTTTTAGGGCTACCCCACATCTACAGACCCGGATCCATCATGCAGCCCAGCTACCTGCCCCAGGAGGCTGCTTTTGAAATGGGCTGGATGGACAGGAAAGCCATACAGAACCTCTACGGTGAGCATCGCCCGCCGTCCAGGTTTCGAACGGGCACGGGAAGTCCTCGATTCGACCCACGTTTGGGTCTTGCCCACAGGCGCCTGCAAGGGCCGCTTCAGCACCGCGTTCGACTGGATCCGACGGGAGAGGAGCCCCTACGGCCAAGTGGTGGTCCGTTTCAACACCTACTTTATGAGGCAGGGCTGGTACTGGCTGTACGAGAACCGCAACAACCGGACGCGCTACGGCGACCCGGTGCCGCTGCGGATCGGCTGGCGGGGGCTCCCCGCGGATGGAGTGGACGCCTATGTGCACGTTTGGTCTCTGAAGCGAGACGACGTCTACTTCTTCAAAGGTAGAGTTCCACTTTCTCATCCAATACTTTTCACCTCCATTAGAGACTGTCAAAATCTTCCAATATTTAAGCTAAGTGGTCATGTTCGAGGTAACCTGGGTAGAATTCCCAATGTGTGATGCTTTATCAGTCCTGGACCACCTGTTGTGACAGGTACTCGGTTCTGGAAGTACGACAGCGACAACGACAAGGTCTTCGGACAGGACCCGGAGGGCCACCGTTATCCCAGGAAGATTTCCGAGGGTTTCCCGGGAATCTCCGGTCCCATTGATACGGCCGTGTACGACCGAAGGGACTCGTGCATTTACTTCTTCAAAAACACCCTTGTAAGGATGTCATCCCGGCGGCAGATTTAAACATGAAATGGCCGTAAACTTAAGTTACGTCTTCTGACAGGTGTACGCCTTTAACGTGGAGTCCAACGGCGTGGCACCGGGTTTTCCGAAAGCCATCCAAAAGGCGTTCCCGCCGGTGTCTGGCGGAGACCACCCGGGCGGTAACATCGACGTTGCCTATTTCTCGTACGCACACAACGCCGTCTTCCTCTTCAAGGGCCGGCGCTTCTGGCAGGTGGTGAGCGGCCGCGATCGCCGCCGACGCCCCTTCCTGCCGCGGAATGGCCTGCTGCCGCACAAGGAAGTGGATCAGCACTGGTTCGACATCTGCGACGTCCACCCGACCGCACTCACGCTAACTAGATGAAGAGGTACTTGGAAGTCAATCCATTGATAATACAACGTATCCTAAAGTATTTACAGCGCTTGCTTGTTTTTTTTTTTTCCTCGTTTCGTGACAGGCTTATTCCCGAAAATGAACTCCATTTAAATTTTGACAAAAACAATTTTGTTGGCTAGTCTCAAGTCTTTTGTGCATTGAAAGAAAAATCTCATAACCCATTTGCCACTCGAACCGGTGATTTCTTTGCCACTATCGATCAAAATGGTGTCCTTTAAATTAAATGTGACTGAAAAAGGAGCCGTTGCTTTTCTCTGTGCCGTTTCCATTCCAATCTCATCATGCCAGTGCGGCGCAACACAAACAAGACATTGATTGGGGAATCGATACGTACCCGAAACACTTATTAATTCAGTGTGAGACCCCCGGTGGGAGTCGGATCACAAGCCCAATGCTGCGGTCGAGCTGAGGTATCCGCCAATGACTGCAAGGAGAAAGAAATGAAAAGAAAATGAGGCAAATTTCAGAGGAAGACAAACACCATGACAGCTGAGATCTTCACTTTGTCACAGTCGAACTATACAGACTTTAAAAAAAAAAACGTAGAGTGGAAAGGTCACATAATGGATGCGTGATGAAATCTGGTAGAATATGGCCAGTTAGCGTCTACGTTTGCGTTTGTGTCATTATCATGCAGAAGGTTCGACAAAGACTCATTTGTTTTGGGTCTGTTTATCTGCACGAGCGGAGTCTGCGGTGGCGGTGGGGAGGGACGGCGGGATGGACGGCTGCCCCGGTAGCCGTGCGCACACTCGTCTGTATGCGCGACCCTCTCATGCTTCCATACAGGTGCGGGGTTTGCATTTCGAGGATGCACATGAAAGGCAAAGAGAGGTCGCTTCATCTCCACTTCAGTGGAAGGAGACATTGTATTATTCATGAACAAAGGAAATGAGCGCAGGTACAAAACAAATCACCATTTTTACGGAATCCTTTGGAGGAGCGGAGGGTGGGGCGACATTTATTTCGTGTTTTTGGTGGCTCGTGATGAAATGCTGCACGAACTTGTGTTTGGGGTAACGCTGCTAAGTTTACCTCAGAATTTTTTTGCCCCTCCTTGTAAATAAAAAATCCAAATTGTTTGTGATGAGTTGAGGTCGGAAACAGTTGGACACAAATGTCAAGTAATCTGGTCCGAATTTCCACCACCTTTATTTTTGAGTAGAGTCCACTCCATGGGAATTCATGCAACGTGTGTGCTGCCCCCAAGATTTTTTTTTCCTTTTTCATGGCCTCACTACATCTGCCAGCAAAGCGTTGAATAATTAAAGGAATTATCAGGCCAGGAGATCCAAAAGCCCCTCAGAAATGTGTCATGCCCCTGAGCAAAGCCTTGTTGGGAAAAAATAAAAGCCCTGCCTTGTTGGGCGCGTAGAGCTGCATACCCGAGCCACGTCCCGCCCACGAGCAGCTTTCATGACGCCACCGACGGCAAGCGAGCATTGACTGGCGGAAAACAGCGGGACGCCATACATGTCAAGTAAATTTGGCATTGCGTCCCCCAAATGCCGGGCTCCTCTATTTTTTTTTCTCCCCCGCCGTCGGTTTTCAATGTCGCTAGATTCCGGGCGAGCCGTTTTTCACAAAGAATGTGACTGACGCAACATTAATCTCCCTCACAAAACAGACGCCTGGCACGAGCGCGGCCCGGCGAGGTGGCGACGTCGCTCCCGATTTCTCAGCGCTCCATCACCCGGGTGTTCCACTCCCCCTCGCTACTCCTCCAAAACAAATCTTGAGATCAAACAAACGACTAACAAAATCCAAAAAGCAAGGGAAGAAAAGGAAGTTAGAACTTTCAAGAGCGCTCTTTTAACAATAAGGCGTGACCTCCATGCGAGAGAGCCAGAGTGCAAATCCCAAGTCAGATTCCAGCCTGATTTTGCGGGATGCGTTTCATGGAAAGTTGCTGCAAAAGAGGAGCGTGGCGAAAGTGACTGAAGACGTTTTGGGGGTTTTTGGGGGGGGCGAAAAAAAGTCAATTTACATCATCGATTAATCGCCGTCGACTTGAGCATTATGACCTTAGCATTGACTTCAAAGAGTCTGAAGTCATTCCACCCCGACTGCCCCTCAAGGTGAAAAGCGTGCATAATTCATTGCAGCGCTTTGACACAAGTGAGCGAGGGCACATATTGGCCGACAGTGACATGCGGAATACTCCTTGTCCGACACTCCTGATTTCTGACAACTCTTACCCCACCGCGGTGAATAAAACAAAGTTCCAATTGCAGCAGCATTTCATCACGCATCACACCATGCAAATGTGTTCCATGACACTTTCCATTTGCAGGGAGGGGGGGAAGGAAACGCGGCCAAAGCTTGGAAGGATTTTTTTCTTCATGACAATTTGTTAGCGCCATATGCCCGTTTGCCGGAGGGAGGGTGGCGGGACACCAAGGGCGCATGGGCTATAAGCCTGGCGGATGGAAAACAACAAGGCAAACTATATCATCATACACTCGAGGCGGGCAACCTCCTGTTACGTTTTTATAGACGCGCTCACCGGACACTTGGATTAGTCTCGCGCAATCTACACTCGTCGACTGTGGCTCTCCTTTCTCATGTGGGAGGGCATATGTCATCAGTCCGTCCTTATCGGTCGGCGGTGATGCACTTTCCGAAGTCATGTGGGCACTCGTGCTTTTTATATCGTACATGAAATTCATGACTCACAGCTGCCACTCAAAAATGACAACGTCGAAGCCCTCTTGGATGTGCAAGAGGTGAAGGTTCAACTTGGAGCAGGAGCGGGATACGCCGAGACCAATTAGCAAATGCATCCGGCAAGGTGGTGGGGGGCGAGCGAATCCGTCGCCTTGATTAGCTACTTAGCAAGGGGCTAAAAGCTACATAACGCATGAGGCTGCACAATGCTTAATTACAGCGGCGTGATTGAGATTCCTCATTCCGGTGTTTGATGGTTGCTCCCCGGGGGGAGGACATGTAATTACAGACTTGTTTTCATTTGGACCAGCGTGCATTGTGGAGCAGGGCTTAAAAGTCAGCGATTGTCAAAGGCACACCTTCTGTACTCTTTGATGGTGGGGGGGAGGGCAAAGAAATACAATAATGACTTAACTAAATAAAATGTCAAGAATTAAACAATTTTTTTTTGCTTCCTTCCAGTGCACACGTCGCACTGTGGCTACCTGGAAGATGCGCTATTCTTCACCGAGGATAAAGAAGACATGTCTGTAAGTACTGATCTATTATCCGTCAACATGTGTTGCTCCATGGCTTGTGTTCAAATATATGTTGCCTCAACGGTTATAACGCTGCGATACAGATGCTATTCATTAGCCTTTCTATGGTGTTTTACATTGTTTGTTAGCATTGGCCTAAATGTACTTATCAAGCAAAGCTATATGGTTGTTTAAAATGACAAACATTTGGGGTGGGGAGTCAATTACTCAGATTTTTCCAGATGCTTCCACTTGGAAAAATCCAAGTCTGTCAAACAATAAGTGGCAATCGGTTTTCGTACAAAATAAAAGATGAGCCTCATTATCCATGGAAGCAGGTGCTGGCCAATTGTTACAGCAAAAAAATTGCACATGTCCCCCCTGAGAACATACAAGATGACATTGTTAGGTTTGTAAATGGAGGCATACCTAATATTGTGAGGCTAAATGAGGCTTACGTTGGGAGCAGTGACAAGTGAGAAATTTATTTAAAAAAAAAAAAAATACCCGACCAGATTCATTTTGAATGCTTAGGCAGAGGAAACCTTCTGTTCCCATTCCTGACTGTAGACGCAGCACATGACGGACACGCTAATTGACTTTTTTTTTACTGCCCAATCTTTACCGCTGTAATGAAGTCGGGACTGTTATGCTTCTCTCATTACCTTTTCATTAAAGATATGACCAGGAAATGGGGGTTGCTATAGCAATGCTCCGCCACCACCACCAGTAGGTATAACAGCTTGCATTGTTTACTCTTCTCACAAAAATGACCAAAACGTCCTTTTCTTTTCAGATGACGTGTCTTATCTTTGTCCCTGGGAGGCGTTTGTATTGCCTTCGAGTTGTCGTTAGACCGCAGCATCTCGTATGCTGATTCTGTCTGATAACAAGGTGGCCATTTTAAGCAGTTCAAGAACCAAATGTGGTTCCCAGCATGGCTGCGGGGCAATTCTAGTTGCGCCCGATGAATCCTGCTTAGGAACAAACGGCGAATAAGAAAATAAACCCATATTTGAGTGAATCTTTACTCTGGCCTTGGGGGGGCGGGGGGTGTGTGTCTGCACTTGGTGTCATTCTCGATATCGCTAGACTATCATCATACACTTCTGTCGACTGTTTGATAGCGAGGCAGCGATTTTGAGCCCTAAAGTAACGAAATACGGTTCCCAGTCTATGATGCGATGCCCTTTTCATTGATCGCCCTTCAAATGAGACAATCTCGTCTTCTAATGAGCCCTCCCTCATTTATTTATTCGTTTATAGCTTAATCGCCTCCGATGCCATAAAACCGACATGCCTCGTTCACAGTTTGACGCCGACGTCCATCTGCGTGTGCCAGAAACACTCTGTTAACGCCGGGGAGGGGAAATTAAACGGAAAAGTTAGCAGATGCCGTCGTTTGGAGAAATGTCTCCAGCATAGCGAGAGAGAGAGAAAGAGAGGGAAAGGTCAATATTTGCTCAGCGGTGAACATGTGTAAACGAGCCTCATGCTTTTTTTTAATCAACGTGCCACCACAATTGGAGCGGAGGCAAAAACAAAACAGATCCCACAAATAAATCAATAAATCAATCAATATACAGTAATAAGACGATTCTGATGAGAGGCTTATAAAAGTCGGCCGAGAAAACTTGACCCGCCATTTTGGCTCCGAATGCGAACACTTTTTGAAGGTTTTTCATTTGCATCCTACCGCCACACCCTTGTCGCAATTTATATACAGCGCTGTGGTGCGGGGATTATTATTCATCCTTAAGATTACCAACGGAGCAAACCCCATAATAGCATTTGTACTCTGACTCACATGAATAATGCCGATAAAAGATGCACGTCAAACTGAAGGCCAAATCAGTTTCAGGCAGTGTACTATTAACGAGGCGACGAGGCTTTTTTTTTCCGACTCACGTGCCACAAATCCATTCGATGTAGTGATGCCCTTTATTTTTTTAAATATATATTTTGGCGACTTTGGCTCCATGAATGGCTCTATATCCAAATGGAAAGCGCACTCAAACAACCAGAAGCCTGATCTCAAATGCTCTTCTCCGATGCTTTTGTCACGGTTCACGCCACAAAAAAATGCGGCAACTTGCCGATATTCAATTGACAGCCGCGAGGGACGTTTGGGCCCTGGATGTGATTTCATTATGAGCCCCGCTCGGACTGGCTTAGTATGTACCATCGGCACCTTTTAACCCCGGGTGGCACCGGTTAATTACTTCGGCTCATGACAAACAGAGTTCTTATCCTCTGGCCTGGTTTTCGTGACACCCCTATTTGGCGAGATCGTGGATGATTTTCCAGTGATCATCCATCCATCGCGCTGCAGTTTTCCTTTGAAATCGTCCCCTCATTGACCCGTGAGTTTCCGGTTGACGACGTTTGTCTGCTTATCACCTGGCTCGCGGTTACCTCGCCGTTAAACTGACTCGGCGTGACCTATGCGTGGGCGGGATAGAAACTCAAGACAAAGGTCATGCTCAATGTTTACATTGTGTACATCTGGCGTCCCACGCTGCATCTCTCTCGATCTGACACTTGAACCTCCCACCGGTTGAAATGTACTGTATATGGAGCAGCGGGGAGGGTAGGGGGGGGCTTCTTTTAATAGCATAACACGCATATCCGTTCCTTTCAGCCCCTTTTCCATGTGCAGCCGATACAATTTAATCCCATTTGCCAGGCAATTTAAATTCATCCAATTTCACAGATTAACACTTTGTGCCACCTCTCCCAATCCTGACACGAGTGCCGCCCCTTCGCCTTCCTTCGTACGTCGGCTTACTTCCTTCGGCGTGTATGGTTTCCACGGCGACCATAATGACATCATGAAACCGAGTAATTCGTCCCTCATGGGCTTGAGTGTCGTGGCATCACCAAATTGCACCCTTGTGAGGATTAGCGGATCGGAAAATGGATGAATGGAAGTTGCGCTAATATTCTATATTTTTCACCGTCATTTGATTATGTTTTTTTTTTCTTCATGGTGGCTCTTAGGAAAACACTGCACTTCCTCTTCCAATTGCCCGATTGTATTCTGGTTAAAGTTAAGGTTAAGGCCAATTGAAGTTAAAGTTAAGGAATGTGGCCGGAATGCACAATAAGAGCATCCTTCGACCCCGCCATCCCCGTCCCTCCTCCCGCTTTACCGTCTGTTTCCGCTGTGTAAAACACTTGAGTTCGCTGCTTTAAAAAAATATATCTTTTTTTTTTTGCAAAAAAAAAAAAAGATGCGTCAGCAGAATCTCCACTACGTGTGAGAGCCTGACAGCGCAGCAGTCTTGTGTCACTGTCAATTCCCCTCAGTGTGGAATGGAGAGAAATGAAATGAAAGAATAGTCTTTCTGAAAGATGTGGCAACATCCCACAGTATGCAATAGGGAGGTCGATGAAGACTCGTCGTTTTTTTATTTTTTATTTTTCAACTCCAGAGGGAGAATTAGAGCCATTAAATGACTGATCTGCTCTGGAATTTAACGGGGGTTTTTTTTTCAATTTGAGGGCGTGTCACATGATGGCATTCCATCCTCAGGCCCACTTAAATGGGCTCGTCAGTGGCAACTTACAGTGAGAAAAAGGCCTCAGGACGCGAGACAGGCGGAAAATTGCTGGAGCGCGACCAATATGTTGGAAGTGAGAGTCACGTGTCAAACTTTACACCGCCGCCCAGCCTTTTCGGAGGTCAAACAAACTCACAATAACTGTGATGGGAAGGGAAAGCGGTGAAAAAGTAACACTGATGGTTTTAATTTAGCCCCTCCCGCCTCCCTCGAGCGGGCCTGATGATGTCTGCTTGGCAGCGCAAAAAAAAGTTATTAATGGCGCAATAACAAGTCGGCAAGCCCGGGCTTGGCATAGACGCGCACGCTGTAATGATTTTTTCCACACACGTGCTGAAAGGCTGGTGTCCATTTTTCAACCCGTCCTCCATTGAGTTTGGTTTTAACGCGGCGATGGAGCAAGTGGCTCAAATCTGATGACATTTCAGTGTTTGTTTTTAGTCCGTTTTGAAAACGTAAACTTGGACTGCTGTTGTGACAGTTGCAGCAGTATCTGGCTTCGCTGGGTTCTGCGTAAACTGTGTCAACACCGAATGGCAAAGCAAAAAAATTAAATAAAATCTACAGAGTGATGGCTCATAACTGCAAAAACTGTGAATGTGGGGCACTCTTAAGTCAACTGCATTCGGCTACTGAGGGCCAGAAAAGATGACAGTCGTTCATTTTGTGCCATGGGGCACAGGCAGGCCTTTTGTTTTTTTGTGCGTGTCCAGTACCTCCACACCAGACTGAGTGTCCCAGCACGCCGCCACCCCCAATCTCGCCATACTCCGACCCAATTTCTGCTGTCTGTTAGCTCCTGCCCGGCAGCACTATCGCTCGAAGTAAAACCTCTCACAACATGGTGACCCTTATACGGTGCCAGAGTGCTTTTTGTACAGACAAAACAGAACTGAGAATGTAAAAAAAAAAAAAACCCTCTCTGGGGCTGCTTTGCTATATCCAGCACAATCTTGATCATTATGGTTGTACTTGGAGAGCTAAATATTTTCTTAGTTCGTATTTGGTCTCAGAAGTTTGCAAAACCACTGGCCGACAGGGTCAAAATGTCTCTGCGTTTGATCGTCGACTTCCAAACAGAAAACGTCCCACCTCTGTTACGGTGCCAATACAAGCTCATTCATCAAAGACATGAATCAATATGACTCCAGTCATAAATGTATTTACCGAAGCTGAGGATAATGGTGTGTTAGTGTGCTCTCCTGCTTTGAATTGAATGTTTGTTGGAAGTGTCATTGATTCTAGGCGGCGCAGGGGTTAACGCCGCATCCGTATCCCGCCGTCTATTTCCCGCTCGCATTTTCATGTCAGTGATGATTCATGAAGGGGCGAGAGAGCGTTAACGGCGTATTTCTTCGACTCTCCTCGTGAACGACAACGCGTCACAAGTAAAAGATAAGGCTATGAAAATAAACAACAAGCGCTCGCCGGGGGGGAAACAAATTGGGTGTCGCCGCAATAATAAAGCGCATTTTCCATCAAAGCACTCGAGAGTCATAAAACGTGGCAGGCGTCTTAGATTTCATGTGCAGCTTGTCGTTTTGAAAATGGCGCATTGTAATTGGAAAGGGTCCTTTTCAATCAGTGGATGTTTTAACGTGCTCCCGCGCCGTGGAAATTGCCGCTATTTCGGGGAGGCCATCAACTCAACAGCCACTCCAAAATATTTACCCAATTTGGATGCAACACGTGATAACCAACCCAAAAAAAAAATTAAAATAATGAAATGTTTTACTATTTTTGTAATTATTACATATCGTCAGTCGGGCGGAATCCTCTTATCTCCAAAATCAACCCCCCTCCCCCTCCTTGATTGTTTGCATCGGTCCCCCTCTTTGATCCCATTTTAAAAAAGGTTAAAATAGGTTTCTCGTTTTCAGGGATGCTTTTTGAAGAGGCTTAACTTTTAAAAAGCCCTCAAAGTGTTTGGGTCTCCAGGAAATGAAAATAAGTTGGTCACCCATCAGCAGGAGAGCAACAATGAAACGAGCATATTGAAAGCCATCGCTTGCTGACAGATCGCTAATGACGCGATGTTTACATGTTTGATTCTTTGGCTAAACAAAGATAAGACACACTCGCCAGGGGAAAAAAAAAAATCCAAACACTAGCAAAGACATGACAGCTTTCTTCCTGGCGCGCAACAATGATAGCCTCATTTGCATATTAATGAGAGGAGGGAAGTGGGCGGGAGGGAGTCATCGTGGCGTACATCCATAAAGGCATAGATATCATACGGCTGAAGGCAACGCCCTTGAGTTCATACGATTGGCGGAGAATGTCACTGAGACGTTAGCATGTTGCGCCGGAGCATCAAAAGACACTGCAAGAGTTTTGATTTTCCTCATTCATATTTAAAGATAATTCCGAAAAACAAGCAAGCACTAAGAACTATGTCGTGCTCAGTTGTGGAGATACAGTGTTAAATCTTTGTTTTGCTTTCTTTTTTAAACCATTTCAGTGTTTCGGAATTTCGGGTGTGGACACGTTATGCAATTTGGAGTCGAGCGTAAGTCGTCCTTGACTGACTGGAAGAATTTGAGCGCCTTAGTTTCCATTGATGGTTATCTGGCGTAACTGAGACGTGCAGTTAACTAGCGACGGGAGTTATGCCTCCGACCTGAAAGGGCATTTTCCCTTCAAGTGCGCTGGCATGGGTGCTTTAGAGCGCATCGTTGCCTGTCGTGAGTGAAGGCATGTCACAGTGAGAAGGTAGAGGAGCAAGGAGAAAAACTCCAATGTGACAGCCAGCGTGTGAACAGGAGCTTCACTCACACACACATACACGACTGTCCTTGGTGATTTTCTTTAATCATTCACGTCTGGTAGGGTTGTTAAACTCTTAACCGTGGTGTGTAAAATTTACAAGACGTATTTACTTTCAATTTACAGGGACTAGGATGATTACGATTCCTATTTATTCGACGCGACTCCAAAGTATGGAGCACTTTAGGAACAACTGTCACTGCAACAGAGCTGTCATGAGAAAGTCATGGAAACAGGGGTGTCACTTTTGGGCAGCTTTTGTCAGGGGGGTGGGGTAAAGTTGACCTCGACAACAACTCCGTAATGCAGTGGGAAATTATTTTGATAAGATACGCCGACTGAGCATGATGAAAATGTGAAGATCCTTCTCCCTTAGAATTCCAATTGATCAGTGTAGTTGGCAGGAGCGACTAAATCCACCAAATGAAAGAAACATGGCGTCAATAATTCATTAGCAGATGTTGTGTCTCTCGAGGGCGGTGGCGTGCACACTACACATTGTTCAAACGATACCTCCGCGATGGATAGGATGATAGGTGGTAATAGTTTGTATGTCATCCTCGCCTAAAACTGCACAGCAAAAAACGGCTTTCAGACGCGCATATCAAAAATGACACTGCACTTCAGTTACTCAGTCCACCAATTCAAAATGTGAAAGTACATGCTATTTTGCAACAAAAAGCAGGTATACTAAAAGCATTGTTAACTGTCAGGAAAGGATGATTGTCAAAGTGCGAATCTGCTTGAGTCTGAGATGCTTTGACCATATGAATAAAAAGAGGAGGGGGGGGGGGATTCTTGGTGTCTGTCATTGGCTTGAACGAGCCAAGACCCCGCCTTGATAAAAAAAAAGAGAAGAAAACACACACACACTAGAGTTGCACATAGTGAGCAAAAAAAGAGGCGGAGGGAAGAAAATAAAGCGGACTTGGACTCGGCTTTTAATCAACAAGGAGGTGGCGTGTATTCTATCGGCACCTTTTAGGCGACCGGGAAAGCAAGAAGGAGAAAAGGGAGAAGATTCCGTTTTTTTTCCGGAAGGATTAATAAAGTGGAATCTTGAATTACGGATGGTGATGATGCTACCCCAGCCGTTGACCATCAAGACGACGACGACAGCGACGTGCGCCTAGAAAAAGTCAACTTGCCTCCCCCTTTTCACAGTTCGTGAAGGTATAAGAAGCGAATGTCGGCGTTTTAATTGAGTTCGCGGCGAGGTGGGCAGACGGCTTCGGTCGAGCGGCCATGTGCGGCCACCTTAACGCGGAGGGAAGCAGCGGGTCGGTCCGACTGACAGCGCGCCTCCCCCCTACGTTAGTGTCCGCCACCTTGTTCCATTACCACCGTTGCGAGGCAAGGGCGAGCCTGACCCCACCATCCCTCCATCTCAGCGAAAATAGCCAATATGTTAGCATGGCGAAGTTAGTAATGTAGTCAGAAGGGTGGCCCCTGAAAGGTCGCACTCTGAGTTGTGGCCGTTAAATCGTGCAGCGAACGACGCCATCCTCTTTCTGCCCCCCACCACCCCTCCCAGCTGCACCACCGCCACTAGCCCTCGCTCACTTTGGCCCCCGTGGTGGAGCTCATCGGCCGGGCTTCGTCCGCAAGCCGCCAAACAAGCCGACAAGTACAAAATGTTGCTCTTTTTCCCACAGTACTCATTTGTCTGATTTTTTTGGCCGGTACTTGAAGTGCTGTAGTTCAAAAGTGCAGCTGACCTGGTCATTAAGTCACAGAAAGAGATGAAAGTCGACTTAAAAAGGTATGACACTGTGACCGAGACTCTTATAAACACATAAAAACATTAGGACAATTGTTTATTAGTATATGTTGCAGGGTTTTTGGGTAAACGCTTGTTGCAGGATGTCCAAATTGGCGTCAAACATCTCTAACCACAATCAAAATGGCTCCCAATCACTGAAAGAGGAGACAGCTAGCAGCTAAATTGTCGCATCTGTCATGTGGAAATGACCCTGACCTCGTGTTTTGTCAGATGCCCTTGCCATGACCTCTCCCTGGATGATGAGGGAGGGCCTCCAGGTCTCTGAGACTTGCTTTGTTTTGATTTTTGATGCAGCATTTTATGCAACAAGCTAGTGTCTGCGCTAAGCGTTGGCTGCTGCGGTTTGCTGTCTTCTACTACCATCCTCAGAATAGTTATTTCCTTCCTCTTAATATTAGTCATCTTCTTGGGGGTGACCAACCTTCACACTTGGTAGAAACAACTATACACTGACTCACCTACTCACAAATTTTTGTAAAGCATATCTGACCTCTCTTCTATTTATTCTACCTTCTAGTTTTGGCCGCAAGTTGAACTACATTTTGGAGAGCAAAACTTTTTAACATTTAAAAAAAAAAAGCCCCCCTCAAAGCCTTTTGAAGATGCTGTTGTTGTCGTTACCACAGAAACTAAACCTACTGCAACAACATGCAATAGTATGTCTCATTCATTTGTGAATGGCGTGACAGTGGTCGTTGCACGTTTGCTGCCTTAATGAGCATTCTCATGTGGTATACAGGATGCATATTAAATGACCATATCTTCAGGCATGAAAAAACAAGGAAATGACAACTCCTGTTTTTTTTTTTTTTTTA
Organism: Hippocampus guttulatus; assembly: GCF_054856545.1. Taxonomy (NCBI): domain Eukaryota; kingdom Metazoa; phylum Chordata; class Actinopteri; order Syngnathiformes; family Syngnathidae; genus Hippocampus; species Hippocampus guttulatus. The sequence goes on from NC_141279.1 coordinate 9,225,423, forward strand.
ACTTTACAAATTCACTAATTTGGGCCTCATCAGGCTTTAATCCGTTTCGAGATCAAACGATATCTGGTGTTTTTTAAAAAAATTCTTTTAAGATCCCGAAAGCAAACGAAATAATTATCTGTTGTGCAGCGTTAAAATTTATTTTAGAGTCTCAGTAACTTTAGGTTCTGGATATTTGTAGTTGCTGGAACTAAAAGACCATTTTGGTCCCCACTAAATGACCCTGTAATGAAATAGGGGCTCAGTTAAGTTCCCCACTGGTCAAATGCATAAGGGTCCTCCATCAGCTCCATTGTTGCCAAGGAAGTAGTTAAAATGGTGGACAGTTCCATGAAGTCCATTAAAGTGGGCTGTTAATCCTACAAAGTTATTCGACAGAAGTTAAACGAGCGGCCTGCTTCCTGTTTTTTCCTCTTATCCCTTTGCGTTTAAAATGTCTACTGTCGAGCTTTTAGAACAGACTCCCCTGCGTGAGGAATGTGCCCTCTGCCGTCCTCCACCGTGTGTTGCCCATCAGCGACCTATCACTCATGGCAATTGAACGGCTCTCGAAGAGGGACCCCTGTTGGTGCCGTGCAATATTTATTACCATCAGTCAAACCCTCGAACGAAATCCTCCCCGCCGCCTTCTCCGCTCTCTCCTCCCCCACGGGTGAATAACGGTGGCTTCTCTGAGTTCCACGTTAAAAAGTTCCCTCACTGGCCACCATTAGCTGGGATTTATGGTGGCAGCTTTCTCTTGGAAGTGCCCGAGAGGGAGCGTGTGTCAGCGCGGTGGCTTACCTGCCGGGCTGAGGCGTCAAATACGTTGCATATTGGATATTTACCTGTTGCTTTTTTTTTTCTTCTTTTTTTTTTTGTGACAACTCTTCACTGTTGATGTCAAGTAAGGCTAATTAAAAGTCGTTAGAGGAGTTGCGCTATGATTGAGGGTTTGTTTTCATTGTGGACACAATTTTGAAACTCAAAATCTACCTTTTGACTCATAAACCTAAGGGACTGACGAGTGTAAGAGCATCTCTCGTTAAGGTCTTCTCGTATTGTAAACTTTATCTTGATGATAAAGAGACTGACTGTCCAGGGATTATTTCTCTTAGCGTAAGCGCCACAAATTGGATGGACGCTGGCAACGTTGCTGAAGGAAACATGTTTCATGTCACTTGTCTGGTCTCTCGGGGTGTTTGGCGTCTTCATTTCTCCTGCACACAACCGGAGAAACTGTCTGGCTGAGTGGAAGGTAGTTATTGCACTTTCTTGCTGTGATCTGCCCCCTCCCCCGACCCCCCCGTCCCACACACACACACACACACACACATGCACTTTACTGACAGCTGATGCGATTGTGTGATGTTGAGGTGAAAGGATAATTGGAGCTATGGATATCTTATCACGGTGACAGTGAGAGCTCAGCTCCGTTCAAAGGGAGAAGATGCAGCGATACGTCTTACATAAGGCTATATGTGCTGCTAAACAGATGTCTCTCCCTTTTTTTTTTTTTCTTCAGCGCAAGTCAGTGGCGCTGAACCTCATGTGGTCGGCGAGCAGATGGGCTACCTCTACAGTACCTTTACTAGGTCATGCCTTTATGTCAAGCTCAGAGCACCCCCGCCCCCGTGGGTGCCGTCGTGTCATCAGGGCGAGCGGCGGCGTAAATTGAGGCTGATTATTTTCTTAAAACGTCATACACGTTTCATTTATATTAATTGATGTGCTCTGGCGTAATCCACCAAGGATTTCTCAAAGGCGAGCACAAAAGGCCTTTATTAGCTTATGGAGGAAGTGGTCTTTTGGGACACCTCGTTGTGCGTTGCGCCGCTAAACAGAGGTAAGTGAAATGAAATTACAAGGTATCGCAAGCGCAGCCAAGGATCATATTGAATAATTACCTCACCGGAGCCATTGTAGGAATGCCAAGGCGCTCTTTTTCGAGAAGCTGGGGGAAACGGGGGAGGTTATGGCTTCCCCTCGCAAAGAAGATGAATGCGGTTTCAGGGTCATACGAGTACCGTGCGATGGCCAAATGTTTTGAGAGGACGGGCTAATTTCATGTCCCTGTAATGTGATTTGCGATATCCACCTCTGTGTTGCCCTTGGTTTTTATTCTGGAGATAAGAACTCAACAGGCTTTTTTTCTTTTTCAAGTGTTTACAGGACCGCTGAGTGGATTTATTGGATGTGGGTCATCCTTATTAGCCATCATTGCCCCAGCTTTGTGTGTGATTTTTTATTTTTTTAAAATAGCAATTCAGCTGTGATTTTTATTTTGAGAGAATTAGCCTGTTTCTTATGCACATAAGCAAAACATGAGCCCAATACAGAGGAGGAAAATTGCTGAGCACGGTTAATTACAGCGCAGGCAGCCAAATGGGGGTGAAGGGCCGCCATGGTAACGGCGGCATGGCTGCGCTGCTACTTTGTCTCCCGCAATGTGCCGCTCAGCAGTTTTGTATCCGCAGATCAGTCCAGTTAATGATCATGTCTGGAAGCCAAGACCGGCGGAAGCAATGGTAGCCTCGTTTCCAACAAGTGGTCAGGTTTGCCTATGCATTTTATTTTGTGTAAATGAGGGTCCGAAAATATTTGACTCCTCCTTCGGTGCGCACGCCACAGCGGTAAGAGTCAATATGCTATATATCAATATATATAATATGCTAAATCTACGACTGAGTGCTTATTTCCCAGTTGTCAGTTCAGGAATTTTACTTGTAAATGCACATCGCTCGCTTTCGATGTAAGGCTAACCAAAAATATGTGATCCCACTTTTCAGCTGGACTTGGTTGGTGTGGCGGGATCCCCATCATGAAGGACCCGACCGGAACCCTTGGCTTTTGATGCTGGCAACTAACCAGTAAGGAGAGAGACTTGACTGTTTCCCCTGGTGCCGGATTTGGCTTCAACTCATGCGAGGCTGCTGTCACAGAAGTTGAACTTTGTACTCCCTGGCAAAAGGTAGGTCCTTCCTCCCTTTAGATCCCTATTATGTCTTAGAGGCTAACTCTCAGAATCGGAGTTAATAATGCTACTCTTCCGGAATGGCCCACACAAATTTGCCTTGTCACAGCTCAAAACAAAGCAAACGTAATTTCCCAAATCTCCCGAAAGGATGCCTGAAGCTAACATTGGCCAAAAGATAAATTACGGAAGACACCGTGCGATTTGGGAAAAAAAATTAAATAAAAATGTGGCTTGCTGAGAAAGGACACAGTGCCTATATATTAAAGCACCTACTCTACCTTGGTGGTAGCAGGAGGTTGTCGCTAATGGAGTGCCAATATTTGCACATGACTCGTTCATTAACTCTAGTGGTAAATCCACATGCGGAATCAGTTTTTACAGCAAACACGTGATTTCTTTTTTTTGTCAGATATTTAAACGTGCCCTAATGTGCACGTAAAATTGCTTCGCTCTTCGTCTCATGCAAATTCTGCTCGCATCACCTACAGCGGTTTAAGTTCACCTCAGTCGAATATGCTCCGTTTTCAAATACTATAAAGTTTGCCTCGCCCGTTGACCCCAGTGAAGGTCTCGCTGCTTATGTAATGTCTCCAAACATTTGTGCGGCGTTCGGGGAAGTCAGGCATGCCAGAGCGGCGCAAAACTCTCATCGAGGTGGGACAGATGGCGAGCCTCATTTGCAGCCTCGCAAACTGCCCGTGACGGCGGCGACAAAGCGGGGCAGCGCTAACGGAGGCCTCGCAGACGCCGGACTAAGGTCGCTTGCATCACCCAGGCTGTAAAGCATCGCCGGCTCCGGTGTTATGACTGCGAATTGTAGTATTGGCTGATTTATGGAAGCATTGATTCATCTTTTAAGAGCGAGAACGCAGCGTCTCACAGGTGGCGTGCCGCCATTATTAGCCAATGCCATCGGAATCCCCACGTTTGGACCATCCATCACGGAGTTAAGGAAGGTGACCCGGAGTTGTTTTGTAATTCGGTCGTTAATCAGCGCTCTGTCAGGCGCGTTGGCTTTGTCCGCTGCGAGCAACTCTTTGGGCAAAGTCCATTATCGAGTAAACACACAGAGAAATAAAGACGCCCGGCCGCCACAATCCCCACCATGGGAGATCAAATGGCAGGCCCGGTGATGATGAGCGATGTTTATAGCCAGCACTCTATTAAGGCCAAGCTCTTCCCTGCTTTGCACGTAATGAACACCCACCTTTGCGAAACGCTGTAATACCGGTCGTTTTCATCAAAATGTGGCGTAATTGCCTTCGAATGAGTTTTGAGGGTAACTTGGCAAGGTGACTGGCTTATGGCGACATTAACTGTGTTGATTTGAATGGAACGAGCGCCACCCTCCACTTTTTTTTGCATGCTAATGAAACCCTGTTACGTCCTTGGTTGGATGACAATTGCGCTCTCAACTCTTTCTGTTTGTACATGGAAACGCCTCCCCCAGATGTCCTCAACACTGCGGGAGGCACGCCAAAAAAAAAAAAAAAAAAAAAAGACAAGATCACTCCTCTCTTACCAATACTGCAGTGTGATTGCTTGTTGATTCTGTCAGGAAGTGGGTTAAATATTGACAACAAATCTCAAAGGGAGAGAGAGGGGGGGGGGTGGCGATGTTTTGGGTTAGCGCAGACAATGTACCATCTGCACACGGCGGGGCGTATTGAGCGACACCGGACTACTGCTGTGAGCAACGATTGCATTGTTATTAAATGGCTGTTGCCTCCCTGGCAGCCATATTAAAGCCTCTGATCCTTTGCCCGGTGCAAGAAAAGGAAGAGAGAAAGGAGGACCCCCCCCCCCCCCCCCCCAAACCCCCCTTGCACTACCACACTATCCCTCCACCCCCACCCTTGTCTGGAAAAAAGTCTGGCCCGCTGGACTCGGTGACATAATGTGCAGCTGCAACAGCACAGATTAGACGATGGCAGCGCAAACAGCAGGAAGAGACCGAAAGACAAGAGCTCCATCTTGAAGGCCGTTTTGGATCCATGCACGTTGATGATCTCATTTGGAAAAATGTGCCCTCCCAACAGGGCATCACATTTCTCACACCATATTTGTCACAGAACCTTCAAGAGGAGTGCACGCAAGACAGACTTGAGTTGTAGTGTTCGTCACCTGGCCCGGGAGCCAGAGTCAGCCCGCAGCATCGTTTTTAGTACTAATGTCAACATAACCCCGCCCCCAAATCAGGTTGAGTCGCTAATTTCATATACAAAACAGTGATGTGATCCATTTTCAAAAATATGCATAACTCGTGCAGATAGGGTGAAGAAGCGGCACTGCACAAGACTTTGAAGACAATTCAGACCATATTTGGACAAATAATGAGGCAAAAGCACCCATATATCGTTTGACTCAACTCAACTTTATTTATGGAGCACTTGAAAGCAACCACCGCTGCTGTACATGGAGCAAATCTAGTCATAAGACAACAGACGCTTAAAACAATACATTAATCATGTAAAACACCACAAAATAAAAATATTAGAGTCTCCGCCCGATTCATCGTGTTCAAACGGTCGGATGAAATCGCATCTGATCAGTATTGCTCTTGTTGCATTTTATGCTCGGTTTTTGGGTGCCGCTTTTGCATCTCACGATTCAGTTTCGGTTTTCGGGAGCAGATTCCGTAAGCAGCATTAGAGACATTTTTTTCCAACATGGGGCTAGGGGGAGAATTTGTCGTTTCCTGCCAACTGATATAATGTGTACCTGGTGTAAGTTGGAGCTGAGCCATACTTAGAATATTTGGAGTCGGGTGACTCTGTCAGATCAGCAGCTCAGTCTGTCGTCTCGAGGAAGTGAATGGCGGACGCTCATAAATATTCATAGGGCGCGCGCTCAGACTCCCGTTTTGTCGACAAAAAGTTTCCATGGTCCCGTTTTTTTTTTTTTTTCCTGAAGCACGTCATCCCCTTTTGATGGGACCTGACATTTGTCAAGGTTCTGCGCAGAGGATTTGTTTGTGACAGCTTCAAATTATTGCGGCAGACATGGAGCCGAGAGGAAGAGAGAGACGGGAGGCGGGGGGTGAGAAGAGAAGAAAATAGCTGCTGCTTATTTAAATGTCACTTGAGCAAGGTGAATGCATAAGCTCCCCAAGCATCACATAGGAAATGCACCACAATAGAAGAGAGGTTTCTTGCCATTCTCCATTCCGGGCTTATGCGTCGGGCCCCGGCAGCCGGCGTTAAATCTTATGAAGCTCTGCCAGCACCTCGACTGTAACCACAAACCGTTGACTTGTTTGCTTTGTGCGTAGGTTGCGACTGAGGTGCCAAGCACTCGGGTCCCATTTTGTGGTGCGACATATACATTTTCAAGCTCTCCCACTCTGAAAACGAGTCAGAAAGACATTGCCTTAAGTGCAATCCGGGGGAGGAAGGCAGCAGAGGAAAAATATCTGATTACGGCGCCGCCATTTTTTCCCGCCCGGCGTTATTTCTTGACAGCACTCGAGAGCGCTTGAGAGAAGAGCGCGCACAGGGGGAAGCTCAGAGTGTCACTGACCTTTCTAACAAGGACTAGAAGACACGGCAAGGGTCAAAAGTAAACCACTGCCGCTCATTTTCCCACCTAAACGCCCTCCATCTCTCTTCTCCTCCTTGTCAAATAGCGAGTGACACCGCTGGATTAAGTCCTCACAAGGCATGCCAGATGCTGCAATCAGATGACAAGCACCGACGCGTCTGCACTTCCGCAATGGTCGTTGCGCGGAGATGCATTCATGCTGCCTGCGTGTCGATAAATTATGCAGCAAAAGCTTTTTTGTCCCTTTGTCCACTTTTTTCCCCCCTTGTTGAACTGATGGATTCACACTTCTGTGTTCCAAAACGGCCTTTACCAATTATTTTTTAATATATCTGCACCGGCAATTACTACATGTACGTCTTTGGTGTATTTTTTCCTCGGGTTTTGTATTTTTGGGATGTGCGCCATAGCGTAGATCCTCGGATAGCTTCAGGTCAGAATCTGGCCTCTTCTAACATTGGACAAAGTCAGACGCTGGTCAAATATTTGCCAGTACAACTGCGGCTGCTCCGCGAATGACGGCGATATCAAGTCATATCCAATTTGTTCAAAATATTATAATTGTATCCCTTGATCCATGACGTGTACATCCAGCGCTGCACTACAACTGTCATCTTATTTTAATGCGCACATTTGTGACTATCAAGCTTGCGTGTACTGCTATCGTGGCTCCCCCTGATTAATGGCGCAATTACATAATCCTTAACAGTGAATGATGATTGCGCTAACGATGAGCTCATGTTGGGTAATGACTTGCAGAGTTTGCTTGTGCGAAGTACGCAAAGGGAGGAGAGCGGCGGCTGACCGTGTTTGCCCCGCCAGCCCGGCTTGCGCTAACGCCGCCGCAGCTGCCGAATATCTATACAGAGTCACAAATGGGGTTTTTTTTTCTCCCCCCCGTCCGTCGTCCCTGGAGATGGAAAATTAATTACAAAAGTAGGTTTTAATTGGGTTTGTGTTTACAAAATGTTGCCTTCATGCCCTACTTGCACATGCGATTGAGGCATTACGCGTATGATTTGCGATGCAAAATGTCAATGCTCATTTAAATTAGAATCTCAGCGCTTTATCAGTATAGTCCGAGTCGCTTCATGCCAACGCCGCAAGCGGCAGTGGAGCGAGCTTTGGCTTGACTCATGGCAGGCCTTAGGCCACTAACATTGCCTCTTGAGAAATGTAATCAGTTTGCTCCACTTGGGCCTGAGCCTGGCTGCTGTTAAGAGAGCAGACAGCTCAATCTGCAGCTGGATCACCTGGGGTTATGTTTTGCGGGTCCTCTTATGGGTCCTTGAGATCGAGAGCGTTTATGATGGAGATAACCGTATAGGCCTTTAAAAAATGGTCTTCTCGGAGGGTTTAAAAAGCTCCTTAAAGAGTAGGTTCGCCTGCGCTAAGCCACATGTTTTCGGTGTCCTTTCCTTTTTTTCCTCTTGCGATTTAATTTGTGATGAAATGAACTTTTTCTTTTTTTTCAAGCTTGCTTGGCCACCATCGCCATAACTGACGCCCAGTCACACAACATGTAGACTGGCTAACGGTTAGCCAATTAACAGCCAGCTGTTAACCTCTCTTTCACCGACTCCCACGTCAAGAGAAGATGACGCCCAAGTAGACCAAAATCATACCTGCACCTCACGTAGTGTGCTATTGTTGTTTCATCCTGCAAAATCTTTGTTTTTATTCTCATCAGGAGAATAATCTATCCTAAAAAATACTTGACATCCGCAGCTCTACATTTAGCACTACACGCAGTGACATCAGTCATAGCAAAGGTAATTAAATTCACCAGCCAGGGCTGCTGTTTGAGCAAATACCATCATTGATCAAACTGCTAAGTCAAAAAAAAAACAATTACATTGTTCGCACCTCTCCATCTTGTTTAGTCAGCTTGATGTGTGTGGAGCACAATATCAGCATGTAAGACCCGGGGGATTGTGTGTGTTTGTGTGTGTGTGTGTGTTTAAGAGAATGAGTCCAGTCAGACGCTCGAATGTGTGTCATCTCCTGAGTGCAACACCAGCTTGGCCCACTTCTGCCTGACCGGCTAGACTGTGCCCCCCCCCCCCCCCCCCATTCTTGTCTCTTTGTGTTTAGTGCTATCGTTCCTGCGTGGGGTCCACTTCTCATGACTCCCCTTGAAACAAAACACAGCAAAAACGAGAGCGCGCAAAAGAGCACAACATCCCAGGTGAATCCACAAATCAGACGGGACCACCCTGCGCACTCAGGCAGAGTTCATAGCCACGTGCTCATGCTCAAGTAGGTCAAAAAATGGGGAGGGGGGGAGCTGAACTTTAGGCCCTACTTTTCTTTTTTTTTTTTTTTGCAGACAGCATGAGGCTCCATGACTTCGTACAAGCTGATTTGATCTCGCACTAAAAACTTGCATTTGAAGTTTGTCAGAAAGCTTTGCCTGCACTCCCACGTATTGCCTAGTAAGCAGATGCATACATAAAGAGTGTGTCAAACACTTTAGTCATTCAGTTTTGACTTTATTATATTCTAATGGCATAATTGAATGTAAAAAAAAAACGGTCATTCGTATCTCAAGGCACCACTGCTCATGCTTTATATTGTTTTTTTTTAATTATTATTTTTTAAACCAACATTGTAAATAGAGTTTATGCAGTCGTAGAAAAAAAATGTAGGAATAAAACCACCAATTTAATTTGTTTAAATAAATTAAATGCTGCTTCTAATGCTGCTTACGGGATCTGCTCCCGAGACATAAATTGCATATTTCAACCCTGACGGTATGTTTCAAAAAATGACCAGCGTACGTGTCTGTTTTGGCTTTCTGTTCCCGCTACTATGCTAAGCTAACTCGCCCTCAGTGGCCAAGCCCCCCCCCCCCCCCCAAATCACTCTGGGCTGCCTCAGGCCTCATTATGCCATTAGCCGCTTGGGGCCTCAGTCCATTTGCTGGCTGGAAAGTGTGACGGAGGCCCCCTTTCACAGGGTCGCCTACTCTTGCTGGAGGCCGGTCAGCAGAGTAATGAGTGAGCGCCAACCGTGTATTCACTTCACACTCGGATTATGTATTTGACACTAATAGTGATGTAGCGCTTACATCCTTCCCGCTGAACCACACTGGCGATAATACCTCATGGTTAGATTGCGGACCTTTTAGCCTTTCGTCGTAGCTGCTATATGAAAAATGTGTTTGTCTTTTTATTTGTGTAGTTTCATTAGGCCTCAGCGTTTTGGATTTGAAGTCTGCTGAGAGCGCGAGAGAGAAAATCAGCTCAAGTGAAGAATGCCAAATTAGGTGGGAGAAATTCCAAAAGCGCGGCTTCCGAGTCTCATTAGGACCCCGGCGCGATGTTTTGTACGGATGTGTCCGGAGAAGACGAGTAGCGCTCGTTCGCTTGGATAGTTTCTGTTTCGCCACCACAGAAGCAGCGCGAGACACAGTGAGAATCCATCCGGCTGCCCTTGTGGGAATCGAGCCGACGCTCGCAACACACTGATGAAGTATCGAGTGACTTGAGGAAAATAGCTAAGATCCTCCCGACTTGCGAAGATGAGGCGACATCTTGTTTCAGTTTATGTCGGACACGTGATCCACTGAATAAGAAAATCAAGACCAAACCACAGAACTCAGTCAAAGGGCTTTTGAGAAATGCACCGCTCCTTTGCAACCTGTAAAAATACCAATTACTGCTTTGCTATTAGCCATCGTAGTACTTTTTGGACTCTAAAGGTATAGAGCAGAGGTGGGCAAACTACGGCCCGCGGGCCGAATCCGGCCCGTCGGTCCTTTTAATCCGGCCCGCCGAAGGTCGGTCCACAATTAAGGTTCGATGTAAATGATTGCATTCATTTCAATTGGACTTGTAATGACAGGCATTTCACCGCCAGGTGGTGCATTGACTTGAAGTTGCATAACACAGGGAGGGGGGGCGGGATCTTTTCGACCACCTAGGACCTCTGTATCGCTCTACTTCTACTGGTCTGATCACAACCCATCTGCAGAAATGCACAGGCTAAAATAGGTCATCAACAACACTGTCGTCATTTTAAAAAAGTATATTAATACAGTACTTTCATGCTTTTGTTCTGTTGATGTTTGATATGGACTGTCAACAAATGCAGTTTATTTTTTTTAATGTACCATAGCTCGTGCTGACCTGGCCCTTCTGTCAAATTTTAAAAGTCAATGCGGCCCCCGAGCCAAAAAGTTTACCCACCCCTGGTATAGAGAGACATTATGAACCGAATCTTTTTGACTTTATTTTTGCTTATGACAAGAAGGCCATCCGAGAGTCGGTTTGCTGTGTTGGAGGAAGGTCTCGGCGAATTGTGTCTGACACTTGAGACGCGAGTGAAGCTCTCCACGTTAAGACCTGCCAGCTGCATCGCTTCGGCTATGCCATTGCATGCAGCCAGTCGGATCCCTCATCGTGCGCCTGAGTCCAAATGATTCTGCTAACGTTTCTCTTTCATCGCCGGGGGTTTCAGCCTCGGTCTTCCTCATAGTTGTCTGACTGGCGGCGTCAGGTACAAAAGCGGCGACGAGTGGGCGGCGGGTAGGCGGACAAATGGATTTCGGGTCGTCCATCGCTCTAAGATGCCTCCGCTGTGTTTGCTTCAGTCACTTTGTCATTTACACGTTTGATAACATGCTGCCTTGATGACTCTTTTAATTACATCCGCAGCAAGGGAACACATTTTGTATGATTATTTTTTTTCTTTTCTTTGTGCTTTCGCAGGCAGGTTTCGGCATTATTAAGGAAATTCTGCATGAACCCGAGTCAGCGTTTTTTTCTCAAACCACCACACCTCCCCTCCGCCCTGGTATGCCGCAATCTCATCACATTTAGGAAAGAGGGGGTGCCGGAAAAAAATTTAATTGGAGGCTAGATAGTGAGGACAGAAGCCCAGGCCAGGGTGCGGGATAAATCAGACGTCCTCCTGGCAGCTTTATGGCTTTGGAGAGGGAGAGAGAGAAAAAGGGGAAGAAGTGGTTAACTTTAATGGCGGGAGATAGAATTATTGGGTTGCACCCCCCACCCTCGCTCGACCCTCCCCCCAATTAGATCAGGCCCCTTCGACCGGGCTTGATACACGGAGTTAATTCGGCTAGTTTTGCGCAATCATTCAAGCGAGCTTAAAGTGGCGCTGTGTGTCCTGTCGCATCCGCCTCTACTTTCTATCAGATGTAAAACAATGACCAAACGAGCCCTCCCGTTATCTCGGTCACGTCCTACCCTCACCGTGTCGAGGTCGCGCTCACCAAGCCCCCCATCCAGGGGCCCACTCCTGACCTCCCGGCTGACTTAAGCCTTCTGCTTTCATAATACGGAGGGGGTGCAACCGACGTTGGCTAGTAAAGCAGATGCTCAAGTGGTTCCTGCAAGGGTAATAGGGGACCCGCTCTCCACTGCACTTGATTTAATCCGGCCCCTCTGTGTGTGGCGAGTGGAGGGCGGTTTAGTCTCGGAGCAGATGGATGGATAAATGGGAGCTGGGGGTCGCACCTCGCAAGACATCACGTGTTTGGGAATACCAGAGAGTTCACAAAAGGGACTCGGTCATGGCCAGAAGCCGCTTTCAAGAGTTTTAACAAACAGACCCACACAATGTTGTGGTCTGTGACTGTAGAACCTCCGACTCGCTTCTCTCACCGGGAAAAAGTTTGTTTCCAGCCTTTTCCATTCTTTAGTAATCAACACTCGAAAATAGGTTGGTTTCACCGAATCGTTCATAAAATATCAAACGCGCACAGCGCAAGTGAAGCGCTAACGAACAATACTTTTTGGGGGTTAACTGATCACTATGGGACTGGGTGGCTTCTTTCATACTGCGTTAAATGGACACATTTTACTTCAGTTGGTCACACTGTTTTGCGGCATTTGGATGCCGTGATAAAAGCATAACAACTTAAAAGTTGTATTTTGGAGTCGAGTTTGAGCACGAGTAGTGTTGCTGTAAACAAGCTGAGGGGTGCAGAACTCAGAGGGTTCTGCACAGCATACTGAGCGAGCCAGGTAGAGGTGAGTGGGAGTCCCGTCGACGAGGAGGAGGAGGTCGCGGCCATGTTTGTTGGCAATGCCGTTGCAGTGCGCTGCTTCTTGGCATCGGGAGAAATTTTTTATTTTCTTTTTTTTTGCATCAGAGAAAACATGCATGGTGACCAAGTTGAAATGGAGGCCAACTAAGTGTGGTCGCTTTAGCCGCTGTGTGAGTTTTGCTAATATTAGACATCCATTTGCTGCCTAGATGGGTTGAAGAGGAACTAAGAGCACCACAACAGTAATTTAACGCTATTGCTAGTAAGCGAGGTTCCTGTGGATTAATTCACGTGTGCCGCGATTTAGGCCCAACTAGTTTTGTGCCGAAATGGGTTGCAGCGAGGATCAAAACGTGTGTGTGTGTAATAAGTGATTTAATTTCCACACTGATATCCGCGGCCGAGCGGAAATGCCATCTCGGCATAAACGCACGGCAGCAATGGTGTGTTTTGAAGGGGGAGGGGTGTGGCTTTTAAGATAAGAAAACCTTTATTAGTCTCGCAATGGAGAAATTCCCAATTCACAGCGGCAAAGTTATGAAAGGAAGAAGTAGAACAACAAAATATAGGAGCTGCTGGAAAGGCAGCCACTTTGCATTTGTTTGAGGAAAAATTGATGAAATGATCTTAGGAGAGCGAACATGCTCCCTCTTAAGACGCAGAGGAAGTGGCCCCATTGGAAGCAGTCCCAAGTTTGAGGCATCTTTATCTCTGCAGCTGCCACCCCGTCGGCGCCGCGCGATAACTCAAGCGGTGCGGTTTGAGAAACGCGCGGGTTTGATCCCCGTGTCACGATGATGAATCGCCGTTTTTATTCTTTTGTCGCCCATCAGCACTTTTTCGTTCGCTCTGCAGTTAATCCGTCGGGCCAAGTGCACTCTGACGGTCATTTTTCACTTGTAATTCTAACACCGGCATCCAAGCCGCTCCGGACTGAAGTGGCGCCTGTAAACGAAAATGAAAGGGAGTCAGGTGCAGTGCTCCGAGAAGGGAGGGACCATTATCGGGTGTGGAGGGGGTGGGGGTGTCAAGCGTTAAAAGGATTGTCATGTCTGTCCGGATAAGATGGCTCAATGGCACGATTTACGACAGGCTTTCTGCTCGGATGGCCTCGGGAAATGGACTCCTACAGCCGTCACGGGAACGCCAACATCGTCATTTAAGCTCTTCCTTTCCGTTTTCGGCGTGATGCCCGGGGTGGAAGGTACCAATGGAGGGCTTGAAGACCAGCCAGAAATTTGACAACTTTGATGCATTATCGGAGGCTTAACAAGAGATGGTGTACTGTCACAGGATTGGAAAGAAAATATTTTTTGCACCTGACTTCAAGTCCCTTGTATGCGAGTATCTGCCGGTACAGAGTCTCGATCCATTACCTCTCCAATGCGATGCAATCAAGAAATAAAAGAAAACCGCATTCCAAATTGTCGCAGTTATCAACGGTCTGTGTTCGAGGAAGTATTTTTCTTATATATTTTTTAAAATTACATTTCTCTGAATGGGAATGGCCGATTGCGTAACACGTCGGCGCGACATGTGCAACCACTTGGCCGCCGTGCCGCCCCACTGCAATCAGTTCCGGATTCCGAACAACAAAGTCATCAAGCCAAGACCACGGATCCTGCATAAGTGCTGTATCCCAGCAAAAGACCTGGCATTTATCCAGATTTTGGTGCGTAATATGCGTATCTAAAATGCTTCCTGTTTGTTATGTACACGAACGTAAGATATGGGTGTCAAATGTTAAACACGGCTCAGCTCTTGCATTTTACTTTCAGGTGGTTTCCCATCCATTACAACCCTGATACTGTCTCAGAAGCTTGGCAGGCCTGCTTCCTCTGTTTATACACCAGTGACACGGCCAAAAGGTAGGGGGAAAAAAAGCTGTGTTGACCCCGTCCTGGTCGTCATCTTTTAGTGTAGGAGCGCTTGGGATTGGTGGCGGAGGGGCTTGCCATCCTCTGGGGAGCTGTTCTACATGCAGAGAACAAGGAGCAGGAAAAAGCCAGCTGAGTGAGACTCCACACCGTTTATCTCCCAGCTGCAGGGTTGGGCCAGGATTAATTGAGTGAGAAGCGCAAGTGTGTATGTGTTAGTGCTGGTGACTTGAAGCACGGTGTCTTAGTCGAGCCTGAGATGATAGGACCGTGTGGTAGAGAGAGAACAAGAATGAGGCAGAGGAGGCGCTCCGTAGTCATCGGCAGGGGTCGCACTAAAGAGCTGTGCCACAGGCTTGGTCGTTCTTTCAAAAGCAGCCGGCTCAGGCTTAAAAGACGAGCGAATTTGCAGCTCCGGCTGTGCCAGGATGCTAACTAAAACTTACTCGCCTATCTCAGGTTTAAGGGCTGTAGAAAATACGTGTGTGGAAGGGATTAGTGGCGCACCGGGCCTTGGGTGTAAATCGGGTCTTGGGTTTAGGAGAACAAATTCTTTGCACTTTGGGACAGTAAACAATGCTACCTTTATGGGGGGGTCATCGCTTTATGAAGGCGTGCCAGAAACAGTGCATGAAAACACTTCAGTCAAATAAAAAACGGTAATGGCAGCAGAAATTGAGCGTGGCTTTTCACGCGGCGCGACCCCGTATTCTCTAACGCCAACTCATTTATTGCTTGCCATTTATAATCTCGAAAAACTCGCTGAACCGCCATAACCATGGACTCCCTTTACGCTGTTTTCTAAATTCAACGGTGGGAATTTGTCACGTGCAAGATTCAAATGTGAGCTTCCTGGAACAAATTATCTTTGTCAGTGAAATAATTCTTTCTGAACTCATTGTGTTATTCCGCCTGCCAAATTTCAGTCGTAAAAACCCGACATTGAAACCACCTGCAATTATGCTTTTCAGCATTCCTGGCTGCGTGAGTCCTCATTCGTGTTTTGCAACCCGGTTCACCACTTGTACTCCGGACTCTATCGGCACATTGTTTGAATTGGCACGCTCCCAATACAAACCTCGTGTACAGCAGCACAGGCGCTCTCGACCATCCCGCTGGGAACTTGTGGGCACATTCCAGGGAGGACCGGTAAGGTTGGGGCGGTGGAGGGGGTGGGAGTGGTAGTGGAAGCACCTCAGTTTCTGCAATGGGAGTCTCTGAATCACCTTTTCCTGGAAGGACACAAAGCGAGCTCGGCTGTGGCCAAGCAGCCGGGTTGAGCCTTGGGCTCTTGCTGTTGGGGGTACCAGTGGGTAGCGCCACACCTTCCCCACGCTCAACAAGTTGGCACGCTCCAGGGCTTTTTTTTTTTTTTTTTTTTTTTGCTCCAGCTTCTGCCGCGCAGATAACCTCGCCTGCTGGAACTTTGCAAGTGTATTGATTGGACGTAAATAGCGCTCGGTGGACTGCAATATCTTTCTTCAATGCAACTTTCATTCCCGGTGCCGCCAGTCGTGCATGTGGGCAGCGTGATTATTATTATTTATTTTTGGGGTGTTTTTTGGCACGGTTTTCCAGCAAATTACAATTGCGTCAAGTTGTTACCTGCCCACGCGGATTGCGCAGCTCATTCAGAGCACGAAAATCACACTTTACGGTGCACAAGGAGGCGGCCGGCCATGGGATATTAATAGATGAGCTGGGTTGGTGTTGCCAGGTGACCACACCTTCCTGTTTTCTCTTTTTTGTTTTGGCACAGTGCTGACAGATTTATTTGAAAGAGTGGAGACCAAGTCCAGACCAAGACTTTGGAACTAAGCCGAGACTAAAACGTTGAGGGGTTGAGACCGAGTCAAGACTCCAAAGTCAACACTGAGACTTGAAGGAACCGAAACACAGTCAAAATCAAGACTTTGAGGATCCGAGGCCAAGTCAAGGGCTGACTTTGAGCAGTTGAGACAGTCATGACCAAGTTAAGGCATCTTGCTAACTAAACTAACTAAAAAATGGGCACAGCGTTTTGTTTTGCCCCCCTCCCCCATAACACCGTTTTTCTAGATCATTTGTCATCTATTGATTGATAACATTCCGCGATTGTGTTGTTGGTTTTCTTTTAGTTATTTTGTGTTAAGCATTTGCTATTGCGTAACACGCAACCCATTCAACCACTCCGCGTGAAAGATCTCCCCTCTCTAATCCGACTTCACTTTAATCTTTCGAGAGCTTTAAACTGTCAAATTAGTGCAGTGTCAAGATGAACAATGAAGTGCTCGCCGCCGCTGCCGCCGCCACCAGTGCTGCTGCTGTTGCAGATTTCATCCCAATTTAATTGCCCAAAAATGTTGACCTTAAATCAGCTGAAATTGCCATCGGTGGTAAAAGTTTGCCAAATGGATAGTTAAAAAGATCAGAAGTTGGTCAATTTAGGATCTGGGTTGAGAAATCCCTTTTTAAATTTACTCTGACAACTCTTGAAAACCTTTGCAGAACGTATTTAGAAACGTGTTGCACAGTAAGAAAGTTTGCCTTTAGTACTTGGACTGTGTTGAATTGATTCACCGATCATCTTTATTGACAGTCTTTTTTATTTTAGTGTTAAATTGTAACTTGTTTGCATTGTAATTTTTGTACTGCACCACTGATATGCTATCAAACTATTTTATTTGTTTATTTGTTTTGAACCACTTCTGCACTAGTCTCCCCATAAAAAAAGGTATCGTGCAGGGATACTTTTATTCGAATAAAAAACAGGAAGACTATTTGCATGAGCCTCGTTGTAGTCGATGTTAATAGAAGGCTGTATAGATTTTCCGGACTCATCCATCACTCGGGCGTAAGATGGAGTATATCTCAGGTACGGGACACTTGACTGACACCCGTGGAGACGTATTGCTATTGGTGCATCGGCGCGATTGTCCCCCCGTCGCCTTCCGTCGTGAGATTTATTGGAAAGAACCCTGCCACCTACCGCTCGTGGCTTAATGTCAGCTAATTGTGGCCAATTAGCTCTGGATGCGTTTGAGGGTGAAATTGATGAGTCCTCCGAATGACTTTCTTTGGCGTTGTGCCTCTCTCGCGGCGAGTAAGCTTCGGCCCCGCGCAGCGAGCAGGTGGTCGTGACCTTTTGAATAATTCAGTCGCATCCGCCGATGCCCGCTGAGCGTCGTCTCCCGTGGACAATTTGTCTTTGCAACAGGCTAGTGTCGGTTAATTCGGATCAGTCAGTATTTGCTTCTTGGTTCGAAGATGGATGGCCTCAAATCAGCTTGGTGTTAGCCGTAATCCGAATTTTTTTGGCTGTTTTTTTCCCCGCATTGAAATTAGATTTCCTTTCTTTTTGACAAAGAAATTTCAATTAATCAACAAAAGAAACCCAATTAATTGTGCAGCCTTAGGTCCCCCCCCCCTTTTTTTTTTTAAATCCAAAACCAAAGCCTCAAAGCGCAGTTCACCAGCACTCACTTAAGCGACCACAAGCAACAAGGGCGATCAATCAGTTGTCAAGTGCTAATCCATCAATCGACTAATGAGGCTGCGAAGTATTTCTGCTGCAGGCTAATTGATACCACCCCCGTCATCACTCTGGCGACGATGGGGACAATCATCTTCGACCTAAGTAATTCCCCACTTCTCGTAGGTCTTAGCCTCTTCAGACTAAACCTTTCGCATTTATCATCTTGCAACCGCCAAGTCGTTTGATGATTCTTTAATATTGAAAATGCCCAGGTGGGGTTTTGCCACTGACCAAAGAGCCGCAAGCGCGTTTCACCAGCACTCGGTAAAAGGACCACAAGCAACAATGGCGATCGATCACTTGTCGAGTAGCCGTCTGCCGCTAAATCCATTAATCGACTAACTGAGGCCGCAAAGTGTTTCGGCTCGTGGCTAATTGAAACCAGCGCTTCACCCCTCAATTCCCCCGCTGACGGACAGCCACGGTGGCCACTCATCCAACATCTCGTTTTCCATGCAATGATGCACAAATGTTTTCCATTCAAGACTCGGCGAAGCTTTTTGATGGCTCCGAGACATTACATTCTAAAAGTGTTCCGTACGGAAAAAAGGTAGGCGTCGATATCTCCCAATTGATCTGCCTATCGCTAGCAAGAAAATGTCAGTTGCAAAAAAAAGTGTTGACTTTTTGAACTGCTATTGAGCGACCTTAAATTTCTTGAGAGTGCTTCCTCCCCATTGTAAGCAATTTGATGGCTCTGTTTTTGGACTACTTTTTTTTCACCGAGGACTTTCAAGTCCTCGGGCAACGATTCCCACCCCAACGTTTTATTCCTGATTCTTGCGTGCTTGCTAACATCAGACAAAAATGTGTATAGTCGGCGGGAGGAAGGCTGCCTCTGCTACTGAACAAGCAGTTTTCTTAGTGCAGCAATTAATCCTTTTTGTGTGTGTGATTGTGTGTTTTTTTTCCTGCACTTGCATTGTACTTGTGCCAGCAAGGGGATTAAAAAAAAATCCAGCTTGCCTCATTTTCTGGTGTTCTCTCGAGCAACCACGCATTTGTGCACCGTTGCCCGTGATGCGGGCCGGCCATTAGCAAATAAGATGCATTTTCACTCTGCTAGAATTCCTGTTTAAAGTCATTCAAGTGGAAAGAGACGGGGCATTGATTCCCTCTCGATTGAGTTCCGCTCTGTGAGTTGCTATTAACTACCCTCTACTGGGCTCAATGTGTTGTTACATTGTCCGTGTCTTCCAGGGAGTGCGCTCTTCTTGGATTCACAACTTTCTTTGCAATACTGTACTCGGCAGGTCTTCTCTCGATGCATTGCGAATCATTCAGTGAGTGCATGACTTGGGTTTCCGTCTCCTTGTTAGTACATTCTTGTCAGAATGCGGTTTATTGGAACTTTAATGTAAAGGGAGTGACAAAAATATATTACTAGCAAAATATTTGAAAATAATACCAGAAATTATGCCCCCCCAGAAAAAGCCAAAGTAGTTGGAATAGTTGCACGAATATTGGGGTGGAAAAAGACCCCGATAAATTTTAAGACAAGACTATTGTACAAAGTCAAAACAATTTTTTGTTCATCAGTTGTTTCCCTCCCCTGCTTCAGGTGTGCGTGCCGAGGCGTTATGCCCCGGGGAGCAGTGCCCACAGTGCACTAGAGGCATCTGAACCTTGTCAGTGGTCGTAAACCCGAAACCACCCCGTCGGCCGCCGCCCGTTTTGCCGAGACGTCCTTTTTGGAGGCCATGTCTCTCACCGACAAGCACAAAGTAAAGAGGCAGCGGCTGGACCGAATCTGTGAAGGTAAGGATCTCATCTCAGTCCTTCTGCGGTTATCGTGGATGCGCCCACTTTCTTCAGTGAGTCCATGTACCGTCAATTAAATTCTTGACAGGATACAGAATAGTGTAAACGTGCAAATATTCCAAAAATCTAACAATGAAAATATTGGAAAATAATGTAAAATACACAATGAAAAAAAAAATCATGAAAATGTGATTTGAAGAATGGGAACCTGCTTGAAAAACAAACTGGTCCCAACAGAGGGTCTCATGGGGTTCTCCCACCAATCGCATGTAGCAGCACGATAAGGCCTCTATGACGACAATCTCGGCTCCAGGAGAAAGTGAACACGGAGCAAGGCCCGAATTGGTTATTGTCTCTGGCGTGAGGCTAAGAATCCTCTCTGGCGTGACTCATCGCGATCCAGTTTGGCACCGTTGGCAGGCAGATGAAGAGCAGATGAAGGAGCGACGGACGCTCTTCTCTTTCAAGAGGGAAATGTGAAGCGCTGTCTTTGACAAAGCGTCCACGGAGACGGACGCCGTGCTTTCTGCGCCGGCCAAAGCAACCGCTGCCTTATCTTTTCTTTCCCCGTTTCACCCTCTCATCACACAAAGTGCTTTCATCAGATAGGAAGGTGTCCTTTACCTTTTTGAACAATTCTGAATCGGTATTACCCAAAGTACTCCCCGGCTCCCAAAAATACGTACAGTAGCTCTCCAAAAAAACATCACCTTGACAAAGAACACATTTCAAGATTTGGTTTTTCTTTACCACCAGACTCTGTCAGATTAGCTTCCAACATGTGACTCCGGCGTTGCGGCTTGTGGTGTTCTCCTCTCGCGTAGCCCCGCCCCCTCTTTCACCCCCCTCGTCTCACCAGAAAGCAAGTGGGCCGTCGCCGCTCCCCTTCTGTCCGCCCCATCTGTGCTGCAGGCTGCATGGGCCACAGGCTCGAGAACTGAAAAACTAAGATGGAAGGCAAATAATCACCTTCAGCGGATGCAAAATCTCTCCACATCCCTACTGACTCCCATTTCACATGCGTTGTAATATGATTGTTTCATTCTGAGCGCAGCCACTTGCTCGCTATGAGAGGGGTGTGCACCCTTTACGAAAATACAAAAATAAAAAAAATATTAACAGAAAAATACACCGATATTTGGGAGAAAATACTACACGTAAATCTTCATGTTAGACGGAAAATGCAAAAATATTACCTCCAAAAAATATTACAAACAAAATGCAAATCTCATGCCCAACGATGTTCTCCATACTGGAAACGCAAAATGGCCCAGAGGCTCATTAGTGCAATCACGTACTGTAATCACGATCATTGAAACAAAATTTCAAGTTTTCCACCGTCGTGCTTTAATTCATGAAGTTGTCATGAAAGTTTCATCGCTCAGTAGAGCGGGCGGCTACTTAAATCATTCCGCCGCTATCTCGGCCTGCCAATTCCCGCCGTTAGCATCCCGTGGCCTAGAAAGATGGCCAGATTGCTCCAAAGGCACCACGGCGACTGGACGCCTGTTCAGCGCATTGTACTTTGTAACTAGAGCTCACTGTTTTTTGTAGTAGTAGTATTGGCACCAAATATCGTAGTTTGACTCTTCCTTTTTCTTGTATTATTCAGGCTAGTCCCCATTGCACCGGTGTAATATAGCATGCTCACTTAATTATGGAGCAGTCCTCACGAGAGGCACACACGATAAATTTGGCAACTGGCTGCTTCTTTGCCGATGAATTGACATGATATCCGGGTTGTGGTTTGAGCGGCTCTCAACCCGCCGCATGCGCGGGATCGCACGGTTATTGCCTTGTCAGGGAACGAGGGAATGTGAATGACACACGACTCTGGAAAGCAGCTTATTAGTTGGAGTTATATTGTGAGTGATGGCGAAAAGAGATACGAGGCTGGTTGGGAGTACCTGAAAAGATTGCCAGAAACAAGTTTTAGGCTAGTCAACTTTGTTCCTTGTCACTCTAAAAATTTTGATTATCGCGGTTGTTTTTGGCCTCTGGAAGCGTCCAGAAAATGGCCCTCGAAATCGTTTTACAGAGAAAGTAAAAAATAAAAACGAGTCTGATGATGGAGTGGCCTCAGTCCGCTGCTGTCCAAACCAATCCCCGCACTCTGTTTTGAAGGTGAGAAAGTCAAAGCTTGTCTGCTCTCCACCTTATCAGCAGTGCCCCCCCCCCCCTCAACCCCATATTTATCAGCGCTAGCCTTTCTTCTCCTGCCACTACCCCCCCCCCCCCCCCCCTTTCCCTCCTGTTTACTCTGCACTCGCTCTTGGCAAATTTATCACCAATGGCCGCATCTCAGGGAGGAAACCGCTGCTGCTCCGCTCCAAATATCTCTGTGATAGAATTCGCCTGCGGCATACAACATCCTGTGACCATCCACTTTCGAGAGCTCAATTTTCTATACCTTTTCTACGTTGTCCTCATTAGGGTTGCGGGCGATCTGGGGCCTATCCTAGCTGACTTGAGGCGACAGGGAGAGCACTCCCCTGAACTATGATTTTGTTGAAACAATCAGCAGTGTGATTTTACGGCTAACTCGCAAAGCTCCACGCTCTTCTTAACACTACTTGGGATGATCAATCCGCTGAAGATGGCATCTGGCGGGCAAAAAAAAACACAAAAAAAACCAAACCAAAAACAATTGATGCGCAGTGTGCAATCTTGTCCCATGATGTCATAGTTGGCAAAGGATTTAAGCGTGTTTGTTGTTAATCCCCCTGCGGCGACTTCTGTGGATGAGTGCCTCCGCCAATGGTGTGCATCAACGTCACTGGATTAGCGCGTCTTTTTCCCGCTCTCTCGTTCTGCGTGTGTTGTGTTTTTTTTTTTTTTTTAAGACAAATTTCTTGGATTGCTTTTGTCTTCAAAGTAATCCGAGCACAAACGCCAACCCTGCTAGGGTGGAGTAGCACCTCCCCCCCAAAGTTCTAATATTTCAACGGGTTGAATTATTTAGTTGTGGGCCACATGATCGCATAGACGTAAGAATGAGCATCAGGGGCGACCAACAGCGGCCGCTCAGGTGTGGGTAGTGTTTCACCTCTTCGCTCCTCCCTTTTTTGATAGGCGTGTATGTAATTTGAGAGTTGAAACAGAACACATGTCTATTTTGCGATCCTATAGCGGTCCATTTTCTTTTCCCTGATGCCTAATCCGAGCGAGCGGTCGCCTTTCAGCGGGTCTCCATGCCAGCGGGGTACATATTGCTCCGAGGGCCAAAGAGACGGGGCCGTCAGTCGCTGTCATTACTGTGGGACCATTCCCGACCTGAGGAACTCATTGGCACAAGGCAGAGGTGAAGGTGGAAGTTGCTTTTTGCAAGACTTGGATCGTAAGACCCAGGTTCCGTTCCTTGGATCGTCGGCGCGTGATCCGGTCCGCCAGCCCGGGCAGCGGCAGTTCACGAGTAAGACCTCTCAGCCGGATCTCGGCGACAGCCTTTACCTCAAGCAAGTCATGTCGGGCCGGGGCGCCGCACCGCCTCATGGTTATTTTTTTCCGGCCAGCCCACCTGGTCAGCCACCCGAAGACCCGGGCTTTCATCGGGATAACCACCAACCACTCGTGAGATCAGCCTTGCATCACGGGCACGGCGCGAGGGGGTTGAGGCCTCTATGGGATCAAGCCAGAGCCACACCTTCCGTGCAGGCCTCCGGTTCTCTACCTATCCCCATGCCCCCACCCACGCCGCCTCCTCCCCTTCCTGTCCAAGAGCTGAGCCGTTTGTACAGGGAAACTCTGGGATCTAAGATTATCTCGGACGCTCAGCGAATTGCCGGCAGCTCTCCTTCACCTGCAATCTACGGACCTCAGCCCCATCTTTCCGATTACACTGCCGAGCACTCGTCTGTCTCCGCTCACCAACCAATCAACGATTTCAGCCGCTTGTCACTGGAACCCCGTCAGTCGGCTGCCGCCGATTTCGCGGTGGACCCGACTTCGCAGGGAATGGACGGCACTCTACCTCGTGCTTATGGAGCCGTAGCCTCCCAAGGACTTCCTTATGACCCCAACTATGATCCCAGCGTAGCCATGATGGCTTCCGCTGCAGGAATGTCCGCCGGATTGCCCCCTCACCACCCTGGCGCCGCGGACCCCAAGAAGATGGCGGACCCCTCCCTCTTGGCATTTTTGCGAGCTGAAGGTCTGGCTGAGAGTACCATCACTCTCCTGCTGCAACATGGCTTTGATTCCTTCTCCGTGCTGGGTATGATGGAGGACCACGACGTCCGTTCCGTCGCCCCGAACTTGGCGCAGGCCCGCGTTCTTTCCCGCGTCGTGCAGAGTTCCAAGACCGGCGGAACGGCACCGCGTACCCGATCCAACAGCTTCAGCCACCGCAACGACTATTACGTGCAGCCTCAAGGTTTGACCATGGATGCCGGCCTGATGCAGCAGCCTCCAACCGCTGTCCAAGCGGCGTCTCCCAGATTGGGAGAATTTCTCGGGAGGAGACCCAGCAGCGCTCCGTCCCAACACCTTTTGGAGACCACCGCTTACCCGGCACCGCGCCCCCTGGCGGCTGGAGCTTTACCGATCAGCCCCGCAGGATATAGCCATGCTGTGAGCCAAGGAAGACCCATTTCCATGTACAATGCCCACACTGGCCTCGCCATGTCTGCTCTTGGCCAACAGCCCCCACCTGCCCCAGGAACTCCTGGAGCTGCGCCCAAAACCTTCTCGGGCTCTTATTCCCCCATTGAGCTGATGAAAAGAGCCCCCAACCTTCCCCCGGCGTCACCGGTAGCTACTCCAAGCCCCCTTCACAGCCCGCAACTCCTCCGGAAAGGGATGAATGCCGCATCTGAGAGTAACGTCGTCGCCTCGGCTTCCTCCGCTGCTCTCCAAACGCAAAACCGCAACGCCACCAAGTTGGTCGGACGCCGCACCGGTCCACCCGTCATTGTGTCAACCATGACCACGACACCTGACACAAGTACAGTCATCTCTCTTCTCTCACTCTTTTCTTTGTTGTCCATTGATAGACTTCGAGAAATGAGAAAGGGCTGACTCCGTCATCCGTTTTATTTCGCGTAGCACATTTATATCACGTTTCGCCAAGCTG
The DNA here is from genome assembly GCF_054856545.1 of Hippocampus guttulatus. Classification (NCBI taxonomy): domain Eukaryota; kingdom Metazoa; phylum Chordata; class Actinopteri; order Syngnathiformes; family Syngnathidae; genus Hippocampus; species Hippocampus guttulatus. The sequence goes on from NC_141279.1 coordinate 9,250,155, forward strand.
CAATGCGTCTCCTGAGCAATCTTTACTTTTTATCTTGGCAAGAATCAACTTGAGGCTTATTTGGTTGTTTTGTGGCACCCAGCTTCTTTTTTTCTGTTGGTAAATATCGCCGTCGTTATTTTACACTCCACTCTCTCCTACAGGTGCTTAACTGCCGTGTTATCCAATTAGTCTAATAAGATAGACCGTTGTATCGGCTATTATAAGAATCGGTTTTTATAGACACCTTGTCTGTTTTCGTCGCCATCAATATTTCATTACTTCTGACTGTAATCGTGGAACTTCAAGTCCCTGCTCTTTCTTCTTAAAGGTTATTAAACCCATAATTCTTTTGCTTTTATTTACACAAGGCAAAAAAAAAAAAATCCAAAGATTTTTCTGGTCAACGTAATCTTTTCCTTATGCGTGAGCGATGACCATGAACAGAAATCGCATGCTTGGCTTGTGAAAGGCACGACCGAACGTTTTTCAATTACGTTAAACATCAGTGACTGTTATTTGGAAATCTTATTTTAGGTCTGTCGTTTTTTTTTTTAACCCTCTTTTCAGCCGCTAACGCTCTCATAGTTCTTTGGGCTACCGAACAAGTTCATAAATGAATGACTTTGATGAAAAGGCTTTCGTACTGTTGATTGAATCAGGGAGCGGCGAATTGCTTCTTACCAAGGTTATATTATTATAATTTATTTTTTGTTTTGCTATCCTCGCAGCACAGCAAACTCATTTCCATGAAGCTGATATTTGTTGCTTCGGTAACTTCATCTGATAACGGCCGGCTCTCACACACAGACAATCAGAAAGCGTACTTCTTAATTGCGTGTTGCCAGGCAACCTCGGCAATGGTGGCAATCAGAAGGTGGATAATCTTCACATTTCAGGAAAGTGAGGGAAAAGGGACGGTGCTGTGTGTGTCCCCCCCCCCCCCCCCCACTCAGAGCAAGATAAAATTGACCGCAAATAACTGCTTCTTTGTTGCCGTTTACTTCTCGAGGGATTTCTTATTTCACACGCGGGGGCTCTTGTCCACTGGTGAAGAGAGTCCCGCAACTCTTAACTGACAAGTGTGTTTCGGTGGGATTCATGTCCCAGTCACGTGATTGATACACCTGAAACAATTTTCAACGTTGAAATAAAGCAGCATAAGTCTTCCGTTAAGAAAGGTGAGATTGCACAGCTCTAGAAAGTGTCGGGTGGTGGGAGGGTTCTGCGTCAGGGCACCGTCTTGGTTGGCTAAGCGGCGTTAATAATGGCATTAAAAACGCTCGAGTCCAGCTTAGTCGCGACAGTTACCTTCTTCTCCGCCAAAGTAGCGGCTGCGCGCCTTGGCCATGGAGTTGTCCGTCAGCGGCGTCCCGCAGAGCAGCAGCGCAGGTGGGTAGCTTCCACGTCACGTGACGCCAGCTCGGCGTGTAATTGGCTTTGAGCGGAGGTGGAGAATAGCGTGCCGTCACGTGCTTTCCTGGAGGAGCTAATCCACTCAGGATCAGCCAGCCTTTTTTTAGCGGGAGTATTAGGGTGGGCGTGGTGTGTTCAGGGGGCGGATTTCAGCGCTCTGGAGTCATGAGGGAAATATCAAGCGACGGCTTTTGGACACGGCGCCCAGGTGTTATGCGCAACTTCCTGGGACATTTGTCAAAAATGGCAGATCCTTTTCAGGGGGGGGGGGAATGCCTGGAAGCAGTTAAAGTTGCCTCTGACAGTTTAGTTACCTTGTGTAAAAGAACTGTTTGGCGTGTTAAGGGGGGGGGCTCGGAATAGAAATGTAATCTTTGTATATTTAATAAGAGCAGCACAATGACTGAGCGGGTCTGCATGTCTGCCTCAGAGTTCTGTGGTTCAAAGTTCCAGTCTGGGCTTGTGGGCTTCCTCCCGGATCCCAACAAAAATCAGAGCGTTCTCAGTTGCTTTGCGTCACCACAAAGTTAAAGGCTCTAAAATAAAACCGACGCGCGTTCCCTAAAGGCACACCCCCCTTTTTTCTTGATTGCTGTAGAAATATATCCTTGATAACAGGTTGCGCCGTAGATTAACACATGACATTAAAAAAAAAGAATTTAAAAAAAAGAACAAAAATCAGAACAGTGTTTCCCTCCCCCGGAGCAATTGCTCATGTTCACAGGGTGGGTGGGGGATTAATGACTGTGGTGATGGCGGCCAAGCCCGCCGAGCAAATGAGGAACAGCTTTTCTGGCCCCGCTTGTGACACTTTGCTGTGTGGTGGTGGCAGCTGACCTCTGCGTTGTCCAGAAAGTGAAAAGATGTTCAGAAATGTCACACGAAAAGAATGGAAGGCAGAATATGGAGTGTTCTTATTAAAGTGTGGGAGGGGTCAAGTAGGCTTTTAGCCCTCGTTTTAGCCTCGGCCCAACAAAATCTCACGCTTATTTTTCACAGAAGTGTCGCGTATTTAGAAACAAATCTTGGAATTTGCCCGTGGCTGCTTCAGCGAATCCTTCACGTGACGTCGCAGCGCTTCACGATGATCCCCCCTCCCCAATTACCTGCCGCCATCTCGTATTAGCGCCGTGCTCGTCAAATGGCAACAGCTGCCAAAACAGACAAGCGCGCACACCTCCTCCCTCCCGTTTTCTTTTTTCTCAGTGTCTCAACCCTCTTCCTTTCTTCCTTTTTATTTTCCTCTCTCAGTTGTGGGCAGGTCACCCTGAATTATTCATCAGTCTGAAATGAAAAAGCTCATGGATATTGAATATCCTCTGTGAAGTGTTGGCCAACCTTGTGTGTTTTATTCACAACCCCCCCACCCCCACTCTCTTTCCCTCTGAAATCTAGGGAAAAAGTGTTAGAGAGAGCCATAGCTCACCGCCAGGCTGTTTCAAAGATTTACCAATCACTTTGCCTGCTGCACATATTTACCTTAGTCTCTCCTGGACAGCGAGTGGTCAGGGAGGGGGAGGTGAGAGGAGAGGAAGATCAAAAAGCTGGAGATGAAAAGGGGGAGGAAAAAAAAATACACTGCTGTCATCTTTTTGGGCAGAACAAGGAGCCAGTAGCTGGTTAGCTTTGACGCACCGTATGCAGTACTTCCTGGTTGCAGTGGTCCTTGTCATGCCCCCCCACCCCCGCCCTTTACTTTCCCACCTTGTCTTGCGGTTTGATCTGCAGCCCGCATTGTAAATCGATGTCACACGTCGCCAACAAACCCAGCGGGGGCCTAGTCGAGCAGTTGTGTGTGAAACGGTCTCATCTCATGAAATCAACCTGACAATTACGTGAATGCGAGCGCGCCGGCTGAGTAAAAGGCAAAGTTAGCATCTGCGTGCATGTGGTGTTTTTCTGAGCAGTATTTCCTTTTAGACTTTTGCATTAATCGCTCACCCTCCAACAACTGCGCTGGGGAGGGCCATTATTTTCCTTGGTTTTATCAGTATTATAATTATTGTTATTTTGTGATGATCGCACTTAGTTTTGAGATGCGAGATCATGTGGCTAACACACATACTGGCGTCGAGTGTCCCGAGAGGCGTATAGAGAGACCCAAAATCTCGAAATCTCCTGCCGCATAATTTTTGAGGTGGCAAGAAGTGTGGCGAGACGAACACCTTGTCGGAGAGTCGATTCCGAGCTGGCTGGAGCACAGCTGGGCCGCACTTTGCCTCCCGGGCTTAATAGCCGTATGACAGCGCGGGAGGGCGGAGGTGACGGGGCGCATTGCATGTGTGCGTTTTTATTTGCCGGTGTAATCGGGGGCGCACGCGGGGAGGGTGTGGAAGGTTCTGCCTGGCCAGATGGCTCCTGTCACTGCCGAGGAGGGACGAAAAAGGGGAGGCCGGGGGTCCTAAAATGGACCGGATTAGCCCCCTTCCCCCGAGTCACCACATCTGGGGACCACCTGCAGCCGACGTGGTCGCAGCGGGGGCGGGAGCGTACCCCACATCTCCTGTTTCCTCAATTTACCCTGGGGGAAAATATTGCTTTTGTTTCTGTGCTTGGAGGGAGATTCTGAAGGCCCTTTTTCAGCTGATCCCGACCGACCAAGCAACAGGCCCACTGGCCATTTGCTGAACCGGAAAAAGAAAATTGTAGCGCACGGCTTCAAATGATGGTTTCTTTGAGGGAAATCTCTTTCATTGTAAGCGTTTTTCCTCCTTCATCCCTCATTGGTCGGTGTGATGAGAAAACAAAAAGCCAAGAGGCCCCTGTTGACTCAGGCTTGTTATCTGGACCTCTGGGGCGGCAGCAGGTGCCTCACACTGGATAAGACCTGCCGGCCTCGTGTGTAAACAGCAGGGTCTAAATGAGAAACCGGGGCAGGACTTGCTGTGGGCTGCCAAAGAGCTGCTCGTCCTCTAGCGCTCGTTTTCTTCAAATTTCTTTAATCCTCCCACAGGGCACAATGACGAGATTAGGCAATTGGTGGGATCGTCGATGCCTCGTCGGGCCAAAAGGTGGCGCTTTCTGGCAGTTGATTTGGCTCGGAATTCCAACAAATGCGTCGGAGGCATCGCGGAATGGCTTCTTGATGTCCGCAAACCTGCAGAGCATACGGGCGCGTTTGTTTCCGAGAAAGGGCGGACGGCAGTCATTTACAGTAAAAGTGCGCTTGGGCCACATGTCCGAATTTCCCCATCTGGCCGCCATTAGTGATGTCTTTGGGGGGCGGGGGGGTTTGCGCTCGACAACTACTTGCTAATGAAAGTCTTGCTAAAGAAAAGATTGAGAAGAATAATCTCTCGAGTTAAAGTCATGGTTGCTGTGCCCATCACTTGTGCGCCCCCCCCCCCCCCCCCCCAATTCAGCTTTACCGTCACTGCTAATAGCTTTTGGCGTCCGACTGCGACCCCCCCACACACACACACACACCTTCGCCGCGGCAAAGTCGCAACGACATTGTTATTCTAAACAGGCCGTTTTCGCCCACCCGTGGTCCTTCGACACAGCGACCTGTCAATCATCTGCCGTCTTGTGTCCCCTGGGGACAAAATTGAGCTGCTGCTGCTCCCAAAAAAAAAAAAAAGACAAGTAAATCGACTGAGGCGTTGTCATCCTCGGCGCAAACGGGAATGAAAATACTTGAATTTCACTTCCTTCAGCGAGTAGCTACTGTCCCCTCGCTTGATATGCCACTATTGCCGTCGAGGGGGGGGGCAGGAGTAGAGGAAATCAAATAATCTGGAGGCTGAGGGGGCGTGTGTATATGAGAGGGGAGGGGTGTGAGCAGTCCAGATCAGAAATAAAACATAGTCCCAAAAAGCGGCGAGGAGAAGGAGGAAGAGGAGGGAAAGGGGAGAATGAAGGAGGGAGGGAGGAATGGTGCTGCCGGAGCACCAAAGTAGCAGCGAGCGATGAATGGCCGGTGCGCCGCCGCCGCTGCCTGAGAAGGAAGCAGCCATTCCACCGCCTTTTTCCATCCCGGAGGCACTTTTTCCAAGGTCCAAAATTGCATCTTTCCAGCAAAGATGATGCATCTGCCATCTCAGTGATTTCTGCCCCCCCTCCCTCGGACCGTAAGGTTGGGGCGGGGTGGGGGGTCAGGTAGTGGGAGAGTGGGTAGGTCGTCCTTGGATTATCTTCCACTTTTTGGGGGGGGGTTTTCCCCCTTCCCTCAACCTTGTTTTTTTCTCCCCCCTGCCATGCGACGTTTATAAGTGAGGAAGAATGTGGCGGCAACATTTTCCAGGCAAGCGGCATGTTTCCTGTTTTCTTTGCTGGATGTCTAATAAAGTCTGGCATGTGGGACGGAACATGGGGGAGAAGGTCAGTCGGTAGGGGGCGGGGGCTCGGTCACCGTGTTGTCATCCCTCCACACCAACACTTAGCTCTTACTTCCTGGGTCGTAACTTGGCAGGTGTGCAGTCTGTTGAAATTAGCTTTTGTTCTGCACCCCACCAAAAGAAATGAGGTGTGCGCTCAATTTCTTGGGCAGCGGTGTGGCGGCCAGCCGGGTGGGGCACAATGTGGGACAAGTGGCCTTTGTGCATGACTTTTTTCTGGGGGGGTGGTGGGGGGTGGGGTGACAGCCAACAAAGGACGCTTACTCCCCCCCCCCCCCCCCCCCCCCCCCCGCCCCATGGGGGGACCTCGTGCTACCACGGGCCGATGGAGGCTTTTCTCCATGCAAATGACTCATTTGCCAGGCTGGAGCTACAAACTGTGGCAGAATAAAGGCGGACACACCACCTTAGCTTCATGCGCGCGCGTTTGTGAGAGAGACTCCGTGGGCTCACATAGTTTGCCAATATCCAAGAATGTGTTTTGTCCACTGTTGTTAAAGCACCGTGTCAAGGCCACTTGTTCGGTGTGAGAAAACGAGCGGAAAAAATGCAAAATACAGGTCTGCGAGGGCTTGGCGACCAAAAAAAAAAAAAAAAATCTCTGTGGATGTTCCCGTAAGCAATAAGCAAATAATAAGCATATGACAATGACATCAATCAAAACATGTTTTCGTTGTACTTTTTCCCCATTCTGGCAGTTGGCTTTTATTTGCCCTGATACTAATCAGTCTTTGAAACAGTTCTCTCCCCCCGTGGGAATTTACTTGCATCAACTTCTGTAGAAATCATTGGAATGTCAAAATATTTTTTCTTCCTCGGATAAGAAACACTCACAGTCACGCATACTACAGCGTACAACATGAGAATCTTGTAACTGTTCTTAAAAGTACATCAAATATTAGTGGGGGGGGGTCTTTGTGTGTAATCAATTTGCTTTGGCAAGGGACTCTGCAAAAATGGAAGTGGAATCACTTCCATTCTGAATTGTGAAGTGAAGTAAGCGGCTCATGTTTCATCTTCGGATGGTCACTCAACATCCGCCAACCTCCTTTGAGTTGGTGCTGGCCACCTGCAATCGGCAGCTTGCGGTTGCTAGGCAACCACCAGCGGGCCGTTGAAGATAATACGATGGAGAGCATGTCTGCTCGTAAATGTGTTTCCCCTCCTGGTTCTTCTCCACCCGCCAAACACCCACCATACCCGTCCTCCGCCCCCCCCCCCCCTCGCAGCGGGAAGAAAAGGCTGGCCACATAATGGAAACTCTGGCCTCATCTGCTGCTGCATCAGGCTGCCAGACTCGTAAGTGTCGCTGGCTCCACCAAGAGTAGCAACAGCAGCAGCAGCAATCTTCCAACTTAGCTTCCGTGCGTGTTTTTCTACAGGAGGAAGGAGTAGCACTGCATTGAGCAAAGTCTCATCGTCCGTGCCGGTTCGAGTCCCCGAGTAACTTCCGTTGCGACCTTTAACCCCCGCAGCCGTTCAATGCTTGCCGCCCGTGAGTTAGCACGCGGTCGCTGTCACAGTTGCCACGTTTTCATTGCCTTGTTTAGCTGTACGCTCATTAGCATTTCTATCTTGGTGTCACGGTTCATGTGTGTTGCAGTCCCGTTGGCAAGCGCCGCTGCGACAGCTGCCGGCTTCTTCCGAACATGCGCGCCTCCCGACACGCACGCGCGGCGGTGAGGCAACAGTTAAGCAACAAGCACCACGGCGACGTTCGGTGGATTCAGTGCACATTTGTTGTCACGCGTTGTGTTGTTTTCTCCCCGGGGTTGTGGTATTACACTTGCTGCACTCTCCACAGCTTGCGGCAAACATGTCCGGCGCCCGCCCCCGCGCACTTTTTATTCCTCGGCGCCACGAGAGCGCCTTTGTCACTTCACGGCTGAGAGCTCGCTAGCACGAGTTAAAAAAAAAAAGTCTTTTTGCTATTTATTGGCTTCTTTCGTGGGGATCGGCCCCCAGCAGAATCGGAAGCGTGCGGCGACAGCGCGCTTGTAAAGTAAACACGGTTCGAGATCCCAAAACGTTATCAGTGAACGTGAGGCAACCAGTCCTGGAGGTTCCGGTTTAATGTGGCTGCTGTCCAGGGGGTGACCGGCGAATGTGTGTCGAGTAACGCCAGGAAGGCACCCACCCGCCGGCCATCTCACCTGCGACCTGCTGTCCAAAATCAAGTCAAAGTACATTTGAAGTGGCAGCCAAGGCCGCTTAAGTGATCACCATGACAACAGGCTGCGATACGACACCTCCTCTTCCGTCATCCTCTTCCTCCTCCGCAATGTCAGACCGCTCGCTTGCCTGCCTGCCTTCCGCGTTCTTCGTTTTCTCCTCTTTTGTCGCCAATGCGTCTCTTGGGAGCAGTTGGGGCTAACGGGCTGTGTTACCTTTGTTTGTTTTCATGTTCGTTTCACACAAATGTCACCCCCCCACACACCCCCACACACCCCAGACCCCTCCCCTCGCTGAACAGTGAGTGGGTCTACACTTATTGTCCAAATGGTTGAATTGTAGTGACATTTAATAGGATCAATGACACTCGCAAGTGTCTTTGATCTTGTCAAATATTGAGCTTGCAATTACTGTCGTTGGAATTGCTGACATTCAACATAATTGATAAAACTACCCAAAAGAGTCTCCCATCTCGCCAAATAGTGAACCGACATTAATTGTTGAGAACATTTGACATTTCACAGAATCAATATTATGCTCCAGTATCTTTCAGCTTGTCAAATAATGAGCCTACATTTTGTGCCGGCGCGTGTTCAGGCACATTTGACAGAATCAAAACAACCATCAACTGCCCAGTAGGGACCTTAAAATTATTTTCGAAAACATTTGCATTGGTGTCATTTAAAAATAATAATAATAAAAAAATCCAAGTGTCTTAGATGCAGCGAAATAGTGAGCCTGCACTCTTTATCGTCTAATTATTTGACTTGTAACGACATTGAACAGAATCAGTACAACCACCAAGTGTCTTTGCTGTTGCCAAATAGTGAGCTAACAATTATTTTCATTGTATGTTCGACCAGAAGGATACCGGTCAGGACTGCGACATCAAAGCTGAGCCGTTGCCCTTCCTCTGTCTGTCCTGCAGGTATCCGACCCCAAATAATGAACGGGCCCATGCACCCGCGCCCGTTGGTGGCGCTGCTGGATGGACGCGACTGCACCGTGGAGATGCCCATCCTCAAAGACTTGGCCACCGTCGCCTTTTGCGACGCGCAGTCCACGCAGGAGATTCACGAGAAGGTATCACAATGATAAATATTTGCCAGAAGATTGTGGAAGATTACAGCAATGTGATTTTTTTTTTTTTATTCATTAACGTACATGCAAAGTAAAACGTGACCAGATCATCATTTCATCTGCATTTTTTGTTTGGCAGGTATCTCCACTGCAATTCCTTTTATGTCACTGTGAAGCGAATGATACGAGCCTCGCGTGTCGAGTAGCGCGCTTGCACTTTAATGTTGCCCTGGAAGCATCGGTGGCGTTGTTTTATTATCGCGCGGTGTGCAGCGGGGGGTGCACTGTAATTACTCTGGCTTGTGGAGAGGAGGCTCTTTTATTTGCTGCGAAAGCAACACACGCCCCCCCCCCCCTTAGACGGGTAGGTGCTATCTGTTGCTGCATCTTGCAGATGGCAGGATGTGCCCCCCCCCCTTCCTCCCTTAATGCGAGTATGATTAAAAAAAACACCCCCAAAAAAAGCAAGCCAAGGCAAACATTTACATGGAGATCAATTCAATCAAAAGACCCGCGGACCTTTGTGTTGTTTTCACGCCGTCTTATCAGGGAAAACACGACGGTAATGTTCACCTCAGCAGTGGGCCGTAATAAGCGCAGATAGCCGGAGGAGGCGCCGGGAAAGATTGAAAATGTCCAATCTTCTTCGCATGGGCCCGTCGTACATTTCATTACCTTGCACATTTTGACAGGTTGCTGATAAAGAAAATCACCAGAAAGGTTGGTTGAAAAAAACAGTACAAGGTTAGCGCTGTGCCATTCTAGTCATTGGGGAGGAGCCAAATGCTACATTTTCTGCTTCTCTGACTCGCCTTTCACTCTTGAATTAGACGATGACTGACAGACTTTCTATGTAATAGTTTTTTTTTGTTTTGTTTTGTTTTTTTTCAACAAAGTAGGTTTGCGAATTCGGGTGGTGGGTGGGAATTTCCACGCCGAGCAGCGGGTCACCTCCAACCTCCAACACGTATTCATCAGGCCTCGGGTCTTGTTTGGTGGGCAGGTGCTGAACGAGGCGGTGGGGGCCATGATGTACCACACCATCACCCTGACCAGGGAGGACCTGGAGAAGTTCAAAGCACTGCGCATCATCATCCGCATCGGCAGCGGATACGACAACATCGACATTAAAGCCGCCGGAGAGCTCGGTAAGTATGATGGCGAAGACCATGGCTCGGACGCCGCCACTGGATCAAAATGGAAAAATATGGCCAAGAAGACTCGAGGGTATGAGGAAAAATGTACATGTGAAAAAAAGTGGGCCCATTTTAGACCAACTGTGATACAGATACGTATTTGAAGAATATGCAGCCATTTTGGATGCCAAATGCCCCCTCCCCACGGCAGGCATCGCCGTGTGCAACATCCCGTCGGCGGCCGTGGAGGAGACGGCCGACTCCACCCTGTGCCACGTGCTCAACCTGTACCGGCGGAACACGTGGCTCTACCAGGCTCTCCGGGAGGGCACGCGGGTCCAGAGCGTGGAGCAGATCCGAGAGGTGGCGTCCGGCGCCGCGCGCATCCGCGGGGAGACCCTGGGCCTCATCGGATTTGGTGAGCGAGCGCGCCGGCTTGACAAAATGAGACTTACAAACCGTAGCTCTCATTTTGAACCTCACTTACACCCTAACCCCTCGTTGATGGTAACCGATGACGACCGCCCCCGTTTCACGGCCCCCTCGATGCCTCACCGGCCGGCGTTGTGGTTATCAGGTCGCTCGGGGCAGGCGGTGGCGGTGCGCGCCAAGGTGTTCGGCTTCAACGTGCTGTTCTACGACCCGTACCTGCAGGACGGGCTGGAGCGCTCGCTGGGCGTGCAGCGCGTCTACACGCTGCAGGACCTCCTCTACCAGAGCGACTGCGTCTCCCTGCACTGCAACCTCAACGAGCACAACCACCACCTCATCAACGACTTCACCATCAAACAGGTGCACACCCCACAGCAGGGCGCAGTCTTGATATTGCCCAATCGATTTGGAAGACCCTGCTGCAGCGAAGCACGTCATAGTTTTGATTTGTAAACATCATTTGTAACCTCGTTTGTCTGACAATGTGTTCTCCATTCAGAAATATTTACGAAGGGGGAAGGTGGTGCGGCAGATGGCGCTTGTTTTGGTCCAGATCTCGTAAAAATCCAAACCTTATATGTATATATTTACATCTTCCCTTATTTTCACAATATTGTCATCTCATGCCACCAATGTACAAACAAGGGATAGGAGTGGGCTGACACCTGCTGCCGAGTCGGGGGAACTGCAAGACCCAAGCCCAAATGCTTCTTAAGCGACACTTGTCATTTTGTGTGTGTACAGATGCGTCAGGGAGCATTTCTGGTGAACACAGCCCGGGGCGGCCTAGTGGACGAGAAAGCCCTGGCCCAGGCCCTGAAGGAGGGCCGGATACGTGGGGCCGCCTTGGACGTCCACGAGACCGAGCCCTTTAGGTCAGTCTCGATTCAAAGAATGACAACGTATGAGTTACTTTATAGTTCAGCATGAGTGAAAATGCACCGCGAAACCCCACCCCCCCAAAAACTGATTTTAGTATATTTGTTAGCGTGCATTGGATTGAAGCCCCTGTTCAAATAGCAGTTTTTTGTTTTTTCCTCTTTCAATTCATGAGCAAAAATGCAGATATCCCCCAGATATGTGACGATATAAAGACAAATTGTGGGCGTTGCAGCTTTGCTCAGGGCCCCCTGAAAGACGCGCCCAACCTGATCTGCACGCCTCACACGGCCTGGTACAGCGAGCAGGCGTCTTTGGAGATGAGGGAGGCCGCCGCCACCGAGATCCGAAGAGCCATCACGGGTAGGTGGCGCGTTTCGTCCACGCGTGGGCAGGCGGCGGGCAACCCAAAGTCTCGTTTTCGCTGTGTGGCGCGACAGGCCGCATCCCGGACAGCTTAAGAAACTGCGTCAATAAGGAGTTCTTCGTCACCACGGCGCCCTGGGCCGCAATGGACCAACCGGCTGTTCACCCCGAACTCAACGGCGCCGCCTACAGGTGACCTCACCCCCTCCAAACTAACAAACCAAAAAAATCCGACAGCGACTTCACAATTGACGTGTTAGTTTCCGCGACGATAAAGTTGTCATGACTTCAACGGACGCACCTCCGCGATTTGTGTAAAAAGAAGCAAATGCGGTGGCGATTCATGCCTTTCACACTTGTAAAGAAAACCTTGTGACGTTCAAGTGCAACGTTGCACAGTGTGTGTGAGTATGTTGTGGTTGGCGATGTTGTCGTCATGTCCGCAGTGTTGTTGGTGTCGTTCCACGCAGCCACGTCAACCAAACGCTGCCGGCTGCTGCTGCCGGCGTTCCCCAAGACAAAATAAATGCCTAGAGGGGGAGCAGGTAAAAGCACTGCAAATCAACGCTAGAACGCCACCCGTGTGCGTGCGTGCGTGCATGTGTGTGTGCGTCCTTCCAAACCTTTGATATCCGAATTATCTTTGTGGTAAGCTGTCATTTTAGTTCTTACTAGTTTGGTCAAGGATTTGTCTTGTTTTAGTCAGAATTGTCCAAAACTATAGGAAGCCTGACTTTACATGGTCATCTTATTAAAAAATGCCTTATTATGCGTGGTCGTTTTTTTCTGTCCAAAAACGCCTGACTATACATGGTTGTTTTCTTTGCTCTGCCCTCCACCTTCCTCAGATACCCGCCAGGCGTGGTGGGCGTGGCTTCGGGCGGCCTCGCCGGGGCTTTCGAGGGCATGGTGCCCGGCGGCTTGCCCGGTGCCCACACCCTGCCCTCGGGGACGCACCCCTCGCAGGCCCCGTCGCCCAACCAGCCTTCCAAACACGGCGAGCCCAGAGAGCACCTCACCGAGCAATAGCGGCCAGAAGGGACCACGAGCCCCCCCCCCTCCCCCCCCCCTCCACCCCTCCCCATCTCACGCCCAACCGGGACCAAGAGACAGTGCCCCTATTCTGACAGGTGCCGGTGGAATTTGTATTTTTATTGTATTGATTTTTGAGGTAGGATTGGCGGGCAACCACGGTGGACTTTGTCTTTGGAACATGCATCAAACACCCCCCCCCCCCGCTTTTTTTTTTTTAATGCATTCTCTGCCCCCGAGCCACCAGCCCCCCCACTCCCCATTCTTGTAAGAACTTAAAAATCATATCTACTACTCATAAAAAACGGATCTGAAAACCAATTAGTCAATAGGCGGACCAAATTGAAAATGGCGCCCTTGATTGTTGATTCATTCCAATGTTATTCCAGTGTGATACGAAAAAGGTGGCGATAAAGTTAATGACTCAGGAATACCCCACCTTTTTTTTTTGGGTGTTTTTTTTTTGCAGTTTTGTCTGCGAGTTAAAGAAAAACTGAAAAAACAAAAAACATGTCACCTCTTCAGCGTTTGACAAGTTTGGCAGAGTCTCGGGCGATTGCTGTCAATGAGTTGGATGTTCTTCTCCGCGTGGTCCCGCGTGCTTCGCTCCCCACCCCCCACTCCAATTTTCGTTGTCCAGACTCATCTTGTACTCTTTGTCAAAAGCCATCACAGCAGTGCGAGGCAGACCCCGAAAGCCCAGCAGGTATGCTTTTGTTTTTAGCCCAAGTATTTGCATTTGTTTCTTGTATCAGGTGAACATTTAGCATTCAGTGCAGTTCGAATTAAAAACAACAAAAAATGACAATATTCTCAAACACCTTGTTGTGTGGTTTGATTTTGGGGCCCACGGGAGTATTTCATTTTTTCTCCAATTCCCCTTGCTCGCTTTCATTCTTGATTCTTGTTTCCAAGTGTTTCTCGAGGGTGAGGCCTTTGTCTTTTCCTTAAATACTCATGTCGAATTCGACTCCATAGTTCCTAATATCCAATCGGAAGAAGATGGCAGACAGAAAATGGATGGATCAAGACTTGCCCTCACTCAAGAGGATCGATCGTAGGTGGTCGCTTAAATGGCTCTCTCATTTTCAGGGTGCACGGCATTTCAATGTTTTCTTCAGATCCTAATTTTCAAAAATAAATGTGCAAATACTGAATTTATAAGATGTCATTTGACACACATTTGCTTTTCTTTCACAGGTGCCATCTGAATCCCACTTGTTTTTTTGGGGGGGGGACACCCCAAAATGTATTTGAATATTAGATTTTGATCCCCCCCCAAAATGGTCTTTTTTAATGGTAAATATGAAATTGATATTTTATTTTCTGTTAAATTTCTTTCAGGACTCCAGACCAAGCGCTTCGATTCAAGGTTAGTATCTATTTGTAAATTTGATGATCAAGGATCGGATTGTAGACGGTGGCTTGAATTCTTGATCATTGATCTGCATATTTGGTCCTTTGATTTATTTTTTACATCAATCTCACATGCGCAATTCCTCATAATTTCTGTTGAAAGAGATCCAGCTGCAAGTTGCGCCTTACAGATGCACACAAGGGAGGGGGAGTCGGGGGGGGGGGGGGAGCAAAGCAAAGATGCAAGTGAATCAAATTTAATGAAATGAATGCACTCTGTCAAAAGAGAAAGCATGTGCTTCTTCTCTCTTCCCGGCCGCTGCCACTTCCGAGCATCTATGTCTCAATGTGAAACTGTCAGTAAACTGCGCCAACCCCCACCACCACCACCCCTCCCTCGCAGAATGCAGCCGTTAATCTATGCACAAAAAAACAAAAACAAACCAAAAATAAATAGCTTCAAGAATGATCAAACGGGTCGGGGGGGGGGGGGGGTCCTTGGGTAAACGTCTGTCAGGCAAATTGCAACCCCCCCCCCCCCAAAAAAAAAAGTGGTGCGGTACTGTACTGGTAAATCTATGAGGTGGACAAGTGGATTTCCTCCAGCAGCACAAGCGGGGGAAAAAAGTCCTCTCGACTGTGTCCGCGCTCTTTTTTTTTTTTTTTTTTAACAAGTGTGCGTCACTCACTCGTCGTCGTCATCGTCCTCCTCACCGTCGGAGAGCGCGGCGCAGGGTCGTATTTGTCGGTAGGTGTCCAGCCACTTCTCCAGCATCTGCGTGACCAGCGGGTGGTTGCGGCGCCGCGAGCTCTTCTGCACGGCGGCCAACATGCCGCCGTCCGTCACGCTGCAGTCCAGCCACGAGCGCAGAAGCTTCTCCTGCTGCTCCTCGTTGCCCATCTGAAGGAAAAGCCGCCGCAGCTTTCAAGGGGGCCTCTCCCCTTTCAACGTCAAGCTCACGAGGATCCGGCGGCGTACCTCCTGCGCTGACAGGAAGTGGATGTGCAGCAGCTTGCGCTCGCTGTCCACCAGAGGCAGGAAGGTGACGGTGACATCGTCGTCCGTGTCGAGGTTGGCGCCCGCGCCGCGATTGTCGCCGTAGCCGTCGTTCTCCATGGCCACCAGGGCCGAGAAGTGGCCGCGCGTGTAGCCCAGCGCGATGGGGCTCTTCCAGCAGAAGCTCTGCTCCCACAGCAGCGGTAAGTACACGCCTGCGCACGCACACGCACAATCATTTGCCCTTTTCCGCACATTTCGCCTCACTGGCCTCCGATTCAATCCGAGCCCAATTTGACATCTCTCAAATATATGATTGCGCAAAGGCACAATTTGACAAATTTAGCAATCTGGTGATGAATTCTGGAGTAGAAATGTCTTTTTGGGCACTGCAGTCAGATGGTAGAAACGTCCCCGCGTGCACTCACCTTGAAATCGCGCGTAGCCTAAAGTCTCCCCTCGGAAACTTTTGTAGTACTTCACGCCGTAAACGATGATGGGCCTACGGAGGATGTGTGCCAGCACGAAAATGTGGGTCTGCTCCAGGCTTGCCCCGGGCTGCACCCACAGAAAACGTATACACGCGCACGCAGAAGAGACGTCACACACTCAGCGATGGAAGCTTCATCTCACGTAAAGGTTGATCATATTCTCGTGTCGCCAGGTTGTTAAATGAAACGCCGAGCTAAAATGGCCGTCGTCCGCCCGTCACGTGACACGCGGCGTCGCACGACAAGAGGAAGCCAACGTTTTCCGCAACGCAACGGGACTCCACCTGGCTGGCCAGAGACGAGATGAAGGCCCAGTCCTCCTGCCACTGCTCCTCCCGCAGAGAAAAGTGAAGACCGAAGCTTTGTGAGTACCACGATTCCCACTCCTTCCAGCGAGTGTAAAACCTGCAAAGACGACAAACAAGCGGCAACGCGATGAAAAAAATATATATATGCAGGTTGATGGATAATTTTTTTTTCCCCTCCCTTATCTGACCAGTGCGAGCAGTCGTGCAGGCTGTCGTGGAGCGTCTTGCGCAGGACCGAGTCCTTGTCGTAGATGCCCCACGTGGCCTGCAGAACCGAGTCCAGCAGGCAGTCGCCGGCCGTGCGGTTCCACAGCGCGTACAGGCGGCTGTCCAGACGCGTGCCCAGCTCCATCGACCAGTTGATGACCGGCGATTCTTCCTCCAGTTCTGCGCGGGAAACGCAAGACGACGGCGGGGCCGAGTTGGCGTCAACGCGCATCTGACGCGAGGGCAACGTACTGCCACGAAGCAAACGCGATCACGCTGAAAGACGAGACAAGTACGGGAAAGCGTCTCACCTTTTTGCACGTCCCGATCAAGAACCTCATCAAACAGTTTCTCCTGGACGGTGGGGGGCAGGTCCTCAATATCTGCGGGCGACACGGCGGTTAGAAGACGGAGGACGGGCGCGCGGCGACAAAACGGAGGGGGCGCGCTTCACCGGCGGGCAGCGTGAAGGTGACCAGGTCGCTGAGGAAGTAGCAGGCAAAGTCGCCCTTGCGCTGATGCAGCGACGCGGCGATCTCCCGGCGGATCTGCTCCGTCAGCTCGGGGCACGCCATGGACGGGATGCGCTTGGCCGCCCGCTGAGTCACCTGAAACGGTAGGCGGGGGGACCGCAAAGGTGACACCCGTTGCCCGTCGGCGAGCGAATTGGCGGCGCTGACCTCGGTGAGGAGGACGGCGAGCATGTCCTGCCTCTGGAAGCGAATGGCCAGGTGCACCAGCGTGAAGCCCGTGTCGAACGCCGACGCTCGGTTGAGCAGCTGCACCTCGTCGGCGGTCAGCTGCCGCGCAATGTCGCCGCCCGACGACTTGTACGCCTCCACCGGCGCCAGGTCTCCTTCCACCACGCCTGTCGGGGAAAAGAGAGAGATAAACACATTGGAAATCATCCCCCTTTGAGGTGTGTGCATATGGCGACGCGAAGCAAGGAAGGTCATAGTCACGAAATCAATGCGTGTAGACTTGGAGAACAAAATCGATTCAAATAGAAATCTGATTTTAGGAGGGAAAAGAATCATTCTGAGATTCTCCCTGTGCTGTCGCTGCACTTCAGGAAGCGCTCGGCCGCCCTCCGAGGCGCCGGACACTTCCTGTGCTGCTGGGAACCTCGGAATGCGACGTTTCTGTGTGTGCGCGCGCGTGCCACCTGACATGAAACTAAAGCGAAGCGCCAACGAGAACGGTGCTCTCTGCCAAGAGTGAGCGTGACTGTCAACAAACACGAGAAAGAAAATTGCAGAACGTTCACAATTGTGTGGTGATAGTTGGGGGCCTACTTTCCTTTTTCATAGAAGTTGATGTCATACAATACCCACTCCCCCTTGCCATCTATTTCGGTGGTGTTTACAAGGAAGGGGGTGGGGGGGGGGGGCGAGATTGTTTTGAGCCACATCCAGAAAGTCCTTGCGGCCACTCTGCCGATGGCCAGACATGCACTTTCATTGCCACCAGCTGGGCCAGCAGGCCGCCCCTCTTAGCCCCTCAAAGGCCCTCTTCAGTCAAAGCCATAAAGGGCCGTGTCACGCTCGCCCGGATGCCGTCTGTCTATGTCAGCACCCGGCGCAACAACTGCCGACAAGTTTGCAGGTTTCGAGTCGGCCAAGCGGCACAAACAAATCGGTCGGCCGGAATTGTTTCACAATCCGCCAGCGTATCTCCTGGCCCAAACAGAGGCCGAGGAAGGACGCCATCTCTGCGTGAAGGTGGATCACGCGCGGTCCAAACATGAGAGCGACTCACCGGCACAAGCGCTGAGAAACAGCCAGTCTGTTTTCCTCATGCGGTTTCGTATCTGCTTGAGCTTCTTGAAGTCCGTCTCCCGCTCGTCCTTGCCGCTCACGGCTCCCGCCGCCACTTCGATTCTCTGGAAGTCCATTTGGACGCTGGCCTCGCTCTCGGCCAAAGAAGGCGACATCCTCTGGCCGAGAGGACCCGCGCCGGTGCCGCAGCCGCCGACCGCGCGACCCCTCCGCCGCGCCCGTTCCTGCTCATTGATGACGAGCGAGCGCTCGGCGGAGGGGGCGGCCAGCTCGATGGCCTGCGGGTGGTCGCACACCACGCACGTGAGCGTTACGGGCGAGTTCTGGTAAGTGCACGACGAGCAAGTCCAGTACTGCCGGTGGGTGTTCAGGCGGTTGCGGTCGTTGTACTCCTCGCACGGGTCCGCGGGAAAGTAGGGCGGTGCCGGGCGGCAGCCGGAGGCGTGGGGCGACTCGGTCGGGCTGCCGTTTTTGGGGCGCCGGCACAGACACTGCGTGCAGCGGACAGCTCGGGGCCAGTTTAGGTAGGTGCACATGTGGCAGGACCACTTGGTGGCCATCTCCGCCATGCTGGCCGGCCGCACGCGGGGCCTGGCGCTGGAGTCCGGGCAGATGAGGAGGCTGCCGCTGCCGCCCTCGCTGGCGCGGAGGTCCCACGGACGGCGCGCCGGGTCCACGTCGGGCCCGCTTTTGTACGGCTCCTCCGTGATGATGGGAACGCGGGACCTGTGAGCGCGGCACATGGTGCACTTGGTGGCGGAGGGCCAGTTCTCGTAGGTGCAGTAGTCACAGGCCCATTTCTCCCTCGTGTCCGTCATCGTGGATCACCTGCGCGGCAGCAGATCAAGTGCACAGGTGTCAAGCTCAAGAATCATTTGATGCGGCCCCCCACAGAGCACATCCTGTACTTCGAAAATCTGTACCAAAATCAAAACGGATTAGAAAATAAAGTCGAATACAGTGTAACTTCCAAAGATATTCTTCAACGGGTCGGCGTGGAAGAGGATCTTGCCCAGCCTGTCTACAAAATTGAAGTCTGTGAAGCACTTTAATGACTAGCAGATCCCTGTCGAGGGGAAGACGGCGCCACTTTGGCTGTTGTGCTGGGCACAGCTTTTAAATAGTGTGCATACAAACTCCCAGATTCCAAAAGCATGCATGGTCGGTGAATGGAACACTCTAAATTGTCCCTCGGTGCGTTTGTGAATGACAACCAGTTCACGGTGTATCCCATTTTTCAATTTGGAATATTCCCCAAATACCCCATCATAACATACTATGAAAATTCATCAGAAACGTCCCTGAAATTTACCATGTTTGAATTCCTTCGCAAGAAGATGCAATCCCTTGACATAAATTAAGATTGGTTGGAAACTTTTTCCAATATCAAATTGTCGGAAACAATACGAATGAAACACTGAGCAATTGTGGATACAAAAATGTAATATGATGTTTGCACCATGTGTCATTTTGCAAACATAATGGCCCCCACAGGCATGCCAGAACTATGTTTTTAATGATGCTGGACAAATATGATGATGAAGATGATGATGTGGCCAGCGGCGAAAATGAGTCGAACAGCCTTTTGTTTTATTTAGTGGCGAAGTTGAAATACGACTGTGCAGTGTGAACTCGCCATCTTTGCATACTCAGTTGACCTGGCGACGCATTGCACCATGACACGACCAAATATTTCATCATATTCGAAAGGGTGCAAATCTCTTACCGTCTCACTTGACGTGTTGTGTGGAGAACCACAACAATGGCTTGTTGTGAGGTCCCCCTTCCAATTCCTGCGCCGCCGCCTACTGCTCGGTCGAATCTTTCCCGAATCGACGTCTTCAAACGCCTTTTATCCGTTCACATGTTTAGCTCGACGGACACGTTCATCACCACGCCGCAGAAGAAACAGTCCGTCCGTCGGCCGGACCTGTGAAGAGCCACGACCTTCGTTGATTTTTTTTTGTTGTGTTTTGTTGCTTTTTGTTTATGTTTTTTTTAATGGCGGCGATGCAGAGACGAAAGCGTAGCCTGAGCCCAAATAAACGCTGGGCCCGTTGACGTCACAAATCAGCTGTCCCAGCGCTCGTCGTGATTGGGTGAGATCGGGAGGACAACAGCGTTGCGTAATGTGCGCGTCGGGAGGTGGGCGGGGGGCCGACAGAGAAAGTCATGAGGCGTTCAGTATAGTGGGATATTTGGGTTTTCCAGGAGCCTTTTTTAAAAAGGAGCGTTTTGAAGAGATTTATTTTATGTTAAAACTATATAGCCAAAGCAGTCACCCTGGCGGGTCAACGGGTGGCGCTCGTGTGCAAAACACCGTGGAACAAGCAGCGGTAGAAGAAGGTTGGCTCGGATTGGCCGACGTGACGTCAGGCTAGCAAATGAATTGGAGTCAGGTGTGCAGAGGGGCAGAAATCGAGCGCGGTGCACAGCTGCGGCAAGATGGCGGCCGAGCGAGCACACGAGCAAATGTTTGTCGCTTGTCGTCCTTTGTCACGATGTCCTTTTGCCCGATTTGCAGCGTAGGAGGTTGAACTGCAGGACGCCACGACCCGTTCGCCTTTCCCTTGATTCCCTTGACATTGTGCTCTTCGTTTCTCTTGCCGCGTTTTCAACTTTTTGGGGGTTTGTTTTAAAGCTGGCCAGCTTTTTTTTTTTGGTTTTGTTTTAAATTGTTGCAAATGACAAAACCATTGTCTTTGTGCTTGGGAATTGAACGATGAAAGGTTTTGGTTTGTTTGTTTGACCAAATGTTTGAACATTTTCTGACAGGTGGTACGCATTTATTTCTCCGATGCATATGTCTGGTTTGATGAAGTTTACTGTCTTGGTCAAAAATGTTTGGCTTTTTCCCCCCTCAGCCAATATGAGGAAGCCCAATTGCATGTCTAAATTGCAGGTTATTCACCAATATCCTTCGCTGTTCCATAAACGTGAATATTACTGCGGAAGCCTGAATCGTTTCACGAATGCACATTTTCAGCCCTTTCTGCTCCAAACACAGCCCAAAGTACATCTTTATCCGTCCACTTGCGAGAGGCAACAAGATCCATGAGGCGAGAGTAAGAGAACCAACGGTTTGAGCAGTGAAAAATGCAGAACCCGAGTTTCTCATTTTTATTTTTTGCGGTGTGAAGTCGCTATTTGGGGCAGGATGCGCCAGCGAATTAGAGCAGCATGAAGACGAGAGCCGGACAAAAGCAGTCTGCGTGCTTCGGAGGGTGGAAGAGGAGCCCGATGAATTGGAAGAGTGTGCGGAGGTGACAAAACACATGGCAATTGAATAACGAGGGGCACCTGCAAAAATGTTTGACTTTTTGGGTTGCAGGGCTCACATGGAGCTGAATGGGATGAGAACAAGGAGCAGTTCAACAAACGAAGCAAGCGGCGCACCGATGAGGATCATCTGTCCACGGGCTGCCTGGAAATGCTGAACAGGAGGGGCCAGAGTATTGAGCTTTGCGTTGTGCCTCGTGGTCGGCGTGGGTTGTCAATATCTGATGGTAACGGTGGCCGCGGCGGGCGGCGCGTTTGGAGCCGGCGGTGGAACCCGTGTTTTTGTGGGGACTCGAGTGCTCTTGGGCAAGGCGTGTTGGAGATGGTCAGCTAGTTGTTTGGCTTGTCTGGATCTGGAGCAACTTTGTGGTGGTTGTCAGTTGGGATGCTGCTTTGTGGGCGACAGTGTAGGCAGGCTCGTTTTGCTGGATGAAAGAAGGGTCAAAATGTCATGAAACACGCGGCCAAGAAATGCGTGAGTGGCGTCAGGCTAACAATGTTTTTTTTCTTTCTTTCAGGGCTCCGACATGGATGTGATCTGGAAGAAGGGCCACTTGCGCTAGTCGAAGGGGCTCCAAGGTGAACGCGGCTCCTGAGGTGACTTGCGCCTGCATGAAAAAGGACAAGGCATGTGACACCCCCCACCCGCAGCGTTCCCAAACGAGAGAGGCGGAGGCCAAGGCGCCGGGAGAGCGAAATGCCAAACCTACAAGGGAGAGTATGTCGACGTTGTACCGCTCGGGTGTTTGTCGCCGCCGCTCTCTCACTCACTCACTGGGTGTGCACTCACTAACGCGAATGCATGATGGGGACGTTGTCAACCCCTCAACGACCAATTCAATAAAATGTTTCAGCATCTTTGGTATTGTTGTCAATGACATGCACAAAACTCTCAACAAGTTGTGCAAATCTCAGTCGGTCGTCGGCGCAGCACGCGAACAGCAGTTGCAGCTTCCGTTCGGGCCGACAGCGGCAGCAGGCTTGTTGGAGGCGACGGCGAGGCGGACGGCAGCCGGGCCCTTCTCAAGGCAGCAACGCGTCGGTTCGACATGGGATTTTTTTGGAGGGGGCAACCTGTCGGCTATTTCCGTTTGTCTTTGTTCTTGAACCAAGGTGAGAAGGGCGGTCAAATGGTCTACTTTAAGCATTGGGGAGGGTGTACGCGTAACGTGTTTTGTTGTCGGGGGGTTGTAAAAGAATGACAATTAATTTGAGAAAATGCCATGACTCGAATAAACATTGGGGGGGCTAGTGACGTTTCTGCCTGGGGCAGTTGGGCTCTTGTGCATTTCATTTTATTTGCTGTGAATACAGTACCGTCCTTCCCCCGTTGTCGGTCACGCTTCACGGTTTTAGTCGGACGTTGAGTAAAAGTTTGATGGTTACATTTGCATGTTAGTTTTATGATAGAAACGTGTTGCCTCGTGGTCCAATTGGCTGTATCTGACAAAAAGTACTCTTCCTGTAATGCGTGCACTTGAGGCAAAGTATGCAGTTCTGTCGGTTTTGTATTCCTTTGAACTTCAAATAACTTGAGTTTCTGCGCCGATGAACGAAAAGCTACCTTCCACTTTAAATATTTACTCCGAGTATTTGCTGTCACTGAACTTGGCCCGGTGAGGGAGGAAGCGGTTCGTGCGTCGACCTCACGGTGCAGGGGTGCAGGCTCCGACTCCGCCTCGGGGCCCCCCGTGGCCGCGTGGATTTCCTCCGGGTACTCCGCTTTCGTCCCACATCCCCCCAAATGCACGGCAGGTGAATCGAACACTCGGAATTGTCCCGGGGTGTGAGCGCGGAATGACGGTCATGTCTGTGTGCTTGCAGGCCTGCGATGGGCTGGCAACCGGTTCAGGGTGCCCCCCGCCTCTCGCCCGAAGGCGGCCGGGATAGGCTCCGGAGACCCTCGTGAGGATAAAGCGGACGGATCGGCAAATGAATGGATGAAGTCGGCACCTGAGGTTCGCCGTCTGCGTTGCGGTCCCGTTATTGTCCGGCACGTCCCGGGACCCGGAAAAATTCCGCTTCGAGTTCTTCTGACTGCCGTACTGAGCAAGGGTCGTCGTTTTCCGAGCCAATTTGAACCAAACACGAGGACCGGCTTTTCTTAAGCGCGAGGCGTTCTGGTGTTTCTTGTTTTTAGCCTCCAAAAATACAAAACGTTTGTGCGCATGCACAAACGCCACATGAGTGACCGACGGTTAGCGTTAGTTTACACGCAGAAAAGAACGGGAGGCTAATTTTCTCATGACGTTTATTTAGGGTTAGTGCCACGCGTCGTACAGCATGAATTGGTTAGTGCGGTGCAGTACGTTGAACACAAATGCATTTCCCCTTGCCAGATTCGAACCCTGGGTGAACGAACCCGCGGCGAACCCTCTCGGCCGGCGGTGACCTGCCGGCAAGCTCCTTGTCCGTTCATCCCCGACAATCGGACGTCCCGATCCGCGGGGCGCCGGCCGTGGCTCGCCAAGAGTAAAAGTCACCAGCGGCCGGAACTCGCCAAAGCCGTCCAAATCCTCGTCCGGCTGTCGATGCTGAACAGAAGGCAAGGCACGCTCCGCAAATCCACGTTTCACCCCGCCAGCAAATAGTCACATTTTGAATACGCCTATATTTATTTTTAAAGTCATTAAGTATTTTTAAAAAATATACAAATCAGTCTGTTAGTTAACATGAAGGAATAAAAGGTTGATTACATTTCTCATGACATTTGGTTATTGCGGAACTGCTCCTTCTTCTCATCCCCAGTCGGCTCCATCGGACGCCTGCAATCCAAAAATAAACACATTTCTGCAGGTGCCCCATGACGATGAAATTGCCGTGCGTTTCGGTACCTCTACACGCTCTTCCGATTCATCAGGATCCTCTTCCACCTGACAAAGCCCACAGACGGCTTTAGTCCGGGTCTGATCTTCATCCTGCTCTGCTTCATTGCCATTTGGCACTGCCAAAAGACAAAACAAAAACCCGCATGTGTACATGTGCTTCCTCCCCAACGCGCAAGGTCGACCACTTGAAGTCACTTCACATTTTTATTCAAGGACAAAAACACCAAGAGAAACGGCTCACGGCTTCCCCCGCGGCCCCCTCAAAAATAAACATCTGAAAATACTTCACAGTACACAATGGAAGCATCGTTGCCTCGAGAAGGCTCCGGCCGCCGCTCTTCTTTCCCGTCGCCTCCAACAAGCGGACTTCCAAAAATCCACCCCAAAGGTATTTGCGGGCCGGTCGTCATCTGCCGAGGCGTGCTGGAGAATCGAGGTCGGCAAGGCTTGGCACATGGATGAGGAGCTGAAAACGACGGCCTGGGTCCAAAAGCCCCATCACGCAGTCGGCGTTCGTCAGAGAGCACAGCCAGCGAGAGGCCAAGACGTACTTACTCTCCCTTGCGGGTTTGCCACTTTGCTCTCCCGGCGCCTTGGCCTCCGCATCTCTCGTCTGGGAAAACAGAGTCCTCTGAACATGACTTATCTATTTTTATTTTTTCAATGCAGACTCAAGTTGCACTGGCCTCAATCGCTACACCGCCGGTCGCCCCTCTGACGAGCGAAGTGCCCCCCCCCATCACATCCATGTCCGAGCCCTGCAAAGATGAACATCGTCAGACCGGCGCCGCCTGTTGATCTCTTCGCCGCGTGAGTGTTTTGCCACCTTTCGACCGGTCTTTTCGTCCGGCTCCTCTTTCAGGCCGCTTGGGGTTTTCTTCTCTCTCACCCCCGTTGCGCTTCTTTGGCGTGCCAAACGGCTCCCCTTTCCCCCTGCAAGTATAGAAATGCAACAAACGAAGCGTGCGCGCAGATCGGTCGGCGACGCCCGTCCCGCCTGCAAAGTGTCCACAACGGGAAAAGGATCGCCAAAACCTACGTCGGACCGCCGCCAACGGGAGAATCGGATCACGGACCGGGACGATGCAAACGTGACTGGAGCAGAAGAACGCAAACAAACAACCGATGGCTCAGACAGAGAAGCAACAGAGACCAGGAAACGGCGCACGGAGACTCCCAAAGATGAAAACTTTTGTTCTTGCACACGTGGAATTGATTTCTCCAGACCCCGCTCTGGACGGGAAGGGCACAGGGGTCGAGGGCTTAAAAAAATAAATAAATAAATGGCAAACGCAAAGCTTAAAATGAATTGCATACACAAGTAGAGGTAAGACGTGTCCTTTATAAAAAATATATATATATCTCGAGCCCGAGCAATGAACTTGATTTGCAGGCCTGAGCCCGAAATTTCACATTTTATTTGTATTTTTAGCAGGAAAAAACGCAAGACTTCTTAAGGTTCAAATCATGGACCAATTTTAGCAATGAAATAACACTGAAACACAGAATAGGAGGACAGACAAAGATCCTGATGCGCATTTGCTTAATTATGCAGATAAATCCTGCAGCCCACGAAGCTTTAAATTGCATCATTCAAATAAATAGATGAAATTATTTCTATAATTTCATTTCAACCAAATTTAACATCAAAGTTTCAAATTTCGTTGTCTGCAATTTGGTGCGACATGTGCGCAAGTGACGGCCCGGTAGTCCAGTGGTCAGCACGTCGGCTTCACAGTGCAGAGGTACCGGGTTTCGATTCCAGCTCCGGCCTCCCTGTGTGGAGTTTGCATGTTCTCCCCGGGCCTGTGTGGGTTTTCTCCAGGTGCTCCGGTTTCCTCCCACATTCCAAAAAAAACATGCATGGCAGGCTGATTGGACGCTCTAAATTGTCCCTAGGTGTGAGTGTGGGCGTGAATGGTTGTTCGTCTCTGTGTGCCCTGCGATTGGCTGGCAACCGGTTCAGGGTGTCCCCCGCCTACTGCCCGAAGACGGCTGGGATAGGCTCCAGCACCCCCCGCGACCCTAGTGAGGATCAAGCAGTTCGGAAAATGGATGGATGGACGTGCGCAAGTGCATGCTCAGCGTCTGGCCGTCTGCGCTCCCGTTTAGTAGTTAAATCGCAATTGCATTACAGCGCCTTCTCCGTTTGCTTTAAAACAAGTATTCCTTCGTTTAGTATTCGCACGTCATTTTAGTGTACATTTAGTTTTAAAAAAGTCAGTGAGAGAGAGGCCCGACCCCGAAGCAACGATTGACATTTTCGACCCCAAATTCGGTTGGGCCACATCTTACCTCTATACACAAAAACACAAATGTCGTCAAAGAGTCCCATCACTAGCGCATTTTTCACTTGGGTGATTCTTACGCTGCAAGTCATGAAGGGATTTTTCTCCCTTCATGACTTGCAGCGTAAGAATGTCGGCCAATTAAGAGTGACGGAACAACAACAACAAAAGACAATCACATGACTCGTCGTGCCTGAAGTCAACCGCAGGCTCACCGCCGGCCGATCGGGCGCGCGTGAGACGGCTGCGTCAGTGGGAGTCGGAGTCGTCGAGGCCGGAAGCGCCCCATCAGCCTCTTTGTTGGGACCTTGGGCCGCTCGTCCGTCTTATGTACAGCAGTGAGATGACCACCCACTCGACGGCCGAGGATAGAACCGCCGAAATGCCGTGTCGTAGGTTGTCGCCGACGGGCACATCCAGCCGCACCATGCTGACCATCTCTGCCAGCACCATCCGAGACAAAAAATTCAGGTAAAAAATGGGGGGGGGGGGGGGGGGGCGGCGACGCTGCCAAGGCATTTTAGGTGGCGGCTGGAGATTACCCGGGATTCAACTGGACAGGAAGGCGGCGAGTTGGATGGCTCCACTGTTTCACTTCAAGAAAAAAAATAACCTCAATTCAGCAAATAACGTTTGTCGGCTTCGCATACTTGACAGTTTGACGCTTTGTCCACCGCGCGCAACTGGAAAAAGAAAACTCATGTTAGCGGCGTGCCCGTCACCTAATTTGCGACGTACTCCTTACCCTGGGCCGAGATCCTCTTGCGACTCCCCTCATGCGGTCCGGTGCCTGCGCGACCCTGAAACACAATGTTTTACCTTGACGGTATGACAGAGTCCTTCCTGCAGCCCTGCCTACACTGTCGCCCTACAAAGCAGCTTCCCAACTGACAACCGCCACAAAGTTGCTCCGGATCCAGACAAGCCAAACAACTAGCTGACCATCTCCAACACGCCTTGCCAAAGAGCACTCAAGTCCCCACAAAGACACGGGTCCCACCGCCGGCTCCAAACGCGCCGCCCGCCGCGGCCACCGTTACCATCAGATATCGACAACCCACGCCGACCACGAGGCACAACGCAAAGCTCAATACTCTGGCCCCTCCTGTTCAGCATTTCCAGGCAGCCCGTGGACAGATGATCCTCATCGGTGCGCCGCTCGCTTCGTTTGTTGAACTGCTCCTTGTTCTCATCCCATTCAGCTCCATGTGAGCCCTGCAATCCAAAAAGTCAAACATTTTTGCAGGTGCCCCTCGTTAATTCAATTTCCATGCGTTTCGTCACCTCCGCACGCTCTTCCAATTCATCGGGCCCCTCTTCCACCCTCCAAAGCACGCAGACTGCCTTTGTCCGGCTCTCGTCTTCATGCTGCTCTAATTCGCTGGCGCATCCTGCCCCAAATAGCGACTTCACACTGCAAAAAACCAAATAAAATGAAAAACACTCGGGTTCTGCAGGTTTCACGACTCAAACCGTTGGTTCTCTTACTCTCGCCTCATGGATCTTGTTGCCTCTCGCAAGTGGACGGATAAAGATGTACTTTGGGCTGTGTTTGGAGCAGAAAGGGCTGAAAATGTGCATTCGTGAAACGATTCAGGCTTCCGCAGTAATATTCACGTTTATGGAACAGCGAAGGACATTGGTGAATAACCTGCAATTTAGACATGCAATTGGGCTTCCTCATATTGGCTGAGGGGGGGAAAAAAGCCAAACATTTTTGACCAAGACAGTAAACATCATCAAACCAGACATATGCATCGGAGAAATAAATGCGTACCACCTGTCAGAAAATGTTCAAACATTTGGTCAAACAAACAAACCAAAACCTTTCATCGTTCAATTCCCAAGCACAAAGACAATGGTTTTGTCATTTGCAACAATTTAAAACAAAACCAAAAAAAAAAAGCTGGCCAGCTTTAAAACAAACCCCCAAAAAGTTGAAAACGCGGCAAGAGAAACGAAGAGCACAATGTACTACATCTAGGGAAAGGCGAACGGGTCGTGGCGTCCTGCAGTCCAACCTCCTACGCTGCAAATCGGGCAACAAACAAAAGGACATCGTGACAAAGGACGACAAGCGACAAACATTTGCTCGTGTGCTCGCTCGGCCGCCATCTTGCCGCAGCTGTGCACCGCGCTCGATTTCTGCCCCTCTGCACACCTGACTCCAATTCATTTGCTAGCCTGACGTCACGTCGGCCAATCCGAGCCAACCTTCTTCTACCGCTGCTTGTTCCACGGTGTTTTGCACACGAGCGTCACCCGTTGACCCGCCAGGGTGACTGCTTTGGCTTACCCCGGAAATTGCTCGACTTTCGACCCCAAAGTGATTAACATGGCGTAAATTACGACTTCTTTCTCACCTTCGACAGCCTCCACTCGTCCTCGTCCACCCGCTGCGCCGCACACCTGTCCGCAAGATCATGAAAACTCCAACAACGTGCCTTTTTCTCGTGATGGGTCCATGGGGCGATGAAGCGTGTTGACCCAATGATGCACCGTGTGGATCCTGACTCCTGCTGGACTTTCAACGTCCCTGCAGACAACCCACGTGACAGACTGAACTGACCGATTTGATGACAGTGTCTCCCATAGAATTGACATCAATGACTTTGTCTTCAAAAATCTTTATTCAGAAAAATACGTTGCTCCAGTGTTTGGAATTTGAGTCTGTTGCTTTCCTTGTTTGCTATTTCCCCTACTGAGGAGAACACACGCTCACATGGTACTGATGATGCCGCCGTACAGAGGAACTCCCTTGAGAGGTGGGAGAGGTTGGGAAAAGTAGTGTGTTGGTTCCTCCAATCGTATTCCCCTCTGCCAGGTACCGCTGGACCTCAGATCGAGCATCTGCTGTTGCGCTTCTTCCCAGTCTCCCCACCTCATCATCCAAATGCTGACGCGGGTCATCTAAAAAATAAAAACCCACGTGCGCCTGTCGCATCTCCGGTTGAATCAAAGGGGGCGGCTCTCTCACTGATGGTCTGCAACACTTGATTCAGCGGCCACTGTGTGAACACGCCGTAAGAGCTAGACAAACTAAACATGAAATACGATTACTAGCTCCAACGGTATGTTTTGCGCATCCTTTCAACCTTGCTCTTTGCCTTTGTGTATCCCATGAAATAACATGAACCATTCAGAAAATACAGAATGATCGCAAACAATACTGAACCTTGTGCTCTTGGTATTGCTACGGATTTATCAAGGTGCATTAGCACCCTCTGGTGGATGAAAGCCAAACAGCTTTACAAAGCAGCAAATCACAAAACAAAGTGAAATAAAGCGAAATTCATGACAATCAAACATTGCGTGCGAATCTCGTTCCCAGCTCAACCAGGCGTAAAGGAATCGATCACTGTTTTACGGGACTTACCGCCTTCAGATTTGTCAGTTTTTACCCTCGAGCACCTTTCTTCTCTGTCCATCGGAATTGTGCGACAATTATTTTCCTCCACCCTTCAAAATAAAAGCGATAGTGGCAAGTCAAACCATGAACCAAAAACAAACGTTATAGCACGGTTATTTCTCATATCAAACATGAACATTAAAACAGCATTTGCAACCCTGCACTTGCGTCAATCCGAAGTTATCAGCGGAGCTTTACAAGGACGAACGATCAGGGTCATACGAGGCATTTACAGTCCATCATACTCAACACAACCAAAGTGGTCAGTTTTTCCCCCTCAGTTGGCTGAAATACTGCACAGAAGAAATTGCCTTACCTACAATGCACTGAGTCGATTGTCCTCGACCATCGGGATCTGGTATCAGGGAGACAGGGAGATGGCGACAACATGGCACGTGTAGACGATGTGTTGTTGCGTGATAACCCGGGTGCCCTTCTTGATGATGTCATTCACTTGTAATTTTGTGGCATGAAATTCAAGCAACAATTGAAGACAAAGCAGTCACCGTGGCGCTGCTGGATGATGACGACGACAGGCGTGCAGGTCAACCTTCAGGTGCGCAACACTCACGATTGTACGAGTGTGCAGCACACCACTAATAGTTCACTCGCAACAACCTTAACCCAGATACAGTTTCGTTCCATTTGACACTTTTCTGAAGGCCAATGTAAAATCTCTCTTGTAATATTCAAATCAAACTGAGCGAGAACACGCAAGCTCCACGCGGGGGGGCCAGAGCGGGATCAAGCCTCGCACCTCTGCGCCGGGAAGCCAACCGACTCAGTGACGGCGGCAATAGTTGCCGTGCGACCGGTGAACAGTTTGGTGTGTCGCTGGCCTCCCGCTCAAAGCGCCCACCAAAACTCTGTTCGGGAGAAGCGGCGTTCACGTTGGATGGATTGATGATTGACAAGTTTCAGAAACTTTCGTTTGACACTCAAACACAAAAAATAAGATGACAGGTTCTGAAATATATACATATATACTAAGTATTTATTAAGGCATCTCTTAATAAAACTCCCTCGTGAGATTAAGTTAGCACGAAAACACCAGAGCTGTATATACAAGTGGGGGGGGGGGGGGGGAGCACATGGATGGAAATGCTTCAAAGTGATGCTAACCAATTTTCAGCAGTAAAAAGTTAAGTCTTTTTCGTGAGCCTGGAAAAAGGCGTTTTGCCTCTTGCCGGCGACTGAAAATGGCGTCGCGTATTTGGAGCTCAGGTCACGAGCAATCACGGCTCAGATTTCGAACTACTCGTGAGCCATCAAAAATAAAGTTAACCGTCGACCGCTGAAAATTGCAAAATTGGTTCACATCACTTTTTTTTTTGTTTTTTTTTTTGCCCGTAGCGCAACGAAGGTTTTATCGTCAGGGGAGGTTCAATGCCGCAAAGACGTTTGCCAGAGATACAGCAAGGGAGCGGAGGGAGGGCTGCGTTTTTAATACATGTAGGCTTTGGAATAGGGCTGGGTGGCGTGGGGCGGGTGTTCGGCGGCAACGTAGGGCGGCCCCCCCTCGTCCAGGTGGGACAGCGGCACCGTGTCCTCCTCGTTGACGTAGCGCTCCAACTCGGCCTTCAGGCTGGGCCGCTGATTGTCGGGGAACGCCAGCGAGATGAGCGCCTCGGGCTCGCACACAAACTTGTACACGTAGCGCTCCCCCGCCACCTGCGCGCCAGATCGACGCTTAGACCGACAAAAATGGGCCGGAAATGTTGGACTTTACCTTTTGCATGATTCCTTTCTCGTAGTAGTAGCGCAGAGAGCGGCTCAGCTTGTCGTAGTTCATGGCGGGGCGGTTCTTCTGCATACCCCACAGTCGGGCCACCTGCGCAGGACCTTTTGGTTAACACGCCTTACTGGGTAACTCGAGACTGCGGTTTCGGGAGGCTGATTTAAAAAAATGTTCACATTTAAACTGGTCAAAAAAATTGCAGTTTTTCTATCCAGCCAAAGTGCCAATTTAGTACCAGGGCTTACTACAGTCATCATTTTACAAAAGTCTTAACAATACAGTGTTTTAAAAAAAGAAATCGCCTCAGTTTACATCATGTATAAATCATTTCATTATTTTTAAAAAATGCTTTGTCCCATATTTTTTTCAAAACGGTGGGAGTACTGCAGCGTCTTCCAGCCTCATGTTTGTGCGATGGCTGAGTGCTCCGTGCCTCTAATTGCACTCGTACATTTTTAATGCCTTGTGAAAACATAATGGAAGTGCGCACCAGTGTTTGGACCCACCGCAAATGGATGCCCCCTCATAACCACGTTGCTAATAGCACAATTACAACGAGAACACAACTCACTCTTTGGTGGTGGCTGCGGCGGCGACAGTTTTTTGTTTGAATAGCTTATTTGGCCGTAAAATGCTGTGAACGGACTTGATGTGTATGTTTCATGACAATGACTACTTTCCTATTCACCGGGGCTTTGGGATCATCTTTTGGCGTTTTGGAAAGTGCACGGGGTTGCATGTACCTCTTCGGGTTCGATTAGCTTGAACTCCATCCCCCGGCCGGTCCAGGCGATGAAGTGCGCATTCCCGGGGTCGTCCAGCAAGGCCACCAGGAACTGCCACAGCTGCAACGAGCCTCGCCGCTGGTAAGGCGTTCCCTCGCGGAATACGCCGCCGCCCGCTTCCTGCTTCATCTCGCCTGCGGAGAAGACAACAGTTGTGAAAATGATAATGAGGGGGCCACACGCTGATTCATCAAAAAGATGGAGGACATTTTTAAAGGGGGTCTTTCCTACCACGGTGCCCCCTCTACTGCAGCAAATTATTTTGGTTGTTGGGAGTGGGGTTTTTCTTTTTTTGGTGTGTTTTTTTTAAATAACCAAAGGAATAAAGTTGTCGTGTCATTCCAAACATTTCTGTGTTGTGTCTCTTTGTTTTAATGCCTTACTATACGTATCACAGTTGCATACCGTCATATTGCATTCCTTAATTGTGACGTGGTCGTGGCTGCGTTACAATGTGGATTAAATCAAGTAAGGTACCGAACGCACAGCATTCACCCGGTTCCGCTTGAAGACAAACAAGGGGATATTGACCCGCACGAAACCATATTAGCAAACGGAGGTCGATTGTACGCCGTAAACAAAAGTGTGGAAATGCGAGACACGCGACCGGTGAGAAGGGGCACACGTCAGCGCCCTGAGGCGCTCCGCACCATCAGTGACTACTTCTCACGCTGAAACAAAAGCCACTCAACGTCAAGTCTGGCGTATTGCGTTTCCTTCTGAGACAGAACTCACCTTCAAACTTCTCCGGGACCACGCGGGAGTCGTTCTCGAACCCATAACCTGCAACCACAACAACAAGCACATTTGCGTTTGCGTCAGTGCGTCACAAAAGAACAACAACAACAAGAAGAGGCTCTCGGGAATCAAGGAGAATCTCTTGCAGTTTAAAAAGGGAGCAAGGAGCTCCCGACAGAAGACACCTTAGGGGTCGCACACATGAAAAACTACCATCAGGCTCAACAGGAAGAGGGACAAGCCTATGCAAACATGTTCAGACTATTGATTTTTCCAGGAAAAAAAAAAGCATTCTGGAGGTGGGATGGGGGGGGGGGTGACCTTTCCATAAAACAAACTTCCAGAAAAAGGTGGATAATAGTGAGGGGGGGATATGTTGTGAAATGGTAAAAAAAATATTTGTCATTTAAAAAGAAAAAAGTTAATTTTGGGGGGGAGAAAAGGCGCTTTTTTTGCAGTAATTTCTTTTCCACATTTTTACATTTTCTTTGTAAAGTGTTTTTTTTTAAGAACTGTTTTTTCACGTTGTAGGAAAAAAAATTCTTTTTTATTAGGGGGGAGAAATTCTCTTTGGAAACGCTAGTAAACCAATTCCTCTGGAAAATTTGATAAAAGTGTGTCTATGTAGACACCTGGCCGAAGGGAGTGAATCTTTACACCCCATTTAGATTGCAAAAAAATAAAAGTCAACCAAGTGTCAGTTTGAAAGTGTTTGAGGAGCAACCCTTGCTTTACCTTCGGGGGTCGGCTGGGAGGTCGGGTAGCCTTCACGGTGGTGGTACATGGAAGGGCATCCGGACACATCTACCAACATGTCAAATGGAAGCTTGATTTAAACTCTCAAATTGGTGTGGAGATTGATAGCTTTAGAAAACCAATAAAAACCATGCAGGGAAACAGGAGAAACAGTGTGTGTGTGAGTCCTCGGAACAAAAACAAGGCAGCATAATGCGCACAAAAGGTGCAGCAGTGAGTCAATGCGGCGGAATGCAACGCTCTCGATAAGATGCCATCGAGTGTGCGCCCGCCTACGCAAGTGACCCGACGGTTTGTCACATTTCAACAATTATTCATCATTTTCTCAAAACGTTGCATTTTTTTTTCCTATCTCGGTGTCACCTCCGAATGAGTCGGCGGCACCAACAGTTGGCCCGGGGGGGGGGGGGGGGGGGGGGGGGCGTCAACCAGCGTTGAATTGTGGTCGTCGGGTCCAAGTCTTACATTTATTTTTGTTTTCTTTCCTGCTTTTTTGGGGGGTGGGGGGACTGGTTTTGCATTTAAGAGCCGATTCAAAACTCCTTCATACCCAAATGCCCCCCCCCACCCCCTTTCCGCCCCTTCGCGAGAGGCTCGGGTTACTGCAGCCTCGCTCACTTTTCCATTAGGAGTTGATGGGGCTGCAGCGAAAGGAAGCCGCCGGTGCAACGTGAAACCCTGCAGCCTCCGCCGGGGACTCTAGTCTTTCCTCTGCCCTCCATTTTCTCAATGAAATTCCTCTACCGCAACCAGGGAGAGCGGGGAGGGAAGACTTTGGAAAGCAGGAAGGGGAAGGTGTGAATGTGCTAGAAAAGAACCCCCCCCCCCCCCACCACCCTTGAATGTCCAAGGAGTGAAGCGGAGGAGGAGTCCCGTGGCTCAAGGAGAAAAAGTTTGCTTCTTTACACGGACATTTTGTTCCACAGATGGCTGAGACGACATAAAATGAAGGGGAGGCGGGAGCTTGAGGTTTTGCCTCACGAGGATTTATTTTGGGTTTTTTTTCCCACCGAAAACACTTCAGTGTGAACGCTCAAGATGCTCACTTTGCTCCCAATCCAAATGAGTTTGTTTTGTGGTTAAAAAAAAAAGACCTATTTCAGAGATTAAGGATTTTAAGAATAAATAAAAAAAGAAAGCTGAGAAAAATAAAGATCTTTTTTTTTAGGAAAAGCATCCAGATTTGTTTTGTCTAGAAACATAAAGGCTATTCTCATAAAATTATTTTATTCGAGAAAAGCATTTTGGGGATTAAAAAAACAAACAAAAAAAAACTACGAGGTATACTTTTATTCCGAGACGTTTTTCTCGTGAGATTGAGTTTTTTTTTTTTCCAATTTGGCCCTGACACTTGTGTGTATTTTCTTATTTTTGACCTCAAAGGACCACCGTCCTCATGTCCTTGCTTCTCACCTGCGTCGTAGGTGTAGTCTGCGGGCTCCTGCTTGACCATCATATGTGCCGGCGGGAACCTGTGCGGGTGCAGGTGCGAGTGGTGCTGGGGCGCGTGGGGCCCGCGGCCATGCCCTGGTGCCGCGCCATGCGCCCCCACCTGACCCGCCCGCTCATAGAGGGGGTCCATATATTCTTGTTTGAAGCTCTGCTGCAGGTAGGGCGCGCAGGGGTCCGAGTGCTGCCGGTGGTAGCCGCCGGCCCCGCAGCCGTGGCCCGCCGGGGCGGGGGGCATTCGCTGGAAGGCCTGCGACGGTGCGGGGAACTGGGGGCCCAGGGGGTCTCCCGAATGGCCCTGATATCTGCAAGTGAGAGAGAGAAGATTGACATTTCCGACTTGAAACTTACACGGGCGGCCGACCAAATTTTGGGCTCACTCACCTGCCATTGAGGGGGTACGCGTTGCTGGGCAGCGGCTGCGATGCGGCGGCGGGGTTCATGTAACCCGCATCGGGCCGGCCGGCCGCCGCCGGTTTGGGCGAGTAGTGCTGCTGCATGGGCGACAAGGGGGTGCCCGGGCAGGAGCGCTTGGCCACCCCGGCGCCGGGCCTTTTCTGCTCATAGGCGCTGCGGATGACACGCAAACAGACTCCAGATATAGCGTCACGGCATTATGAACGGAGACTCGCAAACAAGCACCTTTTTTTTCATGCCCTCGAGCTCACAGCAAAGGCAGAGCAGTGTCACTGAATGCCAAACTCTACACGTGAAAACGGCCATTGGTTGTGGCAAAGTGGAGCGCGTGGGGAAGGCGTCTCATTCTTTTGCTGCTCGGAGATGGACAAACCCCTTCTTGGAAATGTAACCTTCTCTTCTGGACGAGTACCTTCCCTCAGACCGAGAAGCGTCTCTCTCTTAGGACTTCAACTTCTTCTCTCATGACAAGAACCTCTCTGGTACAAAAATCTTCTCTTGGGACTCGAACATTGCGACGAGAGTTTTGGAGGCCAAAGGCTATGTTCCGATGCTTACCCGGCATAAAGGCACTGCTCTCCATTGGCCACGTAGCCAAAGTTGGGCTTGTGGCTGCACGACTGGCTGGGGTCCGAACCCGGACTCTGTGGCTCCTTCTTGATGGTGACGGGCGGACTGTGAAAGGCCACCGCTATCAACACGCAGGAGAGACAAAAGACGCACGGTTAGCACGGCGCTTCAAAGGGAGCGGGACGTTCGCTGTCAAAATGCTTTCCCAATGTTTCTGGTTATTGAGACAACAGATGAAACATTTTTAGGACCTTTGAACTTGGCATTTGTACTTTAAGTAAACATTTTGCCGGCTTGCAAAGGTATTTTCATTTTGAAAAAGTGTACTGTTTTCACTCCGCGTTGGACGCATCGGGTCAACAGCGAGCCAAAGTCAAGCACTTCTCTGAGGCGTTTCAAATTGACACTGCAAATGTATATTTCCTTGATAGAGACCTGAAGACTTTATTGTCATATGACAACACGCGAGTCCTTTGTCTGGTGTCACTCGAGTATGATTATACACAGAGGCACAATACACAAGGGCAGGATATTTACATTTAAGCACTTGAACATCTTTCACATGCAACACATTGCTTGCGTGTGTGTGTGTGTGTGTGTGTGTGTGTATGTGTATAGCAAACACATGGGCACATTCCAGGCCAAAGTCTCCTCGCCCACTTTGCCTTGACTCTTGCAGACACAACAGCAAACTTCCTCAAAGCTAAACATGTCTGCCACGAAAGCAAACGTCACACCTGCGTGCCAATTGTCCACACTCACACACACACACACACACACGCACACGTGCACCAAATGGGAACTTGTTCCTATTTGCATGCAGATGTTGACTTTTAGCGGACACGTCAGCTGATATGGCCACCATAGGGAAGTCTCATATCTGCACACTCAAATCAAGCTGTCAAACAAAGGAAAAGCTAGAGTGGGATGAGGGGTGCTCCTGGTGGAACTTTCTAATGCCAACCCCCCCCCCCCCAGCAAAAGAAAAATATCCCAAGTGAAGCTTCAAGCTGTGCCGAGGACTGGTGTTTATTATGTGAGGGGAGGCTTTCGGTCCAAGACGCGTACAGGATGTTTTTCTGGTCCCAGCAGGGTAAACAGCAGCAGCTGTGCACTTCCAGCTGTGGGGGGAGGGGCGCATTCATTCATATGCGTGTCTGGAATCTCTGTGGGTGTGTACCTGCATTTGTGTGTGCTCGTGTGTGTGGAGGCGGAGGGGGAGAGGCAGTCCGGATAATTGCACATTGCGCTTCATTCACAAAAAAACAGATGAGCAGCAAGCATGTGTGGCCCGAAAGTGAAAGCGCTTGACCATTTTGGAAGGGCTTGCTTCAAGAAAATGCACTTCTGTTCACGCAAAGAGGACCACATGAATGAACCAACAATGTTTTTTGTTTGTTCTTCCTATGGGCTCGTAGTGCGTGATTCCTGAGCATCGACAACGATAACTCTTGCGCGTTTATCCCGCTTTGAGAGATCGCACCCCGCGAACCTCCCTGGGCGTGTACACAAGTCAGCGAGCGCAAGCGCTGGTGCGGAATATTGGCCTGATGCGGTGGGCTGAGCTCCTGAAATCCTTTTCAGAGCACAAATCCTTGAATGGCAATTAAAAGGTAACTGCCACGTGTATTCTTGAATGCCAGAGGAATGAAAAAGTTACAAAGAAAAAACAAAAAACAAAGTCATGATTATATTTTTGTGAGGACAAAGTTATGAAGATTTTTGGGAGAAAAACGTAAAGTGATGAAAATCACTTTTTCAAGAAAAATCCTCCCCGCATTTTTAACTAGCCCGAAGCTAATGTCTTATGTGCACATATGCACTTTTTCAAATGACATAACAAATTGAAGTCCCCATAGAAGGGAAGGGAAGGCAGGCCTGTCTTCACTCTGGGCGGACTTTCCTTGAATCAAACATGCACTTCCAAAAATAATCCCTGAATGAAAATAAAGCCAGGGCTCGAATAAATGATGGTGTCTACATTTACAAGGCAGTGGCAGTCGTGTAAACGGAAAAAAGAGAGAGAGGGAGAGAGATGTTCCATGGGTCCTTTTCTGCTTTTTATTTTGGAAGATACGAGCTCCTTTTCGGCTCACGGCTGAGATAGAGATTACGTGCGGTACGTGTAACCAAGTCAAACCAGTCGCCAGATTTTCCAGTTTACAGTTTAAAGCGAGTCCCCAAGCTACTGTGTCAGAAATGGAGCAAGTCAAGCGGCGTCGAGTCGCAACTCAAGTCATCCGATTCGCCACTGAATGGCTACTTGACCCAAGCAAGTCCCAAGACCAAAAACTGGTGACTCAAATCTGACTTGAGTCGAGTCATGTCACTCGAGTCCCTGACCTGACCTATCGGCATCGTCATGAGAACCAGGATGTTGAAGCGCTTCTACCGCCCAAGGATAAACGATGACATAAGGCTTTGTCTATTTGCTGGAATTTTAGAGCAACCTCCGATCGTCGAGGGCTCAGACAGGCTGACGGCGGGGTCGGGGGTGGGTGGGGACGTAGTTTTACATATGTAAATGTCGACGGTGGTCAGCGGTGGTGGATGCTGGGAGAAAGGCGACGGTCATGGCTGAGTGCTTTAGGAAGTGAAGGGATCATTACATCAGAGGGGGGGAGGGCAGGGGCGAGGGGGGCTTCCCATTCAATGCACGGACCACAAACAAATCATGAGAGACGGCCGGGCCGGGATGGGCCAGGTCGGCACGGGATGCCCCCCCCCCCACCCCCAAGCCCTCAGCCCCAGCCCCATTTCAACTCCACCCAATCCGTCCAGCGCACGTTGCCACAATGGGCCTCTCAGCTCAGTCGCACGAGTGGGAATATGCGTCGAGCGGGATTCCGGCGGGATCCCTAAAACACACAAGCCCGGATGAGCGCGACACACGAAAATAAGCAGTCCGGAGAGACGCGCTGTCATGGCGCTTTCAATTTTGACCGCTTTACTTCTTTTATCGTTTGCAAATGCAAGCCAGCGACTCCAGGATGTCATTGCCTGAAAAACAATCATGCCAGCAAATTTTATGCTCAAAATAAAACAGCCATTTTCAATCTTAGCACCACTCAAGTGAACGCATGAACTCCTCCCACGGCGCGTGCGGCACACCGCTGCCAAATGAGATGGAAATCGTCACCGTTTCTCCACGCCAACGATGACGTAATCAGCCGTGACAGGCACCGGAAGAGTGTTCATTTCAGGTCAACGAGTCCCGGCCGGGACTTGAGCGAGTTCCCGAAGACCAAGTTCTTGCAGCCATGGAAGGGAAGCCCGAGACGAAGACGCAACTGCATCTGGACACTCTTAAACGGGATGTTTATGCAAAACTTTGCCAAGTCTCGAGTCTCTGGAAGCCTGCGGCTCACGACAGCCTCGTTGGCAGGAACTCAGCAGACATCAGCCCGTGTGTCAAACACCACCGGAACCTTGTGACGTTAAAAAGACGAAATTTCAGAAAAGAAATGTGCAGACAAGAGCCAAGTTCTTCCTTAACTCCTTCCTGGGGGGTTATCTGCTTCTTGTCGGCCGCCTTTTGTGTTAACCCCCCCCCCCCCCCCACCCCCGGGCTCGCCAAATGCCGTCGATCAATGAGGCCACTGAAGACAACGCTACCACGCTGGCTTGAAAGGTTAAAAAGGAAGCTATTGATTGACAAGAACGACATTAGCCGCACAGCAACACAATCTAAAACGGTAAACACGAGCCCAGATAGACCACCTCCATCCGCTCTGCTTGGGAAAATATCTCGTTTGATTACAATTTCCAAGCAGAGTAAACCGCTGTCCATTGTGGGATGCAATGTTCGCCGTGCCCTCTATGAATCCATTCCAACCTCTCAACAGGGAAAAAAACATAGCACCGATGCTATTCGTTAGCCCGTCTATGGCGCTTTGCATTGTTTGCTAGCATTCGGCTCTACGGACCATCCAAAGGTAAAGCTAACGTTGGTTCGCCAGTCCGTAACATTTCTTGGGCCTGACCAAGATGGATTTTTTTTTGATGGCTATGACAATTCCAACAAGGATTATATTATGATAACTGATAGCTGTCAATTAAAAAAAAAAAAAAAAGGAATGGACACCAGAATGCCTTTTTGGGTTCCTTATGAATTACAGGCGGACCATTTGACTGTTTTATTGTTTGTTGTCCTTTAGTATTTGTTTAACTTTGCAACAGAGAAAAACAGTCACAAATCTGCTGTTTATTATTAGTTTGGGTTTTATTTTTGCCATTACAGCAATATGCCACTTCAAAGGCAAAGGCCGCACCATCTCCAATTTTGCAGGATCTCTATGGGTTATGCCACAAAAAACAAAATAACACACACACACACAAAAGCAATTACAATGTCATCAATCTATTTCTGCTTTCTGGCATTGTAAATCACAGAGAGACACCCAGGCGGGAGAGGAAGTGAGGCAAGAGAAGGCCATCCAGGCCTTCGCTGGAGCGCGGCGCGCCTGCTAACATGTGCGCGACATGTGCGCGCCTCTCGGGTCGCCGCACAGCCAGCAAGCCGGCGAGGACGAACGCGGCAGCCAGATCGGCACAGTGGCCCCCCCCCCCCCCCCCTTGGATCCATTAGTGCTCTCCTATCTGATGGATGAATTTTTAATAGCATTGACAGGAAACCGCGTATTGTTTGGCCTAACACCTTGCTACGCATAATCCTGTCCTCCTTACAAAACAAGTGGATACGTCTATCTTATCATGCATAACAGTGAGTTGTGAAAAGGAAACCAACGGTAATTTTTTCAAGAATCAAGAATTGTGCCATCTTTTCCCCCATCACCGAGGGCAAAATCGTTGGCTAACAGGATGCGCGTGTGACCCACAGCCGTCATACGTTGCCGTGGTTTTCTGCAAATGTCACACTTTCACTTCCCTCTGCGTTTAAAAAAAAAAAAAAAAAAAAAAAAAAAACGCACTCCTCGTCTGCCACGGTGAGAACCGACTTGTCCGAGGGTGTCGCCCACAGATCAGTTGGCGTGGCAGCAATTCGTGGCGACCATTTACGTAAAGTGACTGAAGTCAATTTTTGTTTGGTTCAAGAATCTGTTCTTCACTTGAGTTTTAAGTATTTAAATCAAAAAGAATTACGTCTTGTGTCTTCAACTAAATCACATAATACACCCTAACAAATATCTGCTCGCTTAATGCGAACACACAACGCAAAACGCCACGGACTAGGTAACTAGCACTGATCTTGCTGTATTTTAAGTCTTTTTTTTTTGTTGTTTTGTTTACACGAGCACAGTATCTGTAATTCAACTTAAGTGCAAGTACCGATGATGGCAGGAGATCATTATGTAAATTTTGGTTTTCGTAGGAAAGGAAAAGACCCTTATAGATGTGTCCCATATTAAGGAGGGCGATAAACCCTGCGCGCGCCATCGAGCCTTGACGTGATGCGTCAATGTTCTGACATGTCCCCCCGCCCCCTCCGCCGCTGTCCACTTCACTTCCAAATGTGCCACGTTTGCGCTTCCGACAAAATGGCCATCGAGCCGCTGTAAATCTGACGCTCACATTGCAGGACAATACATCGCTGTCCCAGAATGTGCGCCGCGAGAGCGACATCTCGCTGTAGGCGAGGGCGAGCTGTAATTAATCTGACACCATATTGACTCCTCGTTCCTTATCCCCGCCCCCCCAATATAGCCATCCCCGCTTAATGTTTAATGGCGCAATCGATGCATCCGCACGTTACTGAGATGATATAATGAGCTCCTGCTGCTTGATGGGATTATTGTGCACGCAAGGAGCTTTCGGGAGGAAACGTTGGCTTAGCTATTTGGCGGAAACAGTACGCCATGTAATGTACAAC
The DNA here is from genome assembly GCF_054856545.1 of Hippocampus guttulatus. Classification (NCBI taxonomy): domain Eukaryota; kingdom Metazoa; phylum Chordata; class Actinopteri; order Syngnathiformes; family Syngnathidae; genus Hippocampus; species Hippocampus guttulatus. Next base: position 9,292,208 of record NC_141279.1, read on the forward strand.
CACAATGTGCAGTGGTACCTTGAGAGCAACTAAGTTAGCTAGCTAACAAAAGCACAGCTACTGAGTGCCAAGTGGCTCACGGCGGACTATACAATGATTGAGCAATGGACTTGACTTCCGACTTGCATAACCTAAATGAACAATTGTGGACTTTGCAATGTCATAATCAATCATGCACCCCCCCCCCCACACACACACAAATTTGGCTAACAATAATAAAAAATGACTAATGGATTATCTTCAATTTAGCATACAAGGAGACCATTGTCTTGAAATTAGCAACACACAATTCTTACTGATCTGCTGAACAAGCCCCCCCCCCCCCACCCCCGATATCATGATGGAGCTCTCTAAATGCTTCATGACACATCGTGACCCACACGTGTCTTAACTCTCTTTTTCCGAGCTGATTTATCGGCACTTTATCTCTATCAACTCATCCATCAGTGACTCCTCCGGGGGGAGGGGACGGCCGCAGATCGATAGCGTAGAACTCTGCTACACAAGCCCCCAAGCCCGGCGGCTCCAGCACGCCTACTGGCTTGTGTCAGCAGGTCAACATAATCACGTGCACTCCGTGTGTGTGTATACACTGGACAGGATTTAAACAGGAATAGTGGCCAAAGAAATAGCTCGTCTTACTGCGCAGCAAACAAACGAAGAGTGAAACTAAAGCAGAGATGCAATTTTCCTGATTTTCTTGAACACATCAGCCCGTCTGAACTTGACAACTTCAATTGGTAAGTCTCCTCTTCATCATTGTGAGCCTATTCATTACGGTTCCAGGAAGAGTAAGCACCCCCCGCCCCCACACACAGACCTCTATCTATTCATGAAGCTATGTTTCTGACCCAACTTGACTGCCCCCCTTCTCCAAGTACTTTATGAACTGCATAACGGCTTTAAAGCGGCACGTCGGGTCTTTTTATACAACAAATTAGTTACCGATACTATCAATGTCACCAGATGCCGGCGATGCACTACTTTTCCATGAGACAGGGCTACGGATTGACCAAACGAAGCTCCTCCCCTCACGTCAACAGCAAGATCAGAATATTGGATGATAGGTTCCCCAAATAAGTTAACCAAAAGTTGCATTCGCGGCAGCGAAAGTTCAGGTGAATAGATGACATCAAGAGATGTCGTCATGCTGTAAAGAAAAAAAAAAGTGAGCACAAAAACAAGTGTCTCTTAGGTGCCGTGAATGAAGGCTCGCCAGCCTCAGCTGGCTTTTCACAAGCAGCCCATTCATAAAACCGCTGCTGCGTATGTGCACGCGTGTGTGTGTGTGTGTGTGCGTGTGTGTGTGCTGACTTGAGAGGACTCAAGTGTGCCAAAGAGGCGTCGCACTAGTGGCTTGTGCGCTTGTTTCTGGCAGGCACCTGGCTGTTTTTGCTGTTGCATAGCACCTCTATTTTGGAAAAAGAAAAAGACTGCCGACGACGGAGCTGCATGTTCCGGAGGCGCACAGCCAATCGAAGTCCTTTTAAGCGCAAACTGTGGTTCACTAGCTATAACTTGAAAAGAGTTTTTGTGTGTCTATTTATTTTCACGCATCTTCATCCTTAAGGAGAAGCCATTTTAAATTTTTATTTACCTAAGCTGCCAGGCTACTACCCGTTTGGTAGCTTAGCAAACGGTGCCAAATATGGACACGCATGCACCTGGCCGCCATTGTCCTTATGTGTGAATGCTTGCATTAATGGACATCTTCACATTGAACTGATTTGGGAAGCCGCGGGCTGCTATCTAGTTTGTAATCTATTCTCATCACGTCGATCCTGAACCAAATGAAACTAAAAGTGCAAATGAATGTTCTCCACTGCCGGTTAACTCATTTGGGGTAAACAGAATTGGCGCAAAAATTTGCCGGGTTCCGTAACGGAACATTGAGTGCGGTTTCGACGGCCGCTTTCACTCTGCTTCCTCGCCATTCACTCCGGCGGCGCCTTGCTCTCCCTCGCCCCCTTTCGCGTCTTCTCCCTGAAAAGGAGCGCAGCGGCGCTCGATGGCCGCAACTTCCTACGTAATTACTGCAAGGCACAAAACCAAACAATCGTCCCATACAGCTCCGAAATCACTGGATTAGTTCACATCTTGGAACACTCAAACTCTGTGTGCGTGCATGTGAAGGAGCAGAGAATTCAACACACACACACACACACACACACACAGGAAGGGAGGGAGGGAGGGCTTTGGAGTATCCACTTGGAAAGAGGGATGAGGGCGGGAAGGGTGGTGGGGTGTTTTTTTTTTCTTTCAATGAATGGAGAACGAAGGAGCTCGCAGCCGAGAGGCACACTTCCTCTTAAGCAGGCGGGGAAGAAAATTTATGAATGGCTCGCGTCGAGTGTAAACAAAGAGCAAGGCGCTCTCGGCGTCTCGGTGAAGGGTGGCTTGTGGCCGCCACACGAAACAATAGTCGGGATTCGGGACGACACGAGACTTTCAGGGCAGGAAAATATGCGGCGTTGGATTGTTTTCACATATTTGGGGACTTGATGATATTTAAACACATGTGAGGCCATTGAATACACGTGCGTTGTGGGTGTGTCCAGAACACTGATCAACATTTGTTTTAAATCAATAAATGTTTCTCTTTTTTTGGCACCGATTACTAAGCTGCCATGTTTTTTCGGCAACAGCTGGATTTTTTTTTATGTTAAATGTCATGGCTAATAATTACAATGCATGGTAACATTTGCATTGTGAAAATTTCAAAATGAAAATATCTCTGCTACCAAAAAAACAACAACAACAACATCCTTTTGATCAGCATTAAAACACAATTAGGGACACATCAAGCCACCTCTAATCAAAATTTGTCACAGCCGATGGAGCCTTTCAAGCCATCAAAAACACATCACAACATAAATGCAAAGCTAATGAGATTCACACCCTCCCCCCCAAAAATGGAAAAAAAATAGAATGAAAATGTTTTTTAAATGCCACATTTTTGCCAGTTTTACTCTCCTTTTACAGCTAAATAAATACTAAAGGACAAAGTGATGGACATGTTCTGCCTCTGTTTTCTTTTAATCATCCGATTAATCATTGTCAGAAATGACATCAGCCTAAAAAGCAAAATCCATTTTGGTGGGGCGCTCGTTCCAACAACGACACCGTTCCTGGTGAAAGTGTTCAGACACGCATGCCGTTGTTTGTGTCGGCAGGGATGAGATGCGTCAACATTTCCCCCGCTGTCAATGCAGAATGAGGAACAGCAACACATCAGCAGTCGAGCAGTCAGCAAATTGCCCCCCCACCCCACCCCAAAAAAGTTACGGGACGACCCCCACTACGGCACCTCGCAGACAGTTCTACGCTTGTTCGCGAGACGAGAGCGAGGCAGCAGACCAGATAAAGTCAACAGATGTGCTGGTTTTGCGCAATTCCTCACTGTGACATTCCCTTGTGTCTTATTAAAGTGCGTGCGTGTTTTTTTGTTTTTTTTCTTGAAGCCTGCTGGTGGCCACACCCAGGCAGGTAACAAGCAGACACGGTAAACAGGCTCTTCGGGGTGTCGCATTTGTCCGCAGGCATCAATTAGACTCCAGCCAAGCGGGATGAGAGTCGGGCTTTATGCGTTTCGACGCAAACACGCGCGAGTTTCAATAACAGGTGAGTCACCCGCACAGACGTCTTTCAATTCCAACACCGGTTGAACTTTTCACTCCTGGCAGCGGATTAAGACCGATTCCATTCTTAGCGTTTCAGATCTTAAGGCGACAAGAGAACCAAAGCCGTCGTCCCTTTGTGTTGACCCAGAGAGGGAAACCACCAATCGGCGGCTTTTGACGAAGCTCGGAAACTAACACGGAGCCAAAAACAGCGGGCAGCGGCAACTTTATCAGAACAGCTTGAATGAAAACAATTACGGTCCGTCCGATATGATTTTTATTTTATTTTTTTTAGGGCGAATCCGATATTTGGCAGGATAAAATTATGATGACCAAATAATTGCCCGATTAATTACAAAGATATAATGAATGAAATGAATATTAGCTTAGCAAGAAAATTATAGATATATATGAGCTCAAATAGTCTGTCTCGATTGACTCCCAAATTGACTTGGTCAGGGTGAAATGCGGGCCTGCAACGAAACTTCCACATTGAATGAGGAATCACTGGATTGGATATACATTTGGAACTTTCAATGACTTATTTATTTTTTTTGCGGTGTGCCGTTGAGATTCCTCTCATAGAAAATAGGCGCCTCGGCTCACTAAAGTTTACGGAAAGAGTGGGTCAGTGGTGGGCCAAAGCGGATTCTTTCACTGCCGACCTGTCAAGCCGCAAGTTGACAAAACCACGAGATCTTCTAACGTCAGCGCCCGTGTGACATTAGGCGGAGAGCCGGAGTGGCTGTGAGCAGCAGGGACGCCGTCCGTCAACACAAAGCGTCCCTCCGCCTTTCAATGAAGTGGCTGCCAAAGCGGAGCCCCAACGTGACCCCGCAAATGACGGCGGGCCGGAGGCGCTTAAGTAGACATGACCCCCGCGCGCCCTCGGGTTCATCTGCGCTTCCGCCGGCGCTTTGTGGCCTAATGGACGGCGACAAAGTTGCGGGCGGGAATGTGTCACGCGAGGATCGTGACACATGCGGGTCGAAACGGCGCCGTGTTTACACACAAAAGACGGATGTCCCCTGTGACACCTCCCCCGCCGCTGCCTGTCACGTCTTTCAAGTTCCCACAAAGCCAAAGGTGGGAGGAAGTCCACGTCAAGTCAAGTCTTTCATTAGTTCAAGCCGGGGATAGTCTTAAACCGGTCAACTTAAGTCGGACTCAAGTCATGTGTCTCCAGTCGCCCACCTGTGCTCCAAGCTGCCAAACGCTTCATAAAGACGCACCGCAGCGTCCACATGAATGGATTGTTGGATGCGGGCGCGCCATTGTTAATAAAAGGGAAGTACATTCAAATAGTTTGCTTTCCCTTTTGACGTCCCCCATCTTTAGACCTGAATCCGCTTTTCTACCGGTTTCCTGGGCCGGACCCTCTCGGCTTTTCAAGAGTATGCAAACGGCGGGCGGCGGCGCACAATACCGAGGCCCTTTGGTGTCCTGGCTTTTGTCGGCCGCGGAGATTGCAACGAACCGCTGCTCGCCGCGCACGATACTTTCCAGAGCCCCCCCTTGTGACAGGTGAACATCCACACTCTTGAGACAACATAATTTTTTGTCATCTTTTTTAAGTTCCAGAGCCCCCGCCGCCCCACGTTTGACCTCGCCGTCCCAACATCGGGCCAAAAACTACACGAGTAAGTTGAGTGACACCAGATCACATGAGATAAACAATATCAGACCCGAAAACAATTCGTTGGATAAATGAGCTCCGGAAGGACAAAAAGTCCAAGTGCAGTACTCACAGTTCTCCGAGTGGAAATCCGGAACAAACTGCTCGTCGCTGTCAGGAACCTGAGCTGGAAGTAAGAGACAGAAAATTTCATATAAGTAGCTTGTCAAACTTTCAGAGCAACAGAATTCGATGTGAAATGACAACAAGATTTTCGGAAAAGGCTTTAAACCCCAACCCAGGAAGCTTGGAAGCTGATTTTCAACACACTCCACCTGGGTGCTCTGATGCGAGTGGAAGTGCAACGCAATGGAAAGTCACATGACGAGCTTTCTGACTATTTTGCTCCTCAGCGTTTCGCTCATTCATTCGAGCGCAGCAAACAACATGCCGGTGGGGCTGTGGGGGGTTGGATTCTGACCTCCGCACCCCGACAGCGGCGCATTGGCACTTATTTCCAACCTGCATGTGCGCGCGCGACCCCGCGTCCAGGCAACACAATGGTGAATGGAAGGGGATTCCTAACGCCGGCCCACAGCACAATAGCGCCTGTCTGAGGCCGCTTGCACCTGGGCCGCCGTCGCTGACTGGACTCATTCACGTCCACCCGGGATGACTTTCATTCACAGAATTGGCTGCTTTTGGAAGCGACAAACGGGCGGTGAGGAATCGCTGAGCATTGCCATGCCCCCCCCCCCCCCCAATTCCAGATCCATCATTTCATCCAGCGCTTCTTCACGCAGGACGCGGACAGAATCCAGACCACTGCGACTTGGCTAAACAAAGTCAGCGCGTCAGTGACAAGTGGCATCCGAGTCGGCGTTTTGTCACGGCACCTGGCACGTTTCCTCGCTCTGGATTTCTGCAGTGAACATGAACAGCTGGCCGTCAAATCACGCGCTCGTAGAATTTCAACCAAATACGAGCAAATGTCTCATGTGGAAATGCGCAGAGCACAGAGAGAAAGGGTTCGAGGCTGCCGCTGACCGACGTTTAGCCGCGCACGTCCGGCTAATCCCTATTTTCCCGCTGGATCTAATGGAAACATTGATGAAGAAGAGTTTCATGACCAACTCACTATAGATAGTTATAAGACTTTTTCTTTTAAACAGAGGATAAAGAATATATGCCTGTGAGGATTCTCATATTACTCAACTCGATTTACAGAAGACTTTTTCAAACCCCCGTACATCGAGGCTAAGTGGTCGTCTGTCTGAGGGGTTTTGCATCGTGTGCGAGCATTAAGCTAACAGACTTTCCTCGGGCAAAGCTATGTGGTTGTTTCCAAAACACAAGGTGTAATTATCTTTGTTTTATGTTGAGTTTTACAGTAAACTTCAAATGGGAGCGGAAATCAATTGCTTGAAGCCTCTTTATTTTGGAAGAATTGGTCACAATCCGCCAAACCGCTGCTTGTTGTGAACTCGAAAATTGCCGTCTCCCGAATCTGCCGTCATCGTGGTCACGTAATCAAAGTACACATACCTAAAAATGTAGTTAAGCATAGTCAATGTACTTTGTTACTTTCAACGCTTCCAGGAAGTTTGAGATGCAAGTCGTCACAAGAAGGAAAGTGTGTTTTCAAATCAACACACACACACAAGCCCCCTTCCGCTCCCCCGGTGGGAGTTCCTGGGCGTACAAACCTGAGGCCCAATAAGACAAGACGCAACAAGCTTCCCCGACGCTCGCCATGCGCCGCTTCCGCTCTCCTCCTCATCATGGCCAAAAGGGAGAACCAATTTTTTTGTTTCAAAATCCCCCTGAACTTCCCTAGCATTTACAATCGGGGCAAATCCCTCACAAGTGCAATCGCCGGAGATAAAGTCTTTAATTAATGCGACAGGAAAAGGAGACGGTCTGCACTCAAGCCGCTATTTCAAGTTAAATAACATCTTTGCTGCGCTTCAGCTCAGATGCGTTTACCAAAAGAGGTCGATATGTCACATGACCTTCCCCGCCACCACTTATGATCAGGACTATGATTAGTCACGTCATTTTTGTTTTTCCATTGAAAAGGATATTTTGCCGTAGGGTTAAATGCAGCGCTTTTGTGTAGTTTAGTGGCATGACCTGTGCGGTTTTACAGGGCGAGAGTGCGTTTTGTTTCTTTGAATTATAGATTCTAAATGTGATTTTCACACGAGCCCCTTTGACTTCAAAACCACAACGTAAATGCCAACAGTGCCCTGGCCTCAGACGTCACGTCTCAGCGACCGTTTTCTTTTTTTTGTTGTTGTTGTTTTTATGGCCTGACAATGACGTGGCCGGCCTTTTCACATGCGGAATCGAAAGCGACAAGTTCACTTCACACCAGTCTCCGGACTCACACATAAACAAAAGACCAGAGCCAATAAAAGTGGTACAATAGCTTTGTAGTTGAAGGTCCGACAAGTAGCTGTCGTCACACCTTTTTAAAAAAAATAAAAAAAATTAAAAAAGGGGGAGCACAGGGGGTTGCCTATCAAGACTTGAATGTTTCCAAAAAAACACTCACTCAAACCCATTATTGAGAATTCTTGACTAACTCGAACAAATCCATTTTCAGAAAAAAAAAAGTATATTCAGATGAATCGACTCGAAGCAATGTCATAATTGTGCTTGGTTACTTCGCATCATGGCAAAGCGCTAGATGCGACAACAAAAAAGGGCAATCAATGTATTCGTCTTCCCACCACAGGGTAACGTGCGGCTTTTATTTGTGTGCCCAAAGCGGAATAATGACTCCATTAGCGCTCACATCATCGTCGTCATCAGCAGCAGCAGCAGTAGCAGCCTCGCGCTAGATCTGCATGTTTGCTGCCACGAGTGATACATACCGGCAGGGCCCAAATCAATAAGCCAACATGGCTCCTACCTTCCATTCGCCTCCATTTATGCATCCTGTACGTTGATGCATTTGGTGGCAGAAAAGTAACCGTCTATTTGCCTGGATGAAGTGAATCGATGACAAAAAAAATGTGTAACTTTTCAATTTCTCGCAGAAATGTCTGGGTGGGTTTTGTCTTGAGTAATTTCGCAAAACGTAATAGCGAGCCTGCTAGCTAACCGACGACGTTTTATGGAGTTTACGGTTTTCAGGTCCTAATTCTTCTGTTTTAACTGCCTTTGATTTTTGGAAGTCTGATTTTGACTCCACGCTCAGCACTTTGTCTGCAGCAATGTTTGTTTTGAAAGTGATTTCTAAATAAAGTTGCGTTGAGCACCATTAGCACGCTATTCATAGCATCAAATAAAGACAGCAACAGAAAAAATGTCAAATAGCCAGTCCCTTAATGATCATGTGGACTGGGCGAGGGTACACAATGTACTCAATGCACTCCCTTTCACACGTGTTGAACAATTACCAGATTTCAATCATTCTAACGTGCTGGTTTTTGGTACGGGAGCCCAGATTTGAACCCTTACCTCACAACTGTGAAACAAATGTCATGACCACTTTCCCATCATGCTGCCCCATTGTCAGTCTGCAGGGTCTTGCGGTTATGAACAAAACCACTAAACCACCATCCTGCGCGCAGTCGACTTGCACAACTTACAATAGCTAAGGAGGCTCGATAGTCAATTACACAACTTGAAGGACAAATAACACGAGTGACTCCTCTGAGTCAGTTACAGGCTGATGATGTGTCACCGTCATTGCCGACACCAGCTACCTTTGTATCTTCAAAAGAGAACGCAGACCACTCCAACCCGATAAAATTCACAGCTTCTCAGAAGCAGACGTGAAGAAACTCTTACCTTCTGTGAGCCACGTCTCCTGGAGTTGGCTTAAATCCTGGAAGAGGTCTACGGAGAACGCAAGACACGTACAGTAAGTGCAAACCCAGAGAGGAAAACAACAGTAGTGGGGAGGGGGGGGGGGCATTACTTTCGAATAAAGTGGACTTTACCTTCAGATTCCTGAGGGGGTAATTCTGTGTCCATGTATTTCCTTTTGGCGGCCATCAACAGTCTATTTGGGGGCCCATTTCCTTGAGACTTCTGCACAACAACCCACATGATGAACACTTGGACAAATGCAAGTCACACATTTGACAGTAAAAAAATATTTAGGTTGGAACTTTTGTAGGTCGAGAGGCTCGTGAACTGAGTACACGTTGTTGTTTTTTTTCGGAGGGGGGGGGCATAGAAAACGAGTTGAAGTGACCATTTGGCGCACGGAACCAACACCAAGAAAGCTTTGACGAGGTGCTGTTGTAAGTTTAAAAAGAAAAAAAGTAAGCAAGAACGCGGGCGTGAGTTCGGTTTCGAGCCCGAAGTCAGACTCGTGCACGCGCGTAGAAGAGACCAACAACAACCCCACAAAAGACCCCCGAAACTCAAAAAGTGCACGCGGAAACATACGTACGTTTGCGAAAGTGAAAGGCACTTGCTGGTCCAAGTATGCATCCATGCTACGGTCCATCCGTCAGCCGTCTGCGGTCATTTGGGCCCAAGCGGAGCGGACGGCCGCGCAGCCTGCAAAAGCTTGACGAGGAGGGAGGGAGGAAGAAGGGTGAGGAAGAGGAGGGGGGAGGACTGAATGAGGATGCATGTATAATGAGCTCCATTCACAAAAAAAAAAAAAGAGAGAAAGGGGGGGTGACGCCGAGGGACAGTGATGGCGAGTGATTGCACAGCGCGCTTGTCTCCGCTTTTGTGACAATTTGTAACACTTTACGTTAAACTTGAACACAATGCAATGTCTTGCGCGATTAAATCCGCTTTAACAAGATCGATCAACACAATTTTAGTCTACTTTTTCTTCCTTTTTGACCAAAATAGCTTCGCGATTGGTACATTTCCTCTTTCAGGGGCTCCGGTTTCAAGCCTTTTTTTTTCAATACTGCGACTTATGAATGAAGACTTACACCCCGCCTCTCGGCCAATCGCAACTCTTCACGGAGACAAAAGAGGCGGGGTCAGGCGCACACCAGCCAATCGGCGCCGTTTCAAAAGGGCTCAAGTTTCGTGCAGGACTTTACAGTTGTTTTTCATTCACAAAAAAGTGAGAGGGAGAGGGAGGAGGGGGAGAAACGTCTCATTCACAAAAAACCTGCCCTGGCTTGTTTTTCTTCTCGCTATTTACTGCATCGCACTTCTCCGAGAACTGGAAAAGCGGCGCTGAATGTGACGTAAATCGGCCCAAAGCCGCGCATTCTTGCGGTTTGAAAGTCCACAAAACGCATGGCGACGACAAAGATGTTAGCCTCTTCAGTAGAAAAACACAAAGGCATGAATGTTGTCGAAAAGAACTTCTCAACGCTGCACACAGGAGCATCGCGACTGAACTCGACAGAACAGGACAGTGATGGGTCACTGCATTTGACTCAATCCACCTTTTAATTTCACCACTGTCACCATTATAGAAACTGTGCACGTCGCCTCGAGCAGATCAGAAAAAAATACATTTAGCTTATGACAGGACAAAAGCAATAGCCTCCTCAAATAAAGAGACATCATACTCACCAGAGACGCTTATTATTAAACAATATGAATGGATGTAGATGGCTAACGGCGTGTGGTCAAAGTTGGCCGTCGCAAGTTTTACTCTGGCCAACCAATCAGAGAACAGAAGAATGCTGAAAAGTTGGCCCTCGATGACATCATTGTATAATCTGATGGCAGTCCGTTGTTCAGATAGTTGAAGTTACATGGGCCAACATGACTCATTCTGAAGAACAGATTAGATTGACAGGGCAACATGGAGAAAATGAAATCTGACTGGCCCCTGGCCACCCCAAAAAATTTGAATTGATGTTAAAAAAAAAAATTTTGAAAGCTTGTACCTTTTTTTTGCTTCAGCTCCAAGGTATGCTGCTCCTTCTACATTGCAGCAAGAGCAGTTGTTCTTTGCAGAGAATAAAGAATACACGTCAGTGAGGATTGTTGTATTATCTGTCTACATGCGTTCCTTCACTGTGCTCAAATTTCCGTTATAATGCTGCAACATTGATGGTTTAAAATCGACTCAAATTGGAAGTGTTATTACGAAAAAATAAAATAAAATTACGCATCTATAAAATCCCTTCACTGCTTATTTGCTGTATCAAAGCCTTGTTGCCCGTTTCCATTTCTCAACGTCAGCTCTTGTGTCGGCGTATGAGAAACGCCACAGTAATATTTACAGGGCGCCATAAAATATTTACACCCAAAATGAAAGCCATGTGATTACAATACGTGTCCGGAGGGGAGAAAAAGAAACACTTTGAGTCATGGCGCACGTCTCGGAAGCACATGTGTTCTTCATCACGTCTTCCAATTGGAAACAAAGGAGGTGGAGGCTCGGGGGGCCGGCGCTCGTGTCGCGCTTGCGTGCGTCCAGCTTGCTCAGCAGAGACGTGAGCGCTGACGGACGGGCAGACAGACGGATGGGAGACACTTTGGGCTCTGAGAGCTTATCGATTTGAGCGGGATGGAAGGAGCGCCGTTGCGTCTGCCGATGGAGACAAATACGCCACGAGTGAGTGACACACGACGACCGAGCGGCAGCAGAGGGAGCGGAGAGGCGGCCGCGTGTCTTTGCGCACCGTTTGGACGACAAAATGTAATTTCCCCATTGCGGGACAAATAAAGGATATCTTAAAAAGTTCCCAGAGCAACACGCCGAGACAAACTGACAGCGGGGGCTGAAGTGACGAAGCGCCGTCGGTCCATGTCAACTCAAATAGTCACTAAAAGTTAGCAAAATATTTTTAGTATTGTTACATACTCCCGAAAGTTACCCGAATCCTTTGAAAATACTCCCCAAAAGCGACCTAAACACTCTTGAAGTTATGAAATACTTCCTAAACGTGCACTCTTAAATATATCGAAATACTCTCCTGTTCGTGGCTTTCATTGAGTGATTTCATCACGTCCCGTGCAGGGAGCCGGCGAAGCGCCATCGCGGTACTCGAGACCACACGCTTTGAGTATCACTGCAACAGAGAATTTACTTCATCAAATATTCATAAAATAAAGTGGCAGAGCGATCCAGTAACCCGGTCGGAGTGAATCTCCCTTCTGGGACTCATGAACGGAACCTCTGCCATCTTTTTGCCCGTCTGTGTCATTCTCGCAGCGTTGGGACACGTCATCACGTTTTGTTCTCCAAACGCATCCCGGAATAACCACCTAGTGCCCAGTAGGCCTTGGCGAACACAATTATTAAGCAAACACTCTCACGCTTTGGGGGGGAGGTTTTTGTTTGGAGGGCGAGCCGCGCCAAAGGGAAAATAAAGGGCCGTGCAAACAGCGGCCGTGTGAACGGAGGGGCGGGGCGGGGCGGCGCATGCCCGCTTGTGCCCGGACACGCACAACTTCCACTTTTCTCCTCCGGGGGTCACCCGAAATAACAGCGGGCCCCCGCTCGCAGCGAGTGCCGCGCCAAGGCCCGAGGAAGCCGAGGCGCGGCCAGCAAGCGAACAATACGCACCTGAGAAGAAGCGCGCACGAGCACGTTGTTGTTGTGTCTGTAAATAGTGCTTCGGCGCTTCCTGCTGAGGTCAAAGGCTGGTGAACCGGAGCGTCTCAGCATGATGCTGCCGGGCCCTCGGGCGCTTTCATAATAGAAAGCCGAATTACAAATACTGTGCCACTGACTCACTTCTCGTCGATGCATTCCTGCTGAGCTCAGGTAGAGTGGCTGGCTGTTAGTTTCAAACCACTGACAAAAAACTAAAGAAAAAAAACATTGCTCAATGGATGAAAATATTGGTCAAGATGGAAGCAAAATAGTACATGGAGAGCCTCAATCACTTCAATGTAGTTCTTCGTCAATAAGATGGCACTAAAGCACAACAAAAAGCTCCTTAACGTACCATCACATAGTTCCTTGGGGAAAAAAAGGGTGGTAAAGCACTACATGGATCTGTTCAACTCACCAAAACGTAGCACAGTGGCACCCAGATGGCAGCAAAGTAATCCTCCTCCTATTCAGGACTTGGGTCCGAGTACAAAAGCAATGCAATTGGTTCGTATGTTTGGTTTGGTGCTTTTTTTCAAATGTAAAATGTGTTTTGGCAAGTCTTACATTTAATTCCGGTCGGTCATTCCCCGCGCGGCCCCGGCGTTGCCGGGACGCCTCATTTGTGTCGAGGACAAGACGACCCTGGCAAGCGATGAGGCTCGGTGGGCCCGGGCGAGCCACCTGCGGACCGACCTCCTCCGACAAGCACACTGGCTCGCTTGTTCCGAGGAGCGCGCGGGCCTTCTCGTCTGCCCCGTCTGGGCCGGTCCGGCCCCTGCCGGAGATCAATCAGGTGAGCACAAAAGCTTGGAGCTTTTACAGGGCTGCTTTGCACTCAAGAGACGCGGTCGCCGTGCAGCTGCACGGCTCAGCTGCCAATGGGAAACGCACAAGGCACACACTGACACAATCCTCCCTCCCCACACAGTGAATGCCCATAAAGATTAGGTTGGATTTTCACTCAAGAAGGCAGCACTTCATGCTGCCAAATGTAATATATATGCACGCTCTAAGCCCCCCCCCCCCCGCCCCGTAAACTATTTCGCCTAACATTCCAGTTAGTGCCTCTAATCTGCAGCTCCAGTTACTTAATTGGCTTTTGCAACCAACTTGTAGATGGGAAAACATCACACATCAGCAAATTTAGACGGGTTGGGCAGTTTCATAAGTTTCCTTCGTTGATTTTAAGTGGGCAAGCATGACTTTGTTCTGGTGCCAAGTTGTGATTTGACGAGCATAACAACAGTGGAAGGTTTTGGACCTCTGGCTTGTGAATAGTGTAAGTAGTCGCAGAGACACATATTTGCACTCTTAAATTGGTTGTAAAAGAAAAAAAAAGTCACCAAAGGCAACTGTTGTAGTGGGGAACATTGTCGCTTTCAATGGGAAGGAGACAGAGAGGATCTTTATTGATGCCTGCGTGTTATGCCATGAGCCCCCTTGCCCCCCCCCCACTCCAACACTCCCCTCCCTCCATTGTCACCCCACATGTCCATTTAGATGCCATTTAACACGACATGCTAATTTGGGTGTGGATACAAAATAAGCATGTCACTTACAGAACCGTGGTTGTTTTTTTTTGGGTCCTCCCCACCCAGCGAGCGCCATCAAACCGTCCACTGTGGAAGACGACAAAGATGACATTCAGAAATCCAACACAATGGCAGCCCGGATCACGAGTTCAAGACACATTAATAGCAAGTTATTTTAGCCTTTTGAGAGCTGGTGCACGCAAGTGCCCCTCACTATCCCAGGGGGGTTTCACGCTCCTTTTTCAAAGTCTGTCCAAACAAGTAGGGGGCTTGGACATTTCATTAGGCGCGTCACGGGTGTGTACATAGTACATACAGTATCTGGGTTTTAAAGTCACGGCTGGGAGATCATTGGTAGTAAAAAGGGGCAAAATGCAAAACTGAATTTTTGGGTGTGTTTGTAAACGGAAATGCACTTTCTTATATAGTATATAGTTTGTCTTCCTTTTACAAAAGTGTAACATCAATAGTGTGGGTCCTTTTGAGAAAAGTGCAACATCAACATTTTGTCGATTTAGTAAAGTGGAACCTCATCTGTTAGCCTTTTTAAGATAGTACATCATCAGTAATTGATTATATTTAGTTCACAAAGTAACTGTTAATAATGAATTGAAATTACATTGCAGGCTGCCCCTATTGAAATACTCCCTGAGCATGTTTTCTAACATTTACAGAAATTGTTTTTTAAAAGGTTTCCCAACACCCTTTCAAAAAAATTACAAACACATTAACACACGTCATATCCTATACTGAGAGAGTACCAATATCTCTGCGTTTGCAGTAAACAAATCCCATTTTTTTCGAAACAGAGATATGATCATTTGTTTGTTTGTTTGTTTATTGAACATAAAACATATATACAGTAATAATTTGACAGAAAATAAGGTAGATAAAAAAAGTAAAAAGAAAGAAATCAATCTTCATTCAACAGTTATGTTCAAGGGAGTAGGAAGAAGTAAAAAACTTATCTAGTCCTACCCCGTTATGTGATTGTATCTAATAAATCATTTTTATATCAATCAGAAAAGAAAAAAGTAAGAAGAAAGAAGTCTCCATTAAGGCTCATACTTTACCCTTAACCGTGATATTTTTACAACTTTTGGTTTGTATCGGGATTATATACTTCCACACCGTGACACTCTTGTGTCAATTTTCTCTTGTATTCATAATGGATATTTATATACCTTTCTCTATTTATCAACTTAGTTCTGATTTATCATCATCGAACAATATACATCAATAATGGCAGACATAGATATATATTTTAAAATTAACCTACTAACGTTGTACTCTGTCGGCGTACAAAGGAGCATTGAAGATGAGTCGGTGATAATCATCTTCGCAATTAGCCACAGCTGGAGTACTTCCCGTTTTCATTCTTCTTCTTTCAAGCGTAAAGCGTGTCAAGTGAACTATTGTGCCTCCATCTAGTGGTTGACAGTGGAGTTACAGACAAAGTCAATAGGATGCAACGCCGTTTTTTTTTACTTCAAGTTGCTTTGAATTTTATATTAAACAAAGGATCTTTCAAATTCAGATTTTTAAAATTTCACATTAAAAATCCATGTTTCAATATTCCTTCAAATTTTGTGAGATGAAACATTTACGATATACGAGTTGTTTTTTTTTTTTAATAATATGTGGGAATAAAAAAACCCCCATCGACAATAGAATTGCAAGCGATATTCAGGGAGTCATTTTTGGAAAACATTTATTCACATTGACATCAGTGTATTTTTAGTGCATTTTTACATAATTGCCTTCGTGTGCACGTCCAAGCATCACGCGTGTGCGAGTACGTGTGTGTGTTGGAAACAACGTGCCGCATGTTTGCGAATGAGGACCGAGCGTACGCGTGTTCTTTTTTTGCACACGTCACTTGAGCACGGAGGAAACACAATACTGTATGCAGATCTCGGCAGCAGACACGACACGCGTAACACATACATGGACTGTACCTACTCTATATATACTGTATACAGTCGACCCGGTGCACAGTTGATCAATACGGAGGCGTTCTCACGCAGACACGTTGCCATTCGACAAGCGACACTCATTCACATTCCTCCTCCTGCTTATTCGGTGATTTGCTGTGTGTTTAGGTAGTACTCCCTGTCCCCGGTCTTTCTTTTCCGTGTTTGCGTCCTTCCCTCCTCCCACTAGCTTCTTGTTGACTTTAATTCTGGACGTTGAGGATCTGTGCTGACAAGCCGTGGTGCCATTTCCTCAGCTTGGCGAAGCGAGGACCGCGCATCTCCGACTCAAACTTCTCTCTGCGTCAGGGTGACATGCGGGGGCCACAGGAAGAACATGGGGAGGTTGTGCTTTCACAACAGCTGGAGTGGGCCTAGGGGTGGGGGGGGGGTCTACTCCCACCCCTCAAAGCGGAGCTTACCTCGATTTCTGCAGAGCTTCCTCATTTGGGTCTTGCACTTTGTGGGCAGACGAGAGGATTTGGTAAGATTGCATATGAGCACGCATCATTTGAAAAATAGCATTCCCCCCCCCTTTTTTTTTCCCCTCCCAGACTGACTGTATTCGGTTCCGGTGACGTGCGCCAGCATCCTGAAGCTTTTGGACTGCAGGTTGGCGGCACGGCGAGCCCACTCGGACAAGTCCAGGGAGTTGTCGCTGGGCCTGATGACAGCTTGGTAGACGGGCGAGGCGCAGTCAACCACGGGGTCCTTCATGGGCAGCACCGCGCTTGACGCACAACACATGCACCAATTAAGTATTTGCGCTTACAAGACAAGCGGGAGCGGGAAACAAGTAGCAATGTATGGAGCTGTCTTAAAGGAGACATATTAGGCATCCCCACGCCCCACACACACAATTAGGAAGAGTCACATTCCGAAAATGGAGAGACAATTTTTCTGGGCTACACACACCGGCATCATTTAAGTCGAGCTATTAAAAAGTTCATTTAAATTTTTAGATTTTTTTTTTTTTTGTTGTCTTGCATAAGATGCCCCCCTTAAGTGTTTTCATGGGGTGGGATGGTACTCACGCCAGGGGGGATCCCGCCTCCTCACTGAGGTCACGACCAGGCGGCGGCGGGATGAGGATGAGGAGGGAGGGATGGAATGAGCAAGAGCAAAGTGGGTGACACCACACATAGCTTTGACGAAGAGGGTGCGGGAGAGGGGGCGGCGGTGGGGGGGGGGGGGGCGAGCTCACCCTTCATGACCTTTGGCCTGCGACTGCCCAGCGATGGCATCCATGATGGCGTCCTGCGAGTACATGCTGATGGGCGTGTTGTACTGCGCGTGCACGATGGTGGCCTTGCCGCCGGGGCCGCGCACCTCGATGGGCTTGTGGGTGGACAGGGCAGAGTCCTTCAGGGCGATGGGGTTGAAGCTGGGGGTGTACTCCACGCTGGCCCGCAAAAGAGTTACACAAGTCACACACAGAGGGGGCGCTGTTGCTTTCATTTCCAAAGGAAAATTCCACACAGCTGCTCATGCACTTAGTCTGCTGTTTGAGGGCCAAAACGAGAATATAAAATACCCAGAAAATGTTGAGTCTCTGACAACACAACACACATTCAGACACGCATGCAATGTTGTTACGCTCTATAATTGGGTATAATTCACATCACACCTTTCCTGGCACTGCATACTTCATGCACATTTATGCATGTTAAGAGCGAATACCGACTTTGCAGGTGTGTTGGCGATGACCTACATCACACACATACACAGAAATAAAGAAAGAGAAATTAGAGACACTGGTGACTCAATGAATTGCGCAATGAAACGATCAAATATGTCGTAATCCTCAATCATCATTGGCGTCATCCCCCTCGGCTCACCCCCCTTTGGCATGCCTGAGTGTGAGTGACAAGAGCAGGGGGCTCTCTATCACATGGCACAGACAGAGGGCGGGGAGTCTGGGGGTGGGGGGCAAAAATGGCCAGGAATAGCTTCAAATACCTGCACTAACGCACACCACCTGATCCGCTTATGTCATGAGTGCACCTATCACACACACACACGCGCGCAGGGACACCCTATCTCCGGCCAAAGATGATGATGCTGCTGATGATGCGTGACAGGCTCGGAACATTCCGCCAGCTGCCCCGGCCTCGTCCAATGAGGGGTCTGCGTCAGGTTTGATAGCGGCGTCCTAGTCAAGCACGTGCCCGCGACACCTGACTTATCAGTGGCACCACCCGTCCACTGATAGGCGAATGCTAAGAAGTGCCGACAGGTCAGCGTGAACAGTGACCTTATGGATGCTTTTGAAGGTTGCCATTGCAACATCCCGCCATCATCTGTTGCCTTACCCTGATCTTTTTTGAAGCCTAATCTAACCCTAATTCAAACAATACCAACTTCTCATGAGTGCCTGCCATTAGTTTTACCACAATTCAAATTTGGATTTTTTTTCAGGGGGGGAGGTCGCAACAACCAGATATTGTCAACAAATCACTGCTACTGCTTAGTCGCTACCTCGTTAGTTATGGGGTTTTTTTCCTGTTAAGTTGAAAGGTTTTTTATCTTGCATTGCGAGCCCATATTTTGATGCGTTTGGGAGCCGCCTGCACCGTATTAGCTTTTGTTGGTTTTGTTTAGTTTTTGTTTGTTTTTTTAATTCGGGGGCGGGGGTGTTTTGTTGATGTTAGCGTAGAGTGGGATAAAAGTTAGGTAACCTACTAGTGTTTTTTTTCCTCCCCCCATTATTTCATTTAGCACTTATTCATTGCTGCACTTCTAAAACGTACCACGGGTAGGCAGCAAAGGCAACACAGAAGCTGCATAGAGAATACTGTATGAGGCTTGTTTGTATGCTTAATAATAATAATCATAATAATAATAAGAAGAAGAATATGTTCACATTTGTCTTGTGTGTGTGCGTCCATACCTTCTGGTGGGGGATGACAGGCATGGGGGAGTCCATCCTGGGGGTGGCTGTGGGGACGGGCCCAGGACGTCTCGACCTGATCGTTCAACAATACATTTATTTGTACATTTTAAATGTATTTATTTATTTATTGGGGTGGGGGGGGGGGACTTGTATGGATCGAATGGGAACGTTTGGCGCACGGTTTACTTGTGCATGCTGAGCACGAGTCTGCTGGTGGCCAACTTGATCCTGTTCTGGGCCTCCAAGTGCGTCAGGCCGTCAGTGCTGACGCCGTCGATGGCCGAGATGATGTCGCCCTGCGCCAGGAGGCCTCCCGACGCCTTGCTGCCGGGCGTTATCTGAAAAAAGAAGGCACATATCAGCAAGCGCATACAAAAAAAGTTTGTGGAACAGTCATTTGTTTGAACTGCCCCCAAGTCAAGAATGTTAAAAACTCAGTTATTGTTGCGGTTGTTATTATTTTTGCTGGCCCTTTAAGGCAAGAGCGCCTCACAGAGTATGGGGTCTAAATTTACAGGAGACTCGTTAAAGAGTTAAAAATATGCCAGGCCGTTGATGCTTGCGGACGAGTGACCCTCCGCAGAGGCGCTCGCATGCACACACCTGCCGCTGACATTCACTCTTGTCTCAAGTTCTGTTTACATTCAGCAATCGGATTTCCTCCTCGCATCAACATTTGACATTATACCGTCATTTCCGAGCAATTAAATCCTTTTAAATACATGGGGGAAAAAGTTGGGTGTGTTTTTTCGTTTTTTTTTGCAAATGTAAGTAATGTATTTGTAAATGATTTTAAAGACACTTCTCTTTTTTGAGGAGGAAAGAAATTGTTTCCTAATATATATCTAGAAGCCCGCGCCTGCCGCCAGCGAAACCGGGATCAGGGAACAATGGAGCTTTTATAACTCGGAGAATTTCCATGCAAACTTTTCCACTTATGGAGGAGCCAAAGATCCTCGCTGATGACCCCAGGATAGGTGAGTGCCCCCCCCCCACCCCTAACCACCTCGCCTTCCCAACGCTATTTAAAGGGGAAGCTGTAAATACACCAAACGTCCTGCCAGGGACCAAAGGACCCCCCCCCCCCACCACCACCACCACCAAAACAGTCTCCTATTGAGTCCTCGTTAGCCATCATTTAAAAACAAGCATCATTTTGATGATAATGTACACAAGACGGGTCCAAAAGACTTGACGTTGCCAACAAGTAACCAAAATGGTCGTCTATAGATTAGATTATCTGTAGCATAGTTTGTGAGCAATTGCTGGGTGGGTCTACAACCAAGATTAGAATAGTTTGGGAGATTTCATGCTTTCATTCTGACTTTTTTTTTTTTTTTTACACTTGGCTAGTTGTAATTAGTTTGTAGAACGACTTAGTTTTTATTTGCTTCATTTTAGTTGTCATTAGTTTTCGTATTAGTTTGAGTTTTTTTGTAATATATGGAGTTTGTCGCGTGCAAGTTTTTGTGGAATGAAGTAAAGTTTGATCATCTTTCTTCTGTACTGACATACAGCAAATATTGAAATAAAAACATGCACATATGAGATATTCATCAAGAAAAACAGAAACACTAATTGTACCTACTCTCAGTTCGTTTTGCAATCAGAAGACCTCGTTTCAATTAAGGTTTCTTCCGTTTTTTTTTCAGGCATTTTCATTTTTATTTTAACAATGTTTTCTTTTCTAATTTTGAGGTTGGTAGAAGATTTGGAATGTCATTGTGCTTCAGCTGTCAAGAAGGAAGTTGATCAACTATATATTAATTTAATGAATTTATTATTTATTATTTTTAATGCATGATTTTGATGTGGTTTATGGCATGACTGGTGAAAACCAATCCAGCTAAAATAATTTTAAAAAATCAAAGACTGTTTGTTCATTTTTCATGAAATATTACATTGAACCTTACTGCGCATTCTATTCTTTTTATTCTTTTCTTTTTTAGAGAACCGAGACTTGATCCGACCGATGAAACTCAAGATGATGACCTTAGTGGA